>NC_090928.1:685128689-686328689 GCF_040938575.1 Ambystoma mexicanum
GCTGTACCCTGACCTAGTGACACATCTTCACTCCATCGATTGTGTGTTCTACACCTTGACTGCCGTGTTGTGACAACTGCCAGAATATCCACATGAACATGTATTCCGCAAAGCAAAATGAATGCATTCGCCTGGGCCACATCCATGAGTGTGGCATCTGCTCAAACAAATTGCTGTCCGCAACCATCTCCCAATACAGACATCTAACAAGTCAATGGGCCTCATTACAAGTTTGGTGGTAGCCTTACCGGTAATCTTTCCAGTACCCGGGAATGGGCAATTACCGGGATATTACAACCCCAGCGGACCCAGTAATTGCCCATTCCCGGGCACCGGAAAATATTCTTGGGGCTCAATGGGAATGGGGAGGCCGGATTCACTGGCACCATTCGTGAATGGTGCCGGTGAATCCGACATGCTCTGCTCGCGAAAAAGGCACCCATGAGCAGAACTCGTAGTTTGCTGGTACGATAACATCGGTACCGGCAAACTTACCAGTACCGTTGTTACTGTACCGGAAAACTCGTACTGAGGCCCAATGTAAAAGTGAGGCCCTGCCGGCCATGTGACAATGTCATGTCATCAATTCCCAGGGAAAACAGTTCTACTGTGACAGAATCACCATCAATGTGTGCCACATGAACAAACACTGGCCAGGTGTCTCAGAGGCTGAGCCTCATTGAGCTGCTATATCTAGAAGAGATTTCATAATAAACACATCACCGGTCCACCCATGTGTGAAGAACATGGCAATCAGACAGTGCACCATGCACAGAGACAGCTGCATTGGGCAACCAATGTGTAAATACAAAGAAATACCAATGGTGTATCCCAGTGCAAGAGGTTGACCAACACCAAAGATGATAACTGTACAAACGCATTCTGGTGAAGGGGAAAGCACCACCTGTGTGTTACACAGCATCAAGCAAATCATGTGCAAATGACCTGAACATGTAACACTCCCACAGTCACCCCAGCCAGCTCACTCACAAACACAGTGAGGGCTAATACACAGCGATCCTGCACATGTGAAAGGAAATGCCATTTTCCTGTGCACACCCAAAATCCCACTTCACACACCACCACCGGTCCACCACATGTGTATACTCACCCCGCAAATAAACCCTGAACATTACACATGCAAGTAAGCAACCACACACATGACTAACAATGGGCAGGATTAGGGTGACTAAATGGACTAGCAAACAGACACACTGTAAAAATAACTGCAACAAACAATGACTGTGAGAGTAAAAAATAAATATATTCAACAGTTGTATTCCTTGCATACAGACTGTAAATTAAAGTATAAAAAATGTCCATGGAATAAATTTAAAAAATAGAAATATTCATGTTTATGAAAAATATTTACAATTAGAAAAATTGAAAGCAATAACGCATTCTGTACAGGCTCCCTAAAACACATGCTAAAAAACAATGTACTATATAAAAATGGCCCATAGTCCAAAGAGTCCACTCATAAAAGGAAACCAACACATAAACAACTAGGTACAAAAAATGTAGTAATGTCCAAAATCCAAGCTCCAAATAAAAATTAAAATAAAAGGAAACTTATATCTACAAAACTATGTACACAGACAGCGGGCTAGTCCTCCTTGTCACCAATGTCACTCAATCTCTGGGCCAGGGTATCATCGAGCACTGTGTCCACTTCCCCTAGGCAAGCCTCCATACTCTCCTCGAGGGCTTGCAGGGCCACCAGCATGGACCTCTCCATCCCCTCCCACTCCCTGAAAGTATCCTCGAGGATGGCAACTCATGTCTCTGCCCGATGCAGTGCAGTCTCCACCCTGGGCATTGTGCTCTCGCCTCCCGAGCCTGCTGCCTCTCTTTCCCGATTTGGTGGCCGTATCACACGAACATGGAAGACATCCTCGATCTGAGGTCCACATTTGTGTCCTGTCTGACACTGGGTACATGCCCCCTTGGGATGGTTTGCCCTGAGAACAAAGGCCTCCTCCTCCAGGCACCCCCGACACTACTCGGGGGTGCCTGGCCCATGCCCTGGTCCTGGGTGCCGGCTCTCCCTCCATTGCCATTGCTCCTGTCGTGTCCTGGATCGACAGCTGATCCACTGTCAACTCCAACTCATGCAGGGATCTTTGCTCCACTGGTCAGGCCAACATGGGTGGGTCTGGTGCACAGGGGGCCCTGGTTGTTTCTGGGCCGGAAGATGCCTGGGGGTACGACTGGCACACAGAGGAGCATGACGAGGAGGGGGTCGCATTAGTGGCCAGCACAAGCAGCAGTTTTGAGACCAGGAATGCTACTAGCCAGTTCAGGAGATACCAGCCGTCATTGTGATGATGTACAAGCACACAAGTGCAAGCCTGCAGATCATAACGAATGACGCCGGTATGCTCCCCAATACCCACTAGTAGGGGGTACCACTCTGTCCCAAATTGCAACATCCACAGACATTGGGGTGTCGGTCTGGGTGGAAACAACCGACACCTGCAGATGGGTCCGGCCTGGGTGTCATGGCCACTGGGCAAGGACCACCTGTTCCATCATATAAGGGGTCCAGGTGGACCCATTCCTGGCACCAGTGCCTTAAGTGGCACTACAAATCGAGCCGGGGCCCATCGAGGGGGCGTGGCCTAACATCGTGGTCTTGATGGGCCGTTAGGCCACGGCCCCTTGACGAGCCCCGGCTCAATGGGCTACTGGCACCCCTGCCAGTCAGCCTTTTGTAGAGATTAGCACCCTCTCCCCTATGGGGGAGAGGGTGCTGATCTCTGCATTTATTTTGTATAGGCTTGCCTGGCAGGGGACAGTGCCTCGCCTATTCAGCCTTAATGGTGGTGCTGCCCCTCGCCAGCTGGGGAGGGGCAGCGTCACCATTAAGGCTGAAAGGTTGAGGCCACTGGAAGCAGAGGCCTTTTTCCTAAAGACTGAAACTCCCGCGAATCCGCGGGAGCATCAGTATTTAGAAAGCAAGGCCTCTGCTTCCAGCGGCCTCACGTTTCTCCATAATGGTGGCGCCGGGCCACGTGCATCCCTTGATTAAAGGGATGCCTCGCAGGTGCGGCACCACCATTATAGCTGAAAGGCATTTTTTTCTGAAGCCTGAAGCTCTCGCACACGAGCGAGAGTTTCAGGCTGTAGAAAAAAATGCCTTTTCGTGTAGTGGCCGGGGCTGCCCGGGGAGATTAGTGGGCCCCGGCAGGGCCCCGCCTCAAAACGAAATTTCGGAGCCTGCCGGGGCCCAGCCCCGGCAGGCCCCGGCCCACTTAAAGCCCTGCCTGGCACGTTTGGGGCCAGGGTCATGAGAAAGTGTGCTCTGCACACTTTATTTCTGGTGCACGTGTTCTTTCCGCCCCTGCAGGGTCCCCATGTGCATCCAGGTTGGGCGTGGCCATAGGAAAACATTGGGCTGGACGTGCAGCATCCTCTGGGTGTGGCAAGGTTGGGCCACAAGGCGGAGTCTGCCCCGCCGGCATTCAAGCGCTTCACGTTAGTCTGCTTATAGCAGCACAATGCTCACCGCCGCCTGCAGCGCTCTTACCTGATTTCAGCAATACCATCGCTTGAAGCGCAGCTTACCTGACGCCAGCAAAACCATCGCCTGAGCGCATCTTACCTGATTCCAGCAAAACCATCGCCTGAAGCGCATTTTACCTGATTCCAGCAAAATTATCGCCTGAAGCACATTTTACCTGATTCCTGTGATACCATCGCCTGAAGAGCATCTTACCTGATTACAGCATTCACCTCAGTCGGAGCTCATCCTCACCTGTTCCGGGTGTCTAAGATACATGGGAGCTTGTCTCGTTCAGCATCCTCGCGAATCCATCCATCCAGCAACCGCCGGCAGGCCTTCGGATAGCTGCCTCTCATCAGACGTCGCCAGGCCATCCCTGCAGGAGAAAAGGTCAAACAAGGTTAGAAACAACATAAAGACTTTACGCTAAGGTCACGTGCAGCACATTCCTCGCGCTTGACCTTAGAACCAAACTTACCTTCTACTTGAGACATTGTAAACTCCTCTGGCCCTCATTTGGACTCGATTCCAACACTGCGACTCCGCTGGGCCCTTCATCACCTATTGGGGAGAAGGGAAGACATTACAATGGTTACGGACAATAATCACGGAAAAAAGACATTGCACAAGGATACGGACAATAATCATTGTTGAGATACACTTACCTTAGAAGTGGTCAGCCACAGCCAGTGTGGGTTGCCACGCACATGGACCAGTTAAGAAACTAGGTTTGTTAAAGGTGCCCCTGCAGTTGAGAAGCAGGATGGAGAGCTCATCCTCATAAATAAACAGGTGAGGCTATATGGGTAAACGCATGCTCATCTCGTTCTGGGAAGAAAGGTTTGAGAGAAATCACAGTCCGACCACAGCATTCTCACAGCCTCTCGTACTCTCAGTGTCAGCAACCAGCACAGTCCACACTACCGGAGCAGGGGAAGAAGCCTTATCCAGGCGAGCCAAGTCCAGGGAGGGCTGCAACCATGCCCCAACGCCCCCGCAGAGACCAGGTGAGCATAACACTGGGACATGCCGGCAGGTGCATACTGCTGCAGGGGCTGATCCAGCAACAGGAATTTGCACATGTACCTCCAGGGTGACCTGCACAGCCTCATGCCCCTGGGTCAGGGCTGCAGCAGTCACACCCACCTTACCACCCCTGCCAGGCTTCATGGACTGGGATAATACGGCCTCCTCCTCCTCCTCCCAAGCCAACCTGGATGCCTCTCAGCGTCTTCCGCAGTGGATGGCCCCTGTGTCTGCTCACCTGTCCTCCCCGCTGCCAAGGAGTCCACGTCCACCTTTGCCCTCTTGGACCTCCCCTAAGCAGCTGTGGCCAATGGTTGAGAAGCGGCATCAGCATCCTTTCTCCCTGATGATGTAATGTCCGGGGGCATGACTGGGCCTTGCATCTCTGCCCGGTGGAGGCATCCCTGCTGCCTTGCTCCACAGCACTTTCTCTACCCTTTTCTTCCAACGCAACCGTGGATAAGGAGACATAGAATACAAACATCAGGGTACGGCACCGATGTGTATTTGGTACAAAAAATATGCGCATGAAGTACACTGCTAAAGGGTACAGCCATCATCACCCTCCACAACACACAGGTACATCCAATTTACATACATCGACATACATGTCTGTCATTCACAACATACAATCACAACCTGGGACATGGCACTGTCACAACGGATAAATTGTGCATGCTACATACACATGCATCATGTGCTCATGCACATGACATGCACACACATCACCGGACAGTCCTCAAGCAGTGCACTGAGCAATCACATCAGACTCCCCCAACAGCTATCACGCAACATGACCAGGTCAAACATTGAAATGCACCTGTTACATCCATCCAGAAGTGATGGGCAGTCACATAGTCTTATCTTAGACACATACACATGAACACCATGCATGCACAGGAGGTAGCCAACACCACCTCATGTGTCACACTCCTCACATTGGCACATCTTAGACACGTGTAAAAAAACACGTGCAGTTTGTGAAATGCTGCAGTACAACACACAATGCAAATGTAAGACCTTTGAAATCACACAGGGTTCACTGAACACAAGTAGAGCACTATCTGGGAAATGCACAGACATCTGTACAAGAGGCATACTTGCTGTAAGCCTAAGGTGCACACTCCCACCATACATTAACATGCACATGCACTGTGGAGGCCAGCAACACATGGACACTGACCTGACGACTCCAGACGTTGCTGCAAATCGCTGACCTGGGTGTTCAGCGCCGGGTAGTACTTCTCCAGGACCCGCATGTCAGTGGTGTTCATCCAGCCCCTGCACCCCCCTTGCTTGGCCGGGAGGAATCGCAGGGCCTTGCTGTGGGTCCTGGATTTCAGTTCCTCCCAGCGCTTGTGCATGTGGTGGTAGTCATCGCATACCACCGTCTCCACGTTGATGGCATCCACAATCCGGTCCGAGATCAGCTTCCGTCCTTCCTTGCCGACTTGTGTTGGGGCGTTGAAGAGGGCATCATAATGCCCCAGGACATGCTCCACCAGGATGTCAACTTTCCTGGCAGTGAGAGCTGTGCCCCACCCCCAACAGGGTCAGGGAGTTGCAGGTGATGCTGCTGTCCCCTGCACCCAGGGTCAGGGAGCTGCAGGTGATGCTGCTCTCCCCACCACCGATGGTAAGGGAGCTGCATCTGTCCCCAACAACCAGGTTCAGGGAGCTACAGCAGTCGCTGTTGCCCCTCCCACAGGTGCACGTGCACACAGGGGCAGCTGATGTCCATGCGTCCAAGGGGAAGGGACATCCACACAAAACACCTGTCTCCAGCACCCTGGGTCAGAGATCTGCAGGGTCATCTGCTCTCCCAAGCACCAAGGTTGAGGCACCTGCAGATGCAGCCAAGGGTCAGGGAGCTACAACAGTATCTGTTGTCATCCCGATTCCACAGAAGCCCTTTTTATCCCATTTAAGCGCACTCCACGTTTAGTGGGACCACCACTAGGTCTACTCTCACCAAATCTGCAAAGACCTACACCACCACCTCCCTAGTCACACACCACCTATGGGCTAGAGAGGAACCGCACCCTTGGGGCGCCATTTATTAATCCTACCTCCTTATCCCCTGACAGGCGTGACCGCGCCTGTTGACAAGATGACGACTGCATCCTTAAGAAGTGGATCCTTCCACCTCTTAATCTGAGCCACTAAGCTCCTCGGATTCAGTAAGCACCGGCATCCGCCTTACATAGTATTCATAACTTTTCTCTGCTAGATCTTTTGCTGACCACGTACATCCTGACACGTTCTTTGTCTGTTTCACTCCTACAGACCACATAGGACCCTCCACTCGTAAAGACACTCCTGTCCTGATGAAGGCCTACACCATTAGAGCTCACCTAGCTCCACGCAAAATGGCTGAAACACTGTCGTGTTGACATGTATTATATGTTGTTGTTTAACTCTTGATTGTGCCCACACTCTATGGGCCCTCTACCTGTCTATGATTCCACTGAATTATCTAAGCTTCCTTACCAAGGAACCTATAGAGAATGAACAAACTGTACAAGTAGATGTCTCAAATGTTGATTACTTGATCATTCGTACTTAGGTACTACACTTTGTGTGTCCTCAAATGTGAATGTCCTATGTTTTTGAAAAATACCAGTGTATTACTAC
This sequence comes from Ambystoma mexicanum, assembly GCF_040938575.1. Taxonomy (NCBI): domain Eukaryota; kingdom Metazoa; phylum Chordata; class Amphibia; order Caudata; family Ambystomatidae; genus Ambystoma; species Ambystoma mexicanum. The sequence continues at coordinate 685,135,855 of NC_090928.1, forward strand.
ACCACTGCACTTCAAAATAAAACCTTTTTGTGTAGAAGAACAGTTTCATGAGAATTCTGTGACCACCAACACAAGGGGTTACCCACTCAGGGTGTAGCAGTGGTTACTCTTCAGCAGAGATCGACCTGACCTTGCTCATTCGTTTGCTTATATTATTGTACCGACCTGGGCAGAGCAAGGCAGTAACCAGGTACCCTTCCGAATACTAGTTTATAGTACAGCCTGTGGCTGTGGGTTTTTGTTGCCCTCCGCTGGAAACCCAGGGTTGCATCTAAGAGACTATCCAGTCTACAAACTCTGTCTCACCAACATCAAGATGGATAAAGTGAACACTGTGTCATACACAGACGATTACTTCAAGAAACTCCTGGGCACCACATCCACCCTGAGTAATGAAGACGGTATCCTCACACAGGGTGTGGCCAAGGACGAACTTGAACACATCAACCAGAAAAAGAAGAAACTAATACTTACTGAAATGCATGGCAAGTTTATGCTGGAGTACCTCAAAGCTGGCATTATCCCGGAAGGACTGCAGGTAAAGAATATCCCCCGGGTATTCACGGACAATCCTAAGTTCACAAAAAATGTAAGCGGGGTCGGAAACAAATGCAGCCGCGATTGGCTAATCCTTGTCATAGACACAGCAGACGAAGAATGCAAAAAACAAGGAGCAGAACTTCTAGAAATAGAGAGGAAATTCCAAGACGATGCCACAATACAAGACGCAAAGACCAAGCTAGAAAACCTAGAAGCCGAGGTCAAGAAATTCAAAACAATAACCATTGAGAGAAAAGCGCCAAAATTCAAGAAGGACCTCCAAAATTATGCAGAAGAAAAGACATATCCTTACCTGCGTGATAACTACTATACTGAACTACAGCAACAAGGAAACTACAACAGAAGAAACAGAGGAGTAAACTTCTCAGGCACCTCATGAAGCAGCAGTGGTAGTAGTACATCGGGAGGTTCAGGCAACCAACAACAGCCACAACAACAACCTTTTTTTCCCAGGGGCATGCAACGAGGGCGACCCAGAAGAAGACCACGAGCCCAGGGACAGCAAATGAGGACCAGGCAGTGGTACCAAAACCAACCACAACAGAGAGGATACCAATCTTCAACCTATCCGACCATATAATTTCTGCCGCCAAACAAAACCTGTTGGAAAAAGGGCTGTCCTTCGTACCGGCAGCAAAAGCTCATGCCTTCAACACTGAAGTCGAACTGAAACGCTTTTTCCGGAACATTCCCTTGAAATACTTCTTCGAGGTTTACCTACCAGGACACTCAAACACTATCATGGAACGACCCGAAAGAGGTACAGACAACACCACAGGCCTCAAAATGAAATCAACATTCATGCCTCCTCCCCACACTATCCCTTGTGAGTTTCGAAACATATGAGAAAATGGTCACCAAAGCTGTCCAGAAGGGACTCACACAGCACAACTTCTATGCAGACAACCTACAAATAGATGAAAGAACAGTGTTACGTTCCCTGAAAGACAACCATGACATCACCATCAAACCCACGGATAAAGATGGTGGCATCGTCATCCAAAACACCAAGGACTACGACCTGGAATGCCTGCGCCTACTGAGTGACATCAACGCCTACCGCCCCTTACAAGTGGACCCCACCAAGAGTCTACAGGATGAGATTTGCAGCCTAACAGACCACGCACTTTGAGAAACTTGGATCTGCGAAGATGGGCATCTTTTCCTCAATAAAGCTCACCCGCGAATCCCGGCGTTCTACATACTGCCAAAGATACACAAAAACGTACAAAAACCTCCTGGAAGACCGATCGTATCGGCTTGTGACTCAATTTTCGAACCCCTATCAGTCTACACGGACTTCTTCTTGAAACCTTTTGTGAACCAAATGAATTCCTACCTGAAAGACAGCACGGACACCATCCTCATGCTGGGGACCATCAACATGGAACAAGATTACATCTTAGCCACCCTGGATATAGAGGCCCTCTGCACTTCAATCCCACAACTAGAGGCGTTAGAGGTATTGAAACTCTTTCTGGATAAAAGAAATTACACCGAAACTGTCCCTACAGACTTCATACTAGAATGTGTGAGACTTGTAATGACCGAAAATGTCTTTCTATTCAAAGACCAATTGTACAAACAAATCAAAGGGGTCAGCATGGGGGCCACCTTTGCACTAGACATTGCCAACTTGTACATGGCACATTACGAAACTGTAAACATCATGGCAGACACTAATCCCTACAGAAACAACATCAAGCTGTGGAAAAGGTACATCGACAATGTGCTCCTCATCTGGCAGGGGAACCAACAAGACCTAACTGCATTCCAGGAATGGCTCAATCTATGCAATCCTCACATCAACTTCATGATGCACTGGGACTTCCACAGGATTGACTTCCTAGACCTCCACATCTACAGGTCAGGAGACTATCTACACACGGAACTATTTCGGAAACCTACAGACCGGAACACCTTACTACACTTTGGAAGCTGTCACCCTCAAGGTCTGAAATATAACCTGCCCTACGGGCAGTTCTTGAGGATTAGGAGGAATTGCACCAACCGTGACACATATGAGAAACACGCCATAGATCTACAAAACCGCCTTCTCAACAGAGGCTACCCGAGGAAATCCGTGAAACACGCAAGCAAATGAGCAGCAAGCATGGACCGTACTATCTGCCTCACCAAAACCACCAAAAAAGAACTGGACAGTCTGGTATGCGTAACAACCTACAGTCCCCTCAGCAATTCGATAAAAAAGACAATCAAGCAGCACTGGCCACTGATCAAGAACACTGGATCTCTCCAAAAAGTGCCCCTTTTTGCCTTCAAGAAAAACCGCAACATCAAAGAGTCACTGGTCCATACGTTTCTTGAAACTCCAAAACAACCCAATACTCTATGGAACTTACCACCTGTCCAAGGACACTACCGATGTGGAAAATGCATGGCCTGTCAGTTCACAGAGACAACCAAAGTATTTACACACAAAGAGATCTCGTGGACCTTACAGGATCACACGAACTGTAATACCAACCAAGTTATTTACACTATTGAATGCCCATATGGACTTCTATATGTTGGGAAAACCATGAGAGCTGTGAAGACCCGAATTGGCGAGCACCGGTCTTGTATAAAAAACAAGGTACCGGACAAACCACTAGTGGAACACTATGTTAAGAAGAACCACACCAACATGGATATAAAGTGGTGTGTCTTACAGAAAGTGAACACCACCCCTAGAGGTGGAGACATAGACAAAACCCTGACCAGACTAGAACAGAAATGGGTCCACAAACAATGAACTGTCAAAGAGGGTTTTAACATAACTGTAGGGTGGAAGCATTTCCTGTAAAATATGGCAACAGTATGTATGTCCTATGACAGAACACCCGTCTACAGCAATGTGTTTTATACAATATGGCTGCAGATGCTCTCTGAGAAACCACATCCACCTTGCATCTGGCCAGACTTTCATATAGATCCTTTCCATTTTCTAAAAACAAGAATTTGCACTATGTAACAATTTGTTTTTTGATTTTGTGTCAAATCCTTTGTTTTAAAGTAATTACATCTGTAAATTGATATAAACCATTGATGTCATATACCTGTCATGAACAACATGGGGGAATGAAGTAACACAGGCCTGATTCTATACTACATGACAGCTGACACCCAAAGGGATTGACAGTGGCTGACATCATCATTGTGCGCCAAACCTTGCATGACTTGCATTGTGGCCCTACTGACTGCCTGAATTAACTCTAAACAGGCATTTAGGTAGTGAACCCACCACAGGACCCTTGTTCTTCAACACGGCCCTGGCCCCAGACACCGAATGGGATTGACAGGGGCTGACATCATCATCCTGCGCCACACCTTGCATGACTTGCATTTTGGCCCGACTGACTGCCTGCATCAACTCCAAACAGGCATCTAGGTAGTCACCCCACCACAGGGCCCTTTTTCTTTAACATGGCCCTAGCCTGCATTCTACACACTTGCATCCTCGACATCCGAGACGACACACTGCTGCTTCAACGATCCTGGCAGCTGAATGCACTGGCAATAGGTAAGCTCTACTACACTCGGCTTTATGCACAGAAACTGGAAGGCCTACCCTCACGGTAAGGAATCTCTAAACAGTATGACTCTGCACATTTATACACCCAGAGCCCTTCGTGCCACCTACACCATAGGCTGCATGACTCGTGTTGTGGAACCGTAATCCAGAACTTGCACAGCACACATAGATCACGGTCCACCCTTCCCCCATGACCGTTGAGAAGGGGCACTCTTTTTAATCACATTGTATTAAATACAGATTTGCACTAATTTTTCTGTGCACTTGATAAATGGCATTTGTGATTCCACAGAAGCCCTTTTTATCCCATTTAAGCGCACTCCACGTTTAGTGGGACCACCACTAGGTCTACTCTCACCAATCTGCAAAAACCTACACCACAACCTCCCTAGTCACACACCAACTATGGGCTAGAGAGGTACCACACCCTTGGGGAGCCATTTAATAATCCTACCTCCTTATCCCCTGACAGGCGTGACCGCGCCGGTTGACAAGATGACGACTGCATCCGAAAGAAGTGGATCCTTCCACCTCTTAATCTGAGCCACTAAGCTCCTCGGATTCGGTAAGCACCGGCATCCGCCTTACATAGTATTCATAACTTCTCTCTGCTAGATCTTTTGCTGACCACGTACATCCTGACACGTTCTTTGTCTGTTTCACTCCTACAGACCACATAGGACCCTCCACTCGTAAAGACACTCCTGTCCTGATGAAGGCCTACACCATTAGAGCTCACCTAGCTCCACGCAAAATGGCCAACACACTGTTGTGTTGACATATATTATATGTTGTTGTTCAACTCTTGATTGTGCCCACACTCTATGGGCCCTCTACCCGTCTATGATTCCACTGAATTCTCTAAGCTTCCTTCCCAAGGAACCTATAGAGAATGAACAAACTGTACAAGTAGATGTCTCAAATATTGACTACTTTATCATTCGTACTTAAGTACTGCACTTTGTATGTCCTCAAATGTGAATGTCCTATGTTTTTGAAAAATACCAGTGTATTACAACACCAGTGCACTTCAAAATAAAACCCTTTTGTGCAGAAGTACAGTTTCATGAGAATTCGGTGACCACCCACACAAGGGGTTACCCACTCAGGGTGTAGTAGTGGTTACTCTTCAGCAGAAATCGACCTGACCTTGCTCATTCGTTTGTTGATATTATTGCACCGACCTGGGCAGAGCAAGGCAGTAACCAGGTACCCTTCCGAATACTTGCTCAGGGAACCGTAGATAACAAAACGTAAAAGAAAAAACCCAACTTACCCCCCACCCTACACTCCAACCAACCTGAAGTATCTGTCGCCAACCTGCTTAGTCTAAAATATAAACTTTCAATCATTGATCAGATCCGTACTATTTGAGCTTCACAGTTTGTGTATGTATACTGAAGCTAGGGAGCTCAGTACTCTTGCTTGCTGCTGTGTGGTCGCTTCCTCGTCGGGGGGGGGGCGGCTCAAGTTTGGCCGCCAGCTATCTTGCACCTTGTGATACGTGCTTTCGTTTGAAGCAGGGGTTCTGTTATGTTCCAGCTTACAGCGATTGTGTTATTTTTAAATATTGCCGTACATTGTTATTCGTTTCCTTGTGGCGGTATTACGTCTTGTTGTTGTTGGGGTCTGATGTCTGGTGGTCTCTCTGGATGTGGTCTGTTGTGTTCGCCCCCTGTTTTGTTTCTGGTGCTCCAATCACCCTCTATGTGACTTTCCACCCAGCTCCATGCTTCCTTTGGGTCTGTGAAATGTACTGTTGTGCCATTGTGGAAAATCTTTAGCTGGGCGAGGAAAATTAGGCCATATTTCATACCCATGGTCTTCAGCCGTTTTTTGAGGGGATCAAAGGATTGGTGCGCTTTTTGCACCTCACTGGTGAAGTCAGGAAAGAAAGCGATTTTAGATCCATTGTAAATGACGGTCCCCTTCGATCTTGCCATCTGTAGTACAGCATCTCTGTCTCTATAATTTAGCAATCTCGTGATGATTGTGCATGGTGGTGCTCCTGGTGCGGCTCTGCCTGTTAGAATGCGGTGTGCCTGCTCAATGGAGAAGAATTTGGAGAAGGATTTTGCGTCATATGTGTCCATGAGCCACTCCTCAAGGAAAAGCTCCATGCTTGCTCCTTCTGACTTCTCGGGGAGGCCCAGTATGCGGATGTTGTTGCGCCTGGATCTTCCTTCACTCTCATCCACTCTTGCTTCCAGGATTTTAATACGGTTTAGCACTCCAGACATGCTTCGGTTGACTCCTCGAATGTTGTCTTCAGCTGGTGAGATGCTTGCTTCAGCCTAACCAGTACGTGAGGTTAGCTTTTGGAGGTCGTGTCTCAGTAGGGCTACGTCAGCACCAATACTGTCCATCTTCTTCTCCATTGATGTTCTGGAGCTGGCAATGGCACTCATCACGTCTATGAGGGAAATATCATCTTCCATGTTGTCAGGTTCGATTAATGCCGGCCGCTCCGGTAAGTGAGACATTGGTGTGGTGGCGTATTGTTCTATCCTGCTTTGTGTGGAGGTTTTCCTGGGTTTATCCTTCTCCATTTTGCCTTGACTTCGTTGTATTGCTGGGCTCTCTTTCGGTTCATGGGCGGGGACTGGTAGTGCTGGTTTGCCGTTATATTGTGGGATCCTGGGTTTATTGTTCGTGGAGTCTCTTGGGAGGCGGTACTGTGGGAGTGCAAAGATTGGGCCTAGGAGAGCAGGCAGGGGACTGCGATTGTCGGATACTCCTCCCGTATCCCTCCTTCCCCACTCCTTACCGTTGCGGCGTTTTCTGGGACAGCAGCGCCGTTACCGCTGCTTTGGAGGAGCATCAGCAGCCGCTCTACGCAAAGCGGAGCGCCCGCGCCCATGTCACGGGTATTAACAGTTATGTGCAGAATCGTAGTGGTCTCACGTCGGACTCTGACAGAGAGGAAGATTGTAGTATTACTTCACCCACTTGCAGTGTAGCCACGGCTCAAACGTAGCTGTTGGAGTGCAGTGTGGGTTTTTTCTCCCCAGGTGGCACTTGTAGGTGTTGACTGCAGCCCAACAGACCATCCCCCCATCCCTCCCAGCCGGTGTAAGAAGTGGCGGGCAGCTCGCCGGTGTCCCCTCGGGATGGGCTCGCTCCCCTCTACACACCGGGATGCCCCCCGCCGCCGAGGTCCGGAGTGTGTCGAGATCTAAGTGCCGGCCAAGATTCAGCCCTTTGCTGCGGGCCTGGCACTGGGTATCTTTGTACACTCTGTGGTCTTGTGTAGGCCCTGTGTCCGCCCAACAAGTCTATATGATCTGTCCCAAAGGTGGTGTAATTAGACCCAGCTTGCTCCTGTGATATAATTGTAGTCCCTTCAAGACCTCCCGGGGTCACCCCACGGTAGAGCGGGCCCGTTCCAGCAGTCCAGCTACCTCATTGAACTACTTCATACCCCTTAGTCGCCCCAGGATTCCAGGCATGGGGAGGCCCTGTCACCCCAAGGGCGTCTCTGCTACTGTTTTTGGCCCTTCAGAAGTCGACTGACCTGAATTTCACCGCTCCGTATTGATGTAGTTATGTTTGTTTTGGGGGGCTGATCGTTCTGCAGTTATTAATATCACCGTTGTCCTCCTTTGTGGCCCATAGCTGGCTCTGGGTAGGGCGGCCAACTCTCGAGACAGGGGGGCCCGCACCGTGGCTTTTGGTCCGGGGATTATGTAATCAGGCAGGCTGGTGCTCGTACCCAGTGTAACATGGGGAGCAGACCTGGCTTATCTCGATACAGCAGTTAGTTATCCTGGAGGTGCAGCCTGCGGGTCTTCTCAGTGTCGTGTGACCCACTCTGCTCTCCCAGCCCCGTGCTGTATGTTCTGCGCATCCACAGTATCCGCGCTGGACTCCGATGCAGGGACAGCAGGTTGCCGGCCCTCAGCCTCGTGGGGAGCCCCTCGGAGGGAGCCCGGGTCCAGGGGAAGCACCAAGAGGATGTCCTCCGATCGGGGTGTGGAGGATTGGATAGTTAGAGGACTGAGGGTTGAGTCAGTGATGCGCCACTCTCGCCAGCTCCAGCGAGCGCAGAGCTCTCCTCCTGGCCACTGTCCCCACGATCCCAGACCGATTCCGTCTGAGGCTGTTTCTGTCTGCGCTAGCGGCCATGGCGCTGTCCCCTGTGGCGCCCGTGGGTCCTCTCCTATCACACCTGTCAGCACTGCTCTAGCCAGCAGCCCCCACTCGGTTCCAGGGGGTCTGCCACCACTGCTCCGGTCGGGGCCGTTTGGTTGCCTCACTGCTCTCGCCCTCCGTGGAGCGGTTGTCCAGGACTGGGTAGCAGCCCTAGCATGCACCAGTGCCATAGCTCCGGCAGCCCTTCTGTTCAGCAAGTGTGGTCGGTGGCGGCCATCTTAATGAGGATTTTAGCACCAGGCAGGCACAGCGATTGACACGGAGCAGCTCCGGCAGGGGTTCGTTTCTGGAGCTCCAACTTTCCACGGTTGTCCATCAGGTGTACATCCCCTCGTGGGTGTATTTTCTATGGATTGTGTCCCGCCAAACAGGATATTTCTTCAGGATAATGCTGACGGCCACTGGAGCTCTCAAGGACTCACGTCCTTACTGCTCGCATGCTAGCCACGCCCTCCTTGCAGTGTTTATTTTGATTTGACCCGTCTCTGCTGTTCTCACTGTATGTCCTCATGATTATTTTACCTCATCTGGACATCCTGGATCATTACCATACTATCTACCACTACTAACTCCTATAAATCACCCTTCTTGGGGATAGCAACACTTTCTTTTTTTGTTCACCTTATAAAGTGTTTCTAATTGAATCACCCATCTTCCTGTTCAGCAAATACAATAAAAGCTTCAAAAGATTATGACACTAACCCTCAGATGAAAAGGCAAATATAAGTATAGCGTCCAGATACACCTTTGAGGAGAATGTGAAAGGGAATATAAGTGGGTGCTATGACAGAATTCCATCTGGAGAGGGCGGGATAGCCCAAGCTTTTTAAGTTAAAATTATGTGGATAATTCTATTTTTGAAATCTGCTGATCAGAACCACCATTCATAAAATGCTCCATGCCATAATCATAGTGCAAACATATGCCTTTGCTGAGAGAGCTTGAAAGCGCATTCAGCACAAGCCCAGTTTTTGCACAGGGCCTGTTCATAGGTCAAATGTGCAATCCTGTCAGTCGCTGGACTACAAAGTTCCTGTTGACAGAGGTGGCTTTCTAATTAACTGCACCGCCGATTCAAATTATAATATTTGTGTAACCTTAGTTAGCCTGGTGGCACATACATCTGTACATATAAGCTAGGTTGTGGCATTGTGGCTACTAGGTTCCCACAATTATACTGCTACTGTAAGTATCAACTCTGTGAGCAGGGCACAGCAATGACATGAGTGATGTGTATTATTGTCTGGTCTGAATGTCTCCACAGCTGTTATGTGGAACAATAACCAGGCTCCTATCTTTTCATCCCCCTGCAGGAAGGGGGATGTCGATAAGTCCTGGGAGTCATTGCTTTAAAGGCAGCACTGACATAACAAAGCCAAACTCACACCAGGTTGCTGACCACTGGAAACCTTTTGGTTGTCAGAATATTTTGGATCAATGGGTGTAGTTAGCGCTGTGAGGCCCATGTGCGTATGGCGCTATATAAAAATTGAAATAGATAGTTAGTGTAGCCAATGAGGAGAGATAGGCCAGGAGAGGAGTCCCATTATCTTGTATATTGCTAAGGCTCTCTGCAACTTCCTGTACCCCCATTTCCTGCAGCAAAAGGCACTCTGGGTATGAAGGCAAGGCTCACCTCTAACAACAAGAATTGGACCCCATCCAGCAGGCTTGCCTAGGACCATTTTATTATTTGTATTTATTGTGTAATTGGTTTTAAAACTTAAAACCTTGCACAATACAATTAAATATCAATTACATATAACAAACACGTATACATATAACCTTAATACATAACTAAAATGTACATTATTTCATGTCATAACATACAAAACTATCAAAATATCCATAAAATCGCATGCTGACATGGTTCGAAAAATTCATTTTGATTCTACAATCCCTCAACTTCTTTATGAAATGTTAACTCCAGGCCTAATAGACATTGATATAGGGCCGCATTACGAGGTATGCGGTAGAGGGATAAGGGTGCTGGCAGGGATGCCGCCCCGTTATCCCTCTACCGCCCCATTACGAGTTCTCCTCGCGAGACCCGCTAAGGACGCCTGGTTTTAGCAGGCGTCCTTAGCGGGTCCCGCAAGGAGACCAGGATGCTAACAACGGGCCCGTCATTAACAGGTCCGTCGTTAGCATCATCCCCATTCCCATTGAGGCCTATGGGGGCTCGAACGAGAATGGGGATGTACCGGGTCCGGGTTCCCTGGATGGGGAAATACCGGGCCCTCCAAGGTCGGAATGGCCCGGTAAGTCCCCATTCCGGGAACCCGGACTTGGTACCCGGTATGGAGGTAGCCATGCTGCAAAAAGCAGCATGGTTACCTCCATCCTCGTAATGAGGCCCATAGTCTCTTACGCCAGTCCTAAGTTGACACATTCTGTATATATAGCCAAATATCCTGCATTGATAAAACCCCAAATTCTAACCAACAATTTCTAAAACAGTTTTTCCTTTTACCTCTCAATATTGGGCATGACAATACCAAATGTTTTAATGATTCAACATCCTTTCTACAATACCTATGGACATGATCAGTAACCGACTCTCTTCTTCACCAAAACATTTACAGGGTAATTCATAGAAAATCGCACAAAAGTGGCGCACGCGACTGGCGCACAGCATGCCCGTGCGAATGTCTGCGCCAGCCGCGTGCGCTAAAATCGATTTCCGCGCACAGCGTATTCATGGATTGTCGCATCCAAAACCAGCCGTGGCGCAGCAGGGTGCAGCGACCCTGCAGCAGCGCCAGTTACGCCCCCAAGAACGCCCTCGCGCAAGGAAAAGCCTTCCAAATCCCCAAATAATCGCAAAGGGCTGCGCTAACCCTGGACCAGTACACAGGGCTGGCAAACAGCAAACGCCAAGCGGGGAACGTGTATAACAGGGGTTCGTGGGAAGTATCACACGCGATTCCAGCAGGGTACATGTATTTCAGGGGTGCGCGGGAAGTTCCACACGCGATTACAGCAGGGTACGTGTATTTCAGGGGAGCGAGGGAAGTTCCACATGCGATTGGCCCCGTGCGAGCAGGGTACGTGTATTTCAGGGGTGCGCGGGAAGTTCCACACGCGATTGTCCCCGTGCGAGCAGGGTACGTGTATTTCAGGGGTGCGCAGGAAGTTCCACACACGCGATTCCAGCAGGGTACGTGTATTTTCTTCAGCTGAGCGTGGAGAGCGGTCGCCGGTGGCCCTAAGGGAACAGCAGGCCTGGGAAGCCCTGCCTGGGCCTCCGTGAGTGATTTCTATAGTATATTTAAATTTTTGCTTTTCGCGCTCTGAGCGCGGTGTTTGGCCTGCTCCTGCTCCCCCCTCCCACTTCCTGGTCCTCCTCTCCCTCCCCGCTTCCCTACCCGCCCACCCCCCCCCTGATTGGCTGTGTGCCTGCTTCCCCTCTGGCCTACTCGATGGCCGTTCCCCCCGCTCGCTTCTTTCTTCAGCTGAGCGTGGAGAGCGGTCGCCGGTGGCCCTAGGGGAACAGCAGGCCTGGGAAGCCCTGCCTGGGCCTCCGTGAGTGATTTCTATAGTATATTTAAATTTTTGCTTTTCGCGCTCTGAGCGCGGTGTTTGGCCTGCTCCTGCTCCCCCCTCCCACTTCCTGGTCCTCCTCTCCCTCCCCGCCTCCCTACCCGCCCACCCCCCCCTCTGATTGGCTGTGTGCCTGCTTCCCCTCTGGCCTACTCGACGGCCGTTCCCCCCGCTCGCTTCTTTCTTCAGCTGAGCGTGGAGAGCGGTCGCCGGTGGCCCTAGGGGAACAGCAGGCCTGGGAAGCCCTGCCTGGGCCTCCGTGAGTGATTTCTATAGTATATTTAAATTTTTGCTTTTCGCGCTCTGAGCGCGGTGTTTGGCCTGCTCCTGCTCCCCCTCCCACTTCCTGGTCCTCCTCTCCCTCCCCGCCTCCCTACCCGCCCACCCCCCCCTCTGATTGGCTGTGTGCCTGCTTCCCCTCTGGCCTACTCGACGGCCGATCCCCCCGCTCGCTTCTTTCTTCAGCTGAGCGTGGAGAGCGGTCGCCGGTGGCCCTAGGGGAACAGCAGGCCTGGGAAGCCCTGCCTGGGCCTCCGTGAGTGATTTCCATAGTATATTTAAATTTTTGCTTTTCGCGCTCTGAGCGCGGTGTTTGGCCTGCTCCTGCTCCCCCTCCCACTTCCTGGTCCTCCTCTCCCTCCCCGCCTCCCTACCCGCCCACACCCCCCCTTCCTCTCCCTCTGCCTATAACCTCCCCCTCCTGGGCAGCCCTCTGCCCGGCAGCCCCCGCGGCTAAGGGCCCCAGGCCAAGGGCGACTCCTACAGTGCGGCTCCCTGTGTGTCTGCAGGTGTCCGCAGGGGACGCCAGGCGCCAGTTCCACCTGTTCTCCGTTCCCCGGCCCACCCCTCCTACTCCTGGTTACATCCGCATGGGGCCTTGCCTCACTGTATTCACAGTTGAGGTAAACTAGGGTGTTTTTCTCCCCTTGCAGGATTCTCAAACTTAGGTGGCCCAGTACCTAATACGCTTTACTGTTTGCACTGAACTGTGGTAAACTAGGGTGTTTTTCTCCCCTCGCAGGATTCTCAAACTTAGGTGGCCCGGTACCTAATACGCTTTACTGTTTGCACTGAACTGTGGTAAACTAGGGTGTTTTTCTCCCCTCGCAGGATTCTCAAACTTAGATGGCCCGGTACCTAATACGCTTTACTGTTTGCACTGAACTGTGGTAAACTAGGGTGTTTTTCTCCCCTCGCAGGATTCTCAAACTTAGGTGGCCCGGTACTTAATACGCTTTACTGTTTGTTTGCTCTAATTGTGGTAACTTGTGCTTGCCGCTCACTTCCTGTCTGCGTCCTCTCGTCTAGTCTGTCTCCCCCTCCCCCCCTCCCTCCTACTCCATGGTGCTCTCTGTCTCGCCTATCTTCTCCAACTGCTTCTCCATTGACTATCCTGCTCTCCTCACTAAATCTGGTAGGAAAAAGTTTAAAAAGGACATCCTGGTCTCCAACCCAGGCCTCCCTATCGCTGACACCTACACTAGTGCCTGCTCTAAGGAAACTCTCACTGACATCCTCTTTTTCGTGCCTTCACCTGACCTATGGACCCTTCATATGGTCTCTGTGCTCTCTCCTTTCTCCTCCTCTCCCATTAATGGTGGCACCCGTTGGGATGTCCTCTTGGCCCCCTTCCGCTCCTCTAAGGCCATCATTAATGTCTACGCTAATGGGACCATCTTGGTCCAAGGCCCTCAGGCCAACCTTCTCCTCTTTGATAGACGCTTCCCACACCTCATCAACTTCCTCTCCTCTCCCGCTGTCCCCCCTCCTCTATCCTTGGCTACCTTACCTCTACCCTCCCTCCCTGCCCCCTCTCGTGCTCCTTCTTCACCTCCTTCTTCAACACCTCCGCAGGGCATACCTCTGATCTGTACCCCTCCCCGGAAGTTCTTCAAGGAGGGCAACCTTCTCCACATTGCCACTCTAAATTCTCGCTCTGCCATCAAGCACTCCTCTGATATCTGTCACCTTCTTGAGGAACTGGACCTCGACGTCCTCTGTCTCACTGAGACATGGTTCACAGCCAGCTCTGCCACCAGCTTTGACACACTCCTACCTGACGGTTACAAGATCCTCTCCATGCCCAGGCCTAACCGTGCAGGGGGTGGTGTTGCCCTTATCTTCCCTGAGTGGATTCCTGCCACTGTCACTCCTACGCAGACCTACTCCTCTTTTGAATGTCTTGTCTGCCGACTCTCTCTCTCTCCTAGCCATTCCCTTACCGTGGCTACTATCTATCGGCCACCTGGTCAAATTTCCTCCTTGCTCTCTGAGTGGGCTGACCTCTACTCCTCACTCCTGTCCTCAACCACCCAACTCCTCTTTCTGGGCGACTTCAACATCCACCTTGATGCCTCCAGTCCCCCCACTGCTCTCTTTCGTGACCTCTGCGACTCTCTCTCACTCTCTATTCTCCCGTCTGGGCCTACTCACTCTGCTGGGCACACTCTTGATGCTCTGATCTCTTCTGACCTTCCCCTCTCCGTCCCTCTCTCCACTCCTCTCTCCTGGAGTGATCACTTTCTCCTATCCTCCCACCTCACCCTCCCTACCCCACAGGCAAAGCCACCCTCTTCACTGCCACCCACCTTCTCGGTCATCCGACCCATGAAGCGTGTGTCAGTTGAGGCTTTCGCTGCTACCTTCTCGCCCCCCCCCCGCCCCTTCGGCTGACTCCCACCCTGACACAGCCCTCTCCATGCTCCACTCTGCTATATCTGTTACTCTTGATATCCTTGCCCCCGTCATGAGAATCCACCTGAAGCCCAAAGCCAAATGTAACTCCTGGTATGACTCGGATCTCGCCACCCTAAAACGCAAGTGCAGGGTTGCAGAGAGGAAATGGCGTGCTTCATGTTCATCCTCTGACAAACTGGCCTGCCGCCTGCTCCAAAGGCAGTACCGGCTCTCCGTTCTCACCAAGAAGAGAGCCCTTATCCAAGCCCGCATCTCTGCGGCATCTAACAACTCCGCCGAACTCTTTTTAAAATCTGCAAGGAGCTGGCCAACCCTGCTGCAGTCTCTACCTCTCCTGTCCCCTCCCAGGCCCTCTGCACTGCATTGGCCTCTCACTTCATCTCTAAAACTCAGGACATCCTGTCCTCGCTCTCCTCCTCTCACCTCCCTCCCTCCCTTCCCGGCTCTTCCTCTGGCCCTTCTGCAGTCACCCCTCCTCCCTCTTTCTCTGCCTTTCCACTTTTCTCTGCTGACGAGGTTTCCAGACAAGTCCGATCTATGAAAGTCTCGTCTAAACAGGTTCACCCCTGTTCCTCCAAAACTATCAAGGACCACATCGACTCCCTGGCTCCTGCCCTGGCTGAATTTTGCAACCACTCCTTCGCCTCTGGAGTCTTCCCTTCCCCCCTCAAGCACTCCCTTGTGCACCCTCTTCTCAAGAAACCCTCTTCCGACCCCTCCTGCCCGGCTAACTATCGCCCTATCTCCATCACTCCCTTCCTGGGCAAGCTCCTGGAGAAACTGGCCCTCTCCCAGCTTAACCTCCATGCTGAATCTGTTGGTAGTCTTCATGACCATCAATCTGGTTTCAGAGCTGCCAGAAGCACGGAAACTGCTCTCCTGAACATCCGTGAAGACCTGCTCTTGAACCTCGATTCCAACACTCCGTGTGTTCTCATTCTGCTCGATCTCTCCTCTGCCTTTGACACTGTCAACCATGCCATCCTGCTCAACCGTCTCCGTGAAAACCTTGGTATCACTGGTCAAGCTCTGGCGTGGCTGACCTCTTTCCTTTCAAATCGACCCTCCCAGGTCCAACTGGGGTCCTTCCTCGCCGACATCTTTTTCTCCACCTGTGGTGTCCCCCAGGGATCTAATCTTTCTCCCTGGCTGTTCAACCAGTATCTGGCACTCCTTGCCCACCGCATCGCCGCTCTCTGCCCTAATTTCCAGTGCTATGTGGACGATACCCAGCTCATTTTCAGGCTACCCTCAGCCTCCCCCTCTCCTTCCCTCATCTCTGACTGTCTGTCTGCTATCCAGGAATGGTGTGCCGCCAATGACCTCTGCCTTAATGCCAGTAAGACTGAGATTCTACTCATCGGTACACCCACTCCCTCCTTCCCTGCAGCTCTCTGGCCTGCCTCCCTTGACCCCCTCCCTGCTCCTACCTGCAATGCAAAAAACCTTGGGGTCATCTTCGACTCCACACTCTCCTTCTCTCCTCATATTTCTGACGTCGCTAAGAAGTCACACTACCAGCTGCACCTCCTCAGAGGTATTCTTCCCTTCCTCTCCTTCCCCCAGAAGCTCACTGTCTCCCGAGCCCTGGTTCTCTCGAAGCTGGATTACTGTAACAGCCTCTATCTTAATCTGCCTGCCTCCACTCTCCGCCCCCTGCAACTCATCCAGAACAGAACTGCGAGACTTGTCCTTGGCCTCAAGCCCAGGGACCGTATCTCTCCAGGACTGAAATCTCTACACTGGCTCCCAGTGGCTGCGAGGATAAAGTTCAAAACCCTCTGCATTGTCCACAAGGCCTTCTGGGGCCTGGGTCCTAAATACCTTCAACTCTCTCTTCCCAAATATCTTCCTTCCCGAGCCCTTCGCTCATCCGCCTCCAACTCCCTCAGGGTCAGCCGCTTCTCGAAGCAACGAGCTGGGGGTAGATCTCTCTCCGCGGCAGGGGCCTCCCTGCCTCCCTGAAACTTGAGGAGAACCATCTCCGGTTCCGGAAGCACCTCAAAACCTTCCTCTTTGCTTCTGCTTTCTCTCTCCCTCTCCCCTGCTGAACATCTAATATTCTTCACTGAAACTGCACTGATTCTGCAACTGGACCACTCTTAACAGCCTCGGTCCTGGGCCCAGTCACTCTCCACTTGCACTGATGCCCTGGAACCCCTCTGCACTGCGGGACTGTCTCTGTATCCCTACAGCCCCCCCCCCTTTTCCAGCACTTGTTCTGCACTTACCTTGCACTTGCCACCAGCTGGCCCTATTTATTTATTACTTTACGCCACCTACCTTGTACTGCACTTTCCCCCCTCCCCTTCCCCTTGCACTTTTCCCCCTCCCCCACCCCTGCACTTGCGCGATCTGAATGACACCTGGCCTAGTAGGATCGTTGTCTGTCTCCCCTTGTTCCTCCCCTCCCTGCCTCGTCGCGCCTTGAAACACCTGTGTATAGGCGCGTTACAAATGCCATATCATATCATATCATATCATATCATTTCAGGGGTTCTGGGGAGTACTACACGTGAATTGGCCGTGTGGGTCCTCCCAGGTGTTCGCTCTACAACCTCCATGGCCCCTGCAGGCAGCCCACACCACGGGGGACTACCCTGCACCCCTGCTCATGTCCCGCACGCAGCCCATCACCATGGGCATGCCCCCCAGCCAACCCATATGTCACCTTGCACTACTGATCAACAATGCATGTCTCCCACCACCCCCACCCCCCAGCAGTGCAGGGGCAGCCACCACCAGGCCCCCACCCATGTCCTCCACCACCACCCCCACCCCCCAGCCACCAGGGGCAGATTCCACCAGGCCCCCACTCATGTCTACCACCACCCCCACCCCCAGCCACCAGGAGCAGCCTCCACCAGGCCCCCACTCATGTCTCCCACCACCCCCACCCCCCAGCAGTGCAGGGGCAGCCTCCACCAGGCCCCCACCCATGTCTCCCACCACCCCCACCCCCTAGCCACCAGGGGCAGATTCCACCAGGCCCCCACTCATGTCTACCACCACTCCCACCCCCCAGCCACCAGGAGCAGCCTCCACCAGGCCTCCACTCATGTCTCCCACCACCCCTAACCCCCAGCCACCAGGGGCAGATACCATCAGGCCCCCCACTCATGTCTCCCACCACCCCCACCCCCCAGCAGTGCAGGGGCAGCCTCCAACAGGCCCCCACTCATGTCACCAGGACACCAACTTCGGTGGCACTGAAGCTGGTGCCCCTCTGCCTCTCTGGCCGGGGGTTGCCAGTGGTGCCAGATGTAGCAGTGCCCGACATGGCAACCCCAGAGGCAGGAGTGGGTGGGCAACTGGGTCCTGGGGCTGGGCTGTGGAGCGATGGTATCCCAGTCGGGAGTACTCTGTTCCAGCAGGGGTGCACATAGCAAATGTACCCCTGCAGGTGGCTGATGTGCAGGCACCAAATGGCAGGGCACGGTGGCAGCAGGCAGGCAGGTAGGCAGGCAGCAGCAGATGGCTCGTGGGAGGCTGCTCGGGGCTCTGGGGGGCAGTAATTCGGCCTTTTGGGCAGGAGCGTGGTCTTCCGTGTGCTTATGCGTGGCCAGCTTAATACGGAGTGATTTGGCACGTGAAAATCCTGCACGTCTGCGTGTAAATCGACGAAAGGCCCTTAGCGCGTATGCACGTCAGCACGCATATGCGATTTCATTGGACCAAAGGCCCTTAGCGCATAAGCGCGTCTGTGACGTAAGGCGTGCGGGTGTTTCCCTCATTACACGTGATGACAGAGCACACATGGATTTCCAACAATCGCATGTGGAACTTCCTGCTCACCCCAGAAATACACGTACCCAGGCCAATCGCGTGTACGCTCACTTCCCTCCGATTACACGCGATGACACTCGGACGTGCAGTTTCATTTCATTGAGCCAAAGGCCACCATGCGCAGCTGTGACGTCACGCGCATGGCCGTAGAGAATGGCGCGCGTAAAAATGAAGAGATACACGTCCGAGTGTCAAAGCACGTAATTGGTGGAAATGGCCTCATCGCGTATGCGCGTCTGTGACGTGTGTATAAAAGGTACGTGTAGGACGCCATTTCCTTGTACGTGCTTTTCGTGGAGAGCGAGTGGGTGAAATCTGTACTTCTTGTCGGTTCACACGCGATTTACTTCACAGCGTTTCCAGTTCGTACTCCCTGTTACCTCTGACAGTTTTTTCTCTTTTCCTCTTTTCCCTGGGCCTGTTTCCTCAAACAGCTCCCCTACTAATGTTGTCCTGTCTCCTCAGACAGCGTACAATTCTTCTTTTGGCGGGGGTTTTGCCAACGCGCACACGCGCATATTTTTCACGCTTTTGTTCCTGGCAGACGGTGAGTCACGCACGTATCTAACATCTGTGCTTGCCCCGTGTGTCGCGTACCCCTTCAGAGGTCATTCTAGGCTGCGTGTGACACGCATACGTTCATTCTTGTGTTCCTGGGTGCCACAGCGTAGTGCAGGTTTTTTTTCCACGCACGTGGTCTAGGAGGGCTTGCGTGCACCTTACTTCCCTTTTTTGGGCTGACTGTGCATTGCGTGACCCGTCATCTTTCCCCAGAGGTGACATACAGCCTTGCTAGGGCACTAGGGTACGATTGCCATCTGGTACCCAAGCCCTTTGACCCGCAATTGCCCAGGACAATAGTTCACATCAACTCCCATACGCACAATAACATCAGTGCCATGGCTGGGAGGCGAACAAGCCGTAAGGGTGGCAAAGGTGGCCGAGCCCCAAGTGGTTGCCGTGGTGGATCCGGTAGGGGAGGTGGCCGTGACTTGCAGAGTGCCCCTAGCCCCCCATGTGTGGAGGAGCAGTCAGGGACACCCATGCCCCCTCCCCCTGGTTGAGGTTACCGTGGCTGACACCATCCATGCTCAGCCCTTGTTGGACCAGCCCACTGTGGAACCAGACCTGGCACAGGGTGACTCCATGGCTGACTTCCAGGTCAGCAGGTCTAGGCCACGTGCGCCGGTGAACGTTGGTGTCATCAGGCCACGTGGATCAGGGGCAGCTAGGTCATCTGCTGCCCCGCGTAGGCAGGCTGGGGAGGCTGCAGGGGCAGCTGCGGCTCCATCCACCCCACCTCTCACACACCCAGCCAGGACAGTGTTGGTCCAAGTCCATCATGCTGACATTCCCCCTGACACCATCACACTTGAGATAATGCCTGCACCAACTCCCATGCTGAGTGTGCAATCCCACGCTCCTGCCCCTAGTGTCCAGAGCGGCGCAGGACACTCCGGATCCCCACCACCTTCCAAGCGGAAGAGGAAGAGTGCTCGTCCAGTAGAGGCTGATGCCCCAGACACGGCTACACAGTCCGGCCCGTCAAGGAAGCCCAGCTTCAATGAGGCTGAACTGAATGCACTTGTAGAGTATGTGTCCGCACATGACCGCGAAATGGTGATTGTTGCAGGATCCAAGACCACACCTGCACAACGTCAGGCACACTGGCAGACCATTGCGGACATCATAAGTGCCCTTGGAATCGTGAGGCGCACAGCTAATGATTGCTACAAGCGCTGGAATGCCCTGAAGCGCAGGGCAAAGAATAAGCTGGCCTCAAGTCATGCCGTAACTCTAGTGACTGGAGGTGGGTCTCCAGCAGACGACCTAGAACTCACTCCACATGAGCAGGTTCCTGGGACCTATGTCACGGAGGAACAGATCCAAGGCGTGGGAGTAGTGGCAGATTACGAGGCATTGTCCGGTGAGTGCACATGCATGTGTGTGTCATCCATGTGCATGTTGTGTGTGGGAGGGCTTCTGTTTGGGTGCCAGGGGAGGGTGTGTGTGCCTGAGTGGTTCGGCTCACCCATGTGCCTCTTCCAAAACATTCTTTGCACCAGTATTTGGGTATAGCAGCGTCCCTTCGGCCAACATTAGACATCCAGCCCAACACCACGCCAGTTGCCCTTGGAGTGTCATCTTGCCACTACACTGTTGCTTATTTACCTCTGCTTATTCAGGCAGATTGTTTGCATACCACCACTTTTACTCGGGATTTCTCAGTCCTATTGTCACATGTCTGACATGGCTATGGTACAGTAGACTGGCTCTGTTTCGTGGACATGATTAGTTTGGACATGTCCCTGTGCTATAGGACTTTTTTGACTGGCAGCTGCATGTTAAACATTAAAACCATTACAATGAAAATGATCAATCATATGTACAAACTGGACTGAATGAACAATTGGTGACCTCCTCTCCCTCTTCACATCATGGCTAGGGTACATGCCATCTGTGTGATGGCATGTGTATTTTACCTGCCAATCACTGGCCAATGTGTGATGCCACTGCTAGGCAGCATGCAGCAAATGTGTTCATCTTCCATCCTGGTGTCATCAATGTGTGGCATCTGCCTCCCCATCACACGCAGTGACGGTGCATGCATGGGAGTGTTTTAGTCATGTGGGACATGTGTCAATCAAGTACTGTTTCTGTAGCCTCTCAGCCCTCATTGTGTACCATGGTGCTAATGCCTGTTTCCATTTGTTTTCTTTTATGTCTTTGCAGGGGAAGACGCACCTGATACTGCTGGGGTTGTGGAGATGGTGCAGACCCAGGGGGGGTCTGAGGGCCGACCGACCACCAGTGAGGGACGTGGTGTGGTGGTGGGTGAGAACCCACAACTGCTGCAGGTCGTGCTCTCAAGGGGTGTCTCTGGCTGCACCTCCCCCGAGCTGTACTCAGGTGTTGATTCGGATGATGAGACCTACGTGCCGTCGCAGGTGAGTGTTCCTGGGAGGGATTCTGTTCTGTCCGACCCACCTGCACCAGGGTTAGAACCCTCAATGGGGCTGTCAGTGTTGGCAGGTACGCCTTTGGTGGTTACGGATGCAGGGTCACACTCCGCGACATCTGATCCTGTTCCTGGGCCAGCAGATCAGAGGGGGAATGCAGTCCTGCAGCCTCAGGCAGTGCCGGCACAGCAAGGCGCAGTTCGCCTTGCCCCAGACAGGTGTGGTGCCCGCCGACGTGGTGGCCGTACGCCACCTGGCAATACCGCATGGGAGCAATCCATTTACGGTATGGCAACCCAACAGGCAGCATCATCAGAGATGATGGCTCAGGCCATGGATAGGGTGGCCACTTCCATTGTCCCCCCCGAGAGGCTGATGAAGCGACTACAGCAGGCAACCGACTCCATCTGCCAGTCACACAGGGAGGACATGTTGGCGTCCAACAGGGACAGGCGGGCGGCACTGGCGACTCTGCAGGAAGCCATCTCCATAGAGTCCCAGGGCCACAGGGAAGCCCTGAGGCTGGAACTCCTTCACCTCAGGACGACTCTTGTTGAGCTTGAGGCTTCAACAGACCGAAGGACAGAACAGCAGCTGGAGCGTCTCACCCGTACGCTCTCAGCTGAGATGCAGGCAACTAGGGTGGAGGTCCGGGCATCCCGTGAGTTGTTGCATGGGGACCTCCGCACACTCATCCTCCAGAACGAGACCTACCACACCCGCATGCTTGCAGCCATGGAGGAACAGACTAGGGCCTTGCGTGGGCTGCCTCCCATAGTGCCACCACCTCCGGATGCAGCTGCACAGGGTGAGAATAGCGACAGCAGTGATACTCCCACAATAGGGTAGCCGTGTGGGCCATGAGCCCATGGAGGTGTTTTTTTTTCGCAAGATCCACACAGGTGGGTTTTGGTGTGCACCCTGTCCTCGGACCTCCTGGGTGGCCTCCCCAACCCCCCCGGGCCCATTAATGGCCATTTTTATTTTATTTTTTATTTTTTTTATTTATTTTTTTTTGGGACAGTGTGTTGCCTTGTGTGGCTCCCGTGGGCATACGCTGCAT
Organism: Ambystoma mexicanum; assembly: GCF_040938575.1. NCBI lineage: Eukaryota > Metazoa > Chordata > Amphibia > Caudata > Ambystomatidae > Ambystoma > Ambystoma mexicanum. Next base: position 685,158,152 of record NC_090928.1, read on the forward strand.
TGTGGCTGGGCACATGCAGGCTTGTCATGGATTTGGTTCAGATGCTTGGGTTTTTGTCACACACACCCCTCCTGCTTCCCGTTTCCATGGGCTTGCAAAGGGTGTGCCCAAGTGACATTGACATACATGGTGACATTGGACTCCCATGAGCTGTGTGGGCAGTCTGTAGTCAATACTGTGTATACATTCATAGTGCATATTGTTGTTGTATTGTACACTGCGTGGTGTATTCATATGTGCCTCTGCATCCATCTCATCCTCCATATTTGCAGGTCCATTCCTCATGTCTTCACAATGCGGTCCACCTTGGAACTGGAGTCCATGTTGTAAGCAGTGCACCTACACTCTTGCGTGGCGCCAACACTGTATACTTGCAAGTGTTCGGAGGGCTGTCATCATCAGGTGGTGAGGCTAGCTAATTTTTAAGTCTGTAATGTCATGTTTAAGGTGGGTTGGAGGTTGGGTAGGTGATTGGTATCATTGGTAAGTATTTGGTAATGTGGGCTGTAGGTCCTGCATTACTGTGAGCATTTCATGTGTGGACAGGTTTCCATTATGGACACTGTAGCTGCTGACACTTGGGGCATGTTGTGGGGATTCATTTCTTTCCTCTCACATTGCATGACATGCCATGGTGTTTTGTGTGGCCGTGCCGTGAAGGGGGTGGGTGACATGGCACTGTTTTCATGTAGTATTTTGCAAGTGGGTATTCATTTATGCAGCATGGAAGTGTATTTTCATGACACTGCATTGGTGGTGTTTGTGTAGGTAGGGATGCACACATTGTGACACTTCCACATGAACAATCTCAGGCTGCTATGGTTCTGACAGTTGACAGTCCCTTTGTTCGTCTTAATTGTCAGGCCGAGTCATCATTGCTAATCAGATGGTATGTGCCAGGCCTGTGTGCACTCCACTGGGGTGTGATTTCTATGTGAAGTAATTAGCCACCAGCTGCGTACGGGCTGCCTCACCCTGTGCCCTCTCCCCTCCCATGCGCAGCGGGCGTGCATGTGGTTGGGGATGTGGGAGCACCACCATGTCCACGGCCAGACCCCGGCGTGTTGCAACATTGTGCAGGACACATGCTGCCACTATGATCCTGCACACTACTGGGGGCGCATATAACAGCTGCCCGCCAGAACGGTCAAGGGAGCGAAAGCGTGACTTGAGCACTCCGAATGTGCACTCCACTATGCCCCGGGTTGCTATATGGGCTGTGTTGTATCTTACCTCTGGAGGCGTGATGGGGTTCCGAATTGGCGTCATCATGTGGGTGCTCAGAGGGTAGGCACTGTCCCCTGGTGAGGAGGTGATGGGTATCATTAGTGGGGTAGTGACATTACTCTGCATCTGACATGCATGCATGTGCAGTGGCATTCATACTCACCAAGCAGCCATGTATCACCATGCTGACCAGCTTCGAGGTCCCGGCTTAGGGTAGACATTCGGTAAATGAAGCTGTCGTGGGTGGTCCCTGGATAGTTTGCATATACTGAGGTGATGATTCCCTTAGCATTACATACTACCTGCACGTTGATGGAATGCCAGTGCTTGCGGTTCCTATAGATGTGCTCAGATGCCCTGGGGGGACGTAGTGCCACATGGGTGCAGTCAATGGCACCTAGCACTTTTGGAAATTGTGCCACACCATAGAAATCGAGGGTGGCAGCCTGCCTTTCTGCAGGTGTCCTGGGCAGGTATATGTGCCTACGGACTGATGGGCATGCAGTGATGATGTTCAAGACCTGGTGTAGGCAGCGTGACTGCGTGGCCTATGACACCCCACCCACTATGGCACTTGTCCGCTGAAATGATCCTGTGGCCAAGAAGTGCAGTACATTGAGGACCTTCTCCAGGGGGCTGAGTGCTTGGGAGCACAGGGTGGGTGATGTGAGGTCATCCTCCCACTCACTGACCAGGTCAAGTATCATGTGTGGGGGAAACCTGTACCTCGCATACACCTGGTCATCAGGCATCCCAAAAAGGTTGGTTCTGGGAGTGAAAATTCAGGCCCTCACTATCCTCCTCCTCCTTTGGTAACCTACGGCCACTGCTGCTAGGAATGGTATATTCATCCCGGCGTATGAGCTTGTTTGTGGTTTTCGCGCACTTTTATGCTGCGCGGGTCGACGTACGCCTGCTTCATGCTGGCGTACGTGTGTCAGGATTGGACATTTTTTCGGCACGTCGTAGGCGAACGTGTGAATCTTCCCGCCCACACCAGGAATACATGTAGCACGCTCTCACTGGCACAGTCGCGGGTAAATATTCCCGCCCACCCCTGGAATACATGTGACCCACTCTCACAGGCCCAATCGCGTGTGAAACTTCCTGCGCACCCCTGAAATCCAGGTACCCGGCCAAATCGTGTGTGAACTTCACGCGCACCCCTGAAATCCACGTACCCAGCCAAATCGCGTGTTTAACTTCCCGCGCACCCCTGAAATCCACGTACCCGGCCAAATTGCGTGTGAACTTCACGCGCACCCCTGAAATCCACGTACCCGGACAAATCGCGTGTGGAAGTTCACGCGCACCCCGAAGTACACGTACAATCGCGTGTGGAACTTCACGCGCACTACGAAGTATACGTACCCAGGCAAATTGCACGGCTGGGGGGTGGGGGTGGTGGGAGACATGAGTGGGGGCCTGGTGGAGGCTGCCCCTGGTGGCTGGGGGGTGGGGGTGGTGGTAGACATGAGTGGGGGCCTGGTGGAGGCTGCCCCTGGTGGCTGGGGGGTGGGGGTGCATGGGGACATGAGTGGGGGCCTGGTGGAGGCTGCCCCTGGTGGCTGGGGGGTGGGGGTGCAGGAGGACATGAGTGGGGGCCTGGTGGAGGCTGCCCCTGGTGGCTGGGGGGTGGGGGTGGTGGTAGACATGGGTGGGGGCCTGGTGGAGGCTGCCCCTGCACTGCTGGGGGGTGGGAGTGGTGGTAGACATGGGTGGGGGCCTGGTGGAGGCTGCCCCTGGTGGCTGGGGGGTGGGGGTGCAGGGGGACATGAGTGGGGGCCTGGTGGAGGCTGCCCCTGGTGGCTGGGGGGTGGGGGTGCAGGGGGACATGAGTGGGGGCCTGGTGGAGGCTGTCCCTGCACTGCTGGGGGGTGGGAGTGGTGGTAGACATGGGTGGGGGCCTGGTGGAGGCTGCCCCTGCACTGCTGGGGGGTGGGGGTGGTGGGAGACATGAGTGGGGGCCTGATGGAGGTTGCCCCTGCACTGCTGGGGGCTGGGGGTGGTGGGAGACATGAGTGGGGGCCTGGTGGAGGCTGCCCCTGGTGGCTGGGGGGTGGGGGTGCAGGGGGACATGAGTGGGGGCCTGGTGGAGGCTGCCCCTGGTGGCTGGGGGTGGGGGTGGTGGTATACATGGGTGGGGGCCTGGTGGAGGCTGCCCCTGCACTGCTGGGGGGTGGGGGTGGTGGTAGACATGGGTGGGGGCCTGGTGGAGGCTGCCCCTGGTGGCTGGGGGGTGGGGGTGCAGGGGGACATGAGTGGGGGCCTGGTGGAGTCTGCCCCTGGTGGCTAGGGGGTGGGGGTGCAGGGGGACATGAGTGGGGGCCTGGTGGAGGCTGCCCCTGGTGGCTGGGGGGTGGGGGTGCAGGGGGACATTAGTGGGGGCCTGATGGAGGCTGCCCCTGCACTGCTGGGGGGTGGGGGTGGTGGTAGACATGGGTGGGGGCCTGGTGGAGGCTGCCCCTGCACTGCTGGGCGGTGGGGGTGGTGGGAGACATGAGTGGGGGCCTGGTGGAGGCTGCCCCTGGTGGCTGGGGGGTGGGGGTGCAGGGGGACATGAGTGGGGGCCTGGTGGAGGCTGCCCCTGGTGGCTGGGGGCTGGGGGTGGTGGGAGACATGAGTGGGGGCCTGGTGGAGGCTGCCCCTGGTGGCTGGGGGGTGGGGGTGCAGGGGGACATGAGTGGGGGCCTGGTGGAGGCTGCCCCTGGTGGCTGGGGGTGGGGGTGGTGGTATACATGGGTGGGGGCCTGGTGGAGGCTGCCCCTGCACTGCTGGGGGGTGGGGGTGGTGGTAGACATGGGTGGGGGCCTGGTGGAGGCTGCCCCTGGTGGCTGGGGGGTGGGGGTGCAGGGGGACATGAGTGGGGGCCTGGTGGAGTCTGCCCCTGGTGGCTGGGGGGTGGGGGTGCAGGGGGACATGAGTGGGAGCCTGGTGGAGGCTGCCCCTGGTGGCTGGGGGGTGGGGGTGCAGGGGGACATGAGTGGGGGCCTGGTGGAGGTTGCCCCTGCACTGCTGGGGGCTGGGGGTGGTGGGAGACATGAGTGGGGGCCTGGTGGAGGCTGCCCCTGGTGGCTGGGGGGTGGGGGTGCAGGGGGACATGAGTGGGGGCCTGGTGGAGGCTGCCCCTGGTGGCTGGGGGTGGGGGTGGTGGTATACATGGGTGGGGGCCTGGTGGAGGCTGCCCCTGCACTGCTGGGGGGTGGGGGTGGTGGTAGACATGGGTGGGGGCCTGGTGGAGGCTGCCCCTGGTGGCTGGGGGGTGGGGGTGCAGGGGGACATGAGTGGGGGCCTGGTGGAGTCTGCCCCTGGTGGCTGGGGGGTGGGGGTGCAGGGGGACATGAGTGGGGACCTGGTGGAGGCTGCCCCTGGTGGCTGGGGGGTGGGGGTGCAGGGGGACATTAGTGGGGGCCTGATGGAGGCTGCCCCTGCACTGCTGGGGGGTGGGGGTGGTGGTAGACATGGGTGGGGGCCTGGTGGAGGCTGCCCCTGCACTGCTGGGCGGTGGGGGTGGTGGGAGACATGAGTGGGGGCCTGGTGGAGGCTGCCCCCGGTGGCTGGGGGGTGGGGGTGCAGGGGGACATGAGTGGGGGCCTGGTGGAGGCTGCCCCTGGTGGCTGGGGGGTGGGGGTGGTGGTAGACATGGGTGGGGGCCTGGTGGAGGCTGCCCCTGCACTGCTGGGGGGTGGGGGTGGTGGTAGACATCGGTGGGGGCTTGGTGGAGGCTGCCCCTGCACTGCTGGGGGGTGGGGGTGGTGGGAGACATGAGTGGGGGCCTGGTGGAGGCTGCCCCTGGTGGCTGGGGGATGGGGGTGGTGGTAGACATGAGTGGGGGCCTGGTGGAGGCTGCCCCTGGTGGCTGGGGGTGCATGGGGACATGAGTGGGGGCCTGGTGGAGGCTGCCCCTGGTGGCTGGGGGTAGGGGTGCATGGGGACATGAGTGGGGGCCTGGTGGAGGCTGCCCATGGTGGCTGGGGGGTGGGGGTGCAGGGGGACATGAGTGGGGGCCTGGTGGAGGCTGCCCCTGGTGGCTGGGGGGTGGGGGTGGTGGGAGACATGAGTGGGGGCCTGGTGGAGGCTGCCCCTGGTGGCTGGGGGTGGGGGGAGACATGAGTGGGGGCCTGGTGGAGGCTGCCCCTGGTGGCTGGGGGGTGGGGGTGCAGGGGGACATGAGTGGGGGCCTGGTGGAGGCTGCCCCTGGTGGCTGGGGGGTGGGAGTGGTGGTAGACATGGGTGGGGGCCTGGTGGAGGCTGCCCCTGCACTGCTGGGGGGTGGGGGTGGTGGTGGACATGGGTGGGGGCCTGGTGGAGGCTGCCCCTGGTGGCTGGAGGGTGGGGGTGCAGGGGGTCATGAGTGGGGGCCTGGTGGAGGCTGCCCCTGGTGGCTGGGGGGTGGGGGTGCAGGGGGACATGAGTGGGGGCCTGGTGGAGGCTGCCCCTGGTGGCTGGGGGGTGGGGGTGCAGGGGGACATGAGTGGGGGCCTGATGGAGGCTGCCCCTGCACTGCTGGGGGGTGGGGGTGGTGGTAGACATGGGTGGGGGCCTGGTGGAGGCTGCCCCTGCACTGCTGGGGGGTGGGGGTGGTGGGAGACATGAGTGGGGGCCTGGTGGAGGCTGCCCCTGGTGGCTGGGGGGTGGGGGTGCAGGGGGACATGAGTGGGGGCCTGGTGGAGGCTGCCCCTGGTGGCTGGGGGTGGGGGTGGTGGTATACATGGGTGGGGGCCTGGTGGAGGCTGCCCCTGCACGGCTGGGGGGTGGGGGTGGTGGTAGACATGGGTGGGGGCCTGGTGGAGGCTGCCCCTGCACTGCTGGGGGGTGGGGGTGGTGGGAGACATGAGTGGGGGCCTGGTGGAGGCTGCCCCTGGTGGCTGGGGGGTGGGGGTAGTGGTAGGCATGGGTGGGGGCTGGTGGAGGCTGCCCCTGCACTGTTGGGGGGTGGGGGTGGTGGTAGACAAGGGTGGGGGCCTGGTGGAGGCTGCCCCTGCACTGCTGGGGGGTGGGGGTAATAGGGGACATGAGTGGGGGCCTGGTGGAGGCTGCCCCTGGTGGCTGGGGGGTGGGGGTGGTGGGAGACATGAGTGGGGGCCTGTTGGAGGCTGCCCCTGCACTGCTGGGGGGTGGGGGTGGTGGGAGACATGAGTGGGGGCCTGATGGTATCTGCCCATGGTGGCTGGGGGGTAGGGGTGGTGGGAGACATGAGGGGGGGCCTGATGGTATCTGCCCCTGGTGGCTGGGGGTGGGGGTAATAGGGGACATGAGTGTGGGCCTGGTGGAGGCTGCCCCTGCACTGCTGGGGGTGGGGTGGTGGTAGATATGAGTGGGGGCCTGTTGGAGGCTGCCCCTGCACTGCTGGGGGGTGGGGGTGGTGGGAGACATGAGTGGGGGCCTGGTGGAGGCTGCCCCTGGTGGCTGGGGGGTGGGGGTGGTGGTAGACATGAGTGGGGGCCTGGTGGAGGCTGCCCCTGCACTGCTGGTGGGTGGGGGTAATAGGGGACATGAGTGGGGGCCTGGTGGAGGCTGCCCCTGCACTGCTGGGGGGTGGGGTGGTGGTAGACATGAGTGGGGGCCTGTTGGAGGCTGCCCCTGCACTGCTGGGGGGTGGGGGTGGTGGGAGACATGAGTGGGGGCCTGGTGGAGGCTGCCCCTGGTGGCTGGGGGGTGGGGGTGGTGGGAGACATGAGTGGGGGCCTGGTGGAGGCTGCCCCTGCACTGCTGGTGGGTGGGGGTAATAGGGGACATGAGTGGGGGCCTGGTGGAGGCTGCCCCTGCACTGCTGGGGGGTGGGGTGCTGGTAGACATGAGTGGAGGCCTGGTGGAGGCTGCCCCTGCACTGCTGGGGGGTGGGGTGGTGGTAGACATGAGTGGGGGCCTGGTGGAGGCAGCCCCTGGTGGCTGGGGGGTGGGGGTGGTGGTAGACATGAGTGCGGGCCTGGTGGAGGCTGCCCCTGGTGGCTGGGGGGTGGGGGTGCAGGGGGACATGAATGGGGGCCTGGTGGAGGCTGCCCCTGGTGGCTGGGGGGTGGGGGTGCAGGGGGACATGAGTGGGGGCCTGGTGGAGGCTGCCCCTGCACTGCTGGGGGGTGGGGGTGCAGGGGGACATGAGTGGGGGCCTGGTGGAGGCTGCCCCTGCACTGCTGGGGGGTGGGGGTGGTGGGAGACATGAGTGGGTGCCTGGTGGAGGGTGCCCCTGCACTGCTGGGGGGTGGGGTGGTGGTAGACATGAGTGGGTGCCTGGTGGAGGGTGCCCCTGCACTGCTGGGGGGTGGGGTGGTGGTAGACATGAGTGGGGGCCTGGTGGAGGCTGCCCCTGGTGTCTGGGGGGTGGGGGTAATAGGGGACATGAGTGGGGGCCTGGTGGAGGCTGCCCCTGGTGGCTGGGGGGTGGGGGTGGTTGGAGACATGTGTTGGTGATCAGTGGTGCAAGGTGACATGTGGGTTGGCTGGTGGGTATGGCCATGGTGGATGGGTTGCCTGTGGGACATGAGCAGGGGTGCAGGGTAGTCCCCTGTGGTGTGGGCTGCCTGCAGGGGCCGTGGAGGGTGTAGAGGGAACACCTGGGGGGACCCACATGGCCATATCACGTGTAGCATTCCCCTGCAACACCGAAATACACATACCCAGCCAAATCGCGTGTGAAACTTCCCGCACACCCTTGGAGTCCACGTACCCAGCAAAATCGCGTGTTGAACTTCCCGCGCACCCCTGAAATCCACGTACCTGGCCAAATCGCGTGTGAACATCGCGCGCACCCCTGAAATCCACGTACCCAGCCAAATCGCGTGTTTGACTTCCCGCGCACCCCTGAAATACATGTACCCGGCCAAATCGCGTGTGGAACTTCCCACGCACCCCTGAAATCCACGTACCTGGCCAAATCGCGTGTGGAACTTCCCGCACTCCCCTGTAGTCCACGTACCCAGCCAAATCACGTGTTTGACTTCCCGCGCACCCCTGAAATACACGTACCCAGCCAAATCGCGTGTGGAACTTCCCGCGCACCCCTGAAATCCACGTACCCGGCCAAATCACGTGTGGAACTTCCCACGCACCCCTGAAATCCACGTACCCGGCCAAATCGCGTGTGGAACTTCCCGCGCACCCCTGTAATCCACGTACCCAGCCAAATCGCGTGTGGAACTTCCCGCGCACCCCTAGAATCCACGTACTCAGCCAATTCGCGTGTGAAACTTCCCGCGCACCCCGAAATACACGCACACGTTATTTTTCAGTCAGCGGGTGTCCGTGTTTGTGGGTACCCCTTTGCACGTCATTTGTCCTTGACTTCCCGCGCACCCCTGAAATACACGTACCCGGCCAAATCGCTGGGTATGTCCACAGTATTGGACATTCATCATAGCTGTATATAGGTGCTATTTGTTGGCGCACCTTTTGGCGCACCTTTTTTACAGGCGCAGGGACGCTACCGCCTGCTTTCTTGTGGCGGTCGTGTTTGTGCCTGTGCGCTGGTTTGACCGTGCGCTGTTTTGCCCTATTCAATTCCATGAATACATGTTGTAGGCGAGCGTGTGGGCGTTCCGCGCACTTGCACCCTGTACTTCCCCCGTGACGCACACATTTTGGCAAGTTGTTCCCCATTCCTAGTGTTACGCCCCGTGTTCCGCCTACTTTTGTAGCGTGCGCCGCGCTATGTGCGATTTTCGCTGTGGCCTGTGCGATTTTCGCTGTGACCTGGCGCACGCCGTTAGATGGCCTGTGCGCCAACATGTGCCGCACACTTTTTTAGCGCACATCAGATGGTTTTTTCGCGCACGCCCTTCCATGAATCGATGTGCGCTGCTTTTCGTGCGATTTTCGCAATTGCACTGCGATTCGCACGTTTTTGCCCACTTGCGCCGCGCTATTTATTCCATGAATCGGCCTCCAAATTGAAACTTACGAAAATATGGGGCACACACGTTTACCCTCTTTCTTACTTTTTTATTCTCTATTTTCTCCTCCTCTGCCTTCTCCCTTCTCCCTCTCTCTTCCCACCCTCCTTTACTTTTGCTATGCACTTACTCTATCAGAATTGTCCCTGGACCTAGTATGATAGCAAAACAGCAAGTTCCCACAAACCAACTTCCTATCCTTTTCACTAAGAGCGAGTGTTCACAGATACCAATGTATCAAGTCATGATAACCCCCTACTCAAAAGAAGGCCGAATAACCATGTAGTTTATCAAAAAATATACATATTTTAATTTTTAAGTATTTTCAACAACATATTGTACTCAACAGTATTGTACTAAAAACAAATATACAACAAAATCATTTGGAATACATTCCTCTGTGTTATATATGACTTGTCTATCTGGACTGGGAATTTGTATATCAAAAAACCTTTTCGTGCTCCACTAGGAGGTCTGTGTGTTAACCCTCAATGATATTATTTATGCCCTTCCTAATTTACATGGGCAAGGAAAATGTGCTTTAGCAACAAATGTTTGTCTCCTCCCCCCTCCATTTAAGTGTCCCTCCCTCCAGCACTATCTGAAATGTCGTCAGGCCTAGTATGATAGTCGCTTGTTTTGTTCCTCTCCCTCCATTCTCCTCCCCCCTCCCTCACCTCTTGTTAATCTCCGGCTCTACCAGAAATGTCGTCAAGCTTAGTATGGTAGTCGCCTGTTTTTTTCCCCATTTCCTTCCTATCTGTGTTTTAGCTCTTGCACTATCTGAAATGTCAGGCCGAGAATGATAGTTAAATTCACATTCTTGTTGTTCATGGCCTGTAAGAATGTCATTGTATTTTCCCTGGTTCACTCCCTTGCTGTGAAGCGCTTTGGAACACATTATAGGCGCTATATAAATAAACTATGATATCATGTAGTACTTTATTCAAATCTGCAATATTCTTATATTTCGCCAAGCTATCCACTGTTATACAACAGTCTGTCCTCACCAAATGCTTCTTCAATGCATACAGATTCTTTAGAACTTCTTCATAATCAAGATCGTACTGATCATGCCATAATTTACAATTTATAAGGTGGCAATCAATATTATCCTGCTCTGTTGTTTTTGCATCTGCTTATAAGGAGTGACAAGATGGACATTTTAACTTATTACCAAGTAGGATTTTTGTCCATAAGATCTGAGCAGTTAACAAAATAAGGCCTAGCTCGAATCTTACTGCCGCCATTGGAATTGAAGTTGGTAAGGAAAGCACATTTTTCTAGATTTAACCTTCCATAATGGTAAACACAACCTCCTCTGTTAGGTGTTACATTTCTATTCCGTATATATAAGAGCAGGCACCACATTTGCTTTGCAGAATTTCCATACCGGCAGGAGTGAAAATGTACCCAATTTATAATGAAAGTGCTTCATCTGTATAGCTAGATTTATGACTTTATCCTGCGGATGGTTCACTAGATTATTTTTATTTGTATTTGACTGTGCAGTTATAAAGAACCCCAAATACCTTAACTCCTGACCCACCTCAATTTTGCAATCGTCTACCCAACATGCATGTTTTTTCCTCAGCCCCTTTGAAAAGGACATGACTTTCCTTTTCCTGATATTAAAATTCAATTATCTTTACAGAATAACACAAAGGTCTTTTCAGTTCAATCTTTGTTCTCTTTAATAAAACAATATCATCCGCATAGTAAATCCAGGCAGTTTTCAGCGTATTAATGACTGGGGGGACAAAGGCTACCTCTTCAATACATTTCTCAAGGTCAGCCAGGTATATATTGAATAATACCGGGGTCAATGGGCTTCCCTGTTTCTTATAGTCTCCTTCTTGATTTAATCAGACTCTTATGGTAGTACCAGGGTGAAGGCAGACCAGAATTCTTAGAAGACCGTTCGACAAGCCCCAATCTCTTAGCTTTGTCCATAGCTGACCCCTATTTATGCAGTCAAATGCCAGGGACAAGTCGATCAAAGCTGTTTGTTCTTTTGCACATGCTAAACTATATAACCTGCTGCAATTGTACCAACTCGCGCCCGAAGGCCCATCTGTTTGGGGCATAAGATATTATTAGCCTTCACCCAGATATTGATCTCGCTCATTATGACAGAAGAAAACATTTTTAAATCGACATCCAGTAGTGTTATCGGCTGGTAATTTAGTGGGTCAATTCTGTTACCTTTTTCATAAATTGTAACCACATTTGACTGTTTCCAGCTTTCCAGGGTTTGTTCCATCCTCGTAATTTCTTGGAACAGATCAAACAATATACACCCCCATACCTTATCCTACCTTGCCCCTTTGGCCCACTTGATCTCTTCCTTCTCTCCTCACTTACAGATTTCTGCAGACGACACGCAGCTCTCCTTCAAGCTTCCCTCCTCTTCCTCTTCTTCCTCCTCTCTCATACCTGACGGTGTCTGACAGCTATTCAGTCACAGCGTGCTGCCAATGATCTCTGTCCTTATGCCAGTAAGAATGAGATCCTTTTCATTGGGACCCCATCTCCCACCCTCCATCCCTCCCTCTGACAGCCCTCTATAGGTCCCCTCCCCTCACCTGCTTGTGAGGCAAAAAACATGGGTGTCATCTTTGATTTCTCTCTCACCTTCTCTCCACACATTGCAGACCTTGCCAAGAAGGCCCACTCTCAGCTGCACCTCCTTAGAGGTATTCTCCCTTTCCTCACCTTCCCCCAGAAACTCAATATCTGGTCCTCTCTAGGCTTGATTACTGTAATAGCCTGTTCCTCAATCTTCCTTCTTCCTCCCTTAGTCCCCTTCAACTAGTCAAGATTAGGAGTTCAAGGCTTATTCTTGGACTCAAGCCCAGGGACTGCATCTCTCCACCCTTAATTTCTCTCCACTGGCTACTGGTTGCTGCTAGGATCAAATTCAAGACAAGCTGCATCACCCCCAAGGCTTTCTGACTAGATCAAACTCTCTCTCCTTAAATATCTCCCCGCTAGAGCCCTTCGGTCTTCTAGCTCCAACTCTCTGCGAATCAGATGTTTCTCTGAGCAAAAAGTGGGGGTAGATGATTCTCCTCTGCAGGAGCCTCCCTCTAGAATGGTCTCCCAGCCCCGCTCAGGCTTGAGACGGATCTCCTTAAATTCCGTAAGCTCCTCAAGGCCCTCCTTTCTCCTCCTTCTTCTCTCTCCCCCTCTCCTGCTAACACCTTATTCTCCCTCATTGACTAGCTGCCTGGTTCCCTCTGCGTTCTACAGGGCTCCAGGCTGCCCCACCCAGTCCCTTCCTTCCCTGCACTTACCTGCATTCCCTGGCACTTGCACTCTGGCCTCCCCTTAGCACAGGCACCTCGCCTCTTCACCCTTTTCCCTTCCCACCTTAGCACTTGTTTTTGTGCAGACTGGCACCCCCCCTCCCTCTCACTTCTTGTTCTGCACTTGCATGATCTGAATGTCACAAGGCCTAGTAGGACTATTATTGTATCCTTCTCCCTTTTCCCCCCCACCTTGTTTGTCTTGTTGGTGCCTTGAAACACCATTTGTTGTGTAGGCACCTTACAAATATCCAATAAATAAATAAAATAAATAGTTTGGTGTTGCCTTTTAGAACCAATTTCCAGAGTTAATTGGTCCTGGGTCCCTCGAATTACTACTTTTAGTTATGATCTTCTCGATACAATCCTGAGTAATATCTAGTTTCCATTCCACTTTGCATCTTCCATATTTATTTATTTATCTCCTCCCTCATATCGGTCACCATACAACTGCGTAAAATGGTTTACCCAAGTTGATTCTCTAATTGGGTTGGCGTGTATTAATGCTTGGAAATTATTTTATTTATTTCCAATAGTTTAAATCTTTTTTCTGCTCTATACAAGCCATCATACTTTCCCCGTTCGCTTGATATACAGGTTGAGCATAGATTCTTAATTCTATTTTTATAGATTTGCTTGGCCTTCTTAACTGCATTCAGGCGTTCTTTCTTGTCTGACATGTTAGACTTTGCCCATCTTAGGTACTGCCTATGTGATCTTTTTAGAGCTTGAATTGTTTTATTATAAACTATTTTCTTCATTGTTGGATGTTTTTTATCTCCCATCACCAATTTTAAATGGTTTTTGATAAAGAACGGAAAAGCCCCTGGGCTCCCATAGGATAACCGATGCTGCCTCAACATTATATTTACATATTTGTTTACATATTTGCTGAAGACTCTGATCTTCCTCGGCAACCAGTTCAATCTATTCTTTCCTTTGATGGCTACAAAATTAGCTTCCGATCTTTTATTTACTCCCTGCAGACCTTTCCCAAAATATAAACACAAACACTGATGGTCACTCTGAAGCCATCTTTTGTCTGATAGTGTTCCATACATAATGATTGAATTTCAGTGGCAACAATGAAGTCAATACATGAGTACGGCTCTCGGTGATGCCATTTGAACCCTTCCAGCTCAGTTTTCAAGTTATTAGCCTGTATTGGGGATAGATGCCAATTCTCAAAGAAATTTGCTAATTTCAATCCATGTATAGATTGCTTCTTTCTGGAGTGAGAATGCCTCAAAGGATAAACCGTTGCCTCCTCTTCTTGCAACCTTCAATCCACATTAAAATCTCCAAATAGAATAATCTCCTACGTGTTTTCAGCATTCCAATTCTGAAAGATTCTTTCCATATGGCTGGTTAAGCTTTCTATACTATTGTCCAGATAATTACAATACACGTTAATCAAAAACAACTTTTTTGCCTTCTTTCTCTGAATGCCTACTTAGTACACCCTCGATGGCCAAAATTCCTGCCATTGAGTTTTCCCTAACCACCACCTGCGAAAAGCTTGAGGTACGTACCAAAGAGAGCAACCCTCGTTTTGGCCTTTAATATGAGCCCTTTAATGCCTTTTGTAAATGCAACTCATATCCATCCAGAATCACCGCCTCCCACAGGAAAGTCTTCAGCAGGCAAACAACATAAAATGTATTCAACATTGCCCCACTCACTTCACCCTCCAGCAGATGGTTAAATCACCTTGTGTTCACGACAGCATAACCTAAAAGCCTGGTCACCAGCACCCATCGCCTGCCCTGTAGCCTGCCAGGCTTCCTGCCAACCAGGACCAGTCTACCTCAATTGGCAGCACACCATTAGCCTGTTCCTGTAAAGCCACGACTCTTTGATTATCTGATCTAATGGTACAGGAGATAGGTGTACGGGAGACTAAATCTCACATTCCATTTTGATGCTGTTGTGCATAAAAATGAAATCCTTGTAGTCTCAATTAATCTGCCGAGCATAATAGCAATTCCCTAACCACGCTTGAATGTATAGTGATTATTGCAATGTTAAGCCTCTTTTCATACAGAAAATCAACTCATTCAATGTCAGATGAATTCAGGAGTTTTAAGCTCAGAATATCCCAAAAGATTGAGAATGTGGTCTGTCTGTTTAAACAAATATTATCTTCTTGAGGGAACATTGATTATAAAACATAACTTATCATCTCAAGGCCATTTTGTCTACCCCTTTCCGCTGAGGTTTATCAAAGTCTTGGAGCTTGGGGGAATTTGTGATTTGGCCCTTTGTTTGCTGCCTTAAAGTGTGTCCTTCCAAAGTTGCCATATTATTTCTAGTACCCAGAGGATGACGCTCACACCATTTCCTCTCCATATTTCTGAATATGGGTTTGACACACCTACAGCGCCTCTCCTGCATCGGAACCACTAGCTGTATCTGCATTGATATTTGAGAAGGGCAGAGATCCTGCTTCTCCTGTCACATTAATTGCAGCCAGGATCTCTGTTTTCCCATGGCCCCCAGATTGTTCAAAGAGGCAAACAATGGCACTGAAAACATCTTTCTTTCATGTCTGGGCAAACAGAATCTGCACAATCACTTATTCTCAATTGTGACAAATCTTCTTGCAGCAGTTGCATATATCTCTCCATCCTCAAAATTGGGGCGTGTGTTTTTTTTATTTTCAACTACCCTATGAAGGGCCTGTCATATCAGATCCTTCACCACAAACAATAACATCTTTATTCACCCTTCTCTCATCTGAGACTCATATTACCTTGATCAAAATCTTCAGGAACAATTCCTGATAGATCTAATTCCTCTGCCCCCCCCCTTCTTCTGTGACAATTCTCCTCCTTTTGCTCCCATTCTTATTTTTTTTAAAGATTGGGCCATTCTTTTACTCTCACAAATTTGCAGTGGGTCCGGATTCCACGCCTCTCCCACTTCGTATCCACTTCCAGTTGGACCGACCCTGGTTTATTCTTATTAACTTTTTGATTTTTGGTTTTCTTTAAGCCCTGAGCTGGAGTTATATTTTAAATTTTTCTACTTCTCTTTTTTGGTGGAAGGTGCTCGACCTGTATACAGCTGTCCGAACCCCTCTCTAAGTCTTCTTTAGAGTTAGCCTTTCGTCCTTCTCCAAAAGGCCTGCTTATCTTCTATGTTGTTTCTTGACCTTTGTGATGTCTGTATTTCTATAGAAACCTGGTTTTCTTCCTGTTAAACATATATAATGGAATCCAATTTGGCACATTCATCAATACATTGATGGAGGTGCATCGTTAAACGCATTTATATATCTCCCTGTTGATCCATCTTCCAATTGATGAGCTATTTGTCCACTGGGCCTTGTTGTGGGGGTGTGTAGGGGGGGTCCCTGTTTCTTTGCTCACGTCCTTGTAGACATCCAGTATTTTTATTCCTACTTTCAGGGCATCCAAGTACTCCACTATTTCTGTTTTCTGTACAATGAAAGGGGTCAGCAATCTTTTGAACTCCTCTGAACACACGGGCCCCTAGTACTCCCGCCTCTTCTTACTGCCTCGTATATTTACTTTTCTGTGTCTTTCTGCCAACCCACTACTCTTTCTTTTGCTCTCTTCATTCATCCGATGTATCTTCCTAAAATGCTCCACTTCAATGATGTTTTCATTCACAGGCATCTCAAGGTTTATTCATACTTCTGACAGAATATTGGCCTGCACCTAAACCCCCTCTCTGAGCAGTTCAAAGACTTTCACAAGGTAATTTAGAACGAGGTTCAAGGCCATTAGTGTTGAAGGGTTAATATTATCGCAGGGTTGGGGGGAAGAGTTCCAGGCCCGACTGTCCCATTTGATCTAGTATTTCTTTTTCCTTATCCAATTAATTTTCTAGTTCATTTTCTGATATTATAAATAAATCTGGGGATGCTGATAAGGAGTCGCTTAATTGCAGATTTTCACATTCATTCGGAACACTTTCCTGTATGTTATCTTCGTCTTCATTCAAGGTTTTGGAATACCTACCCCATTCTCTCACTTTCATTTCATTATAAAAACTTTGGTTTCCTTCACTCAAACTTCTGACATGCGTAAAACAGTCAACAATTTTCTTTTTTACATTAGTAGATCTAATTGTAAAATCCAATCTGAGACGCAAAGTCCCAGTTGATGCAATAGGGGATACATCCCCTTTGAGAATTTGTGATCGAATTCCGTGATTATTCTCCACAGAAGTATTTTCATGGGAGACACGCACTACTTACAGCTCTAGCGAGAACTGATCAAAAGGTTCGCACAACAAGCCTACTCCTGATGTCAAAAGAGTGCTTTCGGTAAAGACGATGCTGGGCCATCCTTCCGTAAATACATGTTTCTAACTCGTAGCATATAACAATGGACTCACCCGCACGTTTTGTTGGTCTCGTTTTTCTTCGAATATTTCCATCCCTAACTGGGCGTCAGATCATCAGCCTGCCACGACTGGCACGACTGCTTCAACACTCTGCATCGCACTCTCACGCAGATGTGCGGCATTTCGAATTTTAAAGCTTTCAGTCAGCTGAGTCAATTGAAGAGCATTTCCAGCCCCAATAAGCAATTGCAGAGCAACTAATCCTTCTTTTACCGCAAGATGCTCTGTCTTAATAATTCACACGATTACAGGTAACAAATAGGCAAATTCTGACTGCCACGACTGCTTCAACACTCTGCATCACACTCTAGCAGACGCTCTTGCACAGACGCACTGTTTCAATTTTTGCGCCTCAAGAGAAACAGCAGTCGCACAACAGCATTTGAAGAAGAGGCAAAGATTTTAACATCCAAATTAAAACAAAGGGGCTACCCAAAAAACTGATTAAAAAATCTCAAAAAGGGCAGCCAATAATAATCGAGATGCACTTCTAGAAGAGAAAAGCAAACAGCCTCAAAGAGATCAATTAGTATGTGTGAACACATTTACTAACCTCAGTCTGAGAATAAGCCAAATTGTAAAAAAACATTGGAACATTTTTCAAGATTCTAATGCAGGAGTACCTATACCAATGTTTGCTTATAAAAAATCCATCACCATCGGAAATTGGGTAAGCAGTAGCAAACTAAGAGAAAAAATACCAACTATTAACAGCTTGACCCGCTCCTGGGGCCTTGCACCAATAAATGGACACTATCCATGTGGACACTGTGCAATATGTAAACTTACAGAAAAAAACTAAAGAAGTCAACATAGGCCTTTCGAAACCGTGGCAACAAAAACAGATGACAAACTGTAACTCAGAATACGTGATCTACATGATCACATGCCCATGTAATAAATACTACATAGGAAAAACTAACAGAAAGGTAAAAGTAAGAATGCTTGAACACAAGAGTTGCTTAAAAAACAAGGTTCTAACAGCTCCATTAGTTAAACATTTCATTGAAAACAGTCATCATTTTGAAAGTTTTAAATGGACAGTAATCCTGGCAGTACAGGGCAGTAACCTCAACATTAAGAGTAAAATATTATTCTAAAAAGAACAAAGATTAATCTTTATGACAAAAAGTGATAAAGAAGGGCTAAATGAATCTATAGAATGGTTAAAAATCTGAGTTCTATGCCCAGTGAGAGACTCAACCATGAGAGAATATTTGAAGACCGCAGAACTAAGAATAAAAAAAATGGCAATAACCGCTCAGGTGCTTAATAAACAACTGAAGTGTGAACTTTTATAGTCCAAAAAAACTGAATACACCCGAGTCGAGATGATACATTTGTTTTTCCACCCAAAAGATCTATGCTACACTAATCAAATGGTTATTTCGGGCAAGCAACGACAAACACTAAAAAAGGACTAGAACTCTAATAACTAGAACCACCCAAGATGGCGCCTGTATACGACGCATAACCGGCGTCTTCCGGCATTGATTCGGAAATCAGTTACACTAAAGGAGCCCCACTAACAGAAAGCTCAGGACGGGAAACAAGACCAAATGAGCGAAATTATATTGCCGCGAGCACTCAAAAGAGACCGCACTGAAACCACAGGTAAGCGGGAGCCTTCACCTAAACGCCGGATAGCGGTCTTTAAAAGCAATAGATTATTGCCAAAGAGAAATGACAATAATATACAAAAAATATTCCAAACAACTACAGAGATGTAGAATTATATATATATCCGGACTTTTTAAAATTCTGAACAGTTTTTTCAAAAAAACTGTCATTAAAAAATGGTCATTGACCATAGTCTATGTATGATTTGTTCACTGACAGATTTACACTAGTAATACCTGTAACTACGAGAATAGATACCTGAGCCAACTGAACAAAAGAGACCCAGACTTGCCGGACTCATCATACGGAGGTAAGAAATTCTAGCCCCAAAAAGAAATAATACGTTTCCAAACAATCTAGCAGAGTCAACAAGGAAACCTGTTTAGCAAAAGTTTTTTTTATAAAAAAAGAACTGCCACTTTATATATCTGACTATTGGGCATATATTGTGAACCTATGATCGAGCATTTCCAGAACACTGACATGGATAACCTGGCCGTTTCCACTGATCCTTCTATTTTTATGAATTTTTTCATAGGAACCCATAGAAGAAATTGTCTTTCTATTAGAAAACTGTTCAACTATTGTGGGCGTTTCTCCTTTCTTAGAGGGCTCCACTACACATGGGAATTCAGGTAAATTTGGTTTAACGCTGAAATTTGCCCATACACATTCATAGTGTTTAAAGAATACGAGCACAAGTGCTGATTCTTGTTCTTTTTGGTTTTTTGTCAACAGTTACCCTTCTTAATACTGAGTGAAGCCTCATTAAAAGAAGATTTTTATAACAGCAATGCATTTACTCTAAAAATTCACTATTGATTACTCCTGAAGAAAGTCCCACCACCATCAAGAGGACTGAAACATGTCGAGTCTATAGTCTAGAATTAATACTAGACTATTCATAATTACCTAGAGATTGTTAATGATCTAAAACTGTGTCCTAGTAGGATTTGTCCTATAGACCGATCTATTTACCAATGAGAGATATACATTTGCTGCTTATCTGCTTTTTAAGAAATATTGTATGTATGTGCTTTGTCTTTGTTAGAATCTATTCTATTTCTAGAGTGTGATGATGAATGTAATTAATTTTTCTCCATTTTATGAGACATTTTATGCTGAAATTATTAAAATAAATATATTTTTGTGAAATACGCATGTAGTTCGTCGTAATAGGGTATAACTGTTGACCAAAACCTTTCTCCTACCTTTCTCTATAGTAAGTGTTTAATGTCAGGCTGTGGCAGTGGTGTGAAAATCAGGAGCTGTGAATCAATTTAAAGTTTTGTCTATCACTCATTCACTGGTGGTCGACACATTCAAACTTTCACAGGCATCTTCCTGGGCTTTCACTCAGATGTGATTCTTGCAAGGAATCCAGACAACATTCAAGTATCCAGCCAGATATGGTATAACTCTTCGGCCTTCGATCTTCAATGGCAGACAAAAGCCCTGAGCATATATGGTAATGTTTAGATCAAGTTCACTATCGTAAGAAAAGAATTGATGTTGGACTCAGTACTGCACCTCACATGGAGATGCCTGGTAGAGGCATCTTCAGACTACAGCATGTCTTGGCCCACTAAAGTCAAACGCTGTAGACTGCCATCATCCACTTAGACTTGCAAAGCTGTTTGATGTTACTTGCTCAGCAAGCAAGTAGGGTGTCTTTGGGGCACCCTGAGAGGCTTTTTACCTCTCAGAGTCACTTCACAGAATTGTCTCCTGGATAAGGCTTCAAATATGATTTGTGTTATTGCTTGTGATTGTTATAGAGCTTCATACCAGAATCCTCCACCTTCAAATCGCTTAACCATGGAGAGAACCCATTTTGCATGGCATCATCCTGCTCCCAAGGCAAGTGCATTTCCCAAGAGCTATCCTCCCAGATACAGATTAATTCAGGAAAAAGTCAGTAAACCAGTGAGTGCCGAATGAAGAACTACATGTATCGCCTGCCAGAGGTACAGTTTAGGTAATTCGACCAAACAATCATTTTCTCTGGTACTCACATCAATTGCTATGTACACCCAGTATTGTCATATAATCAAAGCCATTGCCATAATCCATTATGTTCATGGTGGCACTGCTACGTATTTCATAGTGCTCATTTGTGAGTAAAGGACTGTCAATGCTAGCAGCCTAAGAATGCATGTCTTTTTGAATTGTTCCATGATGTTTTTGAACAGCTCTATGAATTGAGCACAAAGTCCTTACTTTCCAAGAAAAATGCCTGCGATTTGTTTGCAAAGTGTACTGTATGCATGTTTATAGTCATAATGTCGAAACAAAAATGTCGACAAACAAAAATGTCGAATTTTTTTTTTCGAAAACAATAATGTCGACATCCTATACTTATAATGTAAAAAAAAATGTCGACAAAAAAATGTCACTTAGAACTATCAACACCTCACCCAACACCCCCCTGCCACCCCCCCACACCCCCCACCACTACCCTCCCACCCCTCATACTCAACACATTCTAATTATATATTTATTTATTTATTTATTTTTTCAATAAATAAATAGCCAAAAAGAGTATAATTTACTATTGGGGGGGGTCCCCCCCAACCCCCCTCACCCAACACCCCCTTGCCACCCCCCCACACCCCCCCAACCACCTTCTCACCCCTCATACTCAACACATTCTAATTATATATTTATTTATTTATTTATTTTTTCAATAAATAAATAACCAAAAAGAGTATCATTTACTATTGGGGGGGTCCCCCCCACCCCCTCTCACCCAAGACCCCCTGCCAACCCCCCCCACAACCCCCACTCCTCATACTCAACACATCTTAGTTATATATATTTATTTATTTATTCATACAATAAATACAAAATTTCGAAAAAATATCGAAAAAATGTCGACATTATTGTTTGTCGACATTATTTTTTTCGACATGTATTTTTCGAAATTTTGACTGTCGACATTTTGACTGTTGACATTATGACTGCCCACCCTGTATGCACACATGTATATAGTTAAGCTAATTGGACCTGCTTTTTCGGCTAGTAAACAAGGTCTTTATGGTGACCTTGAAGCAAAATGAGGACTAGCGCTCAAAGTACTAGAACAAGTGTGATATTCTGCTTCTGTGATCTTTTACTTTTCATTTTATTTCAAAAGCATCTGCAGAACTGATTCTTCAGATTCTCTAAAGAAATCATGTACATTTTGTAGTTTGTTTGTAGCGTTTACGGTGACAACATTTTCTGCCTAGGATTGTACGAATCTTATACTGGCTCTGTTGCTCCACAGCTAAATTTACTCTTAGCAAAACCACAAATTCACAAATTATTTTTTAAAACATTGAAGGCCTTAAGGACACATTGGGCCTCATTACGAGTTTGGCAGTAATTCGAATTACAGCCTAGCTCGATTACCTTTACTGCCACTTGGTCATTTGGTTTTACCATGGGATTTCGAGTGGTGGTAACTCCCCATTTTTGGAATCCATAGGACTCCATGGGGATTTTTGGTGGATTTACCGATGGTGGAATTATTGCATGTTTAATCTGCTGATTTTTTAAGGTAAAGTGGAGGATTTGCCTCCAGCAACGAGCTGGAGGCAAATCTAGACTACTTGCGAAGGCTAGTGCAATGTCTATATGATGGAATCTTCATTTTGACCATGCAACATTTGTATATTATGTGTATGCCTTGTTTCAGAAGGGAAGTGACTTGCTAAAGCAGTCCCCTTCTTTTTAAAACATACTGGGCCTCATTACGAGGCTGGTGGTAGCCGTGCCTGTAGAACAGGCACGGCTGCCGCCGGTATCCATGTTTTTCCAGCACCCGTGAATGGGCAATTACCGGGTCATGCTGAGTTTGGCGGACCCGGCAATTGCCCATTCGCGGGTGCCGGTAATAAGGGACTCCCCATCCCCATTCGGCCCCATAGGGCTCAATGGGAATGGGGAGGATGGTAGCACCGGTACCGTTAATAACGGTACCTGTGTTACCATCATGTTCTGCTCGCAGATGCTGGTACGGCCACCAGGTCAGACCTGGTGGCTGCAAAGGCACCCGCGAGCATAACCCGTAGTTTGCCGGTATGGTAACAACGGTACCGGCAAGCTTACCGGTACCGTTGTTACTGTACCGCAAACTCGTAATGAGGCCTCATTACAACCTTCGCGGAATGGGTTAACGGGCTCCGCTAATGGAGGCGGACCCATTAAACCCGTTCAGCGAAATTACGAGGTCCCCTCGCGGGACCCGGTAAGGACGCCTGGTAAAACCAGGCGTCGTTACCAGGTCCCGCGAGGGGACCAGGGAGCTAACACCAGGCCGCTCGTAATCGGCCCGTTGTTAGCTCCCTCTCCCATTCCCATTGAGCCCTATGGGGGCTCAAATTGGGAATGGGGAAGGTCAGGGCCCGGGTTCCCTGAGGGAGGAATTACCGGGCCCTCTGAACTCGGAATGGCCCAGTAATTCCCCATTCAGGGAACCTGGTAAAGGAGCCTGGTTTGGCGGCAGCCATGGAGCTAATAGCTCCATGGCTACTGCCAAACTCGTAATGAGGCCCCTTGAATCCAGTCTGGGTCACAAAGATAGACCCACCAGCTAGCATTCATTGATGCTTTCCTACTTGCCCGATTAACATTCCTTTTAAACATTTTTACCTATACTCTGCATTTATGTTTTGCTGTAGCTACTCGGCCATTTACTACTTGCCCTTGAGAAAGTTCCACCAGCGTCATATAAGGAACGAAACATGTTAGGCTGATCCACACAGCTCATGGAAGATCACTCCCCATAGAATATATGCACTAGGTGGGCATTGAGGATCAACAAATTAATTGAGCTCTACATCAAGCTCATTAAGATTTGCGACACATGCCCCGAAGTTGGACTACACATTGTATACAGAGGTGATAAAAGATAAACTCGATCAATGCAGTCTACCAAGAGATACACAACAATCGTTTTTTTTCAATTTTTTGGAGATGAAGTCACTGGGCCTCATTACGCGGTAGGCGGTAGCCATGGCGCTATTAGCACCATGGCTACCCCCTTACCGGGTACCGGGTCCGGGTTCCTTAAATGAGGAATTAGCGGGCCATTCCAACCTTGAAGGGCCCAGTAATTCCTCATTCAAGTAACCCGGACCCGGTGCATCCCCATTCCCATTCGATCCCCCATAGGGCTCAATGGGAATGGGGAGCAAGCTAACAACGGGCCCGTTAATAACGGGCTCATTGTTAGCATACTTGTCTCCTCGCGGGACCCGCTAAGGACGCATCGGTTTGCCAGGCGGCCTTAGCGAGTCCCGCGAGGAGACCTCGTAATAGGGCGGTAAGGGGTTGACGGCTCCGGCACCTTTACTGGCGCCGTTAACCCCTTTCCGGCCAACTCGTAATGACCCCCACTGTATTTGTTTTTTATGTATTGCATTTAATGTTTAATATTTCAAAGTGTATACTTCCTGACAACGAATGCAGGTATAACAAGCATTGCCAATGCAAATAGTTTTGGCGTTAACTGCTGTTATTTGCATTTTGCATTTATAGGAGCCAAGGTGCAAGGAGGAGAGTGCAACATTTCAAAGGGGGATGTGATAAGGGGTGCAGGTGCGCAACAGAATTTGAAGGCGAATAGAGCAGGGTAGGAAGCCATTGATCGGGCGTGCCTTCGATGATGAGCAAGCAGAAATATGAGCGAGAAAGGGTGAGAGTGAGAGGGTAAGAAATAAAGCGAGATTGTGAGAGGAAGGATGAGAGTGGATAGGGAGAGGAGGTACGATGGGTAGATGGGTGACTAGAGAAGGTAGGATCAGGTGGGTGGGTGTGGAAATAAAGGGTGTAGGGTGGGTGATGGGGATAAAGATAGGTGGTAGGGATATGTGGAGAAAGGGGGTAGGATGGGTGACAGTAGAAAGAGTGGGTAGGGTGAGTGGGGATAGAGAGAGAGGGCGTACGGTGGGTGGATGGGGTGTAGAGAGAGAGAGGATGGGTGGGTTGGTGGGTGTCGAGAGAGTGAGGGTAGGGTGGGCAGGGTAGAGAGAGTTGTTAGGGTGGGTGCGGGTAGAGAGAGTTTGGTAGGGTGGTGGTGGTAGAGAGAGTTGGGTAGGGTGGGTGGTGGCAGAGAGATTTAGGTATGGTGGGTGGGGTAGAGAGTGTTGGGTAAGATGGGTGGGGTGGGATGGGTGAAGGGGTAGGGTGGGTGAGGGTAGAGAGAGTGCAGGCAGGGTGGGTGGGGTAGAACGAGTGGGGATAGGATGGGTGGTGGTAGAGAGAGTGGTTGTCTGGGGAGAGAGGATGGGGTACAGAGAGTGGGGGTAGGGTGGGTGGCAGTAGCAAGAGTGGGGTTAGGGTGGATGGGGGTCCAGAGAGCGGGGGAAGGGTGGATGGGTGGGGGCAGAGAGAGTGGGGGTAGGGTAGGTGGTTGGGGTAGAGAGAGTGGAGATAGGGTGGGTGGGGGTAAAGTAGGTGGGGTAAGAGAGAGTGGGGGTGTAGTGGGTGCTTAGGGCTAGAAGAAGTGGGGGTTGGGTGGGTGTAGAAAGAGTTGAGGTATGCTTGGTGGGGTAGAAAGAGTGGGGACAGGTTGGGTGGCAGTAGAGAAAGAGTGGGGGTAGGGTATGTGGTTGGGGGTAGAGCGACTGAGGGTAGGGTGGGTGGGAGTATTGAGGATGGGGTAAAGTGGTGCAGCCTGGGTGTGTGGGGGAAGAAAGAGTGGGGGTTGGGTGGATGGGGGTAGAAAGAGTGGGGTTATGGTGGGTGGTGATAGAAAGATTGGGTCTGGGGGGGGCATGAGTAGAGAAAATGGGGTAGGGTGGAATATAGTGGGGGTAGGGTGCGTGGGGGTCCAGAGATTGGGGTTTATGGTGAATGGGTAGGGGCAGGTTGGGTTAGAGTAGAGAAAGTTGGGGTAGGGTAGGTGGATGGGGTAGAGCGAGTGGGGGTAGGGTGGGTGTATGTAGAGAGGGTGGGGGTAAAGTGGGTGGGGATAGAGAAAGTGGTGGAAGGGTAGGTGCACAGGGGTAGAAAGAGTGAGGGTTAGGTGTGTGGGGGTAGAAGGAGCAGGGATAGGGTGGGTGGGCGTAGAGAGAATGGGGGTGGGTTGGGTAGGGGTAGAGAGAATGGTGGTCTGTGGTGAGAGAGGGTTGAGGTAGAGAGAGGGGGGATAATGTGGCTGGATGGCAGTAGAGAGAGTGGGTTGTATGAGTGGGGTTAGAGGGAGTGGGGGTAGGGTAGGTAGTTGGGGTTAGAGAGAGTGGGGGTAGTGTGGGTGGTAGAGAGTGTGATTGGGGGTCGAGATAGTGGGGGTATGGTGGATGGGTGGGGTTAGAGAGAGTGTGGGTAGGGTGGGTGAGAGTAGACAGAGTGGGGGTAGCGTAGGTAGTTGGAGGTAGGGTACAGAGAGTGGGGGTAGGGTGGGTGTGGGTGGTAGAGAGGGTGTGGGCAGAGGGATTGGGAGTAGGCTAGATGGGTGCAGTAGAGAGAGTGGCGGTAGAGAGGGTGGGAGTAAGGGGGGTGGTCTAGGGTGGATGGGGTAGGGTGGGTGGTGGTACAGACGGTGGAGATAGGGTGGATGGCGGAAGAGAGAGTTGGGGTAGGATGGGAGGGTGGAGGTAGAGAGAGTGGGGGTTTGGTGGAAGTGAGGGTTCGGTGAGTGGGGGTAGAGAGAACGGAGATGGGTGGGGTAGAGTGGGGGTATGGTAGGTAGCTGGGGGTAGAGAGAGAGGGGTAGGATGGGTTGGTGGGGTAGAGAGAGCGGGGGTAGAGTGGGTGGGTGGGCGTAGAGAGGGTGGGAGTAGGGTGGATGGGTGGGGGTATAAACAGAGGACTAAGGTGGGTGAATGGGGGTAAAGAGAGTGGTGGTAGGGTGTGTGGAGGTACAGAGAGTTAGGGTACAGTGAGTGGGATGTAGAGACGGTGGGTGTAGGGTGGGTGGGGGTAGGGAGAGTTGGGTATGGTGGGTGGGGACAGAGAGAGTGGGGTAGTGAGAGTGGGGGTAGGGAGAGCGTGGGTGGAGGTAGAGAGAGTGGGGGTAGAGTGGTTGGGGTAGGGAGAGTGGGGATAGGGTGGGTGGTGTAGAGAGAGCAGCGGTAGGTTGGTTGGGTGGTGGTAGAGAGAGTTTGGGTAGTGTGGGTGGGGGGTAGAGATAGTGTGGTTAGGGTGAGTGGTGGGTGGTGGTGGAGAGGGTGTTGTAGGGTAGTGGGTGGGGATAGAGAGGGTGGGGGTGAGAGGGTGGGAGTAGGGTGGATGGGTTGGGTATGGAGAGAGGAGTAGGGTGGGTGAGTGGGGGTAAAGAGAGTGGTGGTAGGGTGTGTGGAGGTACAGAGAGTGGTATGTGGAGAGGGTGGGTATAGGGTGGGTGGGGGTAGGGAGAGTCGGGTATGTTGGGTAGGGACAGAGAGAGTGGGTTAGTGAGAGTGGGGTAGGGTGGGGATAACAAGAGCGTGGGTGGAGGTAGAGAGAGTGGGGGAAGGGTGTGTGGGGGTAGGGAGAGTGGGGATCGGTTGGGTGCGTGGGTGTAGAGAGAGCAGGGGTAGGTTGGTTGGATGGAGGTAGAGAGGGTGGGGGTAGTGTAAGTGGGGGGTAGAGAGAGTGGGCGGAGGGTATGTTCAATGCCCCGTTTCCCTTTTGTAAGAATGGTTTTGGCAATTTTGTGGCTTGTGACATAAAAATGTGCCTAAACCAAAAATGTGTTACACGCAAGGTTTTTTGTTGTCACTTGTTGTACGTGAGCGTGTTTTCCAAAATAGGAATGTCTTTTGGTAATGGAATTACCTCCACTTTTTCCCCACACGGCCATACTTGTAATGAGGCCCAATTGTCTACTACGCATCTTGTTGACAGTTTGGTGTGTTATAAAACCGCAATAAATACATGACTAAATAGAAAGAAATGTGTGACCACTCATGTAATCAGTTGGCATCATAGGTATAGGGTGTAGGGAACTGGTCAGGCGTTTTCATGTTAAAACGTGTTTATATGAAATAGGATTAAGATAAAGATGTTGCTGTATCCCCTTTGCAGCTGAGTCCAGTAGATTTTGTGGGTCCAGGGGTAGATGATATGATATGCTATGCCATTTTATTTATATTGTGCCTATACACAAGCGTTTCAAAGCGCGACGAGGTGGGGGAGGGGAACAAGAGGGAACAAGACAATGATCTTACTAGGCCCAGTGACATTGAGATTGCTCAAGTGTATGGGAGAGGGAAGGAGAGAAGTGCCAGGGGAAGGGGAGGTGGAGTAAGTGTAAGACATAGGATCAGACAGGGAAACAAGAAGTACTGCCAACAGGTGGCAGTGCAAGGGTTAAGTGCTGAAACAGGTGATAGATACGTGCAAGCAAGAGGGGGGGTGTAGGGTTGCAGATACAGCCCCAAGTGCAGGGATGTCAGGGGGGGCAGTGCAGGTGTGGAACTGGGAGGGCAGAAAATATGTTTATGTCTAGATCTAGGATTGAAAAGGTGGAGACCAGTAGTATCTGATGGGAAGAAGAGGTCTAAGTGGAATGGCAAAGGAAGCAAAGCAAACTTTTACAAATTTACATGGCGAAAGGGCTTGGTTGGAAAGTTACATAGGGCCTCATTACGTATTTGTCAGTATTCCTGTGGTAAATATGCTGAAATGCCACCAAACTCAATTACTGTTACCGCCACTTGGTCCTGTGGAGTTACCACCCGATTGCAAGTGGTGGTCAATAACCATTTAATGGAGATTTGTGGCAGATTTACCGCCAGTTCAAATACCACACAGTAAATCCACTGATTTGTGGAGGTAAAGTGGAGGATTTGCCCTCAGCAACAAGCGAGAGATGAATCCGCCCCTTTCTGTAAGGAAATCTGCAGATTTGATACACTTTAATTCCACCAGTGGTAAATACGCCAAAGATTACGATTTGATGGTGCTAGAAAAGTGGTGGTAACTGAATTAATTACTGACACTTGTTTCCCATACCATCAGACCTATAGGTGTTGAGGCAAAGAGGTCTGGTGCCTCCAGTGAATTCATGTGTGTCTCTCTCTGTTTTGCTCAGGTCCCCTGTTTTTATAATCTCGTTCTCAGAGATGGAGTCTAGAGTTTCCTTATATTCGCCTAGAACCGTACCTATGGAACAATTTGTGGCTTGAACCCTCGGAAAGCAGAAACACTCAACTAACACGAGTGGCATCTGGTGTGATGTTTAACTACTACAACGCTCCTCTTTGTGCAACACAACCCTCTCCTCAAGAGTCATGATTTCAAGTTGTAATCAACAACATTCCATCAGCATCTCTGTAATCTTCTCTGGCCTTGTGCCTCAGGTCCCTGCAACCATTGACATTGCTATTAATGGGGGAGGTGATTTTCAGCAAGCAAGGCTTTTTAGCCACCCTTTCCTCTTTGCATGCTGGAATATTGTTACCTTAAATCCGGGGTCTACCACTAAGGATACTGCCGGGATAATGATGTGTCAGCAGACATATATGAGAGGACAGGAGGGGACCAGAGCAAGAAAAATGCTTGCAAATGCTGGCGGAAACGGTACCAGCAGGCTACCATAAGACTAAGTTCAGCAGGCTTCTAAGAAGGCTGGGCACAGACATGGAAACACTATTCACAGCATTTCACTCGCGGAGGTGAGTATAATAAGTCTAAAAACACAAGTTCTGTAGCTCAAATATCCGATAGTCAACGCGGCCTGGAAAGTCAGATACCAAGGTAAAGAGTCAACAGGGAATGAATACATCACTACAACGTTTGCTCGATTTTCCCCTCTTTAGCTGTAGAGCACCCGAGTGGCAACACCCTGCAGAATAGAGGCCAGCTGCCCCGTGTCAGTACCTCAGATTTATTTGGATGACACTGCAGCGCACCAAAGTCACGTTTGCAGCTGCTGTCAATACCTGTGCCAAGTTGGCCCTCAGAGGGAGGATCAAAATGGCAAGCAACCAAACAAGGGACAGAGAAGCAGACAAAACAATGCCCTGCCGCGCCGAGAAGAAAGCGAGAAGTGGAAGAAACGGATACGACTCTGGACTTCCCCCAATAGAGGACCTTGGACCACCAATCTAACCTGAGAAGTGATGCACGATGAGAACAGGAACCAGAGGTGGGGTTTATTTTCAGTAAAACATGCCAACATTTTAAATCACCCTCGAGGGAGACTTTGGGATCGAAAGGGGGGTTGGGGGGAAGCTTACTTTTCTTTGTCCATCGAATTGATTGGAGGCGACAGATAATAATTAAAGAGGGGGAAAGGTGAAAATGGACAAAAAGTAGTCACACGATTGTCACAGAAAGTCATGCATTTGCATTTTAAGTAGGGAGGTTTGACCTGTCCCTTTGTTGAGTCTTCCATGACAGGCAACCATCCCTGATCTCTTTAGATTGGATAACCCCTCCCTTTACTTTCAGGGGTGTAGCCCTTGCAATGTGTGGAAGCACCCTCTTGATTCCATACTCTAGTTTCCCATAGATGGTATTGGCACAGCTTGTGGTGATCGCGAGATGAACTACTTGTAGCAGGACCCAAAAGCTAGCAATACAGCCTGGCAGACACCAGCCTTGCAAGCTCCTCCGGTCAAGACTACCCATTAGGACAACCTAAGCCATGTCCAAATGTATATCAAGCTTCCTACCTTGCCTTGTGCCATCTTACTACCTTCTAAAGAAAATGGGTTTGTAGGCTCTAGCAGGTCCCTACTGCCCACTACAGGAAAGACACAACGAGCCAAAGCGCCACACTCCGTGGGTAATAATAAATGGCACTCAGATACCTGAGGGTTCGTAGCGCTATATAAATGCTAAATTATCATGATTAATATTATTAAAGAGATGTGTGCCTATACAAATGCTGAAATGCCAACTCAGACAAAACAATTATATTGTACTCTTCAATGCGAAATATTCTTTTCCCTCCACTATATGTAACAACATTAAGCATCAAGTTCCCAACAACAATTGCCCTCTAGCAGCTATACAAAGCCACAATTATTAATTGAAGAGATACATTCAATATTTTGTATTGTGTTTGGAAGACATGCATACAACTGTAATAAAATTGTCCCAGAACTTGAGACTAAGGTAAAGTTCCTCAAAACTATGGGACAAACGCTGAGGATCCACAAGGAGGGATCTTAGAACTATGCATGTACCCCTCTCATTTTGGTTTTCATATGGAAAAGTAGACCACCCTCACCAACCTTACTCCTGCTGCTAATTTGTATTTATTTATTTTCGCTTGTTAGGTACTTATACAGCAAGTAAATTCTGTTTCAAAGCGCCCACAGGGCAAAGGGAGGGAACAAGGGAGTAAACAAATTAAGTAAAAAAGGGCCTGGCAAACCTACATCTGTGTACAGCGAAGGGATGGTTAGGGAGACACACCACAAACAGACTGTAAAAAAATAACTTCTGACCCCCAGGAGTTCAAGGGTAAGTAGTGGCAAAACCGCAAGCTCAGCCCTCACACTTCTATAAAACAAGTGTGATCCGAACCATAAGGATGAGACAGGCGCATTTGAGAGATATACCTTCTTCACAATGTGTGAGGGAAGGCTATACTCTCAAGATGGGTGTGAATGTGATCAGTAGTAACCAAAATGTGTGACGTATAACAGTCCAAAATAAAGGAATGTACGATCAAGGTTCTATGAACATATATACTTCAATTAAACATGCCATATGTAAAAAATAACTAGCTATAATGCACTAGAACAGCCCACCAATGTGGAAAGAACACAGATTATGCAAATAAAGCAGGATGCAGCATGCTGGGAATGAAATGTTTTTAAAGGCTATGTTCTTGTATGAGGAAAAGGGATTAAAGGTGACCTAACCAGCGTCTAGGGTCCATGTATGGGCCAGGGGATCAGTTAGTCAATAATACCTTCTCACTGTTTTTGGCAGCACGACAGCATCAAACTCAGCTTTTTGGGGCTGGGTGAACCTGGTAGGGACCAGCAGATTGTGTAGCTCCAATTGGGGAGCGGACATCAAGTTGGATCTAAATGGTGGGTCAGAGAAGTTCGATTAGGGTGTTCGAGCAATGCAGTTTGGATCGTTCACCAGGGTCAGTTTGAAGATTGGATCCAATTTGAGACGTGGTAGGGTCAGCGTGTGACACTCCATTGGTTCAAGTCGCGGTCCGGTCATGGTTCGAAGCTGTGCACCTGATGATCGCAGTGATAACTCAATGCAAACCGGTTTGAGTATTTTGGTAACCACTGGGTTGATGTGTGATGCAATGTTTCCAGCGGTTCGAGACGAGGTCTGGCAATGAGCAGTTGATTCAAGCTGAACAGATGACGGAGCTCTGCTTAGGATGTGGTGGCATTGAGCTGAAGTTTACAGTGGTTTTAAGTGGAGCATTAGAGATACGGATCGTGAGGGTTTACAGGAGGGCAGAGCATCTTCTGACGGGCCCATAGGTCAGAACTCACCCTCTAGTACATGTAAGACAAGATAGCTCCACCTTGAGGAGGTTAGGGTGCAGGATTAATTTACTCTGACACACTTCAATAAGGACAACTCAAAGGTTTGGCAAAGGGAAGTCTCTTTAATGACAAGTACAAAAAACAGGGAAACAAATGGTAATCATCAATGATGTGATCACCTGTCTCGCTTCAACTCCCAACTTCTTCATTCAGACAGCAACTTTTATGGGCAAAAATCGTCATCATTTGACGTGCAAAACTCATAAGTATGCCATGCAATTTCTATTGGTCGGAAAGGTAACTTAAGTATAGGTGCTATATCTGTATATGGTAACAGAGCATGCGGATTGGATAATTCTTATCGAGAGGGCGTCTACGCCCATCCCACTACATCACTCGTGATAGACGTCACTACAACTACGACATCTTATTGGTTCTACAAGCTATAGGACCCTAGATTATTTGGTACATTGTGATTGGGTGGCTTACACCCCTAGACATAAATCTCCACTTTAATTAGCAGCATGCAGAATAGACACCCAGATGCGGAGTGCCCCAAGATTCACCCTGCCTCCCTTCCATCAATCAGTACCTTTAGGGCTATGTGTCAATTAGTTAACTGAGGATGGCACCGAAACTGTAGTTCTTATCAGGAAAAGGTATGGCATCCTCGGGTTCTGGGTGACATCAGATGTTGGTACCTCTTTGCCCTTGGCTGGTCACGTGTCTGCTCACTGTGAATCTGCTTCTTTTTCCTTCTTTTCGTATATTTGATTCTTTGTTCAGCCCAGCCACCTGCCTGGGCCTCTTATCTCGACCTTCACTGGCTGGCAGTCATGCTCTGACGTTTTGAGTCTTCAGAGTAGCTGCTCTCCTCCCTTCCTGGAGTTGACCTCGAATTCCCAAGCATGAGCTACTACCTTCTGAGCTTCGATTCCGCTCTTCCCTTCTGGCTTTAGCTGGAATATGAATCGCGGCCTTGGTGGCCCCCTTGCAGCCTGGGCTTAGTTCTGCTTTACAAAATGGAGTTGCACTCATATAGCGTGCTTCTTTGAGGTAGAGATATAATTGGTGCATGCCGCTCTATTCTTCTACTAAGCACTGCACGCAGTGTCGTTTACCTAGTTTATTGCGTTCCAAGCCTATTTTCATGCATTCAGTCAGTTGCACGATTCGATCCTGGGTACGTTCTTTGTGCTGCAACCTGGTATCTTCTTATACGTTTGTCACATCATTATTCAGTTCGTCCTTGTGTAATTTCTTTTACTTACCGTTTTATGGTTGTCTGTACATCATGTCTAGGCCCTTATATCGTTAACAAATTTGCCTTCCATTAAGGTTCTGTGGGCCTCTTCAGGGACAGTCTGTAAGTAGTCTTCATATCGTGTCAGCTGCTGGTATGGTGGTCTCAGTGGTTACCTTGCAGCCCACGGTTGTCTGGTTATTGGTGCTTCAATAGGTATACACGTCCCTCTGATGGGTACTGAACAGAGCCCCACCGTGGCTCTCTGTTGATTCATTTGCTCCTTATATGTCACATATCTTGGCGAGTATGCTTCTGGCATTTCGACATGAGTGGCTGGAGTGCAGGCCATATTTAGGACCTCCTCTACACACCCCCCTCTGGTCGGTTTATCGACCACTTCTTCTTCTACCTTTAAATTATTCTTGCTTTGTTCTTCCACGTCCACTTCTTCGTCAATTGCGTTTGTACATTATGGTGTGAACGTGTGCATCTTTGGAGTCCATATTTTTATCACTCCTTTCAAACTTCCTGTTGTTT
Organism: Ambystoma mexicanum; assembly: GCF_040938575.1. Lineage (NCBI taxonomy): Eukaryota > Metazoa > Chordata > Amphibia > Caudata > Ambystomatidae > Ambystoma > Ambystoma mexicanum. The sequence continues at coordinate 685,191,738 of NC_090928.1, forward strand.
TTACGTGTTGGTCTTTGTTCCAGGTCATTAGCTGGCATTGCCCATTTGGGCTGCAGTAAATCCATTTCCCTTCATACCTTCTTCGTTTTCTGGGGTATGCAAACTTTGTTCCTTCTGGCGCAAATTCGCTGGCCTTCACAAAGTTTGTTATTTCTTCATCTGTTAGGTCTCTGGGCTTCCATCCCGGTTCGACATCGACCATAATTTTCATCCTAATGGCTTTCTTTGCCGTTTTCTGGCATTGTGTTACGATTATCTTGATAACACAAAATCCTAGTAGTATCATTACTAGCAGGGCTCCCAGAATTTTGAATATGTCTGCCATCCATTGTGGGACCCATAGAAACAGTGTTCCAAACCAGCTGTGATCATCCACTTTGTCAGTTTCCTTGATCATCTGATTCTGCAGATCTGCCAGCATACTTATGGCTTCTGTTAAGGTTCCATTTTCTTCATCATGTGAAGGTATAAACGTGCAACATGATTCTCCAATTTTTGTGCAAACACCTGCATCCATTGCTGTAATCATGTCAAGTATATATCTAGTCTGGAGGGTCATCAATCGGATTGCTCTCAGTTCTTCTTAGATTGCATTGAATCCTTTTACGGTAGTGTTGATGGTCTGCAATAACTCCCATTTGGTTATCTGCAACCATTTCATATTTACTCCAACTTGGACGTGGGGCAAGAGCAGTGTTGTGAATACTGTTGAGGTGAGGCTAAACAGCCTGTGCTCGTATGGGATTGCATGGAATGCTTCTTCTGATTTGGCAGAAAAGTAATTCTCTCTCTTCATCCGGGATACCAATGCTATAGATCTCCTCTTCCTTAGATGAGCATCTGCTTTCGGGAAACTTTCAATACTCAGGTCATTTTTCAGGATCACTAGTGCAGGAACATGGACGTTCACTAGTGTGCATATGCCTCCCCAATTTTCCGGTAGTCTTATGTATGCCTTGGATCCACACGGCCAGTAATGGTCCATGATTACTGCGGTCCCTTGCGTCATTCCTGGGGCTTCAAAGATTCGTCCACAGTTTTGATTCTCTCCCATCTTCCTTGTGCCATTTTTCTTAAAGCATAATTTCGGGCTTTCCAGTGGCACTATCTGCAGGGGTACCCCTCTATCTTCGACCCATGTTAGTAACTTCACCAATTTTGGCCATAGCGGTTTGCACAGTTTTTGAGAGTTTTCTATTGCTTCCTTGCAGGCTCCAAGGACCACCCATGCTCGGCATATCACTACTCCTGCTTCCCATCCACCTGGGGAAAGCACTGTTCCCCAAATCTGCATCTGGCCTCTATTTCTCCACATTTGCGCTTCTTTTGGGGTTTTCTCTTGGACGTTCAGTCTTGGGTTTATCTCCCATCTTGTTCCCGTTCCTTGTGCTTCTGGCTTTGCATACCTAATCACGTGATTCCTGGTGTGAGCTCTGTTTCTTGTCTTGATGTCTTGGATATAGTCGTCTTCATCAGGGTATGCTGTCTCTGTTGCCCATATCAATGAGGCATCTCTTCCCATGAATTGTCCTCTTGTGTTACACATTGCTACGTGTGATAAACAGTGTGCTGTCGGGACATCAATTTTCGCTTACTTCCTCTTGGTTGCTTCCACCATTTTCTGGAACTGGTTGTTCGGTAGGTAGTCTCTTATTTTCTGTCGCCATCATTCAAGTTCTGTAGCCATTGACACTTGCCCGTGTGCATTCAGTGTGTGTGTGCATGTAGTGGTCATTGCTATGTTTTAATTCATTCCGTGCTGACCCTGTCTCCAGCTTTTCTCTTCATTTGTTACTTCAAATGTGTATGAATTACTGCTAATTACATTTAATTTTAGTTTGTTTACTTTATTGTCAGTTTTTCTTGGAATCGGAATGACTATATAGGGTCTGGGTGCTTTTGTGGGATTCGTACATACATTATCTGGTGGGTGCACTGAAATTGGAGTGCTTCGTGCACCAATAAAGAATGCAGTTCTGATTGTTAATGACAGAAAAACAATAATAATCACTATACATATGCACATTATCGTTCGATAAGACAGTTTGCAGCATTTTTTCCATGGACGTGGGGGCACCCCTCCGTTGTGGGAGGACTAGGTTACTGTTCTGGGCCCCCATTTCAATCATATCAATGGTTACAGTTCTATAAAGATCTTTTCTTTTTATTTACTCCATTATGGTCTTTCAGGAGGTTTTGGATGTAAAGTGTCTTGTGCTTCGTAATAGTCCCCCCTCTCGAGGGTGTTGATTGTCTCTGGTTGCGGGATGTAGTTCCCTTGCTAGACTATGGAAAAAGATTAGACTAGCCTCTATGGTGAGTCACACTCATTGAGCATATTCAAAATAGGTCAATTCCCAGTCCACCCCGCAAATTTGTCTTAGTCCAGAAGACATGCTGGAATCTTGTTTAAATGTGTCAAAGATAGAATAAATTAGAAACAATAGAAAAATGGAAAAAATGGTATCGTTTAAATCAAATCAAAAATGGGAGTCAAATAACCGAAAAAATAAAAATAAAATAAAAAATAAAAATAAAAACAAAACAAGCGGTGAAGTTCCCTTCCCTGCTCTTTTCGATCTGTCCCACGGCGGTAAGATGAAGAACAGTGCCTCTTTTTCCTGGATCTGTCCCACAGCGGACGGTTTCACTGGAATCTCCTCAGGTATTCTCGCTGAACATTGTATAGCTCCACCTGGAGCATGATTCCGTGGAGGAGTGTGCCCATATGTGCGACATTAGCTGGGTCTCTGAGGAAGGTGATGACGTCAACATCTGCAGGCCTTCCCACCATTTCTGGATAGTCCGTGACTAGACGGAACAGGACATTGTGTGCCAGGCGACTGTCCTCGGGTGACAGGGACATTTGTCCTGCTTGGCTGGGTTCTGGATCACAGGCCTTTCTTTCGACGAGAACAGTCTATGCACTTTCCTGCTGCGTGGATTACGACAACGCAATTTAGCTTGAGCCACACTTGGTTCAGGTATTCATTGTTTCTTGGATCTCTGATGAATGTTAGGGTTTCCGTGGTTCTCCCTACGAGTCCTGGGCATTCCTCTATGATGCGAAAGAAAAGCGTGTATGTCAGCTCATCAATGATCACTTGTGGTGGAAGCATCTGTGTCCTTCTCACCGTACTCAGGCAGTACAATGAAGGCTTCCGCGATGACAGTCAGTAGGTGCCAGATTATTTTCTTGTTGGCTGGATCTTGGACAAAGTCTGTGATACTGGTAACTCCCCCTACAAGTGATGGATATATTCTGGTGGGAGATGTCATACGTTCTGCAAAGCAAAGTCTGGGTGTTGGTTGATTCAGGTGACTGTGTGATGTTCTTAACTTTTGCTCATAGTTCATCAAAGTCTTGTTTGCTGATAATGCTTGGATATGGCTTGATTCAAAAGTTTGTATCATCAGTGTGATGTGGCTTAGATGTGCGATTCTCTTCTTTACCCTGCAACTAGAATGCACAGAGTGTCCGTTATGTCCTTATCCCCCTTTGCTTGGAGAAACTGTCCAGTTTTATGCCACAATTTGCTTCCGGGTTCTTTGTCTTGATTTTCCTGCTCATGCGTCCTTCTTCCTCGTCATAGCTCTCGTCTGCACGTGCTGATGTTCTTCCCCGTTGTCTGTAGGTTCTTCGCGGTGGGGTGCAGCTAAGGGGATCTCACTGATATAAGGTTTAATGTAAATTTAGGAAGATCCAAGCTCTCCTGCCTTGCAGTTTCACGGCTGAGAAAGTACAGTCCTCCACGATGAACGGGCCGTTGAATCTTGGCTCGTCCCACCTTTTCTTTGTGTGATTTCTCACAAGCACTGTATCACCAGGGAACATGATTGGCGTATGTAGTCCTTGAGCTGTGTCTGTTTCAGCATCTCCCTCTGGGTCTGGTGTTGTGCTGCACCCTTTTCGTCATCGCTGCAGTTGTTCTGAAATGACAGCGAGGCTTGATGTCATGTAGTTCAGATACTCCGACAATTCGGTTCCCAGGACCTCTCGGGTAGACTGGGCATCACATCTAGCTCTATCTCCAGGGGTAAGAGGGGTCCTCATTCTCCTTACCGTGACTATCTTGTGCGGCGTGAGATGATGGCCGGAGCCTGGTTTGTTCCGAAGTGCATACAATGCCAGTGGTAGACAGTGCAGCCATCCTTTCTTTAGAGTGAGCTTCAACTTGGCTATCCTCTCCTTTAGCAAGTCGTTGAGCCTCTTGCATATGCCATTTCCCTCTGGATGATACGCCAACGAGAACTTGTGCTTTATACGAAGCAACAAGCTAATCTGTTCAAAAACTGTATTTACAAAATGATCCCCATTATCTGATCTCATCACCTCACACACCCCACATCTAGGGAATACTTCCCTTACCAGGAATTTGGCAGCACAGGTTGAGTCTGGGTGTGTACAGGGAACTGCTTCTATCCATCTAGAGAATGGACACACCACTACAATTAAGTACCTGTACCCGTTACACATTTGAATCATGTCGACATAATCGACGTGCAAGTGCTGAAATGGCCCATTTGGCCAGGGGATGACTCCTCTCACTACTTTTAATGTGTGCCCAGCTGTGAACTGCTGGCAATTATGCAGTTCACTATAAAAAATCCATCCTGCTCTGCTAAATTCGGTATGAACCAGTCTTCTGCGAGCGTTGCGGCTAGATTTTCTTTTGTCATATGGAACGGGTAGTGTAATTGTTCTAGTGATATCTTTAGTAGGGCTACAGGCATTACTGGTTTACCAGTGCTGTCTTGTCTCCACAATCCGTCCGAGGGGTTTAAAGAACACACTCGACGTTTCCACAGGTTCTTTTCGTCCTGTGGTGCCTCCCCTTGAAGCTCCATCAATTGAGTTTGCCCCATATTACTATAAGCCTCAGGAGTGGCTCGAGTTATCATCATAGTCTCGTGGGTGCATGCCACTTCTACTTCCATGTTTGTCTCATTTTTGGATGCCATACGCTTGGCTTCCGTGCCTGGTGCGTGATTTCCACGTGACACGAAATCTGTCCCGTGAGTATGAGCGGCGCATTTCACGACCGCTATGCCCACTGGGGGCTGTAGTGCCTTGATCAGCCTGTCCAATAAGGCTGCGTGCTGCACTGGCATGCCGTCTGCTCGGAGGTAGCCCCTCCTCTTCTAGCGCGCTAGTCCTGTGTGCACTGTGGACGTTACACAGGCGTAGTCACTGTACACCGTTACTTCCTGGTCTGCATGATTCTCAATGGCGAGTATCAACGCCAATAATTCTGCAGCGTGTGCTGAATAATGAGATGGTATTCGTGCACTAACGAGTACTTGGAATACTCTGTTCGCTATGTGTTTTATTACGGCAACGCCCATATATCTTTGTCCGTCTTCTTGGTCGATTTTCGAAGAACCGTCAATGAGCACGATCTAACCTCCCGCCAGGGCATTTTCTTTTACCCTGGGGATTTCATCATAGAATTCTTCGTAGTTCCACTAGTCATGTGTCGGCTCACCTTCAGTGACTGGTTCAGCTATGAACGTGGCTGGATTCACTGGTTTACATTGTACTATTTTGATCGATGGATTCGATATGATCACCTTATAGGCCGAGGCCCTTTGAGATGTCAATGTACCTTTTGGTTTCTCTAATATGGCAAATAATGAGTGTTCAACATACAATGTCATGGAGCATCCCATTACAATGGTTGTTGCCATCTCTATGGCGAACTCTGCGGCAGCTAAGCTTTGTCCACATGGGAACTGGCCTCTAATTACTGGGTCCAGATTCCCAATGTAACACGCCAGGGGCTTGTACCCCAACAAGGTTTTTTAGCGAGTACTGCCGTCATAACATTGCCATTCGTGTGCGAGAAAAGGTAGAATTCCTCTGCATAATTAGGAATCCTGAGAATTGGAGCTGCGCAAATTGCTCTCTTCAGTTCTGTGAACCCCTCTTCCATCGCTTCAGTCCATTCAATTTGTTCTTTTGTCGCTCGGGCCTTCTTCAGGGCCTGGAGCAAGGGCTTGGTATACGAACTGTAATCGAAGACCCATGCCCTAACATGGTCACACAGGCCTAGGAAGCTCTGCATTTGTTTTATTGTGAACGGCTTAGCCGTGTTCATGATAGCTTCAGTCCTTTCTGGGGTGATCCTTTTCCCCTCATGCGAGATTAGCTGGCCTATGTACAGCACCTCTTGTTGACAATATTGTAACTTTTCCTTGTCAACCTTATATCCTTTTTTCAGCCAATATAGTCATAAGCTGGATAGAATCGCGCTTGCATTGTTCTTCAGTGGTGCTGCAGATCAGAATGTCATCCACATACTGCAAAACAGCACTGTCTACTATAATGTTGCCTAGGTCCATTTGCAATACTCGGTTGAAAATGGATGGGGACTCACAGTACCCCTGCAGCAACCTCGTGCTTTTCAGACGCATTTGTCTGAACGTGAAGGACGTCAGATCTTTTGAGTCACGGTGCAGCGGGATTAAGAAAAAAGCATTTTTCAAATCGATCACCGTGAAGTATTTCGCTTCGATCAGTATGTTACACAAGATCGTAGATGGATTAGGGACTATAGGGAACTCGGCTTCAACAATATCATTTAATGCTCTTAAATCTTGGATTAAATACCACAACCCTCCCTTTGATTTCTTGATGGGGCAAATCACTGTATTGCATGGTGATTCCGACGTCACAAGGATTCCCTGCTCCATCATGGCGGAAAATTTCTTCGCAATCCCTTCATCCACTTCTCTGGACATGGGATATTGTCGTGCCCTTGGTAAAATTGCTCCTGGTTTCAATTTAATTTTCACTTCTCCTGCTCCTTTCAGGAGTCCTACGTCATAGGGTCCTGTAGTCCATACTGAGACAGGCACCTGGGCCATGTCATCATCAAAGTATGTGGGACGGATCAGCGCCAACATCATTCTCTGTGGCACTTCTCATTTGATCATTTTGACCCAAAATATGAGACTTACTTCCACCCTTGGCTCTTCTGTGTCAGGGTGTTCTTCGAACAGATCATCATCGGTGACGTCAGTCACTCGGTACCCTTCTTCAATGGCAATAATTGCACACCATTGTCTGCCTTCATCATCGTACCCTTCGACCATTACTACCTTCCCTCGTACTGCTGCAATATGTATCAATAAGGGAAATACGTGTCCCTCTTCTTCATGCATAGGTATCCTTGGTCTGAATAGAAACTCATCAGGGGTTCTCATAGTTCTATCTGTGAGGCCTGGCAGTCCTGCCATAAGCACACGCACGCCAAATGCGAAGACTTCCGGTTGTAATGGTATAGCTCTTATGGCTATACGTCTGGAGTACGCTCTGGCCATTTCACTTACGTTAGAATAATGCATTCCTGGAGTGGAGCATACTATGCCCTCCTCTGTGAATGATATAGTCATATTCAACTTTGTCATTAAATCACAACCCAAAATGTTTACTGGGGTCTGGCGTGAATATAACAAGGGCACATTCATCTCACATTCCCCCACAGAGACTGGGAGATTGTCCGTAAAGGGAACTCTACTGTGAGCTCCAGTAAAACTCTGAGTGTCTATGGCCTGGCCGGATAAGGAAAACTTGCCTTCTCGTATGCACGAGCGTGTTGCGCCCGTGTCAGCTAAGAAGAAATATTCTTTCCCCCCTATGACGACATTTACCCTAGGTTCCCTGTTAGGGTCTGGTGTCACTGATAGGATAGAGCACATCAGAGTTTCCTGTGAGATGTCCTGTTGTATATATAGGTTTGGTCCGTTATATACTTGTGGATTTCCCCCATTTCCAGGGTTGACTCCCCCTCCGGAGTTAGTGCCCTGTGACATTTGCAGCGGTGCCTGTTGGGATTGCCCCTGTGGCAACTTCCCCATATTCGAGGGTTGAACCCCTTGCGGCGTACCTTGCTGCAAGCCTGGCGTCTGCTGCTGCACTGCGTGATTCTGTGCACCATCTTGTTGTGGGACGGCAGGCTGATTTACCATGCCTGCTCCCGTCCCTTGGCCATTCTGCCACATGCCTTGGCTTCTGCACATGCGTGCCACATGTCCTGTCATTCCACACAGCCAGCACACTGGCGGTGGTCGGGCCATCTGTCTATCTGGGGTAGCTGGATTTCCCATCTGCATGTTCTGAAAGCCACCTTGATTATTCTGAAAACCTCCCTGATTATGTAGAAATCCTCCCTGATTACTCTGCCATCCTCTTCCTCTAAATCCCCTGCCCCTCGGGTAAAATCCTGAGCTACCCTGGTTATTCTGCAATGGTTCAGTCACTTGTTGCGCGCTTGGCTCAGCTAGGTTTGTCAGCATGGCTCCCTCGAGAGCATACTTTGAGAGTTCTTTTCTTGCAACAATCTACAGTAGTGTGCAATTGTCAACTGTATTTCAGCCCATGGTTTAGCTTCTACTCCAACCAATTTCTTGAGCTGTTTCTGCACCGGGTCTGGCAACCCTTGGCACAATATGTGGTAGAATACAGGGATAGATTTCGTCCAAGATTCATGCGTTTCGAGTACCCACACGTCTTGAAAATTCTGGATATAAATCAAGGGATCCTCTGACTCTTTCATTTTCCGAGTCATTATAGCTCCCATATTGGAAGTGTCTGGGTACAGAACTCGCAGCGCTTTCCATACTGCTGCTCTACAATTATTGAATGGTGCTCCGTCATGGGCAGTGTTAGTTATGGTTACCCCAGGGTACCCAGCCCGTTTCCATACATCGTCTGCTCTCTCACCCAGTATGGCGATCAGGAGACCTTTAATGTCCCCTATGGCTAACGTGACATCCCTTGTCATTTATTCTAACTCGTGTATCCATTTCCCGCCTCCCGATGTCAGCATTTGAAGCTTGTTTTTTAAGGTCTCACGATCCATGTGTGGCCATGGAATATATTGTGGTCTTGCGCCCCCCTTTTCTAGCAGCGGGAACTGAAATGCGCAGTCTTCCTTCTCTTTCCCCATAGCTCTCCTGTCTATCACTGGGGTAACATTCCTGCATCGCCGTCTACCTGGCATTGTCCTCAATCTATCTACATAGGTAGGTTCTGGCTCCCCCCTTTGACCGCGGGGTATTCCCTCATGTCAGCCAGGCTGCGCAGAGAGCCCTGATACCCTAGGTGCGGATTCACTAGTGTCTGACCATTGTACCCCTTGGTCCCTTGGGAGCCGCTTCTCGCGTTGTCTCCCTTCTTCGTTTGTCTCGTCCTCTGTTTCCCCACCGGAGTCGGACGCTGATTGTTCCCAGTTCACGCAACTCCTTGCATCTGCTTCATTCTTACTAATTTCTAGCCTATCCAGGGAGAGTCCCCTGCTCCCACTACTTCGGGTGACATCCTCAGTGTCATACATCTGAGTGCTTTCCAAGCGCTCATCTTCCCTTTCCCCTTGGGAAATCTGTTCCAGCCCCATTTAATCATATATTTTATCAATCGTTTCCCTGATGCTTCTGGTGTCAAAGTCATCCTCAATATTTGTCCCACTCGTACCTGGTACGGAGTCATTTGCAGGAAAGAATTCTTCTATGTCTTCCCATTCCATAACAGGATTGGGTTTTTTTAACCTCCCGCTCCAAATATTCCAGACCCCGTGCCCTCTGTCTGCATTTGCGTTCTGTTTCCTCATCTACTTCCTTGCGCGTCCTCGCTTCTTCTCTAGCCTTATCTACTTCCCTCATCCTTTCGTTTCTACATTCCTTTGCCCTTCTAACTTCCTCCTCTTCTCTTCACCCTCTTCTCACGTACTCTTTGCTCTTCTTCCAACCTTTGCTTATTCTGTCTGTACTGGTCATAGGCTGCCTTCTGTTTGCGATCGGGCTGTTTCTCTTGCTCTTCGCAATGTATTAGTTCTCGCTTCAGCCTATCCTTTCTTCTTATTCTTTCGTCCCTCATTTCCTTCTCCTTTTCTCTCTCCCTTCTTTGCGTCTCATCAGACTTCTCTCTCGGTCTCATATCATCACTTCCTTCTCCATCAAGTTTCAGCAATATCTGTCCTCCCATCCATTCGTCTTTTGCGAATGCTATCTCATCTGTTCTGTCTTTACTTCCTTTCCATTTCTTTCCCTCTCTCTCCTTAACGAGAGGTGCACAACTCTGTGCCTGGTCCTTCCCTTCATCATCGCGTCTCTCCTTGTCCCTCGGGACTGTACGTAGGTGACTCATATGCAGGGTTGCTATACCCCGTGGCTGCCTTTAGTTCTCTTAGAGGGTAGAGTCCTTCTGACTTACTTCCCTCTCTGACTGGCTCTGTTGGGTCTTGTGGCACGGTAGGCGTCTCACCCACCACCGTGCATAGGTTTAATATCCAGTCTGCAGGTTGTTCTTCCTCCTTCGCCTGTTCGAACATCTTCCAAAGTTCTAAAATAGCAAGGCGTTTCTCTAGCTTTTTGCCTGTGTATGTGGCATGTAGGTAAGTCGTCATGTGTTGTAAAATGGCTTTAGATAAGGACCCATTTTGTGGCCACGGCATAAACACCTTGTGGGCGGTACCCTTAACCCACTCAGTACTGTACTTTTTAAGCTGAGGTGCATGCTTAGGTAACTGCTTACACAGATGTGCAAGTGGGGTAACCTCCTCCATTCTCAATTTCGTTATCAACAATACTTATGCAGTTTTTTATCCTTCCAATAGTGTGAGCGAGCACCAATACGCAAGCTCCAATCCAGACTTTTCCCGCCAAAATGTTTATATCATCAGTTTACACAAGAGCATCAATTCATTGGCGATTCCCTCTTAGATACAGAATCGCGTAAAGCCCAAACTTCATCTCAAACAATTAATGATACAGTTCTTTAGGTTTGACATATAACAGGACACATATGACAGACATTTGACAGACTAGACAGACACCAGCTGGACACACAGATACCTGCATTCTAATCAATACACCGACATGGGGTTTAAACAAACTCCATTTGTGCCGTCTTTAATCGTCACCGTAGCCTAATCGTCCCCTATTATGTGGGCTCTGAGTTCACGTTTCTTCTGACCACTGTATTAAAGCGCAGGAACAAGGCAAATCCTTACTGTTTTCTCTCGGGTGTCCTCCCGGTAACCTTACTTTTTCTCTTGGGTGTCCTCCCGGTAACCTTACTTTTTCTCTCGGGTGTCCTCCCGGTAACCTTACTTTTTCTCTATCATGCTCGAGTTATTAACTCCTTATATATATACAGTCTTCTCTACATCTAACTATTTTTATTTTTCTCCACCACCCTCCGTTACCTTTCCCTTACTTGTTCTAATGCCTACAAGACTTTTGCCAAAGTAATGAGTTTATTGTTTCACTCACCGCTCGCATCTTTTCCTCTCTGGAACTTTGGGATCACCAGCCCCTCCGTCGTTACTGTCTCTTGCGGTCTTTTCGTCTGATCCGCTGCCCGTGGGAATGAGATGGGTTATGCTTGGAAAGGCAGGTTCCTTCAGACCTACTGCAGATTTGATGGATTTACTTCTATCATTGTCCACAGGTAGCTTCTCAGTCTACTCAGCCGAATGGCGAAGGACTCGTGATATTGCCGAAGACCTAGAGTTACTTCGTGCCGTTGGTCTATGGGTGTCTTATTATTAATCAATCAATAGTTGATGGTCGAACCATCCTCACGCTACCAAGTGTACAGGAAGGCAGAGCATCCTCTGACGGGCCCGTAGGTCAGAACTCACCCTCTAGTACCTGTAAGACAAGATAGCTGCACCTTGAAGAGGTTAGGGTGCAGGATTCATTTCCTCTGACACACTTCAATAAGGACAACTCAAAGGTTTGGCAAAGGGAAGTCCGTTTAATGACAAGTACAAAAAACGGGAAAACAAATGGTAATCATCAATGGTGCGATCGCCTGTCTCGCTTCAACTCCCAACTTCTTCATTCAGACAGCAACTTTTATGGGCAAAAATCATCATCATTTGACGTGCAAAACTTCTAGATTTGTCATGCAATTTCTATTGGTCGGAAAGGTAACTTAAGTATAGGTGCTATATCTGTATATGGTAACAGAGCATGCGGATTGGATAATTCTTACACCCATCCCACTACATCACTCGTGATAGACGTCACTACAACTACAACATCTTATTGGTTCTACAAGCTATAGGACCCTAGATTATTTGGTACATTGTGATTGGGTGGGTTACACCCCTAGACATAAATCTCCACTTTAATTAGCAGCATGCAGAACAGACACCGAGATGCGGAGTGCCCCAAGATTCATCCTGCCTCCCTTCCATCAATCAGTACCTTTAGGGCTATGTGTCAATTAGTTGGCTGAGGATGGCCTTGAAACTGTAGTTCTTATCAGGAAAAGTTATGGCATCCTCGAGTTCTGGGTGACATCAGACGTTGGTACCTCTTTGCCCTTGGCTGGTCATGTGTCTGTTCACCGTGAATCTGCTTCTTTTTCCTTCTTTTCGTATATTTGATTCTTTGTTCAGCCCAGCCACCTGCCTGGGGCCTCTTATCTCGACCTTCGCTGGCTGGCAGTCATGCTCTGACATTTTGAGTCTTCAGAGTAACCGCTCTCCTCCCTTCCTGGAGTTGACCTCGAATTCCCAAACATGAGCCACTTCTTGCTGAGTTTCGATTCCGCTCGTCCCTTCTTGCTTTAGCTGGAATATGAATATCGGCCTTGGTGGCCCCCTTGCAGCCTGGGCTTAGTTCTGCTTTACAAAATGGAGTCGCACTCATATAGCATGCTTCTTTGAGGTAGAGATATAATTGGTGCATGCCGCTCTATTCTTCTACTAAGCATTGCAAGCAGTGTCGTTTACCTAGCTTATTGCATTCCAAGCCTATTTACATGCATTCAGTCAGTTGCACAATTCGATCCTGGGTATGTTCTTTGTGCTGCAAATTGGTATCTACTTATATGTTTGTCACATCATTATATTTTTACAGTTCGTCCTTGTGTACTTTCTTTTGGTTGCCGTTTTATGGTTGTCTGTACATCATGTCTAGGCCCTTATATCATCACCAATTGCCTTCCATTAAGGTTCTGTGGGCCTCTTCAGGGACAGTCTGTAAGTAGTCTTCGTATCGTGTCAGCTGCTGGTATGGTGGTCTCAGTGGATACCTTGCAGCCCACGGTTGTCTGGTTATTGGTACACAATAAGTATACATGTCCATCTGATGGGTACTGAACAGAGCCCCACCGTGGCTCTCTGTTGATTCATTTTCTCCTTATATATCACATATCTTGGCGAGTATGCTTCTGGCATTTCGACATGAGTGGCTGGAGTGCAGGCCATATTTGGGACCTCTTCTACAAGGGCCAAAAGGGTAGGTCCAGCGATCAACGGATGTTTCGCGGAAAAGGTGCTGATGACTGAATGTGCAGGTCGAGGTGGTTGATGCAGTGTTCGAAGGTTGCGGTTAGTTGAGAACACCAAGGTCAGTTTGACTGTTAACTGATTGGCGATGAAGAGGCTGGTGGTTCGATAGGCAGTAGGAATGGTGTGGTGCAGGTGCATCAATGTGCTTTTTTCAAAGTGGGGCAACAATGCGCTCAGTTGGTGTGGTGCGACAGTGAACTGGTTAAAATGTTCACTTAAGCTGTATGAAGAATGGAAAACTGCCAAAGGCAGCACTTGAGGGCCCTCTTGGTTCAACTGGGATGAAAAAGCTTGAATCATGGTTCAGAGAAGTTTGACCATTAAACACAGTCTGTCTTGACTCTCGGGTTGCTGTGAGTCCCAATCTAGGGGCTCAAGGATAAGATAGGTCCCTGTAGACATTCTCCCAAGCATGTGGAGGCTGGCCAACACCTGCAGGAGTCCTTGACCTCAGTGTGGTCCTGAGTATGGTGGGGCCAGCTGAGAGGCAGGTCTTGCTGCAGCAGCAGGTCATCCCCAATGTCCCCAAGAGATGGTTAGAAAAAAGAGCTTGCCTCTGGCTTGGACAATCTGTCTTCACCTCACTTGCAGTGGGCTTTGGGAAGGCAACTCTTCCAAAAGATATCCAATTAATTCTTCCTTTAGAGTTTGTCCATAAGTGAATAAACAAATAGTGGTATACCCCCTCTTTTATAGGGAGCAGTCCATAGGTGATTGGACAAAATCAAGTCTGCTTTAAGGGGACCAATCCCTGTTCCCATGAGAAGTGGAATTTGCCAGCTTGACTCATACCCAAAATGCTTTGTGCTAAAGGAAGTGGTGGAGACAGGAAGGAAAGAGAGATGTAGCGAAAACCAAGATGGTGCTAGTCTCTCCCAACTATGCTGAACTCCCTGCTTCTACACTAACTCCATCTCTTCTCTTGTCCATAGCATCTAAGACCCTTTTGGTATGCAACATCCTGGTCTAAAGCAAGTCCTTTTGGGTTGGGTGTTCCTTTTGTTTTCTGATTCCCACGCCAGCTCCTGCTGGGAGACAATCCTACTGGAAAGAGGTATTACCAGACCTCACAAAGGATCAAAGGAGAGTCCCAGTCATTCATTCTCCTGCCCTGCTAGCGACAGTGTCAGACTATCTGACCAGAATGCAAATAACCCCGCTGCAGATGAGCTGTGATCACCAGGCTGTCACATGTAAGATATTAATCTGACGTGGCTTCTTATAGTTTTGTGAATTAACACCCACCATACCCTTAACTCAGGTATGGCTGTATATTTAAAGATTAAACTGCCACCAGCATAGTAATTTTGCATGACTGTGTGGTTTTGAAACAGAGGTGCAGACTTTAAACATAGCCACTATTCTGAAGTGACTTGGCTGTCGCAGCAGCAGCCAAATGGTCACCTGTGCCCTCTGAGCCTGCTGTGTGCCACTGGAGAGTAGGCGCTGCAGATCAGGAGACTGGTGCATCAGGTCAAAGGCCACTATGCTTTTGGCATGGAGCTCATGAAAGGGGGACCTGGTTGGCAAATCACTATTTCTAAGATGGAATGACCTGCGTTATTAATTAATTAATATAATATAGGTCTGCGAAATTCCCTTCTCCTGAATCCGAATATGAGATGTGGTTGGGACGGGTCAGACAATGGGGTGAGGCGTCACAGAATCACAACTCCTTTGTTGTGGCTTGGGCTGAGTCAGACAATGAGGAATACGTCTGCAGTACACAGATCCTTTCTACCCGCTGTTGGCTTAGTGAAACAATTATGAACGAATGCTGTAGACTTAGTGTGGGACAATGCCAAGACAAGTCTCCAATAGTCTACAGTACAAAATGCGGATTAGTTGAATGCTCCTACAGGATGTAAACAGCAAGCCAGGGTGCTTTATCCATACACACATGCACAACCCCCACTTGCAGCATTGTTTTGCCCACCTCTCCGTCAAAACTAAAAATGCCTATTGAATTCACTTAGCTGCTTTGAGATTCCATAAAACAAACAAAACGTTCGGCCTTGTTGTGTGACTGCAGTCTGATATGAGATGACTCACTAAAGCCGACGTCTGTTGAAACGTAAGCTTTTTGTTTAATGTCTATTATTTTGTGACCTTTCTCTTGCACGTGTTCTTGAATAGAAATACATTCAAGGTAATCTACAGGTGCAGCACAATGACAAGAAATGTGTGTGACTATTGCGTTGTTTAGCAGCACTCCCTAAGCATGTAATCGGGGATTTATCAACTCAAGAGCTGAAGATGCTAAATATTGTTCTCTTGAATTCAATATTATGTGCACCGAGCCAGAACCTCGAAAAGATGCATTGTGTTATCTTTATACGGAGAAGCTTCTGATTTTGCTGGCTCTTACTATTGTGCAAGTGTTGTGCTCAGACATACCAACATTATCCATTCCATTCGTGAGACACTAGTCCGTGTCTGGGTTTAAGTGTTTATTCTGCGATTTGTATTCCTGGGTTGAAAATGGGTACCTCCAGGACTTCAAGTCCCAGAATGCAAAGTTACAATCAGGACTGGACTAGTTGCTCCCGAATTCAATGGATAATATTTGCATGTATGGTTGTGCTGCCTGGCTGGGCTACACCAAAAAACGCAGGGCTCTTTTGATGAAACAACTGCTGCTATAAACTATATTTGCATATATGTGGCAATTACATTTTGATAGGGCCTGTGTTTTTTAATTGTTTAAGCAAACTGCTAATGCATGTTTTTCATTTTTTTTGACAAACTGCTAATGTACGTAAAAACACTACATAAGTTGCAGTCAGGGGACAGCACTGCAGCAGGCTGCATCGTGTTGATGTTAGACCGTGAACGCGAATGGTAGGAGCGTACAATAGTGGTGTACGTGCAGGTGAAGCTCCAATTACAAATGCTCTACCACTTCTTTGCACACACAGCTGGTGTTATCAGCAAGGTGGTGGCCCATTTACACCCGAATGTAACATGTAAACATGCTGCTAACTCTGATTGTTCAAGCAGGCTCCTTACAAGTGAAACACATCACTGAAAGAGGCTGTGTGCTCACACATGCATAACCCAGAAGAGACAGGAAAGACATCTCAGGTTTGACCATGTCCAGTGTCAGACGCTCAGCCAACAATAAAGTCAAATAAGTGATATTACCCTACAACGGTTGTTAGGCAAGGGGGTTTAGGGTCTTCCAGCATGGTTTCCTTTACTCCCCACCTATTGGTTTTGGCCATGTGGTTTACACCTAATACCCATTTGGTAAATGGGATGGTATGCGTGGCAGTGGCCTTTGTGCTTGCTTGGATCTGGGGCTTTCCCGCTCCCAGACATTGCTTTAGTTTTTTTCACGCTCTACCACTATCTATGGCATTTGGATGCTGCCTGCTGAGGGACTCCCTCGTCCATTTCAATAATGTATGATTTATAATTGGTTATTTATAACGTGCTTAATGGCCAGAGGTTTCTAAGCGCGGACCCAGGGATCGAACCTGTGTTGCTCTGCATCGACTTGCTTCCAAGGAGAGAGCGTTGCCCCTGAACTATCCTCCCGAGACTATGCAGTTTCCTCCACTCCCTTCCCAGCACACCACCCCTCCTGGCATCACGCAGGTATACGTGGAAGACAGAGAGTTGCATGAGCAGTGAGGAGAAAGATGGACACAGACACAGGTCGCGAGCGCTGTATCACTTCACAGGTGCCAGTTAGGTAGGGAGCTCATGTACCAGGCTACTAAATCTTCTCCCTAGTTCTGGATCCTGTCCGTCCTTTATGAGCCTCCTCACATTCTTCTATCACCACACTCCCTTAGGACTTAATCACTCTAGTAGCTCGGCTTGCCACTTTTCCCTTCCCCCACATCCGTCTGTTAACCCAGTGGTGACTGGATGGTAGTTTGGGGTACCTCCACCTTCAACCAGCATGCTGTTCCACTGTGCAAATTACAGGTTCCCTGCTGGAATCTCTGGAGTGCCTCTCTAACTAATTTCATGTGACTGGCACCACAAGGTAACCATGTGTCATGTTCCTTTTCATCCATTCTTTCTACAGAACCCAAGTGTGCCTCCAATTCTGTCATCTCTCTGACATGGACACCACAGATGGAAAAGAATTCATTACTGAACATCTGTGACACATTAGACTGATTGCAGCAAATAAGCCGATGGCATGGTTGTATTCTTTGAAGCACAAGCAAAGCTGGTGGATCATTTTGGCAAGACAACCAAATATCTTGAGCGAGAGACAGAAATTGTCACAACCCACAGATTACTTTGTCACAGCACTCAAAGAACTGGCCAGCACATGCATGCTCTTTCAGTGTGGTCAGTGTTCAACTCATCTGGGGCCAGGTAATAATTCATTGCTATGACCCTAAAATCCGGGACGCCCTCTGTAACAGCCATGATCCGTCTGTAAGGCAAGCCCTCACCATTGCAAAAACCGTCAAGCGTTCAATATGATCCATTAAGGAAGCCACATCTTTCCCGACTAAAGATGATGTTTGTGTAATGCAGTCCCATCGCTCCAAACTTGACAAGAGAAATTGTGACCACAGAAACAACTCCAAATGCAAAAGGAAAATTTGCTGGAATGTTGCTAGCAGCCGATATAGTGGCCCGCTAAGTTAATGCTTTCGATGCAGCAGCCATTTGCACATCTCCAACCATAAAGGATGTCCGGACATTGGTACATTGGTGGAAGTGTATGGAATGCCGGAAGATAAGCCACTACACCGCAATGTGCAAATCCAAATGCTGCCACACAGTGGCTGTGGTCCAAAGTGATACCAACACAGATGACAACATTGAAGAGATGTCCTATTTGCACCTGTATGTGTCTGATGGCACCAAGTACAAAGTCAAAAGAAAGCTATATTGTGACTTGATGGAGTGCCTGTGACCTACTAGCTGGCTCCAGATCCGACAACACCACCCTTCCTGAAGACACCTTTCCTCGTTGCTTCCCTCCCAAAGGCAAACCTTAGGAATTCCCAATGTCAATTATGGCTCCTACAGAGAACACAAGATCAGATTAGCAAGGTCTTGTGGTACACACGTCTTCCATTGCATCGATTTTTAATCTGTCTATGACATTACAGAGGGGGACCAGACATACGCTATGCAAATTACTCTTGGTTCTATCCACAAACAGAGCGGTCCGTTTTAACTGCTATATCACAGGAACACAAGCAGCCTCCGCCATTTTTTGCAGCCTTTTTGGTGTTGCAACTGCTCACATTGGTGGTAGGACCATGCCAGATTTACTTGCAGTAGTAAGGAAAGGCTGCCCAGGCGAATGTCAGCAGTTAATTATGATTCACAGCCTACCATTCATCACTTTGAGTTTTTGATTGCCACCATACGAGCGAGAGTAGATGCTCAAATGTAAATGTCTTGCTTACTATGCTTAGGGAATTAAGCTGCACCTCCCTCATTATACCCAACAAGGTTGACGCACGTCTGTAGTTGCATGTGTAGCAGTGAAGGGGGCACATGGCTCAGCAATTCTGAAGGGACAGTTCCCATTGGTGGCAAGAACAAGTTTGGTTTGGAAATGACTGGTCCTCTAATATAATGGCACTTGCTGTCTGCACCTCTTTAACTAATAGAAAGAACCAAGTACCTGTCAATGTATGGAGGTCACTTCTCTCTGATAATCATTGGAATCCGGTTGCTTCTCACTTCTTGTGTCAATGACCAATTCCATTAGAAGAGAGAAGGAATCCTATGAAGAGCCAGCCAAGAAGGACAGCATGAATTATATTGTCATAATGTATAGATTAAAGTCGCTATTCTTTTACTCCACAAAAATACAAAGGTGTGGACAGCAAGTGATGTGTCTTTTAAATAGGTGGTTAGTAGTAGTGCAACCTTTGAGAATTAGTCTCTTTTCCTTTACAGGGTGCCTCTCTTCCAGAGTTAATTTGTCTTGGATTTGGTTGATGACCCTTACATCTCGTTAAGTAACTATTCAAGTGTACTGATAAAGATGATTCGAATTGTATTACCCGTGGTACCACAAGACCATCCAGATTGCAATACATTGCACTGTATTTCTATTTACCCCGATGAACGTCCAGCACTGAAACAATTAGGACAGAAACATTTAGGGTTCAATGCAGAATTGTATACGATTGATATATCTGTGTTGGGTACAGAAAATTGGGTAAATTACTCTACTCTGGTATAATAGGTTTTCAGGCCAAACTTGTAATTGTTAGGTGTTTCGCAAAATTAATTTCTTTTTGATACACTAATGTCAGTGTTTATAATGTATCTATATTTTAGAAACAATTGTGTCTTGACGTGTTTCGATGTTTTCACACATGTGTCTATACGTCTTTTAGATGAATTATTCTAATTGTTTTTGTGTCAATTGTTCATTGTGTATCACATATGTATATGTTTATTTTAATTTAATGTGTTCTAATAATTGTCAAGTAGGGTGTATTCGTCTAATTCATTTAGAGCTTCAGGACATATTACCCCTGCTTCTAATGGCTGTAGTGATCAATCACCACTATTACCCACTCATGGTGCTAAATGTATTAAACGCAGGTAGGGTGTAGGGCTCAGTTGGCCAGACTGACCAAATGAGCCCTTCAAACTCATGTTGCACTGCATCATCCTATTTCCAAGGCACATGAATTACTGTCCTTGTGAATGAAGTCACCTCCAGGTTTCGGAAGTGTGTAAAAAGTATCTCTAAAGAGTTTCTACTAAGCTTATGCTGACCCTAAAAAGTATTTAAAAGTATATTTGATTGTCATATCTTGTCCTTTTTAAAGAAGGCTTATTTAAAAATTGATGTTAAATACATAAATAGCTATTTATAACTGAAACCTTGACTATACGTGTCACTTGGCTACTTGTATTTGTGAATTTCATTGCTACAGCTCTACAGCCCACATGTACCCCTCTTGAGATAGGCCTGGCTGCTCAGTCAGACTGTCAACTTGTGTAGTAAAGCCCTATACCAAAACGTGGGTTACCTAATACCAAGTGGAAAAGTATTGTGTAGTCTCACACAGTGTTACTACATCAATTCTTGCCTAACTCTGGTGGCAGCCGTGGGATTGGCAGAGAATGGTAACATTGACTATTTGCTGTACTTGTGCCCAACTAAACCAGCCCCAAGGCTAAACTCCACCAAAAGGTTTAGCAATTTTAACATGCCAATATGGATAACTTTAATGAGGCAACCCTGATTGTCCTAACAGTAGAACAACTGAAATATATGTGTAAAACCAGGGATCTGACTCTGAAAGGAAAAAAATGTGAATTGATTTCAAGGTTGTTAAATCACCAAAGTATGGGTAGTAGGCCTGTAAACCCTACTCACCCAAGTAATGTGGAAGATAATGATTAATATGCTAGTTTAGAGTCAAACTCGAATCTGCTAGAGGAGTCGGGGGAAGGTAGGAGAGTCTCAGGAAGTAAGACCCTATGCCACAGCCTGCCCCTGTACCTCAGCCACTTCCAATTGGGATCCCACAAGGTCCATATTTAATCCCAGAATATATTTCTCTTGAAAGACTAAGATTACAGTTGAAGTTCAAGAAACTAAATGTCCAAGCGAAGCCAAACATCAAGAGGTGGAACTAAGAGAAAGAGAGATGCAACATGAAATGGATATGAGAAAGATGTCCCTTGATTCTGCTTCCCTTTCAGGGTCTTCTGGGTCTGCTAGTCCCAAGAGGCCTTGCCTGCTTAAAGAAGCAGTGAGTATGTATGAACCTAAACTTGATGTGTTGGATTGGCTGGGTATGTTTGAATACACCTATGGTCTTCAAGAAATAAGTGGGAATTATTTAATTCCATGGCTCATGTCTAGGCTCTCCGTGAATGGCTCTGATGCTATGATAGAATTGGGTACCAGTGTGAGAAAGGGTTATGAATCAGTAAAACTGGCATTAATAGCCAGATTTTGGGAAAACTCCTTCCCAGTACCTTAAGAGGTTTATGACCCTCAAAAAGACTGATGGTACCGCTTGGGCTACCTAGGTATGTGAGTGTTTAAAGAACTTAGTTGTTTGGGTTAAGGGGTACAGAGTACACACCTTTGAAGGAATGAGGAATCTTCTTTTGCTAGAATCTATTTTTGATGCCTTCTCTCCTGAGCGGAGACAGGACTTGTCTGACTCAAAATAAATTGATCCTAAGAGGCTCCAGAGTCCTTGTGATTGGCCCTGTTGGCTACCCACAACACAGCAGCTTGTGGGAAGCCAACAGGGCCAATCACAACAACCCTGGGGCAACTCACAAAAAGTAAGAAGGGAAGCAGCACAAGAAAGAGGGTAAAGCGAATTCTAATTCCAACCATCCAAAAGAGGGCCACAAACATAGCAGGGGTAAATTCCATGGGAAACGTGGTAGGTCTAGTGAATCATCTGGTGCCAAACCAGAGGGAGGTCAACAGAAACCTCCATTGCAGACAGCATTTGGGAAATGTTTTGTATGTGGGTCTGTAGATCACGGAAAAGGGGATCCCAGATGTAAGGGTAAACCTTCATGGGTCCACGCTGCCTCTTTAGCCTTCGTCCCTCAGTGAGAAGCCCAAATGGCAAGTGCACACTTTCAACTACTGGCTGAAGACCTCATTGGAGTTCAAGCCAGTGTTTCTTTAGTGTCGCGATGTCTGTGGCAACAACAGAATGTGGATGTGTATAACTAAATTCCAGATAACACAAAAGAATATTATAAGGACAGTGTTCTTGTCAATGGTCAGGAATCCCCTGCCATCAGAGACACTGGGATAAGCATTACAGAGGTAGATTAAAGTTGTTTCAAACCTGAGGATGTAGCTAAGGTACCCAAAGGTCCCACTAGCCTGCAAGAGGCACTATCAAAATAGTTCCTATTCTGCCAGCTATCATCCAGTGCAATAATATGACTGTTAGAATTCCTGTTAGTGTACAGAATGAAGTGTCAGGGAGAGTTCTTTGGGGAAATTATTTGGAAACTCTTGGAGTTGTATCTAGTACCCCCAGGCCTCCCAGCAAAAAGAAGCATGAGTAAAGAAGATTGGCCAGAGAGGCAACCTTAAGAGACTCTCAGTTTGAGGTTGAGAGGATTTCCAATACCTCCAGTCCACAGGAAGGCCCCCCTTCAATTTCCAGGAAAAAGAAAGAGACAAAGGAGAAATCCAAGATCTCTGGGGAAAAGAAAGGTATCAAACCTAAACCTGTTCATAGGACAAGGACATCCCCAAGAGGACTGCCCCAGGTCACCCCAGTGACCCCTTCCCCTGCCGAGGCTTAGTGGGAAGACAATCAAGCTCTGTGGAGTCAGCTACTGGTGACACAGTGCTGGAGGAAAACCTTCCCTGGGTTGGAGATCCAGATCCTAGAGACCACCCTGAGCTGCAGACTTTACTGGCAGAAGGTGGAGCCTCTAGGGCAGACTTCAGCAGAGGACAAAGAGAGTGTCCCTCTCTAGAAGGTCTGCGCCAGCAGATAGCTTCCCAGCTGGAAGGGCAAGAGCCAGGGAAGCATAGGCTTTACTGGGAGACTGGCCTCCTCTAGAGTGAACCTACTGAATCAAAGCCCAGGGGACTACATGATACTGGTATTTCCCCAGGAGGTGAGACCACAGTTCCTACAGTTAGCCCATGAGATTCCCTTGGCTGGCCACTTGAGTTTCAAGAGGACCAAAGAGAGGTTATATCTGTACTTCTACTGGCCCAAGATGGTGGCTGATGTAGATACATTCTGTAGGAGCTGCCACACTTGTCAGACTTCTGGCAACAGTGAGTCTAAGAATGTGGCACCTTTAGTGCTCCTCCCTGTGGTGGGAGTCCCTTTTGAGAGGGTGGCGATTGACATTGTTGGTCCCCTAGACCCTCCAACTTCTTTAGGCAACCAATTTATATTGGTTGTGGTATGCTACCAGGTATCCTGAGGCCATACCTATGAGAACGGTTACTGCTCAGGCAGTGGCTACGGCCCTCCTTGGTATCTTTACAAGGGTACGTTTTCCTAAGGAAATCATCTCTGACAGGGGATCAAATTCTACGTCCCACTACTTGCAGACCATGTGGAAGAACTGTGGAGTGACTTATACATTCTCAACAGCCTACCATCCTGAAACCAATGGGTTGGTAGAGAGGTTTAACCATACTATGAAGAACATGATAGGTGCTTTAGAGGAACCCCTTACAGGAAAGTGTGACCTTCTGCTGCCATGCTTTCTCTTTGCTTATGGAGACGTCCATCAAGCAGAGGGTTGGCTTCAGCCCCGTTGAACTTCTTTATGGTCATCCGGTCAGAGGCCCTTTGGCCCTGTTCAAGGAAGCGTTAGAGAGTGTTCCTCCCCTACAGCCAGTGACAGTCACTGACTATGTGCTGGGCCTCAGGAAGAGGATGGCACTTACGATGACAGAAGCTTCAGAAAATCTGAAAGCAGGTTTAGGCTCTGGTCAAACATTATCATGACCAGAGGGCCAACATGCTGGAGTTTACTCTAGACTGGCTTGTCTTGGTTATGGTACCTACAAGGCAGAGGACCTTGCAGGACAAATGGACTGGACCCTTAAAGATTGTGGGTAAACCTGGAGAGGGTAAATATTTAGTGGACTTGGGCAACCCCAAGGAGGCCCGTAGGGTCTATCACACTAACCGTCTGAAGGCTTATGTTGCTAGATCAGAACTAGGAGCTTTGCTTCTAGCATCTGATCAAGAGGAGCAGGAGAGCGTCTCCCTTATCTCCTCAGTGCTAGGCCGAAAAGACCCCTCATATGGAAACTAAGGCACACTCAACATATGCTAGTGACACGACAGACACAAGGTTCGCTTTACCAAACTAGCCTGGTTTATTTCAAAGTATTCTCAGTCGGCCGACTGCGGTCTAACGTCTCGCAACGTGTGTACCCAGACCTTGTGAGACGCAAGAGAGCGAGCAACGCTCAAGCAGCAATATTTATACATAACATGCAATCTTTTGGAAAGCAATTCAAACCGCCCATAATATATCTTTTAGGCTAGGGTTCAATGATTGACAATCATGACAATTATGACACGTTAAGACAAGTCCTTATTCAGTCTAAATATACTTATTCTAGCAACAGTAGCAGAGACAGTTCTTTGTTATGGAGAACTTAGAGCTCTTAGTACTGCAAGGATATCATGTTTGTAGGAGAAAGACATTCATTAGCACGTTATCTGTGTGTTTCCACTCATGTACCAAGGGTCAGACAGTTCTGAGGCATTAAATACCATTCTCCGCAAAGGAGTACTGCTAGAAAGAATATAATTCATGCTTTAACTGCCTATTGCTACAGAGTTTGCAAGACAGGCCGGCAACTGGGCCGCTGATTAGATGCAGTTTCTGCTTGCCTCCAAGGACGTTGTGAGGGAGGAAAACAATGTATATTTGTATCGTCTTGTTAGACATGAGAGGTAGATCGTTTTTTTATCAACATATTACAGACATATTTCATTAAATGGCGCTGTAAAACAAGTGGTTCATTCGATTTTTAATATTCAAATCTGTTAGAAAAACACATAGTAGCTTAAAAAAGCGGTGGGTAAATCCCATTCACTTGACATAAAACAATTGTACGTTGTTTAAAAATACAGTTTTTTGTTGTGACACTTAAACTGGGCCATAGGGAAGTAGTAACTCCCGTCTAAATGGCTAGACTTTGGTTCAGTGCTCAGTCTGGGAAGCAATTGCTATCTCTAACTGTTCACGGGACCTCAGTTTAGGTTATTGAATCATCATGCTAGTGTCAATTCTAGATGGTCAAACTTGACATGTTTCAGTTCTTATCACAATTAGTAGAACTTTCTTCAGGAGTGGTGTCATCTTATAAAAAACAACAACAACAATTCAGGCAACAAACTAGGAGCGTGCTACAATTGCGCATCTCTTGGGTGGTGGAATTCTGTTGCCAGTGTTAAACATAGAACTCGAATGTTCTTGCTGTAACTGTTGATAACAAGAAGAGATAAAAAGATATAAGCTTTTACTGCTAATGAGTCTTTTGTGATAAACTCAATTTATCTAACAAAGATAGGTAGAATAATTACCTAGTCTCGTTGGGGGCGAGTGATTCTAAATATGAGGAATTCCTGTTGTATGCAGGCTTTGCTCCTCTAGGTCCGTAGTATATTGTTTCTATAGGTTTAGTTGGACCTGCAAGTTAAATTTGCATTAATTAGGACTGCTGTCAGAATAGACTAGCTTTAGCTACCCCAGTGGGTACAGTGCAAAACAAAAGTTGCTTACCTTAAGTGAAGGGGCAAATCGTCAAGATGTTAAAAGTTTAGGGACCAGGGATCTAAGGTACTGGGTTCTTAGATGTAGCTCAGGTCATTTATTGAGTCCCTGGTGGTCCCTCTACCTGAAAAGAATTTTTTGTATAGAATTACTATTCAAAACTCTAGATTCTAGTATCTAGGGGATAGTAGTAGAGGTGGTAGACCAACATAAAGATAGGCTCACCTAAATGGCAAGTATGTAGTGGCTCAATCGACTGCATATTAGTAGTAGCTTGCCTGGATGTCGTTTTCTTCAATCTTATGGTCTGACTGTACCGCCATGTTTAGGTATCAAGGGTAGACAAAACATATATCGTGACCATTAGTACTTTAACATTGCCATTAGACATATGTCAGTATTTTCGGCACGGTAACGTTAGGGATGTCCCTAATCGTTACTACTATGTTGGGAAAATGAATAGGGATTGTGTTACCTTTGTTAGTTAGAATCCGGGTGTGGGACTCAGCTCGATCTTTCCCAGCACCTCGCGACGCTGCTCTGGAGTAACTGGCGGTCGCCATCTTTGGTGTGGGGATATATATGGATACTGTAGTCCTTTTTTAGTTTCATTATTCATCACGGTTACCACAGTCCCGATCGTATGCTCATATTTGTATATAGGAATTGTTCAAGGGCTAATATAGTGTTCATGTAGATAGTCAATCGTAATTAAGAACACTGTGTGGGTCAGCAGAAAGGAAGTCTGATTTCTCTATTGTTAGAGTGCGTGTGCGACAAATTCGCTGAGGAGAGAATGCTCGTTATTAGGGCGTTTCTAGTGGACCATAATGTGAACTACTATACATCTTAGTATAAACAAAGCAGAAAGAAGAGTTCATATTTTATGCCATTCGATTGATTCATTCAACCCTATTTTGTCACTTTTAGTCAGATAAATAAGTCTTTGCTCTTTTTCAAATAGTAGTTTTTTCTTTTCCAGGGGATCTTTGCCTTTTATCATGAGCAATATTGTCCAATTAAAATTTTCACTTGAATGATTTTTTTCTATGTAATGTTTGACCATTGGTGCTAATAGAGTTTTATTTCTGATACAACTTCTGTGTTCTATCATTCGGGTTTTTACTTTTCGGATAGTTTTTCCTATATAGTTTTTGCCACATGGGCAGGTAATCATATATATGACATAGGCCGAATTGCAATTCGTCATTTGCATCTGTTTCCATGGGGTGGCTAGACCTATTTCTGTTTCTTTAGATTTCTTAGTGTATTTACATACTGAGCATTGTCCACATGGGTAATGGCCAGTAATAGGACTCAAGCCCCATATATTGGGGAAATTGTAAGGTACCGATGGGTTACCTCTGAATTTACTACTACTAACCTTATTTCCTATAGTGGTGGATTTTTTGTAGGCAAATAGAGGACAAGACAGGTTATTTGTGGATTGATTGAAAATCTTCCATTGTTTACGCATAATGTTGGTTATAGACAAGCACAGATTGGTGAAGGTATTCACACAGACTAGTCTGTCTTCTAATGGTTTTGATACTTTACCTTCGAGAAGGGATTCCCGGTTATTGTTATACGCTCTTTTGGCTGCTTTCCGTATACGTTTTTTGTGGTATTCTCGGTTTCTCAATTTTTGAGAAAGGATAGTGGTCTCTTCTTCGTAGGCTTCTTTGGTACTGCTGTTTCTTTTTAATCGCAGAAATTGGCCATAAGGAAGGTTGTTTTTCAAATGTTTGACATGTTGACTGTGATAATGCAGGAGGGAATTTGTATCTGTACTCTTATGGTACAGTCGTACTAGTAGAGTTCCTGATTGGTGAAAGATAATTAAATCAAGAAAGTTGATTTCTTCTCTTTCAATTGTCATTGTGAATTGTAGGTGGCGATTTAGTTGGTTTAGCCAGGATACAAAGTTATTAGCTTCTTCTTTTGTTCCTTTCCATATGACGATAATATCGTCAATGTACCTCACCCAGGATTGTAAATGCGCTCGAACGGATTATTAGAGTAGATGTGTTTTTTCTCGAAGAGTTCGACGTATAGATTCGCTACACTTGGTGCCATAGTGGCTCCCATGGCCGTCCCTTCTATTTGCTGGTAGAACTGTCCTTGGAATTCGAAGAAGTTTTTGGTTAATGCTACTTCTATGCACCAAAGGATAAATGATGTAGGAACAGGGTCCTCATCTAGCCTGGTGAGGAGTATCTCTTCTAATGTTTCTATAGTTTGTTGTTGTGGGATGTTAGTATAAAGAGAAACAATATCCAAAGTGATAAGGTATTGTGTTTTAGTGTCATATAGAAGGTTTTCATAGCGTCTGATAACGTATTTAGTGTCTTTTATGTATGATTCCATTTTGGTAACATAGTTTTTCAAGTAGTGATCTGCATACTTTGACAAAGGTTCTAAGATAGAATTAATACCAGCTACTATGGGTCGTCCCGGCGGTTTGATTAGGGTCTTATGAATTTTGGGTAGGCAGTAAAAGGAGGGTGTGGAAGAATCCGTGTTGATTAAGAATTCACATTCCTGCCAACTAATCCATCCTCTATCTTTGGCTTTTTCTGCTTTTAGCTCAATCATGTGTAGTAATTCTTTGGTGGGATTTTCTGATCATTTTTTATAATGTCATGTGTTATTTAGCTGGTTCAGACATTCCTCTACATATTCTTTTTTATCAAGGATGACTATACCTCCTCCTTTATCTGCTCTCTTTATTATGATCTCTTCGTTTTTGGCGAGGTGTTTTAACAAATTCTGTTCTAAATGACTGAGATTCTGGAAAGGCGGGTGGTTTTTCTTCTCCAGTTTTTCAATTTCTCTAAGGACATTTTTTTCAAAAATAATAGATTCCGGAGAATAGGAATGGCTGGGAGGACAGAAGTACGAGGGATTTTTTAAACCAGTGTAGTTTTTGGTTTGTGTGGTGGTGACATCATTCGTATTGTCAGAGAAAAATTCTTTGAGATGTATCTTTCTCATAAATTTGTGAAAATCGCTACGAAAGAGGAACGGGTCATGTTTCTTGGTGATTACAAAACCTAGCCCTTTATTAAGAACAGTTTCTTCTAGGTCGGTGGGTTTGTATTTAGAAAGGTTGACTAGGAGCGATTGCCGCTCCTCGTTTGATGTTTGTCGTTGTTCCAATTGCCCCGATTGGGCCCTGTTGTAAAAAATTCTTAGATTTCCCTTGATTGCCTTGTCCTCTCTTATTGTTGCCTCTCCCCCTTTGGGGGGTGGTACTGCCTGAGGCTATGTTGTCTGCATCACTGCTACTGTTACTTGAACTGTACGAAGTAGCTCTGAAGCGTACTCGTCTGGTTTTATTAGGGTTCTGTGGTTGATTACCCTGTTGACCAGTTGCTTTATACCCCTCTTTAGTGAAGGGATAGGCTTTTTCGTGGGAATATTTGGTAAGGTCTTTTTTCAAACGTTGTATCCTTTCTAGAGTGTTGATTTGTTTGAATTCTTTCATATCTTTCTCTATTTCTTCTAGTCTCTTTTTGACTACTTCTAGTGAGATCGTTTTTTTTAAATCTTCTTCTATTTTGGTTAAGTCAATTTCTATTTCCTGTGCCATTTCTTTTGCCGTGTCTATGATGAGGATTAGCCAATCTCTTCCGCAGCGATTGGCTATATAACTCCAATGGAGTATAAATTTAGGATTATCGAGAAATAGACGGGGTTCGTTGGAAACTGTGAGGCCTTGGGGTAATGCCTTGTTTTTGAGATATTCGAGCATAATTGCTCCGTGCAAATCGGTTCTTATTAATCTCTTACGTAATTGCAACATTTCATCCCATTCATTGGTCTGGTCTTCGATATTTTCTAATTCGCTGTTGTTAATAATGGAGATGGCATTCATAAGTGCTGTAGCATAGTCATCACTCTATCCTAGAGTTTTATCTTCTGCCATTTTGAAACCAAGATATCTAAGGAGAGTAAAGTGAATTAAGGTGGCCAGATGTTGTTTGAGGTCTACATTTTATTTTGTTTGCACTCTCCAATACTGGGGGAGAAAAAACTTGCCAAAACTGGTTGCAGTAGCACTTGTATGGGTAAATTCCCGTGACCGATAGCCACTATGAATCAATATACTAGTGAGGGGGAATCCCAATTTTAACTACAGAAGTAGTTACTCTACCTTTTATCGGGAAGACAATGTTGTTAGACATGAGAGGTAGATAGTTTTTTTATCAACATATTACAGACATATTTCATTAAATGGTGCTGTAAAACTTTTAACATCTTGACGATTTGCCCCTTCACTTAAGGTAAGCAACTTTTGTTTTGCACGGTACCCACTGGGGTAGCTAAAGCTAGTCTATTCTGACAGCAGTCCTAATTAATGCAAATTTAACTTGGAGGTCCAACTAAACCTATAGAAACAATATACTACGGACCTAGAGGAGCAAAGCCTGCATACAACAGGAATTCCTCAGATTTATAATCACTCGCCCCCAATGAGACTAGGTGATTATTCTACCTAGCTTTGTTAGATAAATTGAGTTTATCACAAAAGAATCATTAGCAGTAAAAGCTTATATCTTTTAATCTCTTCTTGTTATCAACAGTTACAGCAAGAACATTCGAGTTCTATGTTTAACACTGGCAACAGAATTCCACCACCCAAGAGATGCGTAATTGTAACACACTCCTAGTTTGTTGCCTGAATTGTTGTTGTTTTTTATAAGATGACACCACTCCTGAAGAAAGTTCTACTAATTGTGATAAGAACTGAAACATGTCAAGTTTAACCATCTAGAATTGACACTAGCATGATGATTCAATAACCTGAACTGAGGTCCCATGAACAGTTAGAGATAGCAATTGCTTCCCGGACTGAACACTGAACCAAAGTCTAGCCATTTAGACGGGAGTTACTACTTCCTTATGGCCCAATTTAAGTGTCACAACAAAAAACTGTTTGTATTTTTAAACAACGTACAATTGTTTTATGTCAAGTGAATGGGATTTACCCACCATTTTTTTAAGCTACTATGTGTTTTTCTAACAGATTTGAATATTAAAAATCGAATGAACCACTTGTTTTACAGCGCGATTTAATGAAATATGTCTGTAATATGTTGATAAAAAAACTATCTACCTCTCATGTCTAACAAGATTGTCTTCCCGATAAAAGGTAGAGTAACTATTTCTGTAGTTAAAATTGGATTCCCCCTCACTAGTATATTGATATCTGTATCGTCTGACATTCCTGTCTGCGTTGGTCCTTCAGCATTCAGGCTATGGCCTCGCACCGTGCATGAGCTCGAAGTATAGAATACATTTTGCAAAGTGGTTTTACAGAAAAAAGAAAAAGCAAATGGCCGATATTTCACAAAATGGATGCCCTCTGGTTATTCTCAATACGTTGACGATTCTGTGCTGGCGATGTATGGTATATGATGTGATTGGTTTCTGGCCAACATAGTATATGTACCATACATACTATAGGGTCGTTTCTGGACTAACAAACCCTCCTTTTGGCCGTAAACCAAGAGCATCATCAATACATTGCATCTTCATCTGACCATGTGTCTAATTCTGAACTACCCATACTACTATAATCATCATCACAAATATTAATCGCCATGAATTCTTGGATTGTTTCATTTTCGGGTTGTGCACCTTTAATTACACATACGGAGGTTTCAATTCTATAGCGTGAGCACGTTCATTTGCAACCTGGGAGCAGAGGATTGGCAGACATTGTATGCAACAACAGCAGAACATAAGGATTCCAAGTATCGTGATCAAAATTGAAATTAGTTTCCACCCCCATGATCGCAACAATTCCCAAAACCATAAACCTATATTCAGATTCCAGTCCTGTGGGGACATGAATATCAGAATTTAGGACATGCAATTTCTTGATTGCTTCAAATATCGTGGGGGAGGAGTCACTTACAAATACGCAGCACGCTGACCCCACGAATTTGCACACACCTCCACGGTCAGCCAAAATTATATCAAGGACCATTCTATTCTGAAGTGTCATTAATCTAACTGCTTTCTCTTCTAGTGTCATATTATAGAGTATATCTGTAGTTTCATTTATTGTTTTTTCTAACACCCTGGACAGTTTTCTTATATTCCATGAATGTATTGCTTGTCCCCAAAATGGGATAAATGATTTTGCTATATCGTTTGCAATCAATCCTGCAGTATCATCTCGCCGAGGCCTTGATCGGGATAGCTTTGATATTTCAGAAGATTTGGAGAGAAATATACCAGGGAAAAGTATACCCAAATAACACGTCCCTTCCCAATTCCTAGGTAACCATAGGCCTGCTCTCCACATATAAAATAAACAGAACCTCCTATATATAATGGTTTCCCTTCCTTCTTTAGTACTGCAGTATTCATGCATCTAGTGAATGTTCCCATGGGATAGGAGCCCTTTTCCCCCAGGAAAAACAGATAGAATGTGGACTGTAATTGATAGTATAGGAGGGAGGCACAACATCCTTATTCCCTACTGGAGCCATGTTAAAAGTGATTACCGACTTGTGAGGCCCAAAAAGTCTATCTACTTGTTTTGTTGTTTCCATGTTTGTTTTACCTGCGCCTCTAAATATGGAACAACCCACTGGTTCCAATACCACTCTTTCAAACTCATATATGTTTATTCCATCCAACTAACCAGTATCACTGTCATTCCATTTTCCATAAAATAGCGCTCTTAATGGTGCATAACATGCAGTATTAAGCGGTAAAGGTTGTACATACCAACCCATTCCTTTTCCACCGTGCTGGGGTAAATGAGAGCAGACCCAACAGTTGGACCTGTTCAAGATAGCATGGGTCATATTCATAATCAATAACAGTGTATTATTATCATAACCTTTTCTATGTTTCACTTCTTGTGAGGGGAGAGTGTAAGAGAGCACATGTACTGGGCTGCTGGTAGTAGGAGCATTGGTAGTAGGCAAAAGAGAATTCAAAGGATGTACAGTTTCCAGATACCAGAACATGAGGACCAGTGTAATCAGAATGCAAAGAGGTATCATAATTAACAGCATATTTCTCCCAAACCACGATTTTCTAGGAACAGGCTTAGACTCTATTTCTATAATATCATCAGCGTAGGTGCAGGCGGGAGCAGGAGTAAGTGTATACATTGTCTGTATTGCTTATCCCAGGAAACGTTTTTCAATGTCTGCCGCGGAAAAGTTCTCCACAACAACACACGTAAACAGCAAAGTGTCCAA
The DNA here is from genome assembly GCF_040938575.1 of Ambystoma mexicanum. Classification (NCBI taxonomy): domain Eukaryota; kingdom Metazoa; phylum Chordata; class Amphibia; order Caudata; family Ambystomatidae; genus Ambystoma; species Ambystoma mexicanum. The sequence continues at coordinate 685,224,478 of NC_090928.1, forward strand.
CTAACAGCAAAGCGTTCAGGCCAGTTCAGGCTAGCCTGCTTAATAAATGACAGCAAGCCAGTGTAATTTCACACAGAGCTCCAGAAAGGCAGGAGCAAGCATCAATTGTGTTGGTACCATATGCCCCCCCGCTTGTCCGTACGGGCTTGCACCGGGAAACCGCTTTCAATTGGATGCAGATTCATTCAGCTCATACGCTCCATTTCCCTAGGCCTCCGTTTCCCATTTCATCCATGTTGGGAACAGAGGCAAAACAAGCACGTAGATCATTTTCAACTTTGAGAACATAGATTGCACATTATTGCTCCAGGTACTGCGTGACCGATGAACAATGCACTCTCATTTCCAGATGCAAGATCAGTGCCAGGTTGCGATGCAGTGAGTGATGACGCAGCAGCAGTCGGACAATGCTGAAGCACCTTTGACCTTTCTGTCTTTGTTGCAATCTCCCCGGGCCCTTTCTCGGGCTTAGGAAGTATTTCTGGCAAAGCGCTGGCAATGGTATCTTTGTGATCAAGTGCAGCTGTATTTCTTTCGATGTCAGGATCAGGCAGCTCTTTCAAAGGAAACAGGATTCTTTAGGTGTGCGTTGCATGGATCCATGATTTGCGGCCATCCACTCAGACTGCAGTCTGTGTAACCAGGAACACCTGGTAGGGCCCCTTCCAGCACGGTGCAAGCAAAGATTTTCTCTCAAAGTTTTTAGTCAGTATCCAGTCGCCAGGCTGCAGACAATGTCCTGGGCTGGTATATCTGACAGGAAGAGCCTCCTGTACCTGCTGATGAATTAGACGCAAGTTTTGAGTTAACTGTTTATAGTACTTAATAAGCAAAGGGTGTTCTATATCCCTAATCCATTTTGGCTGTGGAGCATTCCAAACATTCGCTGGTCTCCCCATGATAATTTCATAGGGGGAAAGCCCAGTCCTTGCCTGTACAGAGGTTTGCATACACAACAGAGCTAGCAGCAATGCGTCGGGCCATTTCAAATTACTCCCCTCACAAATTTTGCTAATATTATTCTTCAAAATACTGTTCTGGCGTTCCACCAAACCGGCACTTATTGGGTGTCTGCCCGAATGAAATCTCTTGTCAATTTGGAGACCTGCACAAATTTGTAATATCACGGCTGCAATAAAATGCGGTTCGTTATCTGAGCATATGACACAAAGTAGGCCAAAACGGGAAAAGTACTCTTTTACCATAACTCTAGCTGCGGACATAGCTGTACAATCTTTCAGGGGATAGGCCTCTACCCATTTGCTAAATGCGCAGACCACCACGAGAACATACTTGTAGTTTGGCATCTTTCAATTTCTATGAAATCAAAATGGATGACTTCAAATGGCATAGAGGGAGGGCCAAAACTTCCTGATGGTGTTGCTGTCCCTTTTCCAATGTTATGTTGTAAACAGGTCATAGAGTTATGGACCAATCTGTCAGCAGTTGTTCTGATATTGGGATTCTGCCATACCGTATCTAAATGCTGAATCATTTTTAGCACATATGTGTGTAGGACTGTGGGCCATAGTGACTATCGCCAGTACATAGGCATTTGGCAACATCCATCTTTTGTTCTTTTTGTCCACCCAACAACCTTCAAAGTCTAATTCTGCTGGACCCTGAGACCATGCTTTTATTTAATTTGCAGTAGCTTCTGCTTGCATTTCCTTAACTGTGGCAATCCTATTTTCTATCATGCAGGGTACCTCTTTCATTGTTTCAACGACCATTTTTGTATGTAGATCAGTGGCAGTTTGTTTCACAATTTTGTCTGCAAATGCGTTTCCCTTTCCAACGTAACATGTTACTTTTTTATGCGCTTCGCATTTCATTATTGCTAATCGCTTGGGAAATGCAAGTGCAGACAGCAGTCTCACTATCAAAGTGCCATGTTGGATTTTAGTTCCATGTGATGTGAGGAAACCCCTTTCAGCCCATAATTGACCAAAATTGTGTACCACCCCAAATGCATACTGACTGTCAGTATATATGTTTACATTTAGGTTTTCAGAAAGTTCACATGCTCTAGTTAACGTTATTATCTCTGCGGCTTGTGCTGAGTTGTATGGGATTCTTTTGCTTTCTACAATGCTTTTCAGTGTAGTGATGGCATATGCAGCAGTTGATGTACCATCTGGTAATTTAAAACAAGAACCGTCACAGAACAGTTCTCCATCTGGCTCTTTCTGTGGGATATCAGTTAAATCAACTCTTCCTTTTGTCTCCTGCTCAGTAACCATTATACAATCATGGAGGAATTCTTTCTCCCCCCCTTTCTCATTGGGAGGGGGCATTAACTCGGCTGGATTTAAAGCGCAACACCTCGAAATTTGAATATGCGGAGCAAAAAGGACAATTTCATACCTAGTTAATCTGGTTGATGTAACGTGTTGCGTCTGCGTTCTATTTAAAAGAACGTCCACTGCATGGGGCACCATGATGGTTAAAGCGTGACCTAAAACCATACCCTCGGTTTGTTTTACTGATGCGGCAGCTGCAGCAACAGCTCACAAGCAGTGCAACAGGATCCAACGTGGAAGAGAAGTAGCTGCAAGGTCTATTTCTCCCTCCTTGTTCCTGAGTCAAAACAGCCAAAGCACATCCATCATTCTTATGCACAAATAACTTAAAACTCTTGTCATATTTTGGTGTGCCCAAAACTGGAGCTGAACATAATGCAGCTTTGAGCAGGTCATATGCTTCTTGACATTCCATGTTCCATGGCAAAGGTAAGGTAACTTCTTTCCTTGTCAATGCCACTATTGGTTTCACAATCAAGGTAAAATTGGCGATCCACTGCCTACAATACGAAGCCATGCCAATTAAAGCCCTGACTTCTTTCTGTGTATTTGGAATAGGCATACCAGAGATACTTTCAATCCTTTCTGGTGTCAATCTTCTTCCCTCCTTCAAAAGGAGGTAGCCTAAATAGGATACTTCCTTTAGCCAATACTGGATTTTTTTTTGCAAAGCTTTGTGTCCATGCATTGCCAAATGTGTCAATAGTGCATCTGTACTTTCTTTACAAATTTCTTCCGTGTCTGCTGCTATTGACAAATCGTCTATGTATTGTAGCAAAACACAACCTGCTGGTAGTTCTAGCATATCTAGTTCTTTTAAGGCTTGACTGTAAATGCTCGGACTTTCAGTGTAACCCTGCGGGATTCATGTGAATGAACGACCTCCTAGGGTAAAATCAAATAAATATCTGCTATCTGGATGTACTGGAATGCTGAAAAATGCATTTTCAAATGTACAACACTAAAATACGATGCAGACGCTGGGATCATTGTCAAAATTGTAGTCCCATCTGGGACTAATGGGAATTGCAGATCAACAACTTTATTCACTCCGCGCAAATCAATTATGAAACAATACGGTATATCATTACCTCCTTTCTTGTAAACTGGAAGAATCGGACTGTTGCAAGTGCTACCAGAAATTTCTTCAATTACGTTTCTTTTAATCAAATTCGACACAATGCATTTCAATGCTTTCTCCCCTTCAGCCGAAATTTTATATTGTGGAGGCAAAGTAATTCCTTCTTTTAAAACAATTTTCACTGGCTCTACTTTTAAACAACCAACATCATTATCGTTAACTGCCCATATACAAGCCGGTACTTTACTCAATTTAGTCGGTAATGGTTTGGATAAAAATTGTGTCACAGGAGTCTTTTGTGGTGATATTGTCAAATACATTCCATCAGGAGAACAATAAATAACTGCATTCAATTTCTTCAACAAATTCAGTCCCAACAAATTTTCGCCGCAATTTTTCGTCAAAAGAAATGGGCAAGACTCTGTAAATGGACCTAGTGTTACACGGACTGATTGTGACACTGGACTAATTACTGGTGTACCTGAGAACCTGAGACATTGTCATGCCCTGACAGTGGCATATCTGGAACCTGCTGATGGTCAATCGAACATTTCTGTGCACCTGTTTCCACTAGAAAAATGTGCTCCCTATTCCCAACCTTCATTTGTACGTAGGGCCCTTTCTCGTCTACTAGAATAGATACTGGTTACAACCCCTGCCCTGGGCTGTCCTAGAAAACAACACATCATCAGATGTATAGTCGCCAGTGTAATATGCATTGGCCTGATTGTCAAAAACGTTTCCATAATTTGTGCTGTTTCCCTGCTGTTGATTCTGATTCCCCTGGCTATTCTGAAATTGTGGCCCTCTTTGGTTTCTATTCTGTTCTTGTGTTCCCGGGTGGCCTCTATTCTGTCTTCTCGGGAAAGTCCCATTTCGATTCTGTATATGCGGGCACTGTGCTCGCCAATGGCCTTCTTGTGTACAATAGGCACATTGATTAATCCCTATTGGACCACCTTGCATGTTGGGAAATTGGGCTCTAAATTGTGCGTTCCCGCCACCTCTATTATTGTTCGCTACTTGCTGCATCAATACTCTTGTTTTCAAATTCCCTTTGCCCCTTATTTATTTGTCCTTCTCTGCATTTACTCTATTCTCATAATACTGGGCCATGTGTAATACTTCACTTTGTGTTTTTGCTTGCCATGCACTTTCAGATGTCATTATTAGATTTTGAATTTTCGGTAACAACCCTCGCACAAACTTATCAACAAACAATCTTTTCCCGGGTTCAGTACTCAAATCTTGACCACTAAAATCTGCAAATACTTCTTCAAATCGATTAAAGTAATCAGTTGCTCCTTCATCTTTTCCCTGTAAACAAGCAGTTAATTTATCTAAAACTATTTTCTTTTCGGGTACCAAAGTTTTCAATTTCTGTACTATTCGCTCTGGTAAGGCCAACATGACCGGCGGCGGTTTTTCTCCAGCCTTTCTCTCGCCATCAATTCTAGTCAAATTCTCCCATGTGTCACTTAACATTGTTGCATCATTTATATTTCTAACCTGTTTCCATATATCTACAGGAAGAATCACAGGAAACAATAAATCAATGTCACTCAATGTGAAAACAGAGGAATTGAAAACAGATTCAATTTCTTTATAGAATCGTGACGGATTCTTCCTAATATCAGGGATCGTCTGCCTGATATTATTTACCTCTTGTCTAGAAAAAGGGACATGCACAAACTGTGCTGTGTAGTGGGCTTCTATCGTGCGTGCTGGATTTCCTCCAGGGGCAGCAATTTCTACTTTCGGAACGAACGTGGGAGGAACTTCCCTCATGGGTAGTTGCAAACTAAGCGTTTCTACATTTGCTCGTTTACTAAGCAACAAAGCTAAATCAAGAGAAAAAGCTGTCACCCCAGTTTCAGGTCAAAATACTCTTTTGTAAATTGTCATTAAATCAGTGGGACAACATGTCATTTTCTTCATACATTCATCTTGCAAATACTCAACCATGACTTGTAATACCTTTCTCTGCATTTCTGGTGTATACTGACTGAACGTATCATGCACTTCAATTGGGGAAATGGCAGCATCTGAAATCCATCTAAGCACATCTCGCGTACAAATCCTCATCTCTTCACTAACAGGTTTCAACGGTGTACAATATCGCTGGACATATGACATGTCTCGTACTTTCGACGCATTATCCCGCAAACGAGAAAGAACAACCAAATCACGCAACCCTTGCGGTGCCAATGTGTCCGTTAAATCACTCCATTTTTTCACAAGATAATTCCCCATGCTTTCCAACAATACCTACTGTTCACCAAGGCCTCTATAATCAGATATAGAACTTTGCACAGCTGCTTCATTGCCACCTTCAATATATGTTTCTGTCCAGGTTCTGAGCTCTTCTTTCGTATCATTGCTAACTGTACTACGAGTCACTCTACCGCTTCCTTGCGCAGGCCCCATCTCTGTAGAACTGCCCACAATGGCAGCTAACTCATGCTCAGAAGGCGGTGGAGGAAATGGTGTCACAGGGGGATGAGATGGGGCTGATGGAACTACGGGAATGAGCGGTACATATGGAGGAGGTGCTACTGTGTCAGTACTACTTTGAGATTCATTTCTTCACTCATTCAAGATTTTGTTTATTAACTCATCTGATGCATGCAAATCTGATTGGAGGGATGTATGCAACTCTTGTTGTGGATATATTTTCTGTACACCTAATTGGAAAGCTCTGTCCAGTCTCCTAAGGTCCTCTGTCTGGTGATGCTGATCAAGCTCTAACACTTTTTCTTTTGTTTTATGTCTGCGAGCATGTTTCTCGCTACTCCTCAAACAGAGATTAGCTTCCTTCCTCCAATCTCTTATGACGTCAAACGCCGCTGGTCGGGCCTTCTTGCGTAGGAATACTGATTCTAGGCGTTCTATACATTCTAATTCAAAGCTTGCATTAGTAGGCCAGTGCAAGTCTTCTACATGTCGGGTTTGCCTATGCCAAATCGCATTAAACATTATTGCCCCTATACCATACTTCACATACATTTCATATGCCGGCGAACCCGCGGGTGGCGCGACCTGGCCAGTTTCCAAAGATTGTCTATCGCAGTGGAAAAATCCCACTAGACAGGAAGACAATTTCCCAGGCATAATTAATCCTTACCCTTCTCTTACCCTGGGCGTTTGATTTTGCAAGAGCAACACTTGATCAATATCAGGACGTTTTAAGAATCGGGGCACGACTCACCTGATCAATCAATTCGTCACTCAGGACGCAATTCGTCCATATACAGCCGCAACCAAGAATCGTTGTGACTGCGTGTGTGGCTCAATCTGCCTCGTTTCAGGACCCTTGCCTCGATGCTCTCTGGGCGCTGCTCGTCGATCAGGGATCGGCTGTGTACAGATCTGCAAAGGAGTCTCTCATCACTTCTACAGGGGCGCCCCGAACACCTTTCGATCCCGGCTCGACGGCTTCGTCCTCAACTCTTTTTTGCCTTCTTTAAGCTGAACGTATACAATGGAGCAAAAGGGAGAGGATCCCTGTTCGGGTGCCATATTTGCTAGGCCGTAAAGACCCATCATATGGAAACTAAGGCACAATCACCATATGCTAGTGACACGACAGGCACGAGGTTCGCTTTTACAAACAAGTCTGGTTTATTTCAAAGTATTCTCAGTCAGCCGACTGGGGTCTAACGTCTCGCACCGTGTGTACCCAGACCTTGTGAGACGCAAGAGAGTGAGCAACGCTCAAGCAGCAATATTTATACATAACATGCAATCTTTTGGAAAGCAATTCAAACCGCCCATAATGTATCTTTTAGGCTAGGGTTCGATGATTGACAATCATGACAATTATGACACGTTATGACAAGTCCTTATTCAGTCTAAATATACTTATTCTAGCAACAGTAGCAGAGACAGTTCTTTGTTACCGAGCTCTTAGTACAGCAAGGATATCCTGTTTGTAAGAGAGAGACATTCTTTAGCACGTTATCTGTGCGTTTCTATTCATGTACCAAGGGTCAGACAGTTCTGAGCAGAAAATGCCATTCTCCGCGAAGGAGTACTTCTAGAAAGAATATAATTCATGCTTTAACTGCCTATTGCTACAGAGTTTGCGAGACAGGCCGGCACCTGGGCCGCTGATTAGATGCAGTTTCTGCTCGCCTCCAAGGAAGTCGTGAGGGAGGAAAACAATGTATTTCTGTATCGTCTCACATTCCTGTCTGTGTTCGTCTTTCAGCATTCAGGCTGGGGCCTCGTGCCATGCATCAGCTCGAAGTATAGAATACATTTTGCAATGCGGTTTTACAGGAAAAAGAAAAAGCAAATGGCAGATATTTCACAAAATGGATGCCATCTGGTTATTCTCAATACGTTGACGATTCTGTGCTGGTGGTGTATGGTATATGATGGGATTGGTTTCTGGCCAACATAGTATACATGCTATACATACTATAGGGTCGTTTCTGGACTAACATTAGGGCACAACCCTCAGATGAGACAATTGAAGCACTACAACTCTCTTAAGATTAGGCTCTGTTGAAACAGTTTGCCTCCCTGTTTTCACTGACACCAGGCTTGGCCCCTTGGTGCCAGCATGACATCCTCACTAGTGATAGCCTCCCTATCAAAAGTAGGGGTTACATAATGTCAGATCATGTAAGAACCCACATAGAGGCGAGGTCATGAAGATGCGTGTTCTTGGGATTATTGAGCCATCTACAAGACCATGGGCTAGTCCATTTGTACTAGTACCAAATGCAGGAACCAAAGAGTTGAGATTTTGTGTGGACTATAGAGGTCTTAAAGCAGTCACCACGACTGATGCCCGTCCTTTTCCCAGGACAGATTAGCTGGTGGACAGACGTGGTTCAGCCAAGTTCCTCAGTACATTTGGCCTGACATCAGGTTATTGGCAAATAGTTCTGACAGACCATGCCAAGGAGAAGACTGCATTTCCCACCCCAGGAGGCCTCTACCAGTTTAAGGTTATGTCTTTTGGACGCAATTAATGCACCTGCTACGTTTCAGAGGATGGTGAATCAAGTTCTGGATGGGTTAGAGGACTTCTGCATGGCATACTTGGATGGCATTGCAGTGTTCAGCCCAACTTGGGAAGAACATCTTCACCACCTATGACATGTTTTGCAGGCTCTGGAACAGGCCCATCTGACCATAGAGGCTAGTAAATGTCAAATTGGTCAGAGTCAATTGGTCTACCTTGGGCATGAGTTAGGAGGAGTTGAAGTAAGGCCATAGCAAAGTACATGATGTACAAGACTGGCCCACCCTTATTACTCAGACCCAAGTAAGAGCCTTCCTATGTCTCACTGGGTATTACAGGAACCTCATAGAGAACTATGGGACCATAGCTTCTCCCTTGAATGTGATCTCCTCATCCAAATTCCCCAAGAAGGTAAGGTGGAATGAGAAATGCACCAAGGCTTTTGAAGGACTAAAGAAAGCCCTTTGTCAAGCTCCAGTCCTGAGAGCTCCTGACTACCACCAATCCTTCATTGTACAAACAGATGCTTCTTACACAGGGATAGGAACGGTTTTGAGCCAACTGGATGAGAAAGGCAGGGAACACCCTATCTGCTTCATCAGTAGGAAATTGAAGGACCGTGAGACAAGGTTGTCAACTATAGAATGTGAATGTTTTGCCATTGAGATGGTTAATGCAGATGAAGGGGGAACATCCAAAATTGTTGAGATGGTCAATCAGCCTGCAAGGGTTTGATTTTACCCTAGAACACAGGTCTGAGTGTGATCACCAAAATGCTGGTGGTCTCTCCATTAAGTATGACTGACTGGAATAAGAGATTCATCCAGGAGTGGATTAAATCCTCATGTCCCTTTGTCTGGGGGGACAAGTGTAGGTAGAATTCTCAGTTCTGTGCTAATTCCCTTCAACCTTAGAGACCCCCGGCTCTTTTGCTGGACTTTAGGACTTTTTAATTTTAACCCTGGAGTGAGTGCAACCTTTTTCTCACTCTCCCATGTGTTTTGACCTGATTTTGAAAATGTGTTTCCTTTGTTTTTGAAGTCTGACAAACTCCAGGCATCTCCTTTTTGTATGGTGACACATAGCACCTTTAATGCAGTGTTGCAGAGAAATCCTTTAGATTTCCCATAAGGTTTAAATACCTTTTCTTGTGTGAACTACCGTTCCCAAGAATAGTAAAGTGAAATTGACTTTAATTACCTTTTCTCTTTGACGATCCAGCACACACCACATTTATTATGTTACCCTCACTACTTTAAATAGCAGGTGGCAGTGATTTAATTTTCCTACCATTGTGCTTTTCTATCGCAGGCTGCACCCTCAGCTGTAGTATAGCACCCATGGGTGACCATTTTCTCAAAATCGCTCTGGTCTCTTTTTTTCGCCATTTTTGTGAGGTCTTTCTTGGGTTTTGCTCTGCACGCCAAGCCAGGTTAAAGCCCTTTGTTAGTTTTGCCTTTGGCAGGTTTCAGTCCTGAAACCCGCCTCTGGCTCTGGTGTGTCTGGAAGAGCAGGAAGTGAAGGAGGTTCCCGAAACTCCCCTGTCCTTTGTCTCTAGGAATGCGTGAATTGAACCAGTCCTGATTGGCTAGCTCGCTGTCCTTTCAATACGGCCACCCTGATGTGTGATTGACAGCCTAGGCTGTGCATGTATGGGAGAAACCTGCTTGAAAGGTGAGGGTTTTGACAATAGAGGCAGAGTCGACCACTGGGAAGAACACTCAATAAAGAAACCGTGAACAAAGCTTTCTGCATCCTCCTGGACCTTTGAGTTGCCCGGTGAAGCCCTGCTGCTGTGCTGAAACTCCTTTTTCTGATCGACAAGAGAAGCTCCAGAAGGGACGACTTCTTCCCTTGGGTTAGTGGGACCAACTAACCCCGAGACGGACTCCACTGGTCCGTCTTCCCCGACTGGCTATACTTTTTTGCTGCTGCAGGAACCAAGTGCCAGGGGTCGAGAAATCCATAGTCAAGTGCAACGTCTGCAATCTGCCTTGAAGCTCCAGGAGTCTCCTAAGCACCCTCCAGAAGCAGGATGACCATACCTTGAGTCCCCTCACCAGAGTGCAGGACTCAAGGAGTGAAGGAAGCCAAAACCATTATCCGAGATCCACGGTGGTGCTGTTTACCGCACGCTGAAACCGCAAAATGCTGCTGATCCGAAAAGAGCCTGTAGCTGCCAACGACTTCCAAATTGCTGGTGCAGGAGTCCTCCAGATGCCCTCCCTCTTGTCCCCACGACTGAGGCTCAGGAACCTAAGATCTGCATCACTGCAACAGGACAGAATCCAGATGGACCACTCTTCTTCAAACCAGAGGTGCAGTTCAAACTTGGGGTACTTACCTCAGTGTCTTTAGCTTTGCTCTTCTCAGTTGAGACTTGCAGTGGCTACTTTTGTTAGAGTTGAATTCAGCTCTGCTCTACACAAGCGTAACAGCTTGTGACCCTAGAGTGATTGTCTACAAAACTCTCTAACTTTGTGCAAGACGTTTATTAACTATGAAGTGCCTCAGCTCCATAGACTGTGCTGTCCTGACTCCCTGGAGACACTTCTAGTCCACTGACTTTGATATTTTCTGTCCCTCAGAGGTGACAACTTGTATTTAGACTGTTATTCATGGGAAAGATTTTGTCTAGACTACATTGAAAGTTTTAAGTATACTCACATGCCCTGAGAAACTGTTTAACCCGATTGTTAATAAATAAATAACTATTTATAACTGAAATCTTGAGTACAAGTGTTACTTGGCTACTTGTATTTGCGAATTTCATTGCTACAGCTCTACAGCTCACATTTACCCCGCTTGAGATAGGCCTGGCTGCTCAGTCACACTACTAACTTGTGTAGTCCAGCCATACACCAAAAGGTGGGTTACCTAATACCAAGTGGAAAAGTTTTGTGTAGTATCACGCAGTGTTACTACATCAATTCTTGCCTAACAGTGAATCTGGGCCTTAGGCCTCATTCAGTGTTTGGGAGTATTTTGGTGGTAAATCTGCCAAAATCGGTTACCGTTACTGCCTCTTGTCGCGTGGGTTTATCATGGGATTGCAAGTGGCTATAGGGCAGTGCTAGTCATTTTTGGAGACTGAATTTTGGTGCATTCGAGAAAAAGGACGATAACGGAACTACCAGCACTTTTTTTTGGCATTGCCAAACTCGGATTGAGGCCATTACTGTTCACGGATCTAAGCCATTTTCGTTTGCTAGGTAGCTGAAACCTTAAAGAACCTGTGCCACAAATCAAAATGCCTCGATGCCTCCCTATTTTAAACCATCATCTTATTTCAAGTACATTTTCTCTCCAACAGAGATAATGCAGGTCCTCTTTCAGTTTCATGCCAACACAGCAATCATGAATTTATTGAAGACTAAATTAAGGTTTCACTGCTCTGCCTTTATTGAAAGCAGGCAGGCAAATTGATGTTCGCTTATTTTTAAGGCACAGTTTGAAATGAGTGCTAATCTTGGAGAGAGCAGGGTGTCCACATGGACAACGAGATGACATAATTAATGGCACCAAAATGCCTATCATTTTTGTTTTTTGGGGGTTTTAAGAAGAATCGTTTTCCATATTCTGCACTTATGACCCTGAATTAGGAATGTGCTGGCGTGCAAACGTATTTGGGCAAAGAGGTCAACCATGTTCGAGAAAGGGACATAATTTCACCAAAATGCCAGTGGTAGTGAAAGTGACATCACACGACCCTTGACCCCCTGATGATATCACAGGCAGAGATGTCATTTGAACCCACCCCGAAGTGACATCACGGGAAGCGATGGAACACAATCTTTCACCCGTTGACAAAACAGTAAGTGGCATCACATAGCATTGCTTCAGGCTACGATATCACTGTAAAGTGATATATATTTATACAAGAATAGATCCCCATATGTATTCCCAAATAACTGTGAATGCAAGCAGACGTCAAAGGCCAAATGATAATGATGTGGTATTGTATAGCACTTATGCTTAAGCGCTTCATATATAACAAATATACATACAATATCACCCAACCTGTGTTGGTACTCATTTATCAACCTCAGCAGGATGAAAGGCTGAGTTGACCTTGCTGGGAGTCGAACCTGGAACCTGCAGATCACACACACTGCAGCGGCGGGCGCTCAAGCCAGTGAGCTATCTTACCCACTATAGCTATCAGAAAAACAGCCAGTGCAGAAACAAAGAGCCACATGCTGCTGGTCACAGGCCAGGAGCCTCAATTAAAAAGAAAACACAGGGGTAGCAAGGGAGACCTCAGGGGTCGCAGGTGCGAGCACTGGCGACCCCTAAATGAAGTCCTTGGTTCAAGAGGTAGCATTGGTGCTTCTAGGGTCCTGCTACCGGGGTGGTGAGGATGAAGGTTATACCACTCACACTCTACCTGAAGTAGATTAATAAGACATTGGGCCTCATTACGACCCTGGCGGTAAGGGGTTAGCGCCAGCGTTAGCTGCGCCGACCCCTTACCGCCAATTACGAGTTCCCTTTCCGCCATGGCGGTTTTTACACCTGCTTTTAGCGGGTGTAAAAAACCATGGCGGTAAGGGAACTTGGTGTTAATTACGCCACCGCAATTTACGGTGGCGTAATTAACGCCTTCCCCACTCCCATTATGCCCTATGGGGCAAAAATGGGAATGGGGAAGGGTAAATGGGGATTGGGGATTTACCGCCCCGCCAAGGTCGGAATGGGGCGGTAAATCCCCTTACCGCCATGGCGTTAACGTAGTTAGCACCATGGCGGTAAAGTCACGGCCCTGGCGGTAACTTACCGCCAGGGTCGTAATGAGGCCCATTGCCTGATGGCTGCCGGGCTGACAACTGCATAAAGATGATGAGCACAAAAAAGGTCGCCCCTAGACCTACGGTATGGAACCAATCCCAGCTGCAATCTGGCACCCCCACCAAGATTCCGCAGGATTTGATTGACATTCCTTGAACATTCGCGTTAACATTACCTATCCCGCCAAACACCAGGCCTCTCCTTCGCCCAATGAAATGAATATTATACTATGCAAATATGGTGCCCGATTTCACAGTGTGACCATTTTCGGCTGTAACGTCTCGGTGTCATCTAGTCTTAAATTATGCAACCGAAGCGGAAGGAGTACCTCTAAATCAGATTATTGGTATTATTAATATCTGCATGAATTATTTTTTCATTTTCCACTGTTATATATTCTTCTTGTAGTACTCACACTCAATACAAATATGTTTAATGCATTTCAGCGGGGATTCCTTGACCTTTTTGAAGCTGTCACTTTTATGTGGGCATGGGGTCAGGCGGCCTCTGCTTTCAAACCCCCTGCTAGCCAAGTGTTTTGGAGAGAATTGTTTTGTCTGAAATGTACACAATACACTATAAAAAGGGGAAGACTTTTTTGGTTTAAGGACAAGATTAGCGTCCTGGAATACATGTCTGATCACATATGTTGATAAATATACATTAAATATTTAAAAAATAATACATTACAAAGTAAAACAGTGCATATTTCAGTAGAGAACAATTAAGTGGAAGAAGCACAGACATAAACAGTGTTCATTTGTTTTCAGAGATTTGCTTCACACACTCTTTAAACATACCTCGAGGTATACATATAATCGACAAAGAATAGAGCTTCATGAGTTTGGTGCTAATCCGGCAGTTCATCCACGGAATTACCACCAAAACCGGTTCCCATTGCCTCCAATCAGTCCTTTGTCTGTTTCATGGGATCATGAGTGGTGGTAAGGCAGTGTAAATCCCATTTCTCGAGTATATAGGACTCCGTGGGGATTTTCAAACGATTTATCGCGAGCGGAATTATCAAACAGTAAATCTAACAAGGTTTGGTTATAAAGTGGAGCATTTACCTCCAGCAAAATATTGTAGGTACATCGTCCATTTGAGCTCCAAACCTGCAGTATGGCAGTGTGGTAATGCAGCATTAAAGTGGCGCAAATGGAGTTACCACCACTTTACCGCTGTACCTGTAATGAGTCCTTGGGCCTTATTACAAGTTTGCCGGTCCGGAATCAAGGGTGCCTTTAAATTCACCGGCACCCTTGTTTCCGGACCAGCAAACTAGGAGTCTGCCTGCTGGGGTAGCTGTGCCCGACAGGTCTGACCCTGCCGCGTGCAGCGGCCACGGTAGGCAGAGCGGTCACGGAAGTACCGACACCGTAAGCAACGGTGCCAGTGCTTCAGTGTCCCCACTCCCATAGAGTCCTATGACACTCTATGGGGATGGGGACTTCCATTTTACCGGCGCCTGACTTGCCAGGCCGCCGGACATGTAATCTTGGAAAAGTCAGGACTTCTAAAGTCAGGCACAGATAAAGCTTTCCGAGTCCAGCAGCAACCCGCCGGTAGCACCGGCAGGGTTACCGCCGGACTCGTAAAGAGGCCCAGATTGTCTCCTATTTAGCCCCATGAAAAAAGAGTAATGTTATTAAGCGCACAGTATGGGCCCAATTCATAGAATTAATTGTGCCAAAAAAGGGGACTTGCATGCGAAAACGGGCATAAGCGCCAGTTTGTCGATTCATGGAACACAATGCACGGACCGGAGACTTGCAAGTAATCCGCGTGGGTCCAACACATCACTGCGACACTATGAACGCCTTGTGCGAAACTCCCAGCGAAGGGGAGTATTGTCTTGTGCAATCACTTGAAAAGGGGGCAGAACACGTGGAATGGGGAACAAGCGTAAATGTGGGCATTAAGTGGGAAGTACCACAGTAAAAAACTTGCAACGCCCACACTCACGCTAAAAATGCGTATTCATGGAATCGAACAGGGCTCACCAGCGCGCTGAAAAAGACGCGCAAATCCGGAAACACGTCCTCCACACGAAATTTGGCGTAAGCGTCACCGCAAATGAAAAACAATGCAAAAAAAGGGCATGCGAAAAACCAACGCACATGTACAGCTACCATGAATGTTCCATTTTACGGGGAAGTAATCGTGTGACACCGCAGGAGGAGGATACGCAGGGCCCCCATATTTCTACCCAGGACCAGGCTTTTCGGGATGCCTGATGACCAGGTCTATGGCAGGTATAGGTTTCCACCTCATATCATATTAAACCTGGTCACGCAGTGGGAAGAGGACCTCACATCACCCACCCTGTGCTCTGAAGCACTGAGCCCCTTGGAAAATGTGCTCAATGTACTGCATTTTTTGGCCACTCAGTCATTTCAGTGGACAACTGGGGGCATTTCTCAGCCCAAGGAGTCAGGCTGCCTAAACCAGGTGTTGACAATCATGACTGCATGCCCCTCAGTTCGCAGGCACGTGTACATGCTCAGAACACCAACAGAAAGGCAGGCTGTGGTCCAGGACTTTTACGGGGTGGCGCACTTCCCTAAAGTGCTTGGTGCCATTGATTGCACCCATCTGTCCCTACGTTCACCTAGGGCCATGGGGCACATCTATCGCAATCGCAAGCACCAGCATTCCATCACACCAACGTGCACTTTGTATGTGATGCCAAGGGAATAACTACCTCTGTTTATGCTAACTATCCAGGGTCCACCCATGATAGTTTCATATTCAGAATGTCACCCCTACACCAGGCCCTGGAATCTGGGAGGCATGGCAACACATGGCTCATTGGTGAGTACAAATGGCCCTGCAATTGCACGCATGTCTCACACAGACAAAACCACACCACTGACAAACCATCTCACCTCCACAGGGGACAGTGCCTACCCTCTGAGCACCTACATGATGACGCCATTACGGAACCCCGCCACACCACCCCAGATAAGATACAACACAGCCCACATTGCAACTAAGGCCATAGTAGAGTGCACATTCCGAGTGGTAAAGTCACGCTTCCGCTCCCTTGACCACTCTGGTGGTGAGCTACTATATGCACCACCAGTAATATGCAGGATCATTGTGGCAGCATGTGTCCTGCACAACGTTGTAATACAGCGTGGCGTACCGGTGGACATGGTGGTGCCCCCACATCCCCAACCACACGCACAGCGGCTGCGCATGGGAGAGGAAAGGGCAGGTGACGAGGCTGCCCGTACCCAGCTTGAGGCACAATTTTTCACCTAAAATCCAGCCCCTGTGGAGTGCACACTTCCTTGGCACATACCAGGTGACAATCGATGATGACAAAGGGACAATCATCTGTCCCAACCTTGCCACCCTGAGAATGTGTCCTTGGAAGTGCCACATTGTGTGCATCCCTTAGAACTTAAACTAACTCAATATGGTGTGCACAAAAGGAACACATGGAAGATGGAGTATGCCACCAGCACCGTGCCAAAGTACACATCTAAATGCCGGTATGTCACCTAAACCCTCCCACACGTCATGTTACCTGCTTGCCACACCATGACATGGCATGCAATGTCAAAATTGAGAAATAAATGGCCAACACATAACACTACTGTCACAAAGCGCTCAACATCAACGGAACAAGTTCAGAAATAACTCACTCTCACACATCAACATAATAATGTACACAGGAACATCAATTGGTCAGTACAACATACCAGGAACACAGGACCCAAGAGTGAATCTGTCTGACAGTGGCCAATCATAATTTTACAAGTGCCTCAGTGTGTCATAACTTGCACATGGCATCCTTGTATTTTGTGTGTGGGTCTTCTAACTAAAGGGGGCAGGGAAGCGCATACAGCAGGAAGGCTAACAATAATGGAGATAGGCAAGCCAATACATGAATATGGAACATGAACAAAGTATGGATCTCAATGTCCAAACAAAAAGGGATGCTAACCATGCACTGGACAAACAATCATGAATCCCACTAGAGGTGTATACACAGGTCGGACTTGAGACTGCCCACAGATATAATGGAAGGTCAATGCCTCTGTGTAAGTTACTTTTACACGCAGCACTCCTTGCAAGCCCATGGAAAGGGGAAGCAGCAGTGGCATATGTGTCTGGACCCTAAGGCACAAACAAGGAGTGTACCAACAACGAGACAAGCCTGTATGGGTCCAGTTGGAACCTACAGTGGATGCACTTGGATGCCACACAAAGCAACACACTGGGCCTCATTCCGAGTATGGCGGTAAGGGATAGCGGCCACCGGTAACGGGACCGGTGGCAGTGATCCCTTACCGCCATACTCTGAGTTCCCTTTGCGCCCTCGCCCTTAACGCCTGCTTTGAGCAGGTGTTAAAGTCGAGGGCGCAAAGGGGCCTCCAAGCCAATAACGGTGACAGTAATGAACGGTCACCGTTATTTGCATCTTCCCCATTCCCATTGAGCCCTATGGGGGCTCATTTGGGAATGGGGAAGAGCCTTGGTGAATGGGGAATTACCGCCCCGCCAACCTTGGAATGGGGCGGTAATTCCGCCATCCACCAAGGCGCTGCCGGTCCGGGTACGGCGTCAACCAAGGCGTTAATAGCGCCATTGGTTAGCGCCGTACTCGGAATGAGGCCCACTGTCAAATAAATGCACTATAGACAATACAAAAAGTAAACAAAAATCAAAAATGCGCATGGAGTACCAGGGGGTGGGGGCCCACCCAGGAGGGAGGAGGGGCATGGTATACGAAAACCTCCATGGGTTAATGGGCCGCACGGCTAGCCTGGAACGGGAGAGCTGTCGCTGTTGTCGCCACCCTCTGGTGTACCATTAGAAGGTGGCAGTGGTAAGGGATGTTCACCACGCATAGCCCTGGCCTGGTCCTCCATGGCAGTGGCCATGAGGGACTGAGATGATTGCATCTGTAACATGATGGCTCGGAGGTCCCCATGCAACACCTCACGGATGCACAGAGTTCCTCAGAGATGGTATGGGTCAACTGTTGCATCTGCTTTTCAGACCGTCTACTGCGGGCTGCCTTGAGTGCAGCCAGTGTAGTTCTGAGGGACCTATACTCCTCCCTCAGAGCATGATCGCTCCTGTTGCTGGCCTCCATGTGCAGCCTGTGTGAGCAGCACGTGGACTGCAATGCCTGCAGCTGGTGCTCCACCTCTCTCTCTGGGGGGATCATGGAATTGGCCACCCTATCCATGCCTGAGCCAACATCTCATATGAAGCACTCTGTTGTTGTGAAACACCATACATGGACTGCTCCCACACAGTATCACCAGCTGCTACACAGCCACCGCGTTGGAGGACCCCCCGCCTGCCTGGCCCAAGGGAACCTGGCCCTTGATGTGATGCTGCTGCCTGTGGCTGTAGGACTGCATCCCTCCCTTGATCAGCTGGCCCAGGACCAGGAGCCAATACTGTGGAGCATGACCCTGCAGCCGTAACCACCACAGATGGATGTACCAACACTGACTGGCCCTGTGAGGGGTCCCCCCCCCTGCAGATGTTTGGGATACAACAGCACCCACACTCGATGCACTCACCTGCGCCAGCACAGAGGAATCAAATTCTGGTTCACCACCAGAAGCATAGGTCTCATCAAAGGCGGACTCATACTGAGTCAAGACCTGAATGGACAGTAGCACCAGTGGTTCATCATGGGCTGCCACACCACGTCCTCCACTGGTGCCAATTTGCGGCTCAGTATCCTATTCCTCCTCCGCCTCCTCCTCTGCATCCAGTGCCTCATCACCTGCACATGGACAGAAAAATACATGAAGATCCATGCAAATAGCATAGACCACACACATAGGTATCACAATGTTGTCATGCAACACATTAACCTGCCATGTCACTCATGGCACAAACTCTGAACGTACGGAGTGTCAATGGAAGGGAAGGGTAGCATGAAAGCAGTCATGGACGTGTGTGGAAGGGCTCAATACCACATGCAGTGCATGGTGCATAGCACCTGCTTCACAGACGAGCACCTGACTCGCATAGTTCAGTCACCAACATCACTGATGCAAATACACAGATGCCACGTAGCATAGCCATGCCTGAACTGTCAAACTGCATGAAATGGAACTTGCTGACTACTGTCCCAGAGCCATCTAAAATGGATGTGACATGGCATGACATGTAATTCACAAACTCAAAACACACAAGTGTCACAAGGTGCAACAATGCAAGGGTGGTGGAATAGAGTAAAGGCAGACACACACATCCATTGAGGCCAGGTCACATTGACATCACACAAGTGAATAGGCATGGGAGAGGTGAGACCTGGGGTTGGAAGTGGGAGTGGGCAGTGCAGTACATGGGAACGGCATACAATTAAAATTCAATTACAGAATCAGTAATGAAAATGTGGAGGGCTAGTGGCAGTGGACGGGTAAGTGCAGACATCAGGTGTCAATTGCTGGTAGTGGGTTGTAGGGATACAGGAAACAGCCACCAAGTGCAGGGGATGACAGGGAGGCAGTGCATGGGTTCAACTGGTGGCTCAAAGGCCTGTGTCAGAGATCAAAGTGTGGGCAGGTGACTAGTGCATTTCTCAGTCATCCAGGGCTCCAGCAGGGGAGAGGAGAGAAAGCACAACACATGAGGAATCATCAGAAGGGCCTCCAGACCCAGTGAAGGTTCACCTCCAGTTCCATTGAGGCAGGGAGGCTTTACCAGAGGGAGGCCCTAGCCGAACATAGACATTAACCACCAACTAATTGCTATGAGAAGCTACTGACCTTGAGGGAGTAGGAAAGGGATGATTAAAGACCATGAGAAGGAAGCGAAGTTCGAACATGGAGTTGAAGGAATTGTGGCCCCAGGAACCATAAGGCCTTGTGGACAATGCACAGGGTTTGTAAATTAACAGTCGTAGCCACTGGGAGCCAGTGCCATCATCACAGTCCTATGGAGATACAATACCTGGCCCCAAGACAAAAGGACAATTTCCACAGTCCAGTTCTGGATGAGATGCAGAGGGAAGAGAGTAGAAGCACTGAAATCTTTGTAGAGGCTGTTGCAGTAGCCCACCATAGGAATGACCAGTCCTCTGTAGACAGTGAGCTGCTGGGGGAAGGAGAGGACAGGAAGAATACCTCTGAGGAGGTGTAGCTGGCAGGGTGACCACGTCAGAGATGTGAGGAGAGAAGGTGAGTGTGGAGTTGAAGATTATCACAGGCTATTCGCCATGACAGGTTGGAGCATGAAGAGGGCCAAGAGAGGCTGGACAGAAAGTGACATGAAAGGAGTGAGCAGGTGTGGTGATGAGGATTGTCATGATGTGCAGCACATCGTTCATATGCAGTCTGTAGGACAACAAGCATGTGTCAATCCACCATGACATGGTTCACCCATGGCAGTCATGTAAATGCAGGCAGAACTGCCAGACAATCATAACACTTCATCCAAGCAACGTACGTATGTCCTGGACGCACACGCATCATCACTCACCGGACATTTCCTCATAAATTGGCAGGTCTCCCACGCCTTGGATCTGCTTCACATCAATCATATCACTAATGATCTCTTCATGTGGTGTGAGTTCATCGTCCTCTCGTGGTGACCCACCTCCAGTCACCAGAGTAGAGGCTTAGGCGGCACCCAGTTTATCTTTGGCTCTGCGCCAGAGGTCATTCCAACGCTTCACGACCTCAGGAGCGGTGCGGCTCTCATTGCCCAAGGCGTTTATTCTATCCGTGATGCGCTGCCGGTGGGCCATACGCTGAGCAGATGTATGCATGCTCCCTGCCTGCACAAGCATGCCACATTCGTGTTCTGGCACGTAGTCCACGAGGATCTGGAGTACCTCATCATTGAAGCTCCTCTTCCTCAACGTGTGTGTCCCCTGTGCCGTGCCTTGGGTTTGAGCCTTTTCCGCTACTGGACACTTTGTCTTCTTGCAAGGTCAGGCAGACCCTGAGTGGCTGGGACCACTTGGGTCTGTAGGGGCTGGGGCACTGGTGGACTGGGCTATGGCATCACCTGCTGATGCTGGGACAGTAGGTTGCTTTCAGGTATCCGTACCTGGGTGCTGGTGCCAGGACCTTTCACCACACGTCCCTTCCCCTTAGAGACAAGGACAAGTGCCCCTGGGTTTCTGTGGCCCTGGGCCGGGACCACTACAGGTGGTGGTTGCTGCAGCTGCCCCTGCAGTTTCCTGACCCTGGCTGGTGTGGACAGCAGATGACAATGCTGCTCCAGGACCCTGGGTGCTGGTGTCAGGACCTTTCACAGCATGTATCTTGCCCTTAGACACAACGGCATGTGCCCCTGTGTCACTCTGGACCATGGTCTTCACCACCATGGCCTAGCTGGGTGACCCGGAGTCTGGGTGGTGGTTGCTGCAGCTGCACCTACAGCTTCCTGACCCTGGCTGGTGTGCACAGCAGATGATAATGCTGCTCCTGGACCCCGGGTGCTGGGGACGTCAGCATCAGCTGCATCTCCCTGACCCTGTTGGGTGGGGGGCATTGCTCACCCTGCATGGCCCCAGGCAGCTCGGACACCTCGGTCACCTGGTCCACCTCAGCCACCCTTCCCACTTGTTGCCCTCCCACTCATGGCACTGATGGAATGGTGCAATGGGAGGCAAGGTATCAATTTGTCCTGGGCAATTTCAGTGAGGGGGAGTGTACGTGATGTTAAACGTACCAGTGTGCTCCTGCAAGGCTCAATGTAACCCCTGGGGAAAACAAATGGGCCGCGTAATGCACAGGCACCCCAAAAATGAAAAATATGTGTAAGCGACCCCTCGGTAGCCCACGTGAAAAGAACAAGAGTTACGCAGTATGCCGTGGCATCCAGAAACACAAAAAAGGCGTATGCGAAGGACACGTAAGGTACTGTGATGTTAAGAAAGGGGGTACGCGACACACAAGGGAACCCACAGTATGAAAAATGCATACGCGACTCACCATCAGCCTCACAAAAAAAGGGAAAAGTACACGCGGGTGTGCGTGGAGGCAAATCCCCCACCAAAACAAAGCTTGCACTGTTACAGTAGTGAAGAGATCACGTGAAAACGCTATTATCGCCGAAGTCAACACATCCGTCAGCTGTAATTCGCACAAGCGTGTGATGGTCTCCTAAGCACTACTTTATCCCGCCCAACATTCAGCGCGTGTCACATACCTTATGCGCTTAGGCCCTTTCCTCTGATTTCACGCAAACGCGCTGTTACCGCACGTGTGGAGTCACTCTGTTTCCAGATGCCCACGCGAGTAACACAGAAGACCCACGCTCATGCCTACCAGCCAATTTACCTGCCTCCAACTGTTCTGAGCTGCCTCCTATGAGCCATCTGCTGCTGCCTGCCCACTGTGTGTGCCTGCTGCCCACGTGCCCTCCAATTTTAGTGCCTGCTGTACAGCCATTTGCTGTACAGCCATTGCCAGTGCTCCTATAGTTGGATCTGTGACCATCTCTGCTGATCCAGAAGACTCCCAACGTGCCAGACCACAGCTCCACAGCCCAGCCCCAGGACCACCTTGCCCACCCACACATGCTTCGGGGGTTGCCATGTCTGGACAAACATCATCTGAGGCAAGTGGCAACCCCCCAGCAGCGAGGCAGAGGGCTGTCAGCTTCAATGCCAAAGAAGTTGACATCCTGGTGGAGGAGGTCCTGGGGCATTATGAAGCTCTCTTCCGTGATGTGCACGTGGTTGCTTACATGTGGCTGAGACGTGGCCGTGTGAGAGGTGTGACACATGGGTGGTGTCGTCAACATCATGGACTTGCACGGTGTACATGTGCATGTGTCTGAGAAGTGAGTGTGTGACTGGCCAACACTCCTGGATGGATGTTACTGGAGCATTTGAATGTGTGCTCGACTCTTGCTGCACAACTGAGATTGAGTGGACTCTGATCTGATAGCTCCATGCCCTGCTTCAGGGCTGTCAGGTGATGTGTGTGAATGTCATGTGTATGTCCCATGATGCATGTCAGGAGCATGCACAATTTTTAGGTGCTGACTGTGCCATGCCCAAGGATGTGATTGTCTGTTGTGCATGTACCTGTGTGTTGTTGAGGGTGATGATGGTTGTGATCTTTGGCAGTGTACTTCATGTGCATATGGTTTGTGCAAAACACACATAGGTGCAGTACCCTGATGTGTGTGTTCTTTGTATCCTTATCCACAGCAACGTTGGAAGAAGAGGGAGGAGAAGGTGCTGTGGAGCAAGGCAGCAGGGATGCCTCCACCAGGCACAGACGCAAGGCTCAATCACGCACCCAGGTAATTTTATCTTCGAGGAGCGAGGAGACTGGTGCCGCGTCAGAGACATCGGCCTCCTCTGCTGAGGGGACGTTCAAGAGGGCGAATGTTGTCATGGACTCCTCGGCAGTGGGAGGAACAGGTGAGCTCGCACAGGGGCAAGCCACTGCGGAAGACGCTGGGGAGTCATCCAGGTTGGCGGGGGAGTAGGAGGCCGCATCAGCCCAGTCCATAAAACATGGTGAGGGTGATGAGGTGGGTGTGACTGGTGCAGTCCAGACTCAGGGGCAGGAGGCAGTGCAGGTCATGTGGAGGTACCTGTGCCTAATCCTGCCCCTGGGTCTGCAACGGCACCAGTATGCACCTGTGGGCATGCCCCAGGCTGGACCCATCCGCAGGTGGCGGATGTTTCCATGCAAATGGAACCACAAATGCCTGCAGATCTCGCCATTCGAGATAGGGTGGAACAGTTGCTAGCCGGTCTCATGAGGCATACAGGCACCATTCATGATGATGTGCAGTCTTACAATCGTGGGCTTGCACATCATCACAATGTGGTCTTGCATCTCATTAACTGGCTAGCTCAGTTCCTGGTCTCGAGTTGGGTGCGTGGGCTGCCCACTTATGCAACCCATCCCCATCTTCATCCTCTGTGCACCAGTCATCCTCCCTGGCGCTATCTGGCCCAGATACCACCAGGACCCCCTGAGTACCTGTCCCACCCCTGGTGGCCCATCTGGTGGAGATCACATCCCTGCCTGAGTCGAGAGTTGACGTTGGATCAGCCAAGGTGGTTGCCACGCCAATCCGGGTGACAGGAGCTGTGGCAATGGAGGTAAAGCAGGCACCCGGGAGCAGGGCATATGCCAGAAGCTCCCGGGTAATGTCATAAGCCCGGAGGCTGGCCAGGGTACGCAGGCACCGGGCAATGAGTAGGAGGCTACAAGAATCAGAGCATACAATCTCAGAGAGGCATGTATCGGGCGTCAGACAGGATGCCAATGTGGACCTTCAGCAAAGGATGTCTTCCATGTTGGAGCATTTGGGGCAGCAAATCGGGGCAGAGAGGCAGCGGGCATGGGAGGCGAGACTCACCATAGCCAGGGTGGAGGTTACACTGCATCGGGAAGAGAGGCGAACTGAGGTCCTTGAGGAGTCTTGCAGGGAGTGGGAGAGGATGGAGAGGACCATGTTGGAGTCCCTGCAAGCCCTCGAGGTGAGAGCAGAGGCCCGCCTAGGGTAAGTGGACGCTGTGTTCGATTATGCCCTGGCAGAGACATCGAGGGAGCATGGGGAGAAGGACTAGCCCGCTGCCTTTGTAAATAGGTATATATATATATGTATATATATAAGTTTCCATTATTTTTATTTATTATTTGGAGATTTTGGACTTCACTCCATTTTTTGTACATAGTTCACTTGTTTTTTAACACTTTGTGCTCAGCATGTGAGAATGACTTTTATGGACATGGACCTTTTTTTCTTCCATGTACATATTGTGAAGTTTATTTTGGACATTTTAAAATTCTTTTTGTTTCTTATTGTACATATGTTGCTTTATTCTGGAGAATATATTTTATTTTGTTTACTCGCAGTAATTGTTTCTCTTTTTTTTTTCCAGTTTGCGTCTTTGTTACTCGATTTGATGTCCGTGGTAATGACCATTGTTGTTCATGTGTGTGCTTACTTGCATGCATGTGTCATGTTTGCTATTTATTTGTGTGGGGCATATGCACATGTGGTTGATCAGTGGATGTGTGTGAATGATGAGTTTGGGTGTGCATGGTCAGGTGTCATTGGCTTTCAGATGTGCAGCATCATTGTATATTGGTCCTCACTGTGTTTGGGAGGGTGGTGGGTTGGGTGACTGATGAGAGTGTGAAATGGTCACGTTTTTTCTACAGGATTTGCTTGATGCAGTGTAACGCACATGTTGTTCTTTGCCCTTCACCAGCAGAGGCGTTGCTGGGCGGGGGCTGCGGGGGCTATAGCCCCGGTTCTTTTGGTTGTAGCCCTGGATAGAAGCTCAGGGGTTACAACCAAAAAGGCTAGCTAGCCCCCAGTCCCGACAGTGCCAAAATTAACATAGCCCCGGATCTTTTCCAGACCTAGCAACACCCCTGTTCAACAGCATGATTTTGTGCTGTTTTCATTGTCTCCGGTATTGTTGAGCATCTTACACTAGCAGTATATTTTGCAATGTATATGTTTGTACACATTATCAGACCAATGCGACAGTCTTGGTGGCTACTGCACTGTCTGATTGCCATGTACTCATTCAGGACTTGACTCATTCCTCTTTGCTTGTGCTTTTGGTACTACTCTGCCCTGATGAACTGTCTGAATCTGCATTGGTCACCTGGCTACCCTCTGGACTTGGGGGAAAAGTCCCCTCACATGCCACTTGCACACCCCCACTGCCTACCTGGCATCCGCCAAAATTTGACTGTTTTTATGTATGACAACAGCCACCTATATGCACTTTACTCCTGCTATCTGCACTTAGGCTTGGACTTGACACCAGCTTGGCACAGTTTCTTTATTTTGTAGAATTTTCATTTTTTGTTATGATGTCCTTCACAT
The DNA here is from genome assembly GCF_040938575.1 of Ambystoma mexicanum. Taxonomy (NCBI): domain Eukaryota; kingdom Metazoa; phylum Chordata; class Amphibia; order Caudata; family Ambystomatidae; genus Ambystoma; species Ambystoma mexicanum. The sequence continues at coordinate 685,250,432 of NC_090928.1, forward strand.
GTACTGCACTGCACCCTCCTCAGACCCCCTTTTCTCCCTCCCCACTTCCAATGCACTGGCGCCATCTCTATGTTACCTGCCCTACCAAGTTCGGTGTCTCTGTCGTCACTGTCTTCCCCCTACCCGGTCTCTTAGCAGGTTCTTACACTTGTGTATATGCGCATTTATGATTACATGTCATTTGATAGGAATTCATGTCATGTCCTAAACACATGGGAGGAACAGTGATGTGTTTATTGTGGTCTGTGCTCTGGTAATGTCACCTCATTGAGTCTCAGGCCATGACACGCCTGGGTGGTGTCTGTTCATGTGGCAAACATTGAGGGTGCTTTGGAATCTGTCACTGTGTGACTATTTCTACATGGCTGTTAGTCACATGACTTTGTCACATGGACTGCAGGGCCTCACTTTGCCATTCACTTGTGTGATCTTAATGTTGGGACATGGTTGCAGACAGCAATTGTGTTTGAGCAGTTGTCACTCTCAAGGATGTGGCCCAGGTGTATGCATTTGTTTCTGTTTGCAGGATGTTTTTTGACAGGAGGTTCTAGGTTGTGTCACTACGAGGCAGTGAAGGTGCTCGACATACCATCAATGGAGTGTACATGTGTCACGATGTGAGCATCCGGCATGCAGGTGATTTCCAGGGGGCTGTCTGCAGGGTGGCGTCACAGATGATGGGGGCTAGGGGGTCCCATGTAGTGTGGGCTGCCTGCAGGCTGCGGTGTCACAGGTGTTGTGGGCTGCCTGCAGGCTGGGGTGTCCCATGTAGTGGGGGCTGCCTGCAGGCTGGGGAGATGGGCCTGGGGTGTCCCATGTAGTGGGGACTGCCTGCAGGGTAGGGCGATGGGGGCTGGGGTGTCCCATGTAGTGCGGGCTGCCTGCAGGCTGGGGTGATGGGGGCTGGGGTGGCACACGGCTGCCTGCAGGCTGGGGTGATGGAGGCTGGGGTGTGCCATGTAGTGTGGGTTGCCTGCAGGGTGGGGTGATGGGGGCTGGGTGTCCCATGTAGTGGGGGCTGCCTGCAGGCTGTGATGATGGGGGCTGGGGTGTCACATGTATTGTGGGCTGACTGCAGGCTGGGGTGATGGGGACTGAGTTGTCACAGGTGTTGTGGGCTGCTTGCAGGGTGGGGTGAAGGGGGCTGTGGTGTCCCATGTAATGGGGGCTGCCTGCAGGCTGGGGTGATGGGGGCTGGGGGCTGGGGTGACACAGGTGTTGTGGGCTGTCTGCAGGGTGGGGTAATGGGGGCTGGGGAGTCCCATGTAGTGGGAGCTGCCTGAAGGCTGGGGTGATGGGGGCTGGGGTGCCCCATGTAGTGGGGGCTGCCTGCAGGCTGGGGTGATGGGGGCTGGGGTGTCACATGTGTTGTGGGCTGCCTGCAGGGTGGGGTGATGGGGGCTGGAGTGTCCCATGTAGTGGGAGCTGCCTGAAGGCTGGGGTTATGGGGGCTGGTGTGTCACAGGTGTTGTGGGTTGCCTGCAGGGTGGGGTGATGGGGGCTGGGGTGTCCCATGTAGTGGGGGCTACCTGTAGGGTGGGGTGACGAGGGCTGGGGTGTGCCATGTAGTGGTGGCTGCCTGCGGGCTGGGGTGCCACAGGTGTTGTGGGCTGTCTGCAGGGTGGGGTGATGGGGGCTGGGGTGTCCCATGTAGTGGGGGCTTCCTGCAGGCTGGGGTGATGGGGGCTGGGGTGTCACAGGCATTGTGGGCTGCCCGCAGGGTGGGGTGATGGGTGCTGGGATGTCTCATGTAGTGGGGGCTGCCTGCAGGCTGGGGTGATGGGGGCTGGGGTGTCACAGGTGTTGTGGGCTGCCTGGAGAGTGGGGTGTTGGGGGCTGGGGTGTCCCATGTAGTGGGGGCTGACTGCAGGTTGGGGTGATGGGGCTGGGGTTTCACAGGTGTTGTGGGCTGCCTGCAGGGTGGGGTGATGGGGGCTGGGGTGTATCATGTAGTGGGGCTGCCTACAGGCTGGGGTGATGGGGGCTGGGGTGTCCCATGTAGTGGGGGCTGCCTGCTGGCTGGGGTGATGGGGGCTGGGGTGTGGGTGTCCCGTCAGGAGGGATCTGCTTCCTGTGGATTTGGGCGGGTATTACAGGTTGTTTTGGAGAGAATAAGGTGCGGACGTAATCACCCCGTCTGCACCCCAGACAAATCACGTGAAAGCTCAGCGTGTACCCCGTCCGCACCCCAGACAAATCGCATGAGAACTCAGCGCGTAACCCATCTGCAGCCCAGCCAAATCACGTGTAAACTCAGAACATACCCTGTCCGCACCCCAGACAAATCGCATGTAAACTCAGCGCGTACCTCTTCCCCCCCAGACAAATTGCGCAAAAACTCAATGCGTACCCCGTCCGCACCACGGACAAATCACGTGAAAACTCAATGCGTACCCCGTCCGCACCGAGTTTTCACACAATTTGGCTGGGGGGACTGTATGCTGGTCCAGGAATGGCGCGGGGGCTTGCGCCGTGTTAGGCATTTCACTTGCTTTTTACTGCGTGTGGGGGCGTGTTGGGGGTGTTACTGGTGCAGCTTGGTGTTCCTTGCGCCACGACTACTGATGCCTCGGGAAATCCATGTATACGCGAGGCGCGCAATTGTTTCTCGGCGCGCGGTGCTTGCGCATTTTCTGTGCAGGATTCTATGAATCGGCCCTATGTGTTTAGCATCTGCCTGACAATGATAAATTGGCTGGTTGTTGAAACTATTCTAGACATGTAACAGGACATGTCCTAACAAGCTAATGTGTGTGCACTGTAGTGTGCATTGTTTTTTTTTTACACAACAGTTAATGTCTAATTATTTTTAATAATCTCAGAAGCCATAAAAGCAATTTATTCAGTTTTTTGTGAACTGGTGGGGGTGTATATCACCCACACATTCATTTTTTTATTTTTTATTCTGATATATATTCAGTCGTTTTTTTCACTTTATTGTTCAATCTGTATTGACCATTACGCACATTTTCTGGTGCATGTCTTGTTGTATATAGATTTAAAGATTGTGTTTTTAAGCCTCTTTTATTCAGGGCTGATATAAACTCTCAAAAACATATAGAAAGAAATAAAAATAAAAAAATACTGAGGCATATAGTGTCAAAACTTGCAACATGGAATCATTCAGTGTTGTCCTGGATTACTCAATAGTACACAGTAAATCAAATGCAGAAAATGGAAACATATACATTTTGACAAGTTAAATTGGATGGGGAATATCTCATGTGCCCTGAAATCATGTAAAAAACATACACAGATTATACCCCGAAGTGTGTGCGCGAAGTCGAGGTATGAGGTGCTTCCTTTACGGTCGAGGTGTATTGATGACCCATTTGATCCTGAACGCCTGTGGGTTAGTCATCCTGGGAGTCTAAAGCCATTTTAGAGCCTTGCAGCCCAGATAGTAACTCTTCTGTTACCCTACTCACAAACCTCGAAGGTGGTATGTTTAATAGAGGAAATCTCAACGCTCTACCTGAATCATAAAGAAAATATTTAAAACGTCAGTAAAAGGATATGTACGGATATGAAAAACATCCAGAGATAATCAAAAGAACTTAGAATTCTAGAAACATGCTACTGCCATTAACACCAAACCTCAACTGCTCAGCAGTTTGCACTATTCCGACCTGTGCAATAGTAACATCCTGATAGCTTCTCGTGGCATCATATCACTGTGGAACTACATCCCTAATCCCTACATCCCTAAAATGAACAGGATCATAGGAAATTCAAACAATGTCTCAACGAGAAACTTCTAAATGGCCAAACAAAGGCAAAATTCCACTACAAGCAAGGATGTTCCAATGGCCACAATGGCCAATGAGGCCATTGAAGATAATTCCCCAGAAAGGGGCCTATAGCGCTGTGTGAAGCAAAGATAATCGTATTCCATGTTTCTGTTCATTTGCTGAATGTGTACACTGCCTTATGTTATTGTAGGCCTCTTCTACTGTCTCTCCTTCCCCTTGCCTTGTCTCGGTTCATGGCGCCCTGATGCAGATCATTTTCTGGTCTGCTTCCTTGTACAAATTTAATAAATCCACGAGTATCCTATTTGCTGGTCATTCTGAAAACCAGACTGGATTTTAAATATAAGGTGGCTTAAGAAGCCAAGATTTATTTGAATATTGTCCAAAGGTTTTAGATGTTGGGTTTTATTATTAGCTGGAAATGCCTTGGCAGAATCCAGAATCTCACTCTCAGGAGAACGTGTATTACTTATATCTACTTCACAGTGCCCCCATATACAATGGCTGTACCAGGCACTGTCCACATTTTGTTGAAAATATTGATACTTGACATACATGTTGTAAAAATGATGAAAAGAGAGAGGTTTGCACAGTGTCATATGGAGCATAAGGATGAAAAAGTGTTTTGGACGACGACCTAAATATACGCTCCAGAGTCAGACCAGCATACATGGTACCTTCCTGTCCATCTGGTTGCTGAGTAGAATAGTACTTTACATACCCTCCAATCTTCAAATGGTGATGTTGAAATCCCATGCCAACTGCAATTGTGCTGCGCAGCTCCGCACTCTTCAGTATTCTCATAAAAGAATATTGCATACTGCAAAACATATAATGAAGATCATTAACCTTCTTATAGCTGCTGACATCACCCCTAGAAAAGCCTGACGTTTGGTTCCCTTGTTCGGGTTTGACTGAACACCTGAGGACTTGTAATTAATGTTTCAGTTTTATGATGGTGTGGCGTAGAAAATTTCTCTCGTAGCATTTACTTATGGCTGCACGATTCTGAGAATTTTCTCGGAAATATTATTTTCTCGACCACCAAGGAGAACCAGCCCCTGGGACCACTGACAAGCATACATATCTTGCATGACATTGGAAAAGGCTGGAAGGACAATTCTAGAGCCCTATGCTGGTCCATGAGTGGATGAGTAGAAAGGATACAGAGACATAGGGAGTGGGGGACACTGCGGTCCACCACTGTGATGTTAGGCAGGAATCTACCACCCTTAACTGCTGCGCCCTGCCCACAAGAAAAGGCTGAATAACACAATCATATTTTGCTGGTGTTTGCTAAATATGTCCCAGTGGCCCAGCCTCAAGGCTGTTAGACTTTATTGCACTGATGATTCCCTAATAAGGATGAAAATGGTATGCAGTTCTCTGTAGCTTTGAGAAATGTCTGTCTTGGGTTGATTAAGTTGTGTACAACATAGCGCTGCCCTGTAAGACAAAGACAATGGGCCTCATTACGAGTTTGGAGGCAGCCATGCCCTTAAAAAGGGCATGGCTGCCTCCAAACTCGGGTCCGTGGTCCCTAAATGGGGAAATACCAGGCCATTCCGACTTTGGAGGGCCCGGTATTTCCCCATTCAGGGAACCCGGAACCGGACTATCCCCATTCCCATTGAGCCCCATAGGGCTCAATGGGAATGGGGAGAATGCTAACAATGGGCCTGTTAATGATGGCCCCGTTGTTAGCATGCTTGTCCCCTCGCCAGACCCGCAAAGGACGTCTGGTAAAACTAGACGTCCAGAGCGGGTCACGCAAGGGGACCTTGTAATAGGGCAGTACGGGGTTAACGGCTCCACCACCTTTACCGGCGCCGTTAACCCCTTACCGCCCTCCTTGTAATGTGGCCCAGTGATTTTTTGGAACGAAAGGCTTGCATTTGGGCTCATTTTCATACCCACAATACCTTGCCAATGAGGCTCTGAACTGGAGGTGAACATCCAGTGATGGTTACTGGGTGATATAGTGGCATCTGTGACTCTTCTCAAATGGCTTATTCTACTTTCCCAAAATAATATGATTACTCAATAAAGTTGTCTAGCCATTTTTAGTTCCAATGTACTGAAGACATATATATTCTAAGCTTGAACCTTAATTAGGAACACCTCAGGTCCCCTGTATAAATACATCTTCCCAATTTTAGTGATTTCTTTTGCCAATATAATGTCTGTTGTTAGTACGCCCTTTGTGCGGCAGATCATGCAATACCCAGTAATACCATCTTTAAAAGTGTCCAATGCATCGCTAAATACATGTATTGTGTACAATATGTATGATTGCTACATACATTGATATAACTTTACATTGATATAACTTCTTTTTGTATGTTTCATGTTTTTTCAGGTGGTTCTGTACACAATGTGGTAGCAATACTGATAAGGCATCTACAGCAGGATTATCCAGGATCAGTGTTTGTGTGAGACACCCTGACTCACGGAAGGCTTTATTCATGTGATACGACATTGTGTGTGCTGCATTTAACTCTGCAGTGCCTATTTGCAGTTTGGTCCAGCAGAACATTTCAGCCAGTGCAAAAATGTACAGTACTACACCTATCCTAGCACTTACTTTAAGGGAGACAAAAACGGGGATGCATTATTCCAATGTTGATACATTCAGTACAATTAAAGTGGGTAATAATTAAGCTTTCATACCCGATCCAGCATTAATTATTACCCAATTGTTGTCGGCACAGGACCCGAGTTAAAGGCCTGAACGTAGCGAGGTAGGGGTACCCAGGCCGATAACATCCTAACACCCCGGGTTGCCAAGCTGGTAACCCAGGGTGCTGATGGCATTGTACTTTGATTCCATGATCAGGACGCCTAAAGTCATCCCGTTCATTGAATTAAAATACTTCACGAAGATGGGTGCCATGGATTAGGAATTCGAGACTCTGTACTGAGCCCCTCTTCCATTTCCATGGCAGCCAGGAAGCAGGAGCAGAAACAACGTTGCTGCGGCCGACAGCGCCGCCGCAGAATAAAGCAGGTAAGTAAGTCTGGGGGTGGGAGAGGGACGTGAGGATATTTAGGCAAGGGAGGATGGGTGAAGATGGTTGTGCAGGGTGGGCAAAGCCGCCAGCAGGTTGCTCAGAATGCGGGCATACATCAGTAGATTCAACCCACGTTCCCAGCAGCCTGATTGGTTGCTGCCGCCCGTCCCCTGGGTGCTAATGGGAATTAATAAAAACTATTATTAAAGTGCTTAGAAGCGAGGGGAATCTGGCATTATGTGCTATATAAATATGACTAAGCACAGGAAATGATTTTACTGAGGGTTACAGGCTCATCACACACAGTACGACTTTAGGGTGGGGTCTGCAAAGCTGGTATAGCTAATACCACACTTGATAGTATAAATTGCATAGTAATTTAGAACATAAAATCTCCTGGGCTGTCACAAAGAATTGGCTCTATGTGCTCTTTGTGCTGCTGTTGGCCTCGCAATGTAGCATTCAGAACAATCTGGAGGTTCTGCAAAACAATCTGCTAGAGTATAAGTCACAGATTGTCCAATGAGAAAGCTTGCTCAACACTCAAGAGTGAAAATTAAGCTTTGGTGCCCGTAGGAGCACATTAACTGGATGCTGCAGGGCTAGGTGTCAAGATTTGACATGAGCGTTGAAGTGCACACAGCAAGTACTATGTGTTCAGTGTTAAAAAAAACGGTAAAACCAGTGGCAAAACTGGAAAAATAAAATAGGAAATGCTCTCCTACATGTCAACACTGAATAAACAGCAACTCAGGCACAAGTGTGGAGTCCCAATCGGGGTGTGGATTGGCAGCCATGCAGTGAGGCAGCGGAATGTCGGAGCTCCTGAAAGATCCTCCCCGTAATATCATAAACTGGTCCGATTCGAGCAGAAACTTAAAGACAAGGTGTCGGAGCACTGCAGGAGCAGCTGTTCCGAAAGCCGCTGTGTGAGGAAGTAAGAGGCCATCACACGGCAGCCTGTACCGTGGACGAGGAGCGTGTGTGCCAAAACGGTGGATAGAGACTGGCCGGCTTAAAGAAGACGCGGCAAGAGACAGGCAAGCAAGTGGCACCAGGAGAAGCCAGAGTGCCGACATCAGAGAGGAGGCTCAGTTGATGAGCGTGTCCCCTGCAAACTGGCACGAGCAGACTGTGCAAGAGATGAAGCTGACCTGTGGCAGAGTGCAGCAGCAAGAGGGGGTGGCGCTGCTGAGGTGCATGTCCTCTGTATGATACAGCGGAGCAGACCTTGTTGAAGATGCATGCCGGGGACAATGCGTTAGGGGGCAGGTGAGCCTCCCTAATCAGAGCCAGCGACCCAGCTGGGAAATAAGGCCCAGAGGTGGGAACGGGCACTCGAGGCAACAGAGTAGTAGCCCCCCGACCTCCTCCATGATAAGTAGAAGGACTGACTAATCTGGAAGAGCCCGGGGGCACACCGAGCAGATGCATGAGGCCTGGGGTAACACACTAATATGACATCCTGCCCACGCCACTGCCCAAGAATATCAGCACAAACATCCCTGATGAGCCCTGGAGAAGGTCCCCTAACACACAGGGTAAGAAGGAGCCATGCCTCACCCCGCAAAGTGTGAAAGTAGGAGCACTGCTGCACAGTACACAAAAGGGGGAAGGTGGCCAGCACAAGACGAACAGGAGCGGCTGCGGCACACTGCAGACACTGCCCCCCCATACCCCTTGAAGACCCTGAAAGAGCCACAAGACATAGCACAAGGCCTGGAGCTTGGGAGAGCAAGCCTAAGTGATAATTCACTCATAATAAGGCCCCAGCCTTAGCCAGAACAACAGCAGCATGAGATACTTTTCTGTGCCTGGACGGAGACCTTCTTGCACATTTGGGAAGAAGGTGCTGTGCTCCTCCCAGCAATGAAGTTAGGGTAGGAGCAGGGCAGCACACCACATGGAACAAGAGGGAAGCCAACACACAAGGTATCGAAGAGGTGGGGGTGCACAGCAAATACCAGCCCCTTTCCAAATCCCCTCTGGAGAAGCCAAGAAGGACCCCAAGAAAGTGCAGTGTCTGGGCCACTGCGACTTGGCCAAGACAACTGGGTTGGGTACCTGCAGCCATGGGCTGCCAATTCACTGCGCTGGGCTGCGGGACCTGACCAAAAGACAGAGTGGTGCACTTGTCACTTGTTCAGGAGTTTAATATCTTGTTTTTAAGAAATCATGTATTATTTAAATGTGATGTTTTTATGAGTGTTAATATGAAGTCTGGTTGAATCTTCCAAGCACTTCGCCTTGTGGTTATTTATGACTGTACGTACTGCATGTTACATCCCTATCTGTTCAGTAAATTTATGAACCAAACCTTCCAGAGTATAGGAGACCCCTCTCCTACTTTATGTTGAATAAATTGTTTCAGGTTTGCTCCTATCTCGGGATTTCACATACCTGAATTTCCCCCAAGTTAAATATTGTTCTTAGCATGGCTATTGGTCGTGGGAACTATCACACATATCCCGCTCAGTTTTCAGTAGACATACTAGACATTAGGTTCTTAATTTTCCCCTTGTTAGAAGAACACCATGGCCGCAGAAAAAGTCAAGAGCTATGACGACAAATATGTACTCAAACTGCTAGCACAAGCAACATCTCTGGACCCTGAAAATGGAAGCCCCTCACTGAGCAATGTCAGCAACTGGGATGAGCTAGTCCAGATGAAGAAAAGATTTATTAGAACAAAATTGCACGGAGTAATAATGATAGAATATCTCTATAACGGTACGTTACCTCGAGGCTTCGTGGTGGGAAATGAGCCCAGGCTATTTTTAGATAATAAACAGTTTGTACAGCAATGGAGCTACATAACCAATAAGTGCGGAAGAGATTGGATCATCTTAATTATAGATACCACCAAAGAAATGACAGACAAATTTGCAACAGAACTGCTGGTATTAGAAGATGAAATCAAGAAATTGGTCTCAATGGACATCTACAAGAAGAGGATAGATGAAATCAACAAGGAAATTGAAGACTTTAAAGATTACACAACATGTGATAGAGTCAGACAGATGAAAAAAGACCTGATGCATTTTTCACATGCGAAAGCCTTTGTTTAAACACAGGATAATTACAAACCCAATCAACAACGAGAGCAATCTCAGTCAAGAGGACGTAGAGTACGCTTTGGCAACAGATCGTACAGCTCTCACGTCTCAAGCGATGAGAAAGTGGAAGAAGGCGATGACTACTACCCTAGTACCAGAGTAACTTTTAGAGGTAGAAGAACCAACGGAATGAGATGAGGTCAAACTCAGAGACCACCAAGAGGAAAAGGCAGATGTAATATGAGATCACATTCACCTTTTTTAGATCAAGATCAAAGGAATTGGGATTTCGAGCCACGACAGACCAGGATCAAAACACCCTACTCGTCAATTTGTCAAAAAATCACCCCAACCAAGCAGAAATATCAATTCCTGGAAAAATGCTTCAGTTTTGTACATACAGACAGATATGACCAGATTAGGAATTGGACAGACCTTTAAGGATTGTTCAGAAAAATACATCTATAGCAATTTTTCACAATGCAGGCATACACTGGAGAAACCAACTAAACTGGCTTATGTCGACCATTGAGCCTCTATATTCTATAATCCTCCAACTGCCAGTCACACAGCAGAATCCATCATTTTTTTAAAAAAGAGTGATGAGTGAACTTGACAAATTGGAGAAGTATTACATTTGTTTTTTTCAAAATACCTCCAGAAGAGAACTAGAAGCCATCCATTATTTGAAAACCAATCAAAATATAATTCTAAGAAAAGCTTATAAAGGAGAAGCCATCGTCATCCAGGATAGACAGGATCACATCAGAGAGTGTGAACGTCAATTGAGTGATAACTACTTCTATGATCCACTCATTACTGACCCTACTTATCGGTTACAATCATTGATCAATTGTAAGGTCATTAAAGCGCTAGAAAGGGGCTGGCTATCTAAACAAGAAGCAGAGTACCTTATGTCACCTCATCACAGTGTCCCTAAGTTTTACACTCTGCCCAAAATCCATAAGACACTAACCAATCCACCAGGCCGACCTATCGTGTCAGGGTCAGGTTCTCTTTTAGAGATTCTTTCTAAATTTGCTGACCGGTTTTTGAGCCCATATGTAAAACTAATGGCATCCTATATACAGGATACCACTGAAGTGATCAGACTGGCAGAGTGCCTTAGTGTTGATACCACAGACCTACTAGTAAGCTTAGATGTGGTTTCTTTATATACCAAAATCCCACAACTGGCTACACTAAACATGGTGGAAGAGAAATTGTTAACTTCGAGATTAGATAGTCAAAAACCAAATTCCTTTATCCTCTGGTGCACTGAGATGGCTTTGTGTGGAAATTATTTTGTTTTTAATTGACCATTTTATAAACAAATAAATGGCAAAGCCATGGGGTCTGCAGTAGCCCCGCCGCTGGCTAACTTGTATGTTGAAATCATTGAAATTAATGTCACACTGAACAACACAAATCCCTACAGAAAATACATTAAATTATGGAAAAGATTCATTGACGACATCCTAATTATATGGTCAGGTGACACAGCAACCTTTGAATTTTTTATGCACTGGCTGAATGCACAAAATCCTTTTTTTAAATGTACCAATGCTGTTAGTAATGAGAAAATCTATTTTCTAGGTTTGACCATTTACGTGAATAAAGATGAATCAGTACTACAAGTAAAACCTTATCATAAAGTCACTGACAAAAATTCCTTGCTATTATACTCAAGCTTTCATCCAAAAGATACCAGACAGAATCTACCTTTTGGACAGTTTCTATGACTAAAGAGGAACAGCAGTACTAAAAGGGATTTTGTACAAAAAGCCAAAAAATTACAATTGAACCTTGTAGACAGAGGCTATTCGAAGAAAGTTGTCAAATCTGCATATAAGAGAGCCTCTAATAACAATAGAGATGCACTGTTAGAGTACAAGGCCAAGAAAGACATTGATGACAAGATTGTTTTTGTTAGCACTTACAGCCCATTGACAAATTAAATAACCAAGATCATCAAACGCAACTGGCACATACTGGAAGGAGGCGAGTGTCCATTACCATCATCGAAATGTGGCTTTCGGAGAAGTAAGAACTAAAAATGATGTGTTCATCAAACCAAACATACAAACCACCCTCACTGAAATATGGGGGTTATCTAAAAGCACAGGACATAGCCCGTGTGGTCATTGTAGTTGCTGTGCACAGACAAGGAGGACCAAAGAAATTAACTTGCGTCTACACAAAATGTAGGAACAAAGAACCCTGACTAATTGCAATTCAATGATGTTAATATATGCTATCTGGTGTCCTTGTGAAAATCGGCAAAACTGAAAGAAAGGTGGAAGTCAGGATTGGTGTACATAAAAGCTGCATAAGAAATACTACCCAGAACTCTCCACTAGCGGGGAATTTTAACAGCTTGGGCCATAAACCAGAGGACTTAAGATAAACACACACCCTTAGTGTACAGGAACAAAAGATGATATTCCTGACTAAGAGTCACCTCACTGGGCTGAATGAAAATATAGATTGGAGTGTATTTATCAGTTAAAATACTTTGGGCCATCGCTCCAGACATTTGCACTTATGAGCTGGGCACCCCCCATCCTCCTCCACCCCCCTCTTTTTCTTTACCTTCTATAATCATGACAATGACAACCACTAACAGCCCTTCTTGGAAATAGCAAGTGTTTTTCTTTTTCTTTACCTCTTCCATCTCCTCCTTGAGTGAACTTGTTCCCTCAAGTGAGTCTTTTTAAAATTCAAATTGACCAATGATTCAATTGCTAGACCTTGGTTCCATATACAACCTCCAGTGTTATACATTTGACACATCAGTAATTATTTTCCTCAATTGACGTATCTTATTTAGATTTGACTCGTCTTGACACCTACCCTGCGCGTGCATTTTAAAGGCACTGTTGCAACACTCTCCATTAACCACTGTTCCAATGAATCATTGTAGGGAGCATTTAGATGGCATGACCTTGTTCCTTGGTTGTCTTTGTACCTTGCCCGGCACTACAGCTTCCTGCCACACCTTTTACCTTTTTTGAATCATACTGCGAATGCTTTGTTAACGCCTTGTACACATACACTTTTTGACCTTGCCTATCAAGATCAGTCATTTATGACAAGGTTTGACCTCTCGATCCCTTTCTGCCACTGCACCTGCGGAACGGCCCCCTTCAACTTTACTCTTTGAGCCTTTACAGCAGGCTTGATACTGTTCAGAGCCTACTGTTTAGTGTCTTGACGCTAGCACATGCGCACTAGCTTCACAAATGTTATTCCAAACATTGTCCGTTACCATGACAATGGATTTCCAGAGTACGGCGAACAGACAGCACACCTAGCACTCCAGCCCGCACACCAGATACAGTCCAGTTTTTAAGGTTCTTATTCAATTTCTATCCACTAATGCAGGCCACCCACGAGGTCCTTAACCCTGGTAGTACCAGCCTTATCTAAACACTACGCCATCCACACTGAACATGTTTGTATGGCTACTTTGCCCCTCAGATGCTTCAAGTAGCATACCACACTACCTTTGATTAAGCGCTCAAATACCTGCTCGATGTTCAAGCACAATGGCACATTTACTAGGTTACCAACACTGTCTCCCTCATGTATCTTGTATCTGATGGTCGATTTATGAAACATAACACGTAGTGGCTTTTCACCCACCATTAATGAAACAGTACAAATTTTTATTATTAGCAAACATGTTGGTTTGAACTGTTTCTTGTTCATCTCATGGTCCGTAAAACCGGCGTCGAATGACCATCATGTTTATATCTTTCCTTTTAGACCACTACCCTGAAGAATGGTTCTTTCACCTAGCGTTACACTTGCAGTAGTGCATTCTATTACTACGCTATCATTCTATAATTTGAAACAATATGGTTTCTTGATAGGATTCAAGGAGCCGCCTCTATACTGACGTTTGAGTACGTGTTACACCAAGCCAGGGAGTACTCTATTGACATCAGTCATCAATTAAGTAAGTCATCACTGTGTTTGAGGACAGATTTGGGACCTTAGAGGCCCATTACCCGAATGCCCCACTTATCCGTTTATGTGACTATTCACACCTTTTAGCAAGCCATCTTTAGGACTTTTTGTTATTTCTTGTATGTCTATAGGGATATTACGTGGCTGTGTCACTATGAACCAAGACAGCCCTACAGGATGGATTACCGACACTAAGAGATGGTAAGCCCCCCCAGTACTCCAATAACCTTGTGGACTACTGATATATTAGAATGATCACCCTTACTAATGAGGTCATCATTTGTTGTTTATGTACCTAGGTTTGGTCTGGACACTCTCAGTTGTATACACTGCAAGAGACTGTTCGACACATATATTCTACAACTGTCCAACCGGGGAAGTGATATTCAAGAGTTCATACAGCGCTATTAGCTCAAAAAGAACACAAGCTCCTTTCTAGTAACCACCTCCAGCTGGATCTATTGTGGTCCGACTATTGGACAGCTCATACCCCTGAAGAAGTTCCTAATACTTATCCAAAGTACTGCAGGTAACCTCAGACACTAAAATCAAGTGTTTTTGTTCTATAACAAAGAAATTAAACTGCGGAAGATGCATTTTAGTGATTTATGTACTAATACACCTCGATATCTGCGACCCGAGTCATAGGTAAACTAAGTACTCTTGATGAATTTTGTATTAGTGTCGTTCTACCTCTCTAACGGGAGGCTTCCAACAATTGTGTAATTATTTGTATTCAATTTTATTAGGAGATTTGTATCCAGTTATTTGTCAGTAGGATACAGATCATTTGCGTCATTTGCACATTGAGTCACTGTTGTGGTGATTGGCACGTAGCACTTTTGTTCTAGCAGTTGTCACTTTTTCAGGATTTTAATATCTTGTTTTTAAGAAATCATTATGTATTATTAAAATTGATGTTTTTATGGTTCTTAATATGAAGTCTGGTTGAATCTTCCAAGCACTTCGCCTTGTGGTTATTTTTGCCTGTATGTTCTGCATGTTAAATCCCTATCTGTCCAGTCAATTTATGAACCAAACCTTCCAGAGTATAGGAGCCCCTTCTCCTACTTTATGTTGCATAAATTGTTTCAGGTTTGCTCCTATCTCGAGATTTCACATACCTGAATTTCCCCCAAGTTAAATATTGCACTCAGTGCAAGGACCTTGGGGCTGGCTCGGGACCCACGCTGCTCCCAGAACAACTCGGACTAATCTGATCAAACTGCACCTGACCAGTTATGATGACAACTACTGGGATAGACGTGAGAATCAGGGGGCCAGCAATATGCCAGACAAGCAACCTGGGAGCAAGGGCAAGCAGACCAGTATGGAGTCCTACGCCCGCAAGAATGAAAACAGCCCACACACTTCAGCAGATATGGGCGCAATGAGATTAGACCAGCATGGAGGGTGCCAAGATTGTCCCCATCCTAGAGGCGATAGCATAATTGAAAACAGCGCTTGAGCATAAAATGGACGCCGTAACCATGGATGTGGGCCTGCTATGCCAGGACGTTAGGGCCCTTGCAAACTGAATGGGCATAGCCGAGCAGCAAGTGCAGGGAAATACTGACAGTATCGCAAGCGCCCATTCCCCATCAGAGACATGCTTGAAAGAATACAAACCTTGGAGCACAGAGTCGAGGACGTGGAAGCAAGGGCCCAAAGAAACAATATTTGTATTGTTGGTTTACCTGAGGGAGAGGAGGGCAGAGGACCCACAAACTATATAGAGAACATGCTTCTGCAAGAGGTGGGCACAGGTACACTGTCACAGGGCTTTGAAGTGGAAAGGGCCCACAGATCCCTGGTCAAAAAGCCCCCTTCGGGCAACCCGCCGAGGCCCATGACAGCCAAAAATCATGACCTTCAAGAACTGAGAAAAGATCCTTACCTTTTCAAGATATGGTGGCGCGATTAACAGGAACTCCTCAAAGCTTACAATCTACCCAGACTACACTGCACTTGTACAAAGGCAAACAGCACAGTTTGGACAAATCAATGGGCGCCTTAGGAAAGCAAACTTATGATACATGCTGTTGTACCCTGACAAACTAAAAGTGCTACACAATGGACAATCCTACTTCTTTGAGAGCACTGCGGAGGCCCATGCCTGGATGGATCAGTAAGACATAACCCAATCGGAAGCCAGGAAAAATAACAATAATGGCAATGCACCTCCATAACTACATAAGTATACATGCTTGGAGAGGCTCGGAAATATGAATGGAAGTTTATGAAATGGAACCAAGACCAACATGAAAGAAGCAGGAGACAGAGAAAGGGTAACCCGAGGCTGCCTCAACAGTTTCCACAGCGCGCAACCCTCAGAATGCTGAGAAAGTTTACGATGTCAGTTAGAAGACATTGCGCTGGTGCGAGCCAGTCTCAGGAAACTGGGACTGTGCAAGAGAAGCAGGGGAGCCTGAGCAGAAGGAGGGAGGGTGGCTGGGCATCTGTTTGAAGTTCAGGTTTGTGGGTTAAATGTTGCAATGAAGGCGGGAGAACATCCCACTCTTAATGAACAATCCAAAGGAGCACAGGGTAAACTGGTGCACACACCAAGGAGGGCGGAAACCTATGAGATGACTGAGGAGCAACAGAAACCTTCTCAGCCTCCCCTACTGAATAGCCAAAGATGATATGGAAAAGAAACCCGGACTAATGGGTACAAAGGTGAGGACCCAGGCAAAAACAGGGATGATAGTGAACACAAGAAACAGATAGGCCCATGGGAAGAGACAGGCCACACAAAGAGCTGCAATGGTAAGTCCTTTAGAGATAAGTATAGTCACATGGAATGTACGGGGACTGAATAACTAGGTCAAAAGACTAAGAGTGTACACATGGCTAAACAGATCGAATGTGAAAGTGGCAATGCTACAAGAAACATATATGACAAAGGAAAAACAGTCCAAGATAACATGAAAGTGGGGGGGAAAGTACATATATCAACCTACTCTACCTACGCCAGAGGGCTATTGATGTGGATAGCCCCAACGTGCCGTTTCAGCTCATAACAGTGGAACAAGACAAGGAAGGAAGGCTTGTAATAGTGCACGATTACTAGACAATAGAGAAGTGTGCTTGGTGAACAAGCATGCACTGAACCACGATGCCACCGGGTACTTTAAAACACTTTCTCCCCAACTCTCTCCATACAGAGGAGCAGCACACATCTGGGGTGGGGACTTCAACTGTACACTTAAGCCATTGTTAGACAGGTCAGACACCAAATGTAACAAACCAGCGCAGCCTTTTTGACACTCCTAAACCAGCTGAAGTTGGTGGACATCTGGAGAGAGAAACATAACGAAACCCTGTGGTTACTCCCACTATAGCACCCCACACGGCATGCACACACGGATAGACTATATATTCACTGGGGCAGAAACCCTGAGCGAGTTCACAGACATAGAATTTAGGGCAAGGACCTTTTCAGACCATGCCCCGTTAGTTGCGACATGGAGGTTCACGAACAAGGGGGCCCCTACACCAACATGTCGACTGAGAGCGGAAGCATCATTATTGGACAGTGAATTCTGAGAATATATGCAGGATACTATACAAGAATACTTCCAATACAACACTGGCAGTGTAGATAAGGCTGGAACTCTGTGGCATGCCTATAATGTAGTGGTCAGGGGAGTGGCGATTGGAGAATCTGGGGTCTCAAGAGGAGCATGCTAAGGGGACTGTCTGGCATAGAAACAGACATAGCGGAGGCCGAGAGGCAAGCCGGACTAACTGGGATGGAACCGGCCAAATTAACATCACTAAAGGCAACAGTGTACTGCCATTTGGGAGAAACTGGGGAAACTAGATTATGGGAAATACATACAAAAACTACATGCTGAGGGCGATACGCCAGACAGACTCCTCCTCAAGAAGTACAAAGGGACCCGATCTATGCAATAAGGAATAGGACTGGGGAAATCGTTACAACCCAAGAGGACATTAATCAGGTATTCTCACACTTTTACGAGGAACTGTACTCTTCAAATCATGGTGCGGAGACTGGGGGAAATACAGGAGTCCCTAACCCAAATTGAATTACCAAAACTAACAGAAGAACTGGTAGCGGTACTAGACGCCCCACTAACAGTAGAACAACTTGAAACAGTAATTGAAAGCCTCCCAACGGCAAAGAACCCGGGGCCTGATGGACTACCGGGGGAGATTTATAAGAAATATAAAGGAATAATAGCACCCAAACTGCTTGAGGCCTATGAAGAGGCGTATACACAGGGTCACTAATAATACCCATCCTGAAACCCGGGAAACTGCTCCTTGACTGTGGATCATATAGACCACTCTCTATGAAGACCAGGATAGTATGATCCTCACACCAACACTAGCCAACAGACTAAAACAGGTCATACATACCCTGGTACACCCGGACCAGAGGGGATACGTCCCAGGATGAAACTCCACGTGGAATCTGAGAAGATTACACCACGTCATAGACCAGACCAACCATATGCAGGAAGAGAGTGTGGTTGCACCAATAGACGTGGTCAAAGTGTTTGACTCAGTGAACAGGGACTGGCTCCTGCATGTACTCAAACACTTTGGGATGGGTGTGGGCTTCCTGCGGTGGATCAGGCTGCTATGCATGAAACCCAGGGCTAGTGTCAAAACGGGCAGACATGTCTCCGCAGCATGGGAAATGCACAGAGGTACGAAGCAGGACTGTCCGCTGTCACCAATACTTTACATACTGGCCTTGGAACCACTGGCATCCTTCCTCAGGAAGGAATATGGCAGTGCGGGAATAAGCATAGATAACACCACCCAGATGGGCATATAATCTTGTTATATGCTGATAACATGCTCCTGTATGTCAATAACTCGGACGATAACCTGCCACACTTACTGGACATCATAACACAATTCGCTAAGCTATCGAGCATATGTATCAACAAGGATAAATCCTCCTTGTTCCCCTTGGCGGCACTTAAGGGAAGAAATATTGACCACCTGCCTAGCCTGGGCTTGAAATGTGCGCCAACCGCCTTCCACTATCTAGGGATAGATACACACCTCGACTCAGCAGCGTAACACCGAGCCAACACGCTAGTAGCATTTGGGAACATCAGAAAGTCCATGGCTTTCTTGAAGACGCTACCTCTGGGGATGCCGTGCAGGGCAGCCTTGTTGAAAATGATAGTTCTTCCCCGCCTTCTGTATCATTTCACTAACATACCCTACAATATACTGGGAACATTCTTTATGCAACTGAATACAACAGTAAGGGAATTTCTGTGGGGAGGGGGCAGTAACAGATTAGCACTAGTGACATTGCAGAGAGACTACGACCCAGGCGGGATTAAATTACCGAACTTTGAGCTATACTACCTGGCAGGGCAGCTGCAGTTTGTAACGCACTGGCTGGGAGACGAGGCCTCCAGAGACACACTACTCCTACAGCCCACACTACAACACTGTTATCTGAAAGAGATCATATGGATGAAGAAGCCTCTCCACCAGACACTCCCCTCACTTATCACATTGGGCTTAACCCTATGGCGAAGAGCATGGAAGATCCTGAAAAACCCAGACCCCTGCTCAGCACATGTCCCTTTAGCGGGATTGATGAATACCCAACCAGAAGTGCTTAAGGCATATCGAAGACACTGGGAGGACAAACAAAATAGCCCAAGTAGGAGACATATGGAAGGACGGGCAGTGGGTGGAGTTCCAAACCCTAATGGAAGAGAACAATATACACAAAGGCCAATTCATGCTACACAAAGGCAATGAACAAAAGATGGCCCGGCCTATGCACCGCAGAAGGAATGAACGAAGTGCTAGACGCAATGTAAGATGCAGTGGAAGGAGGGCACACAGTGTCCAGAATGTATGAACTGCTCCTGCGTAACCAAAACATCACAGAACTGCCTGCACACGGAAAATGGGAATCGGACTTTCAGTGAACTTTCACAGATGAAGAATGGGCAAGGACCTTGATGTACATAAAGAAGGTTTCCAGAAACGCAAGATTTCAACAAACGCAACTATTTGCCACGCTGAGAGCATATCTCACTCCGAAAAGAATATCCAAGATGGGATGCAAAACAAAACATACTTGCCCCAGATGTGCAACGGAAGACACAGATATGCTGCACATGTTGCAGACCTGCCCAGTAATAGCGAAATTCTGGGACCAAATTTGAACAAAAGCTGCTGTAAGGGGAATTCAAATGCACGCTTAGACACCAGAATCCTACTTGCTGAGACTATTCCCGAGGGGCAACAGACAGAGAGCACACCTGGCTAAAATGAAGGACTTAATGGGTATTCCGACGAAATGCCGAATAGCGATAGCCTGGAAATCCAGAACAGGCCAGGCAATCGAGGCATGGTGGGCAGACCTGAAGCTATAGTCACTGGCTGAGTCGGCAGTATGGACCAGGGCACTACAAAGAGGAGCACATGAAAGCAGTGAAAAAATAATGGCATGGAACACACTGGTTCAGGAGCTGTTTGCACTCAATGCCGAAAACAACCTGGAGAGTCACAGCGAATAAGGCTACTGCAAACACAGACTTGGGCAGAGAGTGGAGGTGCAACACTAGCTGCAACCTGTCGAAAGTCGAAAGCGGACAGACCAGAGCCATAGGCTCGATGTAGAGATTTCATAATAATGAAATTGCTACACATCTGAACATAAATTATTACTAGTGGTATGATCAGAAGAAAAGATTTGGGGACATTTTTTATTTGAAGGAAAAATGAAACAAAAGATTAAAGTTTGTCCGTTGGAATATCAACACAACATGAACAATGTGTTGATATACCTGCATGTAAAGATGGTCATTGATGAGAAAGCGCTGGATAGTCCAAAGAAGAGCAATGTTTTTTTTAAATTCTAAGTCAAATTTATACCGTCGGATTCTGGGGTGTAGATGTGAAATGTGGGTGGATACACGATTTGATACACAATTTGAATATGTTACTTAGTGTCTCTAGGGGTAGGGAAAGAAAGTAGCAATATGCATTGTCCAGTCTTAAAAGCAGGAGATGGTATCAATAATATTTAAATCTACCATTTGATAGTGGGTGATATTATTGTTGACGTGATATTATTGTTGACTGTGGCCACCATGTCAGAACCTAGATAAACTAAGTCTACACTATTCATTTGGTGATGTGTCAGAATGAAGTGAGAAGATGTGTTTAATACATGAGTGTTAAAACAAAATATTTTCATTTTATTATTATATCACAAATAGATCAAATTAATATTCAATCTGCATAGGCCTATACCATATAGTAGCTCATTATATTACAGATATTACAGATAAAGTGCTTCACAATTGAAGTGCATTATACAACCTTAAAGCGGACCACCTGGAGGGTCCACATCGCATACAAACGGGCAAGGCGCCAGAAGCCCGAGGTGAGTGAAGGGGATCACTCAGAAAGGGAAAACCGGTGTCAACCTGTGTGTCTGCGATACCATAAGAAAAGTCTAGGTGACATGCATTCACAAAGAATTATTAGTAACGTTGATTTTAATAAAAGGAATTGCACAAATAATTGAAATGGGGTGTCATTTGACTGTTATTATTGACGTTTCATAGTCGAATCAAGATGTATTCAATAAATTAAAAGAGAAAATATCTGTGTGTGTGTACTTTTTGGAATATAATAGAAGCATGTTTTGCTATGTTTCCTTACTTGAATGTCAAAAGAGTATAGCTGTGACTTCCTTCAGGACTAGTACTGCGGCCACCATGTCAGACCCTAGATAAACTAAGTCTACACTATTCATTTGGTGATGTGTCAGAATGAAGTGAGCAGATGTGTCTGTAGCGTCGAGCAGGTGATGGTGACATGCGTTTCTTTGGTGGGACCGTCTACAAAGGAATAACTCTAGACACTGTGTCTGCAGAGGCCAATAGGCCAATGGCATATAAACCTTTATAACTTTTATAACTTTTTGCTGTATATTGACTGTGAAAGGAGGGCCTTTCTCTCTTCCTCAAGGACTAGTGGTGCACCCACCATGTCAGATCCTTGAGTGCGAAGACATGTCTCTAGTGTCCAGCAGGACCTATGACATATGTTTCTTTGGTGGGACAGTCTATAAAGTAATAGCTATAGACACTGTGTCTGCAGAGGCAAATAGGCCAATGGCTTATAAACATTATTCCTCTGTATTATTCATCTGTTTTGTATATTGGCTGTGAAATGAAGACCTTTCTCATTTCTTCCGGGACCAGTGGTGCTCCCCATGTCAGTTCCTTGAGTGCGAAGACACGTCTCTAGTGTCTAGCAGGACCTATGACATGTTTCTATGGTGGGACAGTCTATAAAGGAATAGTTATAGACACTGTGTCCTCAGAGGCAAATAGGCCAAAGGCATATACACATTATTCCTCTGTGTTGTATATTGGCTGTGAAATGAAGACCTTTCTCACATCTTCCGGGACCAGTGGTGCCCCGGCCCAATGTGAGATCCTTGATAAACTGAGTCTACACTGTGAATTTGCTGATGATTTCAAAATGAAGTGAGGAGAAGCAACTCTAGTGGCCAGCATGCCCGATGACGTAGGTGTCTTTGTTGGGACCATCTACAAAGGACTAACTCTAGGCACAATATCTACAGAGGCCATGAAGCCAATGACATATAAACCGGCATGCAACACAATGGGGACTGTCGGGTACTTTGATTCTTTCAAACCCAAAATTGCAATTGTTAAACACAGGTTGAAGGAATCATTCTGAATATATATGTGCTAGGTTTTACCTAATCTTACCCTAAAGGAAGTGATAATCTTTCACTAATAAGTGAGTGATATCCCTAGTGAGTGATAGTGTACTGCCCATCTAGGAAAGTTGATAGAGGAGAAACTAACCCTCTTTATTGTGGCACTGTGTGTGCTTCTCTCCACCACCCACAAAGTCACAAACCAATTTAGTGAAGGAAAAGTGTTTAGGCTAGAGATAAAAACAAAATGGAACTGGAAGGAAACTGTATATTTTACTAATCCTTCCTCTGCATCCATAAAAAAGTTCTAAACATTATTTTCTTTTTTAATAAAAAAGGGGTTTGAAACTATACCATAGAAATCATTCTTCATTAAAAATATGTTCTATTCATGACTAGTCACCATGTTCTCATGTCAAAGTTGCTGCAAAATTCCCTCAATTCATGTACATTATTTTGAGAGCGGACAGTTATATGATCTTATTATATTTTTTGGCACAGAAAGGGTTTTTTCGTTTTGTCACAGACAACCGCATTACATCTTTGGTGATTGATGTACCCTCATTGCATAATAGCTGCACTGCATAATAGCTGCACCATGCCTGGCACCAGTCCATATTTTATTTTGTTTTCAGCATCATGGTGGTATTGTGTGAAATTTCAACATTTCATGTTGAACGGTATGTGTAGGGGTGTTTCACAAAATCTAATGATGTTTTTTTGAAACAAGAAAATACCAAATGGTTCAACGCTTCCATGGATGAGCTGGCCAACTTCTGGCAAGACATTATTCAAAACACCATCTTAGGTTAATGCGTGATGTCTACTCCCAATATTTCTAAAGTTGTTTGCACACACTCCATGAACCAGTCTCATATGTAATAGTGTGAGCTTATCCTCACCAAAAGGAGTTTGTATGTTAACAAATGATGGGTAGGGATACGTTTTTCATCATATGGCTAGATACTTCCATGGAATGCTCTCATTCACACCATTTACATCGGTTTGTATTCTGAAGGTTCCATTGTGTTCCTTTCTCAGAAGTATTGGATTGATATCTCCTCCTCCTTTTACTTTTAAACTCTGCAAGAACTAGCCAAGACAGAATTGCTTAACATCAAGGTTCCACAACAAGTAGATATAAAATAAGAATTTGGCTGTGAACAGAAACTTTGTAAACTTGTGTAAAGAAAAATAACATGTGAACAATGATTTTTTGACTGTATTAAACAAGAAATATTAGATAGCAAAGATAGAAAATGCTTGAAATTGTTGAACATGTAGATTGTAAAGTAATTTGAAGCAAATAAATAGACACCATACTCACTCATTATTGTGACCATGTGGACGAAGATTGCCAGAAAGTTCATGCATAAGAACCCACAACATTCGAAGAACCAAATGTGTAAGGCACACTGTTCTGAAATTATCTTGATGTGTTATGCATAGATCAGATTTTAGAAGTGTCATACTTCTGTTGAGATATCTTGAGTTTTAACTATAGTCCAGTGTGTGTCTGTCCACTCTGATTATTTTAGTAGTGAAGCTTATTGTTTCTCACACGTAAAAGCCATAAGTGAAACATAGACACACCCAGATGATCAACATTGACCATATTTTTGGGCTTGCCATCCTCATAGACAGTGGTGTTTCCAGACTCTTTTGACTGCAGTGGCCCAACCGGGGCACTGACTTATGTGGGGGTGGCATGACGTATGAGCAGAAACGCATATAATGATCATAGTTTAGGATAATGGGGTGGCACCTGGGGTGGACAATGAAATTCCAGGGGTAGCACGTGCCACCCCAGGCCCCTCCCTGAACACGTCACTGCTTACAGAACCACTAAGGTTCAGCAGTGACATGTTTAATTCTAATCTTAACATTAAAGAGCTTGGGTCGCAGATAAGGCAACGTAAAGTAAAATATGAAAATTATCAGAAATGACAATACTTCTAAATCATTAATTCAGATGAGAAGAGATATCGATATTCAGAAAAAGACAATCCTCACAGATCAAAGCTCCTTTTCAGTTTCTGAGTAAGATTAAAATACCCGCCAAACTAACCTTATCACACTCGAGGGCTATAAACCATTAATTGAAATCACCAAAGAAATCACAATTTTGTATTGATCATGTCTCAGGATTGCTACATGGATGCCACTTTTGTTGTATCCTTGGCAACCTCTTCTTTCACCTTATATGGCAACACATATGAACAGAATAGTGATAGTGAAGCACTAATGTGCTTCAAACCCGAAAAAGAACCAAATTAACACTCACAAACTTTTGCAAAGCATCACTCTCTGCTGTGTTGTATTATGCTTGCCTGACTAGGCCCAAAGACGTGGAATGATCTCCATCAATATCTAACACAGGAACAAATATTTTCCAAGTTAAAGCCTAACTCTGAAAGTCTTCCTACTCATCCAGGTTTTTCCTCTATAACCACAACTATTGACTGCAGGATCTGTTTTGGAAATTAAAATTCGCTGTCTTTCTTCACCCACAGGGCCTCACACAATTAATGACAATCAAGCCACAATCTAATGGCAATCCCCAGCATGGGCCGTACAAGAGTGAATGAGAACTTACACTGCAACTGCCTCACTCTATTGGTGTTTGAAATGGTTGCTAACTTGGTTGAAGCATTTAATTGCTGGTCGTATTTAATCCTGCCAAAAAGTTGTTGCGGTGTGTGTCCTCAGCCACCCAAAACTGACATAGGTCTGCTGTAGAGGGACCGCTCCTACCTCCCTGTTTCCCCCACCTGCACTTTGAATCAGTTTGCTCTGCATGTACTGTAGCACATTAGTACCCAGCGAGGGTCAACGAGCTTGTAAAATGCAAGGGGAGAAGGGACTACAAGTAGTCCCTTCTCCCCTTCCATTGCAGCCATTTTCTTTGTTTACTATGGCCACCACGGAAAGAGAAAACAGACTACGTTTTCCTGACCATGGTAGCCATTTTTTTACTTGTTTTACTTTTTTTCCAGCTGAGAAACGCAACACGTCTCGGAGCCTGAAAAAAAAAACACCATTAGTACCCCCGTCTATCGAGCCGGCGTACTAATGGCAATAAGGCCCTCAACTGCGGGCCATTACCGCATTCGGTAATGCCCCCGGGGCCTTCGTTAAGGCCCTCATGTGTAACTATGGGCCCCAGAGGCATTACCTTATGCGCTAATGGGCCGCAGTCTTGGAGCTTATTGCCAATTTAAACAAGTTACAAAATAAACACATTGGGGCTCGCAACATATATGTTCCCTAAAATGTAGTCTTGCCCACCACTTGTAACTTGTAACCATAGGAAAAGTGCATTTGCATCTTAAGTTCCTTCTGTGATTCGTCACCTAAATGTTCTGTGAATGAGAGCTGTTGCACCCCATAATTTTTTTTAAATTGCGCTTGTAACCTCAATGTCAAACTAACCATACAATGACAGCACCAGATCCTTTTCTAAGATAAATGTTTCATACGAGAAAAAAAAAAGGTGGTTTCATCCTTTTGATTTCATGGGTTCACTTCTTTCTCCTCACACGGTTGTTTAGACCTTGGACTTTCCATGAGGCACATATGATCTCACTCATTTAACAAAGGCAAGCTCTAGGGGCATGAGCAGGACAGGAAGCCCATTTGTTAGCTGAGGCCACTGATCAGCATCAGGAAAATGGCACAACCGGATCTAGGGGCAAATTGAGCAAATTAGGGGGGGGGGATAATACTAACAGGTAGTCGAAACAACATTTTTAACTCAAGTGTGGTCAAACACTGAGGTTCACTCACAAATTCAGTGCACATATACTCACAAAAAAAATCCATAATCCATAACGCATATCAGCTTTAAATTAGTGCTAACTCTAATGAAACTGAAATTCTTACTAAGGATTTGAGTTTCATTACTAACAACTTTCATTACTAACAACTTTCATTAAGACCTATCAGGACCTGATCTTCACTAGTAAGTGATTGAATTCATGAGAGAATGGTTTCTACACATAGACCATTGTATTTTGAAAAATACAAAAAAAAATATTCTTTTTAATCATTTATCTAGGCATCTCACGAGTCTTTGGAGACAATAAAGAAGAATATTAATCATATATAAGCTCAGCTTCATAAGATAAGATAGGAGCCTAATCCCTTTTTAAATAAAAAGACAGGTTAGCATTTTATGAATTTTTGAAGCCTTGAATTTTTGAATGATTGCATTTTGTCGTTTGCATTAGTAATTGATAAGCATTCAATGTTATCTCTTACAATGTATGCGATTAGAATGAGGCACGATAATCAGGTTTAAAGTTACTTTGAAGACAGATGGAATTATGCAAATTAAAATTAAACTTAACCAAATACGATATCACAATGATCACTATATTTGATTGATTTTACAAATTCGGATCCTCACTTACTAGACATATCCCTGTTGATATTATCTTGAATGAGGATTATCTTGGTCAACAACAACTACATTACAAACAGGCTCAAGGTAACTATGAATACTGGACTGATTTGAGTAATTTAGAAAGAAGTCTTCTCTCAAAACATTTCTTTCATGACTAAACATAGGGTTTTTCCATTCTCCTTGTAATTCTGATTTATCTAGAACACACAGATTTATTATATAAATATTTAGAAACTTTTGAAAAACCACTAATTCCATTGTTTTTGAATATATTATTTATAAAAGAAGGGAATTTTTGGGAAATTACCACAGATTGAACATTATACTATTTCTGATAATAAACAACACTCTAAACTATTTACTAATAAACCCAAAGTATAAATCAACATCTCCTAGAAAGTTGTGCTTTTCAATTGAGCCAATGATAGTGCACAGGGGACATGAGTTCCCAAATTAGGGAACTCTTCGCTTTTATAAGGCAAAACAATCTGTCACCTTTAACTTCTACTCTGGCCATTTTCAGACAAGCAATGTCACCTGTCAATCCCTTCATTCACTCTCTTTTGCAAATGGATACTATCTGTCCTTTATGGAACAAAAACAAGCATCTGAAATGTGGCAGATGAGGGAATGGGGCAATCTAGAAACTTCAGAAATTACCATGAGCTTCCTGCTTAGGGTAATGGGAGGGAAAACATTTGGTTCAGAGGGAGGGCTGCTAGAATTTTGACGGCTGCAGTCACCCATTTTACCTACCCTTGTATGTTGTTTGGCAGGCTATGAGATGCCTCAACCTCAACCCTACTTGCTTGGGTGCTGTGCTCAGCAGCCTACTGGGGATTTTGCCTGTTGAGACAGGGCAAGGCATTTGTCAGGCGTTTCGATAGTCATTGGTTTGGTCAGGGGTCAGAATACTTGTTTGTTTCTCCCAAAGGTCTACCCTGCTGCCTCCCACAAGCCCCAAACACTTCTCACGCAGTGCAAAATGTAAGAATTACGCCCACCACTAAGCTTTGTAAGCACATAGCAAAATCCGTCAACATCAACATTTCTAACACCATTACTGAGATTACGTATACATGTTCATTTCTTCTTTTTTGGGGTTAAGTAACTTATCCTGTGTTTTCCACCTTGTTTACACCAATCTCAAAGATTAATTGTGGTGCTCGTATTCTAAATACCCATCACATGTAAAAATGATCAAACAATGTTTTTCATCCATTGCAAAGGAGCACTCTTTATTGATAAAAACCTCCTTTTAATCTGGTGTATTTTCCCCAGAGTTTAAATATGCAGTCCACATTCTCTCGTTTAAAAAAAAGGGCTATTCTTGATGTGGTAAACCGTACTAATTTCAGGCCCAATCTGGATTATACAATAATGTGCAGCATTAGAAATGATGTGTTTTATAGTACCAAATAAGGAAATATATCACCAGGCCTAGTTTGTGAAACCTGTTTTTGGTTTAAATAAGTAAAAATAGATTTGAATTTTGCACATCAGCCCCATTCACATGCATACAAGAAGGAGATATTAAAATAGATGCATAATTAATACATTTGCATATGTTAATAACTCCTTTATGCATGCAGCTACAGAAACATGAAGGATGTCTCTGAATTCAGAATTGTGTTGTGATTCTGAATCTATAGTTCCTATTAAAGGCACAGGTCCAGGCAAGGAACTATAAGGGATAGGAATATTTCAGGCTAATTTTAACATCATTCCTGAGGGGAGGGCTAACTCACAGTTAATACATTTGCTTATGGCATGTTAAAATGCATTGTACCAATCAAAGCAAAGGGGAGGATCCTTATGGGGATAAGTAAGTGAAGGGAATCTATCACAGGTTCTGTCCAATCCAAAATGGCTTCATCAAATGGTGCTGCATGGGTGGAGTTTGCTGGGTATGTTAAGTCAGACAAACATGAAGGAGAGTCTCTGGGAAGGAAAAGAACCTGCCGGATAGAAGAAAAGTGGATTGAGGTTCCAACTGGAAGTAACTGATGAAAATTCTCCTCAAGAAGGCCATTTCCAGAAGTACCCGAATGCTGCGGTCTTCCCAAAGAAATATCCAGATTGCATGAGGGGGATAATGTCACGATGCCCGCTCCCGGGGAGCCGGCTCAGGCCCTGCGTCCCCGAAAGCGGACATCAAGTCCCCGGGGAAGGTCCCAGCAACCCCTTATATTGGCCCTTTGGACAGTCGCCTGGCGCCTATGGCGCCAGGCTCATAGAAAACGTCAGTCCTGGCGCCATAGGCGCCAGGCTCATTATGAAAGTGTTTGGGTGCACTTATCTGATGCAGACCATGCTGCAGAACCCCGGCCTCCTTGAGGCCTGAAAGGAACTACTTTACCTGTGGGACTCATTTACCACCCGGGCGTGGTCGGGGAAGGATACATACCTGATTGGAGGAAGGACACATTCTAGGAACTTCTTCCAAGGCTATTTAAACCACACCCGATCAGCCACACGTGCTTCGCGTTGTTCTGCATCTAGCAGCTGGACGCTCACTGTGTCTGCTCCTGCATCTTGACTTCTGCCGCACCTGCCAGCATCCTGAATCACCTGCAAAGGAAGGGAACAAGAGAACAGAAGAAGGAAAAGGCCTCACCTGCTAAATCTGCATCCCAGAGACATTTCGCCGACAATCCTGAAAAGGAAGACATTTATTTTTAAAAGCACATGGCATCGATCGCTGCAGCGCCGCATTCTACTCACCTTTACAGGGCGCCTCCATGTTCAGCAGCGACCATCCGGATTCGCAGTCGCGCCCCCGCGCCTAGGGAGAAAAAGACAAGAACAAAGGTGAGAGAAAGAAGGGAAAAGGGAAGCTAAAACTCCATGTCAAGACTTACCTGTTGGGTCATTCCCTTTTCATTTCGGGTCCGCGCCGCATCCAGGCATTTTTGGACCCCAGCCCCTAAGGGGAAAAAGACATCAGCGTTAATGAGTGAATGAAAAGACATTACCAAAACACTCATTAAAGACTTACCTGATTTCCTCAAGGATTTCACCGCTCACCTCGGGTCGGTGCCTGTTCTCCGGCATTCCGTACCCAGGCCCCTATGGGGAAAAATACACTAGCATTAGAACATTAATGCATGGACACAAGGGGAACCACTTATAGAAAAACTTACCTGGAAGCCAAGCAAGTTTGGTTCTCACCCATCCGAAAATCCAGTGACGTAACTGGATACCAGCGTGCCCCTGCATCAGAAGCAGGATGGAGAGCTCGTCCTTCCAGACCCTAAGGTGATACGCTACGGGGAAGCACAGAAGGGTTTGAGGAGGGTGAGAGGGGGAAGTGGGAGCCCGATTGCATTACCCCACAGACAGTTAACTCCCTATTCTCACCTACAGAAGTATACGTCTGCGAGTCAGACAAGCCAGATCTGGGGCCCGGTCCAATCCGTCTTCCGAACCCTGCGCATCGCCTTAGACGAGATCACAGCAGCGCAAACCAGGCCAGCGCCCCCGTGGGAGTCAGGTGAGCGTTACAGAACGCGAAGCCTTCCTACAAATTCCCACCCAGGCGCTATGGAAACTTCTGAGACTGATCAGTTGGCCCTATTACTGGGGGCATTACGGGCCGAAGTACATGCCGCTCGTCAAGAGACTAATGCCCTCAAGAGGGAATTAATAATATCAAAGGAAAGAACTGATGACCTGGCCAGACAGCTTTTGCAAGGTCAAGCTGGACAAACTCCTCTACCCTGTTCCGGAGGGAACCCCGCTCCTGTGGTTCCCAGTAACCCTGTGCAGATTAATCTACCTGGAAACATGCGGCTGGCCCCACCTGAACGCTTTGCTGGGGACCCCAAGTGTTTCGCCATATTCATGAATCAGTGTCGTTTGCACTTCATATGCAGACCTGGGGCCTTCCCTAATGATCAGACCAAAGTAGCCTTTGTATTGTCATATCTCAGCGGCTGCGCTGCCGATTGGTCAGTTCCACTGGTTACTCAAGATGACCCGATTCTCCGTGATTTTCAAGGATTTCAAGCAAGCATGGAAAGGTTATTTGCTCGACACTCTCAGGGGCAGGCTATGGATGACGAACTTCTATCCCTGCGACAGGGCAATCAGGACCTCCTTTCCTATATTGCAACCTTTAATAGACTAATTGTGGAAACGGGATGGCCAGAGGATAAAAGAGCCACGTTATTTTATCGAGGTCTATGCGGAGAACTTAAAGATGTCTTTGCCCAAGTTGTAAATCCGCCCCAAGAATGCACAGAATATATAGACTTAGTGGTCCAATTGGATCACAGACTTCAAAACAGAAAAACAGATCGGTCCAGGTTTGAGACCCGGGTGTTGGTCAAGACCCACGCTAACCCCAAGGGAGTTGATGTCTCTGAGCCTATGCAAATTGGAGGGGTTAAAGAACCCTTAACTCAAAAGGAACGTGAAAGGAGGTGGCAGTTAAAATTATGTCTTTATTGTGGGAACTCTGGACACTTTCTACGAGATTGCCCGGCAAAACCATCCCGAAAAGCGGTAGTAGCCGCTGATAAAAACCATGAAGACTCTGTTTCGGGAAACGACTCAGCCCGACAAGCGTAGGGGTCCGCTTGCCGAGCTTGAAAACTAACTCTCAGACCTCGCATTTCATTGTGCCAATGGTTCTCGTAGATCCAGAAAAGCCTAAGTGGTTGCATGCAATAAAGGCATACATCGATAGTGGGGCTATTGGAAACTATGTGGATCGTGAATTGGCCTCTAGGATTAACCTCCCTCTCCGTCCTAAAACCAGCAAAGATGTCATCACCACAGTCGATGGAACTGAAATTGCCTCTCGACCGGTAACACATTCCACTACTGGGGTGGCTCTTATTGGTCCTGACGGCCACCGGGAGGCAGTTGTGTTTGATGTAATCAAGGCTCCACAGTTTCAGGTTATTCTTGGAATTCGTTGGTTAGAGACACATAATCCTCGAATTGATTGGCGAGCTAAGAGAATAACCTTCCCGGATTGTGCACAAACATGCTACCCAGAAAACCTGAAGATTAATCTAGCATCTGTAACCTCTGCCTCCATGCAATTACCTCCGGAATACCAGGACTTTCAGGACGTCTTCCAAAAGGAACAGGCCAACACGTTACCTCCTCACCGATCGTACGATTGCCAAATCGATCTGGTGCCCGGTGCACAACCCCCTTGTAGCAGGATTTATGCCCTTACCGAACCTGAGAACCTGCATTTGAGACAATATTTGGATCAATACCTCGCCAATGGTTTTATTCGCCCATCAAAGTCCCCGGCATCCTCGGCTTTGTTCTTCGTGCCTAAAAAAGAAGGCGACCTTAGAACTTGTATCGATTACCGCGCATTGAACCAGATAACGGTTAAAAACCGTTATCCTCTGCCTCTGATTCCTGAACTCCTTGACCAGGTGAAGGACGCTTGCATATACACCAAGTTAGATCTCTGGGGGGCATATCATCTGGTGCGAGTAAAAGAAGGTGACGAATGGAAAACAGCCTTCCGTACAAAATATGGATTATTCGAATACCAGGTAATGCCTTTTGGGTTGTGCAATGCGCCTGCTGCCTTCCAATTCTTCATGAATGATGTCCTTCGGGAACTCATGGATGTTTGTGTTGTCGTCTATATCGATGACATTCTAGTGTACTCCTCTTCGGAATCTGATCACAGAAAACACGTTAGGGCAGTTCTGGAAAAACTGCACCAACACAAACTATTTGCTAAACTGGAGAAATGTGTTTTCCATACCACAGAAGTTGAGTTTCTCGGTTTCATCCTGACACCCAAAGGAGTCCGAATGGACTCAAGAAAAGTGGATGCCATCCCCAAATGGCCATCACCTAGCTCTGTCAAAGGGGTTCAAAGCATGCTCGGCATTGCTAATTTCTATCGCAGGTTTATCCTGGGATTTTCACGCATTGTACAACCCATTACTGCACTCTTGAGGAAAAATAAACGTTTTGAATGGTCTGAAGAAGCCGAGCAGGACTTCCAGGATTTAAAAGCTAAGTTTACCTCCGCACCTATATTGAAACACCCACGTCCAGATCTACCGTATGTCATCGAAACTGAAGCATCCAGCCTAGCCATGGGAGCAGTTCTGTCTCAAAGAGATCCTGAAACCAACCAACTGCATCCCGTAGCATTTTGGTCCAGAAAATTCTCGGCACCAGAGATTAATTACGCAATCACTGACAAAGAACTGTTAGCCATAAAGTCCGCTTTTAAAGCCTGGCGGCATTACCTGCTTGGCGCTCGACATACCATCACGGTGATCACTGATCACCGGAATTTACAGTATTTGAAAACCGCCAAGGCTCAGTCATCATGGCAGCTCAGATGGGCTTTGTTTTTCGCTGAATTTGATTTCGTGATTACCTATCGATCTGGCTGCAAGAACGGGAAAGCAGACGCCTTATCCCGAATTGGAATGGGAGAATCTGATACAAACTCAGAACCAGTACCAATAATTCCCGAACAGAGAATTCTAGGCATGACTTCGTTACAGATGCTTGAAGACATTCAAGTCAGAGTGAAACAACTCCTGGACCCTACAGTCCTACAGAATTGGATACAAAAGGGATCAGACTTTACCATAGATTATTTCAGGTTATTTCAGGTTATCATGATACATTAATAGAGGGACACCCCGGTATTGCCAAGACAATGGAAAAGGTGAAACGACAATTCTGGTGGCCCTCTTGGCGAAAAGATGTTAAATCTTTTGTGATGTCCTGTGGTGTTTGCGCCCAAAATAAAGGTCAAAAGAAAAGACCAGCCGGTCTCCTTCAACCTCTAGACATACCGCCAGCACCCTGGCACACCCTATCAATGGATTTTATTACGGACTTGCCTCCTTGTTCGGGATACAATACCATTCTGGTAATTGTGGATTTGTTTTCCAAAATGGCCCACTTCATTCCTTTGAAAGGTTTACCTTCAGCTTCTGTCCTAGCCAAAGAATTCCTCGAAAATATTGTTTGGCTACATGGATTCCCATCTATACTAATCTCTGACCGGGGAAGCCAATTCATTTCCCACTTCTGGCGCAAATGTTGTCAAATGGCACAAATCGACGTAAGATTATCGACCAGTCACCACCCTCAGACCGATGGTCAGACCGAGAGGACAAATCAGACCCTTGAGCAGTACTTACGGTGTATGTTACAGCAATCTGAAAGCAGCTGGAAAGACATTCTTTGGATAGCCGAATACGCATATAATAATTTGGTACACTCTGGAACTGGCCATAGTCCTTTTTATACCTTGTTTGGACATCACCCTCGAACCTCAAACCTCGACTCACCTCAGAACCTCGGAGTGCCCGCAGTAGAACATCTGCATTCTACCATTACCCGAGCCTTCAAAGAGGCAACCACGCATTTACAACAAGCCAAGAGAAAATACAAGGAGAATGCTGACCTACATCGGAGTGAAGCACCTCCGTATCAGATTGGGGATCAAGTGTGGTTAGCTACCAGACATTTACCGCTCAAAGGGCCTCGAACTTTTAACCCAAAATATCTGGGACCTTATTCTATTATGGCAATAATTAACCCAGTAGCGGTTAAACTTGATTTACCAGCTAATATG
Organism: Ambystoma mexicanum; assembly: GCF_040938575.1. Taxonomy (NCBI): domain Eukaryota; kingdom Metazoa; phylum Chordata; class Amphibia; order Caudata; family Ambystomatidae; genus Ambystoma; species Ambystoma mexicanum. The sequence continues at coordinate 685,284,935 of NC_090928.1, forward strand.
CGAATTCACCCTGTTTTTCATGTGTCACTTCTGAAACCAGTGGTCCCCGGAACCCGACTACTCAAACCTCCAGAACCTATTCAAATAGATGGGGAACCCGAATTCGAAGTGAAGAACATTTTAGATTCAAAAATGTTTAGGTCAAAGCTTTTCTACCTAATTGATTGGAAGGGGTACGGACCTCAGGGGAGGTCGTGGGAACCCAGTGACCATGTGCATGCACCTCGATTAGTCAGGAAATTCCACCGACTCTTCCCAAACAAACCAAAACCCCCGGAGGGAACAACCTTGGGAGGGGCATTGGGGGGGAGTGCTGTCACGATGCCTGCTCCCGGGGAGCCGGCTCAGGCCCTGCGTCCCCGAAAGCGGACATCAAGTCCCCGGGGAAGGTCCCAGCAACCCCTTATAGGGGCCCTTTGGACAGCGTCCTGGCGCCTATGGCGCCAGGCTCATAGAAAACGTCAGTCCTGGCGCCATAGGCGCCAGGCTCATTATGAAAGTGTTTGGGTGCACTTACCTGATGCAGACCATGCTGCAGAACCCCGGCCTCCTTGAGGCCTGAAAGGAACTACTTTACCTGTGGGACTCATTTACCACCCCGGCGTGGTCGGGGAAGGATACATACCTGATTGGAGGAAGGACACATTCTAGGAACTTCTTCCAAGGCTATTTAAACCACACCCGATCAGCCACACGTGCTTCGCGTTGTTCTGCATCTAGCAGCTGGACGCTCACCGTGTCTGCTCCTGCATCTTGACTTCTGCCACACCTGCCAGCATCCTGAATCACCTGCAAAGGAAGGGAACAAGAGAACAGAAGAAGGAAAAGGCCTCACCTGCTAAATCTGCATCCCAGAGACATTTCGCCGACAATCCTGAAAAGGAAGACATTTATTATTAAAAGCACATCGCATCGATCGCTGCAGCGCCGCATTCTACTCACCTTTACAGGGCGCCTCCATGTTGAGCAGCGACCATCCGGATTCGCAGTCGCGCCCCCGCGCCTAGGGAGAAAAAGACAAGAACAAAGGTGAGAGAAAGAAGGGAAAAGGGAAGCTAAAACTCCATGTCAAGACTTACCTGTTGGGTCATTCCCTTTTCATTTCGGGTCCGCGCCGCATCCAGGCATTTTCGGACCCCGGCCCCTAAGGGGAAAAAGACATCAGCGTTAATGAGTGAATGAAAAGACATTACCAAAACACTCATTAAAGACTTACCTGATTTCCTCAAGGATTTCACTGCTCACCTCGGGTCAGTGCCTGTTCCCCGGCATTCCGTACCCCGGCCCCTATGGGGAAAAATACACTAGCATTAGAACATTAATGCATGGACACAAGGGGAACCACTTATAGAAAAACTTACCTGGAAGCCAAGCAAGTTTGGTTCTCACCCATCTGAAAATCCAGTGACGTAACTGGATACCAACGCGCCCCTGCATCAGAAGCAGGATGGAGAGCTCGTCCTTCCAGACCCTAAGGTGATACGCTACGGGGAAGCACAGAAGGGTTTGAGGAGAGTGAGAGGGGGAAGTGGGAGCCCGATTGCATTACCCCACAGACAGTTAACCCCCTATTCTCACCTACAGAAGGATACTTCTGCGAGTCAGACAAGCCAGATCTGGGGCCCGGTCCAGTCCGTCTTCCGAACCCTGCGCATCGCCTTAGACGAGGTCACAGCAGCGCGAACCAGGCCAGCGCCCCCGTGGGAGTCAGGTGAGCGTTACAGATAAAGTTGCAGCAAGACAGAATGACAGACTGAAAGGAAGAGCTTGCCTATTTGTGGTCATTTAGACTGGTTGATGTACTTACTTATCCTGGGTCTTTGCAAGAGAAGCCAGAAGTGAGTACATACGTTTCATAGCATTAAGATTAATTGAATTGAATTGAATTGAATTGATATTTTATTTAAATCTCGCTCATACACAGGTGTTTCAGAGCGCAACCAGGCAAGGGAGGGGATCAGGGGAGTAGACAAAACAACGTTCTTAGTAGGCCCAGTGACATTGAGAACGCGCAAGTGCTTGGGAGAGGGTGCTGGGGAAAAGTGCAAGGGAGAGGAGAGAAGTGGCAAATGCAGAGCAAGGGGAGAGCAGAAATAAATACTGATAAATACATGATAAAAGCAGCAACCACAGGAAAATAGTAGTGCATCAAGCAAGTGCTAAATTGAGGGAAGCAGACAGGGTAGGTCTGGTAAGTGCAAGGGATGAAGAGGGGACTGTGTGGGTACAGATACAGACCCCAGTGCAAAGGGTGGCCAAGAGGCAGTGCAGGAGGGTGGAAAAGATAGGCAGGAGCCTGGGCCCAGTGGACAGAGGGTGGCCAGGTGCACTGTAACAAGGGAGACCAGAATCAACAGGGGTGAGGGCGGGCGAAAGCAGAAGCAAAGAGGATGGTCTTAAGGGGCTTCCGGAACCAGAGGTGGTTCTCCTCAAGTTTTAGGGTTGTAGGGAGGCTGTTACAGAGGGAGGCCCCAGCCGAAGAAAGAGATCAGCCCCAGCTCGTTTCTTAGAAAAGCGACTGACCCTGAGGGAATTAGAGGTAGTGGAGCGGAGAGCTCGAGAGGGGAGGTATTTGCAGAGGGATAGCTGAAGGTATTTTGGACCAAGGCCCCAGTAAGCATTGTGGATAATGCAGAGGGTTTTGAATTTAATCCTTGAATCCACAGGGAGCCAATGAAGAGATTTCAAGGCTGGAGAGATACGATCCCAGGGCTTAAGGCCAAGGACAAGTCTCACAGTTCTGTTCTGAATTTGTTGCAGAGGGCGGAAAGTAGAGGAAGGTAGATTTAGAAAGAGGCTGTTACCGTAGTCCAAACTAGAGAGAACCAGAGTTTAGGATACCATGAGCTTCTGGGGGAATGTCCCAAGAAGTGATTAAATCCTAGATAGCAATGGAAAGTATTTTGGGAAAGCCTTGGTTACAAACTGAATCACTAAAAAGGGGACAGGGAAATTAAAATGTGTGGTGGTATATTAAAATATAGTACACTAGAATATATAATGTGAAGGACATATTAGCTATAGACACTAACCAATTATTAATTAATTCACTGAGTTTTCACAAGAGTAAAATATAAATGAGTTTGTGGGTGTGGTGTACAACATGCCTCACAGATTTGCAGGGATTGATAAACCTCTTGACCAGTGAAAAACATAGTTTATAATAACGACATATATTGAATATTGCATATAAGAAAAATTCGGAATAGAGTTTTCTGCTCCTCAAAGTGGAATTGAAATGAGGCTATTGTTTCCCTTTCACTTCTAAGAAAATGATGTCAAGTTAAATAACCAATGTAATTTTTCATTTAACTTGCACAGAAATATAGGGATTCTGTCATAAGTGGAATCATCATGTCCATTTAAATAAATCTGTTGATTCCTCTTGCATTTCAATTTTATAATCTCATACCCGTGTCATATTTTAATACATGAAGATGCTATTGTGTGAATTAGCAGGAAATTATATCTTTATTGTAAGACACCACACATTGTTGGTATATTTTGACAAGTGTATACAATATTTATTTTTCTGATATTATTGAAAAGTTTCATCTGAGTGAGCTGTTGTTTTAAACTGATATTAAAATATTTAGTTTTGCATATCTACAGAATTTTAAAATCCTATTTATCTCTAGAATAGTAATTCATAGTTGATTGCATCTTTATGTCTAGATGTTGGTGTGATTATGAAAAACTATTTGGATATTGTAGAAGGATGTATACATGCATGAGACAATAGCAATCAGGTTTTGTTTCTTTTTTGTAAGCAAGCTGTCTGTATGTGTGGAATATTTTGGGTGGCTTCCCCAGCATTCAAAGTTTAATTTCTGGATGTATTATTTATTTTTATTTAATTTTATTTATTTATTTATTTATTTATTAATTTATTTATTTATTATGTTTCTTGTCCCAGATAATGGGATGTGATTGTGGCGGAAGGGGATTTGGGGATATTTTGCTGTAAAAATGCTCGAAAATTAATAATATTGATATATTCCATAGATAGAAGTCATGGCACACACTTTATGAGTACTCAATAGTATTTACTAATGATGATAGGAGCACTATTCTATAAGATTAGAGTGAGATAGGGGAAAGAGATAAGTGGAATTCACAAACACTCCAAGATGATTCAAGGCAACTATAGCCACTAGGATGTTAGAAGAGGGATTTCACCCCCGTGCCTCCCAGCACTTTATCTACACATTGCAGTTTACTGATACAGGATGGGGACAAAGCTTCATGAAACATTAATGGACGGAACTAACTTGTCAAGAAGAGGAAGATAATGCACCATCTCAAAGGAAGAAAGGGAAATGTAGCACTGCTTTAGGGGAAATACCTGATGCACAATGAAGCAGTACATCTAAAAGGGTAATGGATTGCATGGAATGTCACAACAGCTTCAACTCCAAATGAAGTGGCATACATAAGCATTCTGTTTCACAAGAGAACAAAAGCACAAATAGCGCCAAGAAAGGTCTAGGTGTTTAATAGCTGATGTAATGCTGCATGATCATCTACTGCCTTTACCAGTGTTTAATTTGTAAAAAAATAAGTGCCAGGGCCCAAAAATTCTTGGCTCACTAATGCCAGCGTTACACAGCACCAGCGGCCCGGCTCAGTGCTAAATCGGCCCACCACCAGCCCATCACACTGCTGCTGCTCGATGTCAAATCTTTTGCGCTGCACAGCACGGGATAGTGGGAAGAAGCACATATATGTATCTTTGTTTATTACACAACTTCTTTTATTTCATGTCTTAAACCACTGAAAGTACCGTGGGGTTAACTATATTTTTCAGTTTGGAATTATCTTGCATTCTGGGAGTTATAATTTACCATTAAAGCCACAATCATATTCTGTTGGCTTAACATGTTGCTAATCGTATTTACATGCTGTCATGTGGCTTTATCATGCAATTTGTATTTTTTTGTAAGTAAACTCTATAAGACATTATTACTGTGCAGTGTAGTCCTTGAAATCCCACTATTTGAGCCCATCTTTGTGATCCTGGTCAGACCCCTTCCCCACTCGACATCCCCCCCACCATCCTGGCCCTCTCTCCGCCGAGCCCATCTCCAGCAATATTTCAATGTAGAAGATTCACTGATTATGAGTTGATAATAGCCGGAGGATCCGGTAGTTGTGTTATTCTCACGCAACATTCCCTCCCAATTACCTTCCCCTAGTTCTGCCCTAACTGCTGCCGCTACCAATTGCCCTCATCCTCAATACTCAGACGATTCTGTCACTGATTGTTAGCCAACGTTTGAATGCAGTACCCTCTGGGAACGCTACAAAAAACTATTACTACAGGTGTAGGCAACCCAACCTTAGGTATAAGCTTGTACTACACAGGTTTGGTGGCGTGTTGAGCAGCCAGGCTTATCTCAAGAGGGGAAATGTGCGCTGTAGTGGAGTTACACAAAGATTCACAGTTACAGGTATTCAAATAAACTATTACACTCAAGGTTTCTTGCATAAACAATAATGTATTTATCAGTCAGTTATAAAGCCTTCTTTAGAAGTGAGCTATATAATAGTGACACACAAATATACTTCAAAACTGTACACTTTGAGTTTCTGAATCAGACAAGGCCCTTTTGGGATGGCCCACAGACACAACCTACACCCACAGGTGACTTCAGTAACGAGGGTGCTGGGGACATTAATACCTTACTGTTGGCATTCAGAATACTCTTTAAAAGTTGGTAAAAGGCAAAGGTTATTTAGAACACAAGAGACCACAAATATTCTTAAGCAGTGCAGATACTTTTACAGTTCACTAGAAGAGTCATTCAATTCAGTAGGCTAGGCCAAAGTCAATGGGCAAAAGTCTTGGATAGGATAAAACACTTCTGGTAAGTAATGGAAAAGTCTTTGCACAAGTTCTTAGGAGTCTTTGATGAAAAGAAGAATCAAATGTAGGGATCACAAGCTGATATGACTTGTGAGTTGTGGAAGTTACAAGCACTTCTACAGTAAGAGGTATGTTCTCTTTTACAGTACCTTGGTAAAGAAGAAAAGATGCAGCTGGTGACTTCGGTTGCTGTGCAGCTCTGCAGATCTCACTGTTTCTGTGCGTCAGTCATGGGGACAAGAGGGAGGACATCGGGGGACTCCTGCACTGCACCGGCACTGTCAAAACTGGCAACCGGCAAACTTTACTTTCAGTGGCTGTTTCGCGTTTCAGCTCCTTGTGGTACAGCAAATAGCAATAAGCGTGGTAACTGTCTGTCAATGTGGACTGTCGTCACTTCTGGGGTCCCGGACTCTGCTGAGGGTGCTCAGGCTTGGTCAGTCCTGCTTCGTGGGATTCCGGAGGATCTTCCAAAAGCTTTAGGCCAGTTTAAAAGTAACCTCTCCCTGGCTACGCGGTTCCTGCAGCAACTCTGAGGAAATTCAACCAGCTCCGAGATGGGTGTCCAGGTGGCTTACTTTGGAGTTGATTGGTCCCACCAATTCAAAGGGAGAAGTCGTCCTTGCAGGGGCTTCTCTGTCGATGCAAACTTGGCAAGTAGTCACTGCAGGAGGGCTTCACCGGGCAAACCAACGGTCCAGGAGTTGCAGCAGACATCCTCTTCAAGCTCTGGCAAAACAGAAAGGTGATGGCTGGAAGGTTTTGAATTAATCATAACCACAGGCAAAGCTTTGGGCAACCCTCCAGACCATCGTTTTTCAGCCTGCCAAGTCATTACAGAAGGGGAAAAACCATATGCAAATCAGGCTTGGTCCTACCCCAAAAGGGGCAGTCCAGCCCGAACTGCTAGGTCACATCCCTTCTGCACGAGACCACAAGCATCCCCAGACATCTTTCAGCCTTGTTGGGCGTCATCAGAGAGGAGTAGCTTGGGTCTCTAGGCCCGGTGGACTCGGGACCCACATCTGGGCATACCCGTCCCACTCGGGGTGACTTTGGCAAAACAGAAAGGTGATGCTGAAAGGTTTTGAATTAATCATAACCACAGGCAAAGCTTTGGGCAACCCTCCAGACCATCGTTTTTCAGCCTGCCAAGTCATTACAGAAGGGGAAAAACCATATGCAAATCAGGCTTGGTCCTACCCCAAAAGGAGCAGTCCAGCCCGAACTGCTAGGTCACATCCCTTCTGCACGAGACCACAAGCATCCCCAGACATGTTTCAGCCTTGTTGGGCGTCATCAATGAGGAGTAGCTTGGGTCTCTAGGCCCGGCAGACTCGGGACCCACATCTGGGCATACCCGTCCCACTCGGGTGACTTTGGCAAAACAGAAAGGTGATGGCTGGAAGGTTTTGAATTAATCATAACCACAGGCAAAGCTTTGGGCAACCCTCCAGACCATCATTTTTCAGCCTGCCAAGCCATTACAGAAGGGGAAAAACCATATGCAAATCAGGCTTGGTCCTACCCCAAAAGGGGCAGTCCAGCCCGAACTGCTAGGTCACATCCCTTCTGCACGAGACCACAAGCATCCCTAGACATGTTTCAGCCTTGTTGGGCGTCATCAGTGAGGAGTAGCTTTGGTCTCTAGGCCCGGCAGACTCGGGACCCACGGCTGGGCTCACCCGTCCCACTCGGGTGACTTTGGCAAAACACAAAGGTGATGGCTGGAAGGTTTTGAATTAATCATAGAGACCCAAGCTACTCCTCACTGATGAGCCCCAACAAGGGTGAAACATGTTTGGGGATGCTTGTGGTCTCGTGCAGAAGGGATGTGACCTAGCAGTTCGGGCTGAACTTCCCCTTTTGGGGTGGGGCCAACCTGATTTGCATATGGTCTTTCCCCTTCTGTAATGGCTTGGCAGGCGAAGAACGATGGTCTGGAGGGTTGCCCCAAGCAGTGCCAGTGGTTAAGATTCAGTCTAAACCTTCCAGCCATCACCTCTTTGTTTTTGCTTTGTCACCCCGAGTGGGACGGGTATGCCCAGACGTGGGTCCTGTGCCTGCTGGGCCTAGAAACACAAGCTACTCCTCACTGATGAGCCCCAACAAGGGTGAAACATGTTTGGGGATGCTTGTGGTCTCGTGCAGAAGGGATGTGACCTAGCAGTTCGGGCTGGACTTCCCCTTTTGGGGTGGGGCCAAGCCTGATTTGCATATGGTCTTTCCCCTTCTGTAATGGCTTGGCAGGCGAACAACGATGGTCTGGAGGGTTGCCCCGAGCAATGCCAGTGGTTAAGATTCAGTCTAAACCTTCCAGCCATCACCTCTTTGTTTTTGCTTTGTCACCCCGAGTGGGACGGGTATGCCCAGACGTGGGTCCCGTGCCTACTGGGCCTAGAGACCCAAGCTACTCCTCACTGATGAGCCCCAACAAGGGTGAAACATGTTTGGGGATGCTTGTGGTCTCGTGCAGAAGGGATGTGACCAAGCAGTTCGGGTTGGACTTGCCCTTTTGGGGTGGGGCCAAGCCTGATTTGCATATGGTCTTTCCCCTTCTGTAATGGCTTGGCAGGTGAAGAACGATGGTCTGGAGGGTCGCCCCGAGCAATGCCAGTGGTTAAGATTCAGTCTAAACCTTCCAGCCATCACCTCTTTATTTTTGTCCTCTTCAAGCTCTTCTTCGGTTTCTTCGTCCAATGGTCGACTCTGCCTTCCAGGCCAAGAGACTCGCCTTTTGTTCAGTTCTCCCCATTCATTCCAGCCTAGCTGTCACTCACCCAGCAGGGTGGCTGTCCTTGCCAGACTGTCAGCCAGCCAATCACCACAGAGTGCATTTTGGTCTCCTAGGAGACTAAGCACACAGAGTTTTGGGCACCTCCCTCGCTTCCTGCCTACCCCAGACACTCTGGAGTCAGAGGCGGGTTTCACTCCTGAAGCCTGCCAAAGGCAGAATCAACAAAAAGACCAAACCTGGTTTGGCGCGCAGAGAAATCTCTAGAAGGGCCTGTAGAGGAGGAGCCAAGTACCCATACTTCACCTACCCCACCTGCATTACCTGAGAAGTATGAACCAAAGTATGTTACATATACTACACCAATCAGGTGGCAAGAAGAAAAGCAACAACTCTGTGCATTACCCATAAGAATATCTATACATATGAGAATATGGGAAATGAAGTATCCATTAGGGAAACCATACCTACATTCAAGACAATATGATGGCCATTTGAATGCGATTCCTGATGAAATAAAGAAATTGAATGACCAGGATGAATGGTGATGTCATACGAAGCTGAATCGATTCCATTTATAGAAGATAACAAGACCAGAGAGGAATACGATTTATGAAGAATGAAGAAGTACTAAGGATAAGTGACATCTTCAGATCAAGATAAAGAGATTTATTCCATAAGCATGATGCAGATACTTAGTTAGATTGTACTGATGCAATGAAACGCAAGCAGCAAAGCAATCATGAAGCTAGCCAAATGCTTATAGTGAATAGATCATGGCAAGCGCCAACATATACATATATACCTCATAGATACATATGGATTGAATAAAGAATGAAGGTTCCACTACATATATAGCAGTCTTGAACAACGAGGAAGGCCTCAAATTCAGTGTCGCAGTTACAAAAGCAATTGAATTAAACAGAATATACTTCAGCTAAGGAGTAGGATGAGACAAAGAGCCAAGGTCTTATCAGAACTAAAATTGTCTGACATTAGATACAATTAACGTGAAGGAACAGAAGCTCCTGTTCAAGAAGGTCAAGTAAAAACAACAGACATCAGAGGAATATTGGGGAATAAAATCAAATACAAGGAAAGGCTCAATTCATGTTGTCCAGTCACGCGATGAAAGAAAGTTGGACGCATGTGGAGATCACACCTATGCACGGAAGCCTGACAGTACCCATACTCCTTAAAAAATCCTAGAGAACAGTACAGATTCAAGGCCAACTTCAAACACTAATTGACACTGAAACATTGAGGTGATGAAGGAAAAGTACTTTTAATTGATGGGAAGCAGGTATCAAGACAAGCTCACCTGCACCTGGTTGTTCAGTCTGCATGCTGCTCACATAGGTGGAAAGTTATTGACGGGGGTTAGAAGCCAACCAATTGTAGAGGACCACGTAGTTGGGATCCTATAGTTTGTGCAGCCAATGGAACGTTGTAAATTTAGTGATGTTCATAGTGGCCATTTTGAAGGGAGGCTTAGTTGTCCCACCTGTTATTGACTATCCAATTGTTTCTCTCTGTTACTCTATACAGATATTACACCTATGCTTAGTAGTTCACTTAGAGCCAATTCTGTGTCCCGATAGGTTTTAGAAGTTTGCCACATAGGATGACACTGGTAATGACGCAGGTCTACACGTCAGTAGTGACACATTTGGTGTATAAAAATATTGTTTTTTCTTAAATGAATTGAGAGTTGAGTATTGAGAGATTGCTGATGTTCGTTGTACTCCCTGTTTTACTTATTTACATTAAAACAGACAAACATTTTGCCAAGCTATTTGTGACATCTGAATTATTGATGTTTGATTACACCCTGCATCCCCATCCATCTGAAGGGTATTGATACTCATCTTAAAGGGCTGGAAGTCTCCAGTTCAGATCTTTCCACAAAGACATGGTGAAAAAAGAAGACCAGGCACCATTTTAGCAAAGATGGCTGGACGCCATTTTGAAAAAGATGGCTCCCGCGGTTACTCTACCGGAGCCGCGAACGGTCGCGGTAAATGCAAACCAAGGTAGTTCAAAATGGAACCACTGCCACTAGCCAGTCAATTGAAGAAAGGGTAACATAAAAAATGTTACATGAGCATTCAGACCCGGGGGATACTAAGTAGGGATGTAACGGTATAACGGTATACCGTTAAAGATACTGTGAACCACTTAATTGAACAATAATAACCGTCACATTGTTTATACCGTTATACCGTTCATACCGTTAAGTGTGCTTTTCAATCTGATTTGGAAAGGCTGCAGTAAGCAACTGCTGCGCAGTCTTGGTTTTGCACTGTTGGATGTGCGGTCTGCCAAGTAGTTTCAGTTGGAGCAGTTTTTAATGCCATTCCATAAACCACACGTGCCTTACACAAAATCAATATGTTAGCAATAGGAAGAATAGATACAGTGGCAAGAAGGAAAAGGGTTTACTTTGGGGTGGCGGCTTTGGGGTTTATATATTTACAATGGATAATGTTCTCTAAACATATGGCAATGGGGGATTTCCCTGGTTCTATCATTGAATTTACATATAATAAGTCACACTGCGAAATTCACACATCTCTGTGGGTATTCCCTGCTGCCATACCAAAGGGTAACATGTCAGTGATTACTCAACAGCTTTTGGCCCGCAAGTAAACTAAAGGCTGTAACGTAAAGAGAAAGTGTGTGTGTGTGGTGTGTGTGTGTGTGTGTGTGTGTGTGTGCGCGCGCGTGTGTTCGCCAGTAGCCAGTGGGGAAGCAAAAAGCCTAAATGACCACTTAAGAAAAGCTATTCAGTTTGCTTTGCCAGTTGCAGCAGGCCTCCACCCCACCCCCTCCTCTCCACACTTGTGTTTGTGTTTGGTGGAAGCAAGGCATTTCAGTGGAAAGTATGTTGAAAAGCCCAATTCTGGCCCTGGGTGCCTGGTTTTGTTTGTGATGATACATCTGTCAATGTATGACCTTTTAGAAAATATTTGTTAAGATCAGTTAACTCTACCTGCTATACCGCGATAACCATGATATACCGTCATTTGGCAAGAAGGTAATCGTACCGTCATAAAACGAATACCGTGACACCCCTAATACTAAGTAACCCCTCCAGCACTCTATTGCAAGATAGGGTATGCTGGGTCTAGCAAGTGCAATGCTAAGTAAAGTCAATTTCACTTTACTGCTCTGGGAAACAGTATTTGATCCCAGAGAAGGAATTTAAACCTTGGGAAATCTGGAAGACTTCCCTGTGGCACTGCACTGAAGGTGCTTTGTGACACAATTGTAAAAGATGATGCCTATGGAGTTGGTTAGGCTCCATAACCGAAAAAAAACACAGTGTATAAAATCACATGAAACTACATGAGAGAGTGGGAAAAAGGGTCTCACTCTCTCCAGGTTAAAAAAAATCAAGTCCTCAAAATCCAGCAAAGTTGCTGGGGGGTCTCTAAGGTGGAGGGAATTAGCAAATTTTTGAGAATTCTGCCTAACACGGATTGCTATTGTTTACCTCTGGATTTGGCTTCCGCAATACCTCTGGAATATTGAGAACAATTTTAAATGCTGAAAACAACGTAAAGCCTTGCATCTCTTATTATGAGTTTTTTGTTTCCATTCCACCTTTTTCCTGGCACTCCAAAATACCAGCTTTAGACCACTGTATGATAACTTAGAGTTATGGTATTCCATTTCAAGGGCAAAGTTTGACCTCTAGAAATAAATTGATGAATAAATAATAAAAAAGAATGTTGTTTTGTGCCCAGTCTAGTGAGCCATGTAGCAAATTCCATTAACGTTATTTAAATAGCCATATTGAAGCTGCCTTAAAAAAGGCCACTGAACTCTGACTTTGATAATAAACTTAGTCGAGAAGGAAATCTGTGAAATTACATCAACGGCCCTCGAAAATCGGTATGCAAGCAAAGAAACACCTACGCTGAATTTTTTATACCTTGTAAAAATCAATTCTTTTTGGTTAAAATCAAGTAAATAAAAAAAAAAATAGCCATAATTCTGTGTGCAAAAAGTTGCTCACATTACACAAAAGGGATCTAAATGTGCACTTAATATATGTGCACGCTCAGATGCCCTTTTCCCTGGCTGTCGGCCATTGCATGCCAAATTCACAAATGGGATGCAGTTTGTAATCTACATAAAACCATCACAATCCCCTGGGACTATTTCGAACAAGGTCATTCGGATGTGCAATGCACAAAATAATAATCGCTGACCAGTTAGTTCATGCATTTCTTTAAAGTGGAGTCGCAGAATTATGAAACGCTGGTGTCGCGCTTACATTCCTGTGGCCCAAATAGGGTTTTCTGCTGTCAATGCTGACAATGACAAGCCCTTTTAGGGGTCTGTCATGGTGAAATGTGCTCGCAGACCCCATCAGGGTACTGGAAGCAAACCATGCACTGGTGTCAGAAGTGTGCTCCTGTCACAATTATATGCTATGGGGCTATCCATCGTATCCATTGAAATGCATGTAACCTTTGGGAATTTCTTACCATGCCAATAAAAGAAGCACACTATCTGTGGGTTTTTGACTTGCTTAATTGTGTCAGAATCAATTATTATATCGACATCTCAAAGGTTTTAATTCAGACACATTGAAACAGAAATGGTAACAACTGTGTCCATTTTAATTAATGTTTGAGGCTGTACTAAAAATTGAACAAATGCATTTAGCACCAGTTTACTGCTTGAGTAATGAGGAATAGAGCAAGAATGTTTTACCCTAAACTATACCCCATAAAGGTTTTAGAGCTAGGACAAAAATAAAGTGATATAATTTTTGTGCAATGGTGGCTCTCCCACTCTTGGTAGTGGCCCGCTTATATCAGTTCTTCACGGGTTCATCCTCAGGATTTCACAGGTCTGCACTTTGGAATTCACTTCCCCTTTCATTGCACCTGGACAGGACTATGGCTCTCAATACAAGTTTTGCGGTGCAGGACTAAAGTGCCAGTAATTCCATTACCACTGCTTATCCTGCACCACCAAACTACAAGTTTACTGGTGGGGTTGACTGATTTACCTCCAGCCATGTGCTTGCGGTAAATCAAGCATGCACTAGCAAAAAAACAGCTGGTAAAACCAGAAAGTCCCTCCATGGAGTTCTACAGGGCTCCATGGAAAGGGGAACTGCCTCTGTTGCCGGCATCTGCAATATTAGGCCCCGGTAACCATACGTCCATTTTCCATGATTCCAATGGAATTACAGACGAGATACCGGCAAACTAAAAACGAGGTTTCGCAAAGCTCTCAAAACATTTTTACTTCTGCTAATCACTGTGCCTACCCTTGGGTGCATGCACCTTGCTATAGTTCAGAGAAGAGACTGGGCCCTAGAGTTGGAACACTCCGGCACCAAGCTCTGGTAATTTTGTTTTGCTAAAGATGTTGATGCACGGTCACAGGTTTTAGTTGAGGTGAAGCACACACCTCTTTTCATGGCTAGGAAAAGGGGTCTTTATCAAGGCTAGTGGTTAGTTTGCGGGTCTGGCCCCAGGTGGGGTCCCTTTTGTGGTACGTGCAGGTCCTGTGTGTTCACAGCTTGGTCCTAAGTGACCTTATGGTTTAGTGTAACGGTGGAGCTGTTGCTTCCTCTGTGTATGGAAGAGGACGGCATACACAGAGGAAGCAACAGCTCCACCGTTACACTAAGCCATAAGGACCAATATATATGGCGATATTTTTGTATGGCAATATTTTTACGGGGGTATTAACACATGGAACCACTTTGAAGCACTTCATCTGTGTATAAGCGCTTTACAAATAAACAATTACAATTACAAGATGCGTATGACACTTCGTAACTCGGGTAAAACTCTGAAAATCTGTGTGCGAACCCCTGTAAACTGGCCCAGCACCCCCCTACGCAGCATATGCGCACCCCGTAAGTCCAATCGAAACCCTGTCTGCATGCAGGCAACACTAAATCCAACATCCAAACTCATCTCTGTGCTATGAATACTAGGCGCAAGTGTCCTTACACTTGCCCTCGGGTGGCGCGAGATTGAGGGATTTGCGTGGGCATTTCTAAAGCTATGAATATGCTTTGCTGTGTGCATTTGTGGCCCTGCTATAAACTGCCTGTGGCCGGTCCCTTATAACGCCCACTTTAAGTCCCTTGTTCTTTCTTATTTTCTGAGTTCCGTCCCCTACTCCGACCTCTGCGCAGGCCTCGCCCAAGTCTCGTGCAAGGCACTCAGCCGCTCGCAGAGCCATGCTGAGCCTGTGCGAAATCCACGCAAGTCCAAGGAATATCCCTTGCATTCGATTCCATGAATCAACTAACGGGATTACGCACGCAGTTTGGTGCGCAAGTAACCTATTTTCAGTGCAAATAATTCCATGAATCAGGACCTTAATGCGTTTGCACCTGCAATTGTGCTGGATGCAATTGAACTTTTACAGTGGGCCTGTGTCGTATTAAGTGTGCTTTGATATGCCCGAATCTTGCATTGTCACAAGACAAAGCTACAACAGAAGGAGTCCAATGGGAATCCTTCTGTGACTTCACCTTAGCTTGGATATGGGAATCCCAGTGCATTGCCTTTCACGCTTCCTGCTAAAAAGTACAAGGGACTTTTTCAATTCCACGCTTGAGAATTTTGAGCACATTTTTATTTGCCCCAGAGTACATTTTTATTTAGAGTATCACAATTACTAGTGCACTTCTCAGCATTGGCCAGGATCACTAAGTATTGTTTCTCCTCTACATTGTATCTATCATAGTGCATCAATTTCCCTGAAGTTTTTCTTGCACTTTTTTTGGTTACAATCACCATGCATAATGTGTGTGGCAAGCAGTAAACTGATGGGATGTAATGAGTGCATATGTAGAGTTTGTAGACACTGGGTGACTCGCACAAATTATCAAACTAATCAATTCTGTGATCAATTTCCACCCACTGTTATCAGGATAAAACAGTGTAAGGAAGCATTATGTGTCTACCTGACAGTTTCTATTCACCATTCATAAGCAGGGAGGATAGGTTGCTAGTTCTGCAAGCTCTCTTATTTGAGAAGCAATGGAGGCCTGCACATGGGTGAAGAGGATTAAATGGCTAAGTGGACATAGAGCAAACGGCAAATAAGAACACAGCTGCTAACAAAATTAGTCCACGTTGTCCCTCAGCAGAGACAGGCCTTCTGGGCTGTGGAGGGCTGACAATGACAATGACAAATGTGCAGATTATTTTCCAATAACAAACAGGGCACCTACGTCTCCACAAAGAGAAGTGGTCTGCTGCATACTGCCAGAAAGATAACCTCTGTATAGGCCGAGGGAAAGCAGAATTAATTCAAATTGCATCTATTTATTGCATCAGTGTGTCTGATTGAAAATGGCTCCGGGACATTGGGTGGCGTTTTACAAGCAGAATGATTGACACTTGTTCAGTGCATGTAGCCGAGGGAGCAGCTTGACAGCCCGATTTTGACAATCTAACTTGCATTTCAATTTAATAGCATGTGTAGGGGTACCACCATAGCGGGCCTTTCTTTTGTTTTTTTCTGGTTTTAACCTATTTTATGTTAATATCAAATAATAACCTTGGTAAATGTCCTCACATTTCGGTTGTACTAGGTTAACCCACTTGCCTTTTACAGCGAATGGGTAATTCTTAAAGTTGCCTTTGTACTCAATATGAACCCTTTATGTTTGCTGGTCTGGTAACAATGGTACCGGTAAGCTTGCCGGTACCGTTGTTGCCGGCCCGGCAAACTACGCGTTCTGCTTGCAGGTGCCTTCCTGCCCGCCAGGACTGGCTTGGCGGGCGTAACGGCACCCGCGAGCAGCGCATGTCAGATGCACCGGCACCATTCTGAATCGTGCTGATGCATCCAACCTCCCCATTCCCATTGAGCCCTATGGGGCTCAATGGGAATGGGGAGTATTTTTTTCTGGTGCCTGCGAATGGTCAATTGCCGTGTCCGGCGGGGCTGCAATGATCCGGTAATTGCCCATTCGCGGGTGCCAGAAAAAACTGCAAGTTTGGTGGTAGCCTTGCCGGTAAAACCAGCCCTTGTAATGAGGCCCATTCCCTCTGCTGCCTGATTACGGGCCTGCCGGTATCCAAGCAGGAATACTGTAGGGATACCACCATGGCAAATAGCGTTACCACTACTCGGTCTGGTGCTATTTGCACCAGATCACAAGTAGTGGGGTACGTTATTGCAAATTGCGCCAGCGCTAATAGCACCGAAAATGCCCATTCATCTGGCGCAATTACCTCCAGCTGTACGCTGGAGGTAAATGTGGCCATACTCGGGATTGGACGGACCCTTAAATGCAGCGGTAATAGTGTTACTGCCGCATTTAAGGGCTATCGCCCAACCCGTGATCAGGCAGACACGTATGTTTCTCTGGCCCCTGAGGAAAAGTTACTTTGTTTGACTTGTGGGTGATACACACTTGGAAACAAATTGCCTTACGCACAGTTATGCTTTCTGCAAAGATTGAGAACTTTCCAACATCCTCGAGCACTCCTCAAAATATGTGGATGTGTACCTGCATGGTAAGCTGGCTATGGATGCGGATGGGGATGTTGAATTGGATAGCACTGTAGATGTGCACAGTGATGCGGAGTGTGGATAATGATTCCCCTGCATGGAATCCTCAGAACTCAGTCTGCCTATGGAGCAGTGGAAAAAGCAATAGGAGGAGAGGATCGGTTGGTGGAGAGCAGATTTTAGATAAACGAATGAGAGCAATGGATTTGTGGGGTTGCAGTGTCAGTGCAGAATGATCAGCACATAGATAAATGGTAGAGAGCTGACCAGGAAAAAAGCTCAGTCACTATCCTCCGGAGAGTTGGCACATAAGCCATGAGGGCCTTTTGAAGTACTTTCAAGAAATGCTGAAATTAGTCACTGAATGATTACATGATGTGCTTGACTAGTGTTCCTGCGTACCCTTGAAATTTGGGAATTACTTGTCTGTTAAGTGTTACTACAAGCTGCATGATGGACAAATCTGGGAGTGCCCAGACAGCTGTCAGAATTCTCACGCCCAGAGTGGACTGTATGAAAGGTGAATGTGGTGGTCAAAAAAGCAAAGAGGAGACGGGAGTGCAGATCCTCACCCAGAGTGCCATTTCTGCCTGGCCACATACTGGGGTCGGATTGTGACGGGTTTTAGGGAGGATTTTGGTATGCACTCTTTCACCTCAAGTGTTAACTTTGGGGTAAGGCTGTAAGAAAGGCTTGGCGGTCTAGCCAAGTCAAAGGAAATATTCTCTTAGGGTCAAAACTCTAGACAAGCAACTGCATATTCTAAAGCCTGTATGCAGTGACAGGCTGGCACTGTCTACTGTGAAATATTTCATTGATCTGAGTATGTTTTATGTTCAGGGAATAAGGCTTTGATGACTTCCTGCACTGCTTGGGTTTGTTTCACCAATTCCCAAGTGAACAGGAGAGCACACACTCTTCTACTTACTCCCAGAGCCATGAACAGCCTCCAAATGGTACGATTCTATAGAAGGAGAGCTGAAAAGGACCATTGGCACTCTTAAATAAGAGTGGATTTTGTACTGTAGCTTCCTTGGAGCAGTGCCCTGGATTGAGCTGTCTGGAAGTGCCTAAAATCCACTTGGAGCTTTATTGGCATGGTAGTAGTAGCGTGAGAGGCTGGTGTCATCTTGGACCGAGGCTGGGCTCTTCTAGGAATTAATCTGTATAATCCATTCTTCTCTATACTCTCAAACTGAGCTGCAGTTGCCTTGTCCTGTTAAAAAGGGTAACAGGGGAATATTAGTTCAGCAACAGTGTATAGTCTGCTTACCAGTTTACTTGTTCTGGTGTGCATTGGGCGTTATGACCCTTTTCATCAAATGACTGCCCCTTAGGTGTATTATTCATGTATTCAACTGTTTATGAAGTGCTACAGCTCCCCTTCTGGCGAATTCACAGTCTTTATCGGCCATGTGAAAAGTGACATGACATTGATATGAAACACAACAACAAAACATGACATAATATAACATAATGTTACACAACGGATCATAACATGCTAGTTTAACCAAACAAGCATTAGGTCTCGAAAAATAGGGCAAGATAAAGAAATAAATAATAAATGAAAACGAAAATGAGCAAAATTTCCTCAGACTGCAAAATAGCAGCATCCAGTGATTTTAGCGAATAGAAAATAAAAAAAATAATTTTAATCAAAACAAACACAATGAAAAATTAACGATTTTTAAAACAAAGTATAGGCTGAGTAGTGTGGGCTTGCTTTGCTCTGCTTACCAGGTCCCTACCTAAATAATAAATCACAGACCAATTATGTTTATGGAAAAGTTGTAGCCCGTAGGCATTTTATTTTCTTACAGAAAATACAAAACAACAAAAATCAATACACTGCCATATGCTTTTGGGCACCTTGTGTCCAGTCTCAAAGTTGCCCAAGGCTCCTCCTGAGTCCTTGTTATCCCTAGGCCTTCGTTCCTGGGCACATGCCGCCTACGACATGCTTTGGACCATGTACCGAAAGAGTACTCAGTGTTTCCACTTCTGCCTGCTCCTTCTTTTTGGACTGTGTACCGAAAGAGTACTCAGCGTTCCGGCTCCTGCCTGCTCCCTTCTTCTTCTGTTATTCTTGTAGGGTGGGTTGGGTGGCAAAATGTTTCCTTCCCCTTATCCAGGCACTAAGAGCCTACCCGAGAGAGGTGAGCTCTTTACCTGGTTTGTGTCGCCTCTCCTTTTCCTGGCTTACTTATACACCCCAGGCCTTTTGTTCCTTCTTGGGGGCCGGGTTTCCCCCCGGACCCTTGCTGTTATATTTCGCACCTTCCCCAGGTGCTGTTTCCTGCCCTTTCCTGGGCTTTTGTTTCTTGTGGCGCCGTTCGGACGCCCCTCCCTACTGCTTTCGCGCCGTTTCCCCCCACCCCGCGCCTAAACTCCCAGGCCCTCCATCGGCCCGCATTTCATGCGGCCCGGGGCCTGGGGCATAGGCTGAGTAGTGTGGGCTCACTTTGCTCTTCTTACCAGGTCCCTACCTAAATAATAAATCACAGACCAATTATGTTTATGGAAAAGTTGTAGGCCGTAGGCATTTTATTTTCTTACAGACAACAAAAATCAATACACTGCCATATGCTTTTGGGCAACTTGTGTCCAGTCTCGAAGTTGCCCAAGGCTCCTCCTGAGTCCTTGTTATCCCTGGGCCTTCGTTACTGGGCACATGCCGCCACACCTGAGCTGGTGTTATTCGCGCCCTTTCAGGTCCCCCCCAAAAGCACCCTACCTACAACCCCGTTCCTGGAGTGCCCTAAAAATGTTGTCGGAAAAAAACCCCATCCCCTTCCTTGATAGGTGTACCTCATCCTGGTGAAACATATGCGGATTGTTCCAGTGTAGTCCATGTTTTATGAAGTGTAACCCTGTGCTCTTGCAGTACTTTTCTACTGATTTATTTAGTTTCTTTCTGGCTATTTCGATTGCGTGCCTCCTCTGTGCCCCATACCAGACCCTTCTTGGTATTATTTCCGACATGAAAATTTTGGTTTTCCACCAACTGTGGGCTATGCTATGTAGCGACTCGCAAATGTTCCTCTGTAATTTACCCCTATTTGTGCTCACCAGGTCGTTGTCCCTGAAACCTATCAGGTCCGACAGCCTGTCGTGATTGTCCTCCCAGTGCATCCCAGTGCATCACCGGGAGGCCCCACCAGGATGTAATTGTGTTTTTGAAATGTTGTCCTTGCTTCACTTCCTCCAGCCAACTGCCTGCCCGGGTCACGAAAGAGTGCCCCACTATGCATGCCGATTTGTAGGGTCCAGCCTCTATGGAAACGGGGGAGATAAGCGTTTATATCAGTTTCTCCCTTATGTATTTTTTAAAGCATTGCGACTTCCATCCCCCAATCCCTCTCACTCCCTTTGCTCCCAGGCCCCCCGCCCATGCAGAGGTTGCCGCCCCTATCCTGAATGAGTGTGTTCCAAATTCGGCTGGATCCCATCCTGCTTTTGCCACCACCTGTTTTAATACCTCCTGAAACTGGTAACTGCTGAGTGCGCTGCCGTCCCTATGTATTAATAGCTGCCTGTCGACCTCTGGTCGGAGGTCTAGGAATTCTTGGGGGATGCATCTGGGACAGTGGTCCTTCTCTCTGATGCAATTGAGGTCTATTGCTCTCCCCTTCCCCGTTTCGCCTGTTTTAGATTTCTTCAGCATTATAGACATCCCCTTGTTTCCCATACTAATATCCCTCCTTGCCAGGCCGTCTCCTGCCACTGTATTACTGGCCACCAGCTCCCCTACCCTGAAAGCCCCGTAATATGCCAGCCCGAATGCTGCCCTGAACAGTGCGGTTTCGTACGTGCTGCTGCATGTAACTCGTAACACTTTTAACAGAATTATTAACTTTCCAAAGTTCACCAGGCTTCTGCTATCTGGTTTCTTCCCCTCTAATTTAGCCCATCCTCTCATAGCATATTTTATTCTAGCACTGTCGGTTGGGTCCGGTATGCCTGCCACTTTTGTGATATAAGCCACCGCCGCTAGGTGCGCTGCCGCCCAGATTTTCTCTTTCCCTTTGGCAAATGCCCCTTCGAGAAATTCACACATTTTTCCGGTTTAAATTTTTTCCACCTCTTGCACACCTGTTTCTACCAACACATCTTTTACATGCTTTTCGTACTGCTAAAGTTTTGTATGTTAGGGCTTTCCTGGTCAGTTTGTTAATGACCCGTTCCGTTCTCCGTGCTTCTCCCACTTCTTTAGAGTCGACCTTGTAGCCAACCGTGCTTTCTTTTCCAGTGCCTCCTCCAACGGGACCCATGCCTTCCGTGGCATGGGCGTTCTTTCCTTGTCGGCGTCCGGTCTCAGCTCCCTGAATCTCTCCCACTGAAAGCGAGAGATTGCATCAGCCACACGTTTGCTTCCCCAGCGATGTGCCTCGCCCTTATGCATGTATTCATTTTTAGGCTTTCCCGAGTGATCGCCCGCATTAATTCAAACACTATTATGCATGACGCACTTCCTTTATTTAACAGGTACACCACCGCCATGTTATCCGACCATACTGCCAACTCCTTGTTTCCTAGCTCTTCCCCCCATGCGCATAACGCGACCCATATTGGGAAGAGCTCCAGCAGCGTTATGTTTTTTGTCCATTCCGCCACCTGCCATGTTTTTGGCCATTTGCCTGCACACCACTGTCTCCCCAGTATTGCGCCAAACCCAAGGCCACATGCTGCATCGGTGAACAACACCCTTTTCCCTTCCTCGTTTACAGGTAATCGCCATATCACTGACCAATTGAAGTACCTCAGGAATTCTGCCCACACTTCCAGATCTCTCTTGATTCCTCCCCCTAGCCTGACTCTGTGGTGCCCCATTGTAGCCCCTCTTGTTTTTAGCTCAATGCCTCTCTGGAACACCTTCCCCTGTGGTATGACTCTTCCTGCGAAGTTCAGCTTTCCTGCCAGCGCCTGCAATTCTCTCACTGTCACTTTGTTTCTTCCTTGTAGTTCTTTTATTGTCTTCCGCAGATCCGTCACCTTGTCATCCGGGATCTGGCACACTCCCATGCTTTAGTCAATTTCTATTCCTAGGAATTGGATAATCTGCGTTGGGCCCATTGTTTTCTCCCCCGCCAGCGGAAAACCCCACTGGCTCGTTATCTCCACAAATTTATCCAGGGTTGCTTTGCATAGCTTTGAACCTTTGGGCCCTACGAATAAAAAGTCATCCAGGTAATGTACCATCATGGCCTCCCTCATCTCTTCTGTGACTGCCCACTGCAAAAATGAACTTACCCTCTCAAAATATGTACATGAGATGGCACACCCGATAGGGAGACATTTGTCGATGAAGTATTCCCCCTCCCAATGCATACACAACCACCTTTGAGATCTGTTGTTGACTGGCAACAGCCGGAATGCTGATTTAATGTCTGCTTTCGCCATCCATGCCCCTTTTCTTGCTTTCCTGACTAGTTCTACGGCCTCCTCAAAGTCTGAATATGATACTGTTGCATCGCTCTTGGCAATGCTGTCATTCACCGAGGCCCCAGGCGGGTAGAATAGTTGGTGTATCAGCCTGTATTCCCCTTCTTCCTTTTTCAGCACCAGCCCCAGTGGAGAGCATATAAATTCTTCAAATGGTAAGGCTGTAAAAGGTCCCTCCACCCTACCCAGTTCTACCTCTTTTCGGATTTTACTGGTCCTATAACTCTGTTCTCAGTTGCAGACTTCAGGTTTCTGGGAATGTCCTGCGCTCCTTGCCCGGTAAACGGGATGTTAAAACCTTCTCTAAAGCCTTGCCTGATCTCATCTGCTGCTTTTTGGTCTGGGTATTTCTGGAGCCACACTTCCATCCTCCCAATTTTTACTGGCGTGGCCCCCTTCCCGTCCCAGCTCCGTTTTTCGCTTCTCATCGCTTCTGCCGCTTGGCGCTGCGGCCCTTGTGCACTTGGAGCTGCTGTGGTCACCCTTACATCTCTCGCACTTGTGGCTGAACTTGCACTTCCATCCCCAGCTACAGGGTACTCCCTTCTCAAAATTCTGACATTGTCCTGGTTCTGCCCGTGTTGCCCCTGTGCTCCCACTGCCCCCCCCCCGCGTGGTTGGGGGCAGGCTGCTCTGCCACCCTCTCTGTGACCCATAGTTCCTGCTCGGAAAATTCTGGTCTCTATTTCTGTCATAGCTGTATTCATATCTTCTGTTATTTTATCTATAACCAGTTTTGTACTCATTCTGCCAATACTGCCTTCTCTGCTGCCCTCCTGCGCTTCGCTCCTTGGAATCCCATTTCTCCTTCAGCACATTAAATATGTAGAGATTAAAATTCTCCTCATCCCATCCCATATCCGGAAAGCAGTCCATCTCCTTTCTGAACTTGTGATCGTACTCCAGCCATGCGTCTCCCCCAAATGCCGCGTGTACCTTCAGCACCCTCTGCTGATACGCAACTAATGCGACCCCGTCTTCCGGGAATTTCTGTAATATAATTGTAGACATTATGGTAAAGGCCGCCATCAAGTTGTCAAAATTCCTTAATACTGGCCCCTTTTTCAGTAAGCTTTTCTCGTCCTCCTTAATGTCATCTAGTGCCACATTCATCCTCCTCTTTTGACAATCTAACAATGTGAAAATATCAATCAATTCCTTCCTCCATATTTTCTCCTTTACTTTTTCATTTATATACCAAGCCATTGACCTGCCCTGTGCATCTTTACCCATGGTTGGTCTGCCACATTTCGTCATGAGTGGTCCCCCAACTTCCGCCGCTGCCACTGGTGGTACTGCCCCCGGCGGTGGGTCCCCTTCCACTGGTGCCGCTGGTGTCCCTGTTGGCACCACCGGTTGTGGGTTGGGTCCTTGTGGTGCCTCCCCCGTGTTTGGCCCTACTGGTGCACCTTGTGGCGCCGGGACTATTGGTGCCCCGTGTGGCGCCGGGACCGGGGTTTCCCTGGGTTCTGCCCCTGACCCCCCCTGCCCCTCTCTGCTTCTCCCTGCACACCACCCCTCTCCATTTTACCCAAGCTCTTAAATGATCCCTTTCTTCATCATCACTGCTCTCTTCAGTTGAAGAATTCCCTTGCTGCTCCTCCCTGGATCCCTTATCACATCTGCTCTTCTTGCCATTGGTTCTGGGTGACTTACCCGAAACCGTAACGCAATTTTTTAACATTTTTACGATTTTATTCCCCACATCATTATTCACAGTACCTTTGTTTTTCTCTTTTCTTTTCCTCCTCTTGGTAGGTGCCTCTGTCTGTTCCTCCGATCTCCTCGACTCCTCTCTCCCCCTCTTCAGTCCTTGCGGTACCTCGTCTTCTCCTTCGCTGCTGCTGGGCTCTATGAACAGCAAGGGTGACATTGCCTTCGCCCTTTCTTCCTTCTGCATTATCTCCAGCACCCATTGTGCCCCATATTCTTTCTCTGCCTTCTTTGCCCAGTCTGAGAATTCTTGGGCCCTTTTTGCTCTTCCTACCGCCATCCTTCTCGTCTGAATTCTGTATGCTGTGCACCCTCTGCTTCTCCTGGTCTTCTTCTACCGATCTTTCTCGCCTGTCTCGCCTGTCTCGCCTGTCCGCGGTGAAAGCGCTCTGTTCACTTGTGTCCTCGTGGTCCGGTGCACTGCCCCGTCTCCTTATCTGTCCTCTGGCTGGTACTTCTGCGTCGCTCCTGCTCCAGCACGGCTGGGCGAACTCGTAGCCACTGCACTTAGACCAAATTAAGAGGATGTGCAAAATGCGTGAGCCTGCAAGAGCAAACGTTTTTCCTTCCCCTTATCCAGGTACGAAGAGCCTACCCGAGAGAGGTGAGCTCTTTACCTGGTTTGTGCCGCCTCTCCTTTTCCTAGCTTACATATACACTGCAGGCCTTTTGTTCCTTCTTGGGGGCCGGTGTTTCCCCCCGGCGCCTTGCTGTTATATTTTGCACCTTCCCAGGTGCTGTTTCCTGCCCTTTCCTGGGCTTTTGTTTCTTGTGGTGCCGTTCGGACGCCCCTCCCTACTGCTTTCCCGCCGTTTCCCCCCACCCCGCGCCCAAACTCCCAGGCCCTCCATCGGCCCGCATTTCATGCGGCCCGGGGCATTTGTGGGGGTGAGGTAAGGGGTTAAATCTGGTGAGGAGGGGGTTTGGGTGTGGCGTTGAACATTAGGAAACAGTGGAGTTCAGGGGTGAACCCCCCAAAGAAATTTATATATTTTTTTGTTGTTCTTTATTTTTATTCGTAAAAATCACATCGAACCAAACATGGCATTTGGTTACAAAATCGAAATTGGAAAAGCAGAATTAGAAAACACAAGGGTAGAACAGATTTAGGTATGGGTGCAGTCAGCGATGAAGCATAGGTCCAACGGGAGTGTGTACAGCTAAAGAGAGAGGTGCCACCTCCGTAAAAGCAAAAGGAAGGTGTACATTTAAAAGCACAATTCCATGCTAACATATCCCGAAAATATGAATGTGGTAACGCAACACTTATAACTTAATAGACCAACTTTGCATTACATGTAAAACCAACCTCCCCCCCACACACACACACATATACGCATTCACAGACAGACACACACACATACAATGCCCCATACTTATGCCTTCCAGATGTGTAGGTATCCACTTCGTCAGTTTGGCTGCTAAAATGAGATTCCATTGGTGGTCTACATGTGGACGTGGATGGTGATAATCACCTCCATGGTGGTTTGGATTTGGACAGTGAAGTTAATATGTGTGATGACGGGCATGTGGATGCAGAAGGTGATGTTGATGTTAATGTGGGCTGTGATGAGGATGGTAAATAGTGCTGGTGAATAGTATAGAAGGAATAGTCATATTTCACCACCACGTTCAGTCTGTTTTGCAGATAATGGATACATGATACTAAAAAGAAAATCAGTATGGAATTTTGATCTAGTGTTGTGCAAGATCAAAAACCTCATGTGATTGTCACGCCATAGTCTCGGATCCAGTGAGCGAGTTTGAAATGTTTGAGTATTAGGGGGCACATCCCAGAATATAAGGGGGATATAAGGGGCACATGCCTTGTAGTTTGTGTTTTCCCTTAAATGCCTGGCCGCTCTGAGACCAGGGTGGTAGTGCTGTGGCATGATGGCATGGCGTGACCACATTCCAGGATGTATTTTACTAGAGTAGGAAAGTATTTGCCTCTCTCTAAAAAGTCTGTTTTAGCTCGGTTTACGGGATCATGAATCCACTCCAACATGGCTGTAGTTTGATTCGCACTCCTCCCACCATTGGCTTATTCTAAACTCTTAAGCAGACAGTGACATTGCGGAGGTGAGACGAGACTCTTGGGTCTACAGTTGATGCTTCATCTCCACTGGAGGACCATCCACATAGTCCTTTTTTGCAAACATCCCAGGATGCAACGCATAGCACCCACACTTTGAAACTAACTGAGTACAGGAACAAAAGCATCCAGCCACCAGCAGCCATGTTATGTAATGTTATGTTAATAGAGTTTACATAGCACACCTTCACCCAGAGGTATCTTGGCACTGGGACCACACGTAGCTAAGCACTGAAGTCTAGAAAAGAAAACTTTGCAGGGATCTCCTGAATTGTAGATGATTAAAGATAGTTCTAAGTGCAAGTCATTCCACAACCGAGCCGCCCCCACAGAGAAAGCCCAGCCCCCACCCACTCGAGAACAACGGAAGGACGGCACACAAGCAAGCCAGCTGTCCCAGAGTGAAGACATCCATTAGGGACATACCGGCTGAATTTGTCCCGGAAAAACTCTGCTCCCAATCCCGACAGGGCCTGATGAACCAAACAGAGATTTAAACTTCACAAGCTGCACAATGGGTAGCCAGTGTAGCAAGCGCTATACGAGGGTGGTATGGCCTCCATACAGGGATCCGGTGACCAGCCGAGCGGCGGGAATTTGTAAGCGCTGGAGCCGCTGGATGAGAACTTTTGGCTGAGCAAGATAAAGAGCATTACAGTAGTCCAACTGACTCAGGACCAGAGTGGCTATGGCTGGAGGCCTGAGATTAAGGGGTATAAGAGGGAGAACCTTCCTCAAGACCCTCAAATGATTGTGACCTGCCTTACACACCTCCGAAACCTGGTGCTCCTTTGAAAGGGATGAAGAGATCACAACCCCCAGATTCGTCACAGTGGTGACAGGAACTGGAAAGGGATCCAAGGGAGGACGGCCGGAAGGAAGGAACCCAAAGTGAAGGATCCAAGTGGGAACCCACAACCAGCACCACCCTCTTTCACCATTAGCAGGGTAATTCATAGAATTTCGCCGAAAAGTGTCGCAAGCGGCTGGCGCAGAGTGTCCGCGTGCGATTGTGTGCGCCAGGAACGTGCGCTAAAAGCGATTTCCGCGCACAGCGTATTCATGGATTTTAGGCTCCCAAACCAGCCGTGGTGCAGAGAATCGCAGCGACCCTGCAGCAGCGCCAGTAACGCCCCCAAGAACACCCTCGCGCAAGGAAAAGCCATCAAAATCGCTAAATCATCGCAAAGGGCTGCGCTAACCCTGGACCAGTTCACCGGGCTGGCAAACAGCAAACGCCAAGCAGGGAACGTGTATTTCAGGGGTGCGCGGGAAGTTCCACACGCGATTTCAGCAGGGTACGTGTATTCCAGGGGTGCGCGGGAAGTTCCACACGCAATTTCAGCAGGGTACGTGTATTCCAGGGGTGCGCGGGATGTTCCACACGCGATTGGCCCAGTGCGAGCAGGGTACGTGTATTCCAGGGGTGCGTGGGAAGTTCCACACGCGATTTCAGCAGGGTACGTGTATTCCAGGGGTGCGCGGGAAGTTCCACACGCGATTGGCCCAGTGCGAGCAGGGAACGTGTATTTCAGGGGTGCGCGGGAAGTTCCACACGCGATTTCAGCAGGGTACGTGTATTCCAGGGGTGCGCGGGAAGTTCCACACGCGATTGGCCCAGTGCGAGCAGGGTACGTGTATTTCAGGGGTGCGCGGGAAGTTCCACATGTGTTTTCTGCAGGGTACGTGTATCTCAGGGGTGCGCGGGAAGTTCCACACGCGATTTCAGCAGGGTACGTGTATTTCAGGGGTGCGCGGGAAGTTCCACACGCGATTGGCCCAGTGCGAGCAGGGTACGTGTATTCCATGGGTGCGCGGGAAGTTCCACATGCGATTCCAGCAGGGTATGTGAATTCCAGGGGTTCTGCGGAGTACTACACGTGAATTGGCCGTGTGGGTCCTCCCAGGTGTACGCTCGACAACCTCCACGGCCCCTGCAGGCAGCCCACACCACGGGGGACTACCCTGCACCCCTGCTCATGTCCCGCAGGCAGCCCATCCACCATGGGCATGCCCCGCAGCCAACCCACATGTCACCTTGCACTACTGATCAACAATGCATGTCTCCCACCACCCCCACCCCCCAGCAGTGCAGGGGCACCCTCCACCAGGCCCCCACTCATGTCTCCCACCACCCCCACCCCCCCAGTCACCAGGGGCACCCTCCACCAGGCCCCCACTCATGTCTCCCACCACCCCCACCCCGCACCATCCAGGGGCAGCCCCCACCAGGCCCCCACTCATGTCTCCCACCACCCCCACCCCCCCAGTCACCAGGGGCACCCTCCACCAGGCCCCCACTCATGTCTCCCACCACCCCCACCCCCCCAGTCACCAGGGGCACCCTCCACCAGGCCCCCACTCATGTCTCCCACCACCCCCACCCCCCACCATCCAGGGGCACCCTCCACCAGGCCCCCACTCATGTCTCCCACCACCCCCACCCCCCAGCAGTGCAGGGGCAGCCCCCACCAGGCCCCCACTCATGTCTCCCACCACCCCCACCCCCCAGCAGTGCAGGGGCACCCTCCACCAGGCCCCCACTCATGTCTCCCACCACCCCCACCCCCCCAGTCACCAGGGGCACCCTCCACCAGGCCCCCACTCATGTCTCCCACCACCCCCACCCCGCACCATCCAGGGGCAGCCCCCACCAGGCCCCCACTCATGTCTCCCACCACCCCCACCCCCCCAGTCACCAGGGACACCCTCCACCAGGCCCCCACTCATGTCTCCCACCACCCCCACCCCCCCAGTCACCAGGGGCACCCTCCACCAGGCCCCCACTCATGTCTCCCACCACCCCCACCATCCAGGGGCACCCTCCACCAGGCCCCCACTCATGTCTCCCACCACCCCCACCCCCCAGCAGTGCAGGGGCAGCCCCCACCAGGCCCCCACTCATGTCTCCCACCACCCCCACCACCCAGCCACCAGGGGCACCCTCCACCAGGCCCCCACTCATGTCTCCCAGCGTGCTACGTGTATTTCAGGGGTTCGCGTGAAGTTTCTCACGCGATCGGGCCTGGGGGAGCGGGCTACGTGTATTTCAGGGGTTCGCGGGAAGTTCCACACGCGAATAGCCTGGGCGCGTGTATTTCAGGGGTGCGCGGGAAGTTCCACACGCGAATAGCCTGGGCGCGTGTATTTCAGGGGTGCGCGGGAAGTTCCACACGCGAATAGCCTGGGCGCGTGTATTTCAGGGGTGCGCGGGAAGTTCCACACGCGAATAGCCTGGGCGCGTGTATTTCAGGGGTGCGCGGGAAGTTCCACACGCGAATAGCCTGGGCGCGTGTATTTCAGGGGAGCGCGGGAAGTTCCACACGCGAATAGCCTGGGCGCGTGTATTTCAGGGGTGCGCGGGAAGTTCTACACGCGAATAGCCTGGGCGCGTGTATTTCAGCGGTGCGCGGGAAGTTCCACACGCGAATAGCCTGGGCGCGTGTATTTCAGGGGTGCGCGGGAAGTTCCACACGCGAATAGCCTGGGCGCGTGTATTTCAGGGGTGCGCGGGAAGTTTTACACACGATTTCAGCAGGGTACGTGTATTTCAGGGGTGCCGGGGAGTCCTACATGTGATTTGACAGTGTGGGTCCTCCCAGGTGTTCCCTGTACACCCTCCACGGCCCCTGCAGGCAGCCCACACCACAGGGGACTACCCTGCATCCCTGGTCATGTCCTGCAGGCAGCCCACCCAACATGGGCATGCCCCCCAGCAAAGGCACATGTCTCCTTGAACTAATGAACACCAACTCATGTCCCCCACCACACCCACCCCCCAGCACTGTGGGGCACCTGCCAGCAGGCCCCCACCCATGTCCAACTCATGTCCCCCACCACCCCCACCCCCCAGCACTGTGGGGCACCTGTCAGCAGGCCCCCACCCATGTCCAACTCATGTCCCCCACCACCCCCACCCCCCAGCACTGTGGGGCACCTGCCAGCAGGCCCCCACCCATGTCCAACTCATGTCCCCCACCACCCCCACCCCCCAGCACTGTGGGGCACCTGCCAGCAGGCCCTCGCCCATGTCCCATCCATGGCCCCCTGCACCTGGGTCCCAACAATCCCCAATCATGTCCGTAATGGCCATCCTCCCCTGCCAAAAGGCCCAACCAACTATCACATCCACCCACATATCAAAGGCAATTACATGTTACACACCCAATGTAAATAATGCAAATGAACACATGTCTGTCACACACAATGGCTGCAAGTGAATGTTAAAACACCCAACATGACATGCATGAAAGCAATGAGATGATACGACACATTGAAGGATGAAAATAAAAATGTATTGAAAATCAACTTGAATGGAAATGAAATTAGAAAAACCACAAAGCAAAACAACAAAAAGAAGATGTATGTCCATGAAAAAAATCCAAGAAATCAAAAAATCCATAGAAGAACTATTTACAAGACAATCCCGGGTCCATGAGCGCAACCAAATGAAACCTAACTATGTCAACTAACTAAAAACTGAACTATATACAAAAAAGTGGCGCATTGTCCAATCGCAACCAAATAAAAAAAAAATAATTTAAAGGAAACCTACCACTAACTATATAACTATATACAATGGCAGCGTGCAAGTCCTGCGGCTCACTCTGTGATGTTGCCGGCCAGGGCATCATCGAACTCCATGTCGATGTCCTGGAGGCGGGACTCTGTCCTGGCCCCGAGGTCTCGCAGGGATAACCCCATGTTCACCTCAAACTCCCTGCGAGCTTCCTCGAGGCACTCAGCCCGCCTCAACGCCCGACGCATGGAGAACTCCGCCCTGACCATGGTGAGCCGCTCCTCTTCCGCCCGCTGCCGCTCCGCACCTATCCGCTGGACCAACTGCTCCCACACGGAAGATACTAACATCCCAGGGTTCTCCTGCCCTCCGGCCGATGCCTGCCCCTCTGATCTTGATGGCCCCGAGCCATGATGCCTCCCACGTCGAGCCTGCTGCTGCCTCCGACGCCACTGCCTCTGCCAGCACGACGGCATCCAGGATGATGGAAACCACCGACGCCGTCGTGCACGTGCCCTGCCCGATGATGCCGTCACATCCTCCATCTGCTGCGGTCCAGTTGCTGTGTTGTCCACCCCTGCTGGACCTCTGACTCCCGACTGTGGCAGGGATGGGATCCCCACCGAGCTGGCTGCATTGGTCAGGGCAGGTCCACAGGGGGCCCTGGTGGCATCTGGGCCGGAAGACGGCAAGGAGAACGACTGGCGTATAGTCTCCACAGAGGAGGAGAGGGCCGCCAGATTGGCCGACACATGCAGGAAACCCCCGAACATGGCCGATCCCAATTGGGCCACGTCGGCACGGTGCTCTTCGTGATGACGTGCGTGCTCCTCCTGGGAAGCACGCACGGCATCACGAATCACAGCCGTGCGCATCGCGACCCCAATCAGGACCTTCTCCACACGGCCAGGGGTCCCCTCGTCCGCAGGTGGAGGGGAGTCAGATGACATGGACATCCCCTCTACCTGCGGACGGGCCTGGGACGGGGCATCCCTGCTGGTGCAAGGTGGTGCACCCACAGGTTCAGGGACAGCGACATGCACAGGCCCCTCCACGGTGACCTGTGCTGCCTCCTGCCCCTGCCCCTGGACTGCACCACTTGCACCAGCAGGGATGCCCCCACCAGGCCCCATGTGCGCCTCAGTGGCGGCCTCCTCCTCCTCTGTGGAAACCACCAACCTGGATGGCTCCTCGCCATCTACCGCCGTAGCAGGCCCCTGTGGGGGCTCACCCACCCCTTCCGCTGCAGCCGTGGGGGCATCCCCGACGCCTTGCTCCACAGCGCCGTCTCCGCCCTCTCCTTCACTAGCCGCTGCGTAGAGGGAGACATAGAACACAAGCATCAGGGTACTGTACAATGGTCCCCTAGACAGGAAGCAATAGCAGATGAGTGCCACTGTCAAAGTACACTTCCATCATGTCACACCACAACACGTGTCAGTCCAGGCAAAACACACACAGTGACAGTCATGGTGCGTGCCATGGACATTTCAATGCATGTCCAATGGACTCTCGAATCATACAATGTAATGGGACTCACATGCATCATGGGTCATGCCTATCACATGCACACACTTCACCTCAGTCACATCCATCTGGCCCCGTACACCCCAATCACAGTGCATACAAGGATGACTAGGCTGAATCAGTGAATCTGTACATTGTCACAGACATGTGTCACGCATCCATGGCACTCACAAGTCACAGACACGCAGGTCAGGCACACACACATGGATACCACATATGTATCTGGCATCAGCACCCATCCCACGCCCCCACCCATGTCCAGGAACAGAGACTGCCATGCTCTCATGTGTACAATCTGCACAGGGCTCCCCATGTCGCATTCAAACACATGCAACAACCGTGCGGTTCACACATTACAGGTCGCACATGCATTCCCATGATGTCCCTGCACACATACATGCATACATGGCCTATGTCACACATGCAGGCAAGTATCAGACAACCAGCACACTGCAACATGCCCTGTCTCACACAGCAATGCTTGGCCACTTACCGCTCAACTCCAGACGGGTCTCCCTCTCAAGGACCTGGGCGTGGAGCGCTGGGTGTGCGCGTTCCAGGACCCTCAACTGGATGGAACTCATGCGGCCCCGGCCCCCCTCCACGAGGCGCCGGGCCTTCATGAGGGTCCTGGACCTCAAGTCTTCCCAGCGCTTCTTGACCTTCTGGATGGTGCGGGTTGCCACCCCCTCCGCGTTGATGGCAACCACACAGTCGGCCCAGATCCTGTCCCGTCCTTCCTTGTTGGCGCGGGACGATCCGAAGAGGGCATCATACTGCCCCAGGACTTGCTCCACCAGGACACCAACTTCGGCGGCAGTGAAGCTGGTGCCCCTCTGCCCCTCTGGCTGGGGGTTGCCACTGGTGCCAGATGTTGATGTGCCCGACATGGCAACCCCAGGGGCAGGAGTGGGTGGCCAACTGGGTCCTGGGGCTGGGCTGTGGAGCGATGTTATCCGAGTCGGGAGTCTTCTGTTCCAGCAGGGGTGGACACAGCAACTGGACACCTGCAGATGGCTGATGTGCAGGCACCAAATGGCAGGGCACGGTGGCAGCAGGCAGGCAGGCAGGCAGGCAGCAGCAGATGGCACGTGGGAGGCTGCTCGGGGCACTGGGGGGCAGTAATTCGGCCTTCTGGGCAGGAGCGTGGTCTTCCGTGTGTTTTCGCGTGGCCAGCTTGATACGGAGTGATTTGGCACGTGAAAATCCTGCACGTCAGCGTGAAAATCGAGGAAAGGCCCTTAGCGCGTAAGCGCGTCAGCACGCGTACGCGATTTCATTGGACCAAAGGCCCTTACAGCGTAAGCACGTCTGTGACGTTTTGCGCACGGGCGTTGCCCTGGCAGGGCTTGGTGATCCCACGTGCCTTTAAGTTCCGTACATGCTTTTCGTGCGGTGCGTGTGTTTTCCATCCGTTGGGGTTCACACGCTATTACTTCACAGCGGGTGTTGGCTACGTGTTCTTCTACACGCAAGGCAGACGGTGAGTGGTACCCCGCTCCCGTGAAAAACTTCACGCGAACCCCTGTAATACACGTAGCCCGCTCCCCCAGGCCCGATCGCGTGAAAAACTTCACGCGAACCCCTGTGATACACGTAGCCCGCTCCCCCAGGCCCGATCGCGTGAAAAACTTCACGCAAACCCCTGTGATACACGTAGCCCGCTCCCCCAGGCCCGATCGCGTGGAAAACTGCACGCGAACCCCTGTAATACACGTAGCCCGCTTCCCCAGGCCCGATCGCGTGAGAAACTTCACACGAACCCCTGAAATACACGTAGCCTGATCGCGTGAAAAACTTCACGCGAACCCCTGAAATACACGTAGCCCGCTCCCCCAGGCCCGATCACGTGAAAAACTTCACGCGAACCCCTGAGATACACGTAGCCCGCTCCCCCAGGCCCGATCGCATGAGAAACTTCACGCGAACCCCTGTGATACACGTAGCCCGCTCCCCCAGGCCCGATCGCGTGAAAAACTTCACGCGAACCCCTGTGATACACGTAGCCCGCTCCCCCAGGCCCGATCGCGCGTGAAAAACTTCACGCGAACCCCTGTAATACACGTAGCCCGCTCCCCCAGGCCCGATCACGTGAAAAACTTCACGCGAACCCCTGTAATACACATACCCTGCTGAAATCGCGTGTGAGACTTCCTGCGCACCCCGGTATACACGCACACGTATTTTTTGTCAGCGGGTGTCCGTGTTTGTGGGTACCCCTTTGCACGTCATTTGTCCTGGAGGGCCACAGTATAGGACATTCATCATGGCAGTATATAGGTGCTATTTGTTGGCGCACCTTTTGGCGCACATTTCTTACAGCCGCAGAGACGCTACCGCCTGCTTTCTTGTGGCGGTCGTGTTTGTGCCTGTGCGCTGGTTTGAGCGTGCGCTTTTTTCCCCTATTCTATTCCATGAATACGTGTTGTAGGCGAGCGTGTGGGCGTTCCGCGCACTTGTGCCCTGTACTTTCCCCCGTGACGCCCATGTTTTGGCAAGTTGTTCCCCATTCCGAGTGTTACGCCCGTGTCCCGCCTACTTTTGTTGCGTGCGCCGCGCTATGTGCGAATTTCGCTGTGGCCTGTGCGATTTTCGCTGTGACCTGGCGCACGCTGTTAGATGGCCTGTGCGCCAACGTGCGCTGCGCACTTTTTTATCGCACATCCGCTGGTTTTCTCGCGCACGGACTTCCATGAATCGATGTGCGCTGCTTTTCGTGCGATTTTCGCACTTGCACTGCGATTTTCGCTATTCCACTGCGATTCGCACGTTTTTGCCCACTTGCGCCGCGCTAATTATTCCATGAATCGGCCTGTAAGTTTCAGTGGTAATTTTGCTGTGGTAATGCATGATACATTATATTTCTGGAACACATTTGCAGAGCAGTGTCACCTAAACGTCAGGCATGGGAGAGGGACATTTTGTGAAGGTGTGTTGTGCATCAAACTAGTGCTGATCATACGAGAGAAAAGGAGTAGATTACACTCTACACTCATTTAATCACTGAACTCTCTGCTTAGACTGAAAGCAAGTATTTTCAAGTTCTATTCAGAGTAAGGCAGGCACGTTGTGAAGTTATTTTACTGACCTATTAAGACTGTTAGCAGTCATACTGAAAAGTACCAGTATTTATATATAATCATATTATTTTATGAATGCCATCCAATATCTTATCTCCAACGACCACTAGACACAGGTTTATAGTATTCTCAGACCTGACACTGGTCCCTCTCCTCTGACTTACGACATGCCTTACGACATGTCGACCTCTCCTCTGTCTTACGACATTATGCGTACCAGCCTCTATGGAACTCATCGACTTGCACGACGATGGTCCTGTATATTTGTATACTATTACTGTATCCTGTATAATTTGTATAACTTGCATAATATCTATATTATACATTACTGTATCTTGTATAATATGTATAACTTTCACTGTATCCTGTATAATCTGTAACGATGCAAGCTTCGCATTATCCTACCTGCTGCGCCCTTCTACCTATGGGTCTGGAGCGCATTAGAAATAAAACAAACAAACAAACAAACAAATAAGTCTCCAATGTCTGCAGAAAGGTCTTGATGATATTCTTTTCATGATATAGATATATAAGATGTTGAGACCCATCTGTGGACTGAATGTCTTGTCTGGGCTGCTCTTACTCTGCCCTCCTCCTCTGTCTTCCTATTGAAAAGGTCACCAGTAATCAGCACCCTGGTGTGAGTTGATCGATGTCAGGGCAGAACTGTCTTTGAATCACCGGTTTCCAGAGGTCTTCCCTAGGAGGGTTCCTGTTTGCTGGAGCAAAGCATTGAATCTCCTCTTGGGAATCAAAGAGGTCTTCCTGGAGTGGGTCACACATAATGGTTGTGGGTAAAACCTTGCCAGATAGCTAATTCACATCCTGTCCTGCCATGATCGAGTTATTGTTACCCAAGCTGGAAATACTATGACATCCAAATGCTTGTGACACTATAATTGTGTAATCTCAGTAACCACAATGTCAAAACCAGACATGTTTTTTTCTTATACTTTAATAACAGCCACCAGACTGTATAGGCAACATAATTACTATATTATTTTATGAAACAGGGGGGTGGATGGTAAAATGAACACTTCTGTCTGTTGGAACTTTGAGTTCCAGCAGCCTTGTTAATGAATGAATATGTGACTTTAGACCCTGCCCTGCTGCCACTGCAGAACCGTTGCTTGGGAAGCCAGGAGGTGGCTTAATAATGGTACATGTATGCATCTGCAGGTGGGCTCACTCCTGCCTCAGCCTCTCAGATCCCATGGATTCCCTCTAGGTGGAGGACGCTGCTGCAACGCTCCTGCCATGCTTGCAGCCTCAGTGGGGAAGGGGGTCCTCCGCCTGTCCCACTGCTGAGTTGGCGGTGTGTGGAAATGAGGTTGCGTACCCTCAGCCTCAGGTCGTCCCACCGCTTGTGGCAGTCCTTCACGCTCCTCACTGCCACGCCCACAGCGGTGCACTTGTGTGCAGCTTCGGCCCACACCTCCTTCCTCCGCTGCTGTGTGGCACGCCGTTGGTCGGTGCTGAACAGCATCTCCGCATTGTCCACAATGTGCTCCACCAAGTCGGTTAGCTCCGCCTCGCTGAAGCGCTGTTTGCGCTGCCTCTGAGCAGGAATCCTGGCAGACATGCTGGTGGTCCCTTTTGGCTTCTCAGAGTTAGGATTGTGCTGGCTCTGGATAGCAATGGATTGTGCTTTTACATGATGGCCGCCTCTCTGTTTCCTGTTTTGGCGATCATGGTATTTCCGGTTCCGTGTCCGTGGCGGCGGAGGCGGAAACGGGTTTTGCGCCACTTGTGGCTGCGTTATTTCCATTTCCGTGGGGTTTTCCGTGACGGCGGTAACAACGTTTCCGAGTCCGTGTGGTGCGCGCGACCGACAGCGTGTAATCGGACGGTTTTTCCGCAACCTTGCGGACACGGAAACGTTTTTACCGCCGTCACGGATTTTGCACGGTCCCAGACTGGCAGGTTGTAATGAGGCCCAATGTTTCCTTCGGGAGAAAGTGCAATGGAATCTTATGATTCTCAAAAACATTTGGAAACAAAATCATATTAGAAATGTATAAAGCACAGGTGACAGCAACTGCCACTTGTGGTGCTGAGACCTGGGGACATTGTAAGATCCAAGTTATTTTATGGTGGCTCCCAAAAACCACCCTAATGTCCTTTTAAATCTGTAACTTGGCCTTATGCCCATACTTGAAGAGTTCACTCTTGCTTTGCTGTGTACGTATCTGGTCTGGTGATACCCATTCTAAATACAGAACATCCCTAAAAGGGTTTATAGTGATAATACCGAATACAAAAATCTCGAAAACAAAAATCTCGAAAAAAAAGGCCGAAAACAAAAATATCGAATTTTTTTTTATGATGTTTTTTTTTCGAAATGGGGGGGTTCCCCCCCAACCCCCCTTTTTTTGTATTTTTTTTTATTTTAACCCTTTTTTTTACTTACCTGACCCCCAAAAACACATAAATAAATAATTAAATTATTCGATATTTTTTTTTTCGAGATTTTTGTCATTCGGTATTATTTTTTCGGCCTTTTGACTGACCACCCCCTAAAAGATATTCTAACTTGCCAGAATATTCTAATTATGCCATGGTTTGAACTTATTCAAGTTATTTTGGGCTAACCCAGATGGAATCTCTAATAACAGTAGGCTGGAAGTTCTGGACGCTTACCTAGAATATACCACAAGACAACATATAAGCAAGTGCCTGCATTTTTTGACTGGTTATATTTGTCAATCAAGCGAGGCAATTCTCTCTAAGAGTATTTTAGCCTTATTGCAAGTCCTACCCAGAGAGCTTTATTTATAATACTTCATCTGGCACTCTACCAATTGGTCAGTTAAGGCCCAGTTGCACAGAGCCTTCTCTGATTGTTGGCCATTTTGTCCCAGGACAACTGAAACAGTGCTGCATTTTCTTTCCCAGTGCCCATGTATGCCGACATTCATAAGAAAAACTTAAAACCATGTCTGGCAAATAGATGTATGCAATCTCAGATTATTGCTGAACAAGTATGTAAAAATTGGCAAATACCGACGATCTCACATCCTCTGTCTCGAGTTATCTTGGTGGAGAGAAGGAATGGTGGAGAAGAGAGAAAACCCTCAGAAACCTTAGCTTAAGATGTCTTATCGGTGTTAAGCAAAATCCTTGTATGATCATTATCTTAACTTATTCATTTTGGAACGATGTTTGTATCAGATATAATTCAATATTCTATTACACTGTTCTGTACTTTTATGGTTATTAACCGAAATAAAGTTAAGACAACAACGACAGTATTCAATTTAGCACATCTTTATATTCAGCAACATTTCTCACTATGAAACACTGCATAGTGTTTGCCAATGATTGTTAAGTTTGGCTGAAACCTTTGACCTGCTTCCACCTTTTGATAGTTCCAGCAAGGATGGCACAAGTTAATTCCATTGATTTCTAGAGAGAACATTAAACATAGATCTAGAAGGTAAAGAAATGTGGTCCTAGAGACTTCATATGTATGCCTAGCTTCTGGATGATTTTTAGCACTAAATTCAAAATTTCAAAGCTGAAAGCACCTAAATGCAGCTGTTCTACCCATTCTTTCATATTGATATTGATATTTTATTTCTATCGCGCTCATACACAAGTGTTCCAGAGCGCGACAAGGCAAGTGAGGGGAACAGGGGAGAACAAAACAGCGATCTTACTAGGCCCAGTGACATTCAGAACG
Organism: Ambystoma mexicanum; assembly: GCF_040938575.1. Taxonomy (NCBI): domain Eukaryota; kingdom Metazoa; phylum Chordata; class Amphibia; order Caudata; family Ambystomatidae; genus Ambystoma; species Ambystoma mexicanum. The sequence continues at coordinate 685,324,101 of NC_090928.1, forward strand.
CGCAAGTGCATGGGAGAGGGGGAGGGGAAAAGTGCATGGAAGGGGGGAGAAGCGGAAAGTGTGAAGCAGAGGAGAAACAAATAAATAACAATAAATAAATAATAAAGGCAACAAACAGTGGTAGTGCAGCCAGCAATCTGCAAGTGCTAGGTTTAAGGCAGCAGACAGGGTGGATAGAGGGTGACCAGGTGCACGGTGCCGAGAGAGAACAGATCAGCAGGGGAGAGGGGGAGCAAAGGCAGAAGGAAAGAGGAAGGGCTTGAGGTGCTTCCAGAACCGGAGATGGTTCTCCTCAAGTTTTAGAGTGGCAGGGAGGCTGTTCCAGATGGAGGCCCCAGCCAAAGACAGAGATCTACCCCAGCTCGTTTCTTTGAAAAATGACTGACCCTGAGAGAGTTGGAGGCAGAGGAGCGAAGAGCTCGAGAGGGGAGGTATTTGCGGAGGGATAGCTGAAGGTATTTTGGACCCAGGCCCCAGAAAGCCTTGTGGACAATGCAGAGGGTTTTGAATTTAATCCTTGCATCCACTGGGAGCCAATGGAGAGATTGCAGAGCTGTAGAGATACGATCCCAGGGCTTGAGGCCATGGACAAGTCTTGCAGTCCTGTTCTGGATTAGTTGCAGAGGGCAGAGAGTAGAGGCAGGTAGAGGCTCTTGCAATATTCCAAGCTAGAGAGAACCAGAGCTTGGGATACCATGAGCTTCTGGGGGAAGGAGAGGAAAGGCAGAGTACCTCTGTGGAGGTGCAGTATGAAATGTGACTTTTTAGAGGCCTCAGAGATGTGGGCGGAGAAGGAGAGGGTGGAGCTAAAGATGACCCTGAGGTTCTTAGCCTTGCAGGTGGGGGTAGGAGGAGGGCCAAGGGAGGCCAGCCAGAGAGTGAGGGGAAAGGATGGTGAAGGTGTGCCAATGAGGAGGATCTCTGTCTTGCTGGCATTCAGACAAAGATCATTGGTGGCACACCAATCTTGAATGGCAGTTAGGCAATCAGAGATGAGAGAGGGAGGAAAGTTGGCAGAGGGCAGCCTGAAAATGAGTTGAGTGTCGTCAGAGTAGCACTGGAAATTTGAGCAGAAAGTGGCAATGCAGTGGGCGAGAGTTGCCAGGTATTGGTTGGTTCTCCTGTTGACCTGAGTCCAGGACATCAGGACCCGTATTTTTGGTAAAACAGAAAGTTGATGGCTGGAAGGTTTTGAATTAATCATAACCACGGGCAAAGCTCTGGGCAACCCTCCAGACCATCGTTTTTCAGCCTACCAAGCCATTACAGAAGGGGAAAAACCATATGCAAATCAGGCTTGGTCCTACCCCAAAAGGGGCAGTCCAGCCCGAACTGCTAGGTCACATCCCTTCTGCACGAGACCACAAGCATCCCCAGACATGTTTCAGCCTTGTTGGGCGTCATCAGTGAGGAGTAGCTTGGGTCTCTAGGCCCGGCAGACTCGGGACCCACGTCTGGGCATACCCGTCCCACTCGGGGTGACTTTAGCAAAACAGAAAGTTGATGGCTGGAAGGTTTTGAATTAATCATAACCACGGGCAAAGCTCTGGGCAACCCTCCAGACCATCGTTTTTCAGCCTACCAAGCCATTACAGAAGGGGAAAAACCATATGCAAATCAGGCTTGGTCCTACCCCAAAAGGGGCAGTCCAGCCCGAACTGCTAGGTCACATCCCTTCTGCACGAGACCACAAGCATCCCCAGACATGTTTCAGCCTTGTTGGGCGTCATCAGTGAGGAGTAGCTTGGGTCTCTAGGCCCGGCAGACTCGGGACCCACGTCTGGGCATACCCGTCCCACTCGGGGTGACTTTAGCAAAACAGAAAGTTGATGGCTGGAAGGTTTTGAATTAATCATAACCACGGGCAAAGCTCTGGGCAACCCTCCAGACCATCGTTTTTCAGCCTACCAAGCCATTACAGAAGGGGAAAAACCATATGCAAATCAGGCTTGGTCCTACCCCAAAAGGGGCAGTCCAGCCCGAACTGCTAGGTCACATCCCTTCTGCACGAGACCACAAGCATCCCCAGACATGTTTCAACCTTGTTGGGCATCATCAGTGAGGAGTAGCTTGGGTCTCTAGGCCCGGCAGACTCGGGACCCACGTCTGGGCATACCCGTCCCACTCGGGGTGACTTTAGCAAAACAGAAAGTTGATGGCTGGAAGGTTTTGAATTAATCATAACCACGGGCAAAGCTCTGGGCAACCCTCCAGACCATCGTTTTTCAGCCTACCAAGCCATTACAGAAGGGGAAAAACCATATGCAAATCAGGCTTGGTCCTACCCCAAAAGGGGCAGTCCAGCCCGAACTGCTAGGTCACATCCCTTCTGCACGAGGCCACAAGCATCCCCAGACATGTTTCACCCTTGTTGGGCGTCATCAGTGAGGAGTAGCTTGGGTCTCTAGGCCCGGCAGACTCGGGACCCACGTCTGGGCATACCCGTCCCACTCGGGGTGACTTTAGCAAAACAGAAAGTTGATGGCTGGAAGGTTTTGAATTAATCATAACCACGGGCAAAGCTCTGGGCAACCCTCCAGACCATCGTTTTTCAGCCTACCAAGCCATTACAGAAGGGGAAAAACCATATGCAAATCAGGCTTGGTCCTACCCCAAAAGGGGCAGTCCAGCCCGAACTGCTGGGTCACATCCCTTCTGCACGAGACCACAAGCATCCCCAGACATGTTTCAGCCTTGTTGGGCGTCATCAGTGAGGAGTAGCTTGGGTCTCTAGGCCCGGCAGACTCGGGACCCACGTCTGGGCATACCCGTCCCACTTGGGGTGACTTTAGCAAAACAGAAAGTTGATGGCTGGAAGGTTTTGAATTAATCATAACCACGGGCAAAGCTCTGGGCAACCCTCCAGACCATCGTTTTTCAGCCTACCAAGCCATTACAGAAGGGGAAAAACCATATGTAAATAAGGCTTGGTCCTACCCCAAAAGGGGCAGTCCAGCCCGAACTGCTAGGTCACATCCCTTCTGCACGAGACCACAAGCATCCCCAGACATGTTTCAGCCTTGTTGGGCGTCATCAGTGAGGAGTAGCTTGGGTCTCTAGGCCCGGCAGACTCGGGACCCACGTCTGGGCATACCCGTCCCACTCGGGGTGACTTTAGCAAAACAGAAAGTTGATGGCTGGAAGGTTTTGAATTAATCATAACCACGGGCAAAGCTCTGGGCAACCCTCCAGACCATCGTTTTTCAGCCTACCAAGCCATTACAGAAGGGGAAAAACCATATGCAAATCAGGCTTGGTCCTACCCCAAAAGGGGCAGTCCAGCCCGAACTGCTAGGTCACATCCCTTCTGCACGAGACCACAAGCATCCCCAGACATGTTTCAGCCTTGTTGGGCGTCATCAGTGAGGAGTAGCTTGGGTCTCTAGGCCCGGCAGACTCGGGACCCACGTCTGGGCATACCCGTCCCACTCGGGGTGACTTTAGCAAAACAGAAAGTTGATGGCTGGAAGGTTTTGAATTAATCATAACCACGGGCAAAGCTCTGGGCAACCCTCCAGACCATCGTTTTTCAGCCTACCAAGCCATTACAGAAGGGGAAAAACCATATGCAAATCAGGCTTGGTCCTACCCCAAAAGGGGCAGTCCAGCCCGAACTGCTAGGTCACATCCCTTCTGCACGAGACCACAAGCATCCTCAGACATGTTTCAGCCTTGTTGGGCGTCATCAGTGAGGAGTAGCTTGGGTCTCTAGGCCCGGCAGACTCGGGACCCACGTCTGGGCATACCCGTCCCACTCGGGGTGACTTTAGCAAAACAGAAAGTTGATGGCTGGAAGGTTTTGAATTAATCATAACCACGGGCAAAGCTCTGGGCAACCCTCCAGACCATCGTTTTTCAGCCTACCAAGCCATTACAGAAGGGGAAAAACCATATGCAAATCAGGCTTGGTCCTACCCCAAAAGGGGCAGTCCAGCCCGAACTGCTAGGTCACATCCCTTCTGCACGAGACCACAAGCATCCCCAGACATGTTTCAGCCTTGTTGGGCGTCATCAGTGAGGAGTAGCTTGGGTCTCTAGGCCCGGCAGACTCGGGACCCACGTCTGGGCATACCCGTCCCACTCGGGGTGACTTTAGCAAAACAGAAAGTTGATGGCTGGAAGGTTTTGAATTAATCATAACCACGGGCAAAGCTCTGGGCAACCCTCCAGACCATCGTTTTTCAGCCTACCAAGCCATTACAGAAGGGGAAAAACCATATGCAAATCAGGCTTGGTCCTACCCCAAAAGGGGCAGTCCAGCCCGAACTGCTAGGTCACATCCCTTCTGCACGAGACCACAAGCATCCCCAGACATGTTTCAGCCTTGTTGGGCGTCATCAGTGAGGAGTAGCTTGGGTCTCTAGGCCCGGCAGACTCGGGACCCACGTCTGGGCATACCCGTCCCACTCGGGGTGACTTTAGCAAAACAGAAAGTTGATGGCTGGAAGGTTTTGAATTAATCATAACCACGGGCAAAGCTCTGGGCAACCCTCCAGACCATCGTTTTTCAGCCTACCAAGCCATTACAGAAGGGGAAAAACCATATGCAAATCAGGCTTGGTCCTACCCCAAAAGGGGCAGTCCAGCCCGAACTGCTGGGTCACATCCCTTCTGCACGAGACCACAAGCATCCCCAGACATGTTTCAGCCTTGTTGGGCGTCATCAGTGAGGAGTAGCTTGGGTCTCTAGGCCCGGCAGACTCGGGACCCACGTCTGGGCATACCCGTCCCACTTGGGGTGACTTTAGCAAAACAGAAAGTTGATGGCTGGAAGGTTTTGAATTAATCATAACCACGGGCAAAGCTCTGGGCAACCCTCCAGACCATCGTTTTTCAGCCTACCAAGCCATTACAGAAGGGGAAAAACCATATGTAAATAAGGCTTGGTCCTACCCCAAAAGGGGCAGTCCAGCCCGAACTGCTAGGTCACATCCCTTCTGCACGAGACCACAAGCATCCCCAGACATGTTTCAGCCTTGTTGGGCGTCATCAGTGAGGAGTAGCTTGGGTCTCTAGGCCCGGCAGACTCGGGACCCACGTCTGGGCATACCCGTCCCACTCGGGGTGACTTTAGCAAAACAGAAAGTTGATGGCTGGAAGGTTTTGAATTAATCATAACCACGGGCAAAGCTCTGGGCAACCCTCCAGACCATCGTTTTTCAGCCTACCAAGCCATTACAGAAGGGGAAAAACCATATGCAAATCAGGCTTGGTCCTACCCCAAAAGGGGCAGTCCAGCCCGAACTGCTAGGTCACATCCCTTCTGCACGAGACCACAAGCATCCCCAGACATGTTTCAGCCTTGTTGGGCGTCATCAGTGAGGAGTAGCTTGGGTCTCTAGGCCCGGCAGACTCGGGACCCACGTCTGGGCATACCCGTCCCACTCGGGGTGACTTTAGCAAAACAGAAAGTTGATGGCTGGAAGGTTTTGAATTAATCATAACCACGGGCAAAGCTCTGGGCAACCCTCCAGACCATCGTTTTTCAGCCTACCAAGCCATTACAGAAGGGGAAAAACCATATGCAAATCAGGCTTGGTCCTACCCCAAAAGGGGCAGTCCAGCCCGAACTGCTGGGTCACATCCCTTCTGCACGAGACCACAAGCATCCCCAGACATGTTTCAGCCTTGTTGGGCGTCATCAGTGAGGAGTAGCTTGGGTCTCTAGGCCCGGCAGACTCGGGACCCACGTCTGGGCATACCCGTCCCACTTGGGGTGACTTTAGCAAAACAGAAAGTTGATGGCTGGAAGGTTTTGAATTAATCATAACCACGGGCAAAGCTCTGGGCAACCCTCCAGACCATCGTTTTTCAGCCTACCAAGCCATTACAGAAGGGGAAAAACCATATGTAAATAAGGCTTGGTCCTACCCCAAAAGGGGCAGTCCAGCCCGAACTGCTAGGTCACATCCCTTCTGCACGAGACCACAAGCATCCCCAGACATGTTTCAGCCTTGTTGGGCGTCATCAGTGAGGAGTAGCTTGGGTCTCTAGGCCCGGCAGACTCGGGACCCACGTCTGGGCATACCCGTCCCACTCGGGGTGACTTTAGCAAAACAGAAAGTTGATGGCTGGAAGGTTTTGAATTAATCATAACCACGGGCAAAGCTCTGGGCAACCCTCCAGACCATCGTTTTTCAGCCTACCAAGCCATTACAGAAGGGGAAAAACCATATGCAAATCAGGCTTGGTCCTACCCCAAAAGGGGCAGTCCAGCCCGAACTGCTGGGTCACATCCCTTCTGCACGAGACCACAAGCATCCCCAGACATGTTTCAGCCTTGTTGGGCGTCATCAGTGAGGAGTAGCTTGGGTCTCTAGGCCCGGCAGACTCGGGACCCACGTCTGGGCATACCCGTCCCACTTGGGGTGACTTTAGCAAAACAGAAAGTTGATGGCTGGAAGGTTTTGAATTAATCATAACCACGGGCAAAGCTCTGGGCAACCCTCCAGACCATCGTTTTTCAGCCTACCAAGCCATTACAGAAGGGGAAAAACCATATGTAAATAAGGCTTGGTCCTACCCCAAAAGGGGCAGTCCAGCCCGAACTGCTAGGTCACATCCCTTCTGCACGAGACCACAAGCATCCCCAGACATGTTTCAGCCTTGTTGGGCGTCATCAGTGAGGAGTAGCTTGGGTCTCTAGGCCCGGCAGACTCGGGACCCACGTCTGGGCATACCCGTCCCACTCGGGGTGACTTTAGCAAAACAGAAAGTTGATGGCTGGAAGGTTTTGAATTAATCATAACCACGGGCAAAGCTCTGGGCAACCCTCCAGACCATCGTTTTTCAGCCTACCAAGCCATTACAGAAGGGGAAAAACCATATGCAAATCAGGCTTGGTCCTACCCCAAAAGGGGCAGTCCAGCCCGAACTGCTAGGTCACATCCCTTCTGCACGAGACCACAAGCATCCCCAGACATGTTTCAGCCTTGTTGGGCGTCATCAGTGAGGAGTAGCTTGGGTCTCTAGGCCCGGCAGACTCGGGACCCACGTCTGGGCATACCCGTCCCACTCGGGGTGACTTTAGCAAAACAGAAAGTTGATGGCTGGAAGGTTTTGAATTAATCATAACCACGGGCAAAGCTCTGGGCAACCCTCCAGACCATCGTTTTTCAGCCTACCAAGCCATTACAGAAGGGGAAAAACCATATGCAAATCAGGCTTGGTCCTACCCCAAAAGGGGCAGTCCAGCCCGAACTGCTAGGTCACATCCCTTCTGCACGAGACCACAAGCATCCTCAGACATGTTTCAGCCTTGTTGGGCGTCATCAGTGAGGAGTAGCTTGGGTCTCTAGGCCCGGCAGACTCGGGACCCACGTCTGGGCATACCCGTCCCACTCGGGGTGACTTTAGCAAAACAGAAAGTTGATGGCTGGAAGGTTTTGAATTAATCATAACCACGGGCAAAGCTCTGGGCAACCCTCCAGACCATCGTTTTTCAGCCTACCAAGCCATTACAGAAGGGGAAAAACCATATGCAAATCAGGCTTGGTCCTACCCCAAAAGGGGCAGTCCAGCCCGAACTGCTAGGTCACATCCCTTCTGCACGAGACCACAAGCATCCCCAGACATGTTTCAGCCTTGTTGGGCGTCATCAGTGAGGAGTAGCTTGGGTCTCTAGGCCCGGCAGACTCGGGACCCACGTCTGGGCATACCCGTCCCACTCGGGGTGACTTTAGCAAAACAGAAAGTTGATGGCTGGAAGGTTTTGAATTAATCATAACCACGGGCAAAGCTCTGGGCAACCCTCCAGACCATCGTTTTTCAGCCTACCAAGCCATTACAGAAGGGGAAAAACCATATGCAAATCAGGCTTGGTCCTACCCCAAAAGGGGCAGTCCAGCCCGAACTGCTAGGTCACATCCCTTCTGCACGAGACCACAAGCATCCCCAGACATGTTTCAGCCTTGTTGGGCGTCATCAGTGAGGAGTAGCTTGGGTCTCTAGGCCCGGCAGACTCGGGACCCACGTCTGGGCATACCCGTCCCACTCGGGGTGACTTTAGCAAAACAGAAAGTTGATGGCTGGAAGGTTTTGAATTAATCATAACCACGGGCAAAGCTCTGGGCAACCCTCCAGACCATCGTTTTTCAGCCTACCAAGCCATTACAGAAGGGGAAAAAACATTATGCAAATCAGGCTTGGTCCTACCCCAAAAGGGGCAGTCCAGTCCGAACTGCTAGGTCACATCCCTTCTGCACGAGACCACAAGCATCCCCAGACATGTTTCAGCCTTGTTGGGCGTCATCAGTGAGGAGTAGCTTGGGTCTCTAGGCCCGGCAGACTCGGGACCCACGTCTGGGCATACCAGTCCCACTCGGGGTGACTTTAGCAAAACAGAAAGTTGATGGCTGGAAGGTTTTGAATTAATCATAACCACGGGCAAAGCTCTGGGCAACCCTCCAGACCATCGTTTTTCAGCCTACCAAGCCATTACAGAAGGGGAAAAACCATATGCAAATCAGGCTTGGTCCTACCCCAAAAGGGGCAGTCCAGCCCGAACTGCTAGGTCACATCCCTTCTGCACGAGACCACAAGCATCCCCAGACATGTTTCAGCCTTGTTGGGCGTCATCAGTGAGGAGTAGCTTGGGTCTCTAGGCCCGGCAGACTCGGGACCCACGTCTGGGCATACCCGTCCCACTCGGGGTGACTTTAGCAAAACAGAAAGTTGATGGCTGGAAGGTTTTGAATTAATCATAACCACGGGCAAAGCTCTGGGCAACCCTCCAGACCATCGTTTTTCAGCCTACCAAGCCATTACAGAAGGGGAAAAACCATATGCAAATCAGGCTTGGTCCTACCCCAAAAGGGGCAGTCCAGCCCGAACTGCTAGGTCACATCCCTTCTGCACGAGACCACAAGCATCCCCAGACATGTTTCAGCCTTGTTGGGCGTCATCAGTGAGGAGTAGCTTGGGTCTCTAGGCCCGGCAGACCCGGTATTTTTGGTACCACAGTGTGTGTATATATATATATATATATAAAAACAAATAGATACATTCATGATGTATAGGCTTATGAGTTATCTCACACACAATAGTCATGATACTCTGGTTATGTTTAAAAACCATGAAGTAGAGGTTGTCCAAACAGATTTTGTCAGCCTTGTGAAACAACCTGTTGTTTAGACACGCACTCATTTAAAAATACTGCATCCATCGTGAAAGCTCATGAATGAGAAGACTCTAACAAATTCAGATATATTATTAGCTAGGAGAGTTTCTATTTTGAATGTAGTTTGTGGCAATGAGTGTGCTCTGGCCAAGGCTAGGGGAAAAATGTACTATGTATTTGTCGCTAGGATCTTGAGAAGAAATTTGAGGATTCACCTTTTTTAAGAAATATATCCACAAGTTCATTCTGGGAACATCTACTTGTGAGATTTGCGGTCATATTTCAATGATAAAGGCTGGAAGTTGGGAAAGGAAAGGGACACTGTTTAAGCTGAGTCCTCCAACCACCTTAGTGCTACACTGGTGTAAGCAGCATGTGATTCCTGGTGTAAGTTCTATTAGGCAAGTCGTTTCTTATGAATCTCCTAAATGTGCCCTAGGGGTGCTCAAGCAGAAGACTGTTTGAAACATTTTCCACTGGTCCACTGAAGTTTATTTATTTATTTATTTTAATTGTTGTAAAGTGCTACACGTCCATAAGCCTCACAGCACACATAAAACAAGACAGAACAGGAAATAGACAAAAGATTAGCAGGAAGTCATGCCATAGAGGAAACTAAAGGAGTTACTCCGCTGAGTTAAACAAGAGTGTTTTAATTGCTTTCTTAAAGACAACCAGGGAGGACAAACAAATACCTAGTTGCCAAGGACAGAGCATTTCATTCTTGTGGGACATGGATGTCAAAACAGGTGCCACTGAATTTCTTCAATCAGAAGCCAGGTTGAACCAGAGCGTGGTTATCATTACAACGCAAAACTCTTGTAGGTTGTTTGGCTGAGAGTCCCTTTATCAGATACTGAGGGGGCACTGAGTAATGACATTTATAAACAAGAGACAGAATTGTATGTCTGATTCTCTGTATAAATCAGGAGCCAATGAAGGCTCCTTCAGGAGTCACGAGACATGGTCAGATTTTGTGAGTCCAAAAATAGCTAACAGCACCATTTTGGGTGGTCTGAAGACACACTGCCTTGGCTTGTGAAGTTCTAGTAAGCAAACTGTTAAAATAGTCCAACCGTGAGTTGACTAGTGCGGTGGCCAACAGAGTTGTTTTTATGTTAAGGTAGGTCTGATTTGGGGAAGTAGTTTGATGACATATCCATAGGAGGAGCATATACTAGAGACATGTTGTTTCATGAATAATTCTGAGTCAAAAATGAATTTTTTAAGTTACCAGATGCAACAATGAGAAGCCCAGTCTTCTCATTGTTGAGCGCGAGGGAGTTATAGGCCATCCATGACTCAATTTCGGAGTAGTTGTTATTCAGGGTTTTGTTGTCATCACTGTATTTTCTGGTTAATTCAGAGGTACGTGGGTGTCATATGCATAGTTAGCATATTGGACACCTGTGTCATCAAGGAGGTCAAGTAAAGGTCTGATATAAATGTTGAACAAAATGGCAATATACAGGAACCTGCGGGACTCCTCACATGGTGGCGATGGGATAGCAGAGGCATTTTGTACTGCAACTCTCGAAATTATAGGCCCCAAGAATGAAAGGATCCATGAGGATGCTTTCTCTGTGCAGTTGACAATGTTTGCTAATCGTTCTTGAAGGAGCCTATTATTGGTAAGGACAAATGCTGCAGAGAGGTCCAACAGCATTAACAATGCTAGATGGCCTTTTTCAACAATAGCAGTGATGTTAGATTTAAGATCAAGGAGTGCTGTCTCCATCCCATGTAGTGCTCTAAAGCCATATTTATGAATGCCTAGAATGTTATTATGTTCAATAAAACTTTACAATTGCACATCGATGATGTTCAACAGGTATGGTACGTTAGCGATTGGCCTGAAATGTTTTACAATAGAAGGATCTAAGGTGTTCTTCTTGATTAGTGGAGTTACCCAAACATCTTTTAGTGCGGATCGCTAAAAGACATATTAATCATTTTAGTGATCCAAGGGGTAAGTACATCCAAGGATTCTTTAAGGATGTCAGTGGGGCATGAATCCTCTAGACAAGAGGTTGACTTGAGCTTCATGATAGTTGAATTGACTTCAAGTTCCGAGCATTCCTGAAACTCAAAAATCGTAACAAGATTCCAAGGATTCCAAGGATTCTTTAAGGATTCTTTAAGGATGTCAGTGGGGCATGAATCCTCTAGACAAGAGGTTGACTTGAGCTTCATGATAGTTGAATTGACTTCAAGTTCCGAGCATTCCTGAAACTCAAAAATCGTAACAAGATTAAAGTCATTACTTTTAGCTTTCATGCTGCCATGACAGGCAAGGTGAGCCTGTTGATTAGCAATGTTAATTTGATGACTATTGGTCTTATCTGTTCTTCTCGCCGTCAAGATGTTCTCATTGAACCAATGTTTTCTTATGGTTTCAGTTTTCATTTTCTTAGGTTTTTTTTGGAGCTAAAGAGTCAATAGTAGACTTAATAGTTTGGGAAAGGTGTTCAACTAGATCAGAGGTATTGTCAAACGTAACTCCAGTATTCAGTCTGGAAGATATAAGAGTATAAAACTCGTTAGAGGAAAGATTTTTCACATTTCAACTTTTTATGTCGATCCTAGAATTGGGGGCGCAGTAGGACGTGACAAAGTCCTGCTAACTACTGAGTGGTCTGATCAAGGACAGGCATCAGCGTCAACGTGAATGTCAGAAAGATTTTTGACCAGGACAAAGTCTATTGTGTGACCACATTGATGGTTGCTTTACCATTTGGCAAAGGCCCAAGGTCTTCACAGCAGATAGTAGGGCAGATGCTTTAGAATAGGCAGGATCTTCAGCACATAAATTAAAGTCATCCAAGACGATTATAGTTTTCATGAAGTTGGTCAATGTAGCAAGAAATTGCTCTTCAAAGAGGGGAATAGTTTTTGGAGCTCTGTACAAGATTAGGATGCTAAATGAGGTATTGTGGTTTACTTTCATTTTTACTATTACTATTTCACTGCCATTAATATATGGTCTGTTTTTGTGATAGCAGTCAAGGTGTCCTTTCACTAAAAGTGCTACACCTCCACCCTTTTGTGCAGTACGATCCAATTTATACATTTTATGACCTTGTTTTAGAGGCTTTATCTGCGGATATCTGAGCATCATTATGTAGCCACGTCTAAGTGACTACAAACATGTCTGGTTTATGCGTGTTGGCTAAGTCAGCAACTTAGTGCAGTGTTGGCACAGCAAGCGGGTGTTTAAAAGGGAAATTGAAAGAGCGGCAACAGCGTGGGGTACCTTTATATCGCTGTTTGTGTTAGAAGGAAAGATAGAGGATTTTATTTGGCTTACGGCCAGGGAATTTCGGAAATGGTGCTTGTAAGAAGGAATTTCAACCACACATTCATTCAATTCTTTCATTCAAACAGATTCTGTCATGGAGGGAGGGTCAACGAATGCTCTGGGTTTATTGGGATCTGAAAATAAGGCAGAGCCTGACTGATTGTCTCCCGTTATAGGCTGTAAACCCAGTGCAAGATATTTTCCACCAGGAATACATTCCTGCACCTGCAAACATGCTGTCATGAAACTATCAACTAGTGTATGATGAAATGGCATCTGCTGTGCATGAACACAGGGATGTGTAGTGACTAAACCGCCTACTCTACCACAGATGACTACTAAATTAGCAGTGATCCCAATCACAAAGGTAAAACAGAAACCACCTTGTTGGTACCCTTCTGTTGCCTTTTGTGGTAACATGGGCAGAGGGCAGGCCATCCTCTCAGGAGGAGGGATGTGACATGATAACAGTAGCAACTCAAACAGCAATAGTACAAAGAGTCCACAATAACAGAATGTCCAATCAAGGTTCTATGAAAATATATATAATATTAAACAATCAAAATGTCAATTAACTAAATGAAAACAGTAATAGGATTCCTCCCCAGAAAATGCAGAACTCGTATAGAATGGCACTCTGGTTACTTGAGTAAGGTTGGTCACGCAACCAATTGCAACAGTGTCACTGTTTAAAGGATATGTCTTTCAAGAAAAGGATTATAAAGTGGACTTCTGAGTCATTATGGTCCCATAAAGTGGTCCATGGGTACCGGGCTTCTAACCATACTTTGTTCTTGGGTAACTCAACAGTGTAGAACTGGGCTTCTCTTTACCTTTCCTTGTCGTCAAACTGGGTTTGTGATGGAGCGAGTCACGTTGATTCAGGTCGATGAGTCGAGCTTGAGTTTGCATGTAGATGGGTCTCTGTGCAGTTTTAGACAGTGTTCAATGCAATGGAATTCAAAGGGTCCAACAGTTTCAGATTGATGGATGAGTTGGCTCAAGATGTTACTGCTGAGACAAGTCAGCACATGACAGGATGGCTTCCAGCAGTTCGACTCAATGCTTGAGTTCAGTTAAAGCGAGGTCCTATTGGTTTAATGTGGTGATGGAAGAACCAATGAGCTGAAGGCTTCTGCAGCAGTAAACTGGTGTTCAAGTTGAGGTGGCAATAAATGCTGCTGTTGCAATGTGGCGTTGAGAACTGACAGGATCCACAATGCCCTGTGCAGGGGTAGCACAACCCACTCACCACCACAAGGGTTTTAGGACCTGTGGGTGTTGAATCGCACAGGCCCTGGCAACCCCAGTAGGAAAGGAGAGTTAGGATCTGTTAGTTGGATGGGTAGAGGGGTTGAGTGAACCATGACGAGGAGAAGGGAGAGGTTGTAGATAGGAAAAGGGCTTAACATAAACCATACTTCATGTAGTATGTTCCCCCGCTAGCACAATATACAACCTAGTACACTATCATTAGCCTGTAGCATACATGCAAGCATTAGCATGAGTAGAAAGCACTTAGCTTGCTACGGAGTGTCCCCTGTGGTCTCTGGGAGGCCTAATCAGTGTTCAACATGCTGTCAAGGTACTGCAACAATGAACTGCAAGAAAGGAGCTTTTTGAGTACAAGAATGCAAACGTATAGAAGCACAACTGTAACATTACAGAACTGTGTTCAAGACATGCACAATGCAGCTCTCTGACTGCCGCCAATGACCACACATGTTTATGCAGGTGCGGTAAAGTGGGCTCATGCAAGGTTGCTTCTCCATACAGCCGCGGGTTTATGCAATTAGTTGGAGCAGCGTTAAGTGGGTTTAGTCAGGGGTGTCGGATCATGCATTAGGTGCAGCAGCAGAGCATGCATCTATATGGTAAGGGAGCTGCTTCGTGAGTTGCAATAGCTTAGTTTTCTCAGCCAGGGGGCAGTTAAGTCCAGTGGGGTGCTTCCCCCTGCATGTTCCCCACACCCTGAGTTCTGCACCTACTGTGGAGCAGTGTGTGTTTTTTTGGTTTCACCCCACAATCTGGTTCTTAGCTTTAGGCAGGCGATGGGCCGGTGAGGCTTTCTGGCGGACGTGGACCCTTGTACGTGCTCCGAGGAACCAAGCTCTTCAGGACATGTCTGCTCTGGCTGAAATCTCGAGCGCAAGCCCCGTGCTGAGGATGCACTTAGTATGATGATGTCATGGGGCCAAGATGGCTGACGCTTTGTAGTTCCAAGGCCTCTGGGTCTTGTAGTCTGCAGCTGCTGCTGATGGATGTACCCACAGAAAGGGCAAAGCAGCAGCTTGTAGGGCTTTAGTGACTTTTTTGGCTGGATGCTTCTGCTGCAGAGCAAGAGCTGTATGACCCATCTTCTGGTGTTTTTTCCCTCCACTAGCCTGAACCCTGACAAGTACATTCAAAGATGCTGAAGAGCCTTGAAGTGCCAAAAGCAGCACTGTGAGTTGTGAGGCGACAGCAATGAGAGACACGAGGTATTCATATTCTCAAGTAATGACATTTTTTGAAACAAAATTATTTAGGAAACTGCCTAACTGGCCCTATTCTAAGAGGAATTTCCCTACCTAAAAAATAAAACTAAAAGTAACAATCAGCATCAAGAAGTCATTAACTGAAAAGCCCTCTTATGTCCAAAACGTCCTATCCTGACCCCCACACTAATAAACAAACATCAAAAAAGTGCAAGGGAATGTCTTTTTCTTGATGTTAGCAAAACGTGTTCAAAACCCAAAATGTAATAAAGATTCCAAAAAAATGTTCTCCAAAGGTAGTGACACTTGGATCCAGAGGGTGGTCCCATTTCCAGGGTTTCTTTAATAGAACTGCAAAAGTTTCACTTTAGTTGACAGTTCCTTTGTTTCTTAACTGGTCTCACAAAGTTCTTGTTCCAATCAAAAATTTTGCAACAGTCTTTCTGTAAGACGGCCTTGAACTCTGTAGATTGTCTGGTCTACTCTCCTTCCAGGAATCTTCATTCAATCTCATACACCTGGTTTACTCGCCTGCTAGGATTTCTTCTATAATTCCTTCAATCAATCTCAATTACATGCTACACTCATGTTCCAGGCTTTCTCTTATAGTTCCTCAATTTTGTCAACCGGGTGCACTGGCCTGCGAGGATTTCTTCTATAATTCCTTCAATCAATTGCAATTACATGGTATACTTGCCCACCAGGTTTTCTTTTATAGTTCCTTTCAGGTTTTCTGGCTTATTATCCTTCAGTAATCTTTACATAGCTTCAGCTATCTGGTGTACTTACCTGCCAGATCTTCTTTTAATTGACTCACAGTTACTTAGTTATACAAAAATCGCATATACCGTGAGGTACTAGGTGTATTTGCCTAATATGCACTTGCTCAAACTTCTCCCCCACATTGGCATCTCATGCACCTGTATTGGATTGGGGTTTCTTTTGGTACTGTGTATTGTTTGCATACAAATATTCATATTATTGGGTGTTGCGTTAATACTTTGTCTTGACTGCATTCTAATATTCTTCTTATGCTTTTCCCATCGTTAACAATCTCATATTTATCAAACACAGGCTGCCACACATCTCAGAATGCCCTGGGGTCCCCAGCTGTTTTGGGCAAACTCACTGGTCTCTTCCAGTATCTCCGACTCCGCATGTGCCTTTGTGGAACAGCTGCTTCCTTCGCTTTCCACCCTGGAGTCAGCTGAGGTCTCTGCATCGTTTCCTGCAGCTCTGTAGGCACATACTGGCTTCCTCGGTCTGGACTGACAAACAGCTCCTCGTGTCTCCACAGATTTTCCTGCTCATCTGCGGAGTCCCTCCTTCTATCTTGGTAACCTTCTCTGTGTGTCTCACATTCGCGAGCCTCGGCCTGAAGTTTACCGTCCTCTCCTGTACTGCTCGCTCTGTTAGTGAGGTCACAATCTTTAA
The DNA here is from genome assembly GCF_040938575.1 of Ambystoma mexicanum. Lineage (NCBI taxonomy): Eukaryota > Metazoa > Chordata > Amphibia > Caudata > Ambystomatidae > Ambystoma > Ambystoma mexicanum. Next base: position 685,340,428 of record NC_090928.1, read on the forward strand.
ATGGCCTACGCAAGGTAGGCTTTGGAAAACAACTAGCCTGCATGTTGTATTTCAAGCACTTCTCATTCTGTACAAACTCTTAAATCCTCCTCCTCATCTCAGTAGCCAAGTGATTATGGGAGTTGAAGTCCATGAATGTCATTGGGCTTTTGTCTCTCAATTGGTTTTTCTAAGGACTTTTACAATAAGGCATATTAGAAGCAGAATGTGATGTGTGTGATTTATGGGTGTTTGGGGTAAAGGTGGGATCCAGACTAACATGTGGTAAGGGCGGGGTTTCTTTTTTTCTTATACAAAGGGGAACCGTTAGATGACAATAGGCAATTAAGGAGCTGGGTTTCAAAGAGCCGTCCTCATAGGAAAGGGAGGGATACTGTGCTTCATCCAGTGAAGTCATAACATCTCCCCTGTGATTGTCCCCTCCCACGTGATCCTCCCTCATAAAGCCACCCCCAGGGTCAGGATCAGGTAGCATCTGCCTTTCCGCTGGCCACATGGGAGGATCTTCCCAGTGGGGAATCAGTGATGACTCCACTGGATTCAGCACAGGGTCATCTGTCAGTTTTAAGGGTATTGAAAGTGGTTAGAAGGTGGTTCAAGTCTCTGTGAACAGGATTACAGTACTCTAGGGATGTATGGTTGCTGGGAGTCCCAGTCCAGGGGCTCCAGGACAAGGTGAGTCCTTCTTGCTCTGCACTCCCAAACCAAGGAGTTTGTCTGGCCCCTACAGGAGTTCCTTCACCTCCATTGAGGAGCCTAGTTCAGTGCAGCTGGCCTTGGTCCACAGCAGGTCACCCCCTAATGTTCTATAGGGACGGTAAGGGTGCAGGATTTACCCATGACTTTGATGTCTCCTGTCTTCACCTCTATGGCAGAGGACTCTTGAATAGACTGTCCAAACAGAAATGCAAAGGTCTTTTTGGTGTCCAAAGATTAATCAAGGAAGGGGTGAGAGACCCCTTCCTTATAAAGGCAAACTATCACAAGGATTTAGACATAGGGAAGTTTGCTGTAAGGGGTCCAATCCCTGAAGCTGCAACAAGTGGCCCACGATCATATCCAGAGCGTTTTGTTCTGTAGTAAATGGAGGGGGTGGGAAGAAAAAGAGCCCAAACACTTGACCAAGATGGTGGACATCTTTCTCGGATTCACCTTGCCCTCTATGTCTAGTCTAATGTGGCTTCCTTCCCAAGCCTGCTGATTTCAAAGTTCCTTTGATGTGCAACACCCTGGCGTGAAGTTGACCTTTGTTATGTGTGTTCTCCTTTGGAGCAGTTTTCCCAGGAGATCTCCTGGTGAAAACACCTGGGCCTGAGTGGAGGTGTTACCCTTCATCCAGGGGAATCAAAGGCATGGCAACATTGTCTATTCTCTTACTGAGGGCAGTGAAGACAGGCAGGCTAGCCATGAATACACATAGCTTTCACATCACTGACCAGGGTTTACAGGTTTGACACTGGTATGATATCAAATTGGTGTGGCTTTAATAATTGTGTGCTCTTATCAGTCACCATACCATAACAAGGTATGACTTTAAAACAAATAAAAAAAAATCAATTGTTTTCTTATATCACGCTTCATGCCAGACTAAGCACAGGACCGGTTTATGTACCCATGCTGCTCGGCGCTTTCTTGTTTCCAAAACAAGCGTGCTGCCCCTGAGCTATCCTTCCGGCACATTGTAGAGATTTCCCTGCAACCAGACGGATAAGTGCAACTATCTTTATATTTTAGGTCAGAGGTGCAGAAGTTATAATATCACCTCTGGCTGCAGTGACTTCAGTAGGTTATAGTAGGTGTCAGGAATGCACATGTGACCTTTGAACCTGCCATGTGCCCCTTAAGAGCAGGTGCTGACGTTCGAAGGAGACTGGTGCAGCAAGGGCACATGTATGCTTTATGCTTTGGCATGGAGCTTTGTATGAAAGGTGTTTTCGTTTAGCAGACCTCACTTTCAGAAAACGGATTACTGCCATCATTTTATTTACCTCACCAGATGAAATCCCGTCATATAGTGATGCACTCATACATGTGGTGGAAATGGCGGAATGTGATTTTCAATGAAGCAGTATTCCCTGGTTTCATAGTGGAGTTGTGGAAAGAAAACTATCAGACTGTCATAGCCCCAGGTCTGGTTTTTGTATTGGGCCAACTGTACAATAGCATGCCCTTGATTCCCCAAAATGTATCTGTGTGTGCTGTTGAGTTGAGACCAAAATAAATGAATCCCCTAAGTAGAAACGTTGCGCAGTTACAGGCTGACTGCCTTCCCGTCATGCTTTTAGGCAGCCATTTGGCTGGTATGCTTCTATCAGATGAAAACGTATGTAGGTTGATGAGGAGAGTTTGAAGTATCCTCCTCCCCCCCTGCCCCGCCTCCCCACCCACATCTCGCGCCTGGTGTAGCCTCGCCGGAGCGCTGCTTCTAAGATCTAAGAATTAAAGTCATTTAGCTGAGAATTTCCTGCACAAGCGGCACAGGCTTGCTCCTGCATGAACAATTCGGAGCTGTAGAAAACACTCGAGGCGAGAGTCAACCTTTTCATTCACAGCGTCCCGCGGAGATGAAGCGTCCTCATTAGCCGTGGAGGGGCTGACATTTAGGTAGAACAGAATAGAATAGGGCCCATTCTCACTGCTGGAAGAGCTTCCTGTCGAATTGATAAACGCCTGACTGAAAGGTGATGCGGTGGTGCCTGGAGTGTGTTCACATCGTAGCCATTCCAATAGAATGCATTTCCCCTATGCTTTGTGCTCCTGGTGAGATTCAGGATGTGGAAGCTGATACTGGTGAAAGGAAAACACTTCATCCTTTGAGTGGTCCCATCTTCATAGCAACACTTTCCTAAAATGTAAGTAGAGTCTGGCTGGCATATCTCATTATATCAGCTTCGTGCTCTGCTTCTGAACCGTTGCGAAGCTTGCATTTCGGATCATTTATGTTGGAATTAGCAAAGGAATTCGCAATTGAAGAGCTTTGCGTTCAGGTCCGCGAGTCACAATGAGAAGGGCATAATAGAACATGGTGGTTGTCACAGTCAGGAATTGTGCCTGTAAATACATTTCTCAAGAAATTACATTTTTATTAGAATCAAGCAATGTCATGGTAGAGAGCACTAACTGTCCTGAGGATTTTGACAAGTTCTATAACGCGTATGTGTTCATTTGCCTCCCTACTGGAATGGCAAGGGGATGATCTGTCTGATGTCAGAATTTCGAAGCAGACCCTTTGGCGGGTGGTGTTTTGGCGCCAGCCATTTTGGTGCAGCACCTTGGGCACAGATACCCATTTAGCGCAACCTGTTGGTCAAGGCCAATAGGTATGGATCTATCGGCGCAGAATGTTCCTTTAAATAGGTTGTCATCCCGAATAGGGCTGGCTCAAGGCATGGGCAGTCTGTGCGGCTGGCTAGGGCCTCACGGTCACAGGTGCCCCGCAGGCACCAGCTGCCTGCCTCAAGCATACAAAGGGATATTGCTTTCAGAAGCGGCTGAGCTGCCTCCATGTACGAGGCTCCCTTTTTGTTGTCCTAGTAAGGAAACGTGTCACCTCTCAACCACCTGCTGCAACGCCCACGAGCCAAACAGCACCGATCTCAGCAGCCCAAGAGACTCTGCATGCCCCCCCCTGAGTGCTGCATATCACTCCCTTCTGCATATCACTCCTTTTATTCAAGCAGAGCATTCAAAGTGGGAGTGATTTACAAGTGAGGGCCCATTTAAGAGGCCATTGTTTTGGACAAGACGCTCTTCACGTTTCCGTGTTAAAACCTGCAAAGAGACATTTGTATTTTGAAAGCACACACAAAGCATCAATTAGCTGCCTAAATCTATGGCATCCTCCATGACAATAACATATAACACACAAAATGTCTAATTTTCACATGTTCATATTTAACACACCAAAAATAATTTATTTTAGATAGAATGTAGCATTTGCCTCACCTTATATATGAAGCAACCCTTTGTCAACCCTTTGTCAAACATTGAAACACAAACGGGTAACCTTTTCACACATTACTTTTTGTTATGAGTCTTTAAGTCTTAAAAGGACATTTTCATAACCCTAAGGCCATTGTTTGAATTCTTTTGATTTGCATTGTATGTGTAGTGTTCCGTTCAAGGTGGAGGGAATAATGCCACAATTGTAAACTTTTTGCCTAGCATATTTCTATATGGATTTATGTATTGTGTGAGTACTTTACTATGGCCTGTGTACTTTTCAAGTTATCTTTATAAATCTGAGTATTGTTGAAAGCCAAACATCGGGGTGATAGAGGAAAGGATGAGAGGGCAAGTGAGTCATGAATATTTGTCCTGGATGTCACGGTAGGGGTTACATTCCAAGAGACTGGATGGGATATTTTCTCTGGTTCTGGCCCTGTGCTGATTTTCAGGGAACAAGTCAAGGATGCATGTGGGTGGATTGTGTCCACCTACTTTTTTTCAGAGGGTGGACGCACACCCTGTTGGGTGCATTTGAGACCAAGATTTTTAAAAAAATGTGCATGCTCAAGTGTTCTGCTGCTAGGATTTCACGCCAGGTTTTCATGTTTCCAGTGCAGACTCATTGTGAAAATAGATTTAGTTTAAGTGTCCTGTAGATATGCATATTGGCCTAAGCACACTCGCATCATGTTACAAACTTACCGATGGTGGCCACGCTGCCATTTTGTTTTATTCGCCATCTTGAATGCAAGGGGGTGATGAAACTGCTATCGTCAATGCAATGTCTGACCATGGGGGTACTTAGCACTTTACCTTGTTCAGCACTTTATCTTGTCAGCACTTTCTGAAATGACCATCATATATGGTCTATGATTTATAAATGGATTTTTAACATATGTGTCAATATTTGTTAGGTCATTCTAATTTTTTAGATTCGTGCTTTGACAATTTTGGATATTGTATCCTTAGTGCTATTATTTAGATGTATTTTATGATGTTATGGTGTGATATTAAATGTATTTTATGCTATTATGTCGATCTCAACAAATATTAAAATATGATGTTTATAATTTGTTCATCTGGCTGAGCCTTCTCCTTCTCCACACTTTGAATCAATTGTGATTTACATAATTTGTACTTACCCGTGTGACCACCTTCCTGTTTCTTTTCACATATTTCTTTTCACATATTGCTTTCCTGGTCCCAACAGTGTTGGGGATACCCATCTTTTTGCAATTGACCATGGGGGTATTCCCGAACAGAAAGATAGAACAAATGGGAGTGTATCTTGCTGAAATATGGAGTGATTTGACTGATTCAGCTATTCCACAAGAATTGCGGGATTTGATTTTCTTGTTTCATTGGAGAGATACTGCGACTAAAATACATGAGCATGTCACAAAATTGTTTGTGTATGAGAGGGAACTTGATCGCCTACATAGGGATGTATTGAATAAGGATAATGTCACGACCTTAACCCCTAGCCTGGGAACTCAGGCCTCTGGCCCTCGCCATAGTATTTCTGCAAGGCCCCAAGGGCCCAATCATGACCCTCTCGGCTGCCCTGGAGCCAGTCCTGGCGCCTTGGCGCCAGGCTCATATGGCAGGTGGAGTTTCTATTGGGGAATGGACCAACATGGCTGCCCCCACAAGGATCGACGTGGAACTGCATCATGTGGTCTAGCATCCAGGGTGTGGTCCGCCCTGGAGGCACCTGGGATACCTGCTTGCTATTTAAGCCACGCCCGAGCTGAGGCACGCGCTTTGCGTTATTCTGCACTAGCAGCGTGACTAGCAGCGTGACGTTCACCAAGACCTGCTTGCAGCATCCTTGGCCTGCATCTTCAGGGAGAAGAAGAACACCGTTATTCCTCCTTACCTGTTCTGCATCCAGCTCCTCGATCACTCCGGAACCTTCCCTGGAACTCGTCTTCTTCCGCTAGCAACATCCTAGAGAGGAGAGACAAGAAGAGGACAATTAGTAAGCGTTCGTCTTCCGATTCCATTGCCTCCAGACTTTGCTTCCAGTATACTCTGGAAATGCAACTGAAGGTGTTACAAGTGATGGTCGAGTATTTACAAGATGAATGCCTGAAAAGAAAATGGTGTTGTCCTGCCGACATGATGGTGATCTACAAAAGAACATTTTCATCTGACACTACGATAGCTTCCTTGTCACTCGATTCGGCTCTATTGCTTAATAAGCGTTCGGAACTCCCTACTCTACAGTTACCTATGAGAGAGGTTCCTCCGACATAAGTCCCGAAAGTAGAGATTCCAGTGGTATGTAATGTACCTGCTTCCACTATTCCCATGGACTACATCTCACAGTTTGTCCACATTCCATTTTCGAGACAGGAAGTGAATATGATCAAGCAGTCTATCCCAGACACTAGGAAGAATCCCACAGGGTTCTATAAAGAGATAGAATCAGTTTTGAATTTGTCTGTTTTCACCTTAGGGGATATTGACTTGTTGTTTCCTGTGATCCTACCTGCATATTTGTGGAAGCAAATTAGAACTGTAGATGATCAAGCGAGTATGGGCGATACTTGGGACGCTTTGACATGAGCTGATGTGGGTAGGAACGCAGGCGAGAAACCGCCTCAGTCTATATTGATGTTGCCAAATAATATAGTAACCAAACTGAAAACTTTAGTACCTGAGAAGAGAATTATATGGGACAAATTGACAGCATGCATGCAAGGAAAAACCGAGGGGGCAACTGACTTTTTCAATAGGTTTGAACAAGTGTTTTCAGATTTTAGTTGACAAGATTTGAGTACAGAACCGGGAAAAAGACTATTTGTTGACAAATTTGTATGAGTATTGTTGCCTGACATTCAAACTCAGATCATGACGTCCGAGAGTGCATGGCAAGCAAAATCACAATCCGAAGTACCACACATGGCCCAGTATTATGAGAACAGGGTCAACACAGAGAAGGAAAAGGTGGAGAAGAAGAAGGGTTATCTGAAGACTAGAGTCCTTTTACAGCAAATAGAACGGGGCTCAAGGGGTGGGAACACGCAACCGAGAGGTCAGTTCGTGTCACAGATGGGAGCACCATTGGGTCTTCCTCACATGAATCAGTGTGTATATTGTAGACAGGAGGGGCATTGGAGGGCACAGTGTCCGTCCCTCAAACAGCTAGCTAACAACCCACATAGCACCATGAGCAGGCGATCAAGGGGTCGCCCTGGAATTACAGGTCCTGGTAGATACCAATTTGCACAGAATCAGCAGAGCCAACCACAAGAAATGTGGGTGGTCAGGGAAGGGGTCAGCCATGGAATACAAATAATGGGAATGTTTTTGACAATCCAACTCACGCATATTTCACTGAAGACTTCACATCTGATGATGTACTGTTTCGCTATGACAGCCCGAAGCAGAATCTAGAACCAATACCTTTTCCCGTAGATCAAAAGGGGCCCTACGTTGAAATGAAGGTGGGATAGGGAGTACATCTTTCTAATGGATACCAGGGCACAGAAGTGCTCCATTGATCATATGCAGGTTCCAGATATACCATTGTCAGGGCAGAGCAATGTTTCTGTAGGGTTCTCCAGTACGCCAGTGGTTAGACCGGTCTCTCGTCCGGTGCTGATTGCATTGGGACCAATTACCGATTCATGTCCATTCTTGCTGATGACGAATTGCGGGGAACATTTTTTGGGATTAAATCTGTTAGAGAAATTGAATGCTGTGAGTTCTTGTTCTCCGGATGGAGTGTATTAGTGTATTTGACGATTTCTCCCCAACAAAGTTCTGCTTCACAATTTCTGTCTATGCCTCTGCCAAATTAATTCAGAGAGGTGCCAACACACTTATGGGCAGTGAATGACAATGCTGTTGGGATTTTGAATGTTGAACCAGTATGAATAATTTTGAAAAAAGGTATTTCACTGCCTCTTATTCCACATTACAAAATTTCACTAGAGGGTGAGCGTGCATTGAAGAGTATTGCTTCAGACTTTATACAACCAGGTGTGATTGTAGAGATTTCTGGGAGTGTGTGTAATAGCCCGATTTTACCAGTGTATAAGAAAGGAGATAATGTCTTACCCTACCGTTTTATAATTGATTTGCGCGCTATTAACAAGATTGTTGCGCCACAGTTTCAGATTGTCCCTGATGTCACGACTATCTTAACTATGATTCCGGCTATGACCACACATTTTAGTGTTATTGATTTAAAGAATGCTTTTTTTAGCATTCCTGTACACACAGATAGTGGGTATGTTTTTCTGTTTACCTTAGGTGGACTCTACTTTACATTCACAATGAGAGTCCAAGCATATATAGTAGGGCATTGAAAGAATAGCTTGATGTGCTTGAGCTGCCGTCAACCTGCTGTACTTTGAATCCGGCTGAACCTTTGCCATCTCCACAAGAGTATGACCGCACCAATGACATGTCCCATGACTGCCTATATCTTACAGAGCAAGAAACAAAAGGCATAATTGATTTGGGGCGATACACCTTTGAAGTCTCCAGATGGAGAACTATTTAGTGATGGTTCTTGTTTCAAGTTACCCAATGGTACCTCTACTGCTGCCTATGCAATTACCACATTAGACACTATTGTTGAGAGCAAAATGATACCGCATAACTCGGCCCAGGCTGCAGAGATTGCTGCATTGACTAGGGAGTGTGAACTCTCTGCGGGACTTAGTGTAAACATCTATACCCATAGACAGTACGCCTATGGAGTGGTTCACAATATTGGCCGAATATGGGCGGAGAGGGAATTTTTGACATTGCATGGCACCAAAATTCAACATGGTACTCTGATAGTACAATTATTGTCAGCACTAGCGCTTCCTACACAGTAAGCGATAATGAAATGTGCCGCACACCTGAAAGCGATGGACGATGTAGGAAAAGGAAATGCTTTTGCCAACAGAAGTGCCAAACAGACTACCACAATCCACACTCAGGAATGTATGTGTTGGATGCGGCTAAATGGGTTACTGACACCAATTCAATGGAAGAAGGGGTCAATAGTGTAAAAGAAATTCAGGCTGAAGCTACAGCAGAAGAACTCATACAATGGGGGAATGGTCTGGCGGGTTTGGATGTTGAAGGGTGTTGGGTGGACAATGAAAAGAAAGGTGGATGCTGCCCAATGCTTATGTCACTGCTGTAGTCACTATGGCTCATGGTCCAGCACACCTATGTGCGAAAAAGATATGTCAGCATTATGAACATGTCTGGTACAATAACAATACCCCTAAAATCACCGAACATTTAGTTCAGAATTGCATGACATGCCTGCAACACAACATTGGGAAGGGCACAGCAACACCGAAAGGTAGTTTTGGTCCTGCCTCCATGCCATTCGAAGTGATTCATTTTGATTTTATTGAGATGGAACGCTATCAAAATTACAGATACGCGTTAGTTGTGATTTGTGCCTTTAGCAAGTGGGATAAAGCTTTACCCCTGAAAGACAATACTACTCTGTCGACGGCCACTGCCATCTTAAAGGAATATTTTCCTAGGTTTGGTCTGCCGATAGTCATTTGGTCCGACAATGGACCGCACTTTATCGCTGACGTTATTCTGCAAATCTGTGTGGGATTACAGATCGATAAATGTTTTCACTCAGCGAGACATCCTCAGAGTGCCACTTAGGTGGAACGCCACAAAGGAATTTTGAAGAATAAACTAGCGAAAGTGTGTGCGCACAGTAATTTAAAGTGGCCTGATGCTTTACCAATAGCCTTGCTCTCAATGCGGACATCTGCACAGTCAAAAACGGGACTTTCTCCATACGAAATCGTTATGGGAAGGTCTGCAAATGTATGGAATACACCGAGACCTAGAAAATAGGCTGACATTGGGCCTCATTACAACTTGGGCGGTAATGGATTACTGGTACCGGTAAGGGCACTGGTGCCGGTAATCCCTTACCGCCCTATTCCGAGGTCCCTTTGCGGGTCCTCCCTTAACACCTGGTTTTACCAGGCATTAAGGATAGGACCCGTAAAGGGACTTTGGAGGTAATTACTGCCTTCCCCATTCCCATTGAGCCCTATGAGGGCAAAGATGGGAATGGGGAAGGGCCATGGTGAATGGGGAATTATCGCCCCCGCCAACCTTGGAATGGGGCGGTAATTGCTCCATTCATCATGGCGGAATCGGTAATAGCTCCATAGTTACAGCCTGGGTTGTAATGAGGCTCATTGAGTATCTGTTATTGTCTGATTATTATGACCAGTTGACTCAAAACTTGCGTTTCATTCACCAACAGGTTTGAGCAGCCCTGCCTCAAAAATATGCGGGCCCAGGCACAGGCCCAGGCCATCGAATCCGGCCTGCAGAGTATGTCCTATTGAAGAATTTCGAGAGGAAAACGTGCCTTGCGCCATGCTGGAAGGGCATTATTTTTTTTTAATTTTGAATTTTATTGATTTAGCTGATATGAATCAACTTTACAATAGGTTACTTTTAAAAGACAAGAAACAACCACAAACAAATATATATTTTTGAATCAAGTAAACAGCTACATAAAAGAAATTCATACATTATAAAAATCAAGATTAGGACAAAATCAATACAAACTAACAGCTAAGAAGCAATGACAGATGATCATTGATAACACATAGGGAAACACAATGCCTGAAAGCACCAGCATTCGTTATCTTCATTCGTTCTGAACTGCTTGTGCTTCTCTTGAGTGAAAGGCCATAAATTCTGATATGTCATATCTGCATTGCTCATGTTAAGGTTAAGCTCAAACAAAAAAAGCAATTGCTCTTATTCTCACTTGTGTAAAAAACCCAACATGAATTATTTTCCATAATGTTTCTGGAGTTAGGACCCTATAAAGCTCCATAAAATACTTAAAATGACTACAATGCTTATCATTCAGAGTGACACACTATGTCAATAGGTCTCTAAGTGTTTCTTCTGGTCCTTGCTTTGACAGAAACGGCAGAATATGTCTGTATTTTTTATTATTTTGCGTCGGGCCAACACTTTTCTGGTGGGCCACAAGTTCAATCTCAGACACAAAAAGTTATTTCTGTGTGTTTTAGATGGTGCTTTCAACAAATAAGACTCTGGTTCGGTGTACTTTTTGATCACAAATAATTCACTATCAAAGTCTTGATATTGGTTGCATTTCTCTCTCGTCTCGATCCAGTCTCTCTGAAAGAGTTTGGTCTTAACCCGTACTGGGTTCTGTATCAAGATCAATAGAGAAGCATCCGCAAGAACGAGCACATAAACAACCAACTTGCGCCAATTGGTAATAAATGTATCAGTTGAAGAAAAAACACAATCAGACAGTATACCCAACACATTACAGGTTTTCATGGCTAATAAACATTTCCTAAACAGAGCAACTATCTGCCACATGTATCGTGCATGCAAGGAAATCAGACCCAATTCGTTCAGTATCAATACTACTGGAGTAGATTGAGGAAGCTGCAAGATGGCACTCCCGTATTTCCCCTCAAGGCACGACCAAAGCTTCTTCGGCAGTATGGATTTCGTCTCAGAGGCATATAGAAGAATTGGTGTTACTTTCTGTAAGTAATTTGTTATTGCTGGGGCAATAGTGAACTTTCCATACTTGGCTTGAATGATTTTAGCTTGGAGAATTGAGGTCATTACCTTATCTTGAAGTAATTGTGGATATAATTGGGTGCCTCCTCGACTAGCAATTGTAGTCCCTAAATAGGTGTAATAGTGCACAATTTGCAACTGGGTACCCCCAAGAGTCCAAGTGAAAGGTTTCCTAATGTGCTTTTTAGGTGGATGAAATTGCATAATCTTGGTCTTCTCTAGATTTATTGACAAAAGATTCTCTTCAGTGTAAGTTGCTAAGGCATCCAATGCTTTTAGAAGGCCTTTCGGCGTCTTTGAGAATAAGACCAAGTTGTCAGCATACATTAGGAACAACACAGGCTTGATGGCCAATTTGGGAGGGTCAGTAATTAAGTTATAAAATGCTATAACCACGTCTGAAAAAAAGAAGTTAAAGAGAGCAGAGGCCAGGGTACAACCCTGCCTCAGCCCTCTAAACGTCTCTATTGGTTCGGACAGTTTACCATTGTGTTAGTCTCACTTGGATACTGTTATTAGTGTGAAGATCTTTGATAATGGCCAGAATGTACAAAGGACACCCATATTCGAGCAATTTCTGAAGTAACAATTCTCTAGAAATTGAATCAAATGCTGCTTTTAGGTCTAAGAAAGTCGGATATAATGATTGGTTGAGAAAGCAATGATGTTCAGTAATTGAGGTGAGGGTGAATAAATTTACACAGGTGCCCACACCTGAAATAAATCCAGTCTGAAAGAGGTCTCACTTATAATGGTGTAGAGTCCATTTATTGTGAAGTCCCTCAAGATAAACTTGGAGAACATTTTACCAGGCGCGTCCAAAAGTGCAATCAGTCTGTAATTACCTGGATATGCGCATCCGCCTTTCTTAAAGATGGGAACTATCACAGACGAGCCCCATGACTGAGGAAAGACATTAGTTGTTATTATTTGATTGAATACACTATAGAGAATCTTCGACCAGAGGATTGGGTTCTGTTTGAACATTAAATTACATAGCCCATCTGGGCCAGGAGCCCCAGAGTTATTCAATTTTCCAATAAAAAATAAAATATCTTCCTCTAGGATCTGTAAGCCCTCACAGTTAGATGCCTCAGTGTTAATTTCATCTTTATTGCATGGTGCTCTCATGTATAGATTTGTAAAAAAAGTTGACCCAATCTTTCTCATTCACCCCATTCAAGTGCACCAGCTTTTGAGCAGCACCATTTGCAAAGTTAATGAGAGATCATATTTGTGCCGTGTTTTTTTGAGAAACACTGCACAACATGGTCTCCCCATCAGATTGCAACATAATCATTCGATGTGAGCAAAGCCAATTTTTGTATTGGCATTGGAGTGATTTTATCATTTCGCTCTTATTCAGGCTATTTGAGGCGGCAACAAGCTGCTTCTGCTTACGCAGTATAGACTTTTTACTCTGGACCAGAGAATCAAATTCATGTCTTGGTTTGTGATATATTGTAGATTTCATTTGAACTTACATATGATATAAATGAGGATAAGGTGTATAGTCTATTTTTGTCACAATGACATCACGATAACTGCTCTCTACAATATTGTTGAAAGAAGTTAATGCGTGAATGTTCCACATGAAACGTGTTCCTGCATTATTAAGAATGATTGTTTGTGGGAAGGTTTTAAAGACTAAATCTGCCGCCACATGCTTTTCATTGTAGATTAAATTCGACATATCATGGTCACTATGAGTTTGAGTAATCAATTTGAAGCTTGTATCTGCATCAAATGTACGTGGATCAACATATACATAGTCAATTATTGATTCGCTGCTCCCTCGTCGCCAGGTGACCTAGGCAGGTGTGTCACCAGGTATGGCCCCATTACACATTAACAACCCTCTATCTTGTAACAGTGATGTCCATCTCAAACAAGACAGATTGAATTTGGGATTGTCAGGGGGCAGCAGTTGCAAATTTAAATCACCAGTCAAGATAATACAGGTTATTTCTGATGGCTCAACAATGATATTCATCAAATTTTCTATATATCATCAGCAATCCCCCTAGGATTCCGATACATATTGATACATATTGACAATGGCAATCTCGCCCCAGAAAAATATATTTTTGCTATAAGTAAATAAAGGTTGGGATCTGCCCAATAGGATAAATGTCCTCCCAAGCGACTCAGTGCATATGCCTTGATTAATGTTATTTGGTTTCACGTGAGATGTATCTACGTTTTGTTTATCAAATGCAGATGATTTGTGCATACTTCCTAATCTTTATACACCATTATTATCCATCATAACAGGATCTCGTGCCAACACGAACCCAAGGGCGAAGATTTCCATGCACGCCTGCCAGAGAGCATTCCTGACTATGTTAGAATGTAACCATATTCTTACAATTGATAAGTCATTTTCACTAATGAATTCAACCTGTTCTATGTCCGATGATATAATCTCCTGTAAAGAGCTCACATCTTCACATATTGTCAAGATGCTCGTCCTATTCATGACATATGGTGGAAGGGGACGATGGAATTTGTCCAAATACCTTTTCTTAATATTAGGTTGAGTCAATCCTTCTGCACACCCAGTGCTGTGGTGTGGACCATCAACGTTACCCTCGTGTCAATTCTTTGTGGATGTGGCTTCCTGGCCACTCGGGAACCCCTGCACATATTTGCAGGAGTCAGGAATGCTAACATCATTAAGATTAGGCTTGGTGACAACGTTCAGTTTTAAGTAGTTCTCCACAGCTTTGGCAATCTGTGCTTCTATTTGTGAACTAACTGAATTTTGCACTATATTGCTCAGAGAGTGTGTAGTATCAGAGTCAGGAGTGAAGGTAGTAGATTTATTGGTCATGTTCCTAAACTGTGGTATAGTAGTGTGATTATCCTTGCATGCCTCGGGGTTACTGGTAAGTTAAAGCCCTCGAGCCCCCAAGGGATCACTCACTAATGCTATTGGAGCCCCAAATTGACCAATGGACGATGAACCATTCCATGATGTTATTTTACACACTTCCTGATTATAGGACCTTACTTCTGTCTCCAATTTGTCATGCCCAGCAGCTTTCTGTATTTCGACCTGGCCCTCGGAAGATGAACCTATGTGGCAAATCGGAGGCTTTATGCCAATATCAACATTTTTTGACTGCTTTTGATACTGAGGTATTAGAGAATCTGGACTAGATCGCTAGAAGGTAACATATTGTTTGATAGATCTCTCGATTTGCACGCAAAAGTCATCCGGAGCAGACAATTGGCTCATATCCTGATCATCACCGGCAAAAGTCACCTGTCGAGCTATGTTGACTGGCAAGAGAGTTTCTACAGCACATGCCGGTGAAAGAACAGTGGCCCCCTTCGACTCTTTGGCTAGAGGAATAGAGGCAACGAGGTCATTAAGGGGAGGATAATCCTCCATCTCAGTTGTCTTAAAACTGCTGTCATTACTTACATTTTTCCTTTTGGCTGTAGCCAACCGTACTCCAACAGCCGGTTTGTCTGTTGCCTCTAGTCTCTTAAATAGCTGTTTGATGTTAGTGTGAACTCTCTGTGACAAACCCTTTTGATTTTTAGATTTTTTTGTCATTCGAGAAACTACTGCACTTTTCTCCTTTCTAACTTTGAAATTAAACAAGTTGTACGTAGCCTTGTGTTCATTGTGATCTTACATCACAATATGTGCGTGATCTGAACTGATGGAAGGGCTTAGTGAAATCACCCCTGTATGCAATATTTGCTCCACCTCGCTAATTGGTGGTGGACAGGGAGAGTGCAAGCTCTTTTAGAATAATCATTCTCACAGCTAGATAGAAGCAATTCATTCAGTTCACAGAAATTATCCTTCACAACCGCACCAATTATATGACCAATTTCAGGCACAACAGTTTTAATAGATTCTAAATGCCTTGGCCAATTTATTTTATTATTAATAGATGCTTTTGCTGCTGACTCAAACCCATTCATCTGTGTGCTTAATGCCCCACCACTCATCTTGTTACTCATAAGATCACGCATCCATACTACAAGTTGGTCAATGTGTCTTGCTTGCTCTGTTATTTTGAAATCCAATGTTTCAAACAATTTAGTTAAAGTTACTCTAGTCATGTTCATCGCATTAAGTGTTATTTCAAGTGAAAGTGTGACTACCTCTGAGAAATGGACAAAGAGGGGACAGATAATGAAGGTCCATAGGATAATAAAGTATCTGATGGTACTTCAGTGCCCGGGATTGTTTTTGGCAATGGCAATGCCTCAGCTGACAACAATTGAGTATCAGTAATAGAAACATTGAGGGGCTTTATGTTTGCTTCTACAGTTGATGATGCACAATTCAGCAAGTGAGTAGTTCCGTCCCCAATGATGGTGCAGCTAGACATTGGGGGTATGCAATATTCACGAATATCACCAGCACACATTTTCTTTTCATAATTAAAAAGTGTTTAATTACACATTTTGCATTTCAACACAATTGCCTGGGTGGTCTAGCCGGCGTGGACTTTAGGACTAAGGAAGTGCTCAATGTTTTAAGAGTATTAGGCATGCCTGATTTCAACGAATAACTTGAGAAGTACATGGAATCTCAACACATGTTATAGGCCTCCAACTTCAACAAGGTTGGCACTCAGAGCATCAATACATTTACAGAGACCTCAGCCTCAATGGAAGTCACTGTATAGCAAGGTAAAACAAATGACAATTCAAAGGGTTTTACTCCACAGTTCAGAACAAGTTGTGGCATTTCAAATTACCACACCCAGAATGGATGAATGATGGATGGCTGCTCAAAGGGTCAAGCCCCGCAGTTGCAGTCGCTCCAAATGTGAACTCTTCAGTTGGAACACACGTGAGTTTGAGTTAATACCCAGTGCTAGGTAATTAGTCAACGGCTGCTCAAAGGGTCAAACCCTGTAATCGCAGTCGCTCAAAATGGAAACAGTTCAAATAGAGCACACCCAAGGCAATTACAATTGCAAGAACAATTGCACAGAAAAAGATAAAAGGACGGCGGCTGCTCAAAGGGTCAAGCGCTCCAGTTGCAGTCGTTCCAAATGAAGACTCCTCAATTGAACGCACCAAGGGCAGGTGCA
Source organism: Ambystoma mexicanum (assembly GCF_040938575.1). Lineage (NCBI taxonomy): Eukaryota > Metazoa > Chordata > Amphibia > Caudata > Ambystomatidae > Ambystoma > Ambystoma mexicanum. The sequence goes on from NC_090928.1 coordinate 685,357,020, forward strand.
AATACAAAGCAATTGCTAAAAGGATCATCCTCATCAGTTTGCTAAAAGGAATTGGGCAAATCCGTTGACCTTGGTGCGTCGAAGCAAGTAGTCTCACTAAGGCATGTAACGTTAAGTGCTGTGAGTGCAAATAAGCTTGAAGCAATCACTTCAAATCCAACTTTCTGATATTTGTTACAGATGCTTTGTTAGTAACAGGTCAGTATATATCAATGAGATGTTCCTGAGACGTATGCAACGATACACACAATCTGAGGTAAAAGTGAGTGGTTAAAGCTTACCCGCTTGGAAAGGGTCGCCCGCACGCTGCTCGCAGGTCACAGGACACAAGACACACTGCAAGCACACTGGGCAGTGTCCGCGCATGCACAGTGTATAAGAAGGCGGACTTGATGTTTTCAGTGCAGTAAAAAGAGGACTATGCTGGGTCCAATAGAAGAATACTAAGGTCCAGGTATTCACAGAGGGTTGGAAGATATTCTCTGTCCTGGCCATTATCCTTGGTAAAGTTCTATTCTGTTGCTGCTGCATCCAATGTCTACTTGTCCTGGTTCCATGATAGGAGATTTTTGTGCATGTTCATTAGTCAAATTGAAACCAAACCCACATTTGCCAATACATGTCACCAACGCACTAGTCTTGCAGGAGGCTACTATAAAATAGTTTATGGCCATTGATGTTTATGATAGTGATGACACAGGGTGTTCTGATGATGACTCAACGACCTGGCCATGTTTGGATGATGCTCTTGGCTTAGGCCAAAAGGAGGGTTTGTGAAATTAGATTTAGTTTAAGTGTCCGGTGGATATGCATATTGGCCTAAGCACACTCGCATCACATTACAAACTTACTGCCACACTAATGGTGGCCATGCTGCCATTTTGTTTTATTCGCCATCTTGGATGCAATGTTCAGTTCAGCTACCTGTCCATTTTTGCTTTTTTCTGAACGCGGTGGAAGACTGTGGCATGAACCCCCTTCCAATTGCTATGCAGGAATGCACATTCTGCTGAGCACTTTGTTTTGTCTTACACTGTAGAACCTTGAAGTCTCTGAGGAAGCATCTCTATTCTATAAATTAGGTGCCCGTCTGTCTCAACTGTGTTTTCTCTATCACTATAAATTGTAATAATGTGCAGCTGCTATGTGCTCCTTTAGAGAAAATCCCTATTCTCAGGCTTTGGAGCAGACTGAACTTAGGCCCCAGGAACAATACAGAAAAGCTGTACTGCAAATGTTACCTTTTACCAGGGAACATGATATGCCCCCACGCACTGTTTTGCCCTGCTCCCAGACAGTAAATTGTCAATAGGAGGACGGGGCAAATGCAGACTCGTTGCTTTAGTAATATTACCTATTTGGAAAGGTCATGAGCCCTATGGACCCTGTCACATGAGGGGGCTGGTCAAGTGTTTCAAATGTGATTCTGTCTACTATATATGAATGAACTTTTAGCTGTTCGGGGCTCTCTCCCGCCACGGTGTACGCACGCATCGTGGTGTGCTTAGACTCCAGCCCAGGTTGTGAATAAATGCATTTTTGGACCTTGTGACTGGCTATTTACATTTCTTTGTAGTAAGCCTCACTTTGTGGTCTTTCAGCGTACCCACAAGACCTCATAAAAGTGTCACTAAAGCACACGTCTCATGTTTGGATATTGTTTTCCTTGGAATATTTCTTTATACATTGTTGGGTTTAAAAGGTGGACACCTTTGATACTTGACCGGCGTAGTTAGTGGAAATTCTCATCTCTCTTTTTTTCCAGGTTGTTGATTTTTCTTTGACAAGAAGAAAGAGACGATTCAACCTAGGAGTCCCCCGTCCCTTGCACACTGTCAAAATGTTGGCAAAAGCCAATTACTTAAATGTTAGGAATCAGTATATAGAAATTGTTAGATACATATGAAGAAAAAAATTACATAATACAGATGTTTTCAAAAAAAATATAAGTTTTTGTATATTTTTGAATTAACAAATACAAAGATGTACAAGAGATGTACAGGTAGAAGCAAACAAAATTGTCAGATTTCTGTGGTGACGCGTTTTGATTCTCTTCTTCCAAGGCCTGAACGGACTGTTTAGAGGAAATTGAACAAGAGATTCAATCAACTAATTAAATTAATGAAGAATAGCTAAAAAGAACTATTTGCAACATAATAATGTCTGATCTTCATTGTATAGTACATGGATTAAAGGAATTACAAGTCTAGGATAATCCCAATGCATCTATTGGTGCAGCTGTTTCAGGTAACATTGTTTGGCAATTAAATACATGTTAATGAGATGAACAGCCCTAGAATACCAATTTCACATATTGGGGGCCTTATAGATAACCCATTGATGATAGGTACAAGAATGTACTTATATCTCAATGTCAATGATAGAGGAAAACATAAAGCCATACCAACATTTGGTGCGGATTCCAGGAACATATAAACAAGTGTCCCTGCGGGGGGATAAGGCTATCTTGTGGATGTCATGATGGATAAACCCATAGTCCAGGACAAAGAGTGATAAAGAGAGAGTTTTAACTAATGTGAATTTATGTGCTGGCGAATTAGAGTCATCAGCCACAAGTCCTATATTTCGAGTGTGGTCTCTCCTACGGCGATCTGTCCGAATGTCCAAAGCGGCGGCACGTAAAGCTTCAAAGCAAGGTCCAGGGCCGGACTGACCTAGTGGGTGCAAATTTCTAGATGAATGATAAAAGATGTTAGCTGAAGAGAATTTCTCAAGCTAAGTAAGGAATCTATTAGATAGGGGAAAAATGTGTTCAAAGCAACATGGTGCTAATATAATCCGGTGCAGTGGTCAAAAAACATGGCCAAAGATAATATAGATGGTAGCAGAAAAACATAATCTGTGTGAAGTCTCACCTATGAGAATATGATTCGAAACAGGTCACATAGGTGTAGATGAAAAATTCTCATAAATGCAGGTAAGTAGGAAAATGATTGCGGGACCCACAGGGCAGCAGGAATAACAGTATGGAAAGCCTGGAGCAGGCTGCATAAAGAAAGAAAATAATCGAAATAAGTAATGCTAGGGTGGCTAACTTCTCCCTAATTACGAACACAATGGTTAATAAATGAATATTTACCTAGAATAATGGGAGAGAGCTCAAAGGTCGGGCATACCCCGAATACCGATGGCTATCGACTAATCAATCTACGCAGAGGATCGATGGTTACTTCAGTTATGTTGTGTGCGGCACGTGATGTCCAAAAACTGCAGAAGGAAATTAATGTATTCAAGGCAAGTAATTTGAAGAGGATCCCTGAAATGGGAACGCTCCATACCTGGTATGTTCTGAACGCGATGTGAATGCCGGCTCGAATATGATAGTGTTGTCATCTGTTGCCACAGTAACGCAAAACGCCATTTTAGATATTTATTTGTAGAGAAATAAAGAGAAAGGACTAACTAAAAGAGAGAGAATTACAGTCGGCCACCTTAAAGGAGGTGAATAAAGTGACCAGTCCTATGTGGTGGACAACAGGGTAATGAAATAAAAATAATTAATGATAATGGGATGTAATAAGGTCAAATAAGGAATGCACTAATTGTAGATACTGATGAAAAGAATTACATATATCGGAAAAAACACAAATCCTGAAAAAGTGGCGGGGGGATAAATAAGTATGGACCAGGATCAAATCTGGAAAAAAGTAGTGTAGATTTATTAAATAGTTCAGAGATGTTCAATGTGGTCAGTTGTCTAAACGAGTGTGAGGTTAGAAAACTAAGTAAATGTGATAGAACAAGGAAAAAAAGGTCTGGGATGGGTTACACCAACGTTACTCACATGTATAGACTATATCAATGAATTCATGTGTGCAAATTGATTAGACTATATCCTCAATGCAAACAGTTAGTTCAGTGTATGAACAAAGTATGTCATAGTAGGTTACATGAGTGATCAACGGAGTAGAGCAATATTCATACTATAATGTAATGACAACTTAACAGTAAGAATCCATTTCCTATTCCAATCCATAGAAAATGTCAAAAAACAAGTTTATAAATATCATAGTTCAGTGACACATATAAATGCATCTATGTGATGGGTTAAACAATACAGCCCATTTCAATCAATAGTAAATATCAGAAAGTAAGTTTATACATATCCTAGTCCAGTGACATATATAAATGTATCAATGTGATGGGTTATACAATACAGCCCAAAGGTAAAAATCTACAATGTTAACAGAGAAAAGACACAGATTTCCAAAGGAAGAGAAATTAAAAGACTCAGTAAAGCAGTAGAAAAATGCAACTTCAAAAATAATAATTTAGAGAACACTCCTCATTATTTCCTCCAGGTTGGACTGTGTCCAACGTGTGGATGCAATACAGTTCTCTTTGTAGGAGGAGGGATTGATAATCACCCCCTCTGGGAGGGCGTTTGACAACCTCAAGGATATGAAATTTCAGTTGTGCAATTGTGTGTTTGTGGGTGGTAAAGTGCCTAGCAACTGGTGAGTGTTGGTTATTGCAGCGTATGTTTGATTTATGCTCCGTCTATCTGACCTTTGCAGCTCTCATAGTCTGTCCCACGTGTGCTTTCCCACAAGGAAAATGCTAATTTTTCTTGTGCACTTTCTTCTAAGGGGAAAGGTCAATTGAACTGAATTTGTATATTGCACTTTAAGGTATGTTCACTTACTATGCATAAATCAATGGGTGGCAGCTTTTGATTTTCTCTATGGGAGGTGAAGATTCCCACAATGAGTAACGTGAGGGCATTGTACCCATCTCCAGGTCTAAATAACACATTTTACAGTACATTTTACAGCACGAATAGGAAAAAAGCCATATGATTTACAGGAAGGTCTACTCTAAACATATAACATCTCAGCAGCAGTCACTTATATTGCTGGGTTGTCTTTGCAGAATTCTGTTATAGGATCCCCTGTTACTCCTACAGCCACAAAACAGATTTGGTCTGCCCACCCTCTGTAATCAAGGGACAAGTGGTCCATTAACGAGGCTCCCATCCCATTTTTGAAATGAGCAGCAGTTGCTAATTTAGCAAGATGCATGCTAACACGTCACCAAGCGAGAGAGAATACAGAAACGCTGTCAAGATAAGCATGGCAAGGTGAACAGTTGCAACTATGCCCTCTGGCTCCATGTACTCAGCGCCTATGCATATATTATTGAGTCTCCCCTCACTTGTTTTTTTAGGAGTGGAGTCCTGTTCATTTTGTTAACATTTTTAAGACCTTAAAAAATTGCTTACTTCCCTGCCTCAAGACCTTTTGGGGGCGATTCATGGAACAAATGTGCGCCGAAATTTGGGGCACAAGCTAGCGCAAGCGTGAAAAAGCAATCGCACGCACATGCATGCGATTCATGGAAGGCCTGCACGTGTTTTCCGCGGGATGTGTGCCAAACCCGTGGGTGGCGTCCACGGGTGCACACGTCACTTCAACATCCCGAACGCTGTGCGTGACGTGCCCCGCGAAAGCGCACAACGTGTACCGCACACACCAAAAAGAGGGCGGAAAACGCAGAATGGGGAACAACGCGTGAAAATGAAGGCGTAACTAGGGAAGTACTGCTGGGAAATAGACGGAACGCCCACACGCACGCAAACAACACGTATTCATGGATTCGAATACGGGAAACCCATGCACGCCAAAAGACACACACAGGCATAAACATGTCTGCCACAAGAAGGCAGGTGAAAGCATCCCTGCGCAGTATAAAAGTGCGCGCAAACAACCAACACATATATACAGCTACGATGAATGTCCCATTTCTCGCAGCACTGATTGCGGGACACCGCAGGAGGAGGAGAATAGGCAGGGCCCGCATTTTTTTGCCAAGGACCAGCCTTTTTGTGATGCCTGATGACCAGGTCTATGGCAGGTATAGGTTTCCACCTCGTATCATCCTAGACCTGGTCACTGAGTTGGTGGATGACCTCACATCACCCACCTTGTGCTCCCAAGCACTGAGTTCCTTGGAAAAGGTGCTCAATGTCCTGCTTTTTTTGGCCACTGGGTCATTTCAGCGGACAACTGCCATAGTTGAGGGTGTCTCACAGGCCACGCAGTCACGCTGCCTACACCAGGTGTTGGCAATCATGACTGCGCGCCCCTCAGTCCACGGGCACATATACATGCCCAGAACACCCGCAGAAAGGCAGGCCATGGTCCAGGACTTTTACAGGGTGGCACACTTCCCCAAAGTGCTCAGTGCCATAGATTGCACCCATGTGGCCCTACGTCCACCTAGGGCCACTGAGCACATCTATCGAAACCGCAAGCACTGGCATTCCATCAATGTACAGGTTGTATGTGATGCCCATGGAATCATCACCTCTGTCTATGCAAACTATCCTGGGTCTACCCATGATAGTTTCATATACAGAATGTCTGCCCTGAGCCGAGACCTGGAAGCTGGGAAGCATGGCGACACATGGCTCATTGGTGAGTAGAAATGTCTGTGCACATGCATGCATGTCACACACAGACAAATACACAAACCCAACTAATGACATCCATCCTCACCTCCCCAGGGGACAGTGCCTACCCTCTGAGCAACCACATGATGACGCCAATACGGAACCCCACCACACCACCCCAGGTAAGATACAACGCTGCCCATATTGCAACTAGGGGCATAGCGGAGCGCACATTCGGAGTGCTCAAGTCACGCTTCCACTCCCTTGACGGCTCTGGCGGGCAGCTACTATATGCACCCCCAGTAGTGTGCAGGATCATTGTGGCAGCATGTGTTCTTCACAATGTTGCAAAACGGCAGGGCGTACCGGTGGACATGGTGGTGCCTCCACATCCCCAACCACAGGCACAGGGGCTGCCCGTGGAGGGGAAAGGGCATGTGGTGAGGCAGCCCGGACCCAGCTTGTGGCCACATTTTGCACCTAAACTCCCACCCCTGCAGAGTGCACACAGGCCTGGCACATACCTGGTGACAATCGATGATGACAAAGAGACAGTCAACTGTCACAACCTTACCACCCTGAGAATGCTGCCACGGAGGTGCTACAGTGTGTGCATCCCTAGCTACTTAAACATAATCAATCCTGTGTGACCAAAAGGAACACATGCAAGGTGTATATCACACCGCCCTCCTGCAAAACAGGCCATGACAATCACTGGTATGTCACCCAAAACCTCCCAACCCACATCACCCTTGTCTGCCTCACCATGACATGGCATACAACAGCAAAAGAGCAAACCAAAAGCACAACACATTACCAATTAGATATGAAGTGACACGTGATAAATGGAAAGAGGCCCGACACAATCACACCTGACATGGTATCATATGAAATGACTAACCAACAACCTCCACACATACAAAGTCATACACAAATGCATGCCTCCAGCGATACCATCAACAAAAGACAGAATGCCTGTTGGCATGCACATTGGCCAAGCCAAATCTGCAAATCCCTAACCCATATGCTGTGTGTGTCTCCTGCAACACACTGCTCAGCACACAGCACAGTGAGCAGCCATTGTGTTGGGGATACACCTTGAGCATCATATAAAAAGGACAAGCAACAAAAATAACCTATTGACGCATGTACACGCCCCCAAATGGTAAGTGATCATGCGCTGCAGGGACACAGCATGCCAGAGAAGGCAATCTGTGTGCACGTGTGGGCATGGAAGGGTGGTTGTATGTGTGGTGGATCATTTTGTAGGTGTGTGTGTCAGTAGGGACATGCACTCAATACATGCATGTGAAATCAAGTGACCCTCCATGTCCTGTACACATCACATGTGAACATTGGCCATGTGTACACCCCAGTATGTCAAACCACAACACTCCCTTGACACATGAAAAGTAAACACAACACAGGAACAGACATAGACCAGCAGAACACATCATGTACATTGTACCCCACAATGACAATGTCAGAGAGTGCCCAAACACTGTAGCCCAAGGGTACTGTCCTACAACAAAAGGCCCTCCCTCATTTACTCATCACCATCACCTTCAGAAGAACTGTGTCTGGGGTCCGTTGGCTTCTTCCTTCTAGTCTGTCTTCAGGATCCCCTTGCCCCTTGGTTTCCTTGTTCCACCTTTCGTGTAAATAGGGTCCAGCCTCCTCAGAGGCCACCTGACTGATAAAAATACCAAATCACAGAGAACTCCAAGGAGCCAAACCCCCAAACCTGGGAAAAAGCCTGTAGCCACAAAAAAACCTTGAAGAGTCTCCAGTAGATGACTTGAAGTCGCTGAATATGACCAAGCACATGTCCAAGCAGAATGAGAGAATAACTACCAAAGTAGCACAGTTGAACAATGGTTCAACAGGATGGGGAGCTATTTCAGTAAACAACAATCAATGAGGATGCAACAACTGATGGGTAGTGTCACAGCTCCGGCCTCCAGGTGCAGGAGTAGCATGAACCAATCACCCCCTCTGCGGTCTGGATGCCTGCAAGGTCAAACTTACACAGGTCTCCAAGACCCCAGCAGGGAAAAAGGTTTAGGGATCTGTTGGTTGGATAGGCATCGGTATTTAGGATTACCGGAAAGAGGGTCAGGAGAGGGGAGGCGGATGGGCAAGGAAAAGTAGTGAAAATACAAAATACAACTATTGACAATTACACATACTCAATCAGAGAAACCATGTGCTTCATGCACATTGTACAAAATGGCTCAAAGGCGAGCCAAAGAGAGACTTATCTCTGGGGTGAGGGCTGGCCTCCTGCCTGCACACTCTCAGGTCCGGTAACAGGAGCAGTTCAATGCTGCAAAGAGAGCGTGAGTTACTATTCTGTGTGTGTTTTCCCCACACACACATAACACCATCCATACCTCGAACTTTGTGACTCCTCCCCAAACAAGCACTCTTGTCTGCTGCTTTGTTCGTATACTTTTGCTTGTCCCCGTGATGGTTCATACACTGTTAATGCGGTAAGGCAGCTGCACGTGGCCCCGTGGTAAATGGAAAACCATGTATTAAGAAACACACATGATAGAATGTGCCTTGCGTGAACTGCTAGACGCGTTTGGCGAGGTGCGACTTCAGTACAAGTCGCGTTCTACCAGCCGCGGATTCCTATAGGTAGCGCACATGGCAATTTGCATATGCTGATGATATGCACTCGGGTTTGTGCGTCGTTGGGTTCCTCCCTTGCGCTGTATCAGTTTGTGGCTAGGAACACTACTGCGCTAATAACTTAGCTTCTATGGAGCAGGTGGACTCCAGGATATGGCGACGACCCCTGCGTGTGCCCCTGAAAACTTGGAAAGCTTCTTGGCATTTTCTTCTCATCACGGCTTAGATGTACTGTGCGCATCTTCCCCAACGCCTGGCTAAGCTCCCCAGCACTGGCGCTACTTAGCTTGCATGTGTGGGGGGCCTGGAGGAAGGTCAGCTGGGGCGTGGCCCCTCATGCTGCTCACCTTGCTCGGAGCTCCTGGAAACACATCTGCTTCTGTCGGATCTCTGAGCACAAGCCCCATGCTTCAGCTCGTGCAGGCATGCGCACGTGTGTCCCACCCAATGTGGCAAGGGTTTTGTAGTTCTTGGCCCAGTGTCTTCTGGGGAGGGTAGTCTGGAGGTTCCTTTTCCTGCAGAAAGGGCATAAAAGCCTTGAATAAGGCAGGAAAGTTTTCTGTGTCTTCATGCTGCTTCTTACTGGGCCATGTCTGAGACTTACATTTGACCTCCTCCCATACAACCCCAGGTTCTGTACCCTGACAGGTAGAGCTGGAACTTGAGTAGAAAATAACCAAAGAGGCTGGCACAACTGGATGATTGAGCTGAAACACAATCAATCCTTGATACCGTGAAGAAAGAAAGGCAGAGACAGCACAAGTCTGGAAAGGCACAGAGAATGCGAGATAGCCGGAACAGCTGACAGCAAGTTAAGAGCCACAACAGTTGAATAGCATTGGTAAAGGCCAACAGTCAACATAAAAGCATGGTTGTAATAGATGAAAGACATGAGGAGAGACAGAGAGATGCAGTTGAACAGAGGTGTACTGAGGCAAACCGAGGCAGTATAAGAGTACGTGGAAATAACTGCCCGAGAGACGGACGGACAGATCTGCAACAAGGACAGTAGCATGAAGAAGAACAGGGACTAAAGGCACCAGAGTGTGGAAAACAAGTAAAAGAGCCGTAGTCCAGTAGGAAAACTGTGCTGTCAGGCAGCATCAAAGTCGCAGAGGGAAGACAGACACAACGTGCCGTCCAAACAGAACAGAGTGTAGTAGTAGTATTGGCGGACATCTCAGGTGAGGACTGGACCGTGAGTTGTGCCTCTTGGGTCACATTCCTAATGCATCCTCCTTTGCCACAATCCCCAGGGGCTGTACTCAACACATACCAACTTCAAATTGTCACCACCCGGCCGCCTCCCACCATCAGTGTGACTTTGACAGCTAAAGGGTGCAGGCTACCATCTACAGCATGAAGTGCATCAAGCATGTATACAGGCAAGAAATGAACATACATCCCAATCAACATCAATAAATGGACAGTTAAATAATGTACTCACCAAAATTGATTGCAGTCATGCCGAGGAGAAAACATCCATAATCCCCACTCTGGGTGTTAACACAAGTAGTACAGCAGCAGACAGGCCACCAATATGAAGAAAGTCCAATGCCCTTGTGTAAATGGTTGTCACTCCGAACCATCCTTACGAGCCCATGGATAGGGGAAGCAGGAGTGGCATATGTGAGTCAGGACCCCAAGCCGCAAACACATACACGAGACAAGCTTGAATGGGCCCAGCTGGAACAGACAGTGGATGCTTTCAAAAGCCACAAAGCACCACACCGTCACATGAATGCACAATAGACAAGCAATTTTTAACTATAGTAACTAATTAAACTAATTATAAAAATAATAAATGGCCACATACGACCCGGGGGGGAGGCACCCAGGAGGGGGAAGGTACAGGGTGCACCTCAACACCCATATGCGATGATGTTGAGATAAAAAAAAACCTCCATGAGCTCAACGCCTGGACGGCCCGACCTGTGTGGGAGATAAGTCGTCGTCCGAGTCACCCTCTGGATGGAAAGCAGAAGGTGGACATGGCAAAATACCCTGACCACGCCCATGCGCAGCTTGCCCTCGTCGGCAGCAAGTCTGCGGGACTGGTAAGCCTGGTCCTGTGCAGCGATGACACGTAGGTCAGCATTCAGCACCTTACGTGATACGCGTGCTTCCTCTTGCAAGGTAGCACGTGTAACACAGAGTTCTTCTTGCATGGCCTGGCATGACACCTGGAGCACCTCCCGGCAAGCACATAGCTGAGCCGAGATGGTATTCTCAAGCTGCTCCAACCTCTCTTCTGTCCGCTGCCTCTGGGACATGTTGAGCACACCCAGAGTAGATCTGAGGGATTTATGGTCATCCCTCAGGGCCACCCTGTGTGCCTCTGCGTGAGCAGCAAGTGCTTGACGCAGAGATACCATTTCAGCCCAGCGTGCCCTGTCTGAGGCCTCCATGCCCAGCCTGAGCGAGCGGGCCCTGGACTGTGCTGCCCGCTGCTGGAGATCCACCTGCCAAGCATGGGGGAGCACGGATTGGGCCACACGTTCCATGCTCTTTACTTTACTTTACTTTTTACTTTATTACATTTATATTGTGCAGCCGAGGGTGCGGACAGTAGACAAACGTGACAAAAAACAAGCAGAAGCTGTCCTGGGACCAAAGAAATTGCCAGAGAGGAGGATATCTCAAGGAGTACTAGTTAAAGAGGAAGGTTCTGAGCGATCTTATCAATTGCTGCCCCCAGTTGTTCGGAATTGGTAACCATGGCTTGCTCCCACTTTTATACCCCGGTGGCGCACGGCCACCACGTTGCTGGGCTTGACACCCGCAGGGCCCAAGGGACCACTGGCACCGTCAGTGGCTGCAGGACTACATCCCTCCGTTGACGTGATGCCCCAGGAACATCAGCAACTGGTGTGGAGTGTGACCGTGCATCCAGATCCACCACAGGCAGAGGTTCCAACACCGTCTGGCCCCTCCGTGCAGGTGTCGCGGACATAGGATCGTCCAAATCAGAATCACTCACTGTCGACAAATGGACATGGCGCGCATCCAACTCAACATTGTTGTCAGAGTGATCATCCAGATAGACCCATTGCCAGCCCTAGACACAATGGTCTGCCACACAAGCGGGTTCTCGTGGCCTACCACCCCATGTCCCCCACTTGTGCCGGGTTGCCGATGCAATAGCAACCCCATGTCAGGATTGACATCACCATCCTCTGGCTCCATTGTGTTATCATCTGTAATGTTGAAAAAACAGACATGAGTACACATGTCAGATGCACATAACGCACACACACATAGACATCACATCGACAGCCAACACATGAAGCAGACATGTCACACACAAATGAAATTCCGGCATGCATCCAGTGGCATCGATATGCAAACACATCCCAAAAGCAGAAATGGATGTGAGTAAATAGCAAAGCCTACACATGTACTGAAAGTAGTACATCACCTCCATCACACACCACCTCAGGCACATGTCACAGGCAGAAATGACAGATGGCAACAAAGAGATGGCACATACCATAAGCACGTCTGAACTACCAAATGGCCACAGCTGCAAGTGAATCCAAACACACCATGACTCAAGTAATATGCATGTACACATCCATCACTAAATCATCATCACCAATATTGCTTCATCCATCTGCAGCTCGGCCCGTACCCGGTGTCATGGACCATAGTGAATGTCCCGAGCAAAGCGAGGGCCTGCAAACAGGCATGAGGGACCATAACGCCCAGTACGGTCTGAGCTGCCGGCCATGAAGCCTCCAGAACACCCCTCAGGGCCTTATTGAGCACATTGTGCTATGAATGTGCCCTAAACCATTATTCAGTGTGTCAAATCATCACGGCCAGGCCCCACCAGATTCTCTAAGTGGGCCCGGGCGTACGCATACTGCACAATAGTGCACCTTTAGGATTGTGCCATTTGAACATAACAGGTGCAAAGCTGAAATCTCACCAGCATTAACGTTAATCAACTACATATTAGTCAGTCAACAAAAAAGCTGCAGAAGACACATGTGTAAATGAACTCTTTCACACACACATAAGTGAGTAGCCGCAATGCTCCACTACACAACGTTGAAGCTGCTTGCATATGTATATGTGAAAGTGTTCAAAACCACCCGTTTCCCTATACACCCGCATTGTGAACATGAACAGCAACCAATACAGCAAAGCAAGCAGCTACAATGATGCTTGCTTTCATGTATGTGAAAGTGTACACACACACACACGTGCAGGCAGCTCCACAGTCATTACAACCCGATTGTCAGGCTACAGTCAATTTGCGGCCTATACCGGTTAGTATAGGCCACAGATTGACCTATCAACTTTGCTAAACACCCACTAGGGTGTTCCAATACTGAGTACATGTGTCACAGGATGCACCTGTGCCTGTGCCTTTCATGACAGTGAAGGGATGACAATCTGACCATACATGAGTAGTGAGTAGGCATGTAGAATGGCGTAACATAGCTCAGAAGTGGGTTGGTGCAGTGCAGGGCATGTGCACATTACCAACTATCTACATCAACAAGTAAATTATGATGTCTAACCATAAACCAGAAGGCAGTGTAAATGCAAGTTCGGGCATCATGTGCAATGTGCATGCAATGGGTTGCATGGATACAGGCACTCCCTCCCCTTAGTGAAAATGTAGGGAGGCATTGCATAGCAGTGAAAGGTTGGCCAGATAACTGTGTATCAGCAGACAGTGTTGAGTAGCGTCAATTGCATCATCTGATTCAACTGACAACACAGCCGATGAGAATGGGACAGTGAGCAGGACACATGATGAACCCTCTGTAGTACACCCATTTGTGCAGAAGGCACTACGCCAGTTTGACAGAGTCAGGGGGCCTGAGACAGGGGGAGGCCTGTGCCCCACACAGACTCTGACACCCTAAACATGTGCGTGATGCCGGACTGAGCCACAGTGAGCATGTAATGGATGATGAAAGGCCATTAAATGTATGTCATCCTGGACACATACTACAATGATCATCCTGAAAAGGTCACATAGGGGCATGCATGTAAAGCACATGGAGCATGAATGGACACTCATGTCCCTGCGGAGTATCTGCCATCTGCACAGTCCGAGTGAGACACCCTGCATCAAGGACATAGCATGTACCCCACAGTATGTGTCAGTGGCAGCTGGGTGCCCTTGACTGGACCCTGCGCAGCAACATCCGCTGTGCCAAGGTCATTGACCGGGACTGTTCTGGATGGTAGACTCACAGCCGGGGTGGTGTCGGCTGCATATGCCCATGCACTTGCCAACACCCGGCTGCTCACGGCAGCAGATGACAATACTGCCCCAGGGACATGTGTCTCGGCCAGAGCAGCCCTGCGTGCACTTACCACGTGCCTCCTGACCTCCTGGAAATCATCCTGGGACTCTTCAGGTACCAACGCAACATGCGCTGGCTGACCCTGAGCCTGGGTGGTGGTGGACACAGCTGCACCTGCAGCTATCACTACCCTTGGGCCCGTGGCAGTCGATGAAACAGACGGCAGGGTCACATGGGCGCCAGTGCCAGATACAAGAGCTGCATCTCCCGGATCACAGGGGGTGGTGGCATGACTGCACCAACACATGGCAGAACATCCTGCCGAAGTGGCGCACCCCTTCCTCTTCCCCCTCTGCAGCCACCCTGGACACCCTGGAGTCCCCCTACTCCCTGGTCACCCCAGCCACGTCCCTGACCACGCCGGCCACGTGGAGGACACCCTGCTGAGGCGCCCCTCACCTTTCGTGGCCTCCCAACCATTGCACAGATGTAGCAGTGCCGGCACAGATGTAGTAGTAGTGCCAATGGGAGGTGTACACGACAATTGTCCTGGGCAATTGGGGTGAAGGGGTTGGGGTACTAGATGTTAGCAGCAGCCCTGTGCGCAAAGCTGTATGTGACCCCGGTGCTGAGGTGATGGGTCACGCAACGCTCAGGCACCCCAAAACTGCAGTAAAACCGTGCACGCAACCCCTGGTAGCCCACGTGTGTGCAATTAACCTCCTGCAGTACGCGGTGGCACCCAGGGACACAAAAAAACATGTACGTGTGGGGCACGCAGACTACTATGACCTCGAAAACGGGTACGCGATACACAGGGGGACCTGCGGTGGGAAAAATAGCATGCGCGACTCACCGTCTGACTAGCGTGGTAATGAAAAACACGCATAGCCAATACCGCCGCCAAAAGAAGAGATACGTCCTTGATCCACTGTGAATTAGTGATGGTGCGTGAAACAACCAGAAGTAGCAACACACGCATCAGTCTCCATGAAAAGCATGTACAGTGAACTGCTGGCCCCGCTCACCTTTAACCCGTGCTGAGGGAAACACACGTGCACATCACGTCATTTACGTGCTTAGGCCCTTTCCTTGAATTAAATGCATTAACAGGCGGATGTGTAGTTTTATGACGTGCTGAATCACTATGCACCCGAGGGAAGGAAACGCCCGTGTGCGTTACGTCACATACGCGCTTATGCGCTAAGGGCCTTTCATCGAATTACACGCTGACGTGCTGTTTTTTCACGTGCTGAATCACTCCGTATCAAGATGGCCACGCGACAACACACAGAAGACCACGCTCCTGCCCAGAAGGCCATTTTCCTGCCCTCCAGAGCCCCGAGCTGACTCCCACGAGCAATCTGATGCTGCCTGCTAGCCTGGTGGCCACATGCCCTGCTCTTTGGTGCCTGCACGTCAGCCATCTGCAGGGGTCCAGTTGCTGTGACCACCCCTGCTGGAACAGAAGACTCCCGACTGCAGTTCCATTGCTCCACAGCCCAGCACCAGGACCCAGTTGCCCACCCACACCTGCCTCGGGGGTTGCCATGTCGGGGGAAACACCATCAGAGACCACTGGCAACCCCTAGCCAGAGAGGCAGATGGCTGCCAGCTTCACAGCAGGAGAGGTTGGTACCCTGGCGGAGCAAGTTCTGGTGCATTATGATGAACACGCGCCGACAAGGATGGACGGAGAAGGATCTGGACGGACATCGTGGTTGCCATTAACATGGAGGGGGTGGCAACCCGCGACCTACCACACGTCCGTAAGCGCTGGGAGGAGTTCAGGTCCAGGACCCTCCAGAAGGCCCAGCACCTTTTGGACACAGCGGATGCAGAGGGGTGCCGGGTCCGCCTTACCGACGACCAGATGAGGGTCCTAGAATGCATATGCCCAGCGCTTCACCTCTAGGTCCTTGAGAGGCAGACCCGTCTGGAGTCGAGCGGTAAGTGTCCTTGTGTACTAATTGGATGCAGTGCATGTTGAGGTGTGCCAGGAGTGTGCAGCATGGACGTATGTCTGGAAATGGCCATGTATGGATGTGTATGTGCAGGGGCATGAGCCTGCGGCATGTGAGTCCAGTCATGTGTGATGCACATCTATGGTGTATGTGTTCCAAAGCATGATGCACAAATGCATGTGGAGATGCACACATGTTAGCATTTCTGTGTATGTATATTGATATTGATATTTTATTTCTATCGAGCTCATACACATGTACAATGCCATGGTTGGGGTGTGACACATGGATGCTGGTTCCACCTTCATGCACGTGCACGGTGTACACATGTGTGCATGTGCGTGTGTTTGACATGTGTGCGACTTTGATACGCCATGGATGCATGTGATACAGACATGTAGTGAGCAGTTTGGCAGATGCAACATAGTTGCCGGTGATTGCACTGTGACAGGTGGTGGAGATGTACAGATGCATGTCTGTCTGGTGGCGTGTGTGCATGTATTTGGCACTCCCCGTGTGCTTGTGATGTCAGGCTGACCTTTGGATGTTCATGCTGTTGTGTGTGTATGGATGCTGCTGCCTGATGCACCATTCCTGTCAATGTATGCATGTGTGTGGGTTCAAATGATATGTGTGTTGTGGAGTGTTGTGCCATCTGTGAGGTTTGACACTGTGTCATGATCTCTGCTTCCAAAAGGTCAGGACTTACCCAACTCCCTTGGAAGCAGACCCATAACCCAGGTTCCGAGTGCCAACCAGTCCCAATTGGGACCTTTTGGACCCTGTCCTGGCGCCAGTGGCACCAGGCTCATAAATATGCCCAGTCCCAGCGCTGGAAGCGCCGGGCTCATAATGCTTGGGTGGACTTACCTGCAGCAGACCATGCTGCTTACTTACCTGCCAGTTGAGCCTCTAATCCTCTTCTGTTTGGGACTACTTTTCCTGTTGGGTGGGGCAGGAGCCACTCCCTAGGTTCAGAACACTGGAACTCTTCTGAAAAGCAGGAACTCTTTTCTTACCTAGGCGATCCTGTGGAAGGAGACACCTAAGCACTACAGGAGGCTATTTAAACCACACCCGATGGATGAATCTTGCTTTGCGTTATTCTGCATCCTCTGCAGCAGAACGCTCATCGTGTCTTCTGCATCTGATCCTGGGCCTAAGGGAAAAAGGCTTACCATCCTGAATCCAGTCTTCAGCAACACCTATAAAGACAAGAAAGAACAGGTTAGCATTACGGTCTTCAGTGACAGCGCTTCTCTTACCTGGTCCATCGGCTGTCACCAACGCCTCACGCTGCATTCCGGCATCTGAAAGACAAAGGTTTACCTACTCTTCACGTGCTCCGGAGGTCTTCGCACTGCATTCCGGCATCTGAAAGACAAAAGCTTACCAACTCTTCGCACGCTCCGGAGGCCTTCGGCGCTGCATCCCGCATCTGAAAGACAAAAGAAGGTGCATTTAAAGACATTGGGTAACTTTATTACACACGTGCCAGTACTCCTTCCCACGCCGAACCCAGTGGGTATTCCGGCACCCTTCAGCAGCTCCGAACTTGTACCTGCAAGATAAAAGGACAGTTAGTGCGCATCGTGAAGCAGGCAACAAGCGCTTACTTACGTGCTTCCAGGCGCTTCTATTCCTCACACGGGTTCCATCCTCAACTCACTTCAGCCCGTCATCCGCCATCGCCGGAACCCTGCAAAACAAGAGACATCATTACAAAAGACTTTTAAAGACATTTGAAATACTCGGAACTTACCGTTCGTGCAGTAAACGACGGACAGCAGTCCTCTGAGGTCAAGAGGCCTGCACCCTTATCCAGTGAAGAAACTGGTTACGGCACCCTGCCCTGAGGCAGATGGAGAGCTCGGCGTTCACTTACCTAAGGTGAGAGCGTTAACCTTTGGGGTTCTACAGGAGAAGAGAAGGGGAAGAAGAGAGAGACACCCAATAACCCCAGTTCATTAATCCCATATTTTCTATCTGCAGACATCTTACTCTTCGAGTCAGACATACAGTGCACAGAGGTCCAGCCCAAAGAGCCAACCGTGTGTTACACATCACCTTCGAAGATACGGTATTCGCCCAGTCAAGACCGGCGCCTCTGCGGGAATCAGGTGAGCGTTACAGAACGCAAAGCCCACCGCAAAACTCCCGCCCAGGCGCTATGGAAACCTCGAATACCGACCAGCTAGCCCAGTTACTTGGGGAACTAAGAGCAGAAGTGCATGCAGCCCGTCAGGAAATGAACGCTCTAAGAAGGGAACTGATTATTTCCACGGAGCGAACAGACGATCTCGCTAGACAATTGCTACAGTCACAAGCCGGACAGACCCCATTACCCGCATCAGGGGCAAATCTTCCTTCAACATCCTCTATGAATCCAGTGCAAATCAACCTACCTGGGAATGTACCTCTGGCTCCGCCTGAGCGATTTTCTGGTGACCCAAGGAGGTTTGCAGTATTTATTAATCAGTGCCGGTTGCATTTCTTATGCCGGCCAGCAGCCTTTCCAACTGATCAAGCTAAAGTAGCTTTCGTGCTTTTGTACCTTAGTGGCAATGGGGCAGACTGGTCGATCCCTCTAGTTAATCAAGATAATCCGATTCTCCATGATTTTCAAGCTTTTCAGCTCAGTATGGAAAAACTGTTCGCAAGACATTCACAGGGGCAGGCCTTGGACAATGAGCTTCTTTCGTTGCGACAGAGTAATCAAGACCTTTTGGCTTATATTGCGTCTTTCAACAGACTGATAGTGGAAACTCAATGGCCTGAGGACAAAAGGATTACGCTGTTTTATAGAGGTCTACGTGGAGAGCTCAAAGATGTGTTAGCCCAAGTAGTGAATCCCCCGCAAGACTGTTCGGACTATATAGACTTAGTCGTTCAAATAGATCACAGACTGCAGAACAGGAAGGCCGATCGTTCCAAGTTTGATGCTCGAGTATTTTCCAAACCACCAACTCCTTCCAAAGGAGTAGACTCCGGGGAACCCATGCAAATAGGGGGCCTGAAAGGACCACTAACACAAAAGGAGCGGGAAAGGAGAAAACAGTTGCAATTATGCCTCTATTGCGGAAACTCAGGGCACTTTCTTCGAGACTGTCCGGTGAAACCAGCCAAGAAGGCAGTAGGAGCTGCAGTTACCAAGGTCACAAACTCTGAGCAGGGAAACGACCTCGCCCGACAAGAATAGAGGTCCTCTTGCCGAGCATTAAAACCAGTTCCGTGACCTCGCATTTCGTGATACCTATGGTCCTCATTAACCCTGATCATCCGGATCGATTACATGCGATTGAAGCTTACGTTGACAGCGGTGCCGTCGGCAATTATGTGGATCATGAAATGGTTTTGAGGATGAATCTAACTCTTTGTCCCAAGGCTGTAAAGGATGTCATTACTACGGTGGATGGTACGGAGATAGCCTCCGGACCAGTAACGCATACCACTCAAGAAGTGACGCTAGTAAGTCAAGATGGACACCATGAGAAGATCGTGTTCGATGTGATCAAGGCCCCCCAGTTCCAGATTATTCTAGGAATACCTTGGTTAGAGAAACACAATCCTCAGATCGATTGGCGAGCAAGAACGGTTCAGTTTCCAGAATGTGTCTCTACTTGTCACCCTCCACCTGGTGTTGCACTGGCAGCAATTTCTTCGGAGACTCCCCAGTTACCTCCCGAATACCTAGAATTCCAAGATGTTTTCCGGAAGGATCAGGCAAACTCTCTACCTCCTCATAGGTCTTATGACTGCCAGATAGACCTGATACCTGGATCTACTCCTCCTTGTAGTAGAATTTATGCCCTCACCGAGCCTGAGAACCTTCACCTCCGACAATACCTGGATCAATACCTAGCGAATGGGTTTATTCGTCCTTCCAAGTCCCCTGCTTCTTCAGCTTTGTTCTTCGTTCCAAAAAAAGAAGGGGACCTTAGAACTTGTATAGATTATCGTGCCCTGAACCAGATCACCGTTAAGAATAGATATCCGTTACCTTTGATCCCTGAGCTCCTGGACCAAGTCAGAAAAGCATGCATATAGACAAAGCTGGATCTTAGAGGAGCCTACCACTTGGTACGAGTAAAAGAGGGTGATGAATGGAAGACGGCCTTCCGCACCAAGTATGGGCTATTTGAATATCAGGTCATGCCCTTCGGACTTTGCAATGCCCCGGCCGCCTTTCAATATTTTATGAACGATGTCCTCAGAGAGCTCATAGATGTGTGTGTTGTTGTTTACATTGACGACATCCTCGTTTATTCTTCATCGGAATCTGAACATCAGAAACACGTGAAAATGGTCCTCGAGAGATTGCGTCAACACAAACTTTTCGCCAAGTTGGAAAAATGTGTTTTCAACGTGACTGAAGTTGAGTTCTTGGGATTCATATTATCACCTAGCGGAGTGCGTATGGATTCAAAGAAGGTCGATGCAATTCTCAAATGGCCATCACCATCCTCCATAAAAGGTGTTCAAAGCATGTTAGGCTTCACTAACTTTTACCGCAGGTTTATCCCCGAATTCTCTCGAATAGTCCAGCCCATCACCGCCTTGTTAAAGAAAAACAAACGTTTTGAATGGTCTGCCGAGGCGGAGCAAGCTTTCCAGAATTTGAAGACTAAATTTATCTCTGCACCAATTTTAAAACATCCTCGCCCCAAACTCCCCTACATCGTTGAAACTGATGCTTCAAGCCTTGCCATGGGGGCAGTTCTATCACAAAAGGACCCAGTAACCAATCAGTTGCATCCTGTGGCATTTTGGTCCCGCAAATTCTCGCCTCCTGAAATCAATTACACTATTACTCATAAGGAACTTCTGGCTATCAAGTCTGCCTTCAAGGCTTGGCGGCATTATCTTCTGGGGGCCCGAGACACCGTTACTGTGATTACGGATTACCGAAACCTGCAATATTTGAAAACCGCAAAAGCCCAATCCTCTAGACAACTCCGTTGGGCACTATTCTTTGCCGAGTTTGACTTCATAATTACCTATCGACCTGGTACAAAAAACGGTAAAGCTGATGCCCTTTCCCGGATGGGAGTGGAAGAACACTTGATCAACCCTAAACCTGTACCTATCATTCCCGAACAAAGAATTCTGGGTGTAATCGCCACACAATCCATATAGGAAGTTAAGGATAAAGCAAGGCAACTTGTAACTCCAGCAGACATACAGAATTGGCATCTGCAGGGAAAGGACTTTGCAGTGAAGGACAACTTATTGTATTTCCAAGAACGATTATACCTGCCCAGCACAGATTTACAGAAAAGGTAATCTCTTGTTATCACGATTCCTTAATGGAAGGACATCCCGGTATGGCCAAAACCTCAGAAAAGATCAAGCGCTACTTCTGGTGGCCGTCTTGGAAAAGAGATATCAGAGACTTTATAATGTCCTGTGGAGTATGCGCCCAAAACAAGAGTCAAAAGGAAAAACCAGCCGGGCTCTTACGCCCTATTGACATCCCACCTCGCCCTTGGCATACCCTTTCTATGGACTTCATCACCGATCTACCTCCATGCTCCGGATACAATACGATCCTAGTAATCGTGGACTTATTCTCCAAGATGGCGCATTTCATTCCACTCAAAGGCTTGCCAACAGCAACAACTCTGGCCCGAGAATTTCTCGAAAACATCGTCCGACTGCACGGTTTTCCTTCAGTTCTAATTTCGGATCGAGGTAGTCAATTCATTTCGCATTTTTGGCGAAGTTGCTGTCGGTCGGCTCAAATTGATGTGAGACTATCGACCAGTCACCACCCTCAAACCGACGGACAAACCGAGAGGACCAATCAAACTCTGGAACAGTATTTACGCTGCATGCTGCAACAAACTGAAAAAACTTGGAAAGATATCCTTTGGATAGCCGAATATGCCTACAATAACTCTGTCCACTCGGGAACTGGGAAAACCCCGTTTTTTCTTCTATACGGCAGTCACCCTCGAACCTCGGAGTTGGATCCACTCCAAGATCTTGGAACACCAGCAGTAGACTACCTGCATTCTACAATCACCCAAGCCTTTAAGGAAGCCGTTTCTCACCTTCAAAGGGCTAAGGAACAATACAAGAAAGGAGCAGATCAACATCGGAAGGAAGCCCCCCAATATCAAGTAGGAGATCAAGTCTGGTTATCCACCAAATATCTACCTCTAAAATGACCACGCACATTCAACCCAAGATACCTTGGTCCCTATTCCATCACTACCATAGTAAACCCAGTAGCGGTCAAGTTGGACTTACCCCCTCACATGAAGATACATCCGGTCTTCCATGTCTCTCTATTAAAACCCGTGCAACCTCAAACCCGACTAACTAAATCTCCAAAACCTATCCTAGTTGATGGAGAACTCGAGTTTGAAGTCAAAAGCATCCTGGACTCCAAGATCTCCAAATCTAAACTATTTTACCTAATTGACTGGAAAGGCTACGCCCCCCAAGAAAGATCCTGGGAACCTGCAGAATATGTCCACGCTCCTCGTCTAATCAAAAGATTCCATCGAACATTTCCTGACAAACCCAAACCCCCGGAGAAGCCCGGTTTGGGAGGGGCCTTGAGGGGGGGTGCTGTCATGATCTCTGCTTCCAAAAGGTCAGGACTTACCCAACTCCCTTGGAAGCAGACCCATAACCCAGGTTCCGAGTGTCAACCAGTCCCAATTGGGACCTTTTGGACCCAGTCCTGGCGCCAGTGGCACCAGGCTCATAAATATGCCCAGTCCCAGCGCTGGAAGCGCCGGGCTCATAATGCTTGGGTGGACTTACCTGCAGCAGACCATGCTGCTTACTTACCTGCCAGTTGAGCCTCTAATCCTCTTCTGTTTGGGACTACTTTTCCTGTTGGGTGGGGCAGGAGCCACTCCCTAGGTTCAGAACACTGGAACTCTTCTGGAAAGCAGGAACTCTTTTCTTACCTAGGCGAGGCTGTGGAAGGAGACACCTAAGCACTACAGGAGGCTATTTAAACCACACCCGATGGATGAATCTTGCTTTGCGTTATTCTGCATCCTCTGCAGCAGAATGCTCATCGTGTCTTCTGCATCTGATCCTGGGCCTAAGGGAAAAAGGCTTACCATCCTGAATCCAGTCTTCAGCAACACCTATAAAGACAAGAAAGAACAGGTTAGCATTACGGTCTTCAGTGACAGCGCTTCTCTTACCTGGTCCATCGGCTGTCACCAACGCCTCGCGCTGCATTCCGGCATCTGAAAGACAAAGGCTTCCCTACTCTTCACGTGCTCCGGAGGTCTTCGCACTGCATTCCGGCATCTGAAAGACAAAAGCTTACCAACTCTTCGCACACTCCGGAGGCCTTCGGCGCTGCATCCCGCATCTGAAAGACAAAACAATGTGCGTTTAAAGACATTGGGTAACTTTATTACTCACGTGCCAGTACTCCTTCCCACGCCGAACCCAGTGGGTATTCCGGCACCCTTCAGAAGCTCCGAACTTGTACCTGCAAGATAAAAGGACAGTTAGTGCGCATCGTGAAGCAGGCAACAAGCGCTTACTTACGTGCTTCCAGGCGCTTCTATTCCTCACACGGGTTCCATCCTCAACTCACTTCAGCCCGTCATCCGCCATCGCCGGAACCCTGCAAAACAAGAGACATCATTACAAAAGACTTTTAAAGACATTTGAAATACTCGGAACTTACCGTTCGTGCAGTAAACAACGGACAGCAGTCCTCTGAGGTCAAGAGGCCTGCACCCTTATCCAGTGAAGAAACTGGTTACGGCACCCTGCCCCGAGGCAGATGGAGAGCTCGGCGTTCACTTACCTAAGGTGAGAGCGTTAACCTTTGGGGTTCTACAGGAGAAGAGAAGGGGAAGAAGAGAGAGACACCCAATAACCCCAGTTCATTAATCCCATATTTTCTATCTGCAGACATCTTACTCTTCGAGTCAGACATACAGTGCACAGAGGTCCAGCCCAAAGAGCCAACCGTGTGTTACACATCACCTTCTAAGATACGGTATTCGCCCAGTCAAGACCGGCGCCTCTGCGGGAATCAGGTGAGCGTTACACACTGCCACTCATGTGCAACTGTCATGTGTGTATACGGCCATTGTACAGTGCCCTGCTGCCTGTGTTCTGTCTCTCCCTGTCTGCAGCATCAACTGATGAAGAGGACGGAGACAGGGCTGTGGAGCACAGCGGCAGGGATCCCACCACCAGCTGTAGACGCAAGGCCCAGCTCCCCTCCTGGGTAGTCATCTCTTCGGGGAGTGAGGAGTCTGGTGCTGTGTCCGTGGCCGCAGCTGCTGAGGGTACATCCAAGAGGCAGCGTTTGAAGGTGGACTCCTTGGCAGCAGTAGGGGCAGCAGGGGCCTATGGAGGAACATGGCACTGAGTCATCCAAGTTGGTGGGGGGTTCGGTTGAGGAGGAGGCCGCAGAAGGCCCACGCATGGGGCCTTGAGGGGTGGATTCCACTGGTGCTAGTGGTGCAGTCCAGGGGCAGGGACAGGAGGCAGCACAGGTCACCACGGAGGTGCTGTGTGTAATCCTGTCGCTGATCCTGTGACTGCATCATCCGGAACCAGCAGGGATGCCTCCATCCAGACCCATTTTCAGAGAGGGGATGCGCGTACAACAACTGACCTTCCTCTCCCTGTGGACGTTGCAATCCATGACCGTATTGAGCCTGTCCTAGTTGGGATGGCGTTGCGCCAACGTGGGATTCGGGATGACGTGCAGGGTTCTCGCCAGGTCAATGCACGTCATTTCGGATCCCTCATTGGCCGCCTCGACCTACTAGGACAGGTCGTCAGCACTGGGTTCACCCATGTGCTGGAACTCCTTGCGACCCCCTCCTCAACTGTACCCTCTATGCACCAATCGTCCTCCGTGCCATCTTCCCGCCTAAGTATCACCTCGGCCCCCTGCACATGGTGTTTTACACATGATTGGGCAGTGTGAGCCCTCCCCCCCGGGCATGCCCCACAGGCAGCCCTTCGACCCAGGGCATGCCCCTCAGGCAGCTCATCCACCCTGACCATGCCCCGCAGGCAGCCCTTCACCCCTGGGCATGCCCCACAGGCAGCCCTTCGACCCAGGGCATGCCCCTCATGCAGCCCATCCACCGTGACCATGCCCCGCAGGCAGCCCTTCACCCCTGGGCATGCCCCACAGGCAGCCCATCCACCCTGACCATGCCCCGCAGGCAGCCCTTCACCCCTGGCCATGCCCCGCAGGCAGCCATCACCCCTGGCCATGCCCCACAGGCAGCCCATCCACCCTGACCATGCCCCGCAGGCAAGCCTTCACCCCTGGGCATACCCCACAGGCAGCCCATCCACCCTGACTATGCCCTGCAGGCAGCCCATCACCCCTGGGCATGCCCCGCAGGCAGCCCATCACCCCTGGCCATGCCCCACAGGCAGCCCATCCACCCTGACCATGCTCCGCAGGCAGCCCTTCACCCCTGGCCATGCCCTGCAGGCCGCCATCACCCCTGGCCATGCCCCGCAGGCAGCCCATCCACCCTGGGCATGCCCTGCAGGCAGCCCATCACCCCTGGGCATACCCCACAGGCAGCCCTTCACCCATGGGCATGCTCTGCAGGCAGCCTACACCACAGGGGGACTTTTTCCAGGCGATTTTGCTGGCACGAGCGAGGTATGCGTATTCCGAGGGGTGCGCTGGGAGTTTTCCACACGATTTCGCTGGCGCGAGCCGGGTTCACATATTCTGAGGGGTGCGCTGGGAGTTTTCCACACAATTTCGCTGGTGCAAGCGGGGTACGTGTATTCCGAGGGGTGCCTGGGGAGTTTCCACTCGTTTTTGTTGGCAAGAGCAGGGTACACATATTCTGAGGGGTGTGTGGGGTGGTTTCCACGTGATTCTGCTGGCACGAGTGGGGTACGCGTATTCAGAGGGGTGCACGGGGAGTTTTCCACGCGTTTTTGCTGGCGCAAGCGGGCACATGTATTCCGAGGGGTGCGCAGGGAGTTTTCCACACGTTTTTGCTGGCGCGAGCGGGGTACGTGTATTCCGAGAGGTGCGCGGGGTGTTTTCCACGCAAATTCGCTGCGCGAGAGGGGTGTGTGTATTCAGAGGGGTGCGCGGGGAGTTTTCCACGTATTATCATGGTTGGGGAGCTGTATGCTGGTCCACTGGCCTTTGTGCCATGTACTGGATTTGTGCAATGTTTTTGGCGCACGGGGCGGGATTGGGGGCATAACTGGTGCTTCTGCAGGTCGCTGCGCCACTCTGCGCCATGGCTGATTATGGATGTTAGTATCCATGAATACGCTGTGTGCCAAAATGGGTTTTGGCGCACACGGCTGGCGCAGACTGGCGCAACCTCCCTCTGTGTGCCAACCGCGTGCGCCACTTCTGCACTTAATTCTATGAATTGGTCCCTTTATCTCTATCGCACTATAAGGCAATCCTGCAGTAGATGCAACCTTCCCTGTCTGCCCGGGCCAAATCACTGCCCTGACTTGACATGCCATCCTTCGAATCTGCTTGGAGTTTATTTATTTTGACAGCTCAAATAGTCCTTATCTGTAGCTTCCGAAATAAAAGCATATTGCTAGTTGGAACAATAAGGCAAATACATACACAATACAAGTAAAAATAATTGGGAAACACCTGCAAAAATAGTAGTTAACTTCAGTTAGCAAACTACAATCACCATATTTTTGCAAAACCTTCCACAGGCAGATGGTGGTTTCAAACAAAGTTTCAAAAAGACCTTTTACAAAAAATGTTTCTACCAATTAAACCTGGGAAGAGATGTGTTCAAGTTCCTGAATTGCAGACTGGTCGCAAATCCCTGCTTCTCCAATTAACCAACGTGTGTGATCCCAGCCAAATCCTTTCATCTCACTATTCCTCATCTGACAAAATTAAAAGTCTATCTAAGATATTCAGCTCAGACTATCTGCTAATTAAAAAAAAAGACTCACTCCTGATATTTCCACATAGGTAAATATTAACAGTGAAAAGCCATATACTCTCCTGCCTTACTCATGGCAACATGTTTTTAATTTAACTTACCATGATACCTGTAGGAGATATTTATGGGGCAACAATTGATTGAGGAAGTTTGTCCCCCCCCAATCAATAGCACCACACCAACTGAGAAAATGTGGATTCTTGTCCAGCCCTGTTGTTCACGCATATAACACCAGTGTTCCGCCCTTTAACAAAATAGAAGCCAAGAACAAAATCAGGATCACACTATAATTGTCAAAATGCACGCCATCTCACTCTGTGGCACAGAATTTGTCGAATTCTTTGGGGGGTTATATTTTCAGATGGGCCTTTCATTTGCTTTCCAGGAATATTTGAATCATGGTTGTAAGTGTCACGGTTCTCAAGTTAAAGGACAAAATATGATTCTCCATATACACCTATGGCGTCCTATTAAACAACAAAACCCAAGGTGGGAACCTCAACAACCTCTGGCACCTTGAGGTAGGGACATATAATAATACAACAAAAGTGGTACCATGGAAGACGAAAGAAAACTAAAGAAGGATGACAGAAGGATGCAAAAATCAAATCATTATTTTCATTTTATTTAAATTTGTATAAAAATGTATAGAAAACCTTTTAATCAATTCTATAAAAAAAACATTGTGCTAATCATGCATACCAACATTCACTCACTGGATGAATATCTAAAAAATATATATATATATTTTTTTTTAAATGTGTTAAGATGTCACAAAAAATTGCCATTCATTTCATTAATACATTTCCTTTCCATTGTGTTTTTTAAATGATTCCAAACAACCTATCATTATTGGTAACAGTTAATTCCAGACAAAATATCTAATAATATATAGATATTTTGTCTGGAATGAACTGTTGAACATTGGCAATTATTTGTGACATCTTAACACATTAAAAAAAATGTTTTAAATCTAAATAAAATGAAAATAATGATTTGATTTTTGCATCCTTCTGTCATCCTTCTTTAGTTTTCTCTCGTCTTCCCTGGTACCACTTTTGTTGTATTATTATATGTCCTATTAATGATATACATATTATTAGTTCAATCAAACAGCACATTTCTCTTCCCATGACCTGTAGGCCTGGCCTCTTGTATTTTTGTTGTTTACTCAAGCCTGCAATAAACCACTTAACATTTTTGCTCCCAGGGTTAATGACCATATGTGTCCTTATCTTCCTTGAGCAGAGGGGCTAACTCTGCTCCCTGGCTCATGTGACATTCTCCTGGAACATGTCAATTGTCATCAGCTCAGGGCTTCATCACAAAATGGAATGTAATTTTGACCTTTTTGAGTTCACCATCCATCTACAACATCATTGTTTATTCAGTGTTGTCATTCACCCCAGTAAAACCTCTTCCCAGGCTCAAGCACCGGCTTCAAAGAGTTGACCAAATGTTTGGTGCATGTAGGGCGATGTGAGCAGTTCTTGATATATTTAAAGGATCATATGGTGCTGATAGATCCCTGCGACCAGTTGTCTGCAGCCAACAGGGCACGCCAAATGGGTAACTGCTCGCAAGGCGCTTTGGTGAAATGGTTGTGCCAAAACATCCGCACCTAAAGAGGGTGCACCCAAACTTATTTTGAGTTTCAGATCATAGGTGGTGCGCTAGCGCCCCCTCCACAAGCCATAGCGATTGTTATAGAGCATGAAGCGGGGAAGGTGATATTTTGGATGAATGCTTATGTGAGTCTGTGCTTTGCTGCCTTTCTGCCCTCCACACATCATAACATTGCTTAATTATTATGGCATCATGCATGTCATTTCATGAAATGCGTTGGCCATTTTCTCTGCTGTACATTTTTGAGGAAAAGAGTGCCATCTGAAGCTGTCATACTTTCCATCAACAACTGTAGAAACAGCCAATACCAAATGACTAAAAGCGCTGCAAAGGAATTACCTCACCAATCAGGTCCCTTAAAATAATTTTAATAGTGGTGAAATTAATTTTCATGAGAACTTCTAAAATGATTGTGAGGGACCTGCCAGCATGAGCAGGCCTCAGCAGGAGCAGGGCTCCAAAAACAAATTTAATGTACTTAAATTGACAACATCTGTATAGTTCGACACAAAAAACATACTTTAATGTATTGCCAGCATCAGGAATGTCCTGTAAAGAAGAGGAAAAGGGGCTTCCTTCCACTGTGGGAGATTCAAAATTGTTTTTCAAATGCTGATTGGCATTTATGTTAACAGCTTTCTGTGCAGATGCTAATAGAAACAATTATTGGCAATGTCAACAGTCTGGGCTTTTGTGTAGGCATAGGAAAGGCACTTGCAATGCAGAGCCCTACTGGTATTTACTACCCATTGGTGTATTGGCAATGTCAACAGTTTGGGCTTTAGTGTAGGCCTGGGATAAGCACTTGCCAGGCACCGCCATGATGGTATTAACTGCCCATTGTTGGTAGCAGGTGCAAAATGTTGTGAGTGCATTGGCATCTAATACCAGTGCTTGGCAAAAGCTTAAAAAGTATGCACAAGCCAAATATGTTGGTGTTGCCAATGCTTGTTTTCAACAGGACCTTGGTAAAGTACACACAGAGTGCTTATAAATTGAGCGGCTGAAGGCAGGCCTACTAAGACATTTTATTACACCAGTAGCATATTTACAACTCCAATTAAGCTAATAACACTCAGAAGATTGCTTTGAGCAAACACTGGGAGGCACTTTGAATGAAAAGCCTGATGGTAAGATTTGATTAAAGCAGGCTCAAAGAGTTCCAATGAGGATGTGTTTTGGGGGCAGGCAAAGGAAGGAATGGCCATAGGGATTAGCATGGCCATGGGCAGGCAATGGGTGGGCACATAACCAAACAACACCTACAGGCTCTGTGTCCCTCCTCATATGTCATTCCTCCCTCTCTGTACTCCAATGCAATAGTTTCATCTTATAGGTGTCGCAAGAGACACCTAATAGCCCAAACTAAAAATGACCCTCCACCCACCAAAGGCAAAAACTAAAAGATTGAAACACAACATAAAGAAGAACCTACAGCTTATGGTCAAATAAGCTGATCTCGAGGTGGTGATGTACCAACCCCTGAGAGAGAACATACCTTTATCTAATTCTCACTGGTGTCTATGCTGGAAGGATGTGCCGTCATGGGCACAATATTTGTCCATCCCCTTTGGAGCCCCAGCAAGCCCTAACATCCGAGACATAGCGCAAAGGAGAAAAATGAACAGTCGATGAAATGACTAAGCAGAGAAGTGCTCAACCATCCCCTGTGCAAGTTGATTATGGTATCATTAAATATCAAAAGATCACCCTCTGGGCAGGAAGTTGAGAGTCACAAAGAGTTGTTGAATCTAACCGCATCATGGAGGCAGCTGCCTCTGGCTTGGGTGAAGTGACCCAGAGTGTATCTTTCTTCAAAAGACTGCGGAGTCCCAACATTGAGAGTGATGGTGCAGACACATCTGATAACACTTGCCTTGGGGACCCAATGACCCCAGGTGGAGTGCCTCAATTCGAAGTCCTTCACTAGGCAAGGAGGTAAACTCTAGAGTTCATCCGACCATAATGAGGTCTTATCACTCCTCCCTATATAAACTCTACCATCAAAAAATCCCCCAGTTTTTTACAGCACTACAACACATACTGAGAATATGAGCAACACTGATGAATAAGGACTGCTGGGAATATCATTTTCAAGGATGGCTCCCACACTAAAACGGCTACCTTGCCCACGTACATGCCAACATCTGAAGTCAGGTGAATGTGAGATGTAATAAAAGGGGAACCCAAGGCAAGTGTGGCTTGATACAAGAAAGAGGCGCAATGGGAGACAACCAAAGGTAAATCTAAAAAGCAGTACAGAGGGTCGCATCGAAGAGCCGATTAAACATAAATGGCACCGCAGAAAATCTGGAAACTATGTAAGGGTTACAAAGAAAAGCAAAGGCAAGGGATGAAACCACAAATTAGAAACATAGATATAGCAGAGGTTCAAAAAAACAGGCACCGAAAAGCTGCACTGGGAGACTGTGAGCTGAGCGTGAAATCAAGGTCTGAATGGATCTGTTAGAGCAGAGACCAAATTGAAGTTGATAAGACTATTACGCCAAGCAAAGTAAAATTCAGCTCCACCATCCCTTTGTGGCGACGTCACTCTGGGAAGCTGCACCACCAGCCTTATGTCGCTCACACTCTTAAACCCGAACTGTGCCTTTGCCCTCTGAAAATGATGACAAACACTGCGTCACGCCCACTCTCGTCTCGCGAGATTTCCCGAGGCCAACGTCCAGAGCGGGAAAGGGATTTTTATTTCACTAGATATATTTATATTTGAATAATACTGCCGACTGATTTTTAAAAATACTAATGATAAAAGAATGGTGTTTATCATTTTTCCATGAATTCATGCAGGTTCATTTCAGGTATGGGACTGGATGCAGGGGCAGAGCCAGCCTCAACATTTTTCGGGGCTGAATGGCAGTTTTGAAAGCTGGTATTGAGTATGCCCCATAAACCTATTGCACAGTCAAAATTCTACATCTCGAGTATTTAAAATGCTAATTAATAGTAAATCACAAAACAAAAACACACTTATTAGAAACTGCATGACTTGACATTCGCTCTATAAAGGGGGCTTGGTGAGGCTGTTACATTCCATCCAGTGCTTTAAGTGGGATTAGTAACTGAGTGGGGGGCTCTTGTTAGGGTGTGTGGCCTACGTATGGTGCTTAGGCCACACCACCTATCGAGAGCCAGCCCCATCTCTCTCGTCTAAGGGGCAGAAGCTGCTAAAAGACGCCGAGCTGGGGTGCACTGGCATTATTACCTTTGAAGCGCCCAGCCCCTCCTTTTAAACAAAAGAAGGGGCTGGGCACACCAAAGGTGTGACACCAGTGTGCCCCAGCTCACACCCAGCAGACAGCCCTTGAATGAAAGGGCTACCTCCTGCTCATGGCTTTGTACTCTGAAACAGGAGAAGAGCTGGACTGCCCAGCTCTCCTTTTGTTTCCGAGTAAATAGCCATCAATCAGCGTGAGAAGCCCATGAGCTTCATGCTTCATGCTGGGTGATGGCTATTTACTTCAAAGTACAGAGCCATGCCTTTTCTTTTCTTCTAATCTGAAGTGCTGACACCTGCAGGCAGCTCGTATAACCTTGCAGCCACTACACGGGCTGCCTCAGGTGTCAGCATGGCTCGGTCTAGTCGGGGGTGGGCCCCGGCAGGGCCCTGGCTTGGGAGACTTGTCTGGAGACTGCGGGGGTTCAGACCTGGCTAGCCCCAGCCCACTTAAAGCACTGATTCCATCACTTCCATACAGGTTTAATCAGCAGAGATCTCAAAATACTGTTGTCAACACAGAACCTTAATGTTAAGATTGGACAACGTGCGAGCAATGGTGCCCAGAGTACAACACAGGTTATTGGTACACTACAGAGATGTTTCAAATCAATCCAAGTAAACATGCAGAAATATCTCTTGGTTCTCATAATAGTTTGATACCAGTGACAGAGCCAGACTCAAAAGATTAGCAGTCTATTGAGATCACCTGGGTGGACTTTTTTCCTCTGCACATTTGCTACTGCCGCACGTTAATGACTGTTTTCTCACCTCAGAGAACGGTGTATTTACTTACCTTTAACCTAAAAGTAAGTAAATGCACCAATCTCTGAAGTGAGAAATTTGACGGGCTCTTGCCGTCTGAGGCCCGGGCGGGGTGTCACAATAGAGTAATGCCTGCTGCCTGGAAGTGGGAGGGCTTTAGCAATAGAGCACAGATAGGGAGTAATAGCATATGAGGATAGACATCGAGGAATGGCATATGACGAGGGACACACAGTGTATAGGCGCTGTTTGGTTATGACCCCACATATTGACTGCCCATAGCCATGCTAATCCCTATGGCCATTCCCACGCATGAGTTTTGGGCGGTGGGAGGCAGGAATGGGTGGTAATGGCCAGAGGGATTAGCATGGCCACGGGTAGATAATAGGTGGGCTCACAACCAAACAAAACACATACACTGTGCCTCCACCTATGTCATTCCTCTGTGTCCCTCCTCATATGCCATTCCTCCCTGTCTGTACTCTATGGCAACAGTTTAGGCCTATAGGTGTCGCAAGCGCCACTTAATAGCCCAAACTAAAAACACTATTACAGTGTCCAAAGTACATGAACCAGAGCACCATCTTCAGACTATCAAGACCCGTCTGCACTTCATTGGGTCGAAGTGATGGATGTGAAGGTCGTCATCAGTAGTGATGTCTTTAATGTTACAATATTAGTGCGTGTGGCACCTTAATCAGTGTGTTTGTGTATGTATTTGATTTGTGTTTGTGTGCATGTGTGTGTGTGTTTTTGTGTGCATGCCTACCTCTGTCTTTCTGTGCACCTTGCCTCGGTGTGGGATAGTGAAAACCTGTTTTTGCATGCAAAGTGCCTGCAACTAGGCGTATGTGCAGATGTCTGTGTATGCCCCTGGGATGGATGTGTGTCGCTGCATCTGAGTGTGTGTGGGTCTTCATCTGTGCTTGCCCCTGTCTTCCTTTAGATTTTCATCCTCCACGTGTGCCTGCCAGTGTGCCTGTAAGTAATTCATCATCTGCTAGTTTGTGATGCATATTATGGAATTAATGGGGCCTTTGAAGCTGTTCTTGCTATCTGAAGGCAGCACCAGGATGTTTGAGGTATATGAAAGAATGACCCTAGCATGTGAGGTAGAGGATAACTGCACCTGTGAAGCTCTACCTTTCACATGGTAAATATACCAGTAGTATAATGGCATTATTGGAGCATTGGAAGTTGCCTGTAGCATATGATTGTGGTACCTGAAAATATGAGCGAAGGCCTTATATAAGGTGACTATACAAGGCACATGGTGGCATTTATGAGGTCTTCAATGCTGCATCTGGCATATGTTGCCAGCGCCAGGACATGGGAGTTGGCTAAAAGACATGATGGCATCACCTGCGGTTATACTTTACATATTGTGAGTACTCAGACATATTATGGCACTAGTGGGGCATTTAAAGGTGTTCTTGTCATACAATGGCGGAACCTGTGAGGTAATACCTTGGATATGGTGACTATACCAGTGAGATGATGGCATTCATTTAGCATTTGGGCAGGGACGTCATTACACCAAAATGCCAGGGGTAGCGGAAATGACATAATTTGACACATAATCTCTGATGACATCATGGGAAATTATGGCACACAACCTTTCACCCCTTGACAAAACAGGAAGCGCCATCACATAGCATTGTTTCTCAGTACACTAAGAAAGATATGGCTATGAAATCACAGTAATATGATAGACATTTTATACAAGCAAGGATCACCATATGTAGTGTTAATATCAGTGTGTATAGGCCCATATTACCAAATTACTGTGAATGTGAGTAGACGTCCAACACAGCAACCGGTACTATTGTAGATCACTCGGGCTAAACTGTAAACAGACAGAGCTTCTCAAAGAGGCCTACACTCTAAAGCACAGACATCCAGTGCCTGCCAGGTGTCTGGCCACAGACTGAAAACAGAAACTGACCAACACAAGTCCAACCAGAAGACAATTAGAGGCTGTAGCACGTCATGATTTTGCACTTGGACAGGGCAGGGATTTTCTTGTCAATAGTGCACTTTGAACCATTGCACAGCAATCCACTTCCACCAGTCACCCAGAGCCTGGATATCCCTCAAGCATTTTCACCACAGGCACCCCACCATCCGCTGCAAGTTGCAAAGGGCCCACCGTCAAAAGCTTTAAATGTCTGGCACCCACTCCCACACTCTAACACCTTCCACCACAAATGCTTTGCTCCAACACCTTCATATTTGCACAGTGCCAACCTCCAGCAATTAAAGTCTCTGTCATTCTTCAACAGCATCAACCTCAAGCAAACTAGCAACTTAAGTCTCCAATACCCTCCTTCAACACTCCAACAGTGCATCTCATGTATCCTCCTCAAACATCTTATATCTGTATTCAGTGTGTTTCAATTCCTCTTACAACACATTACATCTCAAACACTCTCTCCCAACATCTGTAAGCAGAATCGTCGCTAGGGGCGCTCTGAGGACTCTACCCCTAGGTCTTTTGGTTGTAGCCCCGGCTAGAAACCCAGGAGCTACAACCAAAAGCGAGTCCCAACATTGTCATTACTAGTGTCAACCTTTGCCACCCGCACTGCTAGCAAGAAAAAGAAGAGACATATAATAACAAATAAATGCTTTCATTTTTGTATGATAATCTACGGAACCTGGAGATAACGTGTGAAGATAGTTCCAAGTGCTCTTTGCGTCCTGATCCCTGGTCTCTCGTTTTAGAGGTAGCAGTGGAGTGGACTGCACCAGTGTGTACAAAGTGATTGTTGCTAAATAACAATAAATAATTGTATAAATAGTGAACTAAGAAGTTAATCCATGCTGCCTCTTGGAAATGGTACGGACATCTTAGCAGGCGTAAACCGTAACTTTCAAGCCCTGTGAGAGAAAATGGAAACAAGCTAGAGAAATTGGGTGCGAAGTCACCTTCGGACTTTAGACGACCCCCGGGAGCACCCTTGAGGGTG
This sequence comes from Ambystoma mexicanum, assembly GCF_040938575.1. Lineage (NCBI taxonomy): Eukaryota > Metazoa > Chordata > Amphibia > Caudata > Ambystomatidae > Ambystoma > Ambystoma mexicanum. Next base: position 685,392,811 of record NC_090928.1, read on the forward strand.
AGCCTTAGCAGAGGTGAGAGGACAAACTGAGCTCTGAGAATAACTCAAAAGAGCAGAGTGCCTATGTCGCCTGATGCACGCACTCAGCACCAGTCACATAAATTCCAGAGGAAGCATTGCTGCAGGCCACAGCAGCCCTTGGCAAAGTTTACAGTCGTTCCGCCTGCGCTCAGTATGCACAAGAGTGTGTAAAGGAGGTCCCAGACATGATTTGCACCCCTGCCCCTCCTTTCGAGGTACCTGAAAGGTACTCGCCAAGATATGTGACGTATGAAGAGCAAATGAACCAGCAGAGAGTTGCACTGGGACTCTGCCCATTGTACATTAGAAGATCTGAACCTGTTGAAGCGCCCATAACCAGACAACCCTGGGCAACATGGTACCCTACCAGACAGCCATACCAGCCACTGATACGAAATAAGGAGTACCTACAGACGGTCCACGAATAGGCCCCAAGAGCCCTAATGGAAGGCCAGTGGAAATAACACAAGGGCCTGAACAGACTCATAAATGAACAAAAGCCACTATCGAAAATAACACGGCAGTGTAAGTGATTACGAAAATAAATGTAATGGATACAAAGACGAGACAATGTTAAACGTGAGAGAACAGTACTACAGGACAAGATGGAAGCAACCGACCTGTTAACCGTGTGTAAATAGGCTTGGAACGCAAGATGCTAAGAAATCAATACTGCTTGCAGTGCTTAGTAGAAGATAGAGCGGCAAGCGCCAACCATATATCTACCTCATAAGGCACACTATACAAGTGCGACTCCATTTTGTGAAGCAGAAATGGACCCAGGCTGCCAGAGGCCTGGCAGGCCAAGTTTCACAACTCAACCAGAACAGTGAGGAAGAGCGGAATCGAAACTCAACAGAGAGCGTCTCACACTTGGGAAATCGAGGTCACCCAGAGAAGGGGAGGAGAGCGACAGCTCGCAAGAACCAAACTTCAGAGCATACCAGCTCACCCATGAAGGTCAAGATAAGAGAGGACCAGGCAGATGGTAAGGCCGAAGCAGAATTAAATGCAACTAAAGCTGGAAACTGAAGCAAATTCACGGTGAACCAACATGTGACCAGCCAGGCGCAGAGATGTACCACCGCCTGATGTCATCCAGGACCCGAGGATGCCATAACTTTTCCTGATAAGAGACTACAGTTTCGAGGCCGTCCTTAGCCAACTAATTGACACATCGCCCTAAAACACTGATTGATGGAAAGGAGGAAGGGTGAATCTTGGGGCACTAGGCACCTGGGTGTCTATTCTGCATGCTGCTAATTAAAGTGGAGATTTATGTTTAGGGGTGTAACTTGCCCAATCACAATGGACCATGTAATCTAGGGTCCTGTAGAAACTGTAACCAATAGGACGTCGTACTTGTAGTGACATCAATCACGTGTGATGTAGAGGGATGGGCGTAGACTCCCACCCATTAAGAGTTATCCAATCCACATGTTTTATTTCTATATACAGATATAGCACCTATACTTAAGTTACCTTTCCTAACCAATTATATTGCATGATGATTTTTTATAGAAATTAGACGTCAGTGATGACGATTTGTGCCTATGAGAATTACTGTTCTACCAAAGTTGGTGGAAGTCGGAGCGAGACCAGGGATTGCACTACAGCTGATTCCCATTTGTTTCCCTGTTTGATGTATGTATCATTAAACGGACTTCCCTTTGCCAAACTACTGAGTTCTCATTATTGAGTCGTGTCGGAGTAAGTGAATCCTGCACCCCCTGTTCTCACATGGTGCAGCTATCTTGTCTTACAGATTCTTGAGGGTGAGCGCTGACCTATGGGTCCGTCAGCGAATTCCTCTCCTTGTGAACACTTGGAAGCGTGAGGATGGTTTTGGCCATCAATTATTGATTATCGATTGATACAGTCATGAGACACCCGTAGACCACGAAGTAACTCTGAACCTTCGGCAATATCACAAGTCCTTTTGCCATTCCGGCTGAGTAGACTGAGAAGCTTCCCGTGGACAATGGTAGAGTAAAATTTCAAAAATCTGCAGTGGGTCTGAAGGAACCCGCCATTCCAAGCATAACCCTTCTCATTCCCACGGGCAGCGGATCGGACAAAAACCTTAAAAGCAGGAAGAGGAAGGGGCGGTGATCCCGAAGTTCCAGAGAGGAAATGATGCAGTCGGTGAGTGAAGCAATAAAACTCGTTACTTTGGCAAATGTTGTGTAGGCATTAGAGCAAGCAAAGGAAAGGTAACGGAGGGTGGTGGAGAAACAATAAAATAGTTAGAAGTAGAAAAGACTATATATATATATATATATATATATATATATATATATATATATGACTCGAGCATATGAAGTAAAAACGTAAATCAGGGGGGCACCTGAAGTAAAAACGTAAATCAGGGGGACACCTGAAGTAAAAACGTAAATCAGGGGGGCACCTGAAGTAAAAACGTAAATCAGGGGGGCACCTGAAGTAAAAAGGTAAAGATTTGCCTTGTTCCTGCACTTTAAAGAGTGGTCAGAAGGAACGTGAACCCAGAGCCCACAGTGGGGGACAATTTAGGCTACGATGACATTTAAAGACGTCATAAGGGGGTTCATTCAAATCCCATGACGGGGTATTAATTAGAAGGCAGGTATACATATGACCAACTGGTGTTTGTCTAGTTTGTCAAACATCTGTCATATATGTTCTGTTGTATGTCAAATTTAAAATAATTGTATTGGTGAGTGTTTAAAATGCATTTTGGATTACGCGATTCTGTAACTGAGAGGGAATCGAGGAGTTGTATAATTATTGTTGGTGACAGAATTAAGAATGGAGGAAGTTACCCCGCTTGCGCATTTATGCAAGCAACTGCCCAAGCATGCAACAAAGCTGAAGAAATATAGCCAAGAGGGGGTTAAGGGCACCGCAAATAAGATGTTCATGCCACGGCCCCAGAACGGGTCACTCTCTAAGGCTGTTTTACAGCACATGACCACCTTCCTACATGCCACATATACTGGAAAAAAGCTTGAGAAACGCCTTGCCGTCCTCGAACTTTGGAAACTGTTCGAGCAAGCGAAGGAGGAAGAACCACCCACAGACTGGATATTAAATGTATGCACAGAGGGGGGTGAGACACCTACCGCGCCACCAGCCCCGCCGGAACAAGTCATTGAGGGAAGCAAGACAGAGGGTCTTTACCCACTGAGAGAACTTAAGGCAGCCAAGGGGTATAGCAACCCGGCATACGAGTCGCCTGCATGCAGTGGTGACGACATCAAAGAAAAGGAGCAGGAAGGTGACCTTGCCTCCGCAGTCCTGATGGACGAGGAGAGACGCGGAGACGAAGGAAAGGATCAGACACAGAGTAGTGCATCTTTCTTCTCGAGAGAGAGAGGGAAAAAAGCAGAAAGGAAGCAGCGAATTAGCATTCGCAAAGGACGAGTGGATGGGAGGTCAGATATTGCTAAAACTTGATGGTAAAAGGAGTGATGACGTAAGACCGAGGGAATGGTCTGATGAGGTGCAGAGAAAGGGAAAAGAGAAGGAAAAGGAAATAAGAGATGAGAGGGTAAGAAAGAAGGATAGGTTAAGGCGAGAACAACTATATCGCGAAGAGCAAGGAATACAGCTCAGTCGCACACAATACGCAGCCTACGAAAAGTACAGGCAGAACATGCTAAAGTTAGAGAAAGAAAGGAGAGTGCGAGAGAGGAAAGTAAAGAAGCGGAAAGACCAGGAAAGTAGAATGGCAAAAGAACATAGAAATGAACGGATGATGGAAGTAGATAAGGCTAGAGAAGAAGCAAAGAAGCGAAAGGAAATAGATGAGGAAGCAGAACGTAAGTGCAGGCAGAGGGCACGAGATCTAGAATATTTGCAACGGGAAGTTAAAAAACCCAATCCTGTTATAGAATGGGAAGACATAGAAGAGTTCTTTCCTGCAAGCGATGCAGTACCAGGTACAAGCGGGACAAATATTGATGATGACTTCGACACCACAAGCATCGGGGAAACGATTGAGAATATTTATGACGAGATGGGCCTGGAACTAATTTCCCAAGGGGGAAGGGAGGATGAGCGCTTAGAGAGTACTCAGCTATACGACACTTAGGATGTCACCTGAAGTAGTGGGAGCAGGGGACTGTCCCTAGACAGGCTGGAGATTGGGCAGAACGAAAAAGATGCAAGAAGTTGTGTAAACTGGGAGTATTCAGGATCTGACTCCGGTGGGGAAACGGAGGAAGGGGCACATGACAAAGGGAGACGGTGCAAAAAATGGCTCCCAAAGGACCGAGAGGTACGATGGTCAGATGCTAGAGGGTCCACAAGTAGGGCAGCGAAGTCCGCTGGACAATCCAGCCGACATGAAGAAACACCCCACGGTCAGAGGGGGGCATCGGCGCCTGCCTATTGAGACAGGTTAAGGGCATTGCCAGGCAGATGACAAGGCGGGAATGCCACCCCGGCGGTAGACCAGAGAGCTGTGGGGAAAGAGAAGGAGGACTGTGCATTCCAATTCCTGTTGCTAGAAAAAGGGGGTGCAAGACCACAATATATTCCATGGCCACACATGGACCGAGAAAATAAGCTTTCAATGCTGACATCGGGAGCTGGAAAGTGGATACATGAGTTAGAGAAAATGACGAGGGTGTCACCTTAGCTATAGGGGACATTAAGGGCCTCCTAATTGCCATACTTGGTGAAAGAGCAGATGATGTATGGAAACGAGCAGGCTACCCTAGTGTAACTCTAACTAACACCTCCCATGATGGAGCACCATTTAATAACTGTAGAGCAGCAGTGTGGAAAGTGCTGCATATGCTATATCCAGACACTTCTGGTATGGGAGCTATAATGACTCAGAAAATGAAAGAGTCATAGGATCTGTTGCTTTATATCCAAAATTTTCAAGACGCGTGGGTGCTCGAAACGCATGAATCTTGGACAAAATCCATCCCTGTATTCTACCATATATTGTGCCAAGGGTTACCAGAACCGGTGCAAAAACAGCTCAAGAAATTGGTAGGAATTGAAGCTAAACCTGGGCCGAAATACAGTTGACAATTGGACACTATTGCAGATTGTTGCAAGGAAAGAATCGGAAAAAGGAGGCAACTCGTAAGGGAGAGGAGGCAAAGCTGGTGCAAAGAAAGCTCTCGAAGTATGCTCTCGAGGGAGCCATGCTCACTAACCCAGCCGAACCAAGCGCACAACAAGCAACTAACCCACTGCAAAATAATCAGGGTAATACAGGATTTTACCCGAGGGGAAGAGGTTTTGGAGGTAGAGGATTGCAGAGCAATCAGGGAGGGTTTCGAGGTAACCAAGGAGGTTTTCAAAATGTTCAAGGCGGTTTCTAGAATGCACGAATGGGCGGTCCAGCTATGCTGGATGGACAAATGGTCCGGCCGCCGCCAGAGTGTTGGCTGTGTGGAGTGACAGGACATGTTGCGCGCTTGTGCAGAAGCCAAGGCATGTGGCAAAACAGCCAAGGGACAGGGACAGGCATGGTGAATCAACCTGCCGCCCCGCAGCAGGGCGGTGCACAAGATTATACAGTGCAGCCGCAGGCATCAGGCATGCAGCAAGGAGCACAGCAAGTGGTTCTACCACCTAACATGGGTAACTTGCCGCAGGGACAACCCCAGCAGGCACCGCCGCAAATATCGCAGGGCATTAACTCCGGAGGGGGAGTTAATCCTGGGACTGGGGAAAATCAACAAGTGTACAGTGGACCGAACTTATATATAAAGTAGGACAGCTCACAGGAGACTCTGATGTGTTCTATCCTATCAGTGACACCAGACCCTAACAGGGAACCAGGGTGAATGTCAACATATGGGGGAAAGAATATTCCTTTTTAGTTGACACGGGTGCCATGCGCTCGTGCATACGAGAAGGCAAGTTCTCCTTGTCCGGTGAGGCAATAGATACTCAGAGTTTCACTGGAGCTCATAGTAGAGTTCCTTTTACAGGCGCACTACCAGTTTCGGTGGGAGAGCGCGAAATGAATGTACCCTTATTGTATTTGCGTCAGACCCCAGTAAATATTCTGGGTCGGGACCTGATGATTAAACTAAACATGACCATCTCGTTTACCAAGAATGGTATAGTGTGCTCCACCCCAGGAATGCACTACTCAAACGTGTGTGAAATGATTAGAGCACATTCTGGACGTGCAGCCATAAGGGCTATACCGCTGGAGCCAGAAGTCTTCGCATATGGCGTGCGAGTGCTTATGGCGGGATTGCCGGGCCTCGCAGACAGAACTATGAGAACCCCTGATGAATTTCTATTCAGACCAAGAATACCCATGCACGAAGAGGAGGGACAAGTATTCCCCCTAATGATACAATCTGCCGCAGTGCGAGGGAGAGTGGTATTGGTTGAAGGATATGATGATGAAGGCAGACAATGGTGTGCAATCGTTGCCATTGAAGAAGGGTATCAAGTGACTGATGTCACCGATGACGATCTGTTCGAAGAACACCACGACCTAGAAGAGACAAGGGTGGAACTGAGTCTCTTATTTTGGGTCAAAATGACCAAACGGGAGGTGCCACAGAAAATGATGTTGGCACTAATATGCCCAGAGTACTTTGATAACGACATGGCCCAAGTCTGCCGCAGTTTGGACTACAGGGCCCTATGACGTAGGTCTCCTGAAAGGGGCAGGTGATGTAAAGATTAAGCTGAAGCCAGGAGCTATTTTGCCACAGGCACGACAATACCCCATGTCCAGAGAAGTGGATGAAGGGATTGCAAAGACAATTTCCGCCATGATGGAACAGGGCATCTTAGTGACGTCAGAATCACCTTGTAACACAGTGATTTATCCTGTCAAGAAATCAAAGGGAGGGTCCTACCGCTTAATCCAGGATTTACGAGCATTAAACGATATAGTCGAAGCAGAGTTCCCTCTAGTCCCTAATCCATCCACAATACTATGCAATATACCAATTGAAGCAACATATTTCATGGTGATAGATTTGAAAAATGCGTTTTTCTCGATTCCATTGCACCGTGACTCACAAGACCTGACGTCATTTACTTTCAGACAAATGCGCCTGAAAAGTACGAGGTTGCCACAGTGGTACTGTGAGTCCCCGTCAATCTTCAACAGGGTCCTGCAAATGGACCTAAGCAATTTTGCGGTGGACAGTGTTGTTTTGCAGTATGTAGATGACATTCTGATCTGCAGCACCACTGAAGAGCAATGCAGGTGCGATTCTGTCCACCTATTGACTATACTGGCTGAGAAGGGATACAAAGTTGACAAGGAAAAGTTGCAGTATTGCCAACAGGAGGTGTTGTACATAGGGCAACTGATCTCACATGAGGGGAAGAAAGTAAACCCAGAAAGGGCTGAAGCTATCATGAACACGGCCAAGCCGCGCACGATAAAACAAATGTAAAGCTTCTTAGGACTGTGCAATTATGTCTGAGCATGGGTCTTTGACTACGGCTCGTATACCAAGCCCTTGCTACAGGCCCTTAAAAAGACCCAGGCAACAAGAGAAGAAATTGAATGGAATGAAGCAATGGAGAAAGGGTTTACAGAGCTCAAGGGGGCAATTTGTAAGGCCCCAGTGCTCGGGATTCCTAATTATGCAGAGGAATTCTACCTGTTCTCACACACCGATGGAAATTTTATGACGGCAGTGCTCGCGCAGCGAACCTCGCTGGGATACAAGCCCCTAGCACATTACAGCAGGAGTCTGGACCCGGTCATTTCCCATGCCAACAAAATCTAGCTGCTGCCGCGTTCGCCATCGAGAAGGCATCATCCATTGTGATGGGGTGCTCCATGACATTGTATGTTGAGCACTCACTGTTAGCCATGTTAGAGAAACCAAAGGGCACACTGACGTCACAGAGAGCATCCACCTACGAGGTGATTATCTCTAATCCATCGTTTAAAGCAGTGCGATGTAAAACTGTAAACCCTGCCACGTCCATAGCTGAGCCAGTCAGAGGGAGAACCCATACACGACTGTGTGAACTATGAGGAATTCTATGATGAGATCCCCAGGGTAAAAGAAAATGCCTTGGCAGGTGGAGAGATTGTCTTTATTGACGGGTCTTCAAGAATTGATCAAGAAGACGGACAAAGGTATACAGGCATTGCCGTGGTAAAACACATAGCAAATGGAGAGTTTCAAGTACTCTTTAGTGCACGAATACCATCTCACTATTCGGCACAGGCTGCAGAGCTATTGGCATTGATACTCGCCATTGAGAATCATGCAGACCAGGAAGTAACGGTGTACAGTGACTCCGCCTATGTGACATCTACAGTTCACGCAGGACTAGCGCGCTGGAAAAGGAGGGGCTACCTCTGATCAGACGGCACGCCAGTGCAACACGCAACCTTATTGGACAGGCTGATAAAAGCACTACAGCTCCCAGTGGGCATAGCGGTCGTGAAATGCACCACTCATACCAAGGGGACAGATTTCGTGTCACGTGGAAACCATGAAGCGGACACGGAAGCCAAACGCATGGCATCCAAGAATGAAACAATCAAGGACGTGGATGTGGCATGTACCCATGAAAGAATGATGGTAGCACGAGCCACTCCAGAGGCCTATAGCAATATGGGGCAGACTCAGCTAATGGAGCTCCAAGGGGAGGCACCTCAGGAGGAGAAGAATTTGTGGAAGCGTTGAGGGTGTTCTTTAAACCCCTCTGACGGACTGTGGAGGCAAGACAGCACTGGTAAACCAGTAATGCCTGTCACCCTTCTAAAGGTAGCGTTAGAACAGCTTCACTACCCCATACACATGTCAAAAGAATATATTGCTGAAACGCTCGCAGAAGACTGGTTCACACCGAATTTAGCGGAGCATGTTGCATTTTTTATGGTAAACTGCATTATCTGTCAGCAATTCACCTCTGGGCACACATTAAAAGTAGTGAGAGGAATCATCCCTAGACCAAATGGACCTTTCCAGCACCTGCATATCGATTATGTCGATATGATCTAGGTGTGTAATGGGCACAGGTATTTACTTGTGGTGGTGTGTCCCTTTTCAAGATGGGTAGAAGCAGGTCCCTGTACACACCCCGATGCAACCTATGCCGCAAAGTTCCTGGTGAGGGAAGTGTTCCCTAGATGGGGGTGTGCCAGGTAATGAGATCAGATAATGAGGCCCATTTTGTAAATTCAGTTTTCGAACAGATCAGCTTGTTGCTTGGTATAAAGCACAAGTTCTCGTTGGCGTATCATCCTGAGGGGAATGGGATATGTGAACGAATCAAGGGCTTACTTAAGGAAAGGATAGCCAAGTTGAAGCTCACATTAAAGAAGGGATGGTTGCACTGTCTACCACTGGCATTGTATGCTCTTCAGAACCAGCCAGGCTCCGACCATCATCTCACGCTGCATGAAATAGTTACTGGTAGAAGAATGAGGACCCCTCTCACCCCCCGAGACAGAGCTAGATGTGATGCCCAGCCAACTAGAGAGGTACTAGGAGAAGAGATGAAAGCCTATCTGGACTGTTTGACATCCAGCAGCTTTGTAATTTCAGGCCAGCTCACAGCCTTTGTGCGCCCCTCGTCTTCCCTGGTGACAGCGTCCTCGTAAGAAATTTCACCAGAAAAAGGTGGGATGAACCATGGTTTAATGGCCCTTTCATCGTAGAGGACTGCACCCCGTCTGCTGTCAAGCTCAAGGGCAGGAGAGCCTGGATCTTCCCGAATGACATTTTAGCCTTTTATAGGAGAGATCCCTCCTGCAACACCTAACACCGAAGTATCTACAGACAACGAGAAAGGACCTCAGCATGTGTAAACAAGATCTATGGCGAGGAAGAAGGACGCATGAGCAGAAAAGAGAAGACTAAAGTACGTGTTGTGAAACTTGTGGCTTTACATTGAACATTTCCTCTGAGCACTAAAGGGGATACAAGACATTCAACGAACACTCTGTGCAGCCAAAGTTGCAGGGTAATGAAGAGAATCACACATCCAAAAATGCAGTGACACTGATAACATGAACGATTTTAGCCACACAAGGTAGTGAACGCAAACTATAAGACCCTGATAGCGGCAATAAAACATTTCTGAGACCCAAAAACGATATCCTGAAGCATCTAGTATCAAGACTCTGTTCGCAAAACTTATGGTGCAGTCCAGCCGAAGTCTTAAGTGGGATGTCCTTACCTACTTCCAACTTCTGGTATTAACATATCCGTCGCTCATAGGGAGAGGAACAAGTGTCACAGAATTCATTCAGGATACAGATAACAAGAAGGTAATCACGCAACTACTGACTGTCATCGCAGAGGTCTTCGCCAAATTGCCCGAGCACAGCGAACAAAAAGCAAATGCTTCCACCTCATGTGATCATAGATGAATTGACTTATACCCTATTCTTCCGGATCATAGAGGAGTGTCCAGGACTTGTTGGGAGAACCACAGATACACTAACCTTTATCAGAGATCCAGCAAAGAATGAATTTCTCAACTAAGTATGGTATAAATTGAACTACGTGGTTGCAATCCACACAGCAGGAAAGTGTAAAAACCGTTCACGTCAAAAGAAAGGATTGTGATCAGGACCCAACAAACAAGGCAGATGTCCCTGTCACCCGCAGATACCCAGCTGGCCCACCATGTCATGCTCAGACTAGTAACAGACTATCCTGAAATGGTAGGAAGGCCTGCAGATGTTGACGTCATCACCTTCCTCAGAGAACCAACCAACGCCCCACACATGGGCACACTTCTCCATGGAATAATGCTCCAAGTAGAGCTGTCCAACTTCCAGCGGGAATTCCTAAGGAGATTCCAGTGGGACCTTTCGCCGAGGGACAGATCGAGGAGACGAAAACTGTTAACACAGCAAAAAGGCCGTTGACAGAAGACAGCAGATACGTATTCCGGGTCTTCTTCCACCTCATTGAAAACTTTCCAGAACTAGTGGGTAGACCCAGCAATGTTGACATACCCGCATTCCTCAGTAATCCAGCAAAAAACGCACAACTGAACCCGCTCCTGAGGGCTATTGCAGCGCAACTAAAAAGCAATTATGGACATCCACAGCTGAGGAGAGCCTTAGAAGGAGGAAATCCAAAATAGGATTTTGTTGTCATCACTTCACTGTGGAGCAGATAGAGAAGAGAGACACTGTTCCTCAACTCGTCACCGAGAAACCGAATGAAAGGAGCAGACACAAGAACTTTGCCATCGTATTTTTCCTGTTCTGCATCCTTCTCAGCTTTCCTATTTTTTCATATATTGACATCTGCTTTTATTTTAGTTCCTGTTGGTACAACATTTCATTTTTGCGATTCTAACTCGTTTTCAATTTTTTCCACATTTCCATTTTTATTTTTGTTCCTAATTTTGCAACGCTATTTTTGTGAAGTATTTCTCAGTTTTTTCCTATTTGGCCACATGTACACCACAGTTTTATTTTTATTTTTTACTTTTCCAGCATTTCATTTTATGTGATTTTGTAGCAGTTCCATTGTTTTATTTTTCACATTTGAACTGTTTCCAGCACGTCCTCAGGACCAAAGCGAATTCGAGGCGTGTACTGGGACCTCACCTAGTATCGATATGCTTAGATGGATGTGATGTACCAGAGTTGATAGCCTAACCTTTTTCCATAGTCTAGCGAACAGAACTGTGCTGCATACCCAGAGAATGCCATCATCACCCGCAAGAGGGGGGACACTGAAAGCACTCAACACTTTAGTAGTAATAAACTTTCGAACTGTGAGATCGGAACAAGAAAAGAATAAATAATTAACTATGAACTCGATCGACATGGGGGCCCAGAGAAGTAACATAAGTTTACCCACAACAGAAGGGCGCCCCCGATTTCCCGGAAGAAAATGCTGCAAGCTTTCATTCAGAACGATTATGTGCATATGTACAGTGATCATAATTGTTTTTCTATTATTAACAATCAGAACTGCTTTCTTTATTGGTGCACGGAGTGTCCCCCTATCAGTATACCCACTGGATAACGAACGCCAGGGGCCTACAAAAGCACCCAGACCCTATATAGTGATTCCAGTTCCAAGAAAAGCTAATGATGAAGCAAATGGTTTAAATGTGAATGTAATTAGCAGCAATACATATACACATGAGGTGATGAATGAGAGAAAAAGCTGGAGACACAGTCAGCACGGTATGAATGATAATATAGCACTGGCCATGGCACGCACCCACACACAGAATGCACTCAAACAAGGGCATGTGTCAATGGCTACAAGGCCCCCAACGAAGGCAGCAGAGAAGAAGAAACTGCCTACCGAATATTTAAGTCCAGAGAATAGTGGAGATAACCAGGAAAAGCCAAGTGAATTACCAAAGATGGAGGGAATAGCAAGATCCCTCAAAAGAACAGAAGTGGCACAAAGAATTCACAGAAAAGACACAAATGCTAATAGACTACTTGTTCCATTCATAGCCAGAGCAAAGAAACTTCATGAGGAACTGAAAAACAGAACTATAGAAACTATAACTGCAAGCACACCTGCTCCGACGCAAGGAACAAGCCGCAGGCCTACAACACAGCCACAAGTTGAGAGGTTGGTAAATCAATGGTGGTTACGGGAAGTTTATGGCAGACTACAAAAGGGAAGGAAAGGAAGCACAAATCCTCCTCATACCACAGCAATGCAGTTGAGGCAGCCTGCTCCATCGAGATATCCGAAATGGAAAAGCAGCACAGATGCATTCAGAGACGTAGTCATAGAAAACTACAGAAGAACGCTGAGAATCGAGAGAAGCCCTCATGAAGATAACAATGAACTTAATGATTACCTGGACAGCACAGCCCATCTTGGAAACAACATATGGTACCAGCACATGAAAGAAGTAGAAAGAAGTCAGTCAGACGGAGAATGCTTCGTCTGTGCACTCTTGCCATACAGTATGGGAAAAGCCAAGATCTTTGTGGCTGTAGAAATTGATGTCTCTACAGCACACTGTATGTCACACGTAGCAATGTGCAACACCAGAGGACAATTTAGAGATGCCTCATTGATATAGGCCAACGAAAAGGATTACCCAGAGGAAGATGGCTACGTCCAGGACATTAATACAAGAAACCGAGCGCACACCAGAAATCATGTGATCAGGTACGAGAACCATGGTGTCAAAGGATCAGGGATAAAATGGGAAGTTAACCCGAGACTGAACGTTTGAGGGAACACTACAAAAGAGGCCCAAATCTGGAACAATAGAGGCCATATGCAGATCTGGGGGTCAGTGGTCTCCCCAGAACTATTGGGAAGACAGAGTAGTAATCTGCCAAGCGTGGATGGTCCTTGGAGCCTGCAAGGAAGCAATAGAGAATTCACAGAGGTTATGCAAACCTCTGTGGCCAAAGCTAGTGAAGTTAGTAACATGGGTCGAAGATAGACGGGGACCCCTGCAGATAGTACCACTGGAGATCCCAAAACTATGCTTCAGAAATAATGGCACAAGGAAGATGGGAGAGAATCAAAACTGCGTACGAATCTTTGAAGCTCAGTGAATGACCCAAGGAACCACAGTTATTATGACCATTACTGGGCGTGTAGATCCAAGGCATACATAAGGCTGCCGAAAAACTGGGGAGGCATATGCACACTAGTGAATGTCCATGTTCCTGCACTAGTGATCCCCAAGAATGACCTGAATTTGGACAGTTTCCTGAAAGCAGATGCCCATCTGAGAAGAAGATCTGTGGAACTGGTATCCAGGAAGAAGAGGGAAAATTACTTTTCCCCCAAATCAGAAGAGGCAGTCCATGCAATCCCATACGAACACAGGCTGTTCAGCCTTACCTCAACAGTATTCACAACACTACTCCTGCCCCACATCCAAGTAGGAGTGAATGCTAAATGGTTGCAGATAACCAGATGGGAGTTGTTGCAGACCAGCAATACCACTATAAAAGGATTCAACGCGATCAAAGAAGAGCTGAGAGCAATCAGACTGATAACCCTCCAAAACAGATATGTGCTTGACATGATCACTGCAATGGATGGAGGTGTTTGTGCAAAGATCGGAGAATCATGCTGCACATTTGTACCATCACACGATGAGGAAAATGGAACCCTCACAGAGGCCATAAGCATGTTGACAACTCTAAAAAACCAGATGACTGATGAAACGGATGAAGTGGACGATGACAGCTGGTTCGGGAACCTATTCTCGTGGGTCCCGCAAAGGATGGCATATATAGTCAAGTTCCTGGGAGCCTTGCTAGCCATGGTACTGCTTGGATTCTGTGTTATCAAGATAATCATCACGCAATGCCAGAAAACTGCAAAGAAAGCCATTGGGATGAAAATTATGGTCGATGTCGAGCCAGGTTGGAAGCCAAGAGACCTGACAGATGAAGAAATCTTGGACTTTGTGAAGGCCAGTGAATTTGTGCCAGAAGGAACAAAGTTCACTTATCCCATGAAACGAAGAAGGTATGAAGGAAAATGAAGGAAAATTGATCTACTGAGGTCCAAATCGACAATGCCAGCAAATGACCTGGAACAAAGATGAACACGTCAAAACAGCAGGGAGTTTGAAAGGCGTAATAAAAATGTTGACTCCAAAGACACACATGTTCACGCCATCATATGCCTACCCTGAAGACAATGAACAAAACACTGAAGAATCAAAAGAACTAGAGATCAAGAATGAAGCAGAAGTGGTCGATGAACCGACCGGAGGGGGAGTGTAAAGGAGGTCCCAGACATGATTTGCACCACTGCCCCTCCGTTCGAGGTACCTGAAAGGTACTCACCAAGATACGTGACGTATAAAGAGCAAATTAACCAGCAGAGAGTTGCACTGGGACTCTGCCCATTGTACATTAGAAGATCTGTACCCGTTGAAGCGCCCATAACCAGACAACCCTGGGCAACATGGTACCCTATCAGACAGCCATACCAGCCACTGATACGAAATAAGGAGTACCTACAGACGGTCCACGAAGAGGCCCAAGAGCCCTAATGGAAGGCCAGTGGAAATAACACAAGGGCCTGAACAGACTCATATGTGAACAAAATCCACTATTGAAAATAACACGGCAGTGTAAGTGATTACGAAAATAAATGTAATGGATACAAAGACGAGCCAATGTTAAACGTGAGAGAACGGTGCTACAGGACAAGATGGAAGCAACCGACCTGTTAACCATGTGTAAATAGGCTTGGAGCGCAAGATGCTAAGAAATCGATACTGCTTGCAGTGCTTAGTAGTAGAGCGGCAAGCGCCAACCAAATATCCACCTCAATAAGGCACACTATACAAGTGCGACTCCATTTTGTGAAGCAGAAATGGGCCCAGGCTGCCAGAGGCCTGGCAGGCCAAGTTTCACAACTCAACCAGAACAGAGAGGAAGAGCGGAATCAAAACTCAACAGAGAGCAGCTCACGCTTGGGAAATCAAGGTCACCCAGAGAAGGGGAGGAGAGCGACAGCTCGCAAGAACCAAACTTCAGAGCATACCAGCTCGCCCATGAAGGTCAAGATAAGAGAGGCCCAGGCAGATGGCAGGGCCGAAGCAGAATTAAATGCAACTAAAGCTGGAAACTGAAGCAAATTCACGGTGAACCAACACGTGACCAGCCAGGCGCAGAGATGTACCACCGTCTGATGTCATCCAGGACCCGAGGATGCTATAACTTTTCCTGATAAGAGATTACAGTTTCGAGGCCGTCCTTAGCCAACTAATTGACACATCGCCCTAAAACACTGATTAATGGAAAGGAGGAAGGGTGAATCTTGGGGCACTAGGCACCTGGGTTTAAATTCTGCATGCTGCTAATTAAAGTGGAGATTTATGTTTAGGGGGGTAACTTGCCCAATCACAATTGACCATGTAATCTAGGGTCCTATAGACACTGTAACCAATAGGACGTGTACTTGTAGTGACGTCAATCACATGTGATGTAGAGGGACGGGCGTAGACTCCCACCCGATAAGAGTTATCCAATACACATGTTTTATTTCTATACACAGATATAGCACCTATACTTAAGTTACCTTTCCTAACCAATTATATTGCATGATGATTTTTTAGAGAAATTAGACGTCAGTGATGACGATTTGTGCCTATAAGAATTACTGTTCTACCAAAGTTGGTGGAAGTCGGAGAGAGACCAGTCATCGCACTACAGCTGATTCCTATTTGTTTCCCTGTTTGATGTATGTATCATTAAACGGACTTCCCTTTGCCAAACTACTGAGTCTTCATTATTGAGTCATGTCGGAGTAAGTGAATCCTGCAACCCCTGTCCTCACATGGTGCAGCTATCTTGTCTTACAGGTTCTTGAGGGTGAGCGCTGACCTATGGGCCCGTCAGCGAATTCCTCTCCTCGTAAACAAGTGGATCATGGTTTCAAGCGGTGTATCATAAATGCGTGTCGTAAGCGCATATGAAAAGCAGAAACTGAACAGTCCTTCAGGGAGCTAGTACAAATGAAAATACAGCCTTTTATGCAATGTGATCTACTGTGATTGGCTGTTAGAGGGGAGATGGACCAAGTTCATTAAGTAACTCCATTTGGTGTTTTCTTTGAAAACCGTTTCAATGTAAAACATTTCTTAAAGTGTGTTTTCTTTTTGCTGTTGGAGTAGATGAAGATGTTTGCATAATATGCACCTCTGTGTCGTTAATATAATCTAAACCGCCTGGTAATTCTGTTAATGCTTATCTATCCTTACCCTTGGGCTCACAGAGGGGTAGGCCTTCCCTTCGGTATAGAAGTTGCCCCCTATAGACAGTTCTTATGGAGTACCCTGTTGAAAAGACAGAGGCAATTCGGCCAGGTTGACCCTGTATATGAGGAACCACAGGAGTCTTAGATATGCCCATGAAAAGAAGGACTCAACCTTGCTGCAGTGTTGCCAAGTCTGGTTTTATTATAAGCGACTTTGAGCTTTTTTGCCCAAAATAGCTTAGAATATTTGTAGATCAATTGTCACAGTATTTGTATGCTTATTGCATCAAACCTGCATGCATACTTGGCCACACACAGCGTCCTGGGCTGGTCTGCAAGCAGGACGGTAACAGCATTCAATGACTTGTTCCTTTTGTTAACAGCACGCCCTACGAATACAAATGTATAGGCAATTGGTCCTGTACCAGGATCTTTCCATCTGAAAGACCACAAACATCTCAATGTCTAGCAATATGTGTCTTCATAAAGCTTCCTTTTAAAGGTTGGTCAAGATGCCTCCTAGATTAACATGCTTAAAACGGGTTGCTTTATTTGAACCGTCAAATGCTGTTAACATCATGCATGGCAGCAAGCTGTGAGTTTGTGACAAACGAAATCTTTCCCCATATGACATTACTACACATGTTTTTAGTGTGTGTCTTAAAGTGATGAAAGTACAGTGGTTTAAAATGAGATTTGTTGGACATGCTTTTTTGCATGATTGGACCTCTAGTTTTCCATTCAGGATGTGGAAAAAAAAGCTACAGCATTTTCTTTCAGTTTAAAATGTTTCTATAAGGAATTACATACACATTGGGCTATATTATGTGATTTTAGGCTGAGTGTTGTTACATCAGGTGACACTATGCCATGGTACTCATTTAGGGCCCATTGTTTCTAGTCGTCTGCCCGGGACCTCCTTTCTGACTGCCCACTGACTCCTCAAAGACACTCCAACTGTAGCTGTACTCAGTCTTACATGGGCTTATGGTACAATGCAGGCGCACATGCACCATGAATGAGCAATTGAGAAAGCCAACATCACAGCATATCACAGCAAGATGGAGCCAAGCCTGAGAGGAGTGATGGACAAGAGGAGCAACTCAAAATGGAGCCAAAATCCAGAAGGGTGATGTACCAGATGGCCCACCAGGGAGTCAATGAGTAGAAGGGCAACTGACAGGAGGAGAGCGACTCACCAGGGATAAGAGGGACAACACACCAGAGGTGAGTGACTCATAGTTGGTCCATATCTTTTTTGACACCATGAGCCCTGTCTGGCTTTTCACTTTGCATGCTGGGACTCGTAGGTGCATACTTATAATGGGAAGAATGATACTACAAGTCCCAGCATACAACTGGAAATGCCCAGACTGAATCATTGTACCACCTCTGACGCCAAAATCACCATCTTTGAAAGGTATTTCCACCTCCAAAAGGGGGTCAACTGGGCTGAGAGCAACACAGAGCTCCCACCAGTACCACCAGAGGCAATCTTTCCCTCTGCCTGAGGCTGCCTGCAGAGGTCAGGGGACCAGCAAGAAGCATCCAGGATCGATCTAAGGACTGCCCATGTGACCTCTGACCCCAAAACGGGCATCTTTCAAAAGTCTTTCCACCTCCAAAAGGGGCTTCAACTGGGCGGAAAGCAACACCAGAGAAAATATTGCCTTCTGCCTGAGGCTGCCTGCAGAGGTCACTGTAACAGTATCTGTGTACAGTTAACAGTTGTTGCAAAGAATTATATTTGTTTTGTATTATGTATCTTTGAATTTAAATGTATTAACAACAAGTGGCTAATCTATTTTGGAATTTGAAATGTGTCTTTCATTTTTACTGCAGTATGTTCTGTCCATACTGCATTTCTACTAAATGCAACTCAAACAGTAATGGAATACATCCACAAATTTCATTGTTTAAAAAGCTATGTTGGAATTAAAAATGATTTTTATGTGTTCGTTTTGTTATGTTAAATTGGGTATTTGTATCCCGCCTGCTTTCCGCTGTCCGCACCTTATTAGTTGTACAGTATTCGGTAGCCCTTTAGATCACTAAGAAAAATATGTACTGTTGGTTATTTCGGAAAAATCATGCTGAAATATGTGTGATTTTGAGAGGGTTTTTTCCAAAATGTTCTCACGTGGGGCAACACCCGTACCCAACTCGTCAAGTTTTCGGCTTGCTCGCTGCGCTCGCTCACTACATTGTATATTTAAATTAATTGCGCCCCACCATTTTTTAAGCCCCCTAGCTAGCCCCTGTCAGTTTGTCAGCCCAATAACCAGCAGCAAACGGCTCTATGGGTAAAGTGGCAAACAGGTAGCTCTCAAGCTGCTGGTTAAATACATTTTCTCAATCCACAGCAAGTGCTTGGCTGTCATGTCCAAAGGCTTTTCTTTGACTTATATAACCTCATAAGTATTACCTAGAACAATTGGATGAATGTGTACACTTCAGAGTGGCAGTACAGCCACATATTAGCAGTACTTCCAAATGAGTATGAACAGTAAAGTATGCAATATTAATGCTCGAAAGCACAACGCAGCGTGTGCGTCATATGATATGGTTTTGTGATGTCTACACTTGCAAAACCTAGCAATGCCCCACCTGTAACTCATTAGTACAACATCTTAAGACAGCAATATCAGCCTCTAAAACATTAAATAGATAGAGGGGAAGGATGTGTTGTGGGTCACAGTAACTGCAAAGTTATTTTATTTTAAAATGTAAACAGCAGCAGCAGCTCCATGGCATCACCCCTAGAAAAAGCCAATTTTATTATTTTCTTTGATCCTTTATATCTTGCTTAATGCCAGCCTCCTCCAGCTTCTAAGCTCTGGAATAGGAACTGAACCCATGTTGCACTGCATCCCCTTGTTCTGAAAGCAAGTGCACTGCCCCTGAGCTATCATTCGAAATAAATATGGCTTTTGTTTGAGGAAGCTGTTAGGGAGATTTATCATTTTTACGCTTCATCCCCTCTCCTAGTGAGACCCCGAGCACTTTTTGATGGACTTCTGGAGCATTTCCTTTAATCCTAAATCAGTGGAGCCTTTTCCATTCATTCAGTTTTATGGGCTTTGTCTTTTGGAACCCTTTCCTTTGTATTTTAATGTCCTATGCAGTCTATTTTTCCTCCATAACCCTTAAAGGCTTCTGTATTTTACTATTGCAGTACATAGCTCCTAATGGGCAGTGTATCAGGGGACCCTTAGGGTCCTCCTTTGAGATTCCATTCTATATCCTGGAGTAACTACAGTCCTTAAGGATAGAGAGATACTTAGTATCCCTCCCAAAAATGTATAATCTGAGAGATTGGCACACACCACCTTATGTGGAGTGTCAAAGGGATACATAGTATACCTCTTTTCTCTGCTCCTGTGATTTTAATGACACATAGACAAACTGCTAGTTATGGCTCATGGCAGTGGACATGTCCTACCAACTATTGGGTGATATTTTCTACTGCAAGCTATGTCCAGAGCCTTGGTGATGCTCAATAGGGGCACCTGGTTACCAACCTAGGGGCTCCCTTCTTTTTTACGCCAATGCTGGCGTGGTTGTTCTTTATCAACCCTTCTTCTACCATTCTAGGAGGGGGAGGCCTGTATGTGTGTTTTGCCTTAGGTAAGAACCTGTGGGTGTCCCTGCCGAGGATCCAGAGTGTCTGGGTAGGCAGGATGTTCAGGAAGAGTTTTCCACCGCCATGTTCTTTGTCTGCCAGAGTGCCTGAATAGGACCAGTTCCTACCTGGGGGTCTGGCTGCCCTGATTGGACAGCCAAACGCCCTACCTGTAAATTGCTGAGAGAGATTGCCAAGGTTGTGTGCTGGAACTGTATGAAAGGTGAGGCTTCTGGAGTGTAAAGCAAGTCGACAACAGGAATCTGAAGTAACCAAAGAAGAAGACGACCAGAGACTTCGGCAGACCTTTTGCAACACTGTGAAGTGACCACTGCTGTCCTGACCCCCTTTTCTGTGTGACAGAGGAGCTCCAAAGAGAATGACTCCTTCCCTTTAGCCAGTCTTTGTTTTGAGCCATCTCCCGAGGTCCTGTCAGTTTTCAGAGCCAAGTAAGCCCAATACCAGGAGACCTGCTGCCGATTCCCAGTAAATAATCATGAAATTATCCATATCTTTTCTGAGCCCCCAAGGACACTCCTGAGATGCGATCCAACTTACCTAGACCCCCTCAGCAGAGTGTGGGACTGTGAGAAGCCAAGAGGATTGACCGAGCAAATTGCATCCTTTGTTGGTACTGCAGAAAAAGCGCCAAATCCACTGAGTGACCCAAGAAGTTGATGGAAGCCATACCAGAGGTCCTCCCTTGAGACTGCTGCTGAGAGATCCCGTACATTGTCCTGCCTTTCATCATCAGACCAAGGAATCTGGAAGTGGGTCCAGCACAGCCACATCAAAGAGAATCCAGCCACGACGCCTTCTTTAAACCTAAGGTACTGTCGGTAAAAAGGCATTGCTTAACTCGATCCGTGAAGTCACTCAAGGGTGTTGGATTTCACCCAGAGGTGTCCAGGGACCCCTCTCTTACCTCAGACCCAAGCTGCTGCTTGTGTCCCTTTATGAAGTCCGTAACAGGGTCTCCATCGTTAGTAGTTAACTTACTGCATCTTTAAAGACTAGAGACAGGAAGAAATCCACAAGAACGCTTCATATTCTGCTGCTTAGCACGAATTTGAGCCGTCTCAGAACAGCCTTTAGATAGACTTGCGTTTTTGGACTTAAAAGGCTTGCTGAGTGAAGAAAACTTCTCTAGAACCATGAACCTTGCTAGCATTGCACTAAATAACCATTTTCCTTGCCTAAATTCACTTTCTTATATGTTTATGCAGAGTAAATGTATTACCATATTTGTGCTAACCACAAGTGTGCGAAGTTACAGAGAATACAATAGCATTGTCTTTTCACTTTCTAACGATGCAACAAATGTAACCGTGAACAATCACATTCTAAGAAGTGTCCTCTGAAGTATATTCTAATGTATTCCGAAGTGTTCTAGTGTCAACATATAAGGTATTTAAAGTGCTTCTGGTGTAAATGTAATACATATATACTTTTATATAAATTCTAAGTGTTTCTTTGATGTACATGTCTAACTGGGTTCAGTCTACTTACCTACAGCTCACATCTTCCTCTTAAGATAAGCATGACTGTTCTACCACTGTACTAAGGTTCCAGCGGTAGTACATACTGATACTAAGAGTTGGGGATCTGCAAACCACTGGGATAATTTACTAAAGTTTTACCTCCAGGTGCGACTCTAGGAAAACTCCCCTAACAGAAGCAACAGATGGTTTACTTCAAAGGCAGAGGACAACTTCATGTGAATTCATTATCTCATCTTGTGTCCATCTACAGTGTGCCTGTGATACAGGTCTTGCAGATCTTGGTCAGGTCACACAGTGCCCAGGCAGGATTTGATTTGGCCCGTGGCTCTCAGGATGTGTTCATGCTGAGCTGTCACTCACTACTGCAGGCTGCTCTTATCCATTCCCAGCTAGACCTAGCCACCATACCCTTCCTGTTGCTACAGTACTGGGTATGAGCTGCAGAGACAGCCCCGCCACTGAACCCAACCATTCAGGCATTCTTCACTAATGGACTGCCAGCCTGTTAGTGATGGTGGCTTCATGGTTTTTCCTGCATCCCTGTTATTTCTATAGCTAACAAAATCTACATTCCAGGTGAAAAAAGCTGTGGCACATTAATCTGTATTTAGAAACCACCTTTTTCAGGTGCAACACAGGTATCGGCTCTTGGCACTGCCTCTTTGTCCATTGGCCCAGAGGTTGCAAGGACAGGTCTAGGGATAGCAGAGGGAGCGCCAAGGGTAGCAGTTGTTTCCCCTGCCAACTCCCAAATGAAGTCCCTGCATTTGGGGCTACACATAGCAAATGCCAATAGAATCTGAATAAGTGGAGGTTTAACTTCAATACAGTTACTATACCAGTCGTATGATGGCCTTATAGAGGAATTTCAATCAGCACTTGTCAAATGAAATCAACACATGCGAATGTGGGGCCATATGATGCTACATCTGGTGTTCATGGATCCCGGTGCTCACACAGTTGCTAAGTATTGACATTATCTGCCTAGCTATTCACATCATTTGGAGTTCAGAGGTGCTGCGACCTGCCCACTCACAGAGAAAGGCTGAACAGCGCAATAGCTTAAATATTATGGTAGTACCTAGACATTAGATGGCAAAAACTGGTAAAATGCGAGAATCGCAGGGCATTTAATAGCAGTGTCAATGCCTACTGAAAAGCCCAAATTGTTTGCTTTCCCAATTATTGTGAAGAGACTCTTGTGGATACATTTATTCCCAATGGTGTATTTAAAAGGATTGAATTGCCTTGCATGTGCAACATTTTGGTTGAAACTGCAGACAAGTTCCAAAGCACAGAAGAAGACAGCAACTCGAAGGAGAGCCATGAGGAAGTTCTGCTTATCTCTTTTCCTTTTCTATAATTGTTGCGGCAATTCTCTACCCAGTACCTGTGAGTTGGGAAATCTATAATCCACAGAGAGACAGAAGTTTGGTGCCTGCCTCTTTTGACAAGATGACATTTGTCAAGTCACAAGCTGTCAAGGATCCTATGGTGCCAGGAAAGCCTTGTTGTCTTGTCCCTACATAGACCAGACATGAGGAGGAGAAGGAACCACTGGACAGCGATAACAATGGCAAGAGAAAGTCCCGATCCCTGCAATTGCTAATCAGGGTAGGGAATTAAGGCACTACTGAGTCAGCTACTGTGGGAACTCTGGAACCCTATAATAACCTGACCACTGTGCTGACCCCATCTACTAAGATGCAAGAGCACATGCATGACAATGCGCAATAACGGATGGAGCTGGTGGCCTGTGGTTACAAAATATAACCCACGGTAAAGCCAGCGAGGATACCAGGACTGAAGTCCTGAGCTGCCCATCAACACAACATGTGTGTAATATTTACATTTATACTCATCACAGATGCCTTTGCTGCACTGTATATGTTGCAAGAGCCAAGGTCTCACAGTGCTGGAAACTAGGACTGCATCATAACTCAGCACTGACGAAAATTCACCTGTGTCTCTGTCACCATGTGGGGTTCAATGACAGCCTCAACTGATAAAACTGGAAGGCCAGGTTAGGCTTTACTGCCAACTATCTTGTTCTAATGTTAAGGCACACTAAAAATGGCAAACCTAAAACCTTAACACAGCCAAAGGGCCTGGTAAATGAACATATGGGTGTTGCTGAAGGTGACACAAGGAACATTGTATTAGGAAAAGTGTGTGTCTTTCTGCAGTTAAAACACAAACTAGGCTGGAAAGTAAAATCAGATTGCAAATTGAAAAGGCACATCACAGTGTTGGCTGAGAGAATAAATCAAAATTTTTTATTGAAATTTCCACATATCTAAATGCTGTGTACACTGGAAATTAAGGGAAACTGGGCCTTGCATGTGAAAGTTAAAGCCAAATAATATTTTTCATTTAAAGAGACTAAGGCCCACCTTACAACACAGAAACACACATTATGGTGAATGGAAATACACATTATTAGTGGCCAAAATGAACTGCAGTGGCCGTCACTTAAAGTTTGCAACATTAATTCAAATTGTTGTGTGCCAATTAAGGCACTGAAACTGAAATGTCCTGAATTGTGTGTATTTTGCAACTGTAAATTAACACGTCAAGAAAAGTGTTCAACTGTCAAAATTAACATATTTTATGAAAGGCTTCATGCCTAAAGAAAGATATTGTGACAGGTAAAGTACAGCATCCTGGTCAGTGGGGCTAACTTCTACATGGAGATTCAAAAGAAACTTCTCCCAATGCCAGATATGTGAGACCATGTTGTCTCTGAAAGCTAATTTCCTTGAAAAGCAAATGGCTTAGCCAGAGCGTCACAGGAATTTATTGAGGGGATGCATAAACAGCGGCTGCAATCAAGTAAAGCTAAACTCTCAAAAATACCCAAATTGAAGAAATGTTGTGGAATGAGTCTTGGTTTTAATGGGGGATGGCCTACCTTTAATGTGTCATTAATGTCAAGAGACCATCTGGACTCAGAGATAACATCTTTTCAACCTTCTGCAACCCAGCATTTGTCTTCACAAGGAAAGATTGCAAATGTTATTGCAGGCTAAACCGACAATGAGGCCGCAGAGGATCTGGACCCCTTGTCTTCAGAGAAATTAAACTTAGGAGAAATGGGGGTTTGGATTTCCATAGCATGTTTAAACTTTTCTATTAGTTGAAATTGACTATCATAATTGTTCATTTTCTCAGCAACGAGTAGTCCCACTGGGTCCATTCAAATGTCATTTTGAAGCTAATTTCAAGGCAATTTTGTTGTGACTTATGGAATTTTAAAAGCAATCTAAAATGGTTTCTGACTTCCCTGAAAATGCCCTGAATCTAAACATTGGCAAGCTGATGGGTCATAAAATTAGTTATCTGGAGATTAAATTTCATGTTCATAACTATTATACTTTATATGTAGAGGGTAAATAATTACAGTGTTCCCATTCAACATGCGAACACGGCTGTAATTTTATCAAATCCACCATGATTAGCTGAAGCAGAAAATATATAATTTGGCATAGTTATTTGTAAAGAGATTGTCAAAAGTAATTAGATTACAGCATGGGGATCTATTTATTTAACCTATTTCCTTTCATTACTGGGTTCCTTTCCATTAGTGGGTGAGGCGGGGGAGAAATTATGTAGACCCTTTAGTGTATTTGACTGTATATTAACTTAATTAACTCCCAAATAGAGTGACAAAGGGGGGAGCTTGAAAGAATTTGAAATGTTCACCCCCTCTCTTAGCGGGAATAATGTTATAGCCACCTAAAGTAATTGTGGCGTCCTTGCCACAAAAAAAGAAATTGATAATTGATTGCCACCATTCCTAACCCTGGCCTTTAAAACAGAAAGATGTCCTTGCCATAAAAAAATGAAAATCCCCCACTCCTTAAACATTGTATTTAAACAAAACGGTGTTTTGCCACAATGAAAAATCCAAAACTGTCCCCACTCCCTAAACCTGTCCTTTAAATAGAGGAGTGCTGCATGTATTTGTTGCCTGGGTTTTGGGTGCCAGTTAGAAGTGTTTTTCTAAGTGAAATGCAACAAATTGTAACTCTCCATTGAACAATATACACTCTCTCCTGAGACTGGGTAAGTGAACCTCATGGTAGAACAATTTTGGTAGTGCATTTGGGTGAAAAGGAAACAGGGTTCTATTTGCCTGTGACAAGATGGCCACTCTGATGTGAGCTCCTGATACACCGGCAACAAATTCAGATGATAGCCTTGGTAATTGTTGTTCACCCCACAAAACTATCTGTGAAGTACTAGAGTTGCCAGTGGACAGATTGCCGAGATCCCACCACCTTAGAAGTAACGGAGAGGCGGCTGTGGCTAATGCGGCTGTGGAGAGGCCTGGAGAGGAGGCGGCTGCAGGGTCAATAAAGAACTTCACTTGTCGGTAGATGAGCCGGACCACACTGGGTGGGTTGCACTAGCGGAGCCCCATTGCTGCAGTAACCACGGGCGGTGCGCCGGTGTGACAACGTTCAGTGCCCACCATGAGTGGAATTGGCCTCCATTGAAGAGGGAAGGTTTTTGTGACTGGGGTGGAAACAAGCACACAGTGGTGGACAAAGGTGGAGCCGGCAACGGTCCGAGTGTAACTCTTGGTACAGGCACTGAAATAGGAGTGAGCCCTTTGGCCCGGGCGGGTCACCAACATCGTCGGGCTGGGTGGAGATTGTGGCTTGGCTGCCTGCACCTCAGGACATACGAGCACCCAGTGGAACAACAGCGGCAGGCTCATGAGAAGGGAGAAGCCATCATTTTCTTGTTTGGTCTACCTGCATCCAAATCAAAGATCAGAAGCGTGGTGCTGTCAGAGACCAGGGTATGATGCCCAGCCTCCTAAGCTGTGCAACTTCAATAAATCAATGTCCTTGGGCCCCGGAGCACAAGGAATGAGGAGGTGAGACCCCTAGTGGCTGGCGGCCGGTCTCCTGCACCTTCTGGGTCAGCCTCCATCTCAATATTCTCGAGGGCTTCAGGGGCTGCTGCACGGCTCTCTGGGGCGAACAGAGAGCCCTGCAGTGGGCATGTCTGGCATGGCACAGGGGGAGTAGCCCTACACCTGTTATTCATCAGTTAAATGAGCTAGGCTGGGCAGCCTGGCAGCCACCTGTGGTGGCTGGTACCCGCTGTTTCTTGCTGCGCTCTGCTACTAGTGGAGTATAAGGAGGAACTGCACACCCGAGGAGGGCCTTGAGAGCCATCAATTTACATCTCTAACTATGATCCGCCCTCCAGACTACTTCCTGGACTGCTTCACTACTACTGGTTCAAGGGACACCCACAATCCCTGCAGTCATGAAAGCCAGTTTGGCTGACCTCCATAACTAACTCTCCTGAGGCATCATCAGTGCTTTCCACCTTCTCCTTCTCCATCCCCACCTAACCAAGCTTCATTCCTTTCACTGCATGTATTACTCTCACTTGTGTTTTGCATTACCTGTGCATCATCTGCATTGTTTGCTGCCTCCATTTTTAAAATCAATGTTATGTGTATAGTTACATCTTTGTGTCACTATTCCAATGTAATTCTATTCCTGCTGGGCTTCACTTATTCTCTCTGACTCAATCTACTATGCGCCCTAGCGATTTTAAGCAGAACTGCGCAGGGCTGCCACTTCTCCCTCATTCTTTGCCTAAAACCTATGCCCTCCTATGGGTCTCTCCATCTCTCCCATATTCTCTAACTGCTACACCATCACTTATCCCCCATTTCTCTCCAAGTCTGGCAGGAAAAAGCCCAACAAAGATATCCTGGGTGCAAACCATGGACTTCACATTGCAGACACCTATGTCAGTGCTTCCTCTATAGAGGTTATCACTGAAATCCTTTTCTCTGTCCCCTCTCCTGATCTCTGGACTCCCCATTACATCTCCACTCTCTCTCTCTCCTCACACTCTTGGCTGGCTTTACATCCTCTTGTTGCTTCATTAATGTCTATCACACTGACACCATTCTGGTTCAGGGTCCACAACCCAACCTCCTTCTCTTTGACCTCATCTTGCATTCTCTCATTAACTTCCTTCACCTGCATCTCCCCATTCTCTCTCTCTCTCTTCCTCCTCTGAATGGTGTACCCTGCCCCCACCTAAGAAAACCTTCAAAAGCGCTGACTAACTCCACCTTAATGACCGCTCAGCCAAGAGCACTCCTCTGACATGTCTCCTTCTTGAAGACATTAACCTCGACATTCTCGCTCTTAGCGAGACTTGATGCAACGCCAGCTCAGTCACTGCCTTTGACTCCCTCCTCCCTGATGTCTTCAAGATCATCTCCAAGCCTTGATCTCACCCCACTGACGGGGGATTGCCTTAATCTTCCCTGAGTGAGTGTCTGTTTCCACCTACCCTGACCTTTTCCTCTTTTGAAAACCTGGTTTGCTAGTTGGTCACCTCTCCCACCTCCACCCTGACCATTGCTACCATCTACCGTCCTCCAGGTGCCACTGTCCTATTTCTCTCTGAATGGGCTGACTTCTGCTCTTCTTTACTTTCCTCCACCTCTAACCTTCTCCTCCTGGGTGATTTCAACATTCAACTGGACTCCCCTGGCTCTGCATCCACTCTATTCACTGACATCTTCTTCTCGCTTTCCCTCTCCATTCTCCCTTCTGGACCAACCCACACAGCTGGACACACTCTGGATGCTCTTATACACTCTAACCTCTCTCTTTCCACCACTAGTCACCCCTCTCTCCTGGTCAGACTACTCTCTCCTGTCCTCCCATCGGGTCCCATTGGCCCCCTGCCTGCCCCCCAAAGGTTGCACCAACCTTGTTCACTAACACCCGCCCAATGAAACGAGTGACTGCGGATGCCTTCGCCTCCACCTTCACCCACCTGACCCCCCCATCTCTGACTCTACCGCTGACTCTGCGCTCAGCAATCTCCAACTTTCCATCACCAACACTCTTGACATT
The DNA here is from genome assembly GCF_040938575.1 of Ambystoma mexicanum. Taxonomy (NCBI): domain Eukaryota; kingdom Metazoa; phylum Chordata; class Amphibia; order Caudata; family Ambystomatidae; genus Ambystoma; species Ambystoma mexicanum. Next base: position 685,421,492 of record NC_090928.1, read on the forward strand.
CTTGCCCCAGCCATGAGGATCCGTATGAAACCTGCCTCAAAGCGTAACACTTGGTATGACACAGAACTTGCAGACCTGTGATGAAATAGTAGGGCAGCAGAATGGAAGTATCAAACCTCAGGCTCATCCTCTGACAAACTGGCCTGCCGCCTGCAACAAAGGCAATACAGACTCACCATCCGTGCAAAGAAAAGAGCCCACATTCAGGCACGGGACTCCAGCACATCCAATAACACAGCTGAACTTCTGCAGGGAATTAGCTAACCCCTCTGCAGTCTCTTCCTCTCCTTCTCTGTCACACACTCACCCTCACCCCTCAGTGTTCCTAGTGTCCCCCCTACCTGTTCTCACACCTCCACCCCATCCCGTGCTCTTGCCCGGTTCCGGGACTCACTTGTGCTTTCCCCGAGTTCCCATGTGCCACCGCGCATGGTTCGACATGCTGCCTACTCGCGGAGATGCCCGTTCCATTGGCGTGTTCCTTGGCGATTACGAGACCGGCTTCTTCCGCGTCACATGACCAGCATCCCCCGCTCACGTGTTTCTAAGTTACGCTCACGTGATGCGGTTACGACTCATGTGACCGGAAGGTAATAGGCAGCGCCGGTATTTAAACAGTCACATCGCAACACTTCAGTGCTTCACAGCTATTTATTTGGAAACCTGTTCGGTGCTACATTTATTCCTTCGGATTACTTGGACACTGACCTCAGATTACTCTACGGACTGCTATTGGATTTCCCCTGGCTTCTGGTTCTTGCTTCATTGGATTCTTTGGTACGATTCATGGACTACCTTCTGGACATTCTACTTCCTTAATCCTTTGGTACTACGTTCTGCTCAGCTTCTTTGTCCGAACTCTGACAACAGGTGGGCCCGGCACACGCATCTCAGTGACACCTACTGCCCTGCAAAAGGAAACAACCTTGCTGGGTCCCGGAACCTCCTCTATAGGTGTAGCAGATACTCCACGGCCACTTATTGGTAAGACCATTCCACTTCCTTGTTGTCTGGTTTGTTATTGCTGTTTTAGGCTTGTTACTTAACCGGTGCTTTCTCTACAGTGGTTCAGGGTTCCCAGAGGTCCACAGTTCTGGAAGATCATCTCCCACCTGTGGCCTCAAAGGTTGTACAGAAGGTGATTTACATTCTCTCTGTGCGGCACTTGTGGACAGAGGACTCTTCTGACTACAAGACAGTCAAGACACAACAGACTGTGAAGCCATCCTGTCGTGTAGTCAATGGAGGGAGCTGTGGAGGACCCCTTGGCCACTATGGTCCAAGCCATAACCGTGTTACGTGCAGATATGGCCGCAGCAAACACTGCCATTCACCAACGTTTAGAGAAAATCCAAAGCACTAGACACCCCCTGCCCCCAGATGCTGAGTTTGGCGATGCTTCACCAGCGTCATCAGCCCCACACCCTGTCCAGCCTCAAGTTCCATCCCCTCCGAATCCCATACCCGTGGTACTCCCCTCACCTTTTCCATTGGCTGCCCCCGAGAGGTTTCATGGGATCCTAGTAAGTTTAGAACTTTCTTGAATCAATACAAATTGCATTTCTTGTGTAGGCCCCAAGCCTTTCCAGACTCAACCACTAAAGCAGCATTCACACTCTCACATTTAGCCGGTACAGCCGTTGCCTGGGCTAACCCGCTCCTGGAAAATGATAACCCAGCACTTTATGATTTTGATTTGCTGGTCACGGAAATGTCCTGGGTGTTCGACACTCGTCACAAGGTTCAGTCCCAAGATCTGGAACTCCTGGAACTGGGACAAGGGAGAGGGTCCTTAATTGAGTATATAACAAAGTTCAATCAGCTTGCAGCCGAGACCTCATGGCCTGAAAGTAAAAAGGCTGTTGTGTTTTATAGAGGCCTAAACAACGCTATGAAATATGCTCTTGCTGTTGTTCCCTCTCTGCCAACCTCTTACCAAGACTTAGTTGACCTAACCCTACAGCTGGACGCAAGGCGTTCTGAACGCAGGGCTGAAGACGGTTTTTCTCATATGTCAAACCCATCTGTCACTCCTGCTGCCTCCAACACCAGTCACAAACCGATGCAGATTGGGGGCCTAAGGAGCCTTATCACACCCATAGAAAGGGAACGGAGGAGGGTGGACAATGCATGCTATTATTGTGGTGTAACTGGTTATTTCGTGAAGGAATGTCCGCGCCGACCAAAGCTCAAGTCTTCGGGTTTTCGCAGTGCTCGACCCTAGAACCGGGGGCTGGGTTGAGCGCTCCTTGTTACACCCAGAATCCTATTCCTGCATTCGGTCGCATCAGGCCCATACATGTACAGGCTATTCTCCAACCCACGCCTGATGTCTCACACCCGGTTACTATTATCATCGACTCGGGGGCCACGGGTAATTATATTGACATCGCGCTTGCTCAAACCCTGGAACTACCGTTCATCGTGGAGGCTGATGCCTCTTCCTTCGCCTTGGGTGCGGTTTTGTCAAAGACCTGCTCTGCCACTGGTCGGCTTCACCCCGTGGCCTTTCACTACCGCAAATTCACTGATGCCGAATCCCACTACACTGTGACCGAAAAAGAATTGCTAGCCGTTATGGATGCTTTCCGTGTTTGGCGACACCATCTCTTGGGGGCTAAGCACCGGGTCACGGTTTATTCAGATCATCAGAACCTGCAGGATCTAGCATCCTTAAAATGTATCAACAGCAGGCAGATCAGATGGCATTTATTCTTTGCGGCTTATAATTTTGTTATCAAGCATCGCTCGGGTTCAACCCATGGCAAGGCAGATGCATTGTCGCGTTCCCCTGGGGGGGTGGCCTTGCCGGTGTTTCCGGATACTCTTCTGGATGTCGGCAAGGTAGTTTGTTTGTGTAAACCAACCTTGCCTTTACTCGAAGCTGTTCGGAGCTGGGTCACCCTACACCCTGACCAATTGTCCGAATGGGATCTTGCGATTCATGATGGACTACCCTTTGTTTCTGATCGCCTATTCTTGCCCACTGCAGATACCCGCAACATGGCCTTGGAGTGGTCCCACGATGCCCCTGTTCATGGACATCCCGGCCAGAAACGCACGTTGGCGTTACTGAAAAGATGGTGCTGGTGGCCGTCCATGAAGAGAGACGTGGAATGTTATGTCAACTCCTGTGCGGTTTGTGCACAATGTAAACATCGTAGGGGTCGCCCTGTGGGTCTCCTGCTTCCTTTACCTGTCCCTCCCAGGCCATGGCATACCTTGACCATGGATTTCCTCACTGATTTGCCCCGGGTCCAGGGCTTTGATACCTTGTGGGTGGTCAATGATTCCTTTTCTAAGATGGCTCGTTTCATTCCCTGCAAGGGCATTCCCTCCGCTCCTACACTGGCCAGGCTCTTTTTTGAGAATGTCTTTTGTCTCTTCGGGCTTCCTTCGGTTCTCATCTCAGATAGGGGTTCCGAATTTAATTCACGCTTTTGGCGTGCTCTGACCAAACTACTTGGTATGAATGTCTGCTTCTCCTCGGCATATCACCCCGAGACGGACGGCCAGACTGAAAGGCTCAACCAAACCTTGGAGCAGTATCTACGCTGTCTAACTTTGCAGATGCAAACATCCTGGTTGAGAGTGCTGCATCTCGCAGAGTTTGCATACAACAACGCTGTGCATTCCTCCACGGGTTTCTCCCCCTTTTATGTCCTGTATGGTCAGCACCCCCGTGTTTTACCCTTCATGGATCTACCATCCTCTGTCAACCCAGCTGCCGCTGCTTGCATTAGGGACCTGTCCTCCATCCACGCGCAGGTCTCGACCCACCTCGTCGAGGCTCAGGCATCCATGAAGGCACAGGCAGATAGGAAATGGGTGATGGCCCCATTGTATTCCGTGGGGTCACGTGTCTGGTTGTCTTCTCGTCACTTACGACTGGTGGGTTGCCGCAAGCTTTTGCCTCGTTTTGTAGGCCCCTATGTAGTCACCCGAGTTATCAACCCTGTGACCTATCGTCTTGCACTCCCGGGATCCTGGCGGCTTCACCCAGTTTTCCATGTCTCCTTACTCAAGCCCTGTCCCGCTCCTACGCGGCTTCATGTCCCTGTGGCTCCGGTGTCTCTGTCTGCCCCGGATGTGTTTGAGATCTCTGCTATCCTGGGCTCCCGTGTCTGTAGGGGTTGTCTTCAGTATCTTGTGGACTGGTCGGGGTATGGCCCAGAGGAGAGGTCCTGGGTCCCTGCTGCTGATGTCAATGCCCCCCGCCTGGTGGCACGGTTCCATAGGGACAATCCTTCATGCCCACGGGGTCGTGGGCCTTTGGGTGGGGGATCTGTCACACACTCACCCTCACCCCTCAGTGTTCCTAATGTCCCCCTGCCCGTTCTCACACCTCCACCCCATCCCATCCTCTTGCCCGGTACCGGGACTCACTTGTGCTTTCCCCCGAGTTCCCATGTGCCACTGCGTATGGTTCGACATTCTGCCTACTCGCAGAGACGCCCGTTCCATTGGCGTGTTCCTTGGCGATTGGGAGACCGGCTTCTTCCGCGTCACATGACCAGCATCCCCCGCTCACGTGTTTCTAAGTTACGCTCATGTGATGCGGTTACGACTCATGGCTTGTTACTTAACCGGTGCTTTCTTTACAGTGGTTCGGGGTTCCCAGAGGTCCACGGTTCCAGAAGATCATCTCCCACCTGTGGCCTCAAAGGTTGTACAGAGAGTGATTTAGATTCTCTCTGTGCGGCACTTGTGGACAGAGGACTCTTCTGACTACACGACAGTCAAGACACAACATTCTCCTTCCCAGGTCAATGTACTAGCCGCACCCTTTGCCACCAAAACTCAGGACACATCCTAACCACCCTTTCTACATGCCCTCACAACCCATCCAACTCTCCCACCACACTCCGCGTCCCTCCTCCTTCTTCCTTGTCCTCCTTCTCTCCTGTCACACCTGAAGAAGTTACCAGAGCTATCTGCTTCATGAAGGTCTATTCTAAACAGGTCTCGCCTTGCTCATCCAGGACCATCAAGGATAACACTGGCTCTCTTGCCCCTGCTCTCGCTGATTTCTGCAATCAATCCATTATCACTGGATCGTTCCCCTGCCCCCTAAGCACTCCTGTGCCCACTCCTGAAAAAACCTTCCTCTGACCCTAACTGCCCTGCCAGCTATTGCTCTATCACCATTACCCCCTACCTCGGGAAGCTACTTGAGAAGTTGGCCTTGCCCCAACCTAACTCTCATACTGAACTTGTTGGAGGCCTCCATGACCATGAATCTGGATTCTGAGCATCCAGGCGCATGGAAACTGCTCTTCTGAACACCTGTGAAGAACTGCACACATCTCTGGACTCCAACTCCCCAACTGTCCTTATCCTCTCGATCTCTCCTCTGCATTTGACACAGTTAACCATTCCATCCTCAAACAAAGGCTCCACGATACATCTGGTATCTCAGAACGGGCACTGTATTGGCTGTCCTCTTTCCTCACTAACCACTCTTCCCAAGTCATCCTGGGCCCCTTCTCCTCTCCTACATCCATTTACACCTGTGGTGTCCCTCAGGGCTCCATATTCTCCACCTGCCTCTTTAACATCTACCTTGCTCTCTTTGCACACCTCACCTCCTCTTAATCCTCCAAATTCCAGTGTTATGCAGGTGACACACAGCTCTTCTTCAGACTCGGTGCTGACCCTCTTGCACCCTCCATCATCCCTGACTGCCTACCTGCCATCCAGTCCTGGTGTGCCTCCAATGATCTCTGTCTCAACGCCTGTAAAACTGAGATCCTTCCCATTGGAACCCCAGCTCCCTCCTTCTTCCCTTCACTCTAGCCTTCCTCCTTGGGCTCTCCCCCTGAGCCTTCAACTGAAGCCAGAAACCTTGGAGTCATCTTTGACTCCTCTATTTTCTTCCTCACTCACACTCAGAACATTGCCAAGAAGTCCATCTATCAGCTCTTCCTTCTCAAAGTAATTCTACCTTTTCTCACTTTCCCTCAGAGGCTCAATGTGACTCAAGCCCCAGTTCTCTCCAGATTTGACTACTGTAGCAGCCTGTCACAATATATTATAAGGCACAGGCAAGTCAGGGGTCTCCTTCTCCTCCAATGAATGTGGCGCACAATAAAAATGCTTTTTATTTCTACAACATAGATTCTTACTTAAGGAGGCCTTCAACCCATCTCGCACCCAACCTTAACAAGCACCGTGTGTGACAGTACACTAGGAACCAGGCCAGTGTGTTATCAATGAATATTTTATTAATTTATGATTTAATGTTAAATTAGAATAAACAATTGCAACAGCCACCAAGGTGTCGCAGCACAAATTGCAGATTCCTTTTTGGTCAAGCGGCACACTGAGACAACTCAAATATATAGAGCACAAGGATTTACTTTATTTCTTTCACCATTACCATCCAATAACAGTTCAAAACACCAAGAAAATGAATGTGACAAACACAAAAGTGCATGCGCACACAAAATGATTCTTGGGTCCCAGCAAACCTCACCCCCTTAGACCTCCACTAGGCTTGTCAGTTTTGTATGGAAGTCAGTGGCAAGCAGTGGAAACACAAGGTTAAAATCGGATTTTGTGTGGTACTTACAGAAACAATATGGGGAACCAGCAAAGAAGGGGACAACTCCTTTTTTCACAATGAAAAAAATGTGTTTTTAATTATTTACCACAACTGCTATGGGACAGAACAGAAGGGACTTTGTACAGTTTATACCTAAAAGACAGACGGGGCATTAGTGAATACTATCTAGCACACACCAGGAAAATCGGTTTTAGGATACGCAAAACATGGGCGATGGTAAGGGAATCCAAAAGGAAATTCGTTTTGACAAAACGATAGGGAAAGAGGAGCAGAATAGGAAAAATGTTTTTCAGGATGTTACTCTCATTTTCAATGGAAAACACAATGCAAATGGAATTCATTTTTACTGAGGCTGCAAATGACAGGCAAGCTCTGGGCAATGGGGTAGCTCACAACAGGAACAAATGTTTTTTTAGGTAGAATGACAGATGCAAATAACAGGTAGGCTCTGGGAAAAGGAATAGCTCACAAAAAGGAAAATAGGTTTTAGGATTAGGATGGCAGAGCAAGGAGAAAATCCAATTGCAGATGGAAATTTGTTTTGTAGGGCACACTTTAAACATAGGGACACATTTTTTTTCAGCTCAAAATGGAATTGATTCTTTTGGGAAACAAATTAATGACTGTAACCATTCGCAATGCACTAGGAAGAGATGGTGGATTTTGAATTTCCATGATACAAATCCTGTGAAATAAATGGGGAAATTAATTGATTTACTTGTAAAAATATACTAAGAATCTACACTGGCAACTGGGGATTCTTCAATGAGAAATGACTGAAATGCACAGGCAAACAAAGAATTCTTCAATGGAAAAAGACTTAAATGCACAAACAAATAAAATATTCTTCAATGGGAAAATGACTACAAGGCACAAACAAATAAAGATTTTTCAATAGGAAAATGGCTTAAATGCACAGACAAACAAAATAGGGGATTTTAAATGGGAGACTCTCGAGGGCTGTGCTGAAAAGGATAGGGCTTATGCAATCTATAGCTTGAGATCGCTATACTTACAGGAGAGGGCTAGATGGACATCAGGGAGCATCAGCACATCACTTCTGGGACAGTCAAGGGGAAATTCAAGGATTCCCTCTGTCCTCCAAGGGTTCCCAAGGCAGCAACTAAACCTCCTGGCTCCTCTGCAAGATTGAGGCCTCACTGGCAGCTTCCCACCTCTGGATTTAGTAGGAAGAATCCTGATTTGAGGAGGAATGACTTATTTATAAGGCAAGTGACATCACTAATGTGTCATAGTTCTCGCAGAATGGATTGGGTACTTGTTCAAAAGTCCACTCCCATCTGTGGGCTGATAGGTCCAGAAAATGTGGGAGTGTTTTAGGAAACCAGAGGAGGAGCCCCTTCATCATCTTACACTGACAGGAGGGTTCAGTGTGGCTTGGGGACATAGACATCTCACTGTCTGACAAGTGTCCTTACTCTTCATATTTCAACTCATATGACTGCATTTTTTAACACTATATTTATGGGTGAATCAAAAGGCCATACTTAGAAGTCTGTAGGCTATTCAATTGCAGAGCTACAGTTTCCCCTCATTTACTCCCAAACTATATCTGTGAAAAATATGGTGATCGATGGAATATGAATCATATTTTGCAGGTTTTCTCCACTTTTCATATTTCTCAACCACACCACAAGTGCCCCATGATGTTTTCCTAAATAACTCGGGTTGTGTAGGCCCCACCAAAATAGTTTTTGGTTGACCAGAAGCAGTCAACCTTCATCTTTTCAAAAATACTCCCCTGATTATTGAGCAACCAATATTGCCATAGTTATGCAATAAAAATCTTGTCTCCCATTTTACACAACGGGAGTGAAACCACTCCTTAAGCCTGGCCCTCACCCTTGGGATGTGTCTGTTCCTGGCTGTGACGTCAAGAGGGGGTCCTGTGTTTAGATTAGCTCAGGGCTTCAAGAACAAATTTCCAGCTATGGCTAGTTTTATTGCGGACTGAGTGGTTTGGATCATAAACCGCTGGAGAGCAGAGATGTCCTTATCTCACCCCCACCACAAATCTGATCTCTGCTGGAATTTAGGATTGTCTTTCTTAGAGTAAGCGCTCATGCTTGAAGGGAAACCCTTCCTACATCCCCATAACAATGGGCTTTGGAATCTAGTTTCACATTTGAAGACACAGCAGAGAAACTAAACCAAGATTAGCCTGCCCCCGACTGAAAGCATTTTACTTTTGAATACACTCTTGGAAATGCACACAATTTTAACATGTAACAACCCTTGCAAAGTAGTTGCCTACACACAGTGGTTACAGAAGGGCAACCTAATTATATATTTAGAGACTTTAGTTGTACATCTGGATGCTCAGAGTGTCATTTTAAAGGCACACTTGCAATGTCACTTTGTGAAGGTTCAGCCATGAAAAAACCTTCATTCTGCTGCAATTCAACTTCTCCTTGTAGAATCTGTGAATTGTTGTTTCCTCTGTCATGGGCTCATGATGGACAGAACCATAGTTCATATATGATAAATCATGCACACATTTTCATGAGCATGTCTTTAATTTAAAGGGAAAAACGGATTTACACATTTTCTTTAATGTTCTGTCAGAATCCAATCTACTTCACTGCAACTGTAGCTCACAATGCTGACATCCCATTTAGGGTTCTGTGGACTGTAATTCAGGAGGATGTTACTTCATCCACTCTTGTCTCATGTCTTTCCCTTATGCCAGGCAATTAACACTGTTAGGCCTCTCCAGGTTTTGAGGCCCAAATTCACTCCTTTTTACTTTGAAAGTGCAGGGCCTCATATACACCTTAGGTCAGGGCTGGGCTTTCTTTTTGAGGAGCCCTCATAACTAACTCTGGCCTTTTACTCATGACATCCAGGGCTATTTCACCCCACAAGCCTCATCCTGAATCTTCCTTCCTCCACTCTGCGACCCCTCCAGCTCATCCAGAATAGGACAGCAAGTCTTATCCTTGGCCTTAAGCTCAGGGACAGCATCTCTCCTGCACTAAAAAGTCTTCACTGGCTGCCGGTTGCTGCATTGATTAAACTCAAATCCCTCTGCATCATCCACTTGGCTGTCTGGGCCTGGGGACACACTATCTTCAACGTTATCTCACTAAATACTCTCCCTCTAGACCACTTTGCTCCTCTTGCACCAACTCTTTGTGTGTAAAGCATTTTGCTAAACAGAGGGGCGCTCACTTTCCTCTGCGAGCTCCCTCGTTTGGAATAGCCTTCCCCTTCCCCTGTGCCTTGAGCAGGATCTCCTTAAGACTTTCCTCTTTTCCTCCTCCTTCCCTTCTTCTCTGCTCTGCTAATCCCACAGTGGTTGAATCGGTATCCTTGGCCCTCATGCACCTTCGGGACCTTGACCTCCCACATCATTTCTTCCAAGCTCCTGTCTTTCTGCAGCACTTTGCATCTGCATACTCTCCACTCTGAAGACTCGCACTTATACCTCCCATGGCCCGGGCCTTGTAGCACTCAACATTCTTAGCACTTCATCTATGGCTCACCCACGGGTTTGGACTCCCCAGCCATTACCCCCTCTTCCCTATTCCTTTCGGCGCTTGCACATTCTTAATACCCACAAGGCATAGTGGGTTCGCCCCCCTCCCTCGTCCCCTCTGCTCTTAAATATTGTGTTGAAATGTTTTAATGTATTTCTCACTCTCCATCCCTCCGTCCATGCCCTGTGGGTGCATTGAAATGGTATATTCTTATTGTATAACTGCCTAACAAGCAAACAATAAATCAAATTAAATCAAAACCACATGTACTTTTACAAATCTGTAAATTCAAAATGCTAGCATTTTGAGAGTGCAGTGAGCTCCATGCATCAAGCTTTGAAGGTGAGCTCATCTTCATAAAATTTTAATTGTGTCTGTGTTTTAACAGTAAACTCTCAGAAGAAATGTTGAAGGTTATTTTCTAGTATTCTGCCATATTATTATTATTATTGTATAATGTATAATTATAGAAATTCAACATACAACGGGGTTCATGGGAAAAGAGTTTTCACCAGTTTATTTAACCTGTGTTCCATGTTTGCAGAAAAGGTGCGTTTATAAGTAACATCCTACAGAAAACTGTGTTTTGCAAATAAAGCTGTGTTTTCTGCCACAGAGAAAGTGTTGTGTGTAATTTTAGTGTGATTTTCATTAAACTGATAGTTTAAATAAATATATATTTACTTCTGTACACCGGCCTGTTTCTTGGCTCATTGGTGGCACAGGGGGAGGGATCTTATTGGCTTGATATGAGTCTGAAGTAGGGCTAAAGAAAAGATTCCATTAAACGGTTTGTTGTGTGACAACTTGATTGGGGAGGGAAGGAACTCACCTTGTTGAGGGTAGTCTCTCCATATACCGTTACAAATATAGCAACTCGAGGAACTCCTGTCGTTGATTCAACCAGAGCTCACAAAGCACCTCAATGTTTAACAGTTGAATCTGCTTTGGCATCTTTGTATCATCATCAATAAACCCACACAGGGAAGTAACATAAGCTTCTAGAGTGTTTCTAAACCTACATTACTAACTGCAAGCAGTTTTCAAGAACTTTTTTTTATCTTTAACGAGATATTCATATCTTCAAAAGACATTTCTGCGGATTTAACTGTATTCAAGTAACAGTGTAGCACCACACACACACACACCCACAAACACACCACACACACACACTCGTGCTCATTTCTCTGTAAGGGTACTGAGTGACAGAAGCTGAACAGTACATGGCTCCCTTGAAGCTCGTTTGTATTTTTGGTTTTCTTTAACATTCAGCTATGCTGCTAATTATTAAAGATAATCATGCCGAATGTGTATTCTCTGTGAGACAGGCAGTGGAAATTCTGATGGCCTTGAAGAATCGAATGATGTATATTATGAGAGCAATCCTCATCAGCCAGTGGCTGACAGCTCTGCATATTTAAGGGAGCATTAACGAGTATCCCATAGCTCTCAATGATGTGATACACGCTTCTGCCAGGCATAAAGCCGTTATCTGGTTTAAAAGAATCACCCATTCAGCTGCAGATTAGTCATGCTAAGAATAACCCACAATAACTCTTCAGAGTCATTAAAGAGCTCATAAATGTAGCTTGTACTTCTGGCGCACCTGTTCCAATTTAAGCCTTCTGCTTTGATATAAGTAATTATTTTGTTCAAATGTCCTGGCTATTAGAAAAGGTCTTTAAGGGAACAGTGTCCCAATGCCCTCACAGATAGTACCTGGTACCAGTTGTTCCTTTGAGTACCTATTTTTCCCTTTGTGAGGTTTCAGCTGACAGTTCTTTGGAACTTTAAATCCACTGCCTCTTGTGCAGATGTGCTGTCTGATTGGCTGATAAAGGTTTGTGTCCACAAACGCGTCTGTCAGGGCATGCTTTTTTCCAGGATTCCAGCAGTGTGTAGTTGGCCATGCTTCCTGTCTCAAGTATTGCAGCAATGTAGCCAAACTCTATTTGTATGAAGTAGAGTGATGGCATTCTGCCAAGTTTTCCATCTACGTGCTAAAGTCACAGTAGCAAATGATCAGTGTTACCATCCTTTGTCATCTGAGGTACTTTATATTTGCTTGCTATTCCTGCCAGAAAGGCAATGGGCTCATTCTGGATATTAAGACTCTTCTCATCTAAATGCTGTCCCATTAAAGACTATTTAGAACTGCTCCAGCTTTGTGAAAGGTAATGGATTAACTGCAGCTATAAAAAAAAGTGAAACAAACTTCTCGATTTAAGCTCTGTATACTCCCAATGTTTTTTTTGGTACATACTTCAAGCAACACGCAGCCCTATTGGCTCCCTTGTAGATGTCCTACCAGACTTATGCAGATGATTCCAAGATGCCCTCCAACCTGGGCATTGCTGCTCAAAATACTGCTTGTAGCTCTGATTGCTTGACCAATATGGAGGCCTATGTGGTTGAACACTCTCTGTGCATTAACCCTTCAAAAATTCAGATTAGTTACTTTTGCTCTCCGCTCCCCACTGTTTTGCCATTCATGTGTCCTACAACAATACGTGTTGCCCCTTTGCTTCTGGCAGTTACAATAAATTTGATCCTTGAAGGATTGCTTTCCTTTGGCCCTCACATGCAGGACATCACAAGGAAATCACATCTCACATGCAGAAATGCATCCTGCCTTTAAGATGTCACAAAATGTGGATGTGAAGAGGACAATGGTCCTGCCTTGCATTGGCTACTGTAGTATATTGCGCCGCGATCTTCCTAAATGCTTGGTGCATCCGTTGCAAATAATTCCAAATAAGTCTATTAGGCTGATCCTGAAACCTAGAGGACCTGTCACACCAGCCCTCCTGTCCTTGCATTGCCTTCCAGGAAATAGGTGGGTAGCCTTTACAACCCTAGGCACTATTCAAGGATCTATTCAGTTTCCTCGAATTCTTTGGAGGATGCCATTTTGCCGATTTGTTGTTGTTGCGGCTTTGGAACGCAAAATCCGGGGTGAGATCACTGCCCCGCCAACCCCCCTTTATATACAATATCCCAACTTGCCACACATAGCTTTTCCGTAAAAATATTGTGGAAACAAATCGGCCAAAAATATCAGCAAATTGATATTCGGCAAAAGTGAGGAATACCCTATTCAGTGATTTTATTGGGTAGCTGTACCAAGGAATTTGCAACAACAATTCATGGAGCACTGCCCCTTCACAGCTGAAGGTTGTATAACTCTCTCACCGGCCTGTTGCAGAAAAAATGATTTTGGTGGCAGGCGGCTGAACTCTGCTTGCAGGAGCATCTCTATAGATAACAAGCCCATCTCCATGAGAGCACTGGGTCATCATTTTCCAGGTCAGGAAGCAACTGGGCACTCCTCTTTAAGATTTCCTTTGATTCAGGGCAACTATGTTGACTTTAATCGTAAAAAGATGATGTTGCTTCCAAAAGACCCATTTGCACGCTCTGGCCTTCTCATCATGGTGATTTCTCTCCTGCTGTATTTATGCACACGTTTCTTGCATTGTATGCATTGGTAAAGAAAAAGTAGCTGCGGTTGGATCCCTTTTGATAACGGCACTGGATCTGACTGATGCGTTCTGTTACAATGATGCCTGTGTGTATGATCACGGAATCACTGCTAGAAACATTTGGGTTTTCATGGTGTTGAGGTTTTTATTGTTTTTTAATGGGCAATAAGTTGCCTCGGTGTACACACTTGGTGCTAACGATTGCCATGAGCTGAGTGTGTACACCTAGTCCCCACCGGGCACTTCAGAAGCTATACAGCTACTTATCTAGGGATCACCCAGCCCTATAACGTTACCCCTTGATAAAGACCCCTGGTCGAAACACGTGTTGGCTTTTTTTTGTCATGCATATATACAAATACCTTCTTTCAAGACCTCTGCAACTTATTGCCCTTTAAAAACCAATAAAAACCTAACCACCATGAAAACCTAAGTGTTTCTAGCTGCAATTCTGTGATCATACACACAGGCATCATTGTAACAGATGACATCAGTCAGATCCAGCGCCATTTTCACCAGGGATCCAAAGGCAGCTACTTTTTCTTTACAAAACTCAGGACTTCAGGAACTCTGTCTAGCAGGAACCCAGGAATGGCTGCAGGAAGTAATTTACACACATAACTCACTAAAGAGATCAGTGCAGGGATACATTTCCTACAAGCTCCTACCTTCCCTGGACTTGTATGTATTGGTGTTCTGCACATACACCTGCCTGACATCTGCAATTAACTGTTACTGGATGTTCCGAGGCTTGAAGGCACAGACTTCCCCTTAAATTCCCTCTCCCGTCGCTTTATTCCTCTTTCCACTGGGGGGCGATGAAGTGACAACAATATATACATTCTCAAAGTGGGCTGTTTTTATCTTATGAACCAACCTAGTTGTAGCTACAATCTTCTGGAAGTTGACAGCAAAAAATGTCTGCATTTTTGAGATGCCTACTGCCAAGGAGGCAAAGATCATTTGATTCTAAAATTCATTTTCACTTGAACCCATGACAATTGAAGATACGTTTTATTTCCTTTCTCGTACCCTTCCAGCTGTGGTCTTTTTTGTGTTTGCATTTCCATAAGTTTGTATTCTGGGAAGCCTTTAAAATGGATCATGTAATTTTAAATGCATTATAGTTATTCTATTTGTTGTGACATTACCTTCAGGAAATTGTGAAGTTTTTCGGTAAAGTAGTTTTCATGGAAGTCGATCATTATCCCCAGAAACCGATCTGAACTGGTTTGGCGCCTAAACTATACGGTTGGTATATGCGTCTTGCCATGCCGATGTGCTCTGTGTATCAGAAGGTCCCAGACTGTCCCCAGCAAAGACTTTCGGTGCCAATACACAGTGAATGTCTGTCATAGCATTTTGACCACTTCCCAGCCCTTAGGACTTATACATATGACCCACATCGAGCAGAGCTTTTGATCATGTTCCCAACCATAGCAAAATCCCCAGGAAATATTTAGAACTGACCTATGTTTGCTGTAAAAACAGAGCCATGCCCGGATAGGTAGTGTCCCATGTCAGAATCACCACACAAGGGTGGCAGAGCTGTGGCAAACTGAATTACATTTTAGGCCAGTGACTCTGAAGAAGTGGTAGGGCTAGAACCCAGTCAGTGACATGTCAGGATCATCTGTGAAAGACTGGCAGAGGGTGAGGAAAGAGTCACATAGCAGTTTCGCCTCTATAACATGGTATGGTCATGGTAGAGTCAGACAGATCCCAGACACCCTAAATTGTCACAGAGTCCTTTCTAGTTCGGGACCCTAATCAGAGGTAAAAGAGTGGCAACTGGTATCAAGAGACTGACAATGGGGCATGCCTCCATCTCATATATACACATATGACCAAATCCATGTATGCAATAATAGGAGGGGTTTCAAGCTCTCTGGGACTGCAATGGGTTTTCATTCAAGGCAGCTGAGATCTAAGTGAAAATCACATCCTATGTAGATAATTCTCCAAGAATGCCTTACGGACAGGGCATGTTGACAGCCTTATAAACACAGACATACTGACTGAGACCCAGAGCCCCCTCTCAGCCCCTTCTCCTCTAAAATTCTAATGAAACATTGTCGATGGCAATGAAAAGCAAGACAGCCCTTGAACCCCAATGAAGTGTCATTTATTAAAGCCATTTTATCTTCACATCCAAATCTTAAAGCTGCCCAATTGAGTATATATGGTTCACGCGTATGAACACTTTAATGTTAGGGTGAGTGTTCTGAAAAATGAAATGGGGTCCAAACCCAATATCCATTATGTACTTAGTAATTCAAGCATCTTACCGTTTTTCACAGATGTTTTTGTGAAATATGTGGTCATTCTTAGCGTGGATAAAATGTGGGCGTGGCCATGGGTACCAAGTCGTGCCCGGGGTAACCCCGTTGGCTCCCTGTGAACTGACACTGCAGCCGCTGGCTGAGGGGTTATGGGGACAGTGCTGAAATTAAAGTTACTTTTGCTCAACAAGGGCCATGTTTGATTTCAGACGTTCCCACCCCTTTTCCCGCCAGAAGTAGTCTTCCTTTAGATCCTGAGGGATGAGGGCCGTGTCAACAGGTTGGGACTCCTCTTCCCACGCTCACCACATTAGCAGGACACAGTGAAAGAGTGAAGAAGGAAATAAACAACAAGCTCTAGGAATGCAGGTTCATCAGAGAAGGAGCAGCACTGTAGCCTCAAAGGTGGCGTCTGGAGTCATGGATGGGAGGTAATAGGTGAGGGAAAAGACAGGCTGGCAGGTGGGTGGCCTGGCACCGGGGGGGTGGGGAGGGTCATGCGGGCTGGCAGCTATCTGGCCTCTGGGTTGTCAGATTGGTTGGAGCCACTGCTGGGAGGCAGCACATGCATATGTGAGGATGCGCCATACCTGCAGTGACTCTTCCTAATACGGTTGGACAGCATTACGGGGCCTTTTGAGGATGCGCTTGGCAAATGACAGCAGCACCTGTACATGGGAACCTGCACACACAAATGGTGACGGTCCTGCATATGTGGCATTAACTGCCACAAGGTGGCAAAACTGGGGCATTTGAATCAATGCTTGGCTTAGGGCGGTAGAAATTGGACATTGGAGGTTGAGCATTTCAAATGGTGGCTCCACTGGGGACATCAGGCATTAACCAAGTTTCGGGGATATTTCTGAGGAACTGTAGGCTGCAGTTGGGATATGATAGCAACACCCGAGACAGGGGCTCTGTAGCTTGCAAACTGTAACTATACCAGATATGTGATGCATAGAGTTGCAGTACTGGAACATTTTGAGCTGTGCTTGGTATGTAATGAAATCAACTGAACAAGTGTGGGTACTTTACAAATTATGACGATACCCAGCATTTGAGACTATAACAGACAAAATATGTCTGATTATGCATATAGGAATCTACACTTTCCTGCACTTCGATGCGCCAGATATTGACTACACCTGGTGTGTGTGTAAGTGTGTAACTTGCACAAAATGTCAGTAATTGGTCACCATGCCCTGCACTGGCATATGATAGCTGTGCCCCGCCTTGCCTATGTTGGTTCTGCTGAATGTACCCTGTCAATCAATGACCCCACCCATGAATATAAAGGCAGCACCCTAGCAAAAATGAGGTTGCCTATTAAATAGTCTTTTGCCCGCCTTAGTAACTATTTGATATTATTTTCATGTTAAGAATTGTTTAGTTTATTTATATCTTCGATACTACTTCCTTCTGATGTCATCGAGGCTAAATATGACATTACAGCACTTCCAGATGTGCCATGATAGTCAAAGGTCATGTGGCATTACTTCCTGTGATGTCACCAGATGTGTAGTATCACTGCTGGTACCTCTAGGATTTTGGTGAATTGACATGCCTGTCTTTATCCAATCAACAAAATAACTATACACAGATGTAAGAAGTTAAATGGATGATATTATGTGTACTTCTGTGATTCTCTGCTCCTTTCTGCTAAACAGATATACTTTAATTCCCTCTTTTCCACTCTCTCCCCACTCCACACCATCTATTCTCGAACATAGATCGTATTCTTTCAACTGACCCTGCTGCTCTCTACTCTCTTTCTACTTCAGATTTCGCTGAATACCTGTCTTCTAAAATCTGTCTTCTCTGCTCTGCTATTTCCTTCTCTTCCTTGCCATCCTGTGGGATGTATTTACCCATGCATCCGAGCCCTACCTCAAAACTGTGCAGTACTGACATGGAAAACATCATGATGGCCAGAGTTTCCCAGAAAATGCCCAGGGAAGTGCATGAAGAATAGGCTGCCACCCATTTTTGCCGATGTTATGGGCACAGAAGGGCACTGCCTAAAAACCCCATTGGACTACCCACACAGTAGCCTGAAACCATTGGAAATGGAAATGCTGATTGCCAAAAGCCACCTAGAATTGTGGGGAATTCATTTCTTAAATCCCAAAAATGGGTGCATTACCAGTACTCACCACTATCCAAAAGCCAGCGTTTTAAAACAACACCAGATTTTACTTTTTGTATAAAACTGAATAAATGAACCCAAGGCAAGCCAAAGAAAGACTTACTGAGAGGTGGATCCAATGTAAAGTTATATTCTGAAGTGACTTGAAGGTTTATAACAAGACTGGCTGAGCTGTGGATTTCAGCAGTTTAAGTAAATTTGGACTGAAAGACACTAAAATAATCTAAATGTTTAAAAGAAATGAGTGACCTACTTTGAGTGTCACATAGGTTGCAATTGTTTAAATGTCATAGTTTTAAACTTAGAATCAGCATCCTAGCTGCATATGTAAAAAAATGTCTTGACTTAAACTGGGGAACAGAAATGACATGTAGCTAAAAACTGGCTTAAAGAGATTCCAATTTTGCCTGGCAACTACCCCCCATCAGGAGTGAAACTTGAGTCACAGCTGTGTTCCCAGGCCTATCTGCCTTTTGCTGGCCACACTAAGGATATGCCAGCTCTCTGATAATTGAATTAAGGGGAGCCCCCACAGAATACAGGAGCTCTGAACAAAGCCCTGTCCTGACCCAGGCAGATGGTTTATTGCAGATGTCGTAAATGTAGCTTCCTCCTGGAAGTAAAGGGGAGGAGCACTGCCTGTGAGAGCAAGCTGGCTTGGCAGAACTGGAAAAACCAGAAATTCAACCTTGTGCTGGGGGGAAACCACACCCCTTTGGGGCCAGAACATAACTCTGAAAAGATGGATAACTCATAGTACGGACATGTGAAAATTTTATAAATGACACCATAATTTTTTTAGAACCGGTGGCATGTTCAGGGGGGTTTTAGCGGAAAAGAGGATATTACTCAAAATGTGTGCATGTGAAAAATCTGACACTTCATCAACTAATGTCCATACTCCTTGCGCACATGTGTGTAAATTTGGGTTAATGTCCGATATTGCAAACCAGTTAAAAAGTGCAAAATATTGCCATTTCTGAATGCAAGCCCCCAGGAAGAGCAGAGTTGGAACAGGGGATACCTCCTGTGATATGTGATGGGTGCATGTAATTTCAAACCAATGTGTAGCTATGAAATATGTATTTGGTTCAAATCTAGATTTGCGTGCAAGTTGACAGGAGGAGTGGACTTTCTGCAGGCTGTAAAATGACATCACTCTGACACAATTTAGCTTCCCCAATCAGGGGAGAAATGAAAGCTTGGCCAATGATAAGTGGAGAGGGGCTGGCTAGTGATGCTGCTCACACACACCCATTTTAAAAACACATAAAAGCAGAGAGACAGGACAGATAGGGACCTTCAAATCCATTTGCAGCTGGAAGCTCTGCCGGGAAAATCCATACTTTACCTCCATCAATCTCTAGAGAAAGCTGTGCAGAAAGATCCAGACTTCAAATCCATCAGGCCAGACCAGAGGCAGAGCAGAGCTGACCCAGATCACTGTGAAGTGCAGAGACCAGAGTCCAGTCTAAAACCTGACCAGATCCGTGGCGAGGCCCATTTCACTCAAGAATATAGTGTGAGTACCTAGAAAACTGTGCAGAACCAATCTCTTAGTTAAAATAATATAATTCAATCCTATTTTAATCTAAGTAGAACTGTCTCCTAACTGTCACCTGTCATTTGTAAAGCTGTCACTTGTCATTTTCTAGTTGCAAGCTGCACTTGTCTTTTTGAACTTTAACATTCCAAATCCGAAAAACGACCTTTATTTAATCGCTCATATCTCCGTAACCGTTTGTGCTAGAGACTTGCAGTAACTTTCCTCAGAAAGCTTAGAATCGTGGCTTTCCTACGAACCTAGAAGCGCATTCCTACCCCCTATAGTTTTGCCGTAATCGTGAAAAATGCACTCGCGAATTTTGCCGCGATTTGCAAATTTCTCCACGTGTGAAAACAGAAGCTTCTTGCTTTCATTTGCCAAAAATTCGTTTAGCCTACCAATTACTCCTAGATCCTTGCTAAAGTGAGCCTGGACTAATATTAACTTGATTTCACTCACCCTGAACCTCTAGAGGGAATTAAAAGCATTTTAGCATATTTTTCACTCCATTGCCAGCACATGTAAAAGCATTTTGGGCCTGTGTTTCCAACTTCTGTAGTCTAAGCTTGCTGGGGTTAACTGAATCACATTTAATTGCATTTCTGAGAACTGTGTGCCTTCCTTCCATTTCCTTGCATTGCATAAAAGGGGGGGGTGAATTGTCCAAGAAAGTGATTACATTGTCTTTGCTGAAATCCTATCAAGTTATTTTCTGTACTGCATTTCATTCCACATTGCATCCATTGGAAACCATAAAAGTATTGTTGCTATCTTATCCATTTCATGTCAACTCCTTAGTGATTATAAAGAAGTGTGCTAGTGCCAGATTCTCCGTTGTTAATCTTTATCATATCAGATTAAGTGTGATATTCAATTATTAATTTATTATAAAGCGTGATATATATATATATATATATATATTGTTTAAATTATCAATTAAACCTTTTAACTTGCAAAACAGAACTACTTCTTGGCTCAGTGGGGTCAGGAGGATTCCAAGAGAGGGGTGTTATATAGGGGTAGTCATCCAGAACGCATGAACTGGACATTAAGATATATCAATAAGGGTTTCCATTCAGTATTCTAGACTAGGCGTTGACTTGGCTGTAGTGCTGAATTGAATCCTCTTACAATCCTCATCTTCTCTAGTCTCTTCCTTCTTGTCTACATCCTAAATGTCTTCCTGTCATCCCCTCTATGACTCTGATATCCCTTTCTTTCTCTCTCCAAGGCCTGTTCCACTACTGCTTCTGGGGATCCTCTCCCCTCTTCTTTAAAGGAATGGTTCGGTCAAAAAATGTTATTGTCCCTACGGGTCGGCCATGTGTTTTTAAGCCTAAGTCGCTTGATTTTAGAAAAATTTCCTATGGACCTTACCCGTGTTTTCGTCCATTAAACGCACGCGAAAACAGGCATCAGGGCGCTGCCATTTGTGATAATCCTATCACTTGCCCCATCGCCCTGGCTGACCTGCTTTTGCAGCACTAAATCATATCACCCCTGAGCCTGACATTATCAAAACAGTCATATTCCCCGCCTCTCTCCGTGACGTTACTGTGCTGCGTAGGCAAACGCGCCCAGTCGTCTTCTACGTGACTTCACACAGAACCCGGAAACCAACACAGATCATCTCACAACACAGCGAGCCACAATTTGGAATATGAAACTGTACTTTCAAATCAAACAGCAACACGGTACATTTGGTAAAGTACATTTATTTAACATTAAATGTTTATAGAATATTCAGCAATTGGCATATTAAATCGGAATGTGATTTTTTTTCTTTTCTCTCTATCGCAAATCATGTTCCGTTTTATCGTGAGTCACGCGCTGTTCCTTTATGGTACACAGGGTGTTGGTTTTCGTTAAAAGAAGCACTTTGGTCGCACGGTGAACTGCAAGGCTGTTCCATCAACTAGGCACTAGGCCAGCGTAAAGGTTGATATGTTGCTTCTAGCCGCTAGTACCGCGTAAGGGCATATGGGCCCTTGGCGATCGTCCCATAAGATCGTCAAAGTGGTGCAGTTGTTTACGATAAGCTGCAGCTGGCGGTTGAAAAAACCATCTGCCGGGGTCTGAAACTGGTGGCAGTAGCAGTAGGGTAGGATATACCTGTTTTGAAAACATAAAAATTATAATTAGTCTTGCCAGCCGATCTTTATTAATATTATTCATTTTATTAATTACGGCCGATCTGAAACTATTTGCTTGCAAGGATAGAGCAATGGAGTATGTTCAGCTCTAAAATCAATGCGAAAACTAACAAAATAAATCGAGGTTAACACACAATGGGAAACGACTGTTTGTCTACATGCGTGTGGAATGTGGACCTGCATGCCCATGTGCCTGGTACAAAGACGATCCCACAAACGTTTTACTTGCTCTTCATTCATTCATTTATCCATTCATTAATTCTTCATTCCGGTATAAAAGCGTCTAAAGAGTTACCTACATTATATTTGCAATTTCCATTGTGTCTCTGCGTAATGCAGTCCGTAAATCCCACTGTGCTCTTGACAATGATTTTTCGTATACTGAACTAACATGAAACTCGGTCTAGTTTCAGAGTTTTCTGCCTTATCGTCTCTTACGTTATTGCACCCCTCCTTCAAATGAAGTCC
Source organism: Ambystoma mexicanum (assembly GCF_040938575.1). Classification (NCBI taxonomy): domain Eukaryota; kingdom Metazoa; phylum Chordata; class Amphibia; order Caudata; family Ambystomatidae; genus Ambystoma; species Ambystoma mexicanum. The sequence goes on from NC_090928.1 coordinate 685,443,634, forward strand.
TTTCGGCATGGTCCCTGTCTCTCAAAGTCAAAAAACAATACAACCTTATACTGCCAGTGCGAGTTGTGGGCCTCTTCAGGCTGCCAGCTGAAAATCAAAGCCGCTGACCTTCACTCTAAATGAGCATACATTCTTACTTTGAAACATCCCGTGTAAAGCCATCTTTGAGAACTTGAATTTTCGAATCCATCTATGTACTAGGCCTCAATGTGCAAATGCGAACTGGCTTCTCTCCCATCTGCAACGGCTCGCTTGGCGCGTTCTGATGCCCCCAATTTTGTCCTCGTTGTCCGCGAGCCTTGCAGCCCTAGAGAACCATAACTATGGAAACATTGACTTTTTGGGGGAAGGTCAGGGAAAGTATAACGTACCCGAGGAGTTGAGTTGAAAGTGAGATTTATTGTTTGTTTGTTTTATTATTTGCAATACGCAAGCCTGCCCTCGGTTAACAGTGCGCAGCATTTACATGAGATTGCGAAACTTAGTTACAGCAACAAAAATAAATACATACACATTTTGACAAGGTCAGCAATATGAGGTGAATAGAGAGAGAAGTCAAAGATGACACCCAGGTTGTTCGCCACCCAGGATGGTGAAGGGAGGGGTTAGGGTTAGCATACTTTGTATGTACACTGTACAATAACATTTATTTACAAAAAGACAATCATATTACAATTATTTAAACCGGGATTTGTACTTCACAACCAGCTCTGCTTTGGGTGGACATGGCACAGTGGCAATGTTTGGTGGCAATGCATCAGTGCTCTGCACAGAAATGTTCAAAATTCCATATCTGTGCTTCTCGAGTACAGCAACAATAAGGCTTTTTACAAAGTTGAACTCCATTTCCTCATAGACTGGTTTGATCACCCATTGCTTACTTCTTTTTGAAAACACCTTAGTGTAGCGAGGCATCCTTACATTACCCGTAGTCCTAGATTGTTCACGGCAGAGATTCTCGTTTTGGGCCAAGACCGCAAGTAGAGTCCTAAATCTCATGCTCTGTATGCTGAAATGCAAGCACTTTGGCCTGTACTTTAGGCACATATTGTGGAACACCTCCAAACCTCCTGTGTGACAGATTCTGTCAGTCCCCTCAAATCTCTTGATAGAGTTTTATCGAAAACAATCTTCTCAATGGCTTTGTGTGTCGGTGAAGATGGAATCAACCACTTCTTCTTTCTTGCCTCCTCTGGGGAAAAAGGGCCATGTTCACATTGGTGGAAATGTAGGTTTTCTGACCAGCAGTAAACGTTGGTACAGTGGTGCATCAGTGACCGCCATTTTTCAAGTAGTATTTCCACTGACCCTTCACAAGTTTCGGAGCTCCACCAAAGATGGTCGCTGATAGACTGGGACCACTCTGAAATACTTTCCAAACCTTTTTTTTTCCCTGCAGCCGAGATTTTCTTATTGATTAATTTAGCAAGATGCCATACGTCAAATTGATGTTTAATATGTGGGAACTACTCTCTCATTGTCTTGGCAATTGAAACATGTCTGTCTGTGGCTATGAGGTAGATGTGCATTCCCCTCGATTGTAGATATTCCACTGATTTTATAAATCCTAGTTTCTCCATGGCCACTGAGGATGTACATTGTGTTACCTGCACGACCACCGAACTCACAATTTTCTTACTATCCATGTCCTGAAGGTGGTAGGTGCAGTACTTGGCAGAAAATCCAGGGCTGTCGCACTGTCCATCGCCGGCTAGCCTGAATCGTTTGCCTTCGAATGTACTTGCTAGAGACAATTGTTCAATTTTCCAAGCATCACTAATGGCCGGTAATAGATAATCATGTTGGAATTTGTAGTACTGCATTTTAGAAATGAAATGGAGTCCCACAAACTGAAAGAAAGACTCTAACTTTCTAAAACTGGAGCCACTAAAAAGTGATGCAGCTGCACACAGTAGATTGCCTGCTGGCAGTTTGCCCAGCATCGGTTGTGCAGACCATGAGAACGTATGATTCAATCTACAGGCAGCATGTATTTTGACGTTACTGCCTTGTTTTTGACGAGTCACATGAATCAATGGCCTCCAACATACTTTCCCTCTGACGGAATGCCCGTATTTCAGCATACTTATAATATCCATCAAACAACTGTCGAATACTATGTATTTGCCCTCTTTCATTAGACTGTCATCCGGTGTCACACTTGTTTTGGACTGCATCGTTGAGGACATTTCACCACAACTGAAAGAAATATCATTGATATCAGGTTCTGATGCGTCGGTGAATGCTGCTGCTGGTTCATTCTCTGTCATTTCAACATCTGTTACTTCAACATTGATGGGAGAACACAACAATGTCGACAGCTTTTTTGGTGGCAATTTTTGGGCGGGTGTAGATTGTGTGAATTGATCTGCGACTACTTCCGAGCTATCCTCAATACATTCAGTATCATCGTCTTGTGGTGGTGCAGTCGCACTGTAGCAATGGTCCATTACAACTTTACTGGATTCTCCGGACACATTCATTTCATGTTCTGGCCATTGGACATGAGCATCTCTAGTCTCAACACGCCGCGTCTGAATTAATAGTTCCTCCATAGTGTAAATGGTCTGGCAAGCAACATCTCTCATTCGCTTCACTGTCTGTGTATGTATAGTTCGTAGACCCACGGGTAACTACAGGACAGATTGGAAAAGGGATGTTCAGTTTAAACACAAGATAAAGTATAGTACAATTGACTGGAAAAAACATAAAATAGTCCCCAGCACAAAGAAATTCTAAAGTTATGAACTGTTTGTAACTAACCTTATTTTTGTTTCTTTTCTTTGCAACTTTCTTGACCTTCAACATCTGCACGCTCTAGCTCCAATTCGTTTCCGCATCTCTTCCCTTACTCTTGCGCTGCAACGACTATATTTTCTATATCCACATAGACAGCACGGAATGAGGCTCCATCGACTCCCTGAACATAGTACTTTCATTACTATGTATCACAATATTGATAACATAAAACACACGTGAGGACGAACACACAGGTACATCTCAATACGACTTAAACATTGTGTAGAACAATCAAACGACAAATATTCGAGCTCTGATGACCTAGTTCCATGGAACTGTCAGTATCCATACCTCTGGCTCTGCATGGAATGCCATGAATGATTGTATTGGAGAGGAGGCATCAACAACTCCCTGAAACACAGTACTTGCGTTAGTATGGTTTTCAATATTGTAAACATAACACACACTTGGGGTCGACGGCACAGGTACATATAAAGAGATAACCACAAATGATGCATTGTCTAAAAGAATCAAGGAATATTTAAATATGATCAGATTTAATCGACTTATTTCTCCAATTTCTTTACATCGGCATCATTTAAATGGGATCTTGTGATTGTAGTGGAAGCTCCATCGTCTCCCTGAAACACAGTACTTGCGTTAATAGGGAAGAAAGTATAGCAAATGGAATCACGTTATATGATAACGCTCGATGGAACTGTCAGCATCAATACCTCGTGCTGCTGAAGAATATCTGTGGATGTTGTAAATGTGGTGCGCACGTCCGAAAGCTGTTGCGCCAATTCGTATAAGCATGGTCCCGCTTCCACTTCCCCTGGAATTACTTGAATGTCAGGCTCTGCATCAAGTGCGTGGGTTGACGCTTCAACAACTGCCTGAAACATAGTATTTGCATTAGTAAGGATTACAATATTGAAAACACAACACACACTTGGGGTCGACCGCACAGGTACATGTCAATGGCTAACCACGAATGAAACATGGTGTAGAACAATCAAACGACAAGTGTTCCAGTCCTGATGATCACGGTCGATGGAGCTGTCAGTATCCATACCTCGTGCTGCTGAAGAACATCTAGGGCTGTTGTCAATGTGGTGGACGCTTCAGCATCTCCCTAAAAGACATTAATTGCATTAGTATGGATAACACTAATTATAACTGAAAACAAACACCAGTGGACGATAACTAAGGTGTATATCAATTGGAAAGCACTAACCAAACATTCTGTAAAATAATTACACGATACATAAAAACTATTGCTTGACATGCATAAAACAAGTCTGTAGCGGAATAGCCAAGAAAGATTACCTGATACGCGCTAGAAGTGGTTGATAACTGCGAACACGTCATGGAAGTAGAATGTTCTTGCTTCAGATTCAAGGGATAGTCAAGAAGTTGTAAAGGTAAATTATTGTTTGATAATGAAATGCCAATATTTAAAATTGTCATGTAAGGAGACAGAATACTTGAGAGTAATGCTATTGAAAATGTGCAATATAGCACAGTTACCTGTGACCATATATAGATTTTGTTTGTGGGTTATGAAATCTAAAAAGAATATATTGATAAATATCATTCTTCAAAAAGCTATGAACTCATATCAATGTCGAAAGTATTGCAAATTGGAAACGACACCTAAAATATCAATTAATCCATTCGGCTACCTACACACTACCTCAAGGCCTAAAGCTAAAAACGGACACTTAACTCACCAGTGGCGGAATGTGGACGAATAGAGTGGGAATAGCGTTTGCGAGCAATTTCTGTGTCGTTCGCCGTTTATTCTTCGTTGTTACCCAAGATGTGGCGTACATGTTCGAGGAAAAGTGCCAGCTGCAGATGCGGTATCGATCACCCCTCTTGTCCTCTAAGACTTCTTGGACTCTACTTTCAAGCTCATCCAGTGGATATCCGCAATGTCTGACCCATTCTCTTATTCGATCAACAGTTTTCGGGAATACATGCATTGTAGTGCCTTCAGATTTAGCATGGGTCTTCGAAGGGCAACCACTAATCGAACAGGCAGGCATTGTTGAAAAGTCTCAAAAGTAAATATCGACATTATTAAACAATCTTGATGAATAAAAATGTGATACAAAAGTAAATGAACCATACAATGTTCAATGCAAAGTTTGTTTTACTCGCCGGAACTATACCAGTTCATCATGTGCGGCTTAGTATTTGCATAAATTACAGAAATGTGTAAATGATGTGACTAAACTCTGAATATGTGACTCGTCCCTTGGATGTTCTGTCTTGCACGAGAAGGAAACATGCTTACATTATAGACTGGACCCCCGAAGGATGCAATTCCATGACAATTGACACAGATGAAAATAAATAGATCTATTGATAGCATAACAATTGAAACTCAAGTCAATAGCAATGAGACCAATGACCATAGCACTATTGGGTACTCTAATCGCAAATAGATAGAAATTTAAAAATGACCGAAATATGACTAGGATACATGGCCTTACCTTGACCAACAAACAGTTGGATTCAGCAGGCCGAGCAGTATGTTGCAGGAGAACAGGTAGATGGCCACAGGTAGCACACTGACGAGTTTGCTCGAAGCGGTTACAGATAGCAGGATGACGAGCAGATTAGCATCGATCTCAGTGCTTCTCAGGTAGAAGGTTCAGGAGTTGACTTGCAAAGCACAAAGATGTTCTCATGAGACATATCAAGTGGTTTATAAAGTATTAGAAACAGGGGTGTGTTTGTGAATGAATGACGTGTGTATGTCGTGGTATTATGTGGTTTGCAGGGGGGCGGCTTGCCTCAGGGGAGGCCTGCCTGGAGACACGGGGTCTGAGGAGGCCATGTGAGCGATGGCCCCTGGGCGTGGGATACCTTTTGAAGTGTACATGCTGTTTGGCACCTTGGCCGTTTGCGCCCGTGACAGCCCCCCATGCCAGCGCTCATCCCCGGGTGCGAACAGCCTTTGATAGAGGGGGGTGGGATGGATGGGCCTGGGGCGTGAAGATAAGGCACAGGAAGACTGCTGAATGGAGACACACTTATGTGGATTGCAGGGGGGCGGCCTGCCTCAGGGGAGGCCTGCCTGGAGACACGGGGTCTCAGGAGGCCATGTGAGCGATGGCCCCTGGGCGTGGGATACCTTTTGAAGTGTACATGTTGTTTGCGCCCGTGACAGCCCCCCATGCCAGTGCTCATCCCCGGGTGCGAACCGCCTTTGATAGAGGGGGGTGGGATGGATGGGCCGGTGGGCGTGCAGGCAAGTGTGTGGGAGCGAGGGGCCATCAGGCCCCTCTCATCCTTTACTTCTCAGTAGAAACTCGGACCAAGTGCCTCCAGTAGTGGGTTTGCCCCTTGCCCTTATGTGATGTTAACTTTGGTTGACATTCGCGTAGATGGGACCTCTGAGCAGGGCACAGGGCATCCATTTTTGTACCCCCTTTCCACTCCATCTTGGTGACCAGGCCTCACTGCGCAGAGCACATGGCCCCCACCCTCGTTCCCACTCTGACTGGAAAACTCCAGAGGTATTTGCAACAGCTAATAAATGTAACACATCACTCTTCCTCTGAGATCACTGTCCTGCATGTGAACCAGCCTGAACTAAGCACATAGCTTGTTCATCTCCACAAACGTGTCCTTGCCCACGCACCCTCGCCAGTGGAAACTTACTGCCATTCTGACCCTGTGTCCCTGCAAGGTATTCTCTTCATGTGCCAGACCACTGACCACGCCATGATGCCCACCTAGCAGATCCCCAACTAACATTAGACCCCTACTGCAGTATATCGTTGCTTATCAATAACAAATGCCACATACCGGAGATTCTTGTGAGCATAGACCCACACTTCAAACAGTGTATTATAGTGGTCAAGACCCTTAACCTAAAGCCTATATAATCCAATGTTAATTGATAGTATAGATATATGTGTGACTTTTATAGAGACATAACCTACTGAAAGACTTTGAACAAGTGTTATTTAGTGCATGCATTATTGAGAATATATTATGTTAGCTTAGATAGTGACCACCCTGCTTCACAGTGACCTGACCTTCACCCATTCGGAGCACAGATGTCTGACGTCCATCCTTGAATGGAGACACACTTGATTCATTTAAAATATCGAAACCACCGTTGTTAAAATATATGTGGTGTTTTATTTTGTATCTTATTTTGATGACACAAAAATACAAGACTTTACACATTGTACAGGTCAGGTTGCAGCACAGCAGGAGAAAATCCCCTGTACTGACCGCTGTCACTTGGGAAAGTTTCTCTTATGGCACGAACGGCACAGGCGGGTATTACTCTTCGAACGCAGTGTCCAAGCCTCCCGTGAAGCCACCATGTAAAGGAACGATAGGCCACCAGCCTTTACCACCTGTGAAAAGGAATGAAACAAACTGTTTTTAAATGACCAAGATAAGTTTAATAAACGTTTGTTGTCAATGACAATTCTTGTAACTAATGGCATTCTGCTCGGACAAATGCTATCTAGACACTGCACACTATTGAACGACTTTCATGCGTTACAATGATATGTATATGTAATTCTGAATATAGTAGAAGACCATGAATGGCATGACAAGCAGAGTATACTTACTCGTTACTCGGATTACGAGGACGAACAGTTGCGCGAAGTTCGTGCATAAGCACCATCATTATCCTCAACACGGACCGTGTGAGGCAGGCTGCCCTGAAGTCTGGCAGCTCGGTGATGCATTGCGGCCGTGGATTGCCTTCCGAAAAGTAGGCCGCGCATCCCGAGTTTTCACAGCAGCAGCAGTTCTCCTCCTCGGTTGGCATTAGCTCGCACCGATTGCATGTGCACCAGGTGGAAACACCGTCCATGCGACTAGGTCCAGGCTCTTCAGCTGTTGAATTGTCCTCCCAACTGCCGTCCGAAGACCCATCGTTTTCACGTGTTTCCCTTTCCAGTAGTTCCTCCTCTGTATACTCGGGCTTGTACATTTAGGGCATTATTGTAGCCATTGTGTGTTAAACAAACTAAAATAATTTATAACGGGGGTACTGGTATCTGTTCACACGGGCTACAAGCAATGAAGGTAGCTGACCAGAGCACAGAAACGAGTCACAGAATACTCAAAGTAACACAGAGAGAGGATGGAATCGAAAATCTGCTCCTGTGTGTTGTGAAACAGTCTGTTTATACTTATTGAGTAAAGAGGCTTCCTGCCGTTTCCATGGCGACACGTCATTAGCGGAAGCGCAGCGAATGTTAACGCGAGACGTGCTTTGGCGTTGTGAAATGGGCGGTACACGTCTGCTGATGACAGGCTCAGAGGCGGGGGATATGATTTAGTGCCGCAAAAGCAGGTCAGCCAGGGCGATGGGGCAAATGATAGGATTATCACAAAATGGCAGCGCCCTGATGCCTGTTTTTGCATGCGTTTAATGGACGAAAACTCGGGTAAGGTCCAATGGACATTTTTCTAAAATCGAGCGAGTTAGGCTTAAAAACACATGGCCGACCCGTAGGGACAATAAAACATTTTGACCGAACCATTCCTTTAATCCCTACAGTGCATCCTACTCTCCTTCCCTATCTCGTCACTTGGTTTAATTCCTCTCTTCATACCTCTACTTTTCCTTCTTTTACACATGCCTCCATTCTTCCTATTCTCAAAAAGCCTAAACTTGACTCTTCTTTCCCCACCAATTTTTGCCTATATCACTTCTTCCTTTTCTTTCTAAATTGCTTGAATCTACTGTTTATTCTCAGGTTTCTAGCTTTGAGAATCAGAACTCACTTCTTCCTCCTTTTCAATGAGGTTTGTCTTGATGCCATTCAACTGAATCTCTCTGTTTTGCCATTTCTGATTCTCTTTTATCTTCTAGTTACTCTAAGCTATCCTACCGCCTAGTTCTTCTTGACTTGTCGGCCATGTTTGACACAGTCGAACATCCAATCCTTCTTTCTTCTCTCTCTCATCTTGGCTTTCGTAATTCTGTTCTTGACTGATTCCACTCTTAGCTTTCCTATCACACTTTTCTGTCTCTTTGGCTGGTTATTCTTCTTCTTCTGTTCTCCCTCTTTCTCACTGTGTGCCTCAAGGCTCTGTCTTTGCCCCCCTACTGTTCTCTCTCTACACTACCCCTATTTCTCAAAATATTTGTTCTTTCGGTTTTTCATATTTCTACGCCGATGAATTCCAGATTCTTATGTCCTTTTCTTCTTTTTATGACTCCATTCATTTCTCTCTTTCGGCCTGTCTTCTCTCGATCAAATCTTGGATATCCACCCAATGTTTACCCTTCAATCTGTCTAAGACTGAGGTTCACTTCTTTCCCACTTCTGCTATTCCTCCACCTTCCACTATTTCATTTATTCCTGTTTTTCCTTCTATCTCTACTTCTGCCTGCAACCTGCACGTTATCTTCAACACTTTTCTTTCCTTTACCTCTCACAATTCCTCCATCTCTCAAACCTGCTGCTTTCAACTTTTCAATATCTGTAAGGCCCATCGGTTTCTACGTTTCATGCCTCTAAGCTTCTTATTTCCGCCTTAGTTCTCTCACGTTTGTTCTACTGCTTTAGTCTTCTTCTTGGTCTCCATCCCTATCAACTTGCCCCTCTTCTTTCAATCGATCACTCAGTTTGTGTTCTTTGTATTCTTTCTCCACGTGACTCTATCTCTTGGAGCTTAGATTCACTCCAGTGGCTATCATTCGAAGTTTGTCTTCTCTTCAACTTTCCTTGTATTCTTTTTAAATGTCTTCATGTCTTAGCTCACCCTTATCTTTCATCTCTAATCTTGTTCTATTCTCGGTCTCGTACTCTCAATCTCTCTTTCTCTCAGTTGTCCCTCATCCCACTTGTGCTTCTTCTCACTTTAATTCCTTTTCCCTGCTTACACCAAAGCATTGGAATGCTATCCCTCTTTCTCTATGGTCTTGTTCCTCTCGTTCTCACTTTAAATCTAAAAAACAGCTTCTGTCGGCTTAATCCACTCACATGACATTTACATATGAATTGTACAATGCTAATTCTCTGTAAAGCGCTCAGCCGTTAAGCCTTATATAAATACAATAAAAATACAAAATACCTAGAATTGTATTCATCTGCGCCTTACATGTTATAACATTGAACATAAAATAACGAAATTAAAAAAGATGGACACAGCAGTAAACGAGATGTCATTACTCCTGTGAAGCATAAAGGAAACGATACAAAATATCACCTAACAAAATAATGAACATTTGAAAATGGTTTACTTGGGAAGTCTAGAATAGATGCTTCAAAATAAGTGCACAAAGCATTTCTCAGGGCATCAGTAAGCCAACAACATACTTGAATTTGTACTTCAGCACATTCCCAAATGTACAATAAGTAAGAGAGGGATGTCATTACAGGGTCTGAGACCCGGTGGTGGCACTTAAATTGTTCCATGGTACGCATCCTTGTTTCTGATAACGAGGAAAGGGTGGCTCTTTGAAGTGTAAAACACAGACGGTTGCCTCCATGAAACCCTGATAAAGGGTTGTTTTTATGCATATTTCTTTGAAGTCTTTACTTTTATTAGTGGGTTGGGGCAGACAGATGTGTGAAATGGAGAGTGCTATTGGCCTCTTTCCCTGACAAGTCACGAGCATTAGCATTCCAAAGCCCTTCATTCTCTGTATACCTCACATTAAATTCCTGCACCACAGAAGCCCGATTTATTTTCTAGCTAGTCTGCAATGTGTCTAAATTGACATGAAAAACTGGTAATAATGCCTACACACTTGCACATTTTATTCAGATGATGCTTGTGTGAAACAACAATATGAGACGCCCACCTAAGAAGGCCCACGTAACAAGGCCAACGGCCTGTCTGTGCCCTCATTCGCCATCCTCCACGTCCGGTAAGGGCTGGAGCCCTTCTCCCACTCGCCACATCAGCTCCAGGAGATGCCGATCTTTTGAATGCAGCTACGCACCCACTGAAGGGCCAGCCTGCTTTAACTGTGTCCGTGGTGAAATCAGCCTGGAAGGCCCGTCTGACCCTCAAGGTAATGTGCCGACCAAGTCCGACTAGTTTTCCATGAAGGTTTTCTTCGATCTGCCTACTTTCATGATTCCGACTGTGAGCGCATGAAAAGCTCATAAAATTGCCGCCGCAAGGTTTATCTGTTGCTAAGCAACCCTCTGAGCGCTGCTATAGGCCGCCATCGCCTACTTCTCTGGTTTTGTGCGACCGAAAGGCGTGAGCCAGACACCCACCTAAGAAGGCCCACTTAAAAAGGCCAATGGCCTGTCTGTGCCTAATATCTAATCGACGATTTTATATTTACCATACTGGCCGAAGCTCTGCTTTACATACAGTGCTATGCAGCTATTATAGCATCGCCCACTAGTGACTAGTCTGTGTACAATCCCTTTGCATTTGCAATAATGTATTGCCTGTCAATGATGGAAATGCAGCATTATCGTTATACAACTATATATTGGGCCCACTGACTAAGATGCCCGGCGTGATCTAAATTGTAAGTCTGTCATCCCACCGACGTGATCACTAGTTGATAAAGTTGATACTTGCTATGTTACATTGTCTCCGTGCAACGGACGTCACTTTTCAACATATACTAATTGTGTACACCACAAGAGCTTATTCGCTACTCTGAAACGAAAGTTAGCCATTGTACTTCCACTTGTCATAATGTATGCGCTATATTAAGCCTCCAACCAATGCGCCTTATACAAAGCTATCATGCTATTACATATGTCTTAACTGCCTGATTAGTGCCAGCAGAACTTACAGACAGCACATTGATTAATTCGGTGACCACTCGCCTCTCGCTACTGCTCTTGTCCTCCATGTGTTTAGCTTAACCATTTGAACTTGTTCATACTGCCCAGTCCCACTTGAATTTGCTCACTGTGTTTACCTGCCATTTAAATCTGTTTAGTGCTCTTAGGTTTTATGCGATTGTGTTCTCACACCCTGTGCCACCAGAACCTGCCTATATTTCCCAATGCTACGTGAACTTGCTCACTGTGCCTACTCGCCATTTAAATCTGCCTACTGTTCCTATCTGCTTTATGATTGTCCTCACTTAACATAGGCCATTTGAACATGCATATTCTGCTCCGTGCCACTTGATCCTTCTTATTACTCGTACTTGCCATGTTTCTGTGCTCTTTTGCCCGTTCCATCTGAACTTGCCTATATTGCCCATGCGGCCGTGCCATCTGAATTTGCTCTCTAGGATCACTTGCCCTTCTGGCCCAGGCTCACCCTACTTCTAGCCTACCATTTGCCAAACATGTTAAACCTCCACACTACGTACAATTTAATTGTTGCCACTATACTCCTTGCAACTAGCCTCTCAGAGGATTGTGACTGGCTGCTGCCACCATCTGAGGTGGTACAAGTCACACCCACCATGAATACAATGGCATTCAATAACCTTTGCATCCTCCAACCTAACTACCCCATTGCTACAGGCTTAGGTTCTTATGTAACCCACCCGTGCACGACAAACGACTGAAACCTGAAACTCCAAGCCAGACTCTCCAAATTGCATGAACCACTTACAAGATCACTACCTCTGAAAAATTAGAAAACAAATTGCCCCACGGGCGTGAAGTTTATTAAGCCCACCTGGACCACTTCTGCACTTCTGACTCAGGACAATGATAATCAATAAACGGTACACAAACCTAAGTTAGCTAACCACCATAACTTACCTATGCCCATTCAGGCCATAACCTTAACGGAGGCACCTCTCCTCAAAGGAGCACTCATAAACGCGAGATCACTCGTTGCCCACGCAATGGACATTTCTGACCTAATACTTGAAGATAAACTGGACTTACTAGCGATCACAGAATCCTGGCTACATGATGCAGCAGGACCCTCACTTATGCTAGCCATACCAGATGGTTATATGATATCTAGACAAGATAGCGGTGAGACTCGAGGCGGAGGCATCGCCATCATATCTAGGTCTAGCTTAGCCTTAAGACTAGCCCCCCCTCAAACTAAACAATCTTGTGAACAGCTAAAATCCCTCTAACGAATTCCCAGTCACATACTATCCACTTAATTTACAGACCTCCCGGTCCACTTGGGACATTCGAGAAGGATATCTATAGCCTAATATCTAATAACCTTAAAACCACAACTCAATTACTACTACTAGGTGACTTTAATCTAGGATTTAATGATCCTACTGATAAGCAGGCTTGCAAAATAGCCAATATCCTCTCTGAATTAGGCCTGTCACAAAAAATGTATGAACCTACACACAATAGAGGGATAACATTAGACTGGGTAGCAGACTATAACTGCACCGCTACTATCACCTCTATCACACCGCAACTGTGGACAGACCACTCCTCTGTGTCTTTTACACTTTCTACTATTTGACCACCCCTGATGACCTTATCCACTGCCCCACCTTGCCCAACAAGGAACAAAAAGAACATTACAGGGGACAAAGTGATCCCCGCCATTCTCCCTACTTTAAATTCATTGGCGGATAACTTAGACCCCGGTATCTATGACCACAAATACAATAAAATGATGATTACTACATTAGACAAAATTGCTCCACTCAAACTTAGACACAGTAAACCTAAATCACATCTAAATAAGTGGTTCACCCCTCAGTTAAAGGACATATGTCTTCTGAAAAGGAAATGTGAAACCACTTGTAGATTACTCCCCTCCAATGATAATAAACTTAAGCTAGCGAAAATATCCTCGCAATACAAGAATGAAAACTGCCTGGCAAAACGAAACTCCTACAATGAACGGATTGCCAAAGCAAACTCTAGTATGAAGGAATTATTCACCATACTAAAAGAACTAGAGTCCCCGATTCCCATACCTGACATCTGCATCAAAAATAAGTCATGGTGCTCAGACATTCAACATGCACTATCTAATAAAATAACCACTCTTCAAAATAAAATTGCCCAAAAAAAGATACCTTGAACTTACCACTACAATCTAACATCCACACCCCACCTAGCGAAATACTTACTGACCAGACCGCCAGATTCCATTTCACCAAAACTTCCATACTAGAGGTAGAAAAAGTTATCATATCTCTCAAGCCGTCTAATTGTAAATGTGATCTTTGCCCAGCTCATATTATAAAAGATGCAGCTAGAGATCTGGCACCTTTCATATCTAAGCTGATTAACGCATCCTTTTCATCGGGTACCATTCCTTCTAACCTGAAACAATCTTGGGTACTCCCATTTCTAAAGAAGCAAACCTTAGACCTTCTTATTCCTACTAATTACCGTCCTATCACGACGGTACCATTCTTACTTAAAATACTCAACAAGGTCACTTACACCCAGATTAAAACATTTCTAGAATTGCATGAGATCCTGGGAGCAAGACAATCTGGCTTTTGCCCACTACACGGGACAGAAACTGCCCTTATCGATTTAAAAACTCAGGTTCATGAGTTGAGAGATAAAGGTAAAACAGCCCTCCTCCTACTGTTAGATCTCTCAGCTGCATTCGACTTAGTGTATCACAAGGTCGTATGCAATCATCTGGACTCAGCAGCTCATTTCTCTACAGAGGCCATCACATGGATAGAATAATTCCTGAGCAATAGAACTATGAGGGTCTTCTCACCATCGGCAGCTGCAGACCCGGTCCCTATCACGTGTGGTGTACCACAGGGCTCCTGTGTCTCCCCTACACTATACAACATATTCACCAAGCCTTTGTTCGATGATCTGGTCTGTCTGGGTATCACCTACACTAATTATGCAGATGATACTCAGATTCTCCTCCCACTTTCCGGGGATTATGGCAAGGATCTTGTGTTGGTGAATAGAGTGGATCTCATCATCCAGGCATGGATGGCCACCCACGGTCTATGCCTGAATGATGACAAAACAGTGTTCATTATCCTGGGTACACATCATAACCTCAAGAAATTAGGCTCTGAATATTTGTCATTTACCATCGATGGAAATAGTATAAGGGTAGCTAAGGAGGTAAAAACCCTTGGGTTTTACCTACCTTGATTCCACCATGTCCTTTGACAAACAAGTAAAATCATTGGCCTCTACCACCGCTTACACCTGTAAACTCATCAGGACAGGCAGACCTTTTCTCTCTAATGACAGCTGTATGATCCTTGCCAGAGCATTAATACTCTCTAGGCTAGATTACTGTAATGCTCTCTACATTGGTGCCAATAAGGACATCATCCTGAGGCTATAAACACTCCAAAACAACGCCTTAAGAGCTGCATTAGGCGTCAACAAAAGAGAAGATATCTCTGCAACTAGACGTCAATTCAATTGGCTCTCTACTCATAACAAAATTCTTCTAAAATTGGTCTCCCTTACTCATAAAGCACTAAACAATGCTGCCCCTAGCTACCTGGTAGACAGACTACACAGGAGGACGTCTATCAGACCCACGAGAGCCAATAATACAAACTGCCTTATTGTACCCAGATTCAGACTTACCAAGATTGGTGGCAATAGCTTTCCCGTGAAAGCTTCCAAACTCTGGAACTCCCTGCCACCATGGCTTAGAGCAGATCAACGGTACTTACAACTCAGAAGCAACTATATTAACATACTCAACTCTACTGACTACTAGTCTACGGAGCCACCACATTATCCTCATCTCGGAGGATGCCTGGACCATCCGCTCACTACATTGTAATAACTGATTTTGCGCCGTCTCATCCTTCCGGGTCAAAACTCGTT
Organism: Ambystoma mexicanum; assembly: GCF_040938575.1. Taxonomy (NCBI): domain Eukaryota; kingdom Metazoa; phylum Chordata; class Amphibia; order Caudata; family Ambystomatidae; genus Ambystoma; species Ambystoma mexicanum. Next base: position 685,459,074 of record NC_090928.1, read on the forward strand.
TACAACTTGTATATGTGTATATATCTCTCCCTGTGAATATATTTGTAACTATCCATGTTTTATTGTGACCTCACTTGTAATTATGTAACCATGTAACCTTTGCATTTTCTGACTGCTGCGCCCTGTTACCCTTGGGTTTGGTGCACATTAGAAATAAATAAACAAACAAACAAACAAGACAAGTAGGGCAATACACAGAGATGTCTGGTTCTCTTGTGCTGGTTAGAAAATTACAGGCATTCGGGTGTTGTAAATGTTTTCCAGACTCCTTGATTTCGGGAATAAGGGGAGTTTAAAATGAATGTTCAAAACAAGGAAAAGGGGTGTTTTAAAAAATTGGAGATGATCATTGGTACAACTTTAGACTGAGGGTGCCCCTACCGTGGTCTAGAACTATATTTAACAGCATTAGGGGCAGAGTACCTTTCGATTCGGAGCAAAAGGTGGACACCTGTCAAGAGCAGATATGAGCAAGGAGGCACCCACATAGGAAAGCTATTTATTTATTCACATTTGTTAAGCGCACATCAGACCGGAGGCATCGTGGCGCTGGTTACAGTGTTTCTTACACGCATTTGTGCCCTTGGTTACATTGGCAATGTAAGTTAGGTTCAGTCGGCTTTTTCATGCAGTCCTTAATACCCCCAAACAGATCTTTTTCTCAGTCGATTAAGCCTGTGCTTCTCTTAAAGAATGTCAAAGATGTGAGGAGCTTCCACGTGAAGGAGATTGAATCACTTGGTTTCTTATTGGAGCAATAAAAGACCCAGCCGTAGACTCCAAATTAATCAAATGTGCTCCTAATTGCACCCGGGCCTAATTCTGGCTAGCAGGATCTCTCTCTATAAAAAAATGCATTACTGTGGAGTGAGACCAGTTGAAATAGGCAGACCAAAGTTGGAGATAAAGGTCCCTTGGGTAAAACCTTTTTAGCTCCAACCCAAGAAGGTAGGCTGTGTAACAAGGCTTACAGAATCGGCTGTGGGCATTCCAGACTTGATCCCATCTCCACTATTCACTGACCTCCTTTCCCTCTGCCCAGCATCAGACTCATGAAGAAAAAAGGCTATGTGATCCTCTTTTTTGGTTACGGGGGCCCTGACTCAGGAGGGTGTGACAGTACTGAGAAAAGCAAAGTGAGTCGAGGTTATCTCTCCCTGGTGGCGCTAGGCAAAGGTTGACACAGTTCTAGATGCTAGTGTAACATAATTAGATCACACTAGTAAAGCACACAACTAATTAATACAAATTTTATTCTAAAAAGATTGAAAAAGTGATAACTTATAAACAAAAACAGAACAGATTCATCGGTATATAAAATTCACTTCAAAATTCGACCACAGTACTCAGTATACAGAGGTATGATGAGCTGTACACTGAAACATAGCACGAATCAATTGTTGACATCTGTATGTGAATGATCAGGTTTGATTCAAGTTTTTCACAGTGCTCACTGCATGAAGATTTTAATGAGCTATAGACTAATACATAGCCCATGTCAAAACTTGTCGACACAGTATTTGGTGTTTCGAGTCCAGACACTTGTAGTTCTAAAGTGAAGTCATCAAATAGCATAGTTCATAGAACAATTCCGAACTGTCATCAGGACTTGTGATCCTTGTAGGCAGAGAAGTAAATAAGTGTCATCTAAAAACAATATAGACAAAACAACAGGTGAGTGTGTGTGCTGCCATTTTAAAGCTAAACCCTAGATAATTAGTTCAAAAAGAAACGTGTCAACGTACCGCCAGTAGGTAGGGAGCGCCTTCGTGCTATGGACAGCAATCCGAAATGGAAGGCATCATGTGTTCAGAGAGATACACAAAAGGACCTGCAGACGTCAGGTAATAGTGAATACTTAAGTTTAATGTATAAATGTGAAAAGCTGGATTTTGTTGAGAAAGGTACTGTGCCCTTTCTCAAAAAAATCCAGTTTTTCACTTTTATACATTAAACTTTAGTATTCACTACTACCTGACGTTTGGAGATTCTTTTGTGTAACTCTCTGAACACATGATGCATTCCATTTCGGAACGCTGTCCATAGCCCGAAGGCGCTCCCTACCTACTAGCGGTACGTTAACACTTTTCTTTTTGCACTAATTATCCAGGGCTTAGCCTTAAAATGGCGGCACACACACTCACCTGTTGTTTTGTCTATATTGTTTTTAGATGACGCTTTGAATTGTGTTTTATCGACCAACACTTATCTACTTCTGTGCCTACACGGATCACAAGTCCTGATGACAGTTCGGAATTTTCCTATGAACTATGCTATTTGATGACTTCATTTTAGAACTAGAAGTGTCCGGACTTGAAACACCGAATTTTGAAGTGAATTTTAAATACAGATGAATCTGTTCTGTTTTTGTTCATATGTTATCGCTTTGTCAATCTTTTTAGAATAACATTTGTTTTAATTAGTTGTGTGCTTTATTAGTGTGATCTAATTATGTTACACTAGCGTCTAGAACTGTGTCAACCTCTGCCTAGCGCCACTAGGGAGAGATAACCTCGACTCACGTTGCTTTTCTCAGGATCAGACTCAGACAGAAAATAGACACGGACACCCATAAAAAAGTGGCCCACAATTCCAAATCGTTTCTCATTACTCTTTACTGCCACCTCATTGAGTAGTAACCATAGGGACGTTTTCAGAGCCATTTATAGCACATAGCGACTTTTAATAAATAGTGAGTGAATAATATTGTTCAAGATTACAAGCTGCACAGTGCATTAACTTAACAAAATGGCCGACATCGTCCCACAAACAATGTCCCAGACTTGGCATATAGGCCAGCCCTTTCAGTACCTCTTGGCTATTGCAAGCCTCTCTCTGCCCCCTCTCTTGCTTGATCCTCCCAGACACTCTTTCCATTTCCTAGACCAAAGCCAAAACTATTGCTTGTTTTTTAGAACAAGGCGCCTTTTTGTTCATCTTGAAGCGCCTTGCTGTGGATTTTACACTGTACACATCTCCTAAGTAATATCAGTGTGGCGGATAGCTTGGGACCGCCGAACCAGCCTCTTGATGGCCCCAAAGTAGTGCCTCGAGCATGGCCTGAAATGGCCACGTATGCATGAGCTGAACGCAGTTTGTCCATCGCTGATAGATCAACTTCAGAGCGAACACAGATTTGCAGCCTAGTCATCATTAAAGGAAAATTACCGTGCTCTCTGCTATTGACTTTGATTTAGTGCCTCTGTGGAGGATATTGATGTGAAATTAATGGAAATTGGCTCATTGTTTCGGGGCCGGTCATTTCCACAGTGTGGATTGCTTCTGTGTTTTTGATTGCGTGGAATAAAAAGCAAATCAAAGACTGCAAGAGCGAGAATAGAAAGCATTTCTGAATGTATCTTGATATATTAACTCAGCGCTCAGGTTAGCCTGGTCCTTCATGCCAGGCGCGGCGCGTGCAGTCAACTTTTCACCTTTGAAATGTTGATTCTATCCTTTCGAATTTGTGTTTTTTCTTAGCCTGAACTGTGATATTTTTCTGTGGTGTATATACATGAACTTTACATTTCACTATGGCATACTTGTTTGTTTTTTGTTTTTGTTTTAAGTGGACCTCTCTGGTAGTCAATCTTTTTGGAATAGTTTGCATTGAATTCCCAGCTCCCCTTTTAAATCACTTGTGGATTCCTTAACATTTACGGGTCACTGAATGTTAGAAATCGGGGCATGAAATACATGCCTGTCTCTAACTGAGATCACCAAGAAGGGATGTTCTGATAGACACAGAAGGGAGTGTCTAACTTTTCCAGCATTTACAAGTGGGGCAGAGTAAGGAGCTTAAAATGCATGGGATGTGCCTGTGAAAGCAACAGTTCTAAAAAAGAAAATATAGTTCAGCTCTAATGCATACATCTAGCCTGATTCACAACGTTTTCTGTGAGTGCTAATGCATTTGAGCTCACAGACATTGATGGTAGTGGGCTGAAATGCTCGGATTACGTACAGGTGATCTTTCATTATGCCTAGCCCTACAATTCATCAACTCAGTACTTAGTCAATGAAGGCCATCCACCTTCTGACAGAACCCTTGTGCAAAATTCGTATATTTTTCTCTTTCTTTGGCCCCTCCCCCTCATAGTCTGGTGTATAAAGCATCTGATCAGTCGATAATCCTCCTGACTATACTCAAAAGAACAGAACAAAAGAACACAAGAGATCTTACCACCGGAGAGGGAAAGGCAGATCGTTGATACTGTGATAAGGAAAAGTAGGACTAGGCATAATGAAGATTAACAGTAAGTAATCGAAGTATTACCTCCAAATCCTCTCTTCCGCATCCCAGCACTTACTCTATGAAGCATACCCAAGATTCAAAGATTGGACTGCCCCTCAATTTGACTGACAAGGAATTAACTCCCCTCTGCACGGTGGGAGCAGTGGCCGTGCCTGAAGAGTCATCAGCAACCCCCTCCAAGAAGATAAAAATGGGTGTGTAAAGGCCACCTGCCACAGAGACCAACATGGGAGGGGTAAAGAGGCAGGCGTTAGAGACAGGCATGCAACCAGACTAGACAATAGGCTTACTTCAGGCAAGCCCAGGGCTCCAGACCCGAACATTCAAATCCAGAAACTGCACGAGAATAACAGAAGATCCAGCCAATGGCCAGGGAAGAAAGCAACTATAGACCAACTCCCAATATGAGGAGCCCAGAGGAGGAACTGAGCAAGGCAGGGCCCAACATTCCTCACAGCAGAAAAGGGTAAAAACTAGAACCCTACTCCCAATCCTAGGTGACCAGAAAGAGCCAACCAGCAAATATCCTATCCAAGAATACCTCCACCCACCACTGTCTAGGGGAGTCCAAGTGTGAAAACTGTCAAATCATTGGACAAAGGAGAAACTAAAGACCTTCAACAAAGACAGCCCAGGTTCCGGTGTGACAAGAGAGCACTAGAGCAAGCACGCCTCACCAGAAGTTGGCAATGAGGCAGAATCTTCTAAGACCCTGACCACAACTAAGGGCACTGTGACCTAGGGGTGAGTAGTACTCTAACTGAGGAAGCTGCACCAAAGACTTCCTGCCCACAGGCTGATGCCTCACAACTTGGGGTTGGTCACCCTAGTCACCTGGGGGAACCCAGATGTGGACCCCTTGCTCACTGTACTCAGAGATGCACAGCTCCACTCACTGATGAGGTCCAACAAGGCTGAAAGACATGCCTGGGGTTGCTGTTGGTACTCTTGTTCAAAGGAGGTTTGCCTGGCATTTCGGTGCTGGACTGCCCTTGCAGACGGAACTAAGACTGATATGCAAATGAATATACCTCCTTTGTGAAAAGTACAGTGAGCAAAAAGTGATGGCTGCAGACTCTCATAGTGGGAAAAAAAACACAGAACAGATTATCATTACGTGTTCTTTCTAGAGAGGGTTGCCTGCTACCCTTTTTGTATTGATGCCTTACAAATGATCAACAAGCAATCCTGCAGCCGCAAAGGGCCTCTCTGGAGGGCTGAAGAAGAAGAAAACAAAGCGGACAGAACCATGTGCCAAAATGTCCAGATACGGGCCTGCATCTACAAGCTTAGGTATGATGTCCCAGCAGATCCCATTTGCTAGTGTAGTAACTAAAAAGATCTTAGGTTTGGAGAAAATGGAACAATAGCTTTATTCATAAATGGCGCCCCAAATCCACCTTACAACAGTGATCAAACCACAGAGAACGACAAGGCAACCACTCCTTCCCCAGCATGGGATCAGCCACACAGCCACTAATAGCAGAACATTCGCAGAACTGAAATGGGGGACCCACTCCACTATGTTCCAAACATACCACACTAATATACTACAAAGAATAGGTCACAAGGCTTCTGCAGGTAAAAGATAGGAACCCAAAGAGGGTCTGCTGCCACCCCTTTTCCTCACCATGGAGGGTGAATCAGCACAGGAGAACTCAGTGCATTCTCCTCTCTCATTCCAACCTAACGACTCCCCTCAAGTTAGAAAGACCAGGGCCAGGTGTCTGCCCTAAAATAGGGACCTTACCCAGCACCACAACCAGACAGGAAAAAAAACACTGTCTGGCAGGGATGAGACCAGAATTCAAATTCACAGCCTACCATTGTACCATTGTACTGCACATGCAACAAATGGGATATCCTATCCAACTGAGACAGGAGGCAACTTGTATCACTGAATCCTGTAGCCATCAAACCAGAGGGTGAGGAGCAACATCCCCTCCCAAGACTGTAGTCAGCAACTGGAGAAGGACATCAGGCAGAAAACAGAGAGCACTCCAGGCGTACGCCAACTATCTTAATGCAACACACAATAATGCCACGGAATACTATCTGCTAGCGCCTCCCTGGCGAACAGCTCCAGGAGGTGCCAAACCCGGCAACAGCTGACAAACCATGAAGGAGGGTCTCCTGCAACTACATCAGTCTGTGCCCGTTTCCTGCAGCATGCTCAAATCACACACAGACCTGGTCTCAGCGGCTCAGGAACTACCCAAGGGCTGTAGGGCTCACCCAAACCAGAATCATTGGCTAAACCTTCGCTAAAGCATGTTCAAACAACAACCACCGTCACCTTGGGGGTTTTTGAGGATCACAAGTCAAGATACAGGGGCCAACAAGTGGAGACCATCCTGCCAAGTTCCCAAGCACTACGCCACCAGTCAAAATTCTCAGAGATCATTTATCTCCATACCTTCTGCCTTCCCATGCAAATACGGCCAGATAGCAGATATAGCCCTAAAGTCCCTCCCCACTTTCAGAGGGGCAGTGGCCTTGTATAAATGATACCCCTCAAATCTTCATATGATAATCAGGTACAAATGGCTGTACACTTTTTTGGAAAGAAGTAAGATGCCCACTCACCAGATTCAGCCTTGGGTGGGATTGAACTCCAAACTGTGAGGCCCACTGACCAATGCTTTAACAATTGTGATGCGCAGGTTCTACCAACATAATAAGAAACTAGTGACAAAAATAGAAATGTTCCTACAATTCCAATGTAATTCTACAAATGATTTTCACAGAAATAATAACTGTACCGCAAATTGATGTTTTTAGCCCAGTGCCTTATTTCTTCATAAATATTCCAAGCCTGAAACCAACACCATGTGTTGGAGGTCAAACAGATTTCTACAAGCAGGAAAAGGTAACACAAAAAAGGCTTGGACACCAATACCTGAATGTGATTCAAACTGCACAGCTGCCTGTAGGCAGTTCGCTTCACTGATTACTTTTAGCTGCTATTGTTTGCAAGGTTACCCTAGTAACCAGTGAAAAAAGTTAATTAACAAAGGCAGGCAGATATGACAGCACAGAAAGGAAGAGACTATCTCATTTTGCAAAGAACTTCCTTCTTCAAGCAGGATGCCCTGAATAGAACCACCAGCAGCTTCATTAAGTTATCCAGATCAAACTGTGACTGCCTGGAAAAAAGCTACAGGTGCAATAGGGAAGTAAAGGCGGAAGAGAGGAAAGTCTCCAGGTCAACCCACCTTCCAAACCCTTTCATTAAGGCAGCACCACCTGAATTTTATTTTTGGGGGGCAGTGGGAAGGGTGGCCAGGAAAAATAGTTTACTCACCCCAAATGGCCATCTGTCACTGATCTGACAGGGGACAGCACCAAAACCTGTGCCCACATGCAGCAAAATGGAAGCTCAGTAGACTCTGCAAGAGGCCATGTCTGCCAACCTAAGAATGGGGAACCGTCTAACCACAAACACGGAATAGAGGCAACATACAAGAGACATAGCGAGGAGCACAGTGACAGTAGTCCTATGCTCCCCTACTCACTGTGACCTTAAGGCTCCTTGGAGAGCATCTACAGTCCACACATCCACATGCAGTGTTCCTTCTATTACTCTGGAATGTGGGAGTGCTGAGACAGGGTTATTCCAGAATCCACAAAATGTTGCTAACCCCCTTTGCCATTCTGAAGCTGCCACTGCTGCAGCAGGGGGCAGCCCCACGAAGGGACTATGAAGTTCAGCAGGAACTGTAAAAAGCTTTTTTTTTTTATTTGCAAACTTTGGAGTGGGGAGCAACCAGACCCCATAAGCAGAATAGCGGCAACGTACATGAGATATAGAGAAAAACTGTGCAGGCAGTCCAATTCTCTGTTACTCATTGTACCTCAAGGCTCCTTGGATTGACTTCTGTGATTCCACGCATCCTCCTGCAGCTCTCCTTCCTCCATTGACTTCTGCCGCTCAGTCCAAGTGCCTCCCTTCACCTGGGAGAGATTCATTAAACTAATAATGCAAACACTAATACAAACAGTAATGATCCACTCCTATATTCGAAGACACAGAATATGCAGTCTTTAGAATGAAAGCGGGCAATCTAGGTTTGAAGATGTTCAAGTACAATGCATATGTCTTTAAAAGAGTGGGCTTTTGAATCCCTATGGAAGTCTTAAAGCCAAACCAGGGAGACAGGACCACTAGCACTAACATAACCTTGTAATGCCTGTTTTGAACGGGGCAATGTTTGCCTTAGTTCTAGTTCTTTTTCCTGGTGAAATGATGCTTTCAAAGAATGTGTTCTTCTTGAATGGCTGAAAAGAATCGAGACAGCCCTTTTGGCCAACATAATTTTGTTTGAAAAATGTAAAAAATCTCAGTCTAGCATACTCTCACAGATAGCATTCTGTCACACATGGTATTACCAAAATATTGAACTGCCACAAGTGTAATTAGCAGCAGGGCAAACATGTCTCTATTCCAAAAAACATATTCTTTCAATGCATGTGTACGCTTAACACTACTATTAGACTACGGCCAAAATGGCCAGGTGCACAAATGCATTGAATGAATGTATGTTTGCATTTGGGTAATTTTTTTCCTAGTGCTAAATGCGGCTGAACCAGAGCAATGTTTCTGCATTACCGCCCAGGTTGGTATTACAAACACTTTGCACTCATGTAAGTGCAATAAACACCAGGGACAAACATTGCTCTAGAGAAAAAAAGCATGTTCTTTCAATGCATTTGTACAATTCACACTCGTACTAGTGCCTTGCCCTGGTCATAAATACTTTAAAGGATATGTTTTTTTTTATTTGGCTAATTTTTGTTGTAGTGCTTATTGCGGTTGCTTCAGTATGAAGTGGTATTAAAGTGCAGAAAACATCCTTTTAATGCATGTTTTCAACAGGTCAGCAATGGTTGCCCTAGTTCTATTTCCTGGTGAAACAATGCTTTGAAAGAATTTTTTTTGTTGGCACTAAGGCAAATTTTGCCCTACTGCTAATTGCACGTGCACTAATTCAAGTAGTGCTAATTGCACTTGCACTAATACGTGTTTGCTGTAATATGGGTACAGCTTCCCTAGATGTATAATAGTGTTCGTATAGAGAGCTTTAATGATGCCAACTAACTATGGGGGACAGCCCCTTTTAAGTAATTTGAACCATAGTAAGGATCAGTTAACAGTGTCGAATGCCAACATAAATCGACTAAAGCGACCTAAATCGCCGAGTCATTAGTCAGTGCACTTTCCTTTAAAAAGTTTAATAAGAAGCCATTCAGTGCGGTACCAGATCCTTTTCATAAAACTAGGTTGAAAGGGATCGAATTTAGCATTATCGATGGCCCATTTATAAAGCTGGGCCATCACAAGGGAGATGGAGATCTTGCTCGGAGCATCTACGAGGTCAATGGGATGATAATTCATAGGATTTTATCGATCCCTTTTTTTAAAAAATTGTACCACAGTGGAGGTTCTCCAGGAATCTGGGAATTGGTGGATAGAAAATATTTGCCTGATGATGGTTACAGGGATATTTTGCCCATAACACAATACCATTTGGCATGAACCAAATGCCTCTTGCACTCAGAGGGTTTAACTAGTACACATATTTCCTGGCAGGGACCTGTCAGTTCACTCTACATCACACTATTGTGGGAACTAACTGAATATGAGGTGCTTACCTTAGATTTTATGAATTTGTGAAGCTTTTCATTTAGGGCATGCACACATACAAGACATGGACTATCATATGTCGCTGAGGATGAATATTACTATCCGAAATACATCAGACGAATGATTATTGTTTGTGTCTGCCATTACAAATCATATTTTATGGACTTCAAGTGAGTGTTACATCGGATTCAATATGCTTATATCTGCACCACTAGACACATTTTGCAGAGGATTCACCACACAGGCTCCACCAACTCCTGATAGACCCCTGCCAGGAAAAATGTTTAGAATTCACAAAATGAAACAATTATCCACCACACCAGCACAAAGCACAACATGTTCAAAATGCTATTTTCTGGTAAAACTTTTTGTCAAGAGTGTTGTACGAAACAGAATGCAATCAATGATGAAACAGCCTGTACACAGTACTATTCTAAAAATATTGTTTTCTTGATGTATGGAAGGGGTGGAGTTAGTGTATACAGAATGTTAAGGGTTTCAATTAGGCGATACCCTCTGCTGCCGGCCTAGTGTACAGCACAATGGAAAAACTTATTTAAGATATGGATTCAATTATTTGAACGAGGTAGGCTCGTATCACACCCCTTATTTAAGAATACCCGTGTCACGCTGGACCAGAAATCAGGCTGGTTTGTGAGAGGTATTATTTATTTACTTAGTTAAGATCAAAATCACAAAATATCTTTTAATAGGTAAACAGAAATCACCAATGGGGTGGCAGAACACAGAATAATATCTTTAGTACACTCGGAATAGGTAATAAGCAAAACAAATGCAGCACAGAAAATAATACTTTTGTGTTGGTTCAGATCAGATAGCGGTGTGGTTAGGAATTCCCCCTGCAACACTTCTCAACCCCCCAATAGGCAATGTAAAGAGATAGGAGGAGATAGCAGGTATTCAGGAATACAGGTCAAACAGTGTCTCACTTCCCCCTTCCCCCTTTACACAGAAAGAGAAAAACGAAGTGGCCTTTTCAACTGTCAGAATGACTTTTAAAATCTCTAGAATAGACTGGGCAAAAGCACCAAATATGGTCTAAAATACTGAAATTTCTCTAAATTCTTATGGTTCTTATGGGAGCCGCTTGGAACAGTTGCACACAAACACAAGCAATGATTTAATCCAAAGAAAACATTTGAGATCTTAAGATCCAAGTTGTAAGCAGTTTAGAGCTATTTTACACATGTAAACATTTCTCAAAATGAAAATTTGCTGCAAACCTTTCAGTGCGCGATATTTGTGATAACGGGAGAATCGCACTGAGTCACACTATATTAATGACTAGCATAAAGTAGAATGCCACACAAGAAGGTCATTTACGGCCGATTATAACAGTTCAGGTGTGATACTCTGCTTTCTGTTTGGTTTGGGAATTACTTTCTTAATCAATCAATGGGCAGTTAGAGTTTAGGAACACATGTGAGAGAGAGGAGTCTGTGCAAAGATAATTCTAACAGTACTGGTTCTAAGTGAAAGATAGGATGGGTATAAGCTAGGGACAAGACCATAGAAAGTACATACGCTATATGACACAGTTCTTCCTATTTATACTCACTGGATACGTTTTTAAATGGGACCGTCAGGATTCTGGACTGTCAGGGTTCCAGACCTATCAGGGACTGACAGCTGGGCACATCAGACTTGACAGCACAGCACAGCACTCTGGTCACAGCACGGCACAGGACTGGACAGGATCTGCCCTTCTTGGTTCTGAGGATCTTTCAATTCAGCAGGCAAACAGTAACAGCACAGCCTGGCTGTATTATGTTGCTTCCCCTAGGCTTTTGGGGTTCTGTTCTAGAATTTGAGGCCTAGCTGAGAATGCTTCAGCTATGCAATTGGCCTTTGCTTTGCCAAGTTTCTGGAGTCTGGAGCAAGGAAGATGTAGATTTGAGCAGCAGGGTGCTCCGCCAGCATCAGGAGAGTGAGTGGATCTGTGTGTCTATGTCTGGTGAGCTGTCTCTACAAATGCTATGAAATTACATCATACAGGGGGTGTGTGGGTCGGCTTCTCTAAGCTTGCCCCCTTGTGCTGGGATAGGGTCAATACTTCATCTCCGCCTTGCAATTTGAGTGATTGGCTCAAGGCTCGGTGATGTCAGGTTTATGATTTTCTTTACAATCCTAAGAGACCTTCCTTTAGCCACTGGTCTCAAAATTGGATTTTACCTTAAATGTACATTTCTACATTGGTCACCTTTATACAAATCACACACAAAGATGCCATATTTTACATAGCAGCTATTCCTCAAAACCCCGTAGCTGTGGGATCATGTATCCCCTTTCCACAGAATGTTGCCCTTTTCACTGTGAACACACTTTCCGATTTTTCTGCAACTTTCCACAAATATGCATGTTTAACATGGGGACATGCGTGTACATTTTCACAATTCTAACAGTCATGCATTTTGCGTAGAATCACATTTCTTGCCATTCCTTTCCAGAACATGTCACACGGTTTTGCCGCCTCTTAAAACGTGCAGCCAGAAATTAAATGAACAACTCTATCATTTTTATATTTTTCACCATTTTGACTAGCAAGTTTTAAGTCTTTTAAAAAGTGCTCTTTGTTAATGTTCAGCCACAGATGGTTGCTTGGGTCTGCCTCTTTTTTGTCTCCCTGCAGTCCAGGAGCAGTCGCCTCCTTGTTTTTTTCCTGGCAGAGGCCATTTACGACCCTATTCACACTTTGAGTTTCCTGCTGCAGCTTGTCATTGTTCCTTTTCCCTCTGTAGACCAAATTCTGTCCCAACCTAGCAATTACCACTTCCCCATGAGTTCCTGCTGAGGGAAGGCCTTCCTTCTGTGAGAAAAACCTGCTATTCCAGTTTGGCAGCTTCAGCCAGGTTTAAATTAATTGTTAAATTCTTTTGGCTTTTCCTTGGCACAAAACTTGTTGCCTCAAATAACAAATAGAATTCTCATTCAAGATTTTAAACCTGTGGGATCAAAAACAACTATAATATGGGTTGCTATCAGTAACAGGCCTCATATATTGCAAACATTTGACTTTCAGTTTATAATATGTTAAAGTTTAATCAGGAAGGCCCCTGACAGCAGCTGTCATCACAGGTAGCCCTCTGCTGCACAGAGATTTTTTTACAGATCCACAGACAGGCCGCTTTAAGCTGTGGAGATCTCTTTATGCTCTTAGCGTTTCAGGACCTTGTAAGTTCACTTTGATTCTTTAAACTGAGTGAATTGTAGCACCCAGCGAGAATTTTGAATATTTGAAAGGTGTTCTATATCTGCATTCTGAAGTTTCAGCAGCAAAGAAAAGGTCATTTAAAGCAATATTGAAGTTTCATTTAAAAAAGCACTGCTTTTTCCTGCTGCACTCCACTTTCAATTGTTTTGGAGTCCAGTGAGACATTTCAGTAGTGAGGGCTCTGTTACACCACTGACAACAGGCGTGGCACATTGGGCAGCCATATTTTTGTGCGTTGAAAGCGCAATTTTCAGGGGTTTTGGCGCGCACAATGGTTTTGCAGCCATTTTGCTGTTTCTGGCCCCACGATAACAGAGTGATGCAGCATAGCAGAGCAGAAGTGGGTCAATACATCCCACAAGAAGGAGTACAGACCAGCTGGAGGAAGATTCCACCATCTCATTTTCTCTCTGTATTTCTCTTCCTTCCTTCCTCCTCAACTTCCTTTAACACAAAGCACTTTGGATATGATATCAGAAGGCAATGTCCTCTTATTCCAAGGACAGAGCTTAGACCCTGGAATCAGGCATACTTTAGTCAATCACCTGTGGTCTTTTGCCTTTAAAAGAAGGATGAGGTCTCCCATTCCTCTGATTCATCTCTGGAATTCAACTGTTAAAGAAGAAGGATGAGGTCTCCCATTCCTCTGATTCATCTCTGGAATTCAACTCTTAAAGAAGAATTTGTTTGGACCCTGTTGGGAGAGCAGTCCTGTCCAACACCCTCCAGTTGTCAGGTGAAGAAGGGTAGTTGAAGGCAGAGACAAGCTCTTCTCCCTACTCTTCCCAAGGGAACATTTGTTGTGACCTGCTGCTGGAGCAAGAGCTACCTCTCTGCCAGCTACACTAGTACCCAGGACCTCACCATCCTGAAGTATCCCTGTAAGTGTGTGCCAGTTGCCACCATGTTTGGGAGCCAGATAAGGACTACTGTTGCCTTGAGAACCTGGAGTTGGACTCACAGCACCTGAGAGCCAAGGCAGCCAGGATTCCTGCACCACTGAGAACTTTAACTCGAGCATGTTTGACCCTGTTCAAACAACAGGATACTCCAGAGTTGCCTTTGGCACTCCCCGACTTTCGAATCGTAGTACTGCATGTTTGAAAAAGATTGCCCCACGCACCATGCAAGCTGAAATGCATGGTTGCCTTGGCTCGAACAGAGAAGCATTGGTGCACCTGCAATGCTCAAACTGCTGTTTGAACCTCCAGCCTCTTCATCGCTAATCCAGTCGATGGTCTAACCGACCAGGTGCTCTTCACGGACAGCGTCTGAAGGCTGTATTGAAACAACTCACTGTGCACATCCCATCATCAGTTCATGTGCCATTGAACCTCGACCATCGAACGGAACTCGGTGACCTCCACTATCCGCATTGCTAGAGCATCACTTAGAACCGCAACCAACCTTGAGTTCAATCCCATCTCGACATCAGCTTGACGTCTAGACTATTGCGACTGCCTCATTTGAGCCTGAATCGAACCATCAGCACAGCGCTAAGAAGTCTGGTTCACCATTGTCGAACCGCTATGAACAGAAAAGATATAATTGACTGATGACTGCCCTCCCTTGTACATTTCTAGGCCCTAGAGACTGGCTAGGTCACTTTAATCTCTTTTCCATTCAAGAACATATCCTTGTTGAAGAACGTTGTGGTTTTATTGCCTTTCTCGTCCAGTCTTATTATTGTTGCATCTTGCTACAATTGTATATTCTGTGTTCTTACTACAGGGTTGGGTTTTGTTGTGTTTTCATTGTAGTCATTTTTGTACATGGTGTGTTTAATTGAAGTGTATACATTTGTATAGAAACCTGACTGGCCGTTCCTTTATTTTGGACTGTTGTACTTTGCTGTTTGGGTTCCTACTGTTTCACATTCACACCCCTTTTTGAGAGGATAGCCTTCGCTCAATCCCCATTACTACAAAAAGCAAAGGAGGCATATCTCTTCACTGTGTCTGTTTTACTTTTATGTTTGAGTTCACTCTTGTTCTGTAGAGGTTTTAGTACTGAGTAGGCGCTTTAGCCACTACTCACCCTTTTAGTCCTGCAGGGCAGAAGTCAATTTGTCACATCACCCTCCAGACTCCCACCACCTACACCCCCCTCGTAGTTCCAGTGAACAGTGAATTATTACCATGGAGCAAAGATTATTTGTATCAAGTATATCTCAACTAATAGATCCAGTATAAATTCAGGAAGTTTGGTATTACAACTCTCTAGGAAAACTGCCATTGCAAATATTGAATGAATGAATTTAGAGAGGAAAAGGGAAGAGAATCGCTGTACATAGAAGAAATGGAAAACATAATGAGGCTTGAAAAAGCACTTAGTATGTCATACCTGGACTCAGCACCAAACATGTGCCAGTCCTTGTTTTATTATTAACTGACTAATTACTAGAAGGATGGTGATTCACTGTGGGACAATCATGGCATAATTCCAAAACTTTGATTGCATTTCACAGAAGATTACAAAGAAGGTGTCACATATTTTCAATCAGATATCTGAATGTAAAACCGAGCCTCTTACATTCTATTTGATTGGTGGTCAGGAGCCTGCCTAATAGACTGAAAAGGATCTTGTGGAATCATTAATGTATTTGCATTGCTGTTCCTTGATACTCTTATATAAAATGCCATTTACTCTAAATGGTTGTATGGTATTGTTTTTATTAGTATGCATTATGTGCTTATAGATTTAAATTGGGCTTGCAATGGCTCCTAGTTAAACAAGTAAAGAATAACAAATAAATAAATGTGTTTGGTTGTCAGTGTGTGTATGTGTGTGTACACGTTTGCAATTAGTCACCATGCGTGGTCTACCACCTCCTAGCCTGCTATCTTGGCAATGAGCCAAAAGAAGTAACATGTTTCTTCAGAGAACCAACGACAAGGACAGTGTTGTTTGGTGGTGACCTGCACGTTTCTTCCATCCAGGAATCACAAACACACACTTGGAAATGTAGGACCATATTCATGACATTTATATAGCAGTAATATTATACCAACTACAACTGCTCTAGTAGCAAAGCAGCTTTTAAATGGGAATGCCAGAGAAAATGATGAGGTGTTTACACTATAATGCGGGTGCTGTAGGCCAGACAAAACATTGTACAGAAAACCGTGAGACCTGGAGGTCTGGTGTTTTTCTCAAAGCCTCAGCATTTCCCAATTTCCAATTAATTGAAACATAAACGTGTTTGGAGTGAAGAAACATTTATCCACACTACCTTACGCCGCTTCCTGAGCCACATCGTAAATTCATTAAGAAGCATAAGTGTTGAGATTAAGCAGAAATGATTCTACACTTTCATAGATACTTACGCCATTTCCTGACCCATATAGTCTGGGGAAACGGGGTCACCCTTATTCTTCATTGCACAGGGATCTATAGGTCCATATTAGACCATGGGGATATTTGATTTTCTCTATAGAGCCTGGAGATGTATGGTAATCTACTTTAAATATATGCGACCTTTCGGACATTTGTTTGTTGGCCTCCCTGTGTGATGCTGTGCAAGAAAAGAGTGGCAGGCGTTAGTGTGGTAGAGGGGGAGGCAGATATCAAACCTGAGATGTTGGTGGGTGCAGGTCAGAAGTCCCTGATTCCTGAGTGCAATTCTGCTTCTTTGTGTGTGACAGTGACTTTTGCGAATAGGATATTCGAAGCGGTTAGCAAGAGATCTGATAGGTTAAGGTGCCCTCCACCACTGATGTTGGGGATGTGATAAGGCCAATGAGGAGGGATAATTCATAGCTCAATTTATCTTGATGTGGTCTGTGTCTGTGGGGGATTTGTGTGTGTAGTGTAAGGTCAAAGGATATGTTAGAGGGGATAGACAATTGAGGGGTACATGTGGATGGGGCGAGGCATTTGGTACCATATGTGATTGATAACTTCCGGGGAGGCGAGATAGGTGGTTTGATGAAGGTTTTTGTTTTCATTAGTTTAAACCCCTTTTGGTTATGTGGTACTCAAACGGGTACATTCATTTTTCAGTAGTCTTAGCAGCCTTAGTCAGAGTGGTGTGTGTGTGTGGATTGCTGGTATGTTCACAAACAGTTAGGCAGTGCCATCCATTGCAATGATATTGCCTTGGATAGAGTTGCATTTGAGGTTTCAAGCTTGTCTTGCCCTATGGTCAGTTGAGTAGATTTCGGTGCACGTCTCACACTGGTGTTAGTTGCTTCAAAAGAGACATAACTTGACACACTAAGAAATAGTAAATAGTGGACATAATACCAAAGTTACTGCTAAACCAATCACCGCCTTGTGGCCAATGCTGGATTTGACTTTTATGGACTTCATTGATTCACGGTGCGTCACCCTTTCTCAACTCTCATGCTGGACTTCTTTTGCATCTTGTGCTCATGGTTGCCCTGAATCATGCTGTTTCCATCTTCATCTTGTATCCTGGTATGCAACATTATGTGTTACTACTGACTTCTGAAATTGTATTCGCTCTCCACTCTTGTTGACTGTTTACTCTCTGTTCTCTCCTCGTCTCCCTTTCTCCCTTTTCCTATCTCCTCCCCTTACTTTTTTCTATGCACTTACTCTATCAGAATTGTCGCTGGACCTAGTATGATAGCAACTTTGTCTGTCTCCTCCTCCTGCCCCTTACTTGTTTACACCCCCCCAGCACTATCTGAAATGTCATCAGGCATAGTACGATAGTTGCTTGTTTTGTTCCTCCCCTCCCTTTCTGCACCCCTCTACCTCACATTTTGTTTTTCTCCGGCTCTATCTGAAATGTCGTCAGGCCTAGTAGGGTAGTCGCCTGTCTGTTTCCATTTCCTTTCCACTCCCCCCCTCCCTACCTTATCTATGTTTTAGCTCTTGCACTATCTGAAATGTCATCAGGCCGAGTATGATAGTTAATTTCACATCCTTATTGTTCATGGCCTGTAAGAATGTCATTGTATTTTCCCTTGTTCCCTCCCTTGCCTTGAAGCCCTTTGAAACACATTGTGTATAGGCGCTATATAAATAGACTATCATATCATATCATAACGCATCCTCCATTATAAAGTGGAAAAGGTGGGTAGGCCCTGACCCATGTAAAGAACAACCTCAGATCCCAAGCGTCTGTAAATCCACACACTTAGAGTTCTTAATTTTACCAGACTAACTCTCAGTGAGGAAGGTAAGAGTGTAACAACCAATACTACAATGGGCAGCCTCTACCAAACACACCAAGCAATTGACCAGATGTTGTAGCATTAATATGTGTTGCTGTAACCATAAATACTGATGGTAGTGCTTGTTTAAGGTGAAATGTGCGACCTAGTCATCTCCTATGCAGAACGCAGCTGAGTCCATCTAGGATCTTTTTTCACCAGACCTGCTCATGCCCCCTTTTCTTTCTAAAATGTATCAATTTGTTTTTTCATGTCCCCTTTGCAGCCGAGCAATGGAAACCAGTGCTCAATTTAGTGTTCAGCTGCAAGAGCTTCCAGATTTCAATGCTGTCATCTGGAGCTGTGAGATGGCAATAGCCCCAACATCATCTGCCTGGGCCCACGGAACACGTTGGTAATCTGCATGCCACTTATGCGTATGGGCAGCTGTATAGGTAAACCCAAGAGTTGTCCATGAGTCAGGGGGGTGGGGGGGCTGGTGTGGTTCACATGATGCAGGAAAATCTGCATGCCCTGGTCTAAAAAGGACACAGATAGAAGTGGGATGCAGCCGGAGAGGGCTCCATGCAGGAACACACAGCCCTTGAGTCACACATTGTGGTAACAGAAGGTGGCGGGTGAGCAGATAGACATGCAAGGGTGGTTGGGTCCATGCTAAGGTGCAATGAGAAGAGAGTGCCAGGCAGGGGCAGATATGGGACGTGGAGGGGGAAACTGGAGGTTAAAAGGTCTGTGAATGGGAGTTATCTACGAGGCCCTTGAGGGGAGGGGGAAAAGCAGGGTGCATGGTGTTTCTGAGGTGGGGAACCCCCTGGAAAATAGCAAAAAGACCAAAACAAGGGATGCCAGGCAGGTGGCATTGTGGAATGGCATGTGCAGAGAGAAAGCAAAGACAGCCTGGCTGAGGGGGCGTTCGGCGTGGCCTATATTGGAGGTTTTGCGCCACAGGCATTATAATGACCTAGAAGAGGGCTAATTGCACAAACTCTGTGTGATGGACACAGTTCACCCGGGCATCTTCCCGCCTCTGAGACACCATTGGCAGAATGGCCTTGAATTGGGGCGGCTTTTCCGCCTCACTGCTTAGTAGCCAGCAGGTAGACGGTGCGTGCGGTGAAAGCACTGCCTCCACCCGATACAATAAGTGTATGTAAAAGATATTTAGCTGTGTCTGTGATATGATTTCCACCCACATTACTGCCATTTTACGAGTCCCAGGGTCATGGAAATAAAGTGCGCAATTTCTATTGCCTTCATAACTCTTAGGGATTCTATTGTCCAAATAATTGATGCCCTCAGGTCTAGATATATTTTATAGTTGCAGCACAAGCCACCCAGAATGGTAAATAATCTCCTGACTTCATAAGCAGAATGCGTGTTACTTTGCCAAAAGGTGGCTGAATGTCCTCATTATTGTCTAGGGCAGCCATTTGATGTGTCGAGATAAACTGGATTCCTCAGGAAACTGATAGAGTCAAAAGATGGCGCCACGCCTGCACTGACCGGGCAGTTCCGGTGAAAGTTTGCCCATTTCTTGAAGATTCATCTCGAGTTTTCACAGTCTACACCTGTTCGCAGCGTTCTGGCTCCCATCTGTCCAAATGAAGGCATGTGGGCTCGGGCTGTTCCCGAGCGTTTGTCTCGCTTCTGAATAATTGATACTGTTTTATAGCTGTGATCCACAGATTTCCATTTTGTGACTAGCATTCCTAAATACATACCGCAGCTGCTTTAAAAGTGGGTCAAGAATAAAAAGTGAACCTTCAAACAGACTCGCTTTTCTTTTGTGTTTAGTGCTGAGGTTGCTATCTGGAGCTTGGCTTCAGGAAAAAGCCCCTGTGGCACATTTCCTGATATTAAAGTCAGCTTTGTTTAATTAATTCTTCACTGCGCCGTTGTAGCCATTAATTGAGAATATAATTAACGTTGCTGCACGATCTCCTCGTTTTATTTAACGGTTTCTCCAGACTACTACTTTTGGTTGAAAGAAATGACCCTGCTGTCACTTCTTACAAATGAGGTTCCATGTGCACTAGTACTTTGGGTTGGGCCGTCGGTGTGACGTGTGCTTTGCTTGGCTTTCTCTACACCGCCTTGGAGCGTAAGAGACCCTTTCACTAAAGAAATCAATGTCATGCATTAGATTTCTCTTACTCACCCCAAGCAATGTTATCTCCAATACATCTGAGAAACAAAACGCCTCTTCCTTCAGCGCTCTTGGGTTCGGTATGCAGTTTTTATAACGAAAGAAAAATAGCAACACACCTTTTAGTAAAAGTATATATGGGGGGTGGGTTAAGGGATTAAAAGAGGTGGGGGTGGTTGGGAGGAGGGTAAATAGGCACTAGAAAGGGGGGAATGGGTAGGACCCCCCAAATTAAAATAAAACTACTTTTTTCGTTATTCAGGTGTCATTTTTAAAGTATGTCGTTATTTTGGGTGTCGTTGTAAAGACATGGAACCTTTTCTTGCTCTCGATCTCTCTTCCTCTCACTCATTTTCTCTCTTTATCTCTCATCCTCACTCTTTCACACACTCTCTCTCGTTCTCCCCTGTTTGTTCCTGCCTTTCTTTCCGCATTCACAAAAAACTGCAGTGCACCCGAGCAAGCAGTGTACGGATGGGTCTAGATTTCCATCCATTGTGTCCATGTCAGACGAAGACCCAGTCACGGGGCCTCATCTGTGCAGTGCTTTCGGACTGCACCTCTCTGGGGAGAGCTGTGTGCAAGTCTCTCAAATAAGGACTATTGGAGTCAGGCGACTGACCCGAGTAGGATGAGTGGGGACGGTGAACCATGGAAAAGGTCATGTTTTTTTGGAGGGGGAATAGGGTTCTCCTAATGTCTGCTATATGGAGGGATAGCGCCTTAAATAGCATCTGTGTGGGCTTCATGCCCACTCTAACCATACCAGTATAATCTAGAGCGGCTGCATCTGGGGATTCTTAATGAGGAGGGATGTAAAGATTTTCCCTGAACTGGTGTGAGTAAGCGCACCAGAAACTAATCGAGTAAAGTTTTGGGTGGTGCTACCACTTAGAATCTGGTTTAAATAATAGGTTGTAACCAGGTATTTCACAGCAGAAATCTCCTAAAAATTGGACAGCAATGTAGAATTTGCGTTCAGTTCTGCAGAGCAACATGTGGAACACGCCACATGAGTTGAATATGAGTATAATACTGAATATACAGAATACTGAATATGATATTCAGTATTCTGTATATTCAATAGATGCCAGATCACTAACAGTACACAGGAGCATTTTGAAACACGTTTTGATGCCCGCTGCCCTCAAAGGAAATCCACGAGACCTCTCACAACAATACATGCCAACATTGCCACTGTATAAAACACCTTTGTACTGCTAGTGCCCAAAGAAAACACAAGGCCTGTCTCAACTATATATGCAGATGCAATCCACCTTTCATGCTGCTGCTGCTGCCCAACTGACATCCTGCTGACTGACCTGCTGTCTGCCCCAGTTCTGCATCATGTCACTTTCAGTACCCCACATTCTCAAACACACACACACATGTACACACAACGTTCACACCAACACACATGCAAATAAAACCCATTTCTTTGACATTATTTGTTTCTTTTCATGAGCCTATAAGCCAGGAATGATTAAATATTTCACAAATGACATTGGAAAACATGAGTTCTCCTTAAACTGTCCTATATGTCTTAATAAGTCAAGGCTTAGACGGCCCAAGAAGAGCCTTTGTGATATTCTCATCTGCTTGCACTCATTGTTTGACAAAGGTATGCATGTTGCACACAGCATTAACACATGAAACAATCCGCTGTAGCACTTAAGGGGAGCAGAGATTTCTGAGGGGAAAGGACTTCCCCTGCATCCATTGCCTGTTCTGCAGCCAGAGGTGCAACTTGACTGAAACATCAGTTTGTGGAGGGGCCGAGGCAACATATCCGAGATTTTGTTTTGGAAAAGAAACGTACTTGTATGGGAACTCATCCCCGTTCTCTATAAGGAATGTTTTGGCAAACTAGCTTTAAAATAGCCGCAAATGCTGCAATTCCAAGCACATTGGGCAGTGACATTGTCCAAAATAATGATAGGATTTAAAGACAAAATGCACCTTTTCAGTGGTACCTGTCTGCATGGAAATCCTGTGGTTTTGATGTGGTGTGCGGTTGGTTGGCTTTGTCAGTCGCTAGTTCATGGTGCATGACCCTCTGCATTATACCATAATCATAATTGGTTGTCAAGCAGGCCAGCTTCAGTGATTATAGAAGTTGGGAACATTAATTGCTTATGCCCGGAGGTAGGAGATCCCTATGATGAGGCTACTATCACGCACAGTTTGAGTGAAGCCACTGGCTAAGAAGGAGGAGAGAGGTCTTTCTTGGGCTAAATCTATGGCAAGGTGGAGGTTTCAAAAACTAAATGGTAACTTTGCTGATGATTCTGCGAGTAAACCCATTTGGTATGGCCCAGTTTCACATTCAATAATAGATTATACCTATGTCTCTAGATTTCCCAGAAATGACATACATCCTTTTGTGATGCGAAAAAAAGACTTCAGTGATCACACAATGTTGACTGTACAATATAGGAGTAGCTGGGGGAGTGTAATAGAGGCAACGTCGGGGTGTACACATATTTCTGTTAACAATACAGGAAGCGATTCACTCCAGGTTTGGTCAAACCCTAAGAAAATGAATACATTTGTTGAGCTGTGTGGAATATCAGGTTGCTCCCTGTCAAATGGTGCAGGTGCTCGTCCTCCACCCATAGAGATACCTTGCACAAATGTCTTGTGTCCTTTTTTTCATAAGAAAGTTAGAACTCGCATCCGTTTGTTGAGTACAAAGTCTAAGCCTTTGATGTCATGAGCAGAATTTGCAAAAGGCAAATGAGATCAGCCATTCACAAAGTCAGAGAGGAAGGAAAATAGATTTGTGCAGGTCAAGAGGATTAGACAGAGCAACACGAACTGGTTTACATTTTATAACATTTCAAATCATATAAAATGAATCGGAATATGATGAAATGGTTAATTGAGAACAATGTTAGGGGTATTTGGCGATCATTAAACGATCACGAAAGTAAATAGACTTGTCTTTATTCTGAAACCACTTGGGCTCAACACTTCTCTTTTTTGTTCATGAAAGGCATAGATATGATATGATGTGGCATTTATAACGCACCTGTACACAAGTGTTTTATAGGCATGACAAGACAAAAAGGGGGAAACAAGGGCGGACAAAAAAACAATCTTACTAGGCATTGTGTCATTCAGATCGCACAAGTGCAGGGAAGAAAGAAGAGGAGAAGTGCAAGGCGGTAGGGGAAAGGGGAATTGCAGTTAACTCACAAGTGCAGCCAGCGGGTGGTTCATAAGCGCAGAGAGAAGGGACTGTAGGGTTGCAGATACAGACCCGTAAGTGCCAGGGAGCCCAGAGGCAGTTCAAGAGCAACTGGACATGCAGGAGCCTGGGCCTGAGTTCAGAGAGTGACCAGGTGACCAGTGCATGGAGCAGTCAGGTGCATCAGCAGGGGAGAGGAAGAGAGAAAGCGGAAGCGAAAAGGAAGGTCTACAGTTGCTTCTGGTACCATAGGTGGTTCTGCTCAAGTTTGAGAGTGGCAGGGAGGCTGTTCCAGAGGGAGACCCCAGCCGAGGAGAGAGATCTGCCCACAACTCTCTGCTTGGAGAAGTGTCTGACCCTAAGAAAGTTGGAGGTGGATGAGCGTAGAGCTCGAGAAGTGTTAGGGAGAAGTCTCAAGAATGTGCTAATTGCCCTTACCTTTTGAGACCCCCAGCAACTTTGCTGGATTTCTAGGATTTTATTTTTTACCCGCTGGGAAGAGTGTGAGCCTTTTATCCCACTCTTCCATGTATTTTGATGTCTGTATTACTTTTGTGTTCTTTGGATATGGAGTTTTAAAACAACTCCATAGGCATCATTTGTTACTATGTGTCACACAGCACCCTCAGTGCAGTGGCACAGGGATGTCTTTCAGACTTCCCAAGGTTTAAACACCTTTTCTGGGATGGCTACTGTCTCCCAGAGCATGTAAAGTTACATTGACTTTACTAATCTCTTTAAATACACAGACCCAGCACACCCTATCTTCCTATAAAGTGCTGGAGGGGTTGCCTAGCATCCCCTTAGTCAAAACACTCATGTAACAGTCAAATGTTACCCTTTCCTACTTGAAATGGCTGGTGGCAGTGGTCTAGATCAAACTACCATGATTTTTCCCAACCGCGAACAACGGTAGCTAAAAATCGGGTCAGCCATGTTTTTCAATATGGTGCCCAAGACCTATGTGTAAAAACAGACTTTGGTCCCTTTGTTTGTTGGCCTTTGGTGGGCTTCAGTGCTGAAGCCCTCCTCTGGTGCCTGAGTGTCTGGGGTGGACAGGATGTGAGGGAGGTGCCCGAAACTCCCTGTGCTTAGTCTCCTAGGAGAGCTGAATGCACTCTGGCGTGATTGGCTGGCTGACTGTCTGGCAAACACAGCCACCCTGCTGGGTGAGTGACAGCCAAGCTGGAATGAATGGGGGAAAACTGTTTAAAAGCAGGTCTCTGGGCTTGGAAAGCAGAGTCGACCAATGAAACAAAAGAACCGAAGATGAGCTGAAGGAAGACGACTGCTACAACTACTGGACGACCGGTGAAGCCCTGCTGCAGGCCCGAATGGCCTGAAAATCCATCGACAGAGAAGCCTTTCAAGGTTAACTTCTTCCCTTGAGTTTGGTGGGAACAACCAACTCGCAAGCCACCCGGACACCGTCCCCTCCTGGTCAAATTTTCTGCAGAGTGCTGTGGAAAACCGGATAGCCAGTGGGAAGGATACCGGTTTGTGGTCTTTAAGGCACTCACACCTTAAACCAACGTTTTGCCAAGCTTGTGGCCTCTTCCCTGGGCAGTGCAGGAACCTACCGAAGTCCTCCTTCTTGTCCCCACGACTGCAACTCAGGAACAGCGAGATCTGCTCGAACTGCCAGGAACAACTGCCTCAGCTACAGCTCTTCTTCACTCTAAAGGTACTGTGCAAATGTGGTCAGGACATCCTTTCGGCCGCCCTGAAAGTTTGTGAAGCTTTCCCATCTTTGAAGGCTTGACTTTCCCTAAACATACATCTGACTTTCCGTCTGAACAAATCCTTCTAAAAACCGTTTACTACCAGAACTGTGCTATCCTATACAAAGACTCTGAACCATTGACTTTGGCCCAGGCCAATGAATTTAATTGCTGGTTGTAGTTAACTGAAACCCTTTGCCCTGCCTATGAAAGTTTTTGTGCTTCATTTCTCATAACCTTGTCTTTTTACCCCTTTTTAAAGTAACTGAAGTGCCATTTTGCTCCCACTCCAGGGGAGCTAAACGTGTTCAGTAACTTACTGGTTGTGTATTGTAGTATACTAGTGTGTGATATTGAGCTGCTCTTGCTAGTGGAATGTTTTCCAACTGACTTTGTAAATAAATGTATATTCTTTTACCAAGAAACCTTGATTAAGTGTTTGTTTGAACCACTGTGATTGCTAGTTCTTTGTGTAACCTGTTGTACTGCTCACTTTACTCTTGAGATAAGTCTGGCTTACTGTGTAGTACGGGCTTGTACCAAAGGTGAAATTGTACTGACACTTATAGTCTTAATTGCATGTAGTGTTCCCCAAGGGTACTGCATGTGATTCTGTCTAACAAGAAGGAAGATGTTTTGGAAGACAAAGTTGGAGGTAGCGAGGTGCCAGGCCCCAGTAAGCCTTGTGGACGATAATACTAGAAATACTAGAAATATTGTAAGGCTCTTAAAGTCGCCCTGGAAGCTAAACCTTGACTTGGAAGAGCTGGTATTAACGTTTGCAAAACATATAAACTTCTGAAGGGCAACATCACATTATGGTCTCATATAATATACACTTTGTTTGAACTCATTTCTGCAGATCTGATACTTCCACGGTCATGGGCAGAAGCAATAATAGTTCCCATCTTTAACAAGGGGGATAAGGCGTCACCCAATAGATATAGGCTGATTTATTTAATTAACACGTCCAATAAAGTGATGGCAGGCTTTGTGTTAAAGGACTTGGTCAGGTGGATTGACACTACAAATAGGCTGAGTATCTTCCAGACAGATTTTTGCAAAGGGAGGGAACATCACTAAATTGCTTGATGTATACACTCTGTTTGATGAAAGCTGTTAGATGAAGAGCCCATTGCCTGTATTCAGCTAGTTTGGACCTTCATTCTGCCTTTGATAGAGTGGATACAGCTTGGCTTTGGACTAAGCTCCTTGAGTGGGGAGTTGAGACGTGCCTGCTGAATATGCTTCTCCTCTTCCACTCGCATGGCAGTGTGTGAACCCACCTGAAATCTGAAGGACACTTCTTAAGAGCAGTGTAGGTTGGGACGGGTCTAAGGCAAGGGTGTGTTCTGGCTCTGACCCTTTTCAATCTGTACATCTAAGATCTGAGGATAGCGCTCTCAAACTCCTCTCTATGGTCACCGAGGCTGGGTTCCAGGAGGGTTGGCTGGTTGGCATATGCTGATGATCTGATTTTGTTGGATCAGACTCCCATTGTCCTTCATAGGCGCCTTGACATGCTGGCTATCTGCGCCAGTGATAACAGTCTTGAAATCTACCTGGATAAATCAAGAATTATGTGCTTCAATAAAAAGGTGAACTCAAATTGTTTAAGGTGGTCCAGTGTATTTATTTAGGGTTTATCTTTGCCAGTAAGTCCCATTTGAACCTTATTAAAGAAAAATGATGGCCACAAATGGTTTTATCTCTCTCATGAAGATAATCCAGGTTGAATATTATGGCTGTTCATTATGCCAGTTCCTGGAATTTTACAAAGCCAAAGTTATCCCATCAGTGGTTTATGGGCTAGAGCGCCTCACTTTGAGATGTAGGAAATGGCTCTACATCCTAGAGGGGACATTTTGGAGGTCAGTAATGGGGCTTCAGCCTTCTGTCCTGATTGGAGCTGTCAGATTAGAGTTGAGCATTAACTCATTGTGGCTGGTGTAGAAGCGGAAGAAGTCGGATCCCTTCTTTAAGATAAAGAAGGGTGTGGGTAACTCTCTGTCTATATCGGTGTGTGTGTTTGCACTAGGACCAGCCCAAAGCAAGCGCATCTTTGCAGGTTTGTATTTGCTTGAAACAATGAACCCGCTCAGAAAGAAAGGAAACCCTTTATAATTTGCATTTATTTTTGCAATACTTAGATCCAAAGGCAAATAGGTAAGTGCAAGTTATAATGAGCACCGTTGATAGCTCACTGTATGAGTCCCTCTACCTCATGTGGGTGCCATGCTTTTATGGTGTGCGTCTGTCAATCAAACAGTATGCTACCCTTCTACAAGCTTCATCAACTTGTTTTCTAGGGAAAAGTACTGGTAGGCACCTGGTGTCCAACTCACTCTTGCGCCTCCCTTTGGCCAAGTCTGGGGAGCGCCTCTGGAATGCTGTTCTTATCGGCAACCCAGGTCATTCTGAGCCTTTGATGCTGATGCATACCTGTTTACATAAAATGCTGTTTGCGAAAAGCATATGGAACTGAAAACTGCAAGCGTTAGGTGTGTGCTTAGAAAATCAATTAACCCTATAACAACTCAGGCAGGCTGTGGGCCTATGCATGGTTCTTCCATTACACGACACTCTCTATTTGCTTCTTTGGGAAATGTTTTTCAGTCAGAGATGGATGCCTCTTTAAATGATTGCATGAGGTCTTGTGAACACTTTCTGACAGAAGTATGCATAAATAGGGATTCCCCAAAGTCAGAAATAAGAAAAAGGCGGAGAGAATGGGAAGCTATTGAATCTGCGGAGTCGGCTTCTTATTTAAAACTATGCAAAGAAACAATGTTTATTCCTAGCGGCTCAATGCAGATGAAGCCCTTCTTGATGAAATTCCCACCGAGGAACATTAGAAGTTGGTTCTTAAAATGGAGGTTGAATCATCTTCACACTCTAGATTGGCCTGCAACTCGGTTTGCCTACAGATTGGAGAACATGCTGATTGTGTAAACTGGATCATTTTGAAACCTCACATCACCTAGTTATGGAATGTTCATCCATAATCCAGAGGTTTGTACATTCTACTTCAGCAATTATTTCTCAGAATATTTGGGAGAGGCTATTGAAGGTAAGTCAATTTTCTATGACAATCGCCCTTATTGCTTTTCTTAAGGAGATTTTTAGCAGATTGGATGATATCCCTTGTTAGCACAGTGTCTGTTCATTTAGCAGGATTTATTTTAGGGTGTATTAGATGATTGTGGTCAGAGAAAACTAGAGATTCTCTTGTTTTTATTTTAATCAACTGAACTTTAAGTGGGTCGTGGATTGCAACTACGTCAACTTATGGAGGTACTTTTTAAGATTCTTCTTCTATTCAAGGCACATTGTACAGGGTGAACAGCATTTCATTTCTGTGTTTAGACAAAATTGTAAAATTGTTTAAAAACATTTTTTTTTAAATCCTTATCCTAGTTAAGACTGAGTTGGAGTGTTTTTAGGTCTAATTGGGCATTAAGAAGGAAGTCCTGAGCAACTGACTAGAAAGTGTTGACACTGAATGTGTGCAATGGCATAGTGTTACCTGTCAAAGCTTCACTCAGCCTAACATGAGATAATATGGCATAACAAGACATTAAAGCTGAAGAAAGAATGGTTTGCCTGGATATAAAAAAATAAATGTGACCAATGGTTATATTTCTAAAGTGGAAAAGTGTGTGCTCTGTTTATTTATTTATTTGGGTTTATAAAGCACCCAGCGGCCGGGAGGCATCGTGGCACTGTAACGGGATGTTCACTTCGCAAGTTTTAGGGCAAACATTAGAAAGCAGTAGCACAAAAACAGGGACACAGAAGCAATGAGCATTATCAAAGGGCATTCCGAGGTTACAGAGGAACAGTTTGAGACAATATTTTCGGCGTTCTAATTGAAAAGTTCAGTCTTCAGCATTTTTCTGAAAGCTGTGAGAGATTGTTTGTTTCTTAAGCTGCGCGGGAATTGTTATGGTGCAGACTGTTGAGCAAAGCATGGCCACCTCAAAATCATTTTGTCTCCCACTCTAAACAATAACATATCTTGACACACAACTCCACAACCTACCATAGATGCAACACAACTATCCACATGCCTTAAACATCACTCTAACAGCAACCAAAGACAACAACACAAACAATTTACATTAGCAACTTTGAGCACACATCAAATACTCCTCCAGAAAACTCAAATTTCTTAAACTCACACACCACAGAGTGCCCTATCTTTTCAGATCTGCACACATCAACATTGCAACAAATCAATCTTGCCTTGCACTCCCTGCTTCTACGTTAGTCCCCTCCCCCACCCCTTGGACATCATAAAGCTCCAAGAACGTCTGAAAATGGCAGGTGTATTATACAAGACTCAATAATATATCACAACATGCCATATCAAAGACTTTCACTCCCTCTCCTTAGGGCCAGTACTCCAGCCGTCCCGAGAAACGTCATTTATTGGCAGCAATAGGGGAAGCAATTCATGTTGGTTCTGCTGCAGTAACCCCATTATACTAGATTCTCTGGTGTAAAACCTGGCTGGTGAGACTATATATCTGCCTGTCAAATCAAGTGATATGGTACTGAGGGAGAGCCAGTGCAACAGCTTACATTTAGGTGATGGCGCCAGTGGCCATTATGTGGGATGGTTCAACCCACTTGTTGCTCTGCCATGCGGCATCACTGTGTTCTGATGGTGCCAGAAACATCAAAATGGCTGCAAAACCCTTCTGTGCGCCAAACCCACTGAAAATCGCGTTCTGCAAAGCACAAAAATACGGCTGCCCAATCTACCATGCATATTATCAGTGGTGGAACAGAGATCTCACTCCTGAAATATGTCACTGGGCTTCACAACAAGTGAAAATGGAGTACAGAGGGAAAAGCAGTGCTTTGCTAAAGGAAACCCCAAAATCGTGCTTTAAATCCTTTTTCTTTGTTGCTGAAACTGCAGAATGCCAGTACAAAACACCCTTAAATATCCAAAATTCTTACGGGGTGCCACAATTCACTTAGTTCAAGAAATCATTGTGAACTCACAATGTACTGAAAAGCGGAAAGTATCAAAGAAACATCCACAGCAAAAGTTGCCTGCCTGTGGAATCTGTCAAAATCTGGGCGCAGTACCCTCGGCCGCCTGAATGACAGCTGTCAGAAGCCTGCATGATGAACTTTAAACTTATAGAAACTGAAATCAGATGTTTGCAATATGAGTGGCCTGTTACTGAGAGGAACCTATGTTGTAATTGTTTAAGCCCATGGTTTAAAATCTGGAATAAGTGTTCTAGCTGCTCGTTTGAAATCACAAGTTTTTTTTGAGCTAAGGAAAAATGCAACAGAATTAAAATTTAAATTTAAGCCTGGCTAAAAGCCACCCAAACTGGAATAACATCTTTCCTCATAGAGGCAAGGCCTCTCCCTCCAGCTCCTACCCAGCAGGAAATCACACCTAAGTGATGATTATAGGGGGAGAATTGCGAGGCGTGAAGGGTCGTAAATGGCCCCTGCCAAGGAACAAACAGGGAGGAGATGCTCCTGGGTCCCAGGGAGAGACCAAAGGGGTGGAGCTAAACAACCATTTGTTGCTTAACAAGGACAAAAGACACATTTTAAAAAGACTGATAACTTACTATGTAAAATTGTGAAAAATATAGAAGTAACAGCATTGTTAATGTCATTTCTGGATGCATGGGTGAAAAGGCGCCAGAACTCTGTGACATGTTCTGGGAAGAAATGGCAGAAAATGTGATATTAAACAAAATGTCTTTCTGATAGAAGTATGAAACTTTATACACGTATGCCCATGTTCAACGCGCACATTTGTAGAAATTTGCTCCTAAATTGGACATTGTGTTCCAGATGAAAAGGGCAAAATTCAGGGAACAGCAGACACAAGATCCCACAGCGATGGGGCTTGGAGGAGTATCTGCTACACAAAATGTGTAATCTGTATATATGATTGGCATAGAGGTGGAACATGTGGAAATATGTATTGTACAAAAAGTAGATTTTGTGTTCAACGAGCTAGGGGTGGATTCTAAGCCTCATAAACTCACACCTTAAAGGTGACACTGTGTTTTTCTCCTCCTATCAAGGAAGAGAGGAGGCCCTGACCAATCCTTGTCAAAGGGGCGAGCTTAGGATAAACCAGCACACACACCCCCTTTATCATAAGCATAAATAGAGACAGCTCAGCACTCAGAAGGACAGACAGATTCACCCACTATCCGAATGCTGGCGGAGCAACGTGCTGCAGAACTATCCATCTACTTACTCCAGACTCCAGAAACTTGGCGAAGCACATAGCTGAACCATTTTCAGCTAAGCCTTGAATTTCCAGAACCAACCCCAGAAACCTACCGGGAGCGTCAAGATAAATCCAGGCTGTGCTGTACTGCTTGCCTGCTGAAAATATTTATCATCAGAACCAAAAGATCCAATCCAGTCCTGTGCCGTGCTGTGACCAGAGCCATTGCCAATCCGATCGCAGGAAGGCTAATTTTTTTTACAAGGCTGAGACACTCTGCATTTGAAGACCCTAAAAGATGACATGATAAGTCAGATGGTTAGGAGCGTAATTGAACAAGTTTCCTATATCGACAGATGGTTTTAAGGCACCCTTTTGCCAGTTTGAAATTTCCAGAGAAATAACTCGGCCCTGGTTTCTCTATACATATTTTGTACACAATACATTACTAATGTTCATTTGTTAAGATTATTTGTTGTATTTTATGTCACAAATATGATGTGTTTGGTATGTTCGCAACATTGACACTTATGATTTAGAGATTTTTGTGTGATTTTAGCACGCTTATTTGGGAATCTTGAGTAATTTCTCCCCCATCTTTTTCTCTCTTTTTTGTTGGTTTATCAAACATGAACTCTATATTTTTGATTGTTGCACACTTTGTTTATTGCACTTAGATGTTTGATATACCATTGAATTGTGTATGTTAATAATTAAAAAGCTTTTTCATTTTGAAGAAGTGGGTGTTTAATATCAGACCAATTACACACAGACTCCAAGATAGTACGGAGCTGTGATGAGAAGTTATTAAAATAATTCATTTGTGATTAGTAACAGGGATGCACTGTTTTTGTTTAATATGTACATAAAGGCGTAGTATCCTGTTCTTATAAAGCCTTGTCCTACAACCCCCTAGGGGGTTACTTTGTGACTCCATAGACAGGTACCCATGCAGGAACAACTAATAGAGACCAGTAAGGCCTTAATAGAAGAACAAAAGGGTCAGATTCTTGCATGCCAACAGGGAGTAGGGGCTGAAAGAGATGAGTTCAGATGGGAGAGGGAAACCCCTAAGCATAACCTTAGGAACCCTAGCCCCAGAGACTTCAATTCCATGGACTCTGCCGCCCCCATGTCCACTGGCTCACATGAACCAAGGGCCACAGGGATGGTAGACTTCAACCCAATGGGAATATGGGGCTAATAGGTCAGCGCCTCCCAGAAATGGATGGGCGGGCATCTATGTACAGGTTCCCAAGTACTAGGGCTATCTTCTCTGATCAGGGAGACTCCAGTGAGGGGAGAATCAGAGAAATGGATCCTCAGAAATATAACTTACCCAGAGATCAGACGGTAACATTTGGTGGGGAACTCCTTGAGACTAGGCCCACTAACAGCATACTAAAAACCTCTTCCCGGCTAGGACAGTGGTGGGGGTACTCAGCCAATCCTGGGAGCAAGGAAGAGTCAGAAGACTCTTCTGAACACCACAGGTCCCTAGAAACTAGGCCCCCACATTCTGCCAGCCATTCCCAAGCTCGCAGAATCCGGGAGAGCCTAGAAGACCAGACAGCCACCTCTGGTAGCAGTGCCTCTGAGTCAGAGGATGAGTGGACCAGGGTGACAAGGACTAAAAAGGCTAACAAGGTCAAGAGAGCGTTACTCAGGGACCCCCTGCAACAAATAAAAGCTATTAGGAGCGTCATCACGCCCTACCACAAAAATGCAAAATATTCGGTTTGAGAGCACCTTGAAATATTTGAACAGATGATGGAGACTTTCCATCTGAAGGACAGCCAAAGCTGTATTCAGTATGTAAAGTGGACGTTTTCTCCTGAGTACTCCAGCTTCTTTGCGGGGCTGGAGGATCAGAAGCATTCCAGATGGTCCACCTATAGGGCAGCCATCCTGAAAATGTTTTCCATTCATAGGAACCCTCAAGAGGCTTGCAAAGCAGCCTACAACTTACAATGTGGGGAAGACCAGGCCCCACAAGAATTTGTTCAGGAATTGAAATGCGCCTTTGCGCAGACCACTAGAAGGGTGCGCACTGAGAGTAAAGAATTTGTGAACACCTTCTTTCATGCTCTCCCTAAGTATATTATGACCCAGCTAGTGAGGGACTTTCATGAGAAAAGATCACTAGACTGGATCATTGAACAAGCAACGCGCATCAATGAATTACAGAAGCCGTTGGAAAATAAAAATAGTAGCAAAAACCCCAAAATAACCAACACCCCTGCTGCTGCTAAGGTGGCCGGAGGTGAAGGTTGCCCCCATTTTAGATCTGGAGATGGGGGGGCCTAAGAACCTTCCCACGCAGAATCCAACCAACTCCAAACCCAGAAGGCCCTCGGGCCAATCCCAAACAGGGAGCCAGGGAGGTAACCCCACAAATGGGACCCGTAACTCCCCTGACTACATCAGCCCACGCTACAAGGGAAATAGACCCATCCTGGGCTATGTGTGGACTCCTCCAGCCCAAGGGGTGGGGGGGAATCCAACCAGACAGCAGGAAACCCAGAAAACATCCCTCCTCACTTTCCCCAGGAGGGCAGTAATCCCCCAAATGCTGGGCCAAATTTCCTTCCCCGGTACCCGCCAAACTTCAACCCCCAAAACAACCCATCCTTCTTTCCCCACTTTCCTGTGCCCAGACAGCTCGATCCGGGAGAGGGGAGGCCAAGGGTGGAGGGGTACCCAAACTTTCCGAACCAGGGGTATTCTGCAAGAAGGGATAGTTACCCTTCCCGGGATCAACCGAGGGTAGACCTGAGGACCCCATACCAGCCAGAGCAGGTGTCCCAACTAGAGCGCCAGGTCCAGAACATGGCACATGATCTGGGTCGCATGGTGAGGGCTCAACAGAACCCTCAGATGAGCATGGCGGCTCAGAACTCCTTGAATCCAGGGTCTGGTGCTCCAGAACAATGACGGGGGAAGAACCCTGTTCCCAGGGAGGAGGCGCAAGGGGGAGGGTGTGTAAAGCCTTAGAGGAAGCTTCCTTCCCCACTTGTGAAAAACTGCTGGAAACCCAGGAACCAGAACCAAAATCTCCTGCCCCTGAAAGTCTGCAACCTGAGGAGCAGAGGGTGGGGAGGAAAAAATAAAGAGCCTAAAAAGGCCCATTTTGTGGCAGAGGTACAAATCTTCCAGTTTGAAGGAGAGGGATCCTCAGAGGATCCTGGGAAAAGGATCTTCTCCTTCAGGGAAGGGGGAACTCCTCCCAAAGAAAAATGGGTCCTAAAGGATCCCAATCCAGACTGGGTAGATGTGGGGACCGAGTTGAAACCGCTCATCATCAAACCCCAGAATGACCAGCACGAAAATCCCCTGGTTCAAACCCATCCTGGTGACTGCCTCCAAAAAGGGGGGGGCAGCCCAGAATCAGTACCAGGGGAACCCAAAACTTTCCCCATATCTAGCTGTCACTTTTTTCTTACAGGTTCCCAAGATCCCAAAGAGAATCCTGCCCAAATCACCTCGCTGTCAGTACCCAAAGCAAAGAAACTAACCCACCAGTTGGCCAAAAATGTGCATTATCTTGGCCCCCTTGTGGAAAAGGAGGGAAGATTTTATGCCCTGGTCCAAATAGAGGGGCAATGTACGATTTTGGCACTGGTGGACACTGGATCCCAAGCCACCCTTCTTTCAAAAGGGCTTTTGATCAACTGAATTCGGGAAGGAGGGAGAAGTACCAAATTCCTCTCACCCCTCTTCCTGGAAATCTTCAGAACTTTGACAGGAAGGAAATTCCCATTGAGGGGACTCCGGATTTGGACATTAAAATTGGGCAACACAAGGTGAAGCACCCGGTCATAGTTGTGACTCCAGAGGGCACACCTTATTTGCCAGGGAATGACATCCTGCGTAGATTTTCACCCCTCATAGATTGTGTAAACAAGGTCCTCCGGACCCAGACTAGCCAACCAATAAAATTGAAACATAGTGTCAACCATGTTAGATTAAATGGCACATGCCACATGGTTGAACAAAGACCTGACCAAATAGAATTTCACTTCCAGAATAATCAAATCCCAGACTTGACAGTAATTGCAGTAGGACAACAAACTGGTGATGGGGAGTCCTCTCTTTTTCTGAAAATCAACTTTCCTTGCAGTCTAAGGTGGCATTCCACACTGAAAGGAAACCCTCTGAAATTCTATACAAATTCACAATCAGAAAATCACATTCCTATAGTCCAAAATGATGAGAAATCAGCTAAAATCTTGGCTGATATTCAGAAAATTGGAGAGCATTTGTTCATCCCTATTCAGTTAAGTGAAGGGAAGGACTCTGTTCTTGCCCAAGTGTGTGTGAACAACGGTAAGAGCTTCATCAGCGAGGCCATGTTCCGCAAACTCCCAAAAGATTCAGCCATTCCCACATTCAAACTGTTAGACAAATGGGAAATGGACCTGGAAACACCCAATTCCAAACATCTCCTGCCTAGCAGTTGTATGTTCAAAATGTCCATATGCAACAAGAGCATAGTCCATAATTGTTGGGTCTTGCGAGATGTCCCTGCTGCATTTTATTTAGGCAGTGACATTCTCAATCGCTTTGCCATTAGTTTGGACCTAATAAACTTCAAAGCTTGGTCCCGATTAGCGGATAATCCCATGGACTTTGATGACCCATAGAAAGCATTTCGGTCAGCTCAACTGCTGCCATATGCAGTTGAAATTCAGATTGGAGAGGAAGTCACCATCCCAGAACGGACCCAACAATTCTCACTGGAAGTAAACATTAAAAAAGGACAGAAACTGAAAAAGCCTGATGCCTATGTCCATCTGAATGCTCATTTTCAACAGCATGGGTTGGGGGTAAACCCAACACCACTAGTCAACATAGAACAAGACACCATTCCAATAGAGATGGATAACAGCGACCTAAAGAGTATTACCATGGGCGCAGGCACCATTATTGGAATGGTGGTTGATGACCGACATTTTTCGATAGATTTAAGTAATGAACTGTTAGGACCAATCCCCAAGGACTGTTTTGACAGTGATAGCGACGATGACACAACACCAGACAGGATCTTCACTGGCATGGGGGGAATTTCCTCGTGTACTCTTCCTGCCCTCATAGTAAGGAAGATGTGACCTGCGACTTCAGGAGGGATGAGGTGATCTTCTAAGTCCACAAGGACTGCCTTCCCCACCTGAAGCCACCAGTCCAAATAATCACTCTGACCAGGGACTTCTCCACCCAGCTGGAGGAGGCCGCTGAGATAGCCAAACCGGAAGTATTTCCAGGCTTCAGGCAGATGGTTGAAGAGAGAGTCAACCTAGCGGATGCCTGTGAGACTCTGGAGCAAAAGCAAAAATGTAAACAAGCTTTCCTAGATTTTCAAGATCTCTTTGCAGTGGACTCATATAACTGTGGTCGCACCGACATCCACACAACAAAAATTCCCATGGACCCTGGCATGACTCCAGTGTTTGTGAAGCAATATCGCTTGCCTCTCGCATCAATGGAGCCCCTTACTGAAATAATTAAGAACCTTGAGTCCTGTGGGATAATTTGTCCAGTCCACAGCACATTCAATAATCCGGTACTGGGGATTTTGAAACCAAACGGCCAGTGGAGACTCTGTGCTGACTTAAGGGAGCTCAACAAACGGGTCCACACTTCCCGATGGCCTCTTCTCTACATTGACCAGGGGCCGGCCCAGATCCAGGAGTCATAGGTATTCACTGCAATTGACCTGACCAATGGGTACTGGACTGTACCTGTCAGTAGGGAGGACCAATACAAGCTGGCCTTTACCTTCGGGGGCAGCAGTACACTTGGACCTGGACTCCCTTTGGATACATCAACTCTGACAATTAATTTAACATTTTTCTACACAAGGCCATGCCTGACCTGGGTGAAAGGGGGTAAACTGGCCTATGAAGACGATGTTCTAGTCAAAAGCTCAACTGTGCAGGAACACATAGCGGAGATCCGTTATGTCCTGACACAGTTGAGGGCTGCCGCAGCAAAACTCTCCTTTCAAAAGGTACAGTGGTGCAGAACCCGTGTCAATTTCTTGAGGCATGAGATAACTCTTCAGGGTCCCTGTCCCCAGGAAAAGAAAGTGGAAGCACTCCAGAAATTAAAAAAACCCACAACTCTGCGGGAACTAAAGAGCCTCCTTGGACTAACTAATTACAGCAGAAAGTTCATCGAGGACTACGCAGAGATCACAAGACCCCTCATCCATCTTTTGAAGGGGGTGGTCAAGTGGGAGTGGGGTCGAGAACAAGCCGAGGCAGTAAGACAACTCAAAAGAAGCCTCTCATAAGCGCCTTGCCTAGCTTACCCTGTCAAAAACAAGGAGTTCTTCTTGGAGAAAGGGTTCTCAAATACATGCTTGACTGCAGTATTATATCAAAAGCATGACAAGGTCAATAAAGTAATCTCCTATGCGACTTTATCCTCTGTGGAGGAAAAATTCAACGATTGTGAGAAGGAACTCCTGACTACGGTGTGGGCATTGAAGAGTTACCGCCCGTTTATCCAGGGGGAACACATCGTAGTGGAGACTCCACACCAACCCTTGCAATATCTTCAAAGTGACAGAATCCGGGCCGGAAATGTGAGTAATTCCCGAATTACTTCCTGGATCCTGTCAATGCAAGGCTTTCCTGTGGAGGTCAGATATGGCCAAAACAAGAAGAGTCCCGTCGCGCAAGGTCTGGCTGACTTGCATGTTTGTGCCAGAGAAAACTGTCTCGAGGACGAAAGACTTAAAATCAAGGACAACATGGAGGCATACCTTAATTCCCCTCACAAAGTCTATGAAGAAGACCAGTGTGAGGGAATGCCCACTGTCTATGTGGATGGGTGCTCCTACCATGTTGATAACAATGGGGAAAAGGAACTTGTGGCCGGTGTAGGGAATATATGGGTGAATGATGCCCTAGAACCCTCCGCTGGGTACAAAATCGGTCCCCGAAGTAGTCAAGTGGCAGAGCTGATGGCTGCGCGTCAAGCCATCCTCACTGCTGTCCAACACCAACTCCACAAACTGGTCATAATCACTGATTAGGATTATGTACAGAACGGGTTCGTGGAGCACCTGGTTAACTGGAAAACCAGAGGCATGCTAGGTGCTAATAACAAACCATTGAATCATGGGAAATTA
Source organism: Ambystoma mexicanum (assembly GCF_040938575.1). Lineage (NCBI taxonomy): Eukaryota > Metazoa > Chordata > Amphibia > Caudata > Ambystomatidae > Ambystoma > Ambystoma mexicanum. Next base: position 685,497,761 of record NC_090928.1, read on the forward strand.
ATATAAAATATTGATGATCTTGTCACCTCGAATGGGATGACCATCTACTGGAAAAAGATCAAAGGTCATTCTAAAGTAGAGGGACAAGACAAAACTGGAAATGACCTTGCTGATCAGCTGGCCAAAACCAAAGCCATCCAAGGGGATCTACTTGAGATCGAGTCCCTGTTGGGGGAAATCCAGGTCACTGTTATCACTAGGTGCCAGACACATGCTCACAATGAACTCTCAACTGCACAATGGAGTAAGGAGACCCCAGATGCTGATTTGATTACGGCTCAAAAGGGGGATCCAATAAATGGTAAGTTTTATCAACACATTGAGGACCCTGAGAACTTCCCCCTGACGGATACCGATTACATAGGGAAAGAGGACCACAGAGTGTTGATGAAATGTCCCAAAAACGTTTTCGAATCCAAGACGGTTTGTTGGTAAGGAGATCCATAGCTGGCCATGACCAGTGGGTGGTCCCTACCTCATTCCGAAGCCTGATGCTAAATCACGCCCATGATGCAGCCACAGCCAGTCACCGGGGGTTTCATGCGACACTAGAAATCTTGCGAGAGGTTGCATACTGGCCACACATGAGGCAGGACCTTAACCAATACTTGAAGGGGTGTCTTGTGTGTGCACAATTTCAGCCAACATCACTCACACACCGTGCTCCCCTCCAAAAGAGGGGGATGACACTGCCCTGGTCAGATTTACAAGTCGATTTCATTGGGCCCGTGATTCGCTCCTCTAGGGGGAACAAGTACATGTTGACCGTAACATGCTTGTTCACTAAATGGGTGGAATATCTCCCGGCCCCAAATTGCAAGGTAGAAAAAGCAGCTGCCCTGATGATCAATCACATCTTCTCTCGTTTTGGACTACCCCAAAGGTTTGAGTCAGACCAAGGTAGCCACTTCACTAACAAAGTGATGACAAAGATGTGGGAGATACTTGGGGTCAAAAGGAAACTACACATTGCCTACCGGCTAACCTCTAGTGGTGGAGTTGAGAGATACAACCAGACTATTGTGAGCATATTAAAAAAGGTTCTGGCAGATTCTGGGCCAAGTTGGGATATTCAACTACCCCTTGTCCTGATGGCCATCAGATCTACCCCTTCTAGTGCAACAAAAATGTCTCTGTTTGAGCTGATGACTGGACGAAGGATGGTGCTTCCCCAGCATCTGCTCTACAGAACCCAAGAGCAGACCTTGATAAATGCCTCCACAACTCATGAGTATGTTGAGAATCTGAGAAAACACCTTCAACATGCTTTTGCCTATGCTCAGCGGAATCTAGAAAGATCTGCAGACAATATGAAGACCCACTATGACCTTAAGACAACTAAAAAAGAATATCAAGTAGGAGACCGGGTCTACTTGTATAATTTCCAAAGGAACCAAGCCAAGCAGCGCAAATTCCTCCCTACTTGGCTGGGTCCTTTTGAAATTGTAGAAAGAATCTCACCAGTTGCCTTCCAAATCAGCATCCCCAAGGGCAGTTTGGCAGAGGGGGAAGACAAGTGGGTCCACATCAACCAGCTGAAGAGTTGCCATCCCAGGCATACTCTGCGGAAAAAAGAGGAGCCAACCGGAAACCCAGAGGGGAGAACATGATGGATCCCTAGAAAATTCCAACTGTTAAAACCATTCCATCTGTAAAAATCATTAGGAATTACAGGCGGGGAACATTGTAAATTGTATTCAATGTATGCATCTGCCCCACTACATGAATAGTAGTGCAGAAATTCCATAACCATGCTCTGTTCTGTCTATTAGCACTGAAACCAAGGATTCTAAGCACCAAGGAGGACCACTCACTGACCGGGAGGAAAGACCCAAGGGGCCTGGAGTATTACTCCATACTCCCATCTTGAACCAGTGAGGAGAACATGTTGATCCAGCACTGATGGTAGAAGCAGCGGAATTTTTCCACCTGGACCAAAGAAAGAATGAACACTCCAATCTCCCGACTTCCCATTGACAGGCGGTCAACCTCAAGTCATGAGGGGGGCTCTGTGGGATGATTCAACCCACTTGTTTCTCTGCCATGCGGCATTACTGTGTTCTGATGGTGCCAGAAACATCAAAATGGCCGCAAAACCCTTGTGCGCGCCAAAATCACTGAAAATCACCCTATGCAAAGCACAAAAAGGCGGCTGCCCAGTCTACCACGCATGTTGTCAGTGGTGGAACAGAGATCTCACTCCTGAAATATGTCACTGGGCTTCACAACAAGTGAAAATGAAGTACAGAGGGAAATGCAGTGCTCTGCTAAGGGAAACCCCAAAATCTTGCTTTAAATCCTTTTTCTTTGTTGATGAAACTGCAGAATGCCGGTATAAAACACCCTTAAACATCGAAAATTCTTACGCAGTGCCACAATTCACTTATTTCAAGAAAGCATTGTGAACTCAGAATGTACTGAAAAGCTGAAAGTATCAAAGAAACATCCACAGCAAAAGTTGCCTGCCTGTGGAATCTGTCAAAATCTGGGCGCAGTACCGTCAGCCACCTGAATGACAGCTGTCAGAAGCCTGCATGATAAAATTTAAACTTACAGAAACTGAAATCAAATGTTTGCAATATGAGTGGCCTGTTACTGAGAGGAACCTATGTTGTAATTGTTTGAGCCCATGGTTTAAAATCTGGAATAAGTGTTCTAGCTGCTCATTTGAAATCACAAGTTTGTTGTGAGCTAAGGAAAAATGCAACAGAATTAACATTAAATATTTAAGCCTGGCTAAAAGCCACCCAAACTGGAATAACAGCTTTCCTCATAGAGGCAACGCCTCTCCCTCCAGCTCCTCTCCAGCAGGAAATCACACCTAAGTGATGATTATAGGCGGGGGAAGAATTTGGTCGGCAGTGGGGAAGAAGACAATGGACATCTTCCAGCCAAAGGAAATGCAAGGTGTGAAGGGTCGTAAATGGCCCCTGTCAAGGAACAAACAGGGAAGAGATGCACCTGGGTCCCAGGTAGAGACCAAAGTGGTGGAGGTAAACAACCATTTGTTGCTTAACTAGGACAAAAGATACATTTAAAAAAAGACTGATAACTTACTATGTAAAATTGTGAAAAATATAGAAATAACAGCATTGTTAATGTAATTTCTGCATGCACGGGTGAAAAGGCGCCAGAACTCTGTGACATGTTCTGGGAAGAAGCAGCGGAAAATGTGATATTACACAAAATGTCTTTCTGATAGAAGTATGAAACTTTATACACGTATGCCCATGTTCAACGGGCACATTTGGAGAAATGTGCTCCTAAATTGGACATTGTGTTCCGGATGAAAAGGGCAAAATTCGGGGAAATGCAGACACAAGATCCCACAGCAAGGGGGCTTGAGGGAGTACCTGTTGCACAAAATATGTAATCTGTATATATGATTGTCATACAGGTGGAACATGTGTAAATATGTATTGTACCAAAAGTAGATTTTGTGTTCAAGGAGCTAGGGGTGGATTCTAAGCCTCATAAACTCACACCGTAAAGGTGACACTCTGTTTTTCTCCTCCTATCAAGGAAGAGAGGAGACCCTGACCAATCCCTGTCAAAGGGGCAAGCTTAGGATAAACTAGCACACACACCCCCTTTATCATAAGCATAAATAGAGACAGCTCAGCACTCAGAAGGACAGACAGATTCACCCACTATCCGAATGCTGGCGGACCACCGTGCTGCAGAACTATCCATCTTACTTGCTCCAGATTCCAGAAACTTGGCAAAGCAGAAGGGCCCATTGCATAGCTGAACCATTTTCAGCTTAGCCTTAAATTTCCAGAACCAGAACCAACCCCAGAAACCTACGGGGAGCATCAAGATACAGCCGAGCTGTGCTGTACTGCTTGCCTGCTGAAAATAATTATCATCAGAACCAAAAGATCCAATCCAGTCCTGTGCTGTGACCAGGGCCATTGCCAATCCGATCCAGTCGTGTGCCGTGAACAGACCCAGTCAAATCCGATGTGCCCAGCTGTCTATCCCAGAACCAGATTCCCTTCCCTGACCAGAAATCTTGACGGACCAGAATCCTGACGGTTCCGTTTAAAAACATGTCTAGTGAGTATCTATAGGTAGAACTGTGTCACTAGCACATGTACTGTCCATAGCTAATCCCTATCTTAAACCCACCTTATCTTGTCTTCAGAACCTGATATTGTTAGGAGTATTGTTGAATTGTCAGAACTTTTATTGTGCTGTGTTTCTCTTTTTTGTATTCTAAAATCATAAGTCATTAGTGTTGTGAGTAACTAAAGTGAATCGCAGAAAGAAATTGAGTATCCACCACGTGAAGGGTTCCCTGGCCATGAACTGTGGAGATTCATGTGTGGCATTCTCTTTTTCTATAGTCATAATCTAGTGTAAGAAATCCCATTTGTCTTTTAAAAGTGCATTCCTGATTCCCAATCTTGCGCCTATCTCGAAAAAACGACTTCCACTAAAACGTCCATAACTTCTTCAGTTATTGTGCTAGAAACACAATTGCAATGTCTGTTTGTAGCTAACAACCACAGTTTTAATTTGCATCTAAAACCACATCCCAAATCCATACGGTTCTCCCGTAATCGCGATTACTGTGCACTAAAAAGTTTGCCGTGAATTTCATTGTAGGGAATTTCTGACACGTGTCAAACAGCTTTTGATTGCTTCTGACCTTAATTTTAAGATTTCACATTGTTCCTTAGTATCAAATCATTGCTAGTGTTTGTGTGCAACCATCCAAAGTGGCTCCCATAAGAATTTAAACAATGTCAGCAATTTAAACCATATTTAGTGTTTTTACCCAATCCATTCTCAAGATAACTTTAAAACCATTCTGACCGCTTGCTAATCAATTCTATTTGATCTGAACACACACAAAAGTATTATTTCTGTGCTGAATTGTTTTGCTCACTATTACTCCTTGTGTATTAAAGAGATTATTTAGTGTTACATCACCGCATTGGTGATCATTGTGTACCCATTAAAGCATAGTGTTAGTAAATTGTGAATACATAAATAAATATTTTAATTTTGCAAACCAGCCTGATTCCTGGTTCAGTGTGACCGGGTGCAGGGGGGTTCCAGGAGAGGGGCGTGATATGAGTGGTACATCGCGTTCAGAATAAAAGAACGTTTAGACACAAATAAATAAAGATTTCAGTTGTGCATTACATGCTAGGCATTCACTTAGGTGTGTGCCGGATTGAAATCACTTACAACTAACAGAGGCCTACAAGCGGAACACCATTTTGTCCCTAAAATCATTTCATCTGTCCCATTGCCATGGAGTCTTTTTCCAAATAGTGTCAACTTAATCACTTGTAATGACTGCAATTGTTGTAGTTAAGTCACAGTGATATTGAACTATTTGCCAATGATCACACACTTTGATTAAGCTGTTCAGCACAGATTGTAACCTTAGACACTCGAGCATGCACCTCCCAAGCTTTGGTTTTTCAAGAACTACTGTAATATGGTCTTTTAGAGTTTAGTGACAAAGTAAACACATCACATAAAGTAACATGACATTATGGAAATAATTATAGAAACATGTCCAGCCCAAAACGTATAATTGTAGCTTTATTTTCCACATCCTGAATGTAAGAGTACAAGTTCCAGAATGCAAGCCATTTTTTGTTTTTGCATGTTAAACTGGTCCACATCATGGTATAAACTAAGCTTTAAAACATAGCTTTATTTTGTGACTCACTGTCTTGTGCTGTATGCACGTGTTATACATTCAAATAAGGTAACATGACTTTCCTTCCCTCTCTTCTTCTCCCACCCACACCTTCCTCATCTCATACAAAAGCATAGAATAGCATCATCACCTTGCCCACAAACACATGCACACATCACAACACACACAGCTTCTTTCAGAAGTTGGGAATGACTGTGGAATAGGACATATGTGAGAATACAGATCACGAGGCCACTGTGCAGTGGAAATTCTGTTCTTATAATGAATAAATCATGTTCCGTAGTCAGACCTCGGCGATTCAATGCACGCTAGTCTACCTTTGCAGTAAGTTGTCTCTCTTCATATTTTTCTGTTGCTTTGACTGTGCTGAGATAATTAACAGTTTTAATTAGAATTAAAACCATTGTTGCAGAAGAGAAAGTGAAGGAGAGTTTGGAACTGAGAATATCTGGTTGTCCTAGTAACTGGCAATACCACTGCAAGAAAATGCTGACTCACTAAAATGTATTTTTCCAAACTCTGCCGCCGTACGACCCAATGAGGAGATCTCTCACAATATGTTCTCCAATCAGCAGCTTTCTACGAAGCAAGTAGTACTAGTTATTTGATATAGGGCTACCTTTGGGATTTTGTGAACACGTGGTCTACTTTTGGAGTGCTTTTGACAGCAGATCTGGTTTTTAGTCCTCCTGCACTGCCTCTCTACCGCCACTCACCCTATGTCCATTCTCTCTACCCCCACTCTCTCTATCCTCACCGACCCAACTCCCCTTCTATCGACCACCCATCCACCCCGATTACATGTGCTGGTTTTGTTTTGTTTGGGCAATTCTGGGCTACATTTGAAAAGTCCTCCCTGGGCTGCTTTGGTCTTCATGTTATCTGCCCCCAACCAACATCCACCACCCACCTCCACTCTCTTTACCCCACCCACCCTTCAACCACTCTCTCTCACCACCCACTCTACTCTCATTCTCTCTCCCCACCCACCCTACACCCACACTCTCTCACCACCCACTCACCTACCCCACTCTCTTTCCCCATCACACCACACCCACTCTCTCTACCGCCACCAACCCACCCTACACCCACTCTCTCCACCCCAATCCACCCCCACTCTCTACATAACTGCCCTCTCTCTACCCCACCCACTGCTGGGATGCATGCCCAGCTGCTCTGTCACCCCAAACGGTTTAGGTTGAGAACAATTCATAAGGAGCATCCGTAAATGATGGCACAAGACTGCACGGGGTAAGGGGAGGAGCACACAGGGGACGAGAGGATGTAGGAGCCTGTAATAAGAATGGAGTTTGTAAAAATCAGTTATTCTGTGCGGCAAAATATGCTGAACCGCAGCCATTTTACAAGCTAGACTCAGAACGGCCAGGACCCAGCACTGGAATAGTAGATATAGGCCTCAGCATTAATACACTTTCCCATCCCCATTCCCATCTCAAGCGGCAGACTATAAGGTCAGTTTATCAATTAAGACATAACCCTCCATTGTTTCACACTGCAGGCCCATGTAACCCAAAAGAAATGTGAACAGCGAAGCGCGAGCAGGGTTGCGCCTGTCCCTGCAGGATGTTCTCATGGGAGGCAGGGCAGAGGTTTGGGACTGCCAAAACACCCTTCCCATATTTAGAGCCCCCATGGCCCAAAGCCCACAGCTATTCTATTTGAACTACCAGATGCCCACTATTAAAACTTCTAAATTCCTCTGTGTCGGATTGATTTGTGTGACCTTAAGGGGGAAGCCCGGGAGGGGGTGAATACCAAGGTGATTTGTACTGCGAGGTGCGTGATGTGAGAGTAACACATTTAGGCCAATGATGGGGAGGCAGGATGGAGGCGCCAGTGTGTCTGGGATCGGATGAAGCTCCTCGCATTTCAGAGAGCTCTCTTGACCTCAAGAGTATCCACTGAGCTCATGTCTAATTACCAGGTGCACCTCACATGGTTGATATGTGGGGAGAGGAGCCTTTTCAATTAATGAACCAATTGTGTTACTGGTGCCCAAAAGTTAGCAAGGCCGAAGACCACGTGAAAGAAGATCAACACAAGCAATGGTAACCAATCACCTGGCACCCACTAAGGAGCAAGCACTATCTATATAGTTGCCAACCAATGAGGGTGATAAGCCAACACTGTGGGCCTCATCACGACCTCGGCGGTAACCCTTAAATCCGGCGGTAGCGCTATTACCGCTGGATTTAAGGGTCTGCCGAATCAGGGCCTTGGCGGATTTCGACCCAGCTCTGAGCTGTTGTGAAATCCGCCGAGAATTCGCGCTCATACCGCCGGCGGGAAATCCGCCGGCAGTATGAGCGCGAAATTTCCCCATTGAGCCCAATGGGGAATGGGGCATTCCCGAATGGCCTCAATGGGGAATGGGGACTTCCAAGTCCGCCCAACTCGTGATCCCGCGCTATTAGCGCTGGGGGCTATGGCGGTCGCGCTAAAAGCCCCCACGCTAATACCGCCGGCGTTACCGCCGAGGTCGTGATGAGGCCCTGTATACTGAGTGATGAAAAGGTTCTTTAAACTGTCTTGTTTGCTGTGAACTAACCAGTGCGCTCCAGGGCAGCAGAGTCTGAATGCCCCTGCTTGCATGTATTTTCGTTCATGAGAATTAAAACTTTGTTATACTTGCAAAAAGTTTACTGAGCCTTTTTCCTTAGAGCTTTGCATTTTTTCCTTGTCTGGTTGTCTGGAGGTCTGCCCTAGTCTGTTAGGGAGATTTCTCACACAAGTGCTAAATTCCCTCTACCTTAGAGCCCTCCAGCTCTTTTGCCATATTTTGGGGCTTTGAATTTTTCATTTTCAATTTGTTTTACTTTTGTGTTCTTTGGTTATGCAGTTATAAAACAACTCCACAGGCATCATCTTTGTCTGTGTGTCACACAGTACATTCAGTGTAGTGGCACAGGGTTGTCTTTCAGACTTCCCAAGGTTTAGACACCTTCTCTGTGACTGACTACCGTCTCCCAGAGCATGTAAAATAAATTGACTTTACTAGTCTCTTTAAATTTACTGACCCAGCACACCCTATCTTCCTATAGAGTGCTGGAGGGGTTGCCTAACTTCCCCTGAGTCAAAACACTCATGTAACAGTCACATGTTACCCTTTCCTACTATAAATGGCTAGTGGCAGTGGTTTAGATCAAACTACCATGATTTTTCCCGACCGCTAACAACAGTAGCTAAATATCGGGTCAGCCATGTTTTTCAATATGGCACCCAAGACCTATCCATAAAAACAGACTCCGGTCATCTTTTTTCGCCATTTCTTTTTGGAAAGGTCCTTCTCGTGTTTGTCTCTGCATGCCAAACCAGGTTTGGTCCCTTTGTTTGTTAGCCTTTGGCGGGCTACAGAGCTGAAGCCCTCCTCTGTCGCCTGAGTGTCTGGGGTGGACAGGATGTGAGGAAGGTGCCCGAAACTCACTGTGCTTAGTCTCCTAGGAGACCTGAATGAACTCTGGCGTGATTGGCCGGCTGGCTGTCCGGCAAGGACAGCCACCCTGCTGTTTGAGTGATAGCCAGGCTGGAATGAATGGGGGAAAACTGTTTAAAAGCAGGTCTCTGGGACTTGGAAAGCAGAGTCAACCACTGGAACGAAAGAACCGAAGACGAGCTGAAGGAAGAGGACTGCTGCAACTCCTGGACAACCGGTGAAGCCCAGCTGCAGGTCCAAATTGCCTGAAACTCCATCGACAGAGAAGCCCTTCAAGGTTAACTTCTTCCCTTGAGTTTGGTGGGAACAACCAACTCGCAAGCCACCTGGACACCATCCCCATCTGGTCAAATTTTCATCAGAGTGCTGTTGAAAACCCGATAGCCAGAGGGAAAGAAGGACTTTAAGGCACTCACACCGTAAACCAATGTCTTGCTAAAGCTTTTGGCCTCATCCCTGGACAGTGCAGGAACTTCCCCACATCCTCCTTCTTGTCCCCACGACTGAAGCTCAGGAACAGCGAGATCTGCTCGACCTGCCATGAACAACTGCCTCAGCTACAGCTCTTCTTCATTAAAAAGGTACTGTGCAAATGCGGTCTGGAAATCTTTTCGGCCATCAAGAAAGTGTGTGAAACTTTCCTCAACTACGAAGGCTTATCCTTCCCTTAACATTCGTCAAACATTTCGCCTAGCCAAATTCTTCTAATCTCCGTGGCAAAGACTTAACCGTTATCTACCAGAACTGTGCTATCCTATACAAAAGACTCTGAACCATTGACTTTGGCCCAGGCCTATTGAGAAGAATTGCTGGTTGTATTTAACTGAAACCCTTTGCCCTGCGTATGAATGTATTTGGGCTGTATATTCTTTTAACCGTGTCTTTTTACCCCTTTATTAAGTATCTGAAGTGCCATTTTGCTCCCACTTCATTTGGAGCTAAACTAGTTCATTTACATACCGGTTATATTTGTGTGGTTTATTAGTGTGTGATATTGAGCTGCTTATGCTAGTTTAATGTTTTCTAACTGACTGAGTAAATAAATGTATATTCTTTTACCAAGAAACCTTGAGTAAGTGTATATTTGAATCACTGTATTTGTTGGTCCTTTGTGTAACTTGTTTTACTACTCACTTAAACTCTTGAGATAAGTCTGGCTGCTCAGCCATCGCTACCACTTTATTGTGTAGTACAGGCTTGTACCAAAAATGAAATTGTGCTTACACGTGTAGTCCTAATTGCCTGTAGTTTTCCCAAAGGGTACTGCAGGTGATTCTGCCTAACACAGACCACCCTACTCCCAATCTGTCTGCATACCGACCCTCTCTCCACCCCCACCCACACACCAAACCCCCATTCTCTCTACCCCAGTAATCCACCCTATCCCCCTATCTCTACCCCCAGCTACCCACCCTACCCTCACTCTCTACTCCCAGCCACCCACATATTCCCACTCTCTCTACCGCAGTCACCCACCCTAGCCTCACTCTCTTTACCCCCAGCCAGTCACCCTACACTACTCTCTCAACATCAACCACCCACACAAGCCCCACTCTCTTTACCCCCACCCTACCCCATTCTCTCTATCCCACCCATCCCACCCACCCCACCCCAGGATCTCTCCTCTCACCCACCTATGCCACCCCAACTCTCTCTGCACTCACCCACCCCACCCCCACTCTCTCTACCACCACTCACTCCACCACCACATGCTCTACCCCACCCACCCTGCATCCACTTTCTTTACCAACACCAACCCACCCCACCCCCACTCTTTCTACAGCCACCCACCTACACCAGCCCCACTCCCTCCTCTGACACCCAGCCACCCCCACTCTCTCCACCCCCACCATCTCACCCAAGCCCCACTTTCTCCAACCTACCCCACTACACTCTCTCCACCATGTCCACCCCACCAACCCCAGCCCCCTTTCTCTACCCCCACCCACACACCAGCCCCACTCTGTCCTCCCTCCCCCACCCACCCCCACTCTCTCCACCCCACCCACTCACCCCATCCCCACTCTCCACACCACCACCCACTGACCCACCCCACCCCACACTCTCCACCAAGTTCCACCCACCCCTGCTCTCTCTGCCCCACCCACCCACACCAGGCCCACTCTCTGCTCCCCCTCCAACCCACACTCTCTCCACCCAACTCACTCACGCCATCCCCAGTAGCTCCACCAACACCCACTGACCCACCGCACCCCCAATCTCTCCACCAAGTCCAACCCATCCCTGCTCTCTCTACCCCACCTAGCCCAACCCCGCTCTCTCTACCCACGCCCATTGCACCCCCACTCTCTCTACTGCCACTCACACACCCCACCCACACTCACTCTACCCTCACCCACTCACTGCACTCCAACTCTTTCTACTCCCACCCCACCTCACCGCACTCTCTCTACCCCATCCACTCACCTCCATCCCCACCTTCACTCTCTCACTAGCAACACCCACCCACCCCAGCACCACTCTCTCTAGCCCCAACCACCCCACCCACTCTATCCCCACCCACCCTCTCTATCCCAACCCACCCTAACCCACAGACCCAACCTCCTCTTTCTAGCCCCACCCACCATGCCCCTCTATTCCCGCATCAACGCACCCTACACTCTTTATTACTCCATCAACCCACCTTACCCACCCACTCTCTCTACCCTCTCCTTCTTCCACTCACACTCTCACTTTATTTCATACCCTCTCACTCTCAGCCTTTCTCATCATATTTCCTCTTGTTCATCATCAATGGCACCCTCTATCAATGGATTACTCCCTTGCTCTATTAGTCTTATCCTGTAATGTCCAATATTGATTTATAATTATGCTAAGAAATGCATTATTACATATGGATGTGTATCTGGGTGTTGTACACAGGGTAGAACAACCACATACCACTTACAGAGTATTCATTTTAACCTGATGTGTGGTAACCTGCATTATCTTATTTTTTCAACGTTGCTTGTTCTCTTCAATATTTGATCCATGAGCTCATGGTACTCTCTCACTCCTGTTCCCATAACTTACCCCCTCTCTCTTGCCTTTCTGTGTTATCACTACTTGGCCCACCTGTTCCTTTTACCCCCCTATAAGCCTTACATCATCTCCTCTCATCTATTCACACCCCTATTAGCAGTCCTCCCTTCCTGTGTCTCCCCTCTCGTCCACAAAAAACAAGAGTGACAGGGGATGCCAGGTCTATCTCTATTCTATCATCTAACCTGGAAAACACCCTTATATTTATTAAGACAAAAAAGATCATAGAATGGATGTCTCTGTGTGGTGAGCTCTAAAGAAATACACACGTCTATATAACCATTGTCTCTCTCAAGCAGACCAGAGGATTACACATTGTCCAAATATGACAAAGGAGTCAAGTAAAATAATTGAATTCACTTAACTGGACACGTTCAAATATTAACATTTTTATTAAATTGTAGAAACATACATATCATAATAAATTAATCGAATATATCTAAAAATCATCCATGGTGCCAACATTGAAGCAATTCTGAAAAATCAAAGACACAATTAATCAATCTTGTTCAACACACTATTCACATCCTCTACCAGAAAACATTCTCCAGACATACCTCATTCACACTCAATCAAACAAATTCACATCACTATTATTTCATCCAATTATGATATTTAACACTCAAATCTAAAACAACATACTAAAATACAATCTCTGTTTACTACAAGCAGAAACAGGAGATCCTTACAGCAAGTCGACAAATCAATGTTCAATCTATTCCAAACAGCGCACAATACTGTGATTTAAACTGCTGTCTATTTCCCCAACCCAACATGTTTCTTTCTATGCTTAGTTCGTTCAGCAGAAATTCTTCAGGGGTAAGTAGGTCCAGTTTTTTCAGGGGAGTTGACATAGAGGTACAAACGTGTAGACAGCAAAAAGATCTCACCTGCAAATAAAAACACGGAAACACACTCAATCGGTCTCAATGCATAATTCTACCGATTGACATATGCTATCCCCGCCGAATTAACAAGCGAAGTGAAAAAAATGAGGCCATGACCACCCCACTACATCCTCATTTTCCGAGGAGATCACATGTACCCCAAAGGGTACAGGGAAAGGGAGACCATCTTAATTGGATCAATCCCAGAGAACACCACCACAAAGGACACTGTGTGACACACCCGGACATCCCTAGTTATACAAAGTCAACCTGAACCAAAATGTCAATGTGTGACAGGCAATCGAGAAGGCTCAGTGGACTTCACTCAGTACCATCAGATGGACATACAAATTCCGTCCTGACTCAGGGTTACATAAAGAACCAAGAACTAACCCCAGTGGTCGTGAAACATGGGGTTAGATAAGGCAACCTATACCTTACGGATTAGGTTGCACCGCAAAAGGGAAAAGCCACCTACTCTGCACATTTTAAGAATGATCTCTATACTTTGCCCACTCCCCTCAGATGTTCAGCACATGGTTTAATCTCTAGCCCTTAATTTCTGCTCTTCTCCATCGCCTTTTCTCGAATACTATTGGCTGCTTGTTTGCAGAGCACCCAAACTGAATCGCAGAGTGTTCATAGACTTGATATGATATGATATGGCATTTGTAACGCGCCTTTACACAAATGTTTCATGGCACGACTGTCGAAATAGAAAGTATATCGCGCCTCCTATTGTAATAAATATATTTAATATTGGCTTACGCCAAGCTGCTCGAAAGTCGTCTGTGAAAGAAATCTGTGTTGCAAGGTCCTGACCTTAAATCCATGTAGGCCGCCATTTTAGGTCAAACCGCCATTTTAGGATTCGTTGTGTAAAAGTCACCCTGTGAGCTAAAATGGTGGACGATGTCATTGCAGAATACAACATGGCCGTCTTGACCTCTGTACATAGCTAATGTGTAATCTGCCTGCAGGCCAGTTGTTGAGGTCATGAACTGAGACCTTGTCCTTCACTGACCTATGTGTAGAAGGATTACTTGTGCAATGAAAAAACGAATCCACGAGCATATGTTGAGACAATGTATTGAAATACTGAACAAAGTACATTTGTTTAACTACATTGTATTAATGTTTAAGAAGGCCTGCATGGAAAACTTTAGAATACACAGCTATTGCATACGCTTGTTGATACATGTATCAAAGACAAACCAGTTATATGCGGTTATTTGAGACTTGGCACGAACCCTAGATCGGTGGTATATTAAAAGGAATATTAACCCAAGGTGGGGCTGGGCATCGCGCCCACAAAATGTATAAAAAGCGAATGCATTCTAATGTACAGCGTCTCTCACTGAACACACTGAACCATGCTGGAGTTCGTTGTGTTGTACTGAGGGCCGATAGCTATCTGATTTTGATCTGTTTTTGTAATTGGATTCAGTATAGAATAAAAGTACTTTGTATGTTCCTTTGTAACCCGTGTTCGGTGTATTTCCTTTTGGGGTACTCAGCCTCGATATTCTTTTTCTGTTTGCACAGTTGGCGCCTGAATAGGGACCCTCAAGATTGATGCCGGATTGTTGAAGGTTGACACACGCTATCGGACCGGGATCGGACGGTGTGACATAAAGGGGCCCCTGGATGAGACACGACACCTCAGCAGTGCTGCAGGACCCGATCCCTGGACGATTAGCTTGTGGTCTGAGACGGCATCTTGACGAGGGTCCACTTATCGAGGCGGGCAGATTTGCCGAAATCACCATACACGAGGTGAGATTAGTTAGGTAAGATTCTTAGAAGTACCGATCGGTCCTCCTTAGATTTGGTCAGGTGAGTCGTGACCCGATTCTTAATTTAACCCTGACAATTTGAATTTTGGCACATTGTATCTGCAGACACAATTATTGACCAGGTAACACCAAGAGTTTGAGATATGCCTAGGATATTGTCTACCTGCTTTAGGGCATTATTCCGCAATGATAGACAATCGTTGGAATTTAGCCGTCCCGTACCACAGGAGGGGTCGCCGGCATGTACTATGTACTGTAAGTACGGCATTTGAAGTATAGTATTTAATTATATTTGGCACAGACAAACCAGACATGCCTCCGAAATTCAGTGGCCAATCAATGGTAGTTTTGAGATCCCTCGCATTGAATATTTGGAGTCAGTCTTGTTAAAGAAAAAGGCTAGACCTGCAGCATTTGATGTTTCGCAGCATTGGAAAAAAGAAGCGTTGCAACAACTTAAAGGTAGAGAGAAACATGCACGTCGTCATAAAACGAACGCTGAACAAGCATTGTTATATGACCAAAACAAACAGTCTGAGGCGACTAAAAATATGGATAGGGCTTTCTCACTTGGAATTCAGAAAATCTATCCTTCTAAAGATCTTCATATTTCGGATAGTTTATTGACAAAATATTAAATGAACGAAGGCCTGGTGCCTCTGCGCCACCTCCGTATGTTCCTCTTTCCACTGCTGTACCTCTTCCTGCTGTTATTCCTGCTCTTCCTACTCAACCTATTGTTCCTACTCCTCCGGTTTTTGTCCCTCCACCTGCTCCTATGCCTCTTTTTATCGCACCAGTTATAGTACCTCCATCAAATTTGCCTGCTCCCTCTCTTCCAAGTGGTCCTGAGCCGCTTGTAATCGATCGAGGTACGGGAACAAAAGTTGTCACTCGCAATACTGTACCGCCGGAGAAGAAACCTGAGTTAATTGCATGGGCTAAGCATTGTATGGAGAAGGATGATCAAGCTAGTGTTTTTGTCACACTTTGTAATACGGATAATTTTCCTGAGAAAAATGTTTTTATTGAAGGTTTAGGGATTCAGTTATGTATAATGTGGGGAAGATTACATAATGCGGATGTTCTGCAAGGATTGAGGGATCTAAATACTCTAGCACTTTCCAGAGACACTGTGGAGAAGGTAAATGAGCATGTCGAGAGGTTATTTGGGTATAGAAAGGAGTTAGAAAAGATACAGAATGAGGATGATGAAGAGGAGAATATGTATGTACAGAAACGGTTCCTTCCGTGTTGTAAACCGATATCGGAGGAAATGCAAATTTGTAAGAAAGACGCGATTAGATGGATTTCAGACATATCGATAACTCCAGTTGAGGTATATGACACATATAGTCAATATATGTTGGAAATGCAGAGGAAAGTGATACAGGTAATGGTAGAATACCTGCAGGATGAGTGTGTAAAGAGGAAAATTAGTTGTCCCACAGAGTTATTGAGCATTTATAAGAGAGCTTTTTCACTTGACACTTCTTTGACTGCTTTAGCGCTCGACTTGGCTCTGTTGCTTAGTAAGCGTTCGGAGTTGCCTACATCTCAGTTGCCTATGAGAGAGGTTCCTCCGACATTTGTCCCGAAGGTTGAGAGTGCGGCCGAGGCTGCACAGGGTATAGTCGCTGTGAACATTCCCACACATTATGTATCACAGTTTGTTCACGTCCCATTTTCACGGCAGGAAGTGAACATCATTAGACAGTCTATTCCTGACATTAGGAAAAATCTGACAGGGTTCTATAAAGAGATGGAATCTGTTTTGCAATCCTCAGTGTTCACCTTAGGTGACATTGATTTGTTGTTTCCTGTACTCCTGCCCATAGATTTATGGAAACAAGTTAGAACTATTGACGATGTACCCGGGTTGGGAGATACATGGGCGAATATAACTAGACTCGATGGGGAAAGGCCAGCTGGCAAAAGATTGCTAAATTAAAAACCATAATTCCCGAAAAGAGAATTATTTGGGACAAGCTTACGGCCTGTGTCCAAGGAAAGTCTGAAGGTGCTACCGAGTTCTTTAATCGGTTCGAACAGGTATTCTCAGATTTCAGTGGACAAGACTTAGGCACAGAGTCTGGGAAAAGATTATTTGTGGACAAATTTGTACGTGGATTACTGCCTGACATCCAGCCACAGATTATGTCTTCTGAGAGCTCTTGGCAGGCTAAATCACAAACAGACTACTGCACATGGCTCAGTACTATGAGAACCGTGTCAATAATGAACAAGATAGGATTGAAAAATGGAAAGGCGATTTAAAAACTAAAGTGCTATTGCAGCAAATTGTTAGGGGCCCCGGAGGGGGTAATTCTCAGGTTAGAGGTCATTATGTCCCGCAGGGAATGTGCCCTTGGGTCCTGTGAATATTAATCAGTGTGCTTATTATCGTCGAGAGGGTCATTGGCGAGCAAAATGCCCCTTCCTTCAACAAAGGTCGAATAATACATTTTGTAATATGGGTAGGCGATCCAGAGGTCGTCCGGGCGTAGGGGGCTCTGGAAGAGGTCAGTTTACACAGGACCCTCAACAACCTTTTTCGCAGGACAATCAGACTCTGAGTGCGGACACTAGGAATATATTTGATCATCCTTCCGCTGCATCTTTATCTGAAGAGCTTCCTTTTGATGATATTCTGTTTCGTTAGGATTGCCCGAAGCAGGGTTTGGAACCTACACCTATTCCCGTCAATCAGAAAGGTCCTTACGTTGAAATGGTGGTGGGAAATAGGAAACATCAGTTTTTGAAAGACACTGGAGCACAGAAGTGTTCCATTGATCATTCGCGTGTTCCAAACATTCCACTCTCAGGGCAAACCCATGTTTCTGTAGGGTTTTCCGGTACACCAGTTGTTTGTCCGATTTCTATACCGTTACCTATTTCTTTGGGTCCCTTTACGGACCAGTGACCTTTTCTGTTGACTCCGGATTGCGGAGAGAACTTGCTGGGGTTGAATTTGTTAAAAGAATTAAATGCAGTGATTTATTGTTCTTCTGATGGAGTGCGCTTGACGATTTCACCACAGCAATTTTCTGCCTCGCAATTTTTGACTAGACCTTTGCCTCCAGAATTCATTGATGTATCAGAGAGCTTGTGGGCTGTCGACGACAATGATGTTGGTGTTTTACAGATCGAGCCTGTTAAGATAGTTTTGAAACATGGAATTGAGCTGCCACGCATTCCACAGTATAAGATTTTGGTTGAGGGTGAGCAAGCTTTGAAATGTATTGTTTCCGATTTTGTGCATCGCGGTGAGATTGAAGAAATTTCAGGAAGTTTGTGTAATATTCCGATTTTACCCGTGTACAAGAAAGGCGATAATGTAATTCCATTCCGTTTTATAATTGATTTACGTGCCATTAATAAAGTTGTGGCACCACAATTTCCAATTGTGCCTGATGTAACGACGATCCTAACCATGATTCCAGCTACAGCTACTTACTTTAGTGTTGTGGACTTAAAGAATGTGTTCTTTAGTATTCCTATACCCAAGGATAGTAGATATTTGTTTGCGTTCACCTTAGGGGGACGCTCGTTTACATTTACTCGTGCACCTCAAGGGTACACAGGGAGTCCTAGTATTTATAGTAGGGCTTTGAAAGAACAACTTGATACCCTTGAATTGCCCTCTACCTGTACTTTGCTTCAGTACGTTGACGATTTGCTTCTAGCTGCTGACTCTGAGAGTGCCTGTAAGGAGGGCACTGTGTTATTACTTATTCATCTAGCTAAGCATAGTCCAAAGCTTCGCTTAAAAAATGTCAATATTGTTGTCAGGAGGTCGCCTATTTAGGCTATCTCCTGTCAAAGGAGGGAAGAAGATTGACACCTGAAAGAATAAAACACATTTCTGGCATGTCTGTCCCAAATACACAGAAGGAAGTTAGGGCCTTGATAGGTATGGCTTCTTACTGTAGGTTGTGGATCCCGAATTTCTCACTAGTGATCAAACCGATGGTGGCTTTGACAAAGAAGGGCATTTCTTCACCATTGCCATGGAACGCGGTACACCAGCAGTCATTTGACTTGCTTAAGACTGCATTATGCTCTGCACCAGTTTTGGGCACACCAAACTATGAAAAGGCCTTTGTATTGTTTGTGCATGAATGTGATGGATGTGCTTTGGCTGTATTAATGCAGGAACATGGAAGGAAGAATAGGCCGTGCGGTTACTATTCTTCCGCCCTTGAGCCTGTAGCATGCGCTTTGCCAAGATGTTTGCACGCTGTTGCTGCTGCTGCGCGTCTGTAAAACAGAGTGAGGGAATGGTCTTAGGACATGATCTAACCCTGATGGTGCCTCACTCTGCAGATGTTCTATTGAACCGAACTCAAACGCAACACCTCACTTCTGCACGGTTGACAAGATATGAATTGATCTTGTTTGCTCCTCACATTCAAATTAAGAGGTGTTGTGTCCTTAATCCGGCTGAACTCCTACCTTTTCCGCAAGATACTACTTGCGGCGATGAAGAGTCACATGATTGTTTGTATACGACCGAACAAGAAACAAGGGGCAGAATTGATTTGAAAGATACTCCTTTGGATAATCCGCAAGGAGAGCTGTTTTGTGACGGCTCCTGCTTTAAACTTCCGGATGGTACATCCACAGCTGCTTATGCAATCACTACATTGAGCACGGTTGTGGAAACTAAGAGAATTACGCATAATTCTGCGCAGGAGGCCGCAGAGATTATAGCATTGACCCGAGCTTGTGAACTCTTCGAAGGGCTTGCAGTAAATATATATACTTATAGTCAGTATGCCTTTGGGGTGGTTCACAACTTTGGGAGACTTTGGTCAGAAAGAGGGTTCCTAACTTCGCATGGCACCAAGATTCAACATGGCTCCCTAATAGTGCAACTACTCTCAGCGCTTGCGCTCCCTACTCAGTTAGCAGTTATGAAATGTGCAGCACATCGAAAGATTGTGGATGATATTGGAAAAGGGAATGCTTTTGCTGATCAGATAGCTATACAAACTGCCACAGATCTTTTCACGGAGATGTATGTTTCAAGGGAGACTGTAGATGCCTATGTAATGGATGAGGGTGTTGGGTCTGTACGGGATATCCAAGCTGAAGCCACGATGGAAGAGTCTAAGAGGTGGGCTGAAGGCTTGGGAAAACTTGATGATGATGGGTGTTGGGTGGACATGGTCGAAGGAAAATGGCTGTTACCTGACGCCTATGTCATGATGATGGTTGTAATGGCACATGGCCCTACACATGTTTGTGCCCAGCAGGTTACGAAAATGTTAGAAAAAGTTTGGGCAAATGACAAGATTTCGAAAATTGCCCAGCACTACGTCCAGAACTGCATGATTTGCCTACAACACAATGTGGGAAAGGGGACATCAACTCCAAGGGGAAGTTTTGGCCCACATTCTGTCCCCTTCGAAGTCATTCAACGATGCAACAATTTAAAGTATGTCCTTGTGGTCATTTGTGCCTTTAGTAAATGGATTGAGGCTTTCCCTGTTAAAGATGCTACAGCCATGACCACTGCGAAAACCATGTTAAAGGAGTACTTCCCCCGGTTCGGTTTGCCAAGAGTTATCTGGTCGGACAATGATCCACATTTTGTCGCCGCTGTAATCCTACAGATATGTACAGCGTTACAAATTGACTCCCCTCAGATGTTCTGCACATGGTTTAATCTCTATCCCTTACTTTCTGCTCTTCTCCATCGCCTTTTCTCGAATACTATTGGCTGCTTGTTTGCAGAGCACCCAAACTGAATCGCAGATTGTTCATAGACTTGATATGATATGATATGGCATTTGTAACGCTCCTTTACACAAGTGTTTCATGGCGCGACTGTCGAAATAGAAAGTATATCGTGCCTCCTATTGTAATAAATATATTTAATATTGGCTTACGCCAAGCTGCTCGAAAGTCGCCTGCGAAAGAAATCTGTGTTACAAGGTCCTGACCTTAAATCCATGTAGGCCGCCATTTTAGGTCAAACCGCCATTTTAGGATTCGTTGTGTAAAAGTCACCCTGTGAGCTAAAATGGTGGACGATGTCATTGCAGAATGCAACATGGCCGTCTTGACCTCTGTACATAGCTAATGTGTAATCTGCCTGCAGGCCAGTTGTTGAGGTCATGAACTGAGACCTTGTCCTTCACTGACCTATGTGTAGAAGGATTACTCGTGCAATGAAAAAACTAATCCACGAGCATATGTTGAGACAATGTATTCAAATACTGAACAGAGAACATCTGTTTAACTACATTGTATTAATGTTTAAGAAGGCCTGCATGGACAACTTTAGAATACACAGCTATTGCATACGCTTGTTGATACATGTATTAAAGGCAAACCAGTTATATGCGGCACGAACCCTAGATCAGTGATATATTAAAAGGAATATTAACCCGAAGTGGGGCTGGGCATCGCGCCCACAAAATATATAAAAAGCGAATGCATTCTAATGTACAGCGTCTCTCACTGAACACACTGAACCATGCTGGAGTTCGTTGTGTTGTACTGAGGGCCGATAGCTATCTGATTTTGCTCTGTTTTTGTAATTGGATTCAGTATAGAATAAAAGTACTTCGTATGTTCCTTTGTAACCCGTGTTCGGGGTATTTCCTTTTGAGGTACTCAGCCTCGATATTCTTCTGTTTGCACACGACGAGGCAAGGGAGGGGGCAGAAAGGGAGGACAGACAACGATCCTAATAGGTCAGGTGTCATTCAGATTGCGCAAGTGCATGGGCTGGTGGAAGGGAGCGTGTGCGGGGGGCAGGGGAAGGGACAGTGCAGTACATGGGAATAGAATAATAACAATAAGTAAAAGTAACGGCCAGCAGGTGGCAAGTGCAAAGGTAAGGCAGACATCAGGTGTCAAGTGCTGGTAGTGGCACTGTAGGGATGCAGAAAACAATCCCTAAGTGCGGGGGTTGCCAGGCAGGCAGTGCATGTGTGTGTGACTGGCGGGGGTGGGACCTGGGCCTGGGATCAGAGGGTGGCCAGGTAACCAGTGCAGATCCAGTTTTGGCCAGGAGGTCAGCAGGGGAGAGGGAGAGAAGGAGAAAAGGCAGAAGCAAAGAGAAAGGTTTTGAGGTGCTTCTGGAACCGGATATGGTTCTCCTCGAGTTTCAGGGAGGCAGGGAGGCTATACCAGAGGAAAGCTCCAGCCGAAGAAAGAGATCTACCACCAACTAATTGCTTGGAGAAGTGACTGACCCTGAGGGAGTTGGAGGCGGATGAACGAAGAGCTCGAGAAGGAAGATATTTAGGAAGAGAGAGCTGAAGTTATTGAGGCACCAGGCCCCAGAATGCCTTGTTGTCAATGCAGAGGGTTTTGAACTTGATCCTCGCAGCCTGGGTTTGATCCCTGGGCTTGAGACCAAAGACAAGTCTTGCAGTCCTTTCTGGATGAGTTGCAGAGGGCGGAGAGTAGAGGCAGGCAGATTTAGTAAGAGGCTGTTGCAGTAGTCCAGCCTAGGGAGAACCAGAGCTCTGGAGACAGTGAGCTTCTGGGGGAAGGAGAGGAAATGTAGAATTCCTCTGAGGAGGTGCAGCTGCTAGTGTGAATTCTTAGAGACGTCAGAGATGTGAAGAGAGAAGGAGAGTTTGGAGTCGAAGATGACCCCAAGGTTTTTAGCCTTGCAGGTTGGAGCAAGAGGAGGGCCAATAGAGGCCAGCCAAAGAGCGACAGGAAAGGAGGGAGCAGGTGTGCCAATGAGAAGAATCTAAGTCTTACTGGCATTAAGGCAGAGATTGTTGGCGGCACACCACTCCTGGATAGCGGCCAGACAGTCAGAGATGAGAGGAGGAGAAGTGCTGGCGGAAGTGAGCCTGAAAATGAGCTGAGTGTCATCCGCATAGCACTGAAAGTTGGGGCAGAGAGCAGCAATGCAGTGGCCAAGAAGTGCCAGGTATAGGATGAACAGTCAGGGAGAGAGGTTAGAACCCTGGGGAATACCACAGGTAGAGAAAAAGATAGCGGAGGGGAAGGACCCACGTTAGACCTGGCAGGGTCGGTCAGAGAGGAAAGAAGTCAGCCACGCCAGGGCCTGACCGGTGATACCCAGGTTATCACGGAGATTTTTGAGCGGGATGACATGGTTGACCGTGTCAAAGGCAGAAGAGAGATCAAGCAAGATGAGGATACAGGGGGTGTTAGAATCAAGGTTGCAGAGTAGGTCTTCATGGATGTTCAGGAGAGCAGTTTCTGTGCTTCTGGCAGTTCTGAAGCCAGACTGATGGCCATGAAGACAACCAACAGATTCAGTGTGGAGATTAAGCTGGGAGATGGCCAGTTTTTCTAGGAGTGTGCCCAGGAAGGGAGTGATGGAGATTGGGCGATAGTTAGCCGGGCAGGAGGGGTCGAGAGAGGGTTTCTTAAGAAGAGAGTGCACAAGGGAGTGGTTCAGGGGGATGGGAAGACTCCGGTGGCAAAGGAGTGGTTGCAGGAGTCGGCCAGAGCAGGAGCCATGTTTTACACACTACCCTCTTCTGCCAGTGAAGGCTGTTAGGAACCTGCTTCCATTTTCATTCCCACAGTCTGCATCGAGGCTCTGCCCTTGATGGTGATGGTTTTTGTCCATCTGAATGCACATGCATCTCTGCCACCCCTTCACACTATTTTCATACTGTTTCTTTTTTACTTGCTCCTCTGAATGACCATAGCATAAAGCTTGCATTCTCAACCCTGTTCACAACTGTGATGCTTTCTCAACCTGCCTCCTTCCTTTCATTTCTCCTCACTATAGCCACAACCTACAGCATTTTACCTTTGACTAGCTGTACCCCATCACTCACTCACACTCTCTTGCTCTCTTTCTCTCTCCTGCTGTGCCCTATTTCTTTCTGTCTCTCTCCCTTTCTCTTTTCCTAGTTCTCTGTGCTCCCTTTTTCTCAGGCACTCTCTCTGTGTCTCTCGCTCTTTCACTTTTTTCTCTCTCTCTCAGTTCCTCTCTCGCCCAGCGCTCTTTTTCTCTCTCTCTGTGTCTCTGAGAGAGACACAGAGAGAGAAAGAGAGTGCTCTCTCTCTCTCTCTCTCTCTAGCAAGTTTTAGCTCTATATGCACTCTCTCTCTGTGTCTTTATCACTCTCCTTCTGTCTCTCTCTCTTACTATCACTCAATGTATCTGTCACTATCATGGGAATAATGTGCGTTGTCAGGTGCGTGTTTGCTAGAGCTACCACAGCTTGCTGACAGCAGTGCGGCCACACACAAATCATAGATATTTTTCAGGGCATTTGTGGATACCAGCTGAGATATTGTATTAACATTGTAGAGTGTCTCTTTTTAATATTTTACAACGTTCATGTATAATGCTCCCATCCATAATATATTGTAGTCCTCAAAACAATGTCAAACTTGTCTTAATGAGCAATACCCATTGTCAAAACTTATAATAACTATATAAAATCATTTCTAGTAGAAGGTTATCATTCCAAGATGAATTGGTTGAAACCCTCCTAATGTACTCCTTTGAAATACCCCTCTTAGAAAGGAGAAGGGTCAAATAGCACCACTGAGGGTTCACTGGGCATTAATGGTCAGCACCTGCCACATAATCAACTCTCAAAGACCACATTGCTTCATTTCCTGGGAAATTGGCAGATGCTATTCTCTTTGGCCCTTAAACAGACTTGTGAATAGCTGCTAGTACTTGTACAAGCTTTATCACCTTTGCCGCAATCTATTCAGCCAGTAATGCCTCCAGTGAAGCCTGTGGCTCAGGTACAGCAAGGACCCGAGGACACCTTTTTGGCTGATGCATGCCCCAGCACCTGGTGCATGTTCCTTTAAAGATGCTTTTCAACAGATTAAGCAATTAATTGAAACATCACTAGTAGGTCGTGTGTCAGCAATATTAGCCAGGGCAGCAGTGGCTCTGGCTAAAACA
Source organism: Ambystoma mexicanum (assembly GCF_040938575.1). NCBI lineage: Eukaryota > Metazoa > Chordata > Amphibia > Caudata > Ambystomatidae > Ambystoma > Ambystoma mexicanum. The sequence goes on from NC_090928.1 coordinate 685,522,506, forward strand.
CCAAGATTGGCTCAGGATTTTCCTCTCTGCCACTGCTACCACTTTGATAAATAAAAGATGTTGGAAATATTCCCTGCTCATGTCCAGGCCTGCAAGGGTTTTCAGATGATTTTCCAAAATTCACAACCTCTGATGAAGTTGAACTGGGAAAATTCAACACTCCCACCTCTTCTGACCTTCCTATTTTGGTACATATTAGAACATGTACCAAAGTTAGACCTAGCCTATGACTAATTGTTTATATTGTACATACTTCACCTATGCCTCATCTGTAAGTTTTAACTACCTCTGTCTGTATATACTGTACATAACTTTACAAATGTATTAATGCAAACGCTATATATATTGTGCCTTGCAACCTATCCTAAGTGCCCTTTTACTCCCGGGTCTGGAGCACTATATAAATAAAATAAACAAACAAACAAACATGTTCTCTCCCAGGAATGGAAGGAGTCAGATGCAACATCTTCCCAAAATGTCTAACCTGCATGAGGAATCTTCAGGTGGACAATCTTTGGCCTAGTACGGCAGAGACAATGGTAGTACCGTGTGAGGATGCTTTCCGTCTGGACTCAAAGAATACGTGGAATTTCCAATGATTAATAAGTCTAAGCATCATCACATTTCGCTTCGATTGACAGATTTGGCAGACAGTGTCGAATGTACAAACCTCCTGGTGAAGATGAATAAACTGGCTCAGTTTTAATTTGAGATGCCTAAAACACTCTGGGCCTCATTACGACCCAGGCGGTAAGTTACCGCCTGGGCCGTGACTTTACCACCATGGCGTAAACTACGTTTACGCCATGGTGGTTGGCGGACTTACCGCCCCATTCCGAGGTCGGCGGGGCGGTAAGTCCCCAATCCCCATTTACCCTTCCCCATTCCCATTTTTGCCCCATAGGGCATAATGGGAGTGGGGAAGGCGTTAATTACGCCACCGTAAATTACGGTGGCGTAATTAACATCAAGTTCCCTTACCGCCATGGTTATTTACACCCGCTAGAAGCAGGTGTAAAATCCGCCATGGCGGAAAGGGAACTCGTGATTGGCGGTAAGGGGTCGGCGCAGCTAACGCTGGCGCTAACCCCTTACCGCCAGGGTCGTAATGAGGCCCTCTGAAATCTCTAGCCTTGGCATGGTGCACTAGCATTGGCCTTGTCAGAAAATGTGGCTTTTTTGCAGACCAGCAAGATCAATGGCCTGACACTTTATATGTGTAAGTTAGAGCTTTAAGAGAGTTTTACCATCACATACTTTCTACCATCATCTATCATTGTGCAAAGTGACAAATATTTGTTTGTATTGTGATGTGGTTTTACATTAAAACCTTACACAAACATTACAAAATATACCAAAATAAATGTAATACCAGATTTCATCGAAAGAATAGCAAAACCTTACTCAGATTAAGTGTATGTTACTCCTACTTTTAAATGGATTACAATAAATGTGCATGTCGTCAAATATATGTAATCAGTGACAAACAATCATTGATAACAAATGTCGGATTATCAGGAACTTTGGAACTTTCTACCTCATGTATATCATATAAAATAAATCTAATCAACGCAAATAACAAGGAAATGTTTCCACCCACCATTAGTCTTGACCATAAACCTTCACCAGCATGTACAAATGTAGAACCTGCAAATCCCTGAAAACCTGTTTTTATAAGAGTAAATGTATTTGGACAATATATAATGAGGTGCTTCAATGTTTCCTGTTTATCGGGGAAACAATAGATTCTGCAAGTTCTCTCTTCTTTTAATAGGCATTCTGGGACCCAGAAATTCTAAGGTTGGAGCTTAATTTAGCTTAAACCTCATATAGATAATTTGCGCTGTATTACAAGGAAAAGGTTTAATGGATCTCGGGACGACATCTCACTTTCTAAAGAAACGTGCATAATCCGGATAAAGTGAGTATGACTGAAATTGGTCATTGGTGAGCATCCAGTCAAATTGGTAACTTTTACTCTTGTTCTGTGAAGGGTTATGGGTTCATTCCCATTTGTCCAACCCAATTTCCAATAACAAATTCTCTAAAGCATGTGCACAGCACAGTCAACGATGGGACAGATTTGTCATTAAGAACATGGTTAACATCACAGAAAAGATTATTAGCTGGAGGACTAAGGATCATAGACAATGTTCACTTTTCCCATTGACCCAACATCTGTAGGGACATCAAACCCAATTCATGTCTAACAATACAGTTTGGCAGGGATGGCGCAAAGCCCAGGACTTGCTTCCAGACTTTCCCTTCAAGAGAATTGAGGAAAGGGCCCAGGTCAAAAATCAGAGGTAAAAACTATTTTTGTGGAATAACATTTTATCAGTGGTAGTAGAGAGTACTTACAGTGTCAGAAATACCTGGGCCTGCATTGGTTTAATCTTGGCTTGCAGAATTTCTGTCACCATACGTCAGTATGTCGACTCTCTCCAGTTTAGTTGACCCCGTGGACCAATAAACAGTTTTTGGAGCACGCTTCTTCAAGACGATTACAATATTTGATTTTTTTATGTTTATCCATGAGTTGTTTTGTTCTGCATAAAGTACAATGCATTCAAGTTCCTTTGTAGTTCAATCAGAGTGGGCTAAAAAAAAGAAAATCAGCAAATGCCTAACAGCGAAAGGGCATTAACTCTTATTTTACTGGAAGGCAATTTACCTCCGCCCACAAATTATCGATGTCTGCTATGTATAGGTTAAAAATCTTTGGGGCCAAGATACAACATTGCCTTAGGCCAGTGTAAGTAGTTATAACACAAGACAAGGCCCCCTGATTATTTAGTCTAACTTGGAGTGAAGTATTTTCATATAAGAGCATGATTAGCCTCAAGAGACCTTCAGGAAGCCCACCATTTTTCAGTTTCTGCCAAAGATTCTCCCTGTTTACTCTATCGAAAGCATTTGACATGTCCATACTAGCTATGTATATACTGTTTGCTGTATTGACTTGAGTCAGAGCATGAAGATGCATTAATAAAGTTCAATTTAATGAGGTAATGAGTCTCAGCAGAGTCCAGTTTGAAATTTGGGGATGAGATTTAACTTTTCAACTCAAAAATTTAACTGATTCAATAAAAGGGCAGCAAAAAGCTTACTTCATTCTTTAATGTGAATTTAGTAATTCAAACTTTTACACATGGACACATTTAAAAACAGCAGTTAACATAGCACTTAAAAACAAAAATATCATGATTCCATAACATTCAATGAGTACAAAACAGCCATCTTATAGTTATAAAACGACATAATAGTAAAAAGAGAAACATTCAAGTTTAAAAGCCGTATTAAAAAGGACGATGTGAGAGTAATGAAAATACATCAATATGGGTTAATCGAGGGTGGGAGAGAGGAATGAGCTATGCGCCAAATTGTTAAATAAGTGAGATAATCAAGTAAGCTTGTGGTGACCAGCTGCCCTAATAACCAGGGGTTTGGCGTAATAGATGGCATCCAAAATTGGTCAGACCCGTAATCACCAAATTTCTCATAGCTTTTAGAGTTAAAATTAATCAAGAGGGGAGACCACCAGGGGGCGCGGAGCATGTTGGACGCGTGAGGCTCGCGTTCTGCCAGCACCGCAGGGCCTAGTGTGCCATTCCAGTCCCCTGCCGGGAGTTTCGAGTGGAGCCGGACCGGGGCCCCGGAGGAGCATTGCCAGGAGGACGCCCGCAACGGAACTCATTGTGCACCTGGGACCCCGGAGACAGTTCACCCCACAGCGCCACCGGTCCCCGAGAGGACCGCAGCAGGGCCCATGAGCCGCCCATTGGGCTAGTGACAGGGGCCCTCCAACTCACCTCCTGAACACAGATGCCCGAACGGAAACCCGCGCATAGCAGGGCCTACTGAGGAGGAGCCCGGGCCTAGAGTGCAGACCCCGCGGGCGTGACGGACACACGGCGGGCCCCAGCAGGAACCAGGAAGAGGTGAGGAGATTGCGGGGGGAAGCCGTACAGAGAGGATATAGTGGTGAGGGCCTGCCCCCCTAACCCCCCTCGATCCCTCCAGGGCCATACCTGGGTGATCCGCTCTCATAGAAAGTGGGACAAGTCGACTTCACCCCCTGAAAGCCCTCAGGCCTCCCCCCGGACCTGGCAGCAGAGGCTCACCCTGAGAAATGGGCCACCATCCCCAAGTATTGGGACCCCCAAGGAGTCCCTGGCCAATGCCAGGGCCCCCATTCAGGAACACGGTATCCCGGAAACAAAGAGGGACCGGGGCCACTAAGTGGAACATTGGGACTGGGCCAGGAGTGTCCATATAGCGCCACCACGCCAAGGTGCATCAAAAAGGTAAAATTCTGGAGCAGACCCCAGCCACTAGTGCAATCATCTCTCTCCAACGCTTTCGCCGGTCGCACACAGCCCCGAGTGAGGTTCACAGAGCCACCATGCCCACAGGTAGCGACCCCCCCTCCGCAGCACTAACTAAGGACAATCTCAAGGACATTCTCCAGGAGATTAAAGCAATCTGCACAGATATATAAGCCCCACTAGTAGATCTCAGAGGGAGAGTGGATACCCTAGATGAAAAAATTAAGGAATGGAAAATAACCACCTCCAGACAGATTTGTTGGACATGAAGTAGGAGGCGAGGCTAACAGACATAGAAATAAGAGAGGAGGATATAATCCTGAAGATGGACAATTTAGAAAACAGGGAACGCCGAAATAATCTGGGTGTGACTCAGCAAAGAGGGGGGAGCAGCAGCCGATGTGGGAAGGAAAGTCCAAGGCCTCATAAACCAACTCTTCACATTAGAAGGGGGCAAGGACGTCCAGCTGGAAAGAGCACATCGAGGTGGAGGTGGTGGAGGGGGAGGCCCAAGGTCCATCGTTGTGCGTTTCCTCCGCTACAGAGAGAACATGGAGGTTCTGGAGAAGGCAAAAAGGCTCGAGAGCTTCATCTTTGAAGGAGATACAATCAGGATCTACCAAGACCTCTCAACCCTCACCTGCAGAAGAGAGCGTCGTCCGCTCACCCAGTGGCTCATTAGCCAGGACATAAGATATAGGTGGTCTTTCCCATTCGCCCTATCATTCGAACGTGCTGGCGTAGACTATAGAGTGATCAGCGGCAAAGAAGCCTCACAAGTGCTGCAGGTGCTCAAGGGAGACATCCCGGAGGAAGGAAATGAGGTGGGCATACAGGCACCACCGGAAACCAGCAGAGAACCAGAGGGCCCTTGGTCTACAAAGAAGAAGATAAAGGGCAGAAGAAAATTCAAGAAACCAAACACCCCCACGTTGGATACTGGAGAGGACTAGGTGGATAAAGACTCGCCAGCAGGGAACGCAAGGGCTCGAGTCAAGCAACCCCGGCCGGGGACGCAGAGCTCGCCAAGGGAACTGCGGTGGATGGACATGTATTCACCGTGGTGGCTTGCCCGTTGGCAGGCGTCGCAAATAGGGGTGGGTTGAGGCCGGTGGTAAGGAAGGGAGTTGGGGCTAGGGATTCTCGGGCTCAGTGCCGATCCAGCTTCATATGGGAACGGAGCAGCCCTTACAGGACCGGGAAGACGATGCACACAAGGCAAAGAACCAATGGCAGACAATGAAAGGAAGGGCCGGGTCGAGACACTCAGGATAGGCTCTCTTAACGTTAAGGGGCTAAACTCCCCAGCAAAGCTCTCCCTCCTGGGGAGGGAAATGAAGAACGCCAAAGTAGATGTCCTCTTTGTCCAAGAAACTAGAACGGTGAAGGGGGAGGAGAGGGCCATCCCGGGATCGCAGGTGGGCCAGACCTTCTGGGCATCCGGCCACACAAAGAGAGGCGGAGTCGGCATCATACTACATAGAAATCAAAGGCTCACTGAGGTAACCAGGTGGGGAAGGGAGGACGGGAGAGCCATGGTGGTGTCAGGTAATCTGCATAACTCCAGAGTCACCCTAGCAGTCTTATACTGCCCCAACGTGGGTCAGATCGAATTCATACAAGAAGCAATGGGAGAGGTGACGGCCAAAGCAGAAGGGCTTCTATTCCTGGGTGGAGATTTCAACATGTGGGCAGACCGGGAGCTGGATCATAGTGGAAAGGCCATTTTGCTAGGCAGCAGAGGGGGATGACCACAGGGGAAATTCCGGGACCTGATGTGGGATCACGGGTTGGTGGACATATGTAGGGAGCTACATCCGACCGGAAAGGGATACACCTTCTACTCTGCAGTCCATGGCATTAGGACGAGAATAGATTATCTCTTCACAGAGCACCAGAACATGAGCAGAGTAGAATCTTATGACATCCGCCCGGTCAGCTGGTCTGACCACGATCTGGTCTGGTCAGACCTTAGCATATCAGGCCTGAAACCCAGGGAATCCCTATGGAAATGTAACAACTTCCTACTTCGGGATGTGGTCTTTAAGGAAGAGATGGTAACGGCGATTAGAGAATATTTTTAACTGAATGACACTGGAGAGGTTATCCGAGAGACGGTATGGGAGGCGGCAAAGGCAACCTGGAGAGGCAGATTGATTAGTGAAGGGGATTCCAAAAAAAGGATTAGGACCCTCCTGGCTCACAGATTGTGGTCAGAGATAATAGCACTGGAGAGGTCGGAAGGGAAGGGGGAGGAGGAGAGGGACCTGGGCAGCGCAAGAGGGAAGAGGCAAGAACTGAGAGAACTGGAGATGGGCAAAATCGTAGCAGGCCTCCAACACCTGCATCAAAGATATTATGAAAAAGGCAATAAGGTCGACGCTATGCTGATGGCCAAACTCAGAGGCCAGCGGGCGGACAGATGGGTGGCAAGAATTGCAATCGGGTTAGAGGGGGAAAGATCTGACCTGGAAGGCATAGCAGAGAAATGTGCCGGTTTCTGTGAGGCCCTTTACGGGAGGGAAGGGGAGGCAGAGAAGGAAGCACTCGAGGCATACCTCAATGGGGTCACGCTCCCTGTCCTTGGAATCCCAGAAGCATCTGCCCTAGATGCCCCAATAACGGAGGAGGAGGTACTTAAAGCAATCGGGAATATAGCTGGGTAGGGCCCCAGGGGAGGATGGGTTCACCGCAGACTTTTACAAGGCCTTTGCGGGCCAACTGGCGGGGTTCCTGGCAGGCCTATTTACTAACATCATGACGACAGGGAGGGCACCCCCGTCCTTTGGCAAAGCATTAATTACGGTGATCCCAAAGGAGGGGAAGGATCCAGCAGACTGCTGGTCCTACAGACCAATCTCCCTCCTGAATGTGGATGCAAAACTATTCACCAGGATTATTGCCACAAGATTGGACGGCCATATGCCGGGACTAATCCACTCTGACCAGGTGGGCTTCATACAGGGGAGACAGGGGGCGGACACCCTCTGTAAATCTCTGCATGTCATGATGGAGGCAGCCCCGAAGGGGGATAACCTGGTCCTGGTGGCCATCGACGCGGAAAAGGCATTCGACCGGGTGGACTGGGGGTTTTTACATGGGGTTCTCGAGAAACTGGGTTTCGGAGTGGGGATCAGGCAAGCCATTAAGGCCCTATATGCAGACCCATCGGCTAGAGTCACGGTTAATGGGCGCCTGTCACGCATTTTTAGCCTCCAAAGAGGGACGAGGCAAGGCTGCCCCCTCTCCCCGCTCCTGTTTGCCATGACCATGGAGATACTTGCGGAATACCTCAGAGGTTCCCCGATGGTACGTGGTATTGACGTGGGAGACCGGACCTTTGAACTCGGCCTTTATGCAGATGATATTCTGCAACACCTGAGGGAACCCTCTAGATCAGTCCCAGCCGCCCTACAGGTTATAGAATGTTTTGGTCGCTTTTCAGGTTTCAGGGTAAATATAGGCAAGTCAATGATCTTCCTCTTTGCACCAGATACAGAAAGAAACCTGGTCGAACTGACTCCCCTGGGCCTCCAAATCTGCACTGAAGGGATAAAATACATCGTCATCCCAACATCGTCAGACCCACTGAGGACTTGAGCCAGGCAAACTACCCCCCACTGTTCGATAAATGATTCAGCGATATGGAGGGATGGGGGAAGGGGCAAATCTCGTGGATGGGAAGAATAAATGCCATAAAGATGAATCTCCTCCCCAGGGTGCTATATGTTTTCCAGATTCTCCCGTTGGAGGCCCCGGAAGCCCACCTCAGAGAAGCCAAAAAGCACATAATGAAATTCATATGGCAGGGCCAGAGATCTAGAATAGGATGTGAAACCCTCACCCTCTCCAAAGAAAGAGGGGGGGTCACCCACCCAGACCTGCGGACCTACCACAGAGTGGCCCAATTTAGGGCTCTGGCCCCTCACCTTAGAGAGGACCCCAACAAACAATGAGTCTACCTCGAAAACTTGCTCCTGAGCCCAGTCACCGTAAGCGAATGGTTATGGGTCCCAATGAAAAAGCTCCCAATAAGAATCAGAGATCACCCGATACTGGGAACAATGTGGAAAGTATTAGAAGGGAAGGGAAATGGGGAGAAGGTGACAACATGGCCTTCCCCACTGAGCCACATTTGGTCCACGCCAGTGTTATAAGAAATCCCAGGCCACAAACACTACCAGTCCTGGTTCGATGCTGGACTCTGCAGGGTTGGCCAGCTGGTGAGGGAGTCCTAATGAAACCGAAACTAAAGCCTTGTATACAAAGAAAACTCACCCCAGTTGAGAAAATCCTAGACACCCATGTAGAAATGAAAGGGCTCATCTCACTCCTCTATGGAGCTTTCTTGCCCCCCGGGAGGGAACAACCAAAAGCCTTAGAATAAAATGGGAGAGGGATCTGGGCTGTGGAATCGGGGACGGTCACTGGGGGTGACTCTGCAGCAGGTCATTTAAAACATCGATCTCTTGCCAATATAAGATGCATACCATCAAACTCCTACACAGGTGGCAGTATGACCCGATCACCCTTTCTAGGATGTTCCCGGATGTAGTCCCGTTGTGCTGGCACGGATGCGGGGAAAAAGCCAACTATTGGTACATGTGGTGGTCATGCAGGAAGGTCCAAGCCTACTGGTCAGAAGTGCTCAGCTGGCTTAGGGAGGCGGGAGAGGGGGTATTCCCACAAGACCCAATTTTGATAATATTTGGACTGCAGCAAAAAGATGAACACTGGGAAAAATTACCAGATCTCACACACTCCCTATTGTTGGCAGCCAGAGCAGCCCGGGCTAGAACGTGGAAGAGGACCGCCCTTCCCACAAGGAGAGAATGGGTGACAGTGGCCAAGGACATCTACTTTATGGAAAGATTTACGGCAGCAATACAGGGTTCAAGTGCCCAGATAGAGACCGACTGGCTGCAAATCAATGAGGTGTTTGCCAACACGGAGGTCTCGCCCGGAGGACCCCATGGGCCCTTGACCCGGCCCGAAACACGCCTTGTCATAGAACACATTGACTCTGAACCAGGAGAGTCGGTTAACCACTGACGATCTTAAGCCTGGTCGGAGCTGCCCTAAGTGGTTTAGCATGGACAAGCGGATCGAGGGTCCCGAGACAATGGGTTAGGTGGGTGGGGGGAGGGGGGTCTATAAACATCAAGGAATAATGGCTTACATTTGGATTTGTTGTGGGCATGTGCCCAAAGTTTATGTTCTGAAAAAGCTTGCTGTTACCTTTAAAAACCAATAAAAATTGAATTAAAAAAAAAAATTCATCAAGAGGCTACAATTGATAAGCACATGTCGAGCAGTTTCAATATCTTGATAACATATCCTGCATAGTCGGCCCTCCCTGGCCACCCCAATCCAGGCACCTATGCCAGCGAAGACTGGCAACTGTTTGCCACGCAAGTATAAAATAAATCATATAATGGGCCTCATTACACGGTAGGCGGTGAGCCATGGCGCTATTAGCGCCATGGCTCATGCCGGTAAAATACCGGCACCGCCTTGGCGGAAAGGGGATTTACCGCCCCATTCCAAGGTTGGAGGGGCGGTAAATCCCCCTTCCACCATTGCCCTTCCCCATTCCCATTTCTGCCCCATAGGGCTCTATGGGAATGGGGAAGGCGCTAATTACGGCACCGCAATTTTGCGGTGCCGTAATTAGCTCTGAGGTCCCTTAGCGGGTTGGATTTTAACGCCTGCAAAAAGCAGGCGTTAAATCCCCCAACCCGCAAAGGGACCTCGTAGTAAGGCGGTAAGGATTTACCGGTACTGGTATTTTACCGGTACCGGTAAATCCCTACCGCCATCCGTGTAATGAGGCCCAATGACACTTAATAAGATAGCTACGGGGTTAGTTAAGGAAATTGCCTTGGTTAGTATGATTCATGTACTTGGCTTTGCCTGTCAGATAGGTAAGGGACTGGATTCTGTCCTATTCTATCTTCCTTTTCACATGACGATAAAGGTGGAAATCAATAAAGGTGGCTGGGGGGTTATTCACCCCTATTTCAAAGAAATGGCTTCTAACCATGTGGTCTAGCTTAACGAACCAACAACTGTGAGAACACCTCTCCTGGTGGGCCTTAACTAACCTTAGCAAAGGGTTGCCATTCCCCTTGGGGTAGGTGATGTTTGCCCAAAGTCTACAAGCAGACATTTTCCAACAGGCCACTAGTGATGGAAGTCCCAGCTCGATTCTGATAAACTCAAGGTAGGCCCAAGAGGGAATGTAGTATTTTCGCCTGTAGTGTCACCAACCACTTAACAGGGAGTTCTAGATAGGTCTCTAAACCATAAGGTATAGTGGCTACGATAGACATCTTGTAAGCTCAAACCTCCCCCAATCATATTTTTAGTTTAGTTTTGGGCAGCCACTTCTTCCAGGCCCTAGTCTGAATATTATTTGACAGGTGTGTGGCGAAACGGTTATTTCGTAAGTAAACACCCAAGTTTAAAAGAGTTGTCTAGTATCACTATAGGCCTGTAATTTGTATGATTATTTCTGTCACCTTTGTTGTTTCTATAGGGGAATGATGCTAGAAAGATGCCAAGTAGAGAGAATAAGGTCTCCCTGAATGACATCCTCAAATAAATGACCTACAATGAAGGCCCATAGCTCAGGTTTGATTTTGATTATGATGGGTGCTAGATGATCTGGACCCGGGACATTTGAAGGCTTCATTTTTCAAATCATAGATACAATTGGTCTAATTACAAGTGTGCCGGTCTGGAAACAATGGTGCTGGCTTACCGGCACTGTCATTTCCGGACTGGCACACAACTCTGCTGGGAGGGTGTCCTCCCACTCAACAGGTCAGATCTGCCGGGCGGGACGGCACCCACTCGCAGAGTTTTCACGGGAGCACCAGCACCGTTAGGAACGGTGCCAATGTTCCCGCGTCCCCATTCCCACAGAGTCCTTTTGGACTTTTGTACTCTGTGGGAATGGGGACTAACGAAATTACTGGCGCCTGACTTCCCAGCCTCTGGACTTGGAATAGCCCAGTGGCACCCGGAAGTCAAGTGCAGGTAAATTATTCCAAGTCTGGTGTCAACCCGCCGTTAGCACCAGCAGGGTTACGGAATAAGGCCCAATTTCTTTTTTGGCAAAGATACCTACCCGTACTCCAAGTTCATGTCCAGAGACAAAATCAGTTGGTTCTTGATTAATGATCGGGCATAAATGCCCCTGAATTGGGAGACCCAAACAGTTTCCTCAATACAATTGTTTTGTTTAAATTCAGTTGGATTTCTAATACCATCTGTGATCTCCCAAAAAGAGGATGTTCTCTGACCATTTAGGCAATAAAGATTCTCTTGGCTATCTTTAATGTAAATTGAATACTGAAGCCCTTTACAACTAGGTCAAATTGTGTTTTTCTAGTGTTTGTGAGGTCTGTGTGCTTGCGGCTCCCAAGCCTCTCCTCCGCTATCTCCTTTCTGGTTTTCCGCTGCATCCCACCTCCCAACGCACCCACGGGCTGGGATTGGTTCATCCCCTTGGTCTTAACTGACCATACCAGGGCAGCCCCCTGCCCAACAGCCCCCACAGCTAAGGGCCAGAGGCAAAGGGCGGCTCGTATGGAAGCGGCTCCAGATCGTATTGGCAGGTATCAGCAGGAGAAGCAAGAAGCCAATAGCCTGCCATCAACCAGCACCAACCATGAACAGTAAGTGTGGCAAGGGTGGGGACTGAAGCAATTACTTCACTCCAGAAAGCCCTTCCACTCTTACTTAAAGCTTTCCTGTGTTACATCGTGCTGCTCCATGTTAAGGTCAATCGATTATTTTTACTCTAATAGCGTAACTGTGTTAAAATTTGAATTTAGAAAGTGTGCCCAACGACATTGAGTGTGCCCTAATAGAGTCACTGTGCTAAAGTTTGAATTTAGAAAGTGTGCCCAACATCAGTGAGTGTGCCCTAATAGCGTCCCTGTGCTGAATCTTGCATCTGGATTGTGTGCCCTAATAGCATCACTGTGTTAACATTTGAATTTAGAAAGTGTGCCCAACGACATTGAGTATGCCCTAATAGCATCTCTGTGCTGAATCCTGCATCTAGATTGTGTGCCCAACATCATTGAGTGTGCCCTAAAAGCGTCACTGTGATAAAGTTTGAATTTAGAAATTGTGCCCAACAACACTGAGAATGCCCTAAGAGCATCTCTGTGCTGAATCTTGCATCTAGACTGTTTACTCAACAACATTGAGTGTGCCCTAATAGAGTCACTTTGTTAAAGTTTGAATTTAGAAAGTGTGCCCAACGACTTTGAGTGTGCCCTAATAGCGTCTATGTGCTGAATCTTGCATCTAGACTGTGTACTCAACAACATTGAGTGTGCCCTAATAGTGTCACTGGGCCTCATCACGACTTTGGCGGTAACCCTTAATACCGCCGGATTTAATGGTCCGCCAAATCAGGACTTCGGCGGATTTCGCCCCAGCTCTGAGCTGGGGGGAAATCCACCGAAAATTCGTGCTCATACTGCCGGCGGGAAATCCGCCGGCGGTATTAGCGCGAAATTTCCCCATTGAGCCCAATGGGGAATGAGGCATTCCCGAATGGGCTCAATGGGGAATGGGGATTGACATTACCGCCGAACTCGTGATCCGGCGCTATTAGCGCCGGGGAGTTCGGCGGTAGGGCAGATAGCGCCGACGCTAATAGCGCCGGCGTTACCGCCCACGTCGTGATGAGGCCCACTGTGTTAAAGTCTGAATTTAGAAAGCGTGCCCAACGGCATTGAGTCTGCCTTAATAGTGTCTCGGTGCTGAATCTTGCATCTAGATTGTGTGCCCATCATCATTGAGTGTGCCCAAATAGCGTCATTGTGTTAAATTTTGAATTTAGAAAAATGTGCCCAACAACATTGAGTGTGCCCTAATAGCGCCTCAGTGCTGAATCTTGCATCTAGATTGTGTGCCCAACATCATTGAGTGTGCCCTTATAGCGTCACTGTGTTAAAGTTTGAACTTAGAAAGTGTGTACAACATCATTAAGTGTGCCCTAATAGCATCTCTGTGCTGAATCTTGCATCTAGATTGTTTGCCCTAATAGCGTCACTGTGTTAAAGTTTGAATTTAGAAAGTGTGCCCAACAACATTGAGTGTGGCCTAATAGCATCACTGTGTTAAAGTTTGATTTTAGAAAGTATACCCAACAACATTGAGTGTGCTTTAATAGAGTCACTGTGTTAACACTTGACCTTAGAAAGGGTGCCCAACACAATACTCAGTGTGCCCTAATAGCATCTCTGTGCTGAATCTTGCATCTAGATTGTGTGCCCTAATAGCGTCACTGTGTTAAAGTTTGAATTTAGAAAGTGTGCCCAACAACATTGAGTGTGGCCTAATAGCATCACTGTGTTAAAGTTTGATTTTAGAAAGTATACCCAACAACATTGAGTGTGCTTTAATAGAGTCATTGTGTTAACACTTGACCTTAGAAAGGGTGCCCAACAAAATACTCAGTGTGCCCTAATAGCATCTCTGTGCTGAATCTTGCATCTATACTGTGTACCCAACATCATTGAGTGTGCCCTAATAAGAGTCACTGTGTCGAACACTGCACCTAGATTGTGTGCCCAACATCATTGAGTGCGCCCTAATAGCGTCTCTGTGCTGAATCTTGCATCTAGATTGTGTACCCAACATCATTTCTGTGTGCCCTAAAAAGAGTCACTGGGCCTCATTACGAGTCCGGCGGTAACCGAGGCGGTAAAACCGCCTGGTTACCGCCAGACTCGTATTACCATTCCGCCTCCGTGACTCGCGGAAATACCAGGGCATTACAACCCTGGTGTCCCGGGAATTCCGGAAGTGGAATGGTGTTAATCCCCATTCCCATTGAGTCCCATAGGACTCAATGGGAACGGGGATCATGGAAAAACCGGCACCATCTCGTGATGGTGCTGGTGTTTCCACGTCCGCCTGCAGGCGGGTGGTGTTAAACCTGGCTGGTTTGACGCCTCCGCCTGCAGGAGTTGTGATCGCCCGGCATGGAAACAACGGTGGCGGCGGGTTTACCGCCACCGTTGTTTCCATACCGGGTGATTTGTAATGAGGCCCACTGTGTTGAACCCTGCACCTAGATTGCGTGCCCAACATCATTGAGTGTGCCCTAATAGCGTCTCTGCACTTAATCTTGCATCTAGATTGTGTACCCAACATCATTGAGTGTGCCCCAATAGTGTCTCTGTGCTGAATCTTGTATCTAGATTGTGTGCCCTAATAGGGTCACTGTGTTAAAGTTTGAATTCAGAAAGTGTACCCAACAACATTCAGTGTGCCCTAATAGAGTCACTGTGTTAACGTTTGAACTTAGAAAGTGTGGCCAACAACACTCAGTGTGCCCTAATGGCATCTCTTTGCTGAATCTTGCATCTATACTGTGTGCCCAACAACACTGAGTGTGCTCTAATAGCGTCTCTGTGCTGAATCTTGCATCTAGATATCTAGATTGTGTGCCCAACATCATTGAGTGTGCCCTAATAGCGTCTCTGCGCTGAATCTTGCATCTAGATTGTGTGCCCTGATAGCTTCACTGTGTTAAATTTTGAATTTAGAAAAATGTGCCCAACAACATTGAGTGTGCCCTAATAGCGCCTCAGTGCTGAATCTTGCATCTAGATTCTGTGCCCAACATCATTGAGTGTGCCCTTATAGCGTCACTGTGTTAAAGTTTGAATTTAGAAAGTGTGCCCAACGACATTGAGTGTGCCCTAATAGAGTCACTGTGTTAAAGTTTGAACTTAGAAAGTTTGTACAACATCATTAAGTGTGCCCTAATAGCATCTCTGTGCTGAATCTTGCATCTAGATTGTGTGCCCTAATAGCGTCACTGTGTTAAAGTTTGAATTTAGAAAGTGTGCCCAACATCATTAAGTGTGCCCTAATAGCATCTCTGTGCTGAATCTTGCATCTAGATTGTGTGCCCTAATAGCGTCACTGTGTTAAAGTTTGAATTTAGAAAAATGTGCCCAACAACATTGAGTGTGCCCTAATAGCGCCTCAGTGCTGAATCTTGCATCTAGATTCTGTGCCCAACATCATTGAGTGTGCCCTTATAGCGTCACTGTGTTAAAGTTTGAATTTAGAAAGTGTGCCCAACGACATTGAGTGTGCCCTAATAGAGTCACTGTGTTAAAGTTTGAATTTAGAAAGTGTGCCCAACGACATTGAGTGTGCCCTAATAGAGTCACTGTGTTAAAGTTTGAACTTAGAAAGTTTGTACAACATCATTAAGTGTGCCCTAATAGCATCTCTGTGCTGAATCTTGCATCTAGATTGTGTGCCCTAATAGCGTCACTGTGTTAAAGTTTGAATTTAGAAAGTGTGCCCAACGACATTGAGTGTGCCCTAATAGAGTCACTGTGTTAACATTTGAACTTAGAAAGTGTGCCCAACACCACTCAGTGTGCCCTAATAGCATCTCTGTTCTGAATCTTGCATCTATCCTGTGTACCCAATATCATTGAGTGTGCCCTAATAAGAGTCACTGTGCCGAACCCTGCACCTAGATTGTGTGCACAACATCATTGAGTGTGCCCTAATAGCGTCTCTGTGCTGAATCTTGCATCTAGATTGTGTACCCAGCATCATTTCTGTATGCCCTAATAAGAGTCCCTCATTACGACCCTGGCGGAAATCGCGGTGCTAAATGCACCGCGGAGCACAGCGGAAAGCTGCAGATAGCGCCATGGAGGTTGGCGGATTTTCCGCCCCATGCCGACCTTGGCGGGGCGGTAAATCCCCAATCCCCATTTTACCCTTCCCCATTCCCATTTTTGCCCCATAGGGTATAATGGGAGTGGGGAAGGCGTTAATTGCGCCACCGCAAAATACGGTGGCGTAATTAACATCAAGGTCCCGTAGCGCCATGGATTTCTCCGCCCGGAAAAACCAGGCGGAAAACGTTCCATGGCGCTACGGGAACTCGTAGTAGGGCGGACGGGTCCGCCGCGAATAACGCTGGCGTAAACCCACTCCGCCAGGGTCGTAATGAGGGCCACTGTGTTGAACCCTGCACCTAGATTGTGTGCCCAACAACATTGAGTGTGCCCTAATAGAGTCACCGTGTTAACGTTTGAACTTAGAAAGTGTGCCCAACAACACTCAGTGTGCCATAATGGCATCTCTTTGCTGACTCTTGCATCTAGATTGTGTACCCAACATCAGTGAGTGTGCCCTAATAGAGTCGCTGTGCTGAATATTGCATCTAGATTGTGTGCCCAACATCATTGAGTGTGCTCTAATAGCGTCTCTGTCCTGAATCTTGCATCTAGATTGTGTGCCCTAATAGCTTCACTGTGTTAAAGTTTGAATTTAGGAAGCATGCCCAACAACATCAAGTGTACCCTGGTAGCGCCACTCTGTTGAAGCTAAAAGTAGAAAATGTGCCCAGCAACACTAAGTGTGCCCTAAAAATCTCACTGTGTCGTCCCAAAGCCTCACTGGGTTGAATCTTGCAGCTGGAATGTCTGCCCAGACAACCCTGAGCATCCACTGGGGCTTTTCTGTGTTGAATCGTGCAGCTACATACTGGAGTCAAGCGATATTGAGTGTACCCTTTAATTTCACTGTACAGTGAATCCACTGTGCTAAATTACACTTCCTGATATTACAACCAAGCCTTAACTCCGCTCGCGCCTCGCCATGACTCCATTCCTCCCAGCTAGGTCCAGGGTGAGAGCCTCACTCTGGAGCGCCTGCCACTCCCCTCCCCTTAACTCCTCTCCCTCCCATCTCAAAACATACTAACCCCCTACCATGATCTCATCCCACCCCCTATCCAACTCCCAAGCTAGAGGAGCCTGATGGCGTGCCAACCATCCGAAGACCTCTGTTTCTCCCGACCCTTCCACTAACCTGCCTCCGAGCATACTGTCCCCCTCCCCCTCTCTACCCATGAGGTCACCCCCCCTTCCCACCACTGAACCCCCCACCTGCCCACTCAGTCCCACCTCCACCCTCCCACCACCTTCCCTTTCCTTCTGTCAAATCCCACTAACATCCACCACCCACCATATTCCTTCTCCTCCCTAAAAACTGCATGTCTCACCCTGGCAAGAACAGTGGCCACATCTCCATTGCCATCCGACCCCCCTACCCTTTCACACACACCAACTGTACTCAAACCCCTGGAAAAAAGAAAACGAGCATGGTCCCCTTCAATCTCCCACTACTCCTCACCCCTCCTTCCTCTACCCATCCCCTCAATCTCTCACCCTCCACATCACAACCCCCCTCACCCCACTTCCAACCTCTCTCCCTCGACTTCTCGCCTAACTCACCTACCATTCCTAACCCATGCGACTCACCCTTGAATACCCAGTCCCAAATCCCTCTGCCCAACTGCCCTCCCGCATACACCCACCCAACTTCATTCACCCTATCCTCCGCCTCCCTACTCTTCCCAACCTCCATAGACCCGTCCGCATCATTCACCTCCCAGATCCGGCTGCCACCCCTCCCTCTCCCTCCTACCCCTGACCCAACCCCGCCACCATCCGCACCCACTCACCCAATTTCCCCCACCACCACCGCTACAACCTCTAGGACAACCCCCCCATTCCGAAGTAAGATGCATCCTTTTTAATGCACGCTCTGTAGCAAAAAACAGACACAGCATCTTTGATCTCCTCACCTCCGACAATCCAAACCTATTCTTTGTCACGGAAACCTGGTTCTCTGACGACTTTGCCCCTGTTGCTCATGAGGCCTTCCCTCCGACTACTCCCTCATCCCACTGAACAGACCCTCTAGAGGAGGTGGAGTAGCAGTCGTTTTCAAATCACACTTCTCCGTCTCACTCGTCGACTGCCAGACAATCAGTCCTTCTTGAGAATTGCTTCTCGTCAAACTATCACTCCCCCCAATGTTCTCCCACAGCTTCCTAATCATCTACACACCCCACGGCTATGACAGACCTTTCACAACCAACCTCTGTTACTCAATTGCCACCAATCAAGTAAACCACCCCTCTCTCACTCTTCTAGGGGACTTCAGTATCTGACTAAACACTACCACCAGCCCCATGACCCACTCGCTGGTCGACTGCCTTGATGCGCTTAACTCCGCCGCCACATGAACAGCCCAACTCACACTAAAGACACACCCTTGATGCCATCTTTAGCTCCCACGACCAGATACATCTAACCCCCCTGGTACCTGTCATCTGGTCTGACCACTTCATTGTCCCTTTCACCATCCTCTCACCTGCCTCCATAACCATCCTTGCGCCAGCTGCCCCCCTACGCTGTATATGCTGGAAGAAACTAAAAATCCTCCCTGACCTAGCCGAAGCTCTTCTTCAAAGACCTCCCTCAAACATCCCACGTAATGAACCCATAACCATCGACTCCTTTGACTCCTGGCTCAATATCTCACTAATCCCGCTCACCCCCACTTGCCAATCCTCCATCTGCCGTGGTCCTAACCCCAGATGGTATACACCAGAACTGAAGATTGTGAAACAGCGGAATAAATCCCTTGAAGCGGAAAAGTAAAACCAACCTGAGTAGATCCAACCTTGCCCTGCACCATCGCCAGTACAAAGCTAGAATCCGAAAAGCTAAAAAAGCCCACTACAACTCTCGAATTCTCAACTGTGTAAACCGCAGCAAGCAAATCCACAAAATCATTTCTGAATTTGTCAAACCGCCCTGCACCTCAGCCCAATCCACCCCATCTCAATCACTCTGCGACTTGCTCTCTCTCCACTTCTACACCACTGCTCTCGACAGAACAACCTCCCTTGACAACAAACTGGCCCTCCTCTCACTGTCACATAATCCATCCGCCCTGTCAATCACCCCCCTGCCTGCCACGGCAACAACAACCCCACCCACTTTCGACTTGTTCACACCAATCTCGAGAGACAAATTCCTTGACCTTCTCTCTGCTCGGAAATCACCTGGCTCCCCCCTTGACCCCTGCCCCTCCTCAGTCCTCAAAGAAATATTCTCATCCACCTGTGCAGGAGAGTACGCAAGAACCATACTAAATGACTCACTCAGCTCGGGAATGTTCTCCGACGCCCTCAAAACTGCACATGTCAAGCTTCTTCTAAAAAAAACTTCCCTCGACTCCAAAAACTACCGCCCCATCTCAAACACCAGATTCCTTGCTAAACTCATCGATCGAACCGCATACTCCCAACTAAATGCCTTTGTCGAATCCAACAACCTCCTGGACCCCGCACATTCAGACTTCAGACCACGACACGGAACTGAAACCACACTGTCCTCAATCTGGGACGATCTTAAAATCACTGCGGACTCTGCAGGATGTGCTGCTCTAATCCTCCTAGACCTCTCTGCTGCCTTCGACACTATTAAACACTCGATCCTACTTGACCGCCTCCAGTCCGTAGGAATCTGTGGAAACGCTCTCAAATAGATGGCCTCCTTCCTCAACAACAGTAAACAAATAACTCTCCTCTCCACCTTCACTTTCGTCGCCCGAGCAGTCAATACAGGACTACCACAAGCAGCATGCCTATCAGCCCTCCAGTTCAACCTCTATATGTCCTCCCTCCCTGAAATAATTCGCCAGCACAATATCCTATGCTATATCCATGCCGATGACACCCAAGTAATCTTAAAATTCCTCAACTCTGACTCCAACTCTCAACCCGACCTGGCAGCCTGACTCCTTGACATTGATCGTTGGATGACTACAAACTACCTCCTCCTAAACCCTACTAAAACCGAAATCATGGTATGCGGCAACACCAAGCTTCTTCGCCACCCTTTACCTTGGCCCACATCCATGGGCAATCCACCCACCACCTCGGCCACAGTAAAAAACCTTGGATGCACTCTCGACTCTGACCTAACCCTCTCTCGCCAAGTCTTGTCATTACCACCTCAAAATTCTTAGACGCATTTTTCCCTTCCTCTCCTTTCCTAAGAGACTTGCCGCTGTTCAATCTATTGTAATGGCGAGACTGGACTACGCTAACTCCTTCTATCTCGGAGTCTGGGCATACCACCTCATTAAATTACAAAGAGCACAAAACGCTGTAGCCAAAATGCTTCTAGCACTGGGCGCAAGAGACCACACCTCTCTAGCTCTCAGAACTCTCCACTGGATCCTAGTCAGACAACGGGCCACTTTCAAAACCCTATGCATCACACACCGAGCAGTGCACAAAACCGGCCCAATGTACCAGCAAGACAAGCTTAAACCATACCACCCACCGTGCACTCTAAGATCAAGCTCCACCATCCTTTTAGTGATACCAAACACCAACTCCGTCAGGATAGGAGGATCCTCGTTCTCAGCCTTGGCCCCCACTCTATGGAACTCGCTTCCACCCCACATCCGACTCACCGAAGACTACTTGTCATTCCGCAAACTAGTGAAAGCATGGCTCTTCCCATAACACCAATGACCTCCAAAGATATGTATCCATCCTTCGAATAGAGTCAAAGGAAGAAGTAAATGGAGTGAATAGTCACAGTAAACAGAAAATCAGAGTAGATTGAACAGGGAAAAAAAAGGAGTAAATGGAGTGGATGGAACAGATTGATTGACTAAAACGGATTGAATGACTAAAACAGATAGACTGAATGGAACATATGGAATGGATGAAGCACATGGAGTGGAAGCTACAGATTGAGCGGAAGGAGCAGATAGAACAGTTGGAGTGGATGGAACGGATGACGTGGATGGACCAGATGGAGTGGATGGAACGGCTGGAGTGGAAGGAACAGTAGTAGTGGAAGGAACGGTTGGAGTGGATGGAAAGGATGCAGTGGATGGATCGCATGGAGTAGATGGATCGACGGGAGTGGACGGATTGGATGGAGTGGACAAAACGGATGAAGTGGACCGAAAGCATCGAGAGGACAGAATGCATTGAGAGGACGGAACGCATGGAGAGAACGGAACGCATGACAAGGATGGAAGGGATGAAGTGGATGGAACGGATGGTGCGAATCTTGCGAATGGTGCGGATGTCACGGATGTCACGGATGTTGCGGATGTCACGAATGTCACGGATTTCAAGGATGTCATGGATGGTGCGGAAGCAACAGATGGTGCATCGTAGTGCAGATGGTGCGGATGCTATGGATGGTGCGGATTCTATGGATGGTGCAGATGTTATGGATGGTGCGGATGCTGTGGATGGTGCGGATGCTGTGGATGGTGCAGATGCTGTGGATGGTGCGGATGCTGTGGATGGTGTGGATGCTGTGGAAGATGCGGATGCTGTGGATGGTGCGGATGCCATGGATGGAACCGATGCCGTAGGTGGCGCTAATGCTGTGGGCGAAGCGGTTGGTGCGGATGCAATGGATCGTGCAGAGACTACAGATGATGCGGATGTGACAGTCTGGGGTGAAGCTCCAGGGTTGGGTTTTGCAGCTATGGATCAATGGGATCACGGATATATCCTATGCACCTGTATCCCCATACATATCTGTATCCCTTTTATACCTCTATCCACCCTGTCGCTATATATTTGTATGTCACTTTGTACGTCCCCACTGTCCTGCTCACGTGCATGGTCTCAGGCGTTTATACTGAAGACCACCATATCTCGCCACCATGCTTACTCTCTTCTATACACCATCATTCAACTAGAACACAGCTATACCCCTGATAATTCGGCCTAGCTGTTCACATACGAACACGACCCACGAACACCTCCTTACTCTAATAAAACACAGCTAGCTGAAGCACAATCCAGCAAGCATAGGCGTTCCGCAGGCCTAACGCAGCCAGAACCCAGTCTGAGCGTCCACCCACCAGACTGAACACATCCAACTGATTTCCTCAGCACCACACCTATCGCTAGGACGCAGCTATCATCCAACAACTACACCAGCTGCACACATATCCGGTGCACCCATGCACCATACGACACAATCTCTCTCTCCACTGACCTGAACTACGGTTCCTGAGGGAGTTCAACCTTCCAGCGCTTTGAGGTCATACCAATGATACATAAGGCGCTATATAAATGCCAAGTAACATAACATAACAGTTCCTATATGACTGACATATTCTTTTTTTGGCAATAACATGCACTTCACTATCAGCCATGGATTCCCTTTTGAGGCCCCTGAGAATCACCCTTTTATCCCTTTTGGCCTCAGTGAGAGAAACATTATAAACACAAGGGGCCTCATTATGAGTTGGTCGCAAAGGGATACCGGGCACCCGTAAGGACACCGGTGCCGGTAATCCATTTGCGCCCTATTCCAAGATCCCTTTGCGGGTCCCGCTAAGGTCGCCTGGTTTTACCAGGCGGCCTTAGCGGGAGCCGCAAAGGGTCCAGGGAGCAAATAACGGTACCGCAAATTGCGGTACCGTTATTTGCACCGTCCCCATTCCCATTGAGCCCTATGGGGGCTCAAATGGGAATGGGGAATGGTATTTTCAATGGGGACTTACCGGTCCCGCAAAGGTCTGACTAGACCGGTAAGTCCCCATTGAATGAGGGCGGACTCGGTACCGTTATTGGAGGCAGCCATGGCGCTATTAGTGCCATGTCTTCCTCCAATCTCGGAATGAGGCCCAAGCTCTTGGTTTCGCGCTTAACAAGTTGCTTTACCCGTTTTTACACACACATATTGAAACTGTCAACATTGGGAGTACTCTCACAAGAATCTAGTGTCAAATAATGTGTAATGAGTGTTGCCAAGCGAGATTTGAATTGTCAAGGGTACTTGCTACAAGCAAGTAGACCGATTTTGAGGATATGCTTCAAGTGCTGCTTGTGTTGAAAAGTGATGCTGACTTTCACAAACTTTGAACATGCTGTGATGGACATGTGGTGGAAATGTAACTAATACGCTTTCCATTCCACTGATCATCAGAACAGGGGTTCATGAAGTGCCCTGGGGTGCATTATACGGGATGTGTGCTTGCATTCATTATTTCTGCTCTAGCATTTGAAGATGAGCCCTGTCCTCAAAGGTCGGTTGAAATGACCCCACGAAAAAGCTGTACGTCAAATGGTGTGGAGAAAAAAACTGCACAGACGAAAGGAAATGCAGACTGCATTTTTTAGTTCTTGGTGTTCCAAGAAACTATCTCTAGGCTACTGCTGTTAATAACAGGCATTAAATGGGGGCACATCCGCTGTGGGACCGATACTGGCGTAGTGGCCCTGCTCTGATGCGAGGCCAGCATTCCGAAATGCGTTTCCTCGCTTGAAAATCGACAACGCTTTATTAAGAGAATAGCCAGCAGTGCACGGTGTATTTAATTGTAACTAGAAAACGTATGGCCTGCCACGCACAGCAGCGGCTTCCCCAGACACAGCCATAGATCAAGTGGCGCATGAATCATAGGAACCTGGAATTCAGTTACAATTGTGCAGTTTACTTTGCATTTTAATGTAAGACTGAATTGTGTAGCAGTAGAATAGGGAATTTTAAGGTGAAATGAACATGTGCCATTAAACAAATCTGGCAAAAAGTGGCCAAGCACCGATGTTACTATGCATCTTTTTAATGAACGCAGTTTGTGTTTTATTGTCTGTTTTTTGTTTGTATCTATTGTGTTTTCCTCTTGTGTTTATTCGTGCATTCCATAGTTTGTGTTTTCTGGTTATGTGTGTTTTGATACAGTTAAAACAAGGATGTTATTGTTTAGCAATAACTAAAATATAGTGATGTAATTCCAAGATATGGAGTAAAACACAAACACACTGTTGTAGCTACCTCATACAGGACTGGGGCACTATGCTCACAGAATGCCGATTCCCTTCTCAGCATAAAAAAAACTAGAAGCATCACTGAAAACAGAATTCAATTTGGGAATATTTTGACTTGTGGCCCAGCATGGGCCAGCACATTCAGACAACTAATCGCCACAGCAAAAGCCACCTACTACCAGAAGACAATAACCAAAGCCGCCAATGAAAGCAAAGTTCTCTTTCTCTCCTAGTCAGTAAAACAGTACATCAACCCACTCCCCAATGCTACAATCCCTCATTCCATTGAGAAATCTACCAGCATCAACAACATCTTTATTAACAAGATCTGCAAGGTCCATGAAAACATTGATGCCAACCACATTACACACACTGCCCGATTCATCTGCTGCTTGAAACAACACCATGGACCACCATCAAAACCCTATCCGCGGGGGATGTGATTAACACCCAGCTTCTCTCAATAGCTCGCTCTACTCTGATGACACCCTGCTGGCCTCCATCCTCAAGACACTCCCCACAGAATCACTCTATCCTTTCATGACTATCGTTAATGCATCCCTCACCTACGGAACAATGTCTACTATCCGTAAAACTAAACAAGGACTTCCAGCCCTTAAAAAAACAGCACTGAACCCTGATGACCCCTGCAATTATCAGCATATCACCCACCTTCATTTCCCAGGTAAGAGCCTCAAAAGAACATTAGCCACTCAACATCAAGCACACATCAACACCAACAACCTCCGACAGACCTACCAATCCAGTGCTAGAGCCAGATGCAGCACAGAGACTGCCACCACCCAGTGGTAGATGATGCTCTCTGCATCCTTGAAGATGGACATCCTTTCCTCATGGTTCTCCTTGTTCTCTCTGCGACCTTCGACACACGTGATCATCAAGCCCTCACTGACATACTTCACAACTGCATGGGAATTGGTGACACCATCCCCCAGTGGTTCACCTAATAACTAGAAGACAGGCATCTGTTTGTCCAGATGGATTCCTCCAAATCACCCCCACTACCTGTCTCCTGTGGAGCTGCACAAGGATACATCCTCTCACCCTCGATCTTCAACCTCAGCATTGAGGCTTTGGGAGCTTTCTGTGCCAGCCACAACATCCACATCCAATAGGCAAGTTGTCAAACGGGAAAATATATCGTGCCTCATATTGCAATGAATATATGTACATTGGCCTACGCCAAGCTGCTTATAAGCCACTTGCGAAGAAATCCGTGTTGCAAGGTCCTGACCTTAGAATCAAAGTAAGCCGCCATTTTAGATTAATCCGCCATTTTAGGTTCTCTCTACAAAGTCACCCTGTGAGTTAAAATGGTGGACGATGTCATTCCGAAATACAACATGGCCGTCTTGACCTCTGTGTGCAATTAATATGTAACTTGCCTGCAGGCCACTTGTTGGGGTCGTGAACTGAGATCTTGTCCTTCGCTGACCTGTGTGTAAAGGATTACTCGTGCCAATTAAACTAATCCGCGAGCATATGTTAAGAACAATGTATCCAAATACTGAACTGAGAACACTTGTTTAACTACATTGTATTAATGTTTGAGAAGACTCTATGAGAAATCCTAAAATACACTGTTACCGTGTAGACTTGTTGGCGAATGTATTAAAGGCAAAACTCTATGCATATGGTTGTGTGAACTCGGCATGAACCCTAGATCAGTAATGTATTAGAGGAATATGAACCCGCAGTAGGGTTGGACATCATGTTCGCAAACATATATAAAGTCAGACTATTCTAATGTACAGCCCCACTCACTGAGCACACCGAACCACGCTGGAGTTCGTTGTGTTGTACTGAGGGCCGATAGCTATCTGTTACTTTTGTCCTTTGAAACTGTTCAGTATAAAATAAAAGATCTTTGTATGTTCCTTTGTAACCCGTGTTCGGTGTATTTCCTTTTGTGGTACTCAGCCTCGATATTTTCTCTTTGTTTTCACAGTTGGCGCCCGAATAGGGACCCTCATGATTGATGCCGGATTGTCGAAGGTTGACACGCGCTATCAGACCGGGATCGGACGGTGAAGGGGGCCCCTTCTGAACGAGACGTGACACCTCGGCAGCGCTGCACGACCCGATCCCTGGACGATTAGCGTGTGGTCCAAGACGGCATCTTGACGAGGGTCCACTTATCGAGGCGGGCAGATTTGCCGAAATCACCAAACACAGAGTAAAATTAGTTAGGTAAGATTCTTTGTAATCCGATCGGACCTCCTTAGGATTGATCAGGTGAGTCGTGACCTGATTCTTAAATATCCTGATAATTTGATTTTGGCGTATTGTATCTGCAGACACAATTACTGACCAGGTAACACCAATATTATGCCTGGGAAAATGTCTACCTGCTTCAGGGTGTTATTCCGCAGCGATAGACAATCTTTGGAATTTAGCCGTCCGGCACCACAGGAGGGGTCGCCGGCGTATACTATGTACTGTAAGCATAGCATTGGAAGTATAGTGTTTAATGATATTTGGCACAGACACACCAGACATGCCTCCGAACTTCAGTGGCCAATCAATGGTAGTTTTGAAATCCCTCGTATTGAGTATTTAGAGTCGATTCTAAAGAAAAAGAAGGCTAGACCTGCAGCATTCGATGTTTTGCAGAATTGGAAAAAAGAAGCGTTACAGCAACTTAAGAGTAGTGAAAAACATGTGAGCCGTCATAAGACGAACACCAAAAAAGCATTGTTGTATGACTAAGATAAACAGTCTGAGTCAGCTAGGAATATGGATAGGGCTTTCTCACTTGGCATTCAGAAAATCTATCTATCATGTTTCTGATGAATTTATTGACAAATTGTTAAATGAACAAAGGCCTGGTGCCTCTGCGCCACCTCTGTATGTTCCTCTTCCTGCTGCTTTGCCTCTTCCTGCTGTTATTCCTGCTCTTCCTGCTGTTGTTCCTGTTGTTCCTCCTCCTCCTAATGTTCCTCTTCCTCCAGTTGTTGTTCTTCCACCTGTTCCTCCACCTCTTCCTATTGCACCAGTAACAGTACCTCCATTGAATTTGCCTGCTCCCCCTCTTGCAAGTGGTCTTGTACCTCTTGTAGTTGATCAGGGTGCGGGTCAAGGGTTGTCACTCGTAATACTGTATCTCCAGAAAAGAAACATGAATTGATTGCATGGGCTAAGCATTGTATAGAGAAGGATGATCGAGCTAATATTCTTGCCACACTTTCTAATATGGATAATTTTCCTGAGAAAAATGTTTTCATTGAAGGTTTAGGGGTTCATTTATGTGTAATGTGGGGCAAATTAAATAATGCAGATTTCCCGCAAGGGTTAAGGGATCTAAACACTTTAGCGTTTTCAAGAGACACTGCAGAGAAAGTAAATGAGCATGTTGAGAGGATATTTGAGTTCAGAAAGGAGTTGGAAAGGTTACAGAATGAGGATGACGAGGGGGGAAGTATGTATGTACAGAAACGGTTCCTTCCTTGTTGAAAATCGATATCTGAGGAAGTACGAATTTGTACGAAAGACGCGCTTAGATGGATCTCAGATTTGTCGATAACTCCAGTTGAGGTATGTGACACATGCAGTCAGTATACGCCAGAAATGCAGAGGAAAGTGATACAGGTAATGGTATAGTACCTACAGGATGATTGTGTAAAGAGAAAGATTAGTTTTCCCACAGAGTTATTGAGTATTTATAAAAGAGCTTTTTCACTTGACACTTCTTCGACTGCTTTAGCGCTCTGTTGCTTAGCTGTAAGCGTTCGGAGTTGCCTACTTCTCAGTTGCCTATGAGAGAGGTTCCTCCGACATTTGTCCCGAAGGTTGAGATTGCGGCTGATCCTGCAACAAATGCAGTTGCCGTGACCATTCCTGCACATTATGTATCACAGTTTCTTCACGTCCCGTTCTCAAGACAAGAAGTGAATACTATTAGACAATCTGATATTGCCTGATATTAGGAAAAATCTGACAGGGTTCTATAAAGAAATAGAGTCTGTCTTGCAGTCCTCAGTATTCACCCTGGGTGACATTGATTTGTTATTTCCTGTACTCCTGCCCGTAGATTTGTGGAAACAAGTTAGGACTATAGACGACGTACCAGGGTTGGGGGATACATGGGCTAACACTAGACTCGATGGAGAAAGGCCTGCTGGTGAGAGACCACCCCAGGTGATACTAACTTTGCCTGATAGAATCATTGCAAAATTGAGGACTATAATTCCCGAAAAGAGGATTATCTGGGACAAGCTTACGGCCTGTGTCCAAGGGAAGTCTGAGGGTGCTACCGAGTTCTTTATTCGGTTCAAACAGGTATTCTCGGATTTCAGCGGACAAGACTTAGGCACAGAGTCTGGGAAAAGATTATTTGTGGACAAATTTGTGTGTGGATTGTTGCCTGACATCCAGTCACAAATTATGTCTTCTGAGAGCGCTTGGCAGGCAAAGTCCCAATCAGAAGTACTGCACATGGCTCAGTACTACGAGAATCATGTCAACAATGAAAAAGATAGAGTTGGGAAGTGAAAAGGTGATTTAAAGACTAAAGTATTATTACAGCAAAATGTTAGAGGCCCCAGAGGGGGTAGTTCGCAGATTAGAGGTCAGTATGTTCCACAAGGGAATGCGCCCTTGGGTCCTGTGAACATTAACCAGTGTGCCTATTGTCTTCAAGAGGGTCATTGGCGTGCACAATGCCCCGTCCTTCGACAGAGGTCGAATAACACATTCGGAAATATGGGTAGGCGATCCAGATGTCGCCGGGAGTAGGGGGCCCTGGTAGAGGTCAGTTTGCACAAGATCCTCAGTAACCTTTTTAACAGGATAATCAGACGCCGAGTGTGGATACTAGAAGCAAATTCGATCATCCTTCTGCTGCATATCTATCTGAAGAGCTTCCTTTTGATGATATTTTGTTTCGTTAGGATTGCCCGAAGCAGGGTTTGGAACCTACACCTATTCCCGTCAATCAGAAAGGTCCCTACGTTGAAATGGTAGTGGGAAATAGGAAACATCTGTTTTTGATAGATACTGGAGCACAGAAGTGTTCCATTGATCATTCTCGGGTTCCAAACATTCCACTATCAGGGCAAACCAATGTTTCTGTAGGGTTTTCTGGCACACCAGTTGTTTGTCCAGTTTCTTTGCCGGTACCTATTTCTTTGGGTCCCTTTACGGACCACTGTCCTTTTCTGTTGACTTCGAATTGTGGAGAGAATTTGCTGGGGTTGAATCTATTGAAAGAATTAAATGTGGTAATTTATTGTTCTTCTGATGGAGTGCGTTTGACGATTTCACCACAACAACTTTCTATCTCTCAATTCTTAACTAGACCTTTGCCACCAGAATTCATTGATGTACCACAGTGCTTATGGGCAATTGACGACAATGATGTCGGTGTTCTACAGATTGAGCCTGTTAAGATAGTCTTGAAACATGGAATTGAGCTGCCACGCATTCCACAGTATAAGATTTCAGTTGAGGGTGAGCGAGCTTTGAAATGCATTGTTTCCGATTTTGTGCATCGCGGGGTGATTGAGGAAATTTTAGGTATTTTGTGCAATAGTCCGATTTTACCCGTGTACAAAAAAGGCGATAATGCAATTCCATTCCGTTTCATAATTGATTTACGTGCCATTAATAAAGGCGTCGCTCCGCAATTTCCAATTGTGCCTGATGTGACAACAATATTTACCATGATTCCAGCTACAGCTACTTACTTTAGTGTTGTGGAACTGAAGAATGCTTTCTTTTGTATTCCTATACATGAGGACAGTAGATACTTGTTTGCATTCACCTTAGGGGGACGCTCGTTCACATTTACTCGTGCACCTCAAGGTTACACAGAGAGTCCTAGCATCTACAGTAGGGCTTTGAAAGAACAGCTTGATACTCTTGAATTGCACTCTACTTGTACATTGCTTCAATATGTTGATGATTTGCTTTTAGCTGCAGACTCTGAGAGCACCTGTAAGGAGGGCACTGTGTTATTGCTGATTCATCCAGCTAAACATGGTCACAAAGCTTCGCTTAAAATGTTTCAATATTGTTGTCAGGTGGTCGCCTATTTAGGCTATCTCCTGTCAAAGGAGGGAAGAAGATTGACACCTGAAGGAATAAAACACATTTCTGGCATGTCTGTCCCAAATACACAGAAGGAAGTTAGAGCCTTGATAGGTATGGCTTCTTACTGTAGGTTGTGGATCCCAAACTTCTCACTAGTGATTAAACCGATGTTGGCTTTGACAAAGAAGGGCATTTCTTCGCCATTGCCATGGAAGGCGGAACACCAGCAATCATTTGATTTGCTCAAGACTGCATTATGCTCTGCACCGGTTTTGGGCACACCAAACTATGAAAAGGCCTTTTTGTTGTTTGTGAATGAATGTGATGGATGTGCTTTAGCTGTATTAACGCAGGAACATGGAGGGAAGAATAGGCCGTGCAGTTACTTTTCATCCGCCCTTGATCCTGTAGCATGCGCTTTGCCAAGATGTTTGCGAGCTGTCACTGCTGCTGCTGCGTCTGTAAAGCAGAGTGAGGGAATGGTCCTAGGCCATGATCTAACCCTAATGGTGCCTCACACTGTAGATGTTCTACTGAACAGAACCCAAACGCAACACCTCACTTCTGCACGGTTGACGAGATATGAATTGATCTTATTTGCTCCTCACATCCAAATTAAGAGGTGTTGTGTTCTTAATCCGTCTGAACTCCTATCTTTCCCGCAAGGTACTGCTTGCGGCGACGAAGAGTCACATGACTGTATATTACCGAACAAGAGACAAAGGGTAGAATTGATCTAAAAGACACTCCTTTGAACAATCCACAAGGAGAGCTGTTTTGTGATGGCTCCTGCTTCAAACTTCCGGATGGTACATCCACAGCTGCTTATGCAATCACCACATTGAGCACGGTCGTGGAAACCAAGAGAATCACGCATAACTCCTGGCAGGCCCGCAGAGATTATAGCATTGACCCGAGCTTGTGAACTTTCCGAAGGGCTTACAGTAATCATATATACTGATAGTCAGTATGCCTTTGGGGTGGTTCACAACTTTGGGAGACTTTGGTCAGAGAGAGGGTTCTTAACTTCACATGGCACAAAGATCCAACATGGCTCCCTAATAGTACAACTACTCTCAGCGCTTGTGCTCCCTACTCAGTTAGCTGTCATAAAATGTACAGCACATCGAAAGATTACAGATGATATAGGAAAAGGGAATGCTTTAGCTGATCAGATAGCTAGACAAACTGCAACCGATCTCTTTACGGAGATGTATGTTTCAAGGGAGACTGTAAATGCTTATGCAATGGATGAGGGTGTTGGGTCTGTACGGGATATCCAAGCCGATGCCACATTAGAAGAATTGAAGAGGTGGGCTGAAGGCTTGGGGAAACTTGATGATGATGGGTGTTGGCTGGACAAAGTTGAAGGGAAATGGCTACTCCCTGACGCTTATGTGATGATGATGGTCATCATGGCCCATGGTCCTACGCATATATATGCCCAGAAAGTTACGAAAATGTTAGAGGAAGTTTGGGCAAATGACAATCTTTCGAAAATTGCCCAGCGCTATGTTCAGGACTGCATGATTTGCCTACAACACAATGTGGGAAAGGGGACATCAACTCCAAGGGGAAGTTTTGGGCCACCTTCTGTCCCCTTCGAAGTCATTCACTTTGATTTTATTGAAATGGAACGGTGCAATAATATGAAGTATGTATTAGTTGTCATCTGTGCTTTTAGTAAATGGGTCGAGGCTTTCCATGTCAAAGATGCTACAGCTCTGACTACTGCGAAAACCGTGTTAAAGGAGTATTTTCCTCGGTTCGGGCTACCAAGAGTCATCTGGTCGGACAATGGTCCACATTTTGTCACTGCTGTAATTCTGCAGATATGTGCGGCATTACAGATCGACAAACGGTTCCATTCGCCCAGACACGCTGAGAGCGCCGGACTAGTAGAAAGACACAATGGTATCATCAAGAACAAGCTCGCTAAGACATGTGCCAGCACTAAATTAAAATGGCCGGACGCCTTACCGATCGTGTTATTAGCCATGCATACAACCCCTCAAACTAAGACTGGGCTCTCTCCATTTGAGGTGGTAATGGGGAGACCTGCCAATATCTGGAATCTTCCTAAATGTAGATCCTTGAAAAATGTTCAAAATGTACTTCTTTCAGATTATTGCAGCCAGTTGACTAAAAACCTGTATTTGATTTATCACCAGGTGCGAGAGGCTTTACCTGTGCGATACGAGGGCCCGGGCCACAGCATACGGCCTGGGGACTAGGTGCTCATCAAGGCATTTCAGTGTTCTTCCTGCCTTGCACCTCGTTGGCGGGGCCCATTCCAGGTCCTGTTGGTCACACAAACGGCGGTGCGTGTCTCAGGCAGAAAGAATTGGATCCATGAGACGCATGTCAAGAGACTTCCTCACCCAGTGCCACACGATACAGAAGAAACAGAACACCTCGCTAACGCTGCAACCAACGGTCCCAAAGCAGTAAATAGCGCTGAGAGTGCATCGGAGAATCTTTGTGAGCCCGTGAGGCTTGGAGAACCTGCCATTCTGTCTCCACACTCTTCAAATGTTTCGCTTCTGGAAACTGTTGTTTCCAATTCAGCATCTTCACTTGCTCCTGATACGTTGCTTCCAACAGGAAGTGACGACACATTGTTTCTGGATCAATCAGTACCGGGAAAAGCAAGGTACAATCTGCATCCAAGAAAATAAACTTACGCACGGTTTTGCTGTGCATCTGATAGACTTACGGCACGGTTCAGCTGTGCATTTGAAGAAGGAAAAGAATCATCGAGAGCTTGTTTTCGCCCAAATTTGAGAAAGGGGATTCTGTTGGCTAGGTTTGTGGAAGGACTAAGAAGTCGCGCGGCCTGGAGGTCGCCAGCTAATGACACTGCGGTTTGTCGTTTGAAGACTACAATGCCTGCCACCGCTACCGCTCGTATGGGACTTGTAAATGATCGTGTGACTAGCCGGAATAATGGACAAAGCACTTGGGCCCCGAAAACGTATTGCTGTGTTTTTATAATAATATTTGGTTTTATAATAGTCACTGTCTTAAGCCTATGGCACCTCGAGGAAAGTCATCCTTTTGAGTCCTTGTTACCGACTGAAAATGTACCCACTGTTTCTACTCCCTTCGTACATTTGCATACTCTGTCCCCTAGGGATTCCCAGCATAGACAAAGGTAGCATAACAATACTCTGTTACTTATCATGAATGCTACGCATGCCATTTTTAATCGGTCCAACTGTTGGGTTTGTTCACATTTACCACAACACGGGGATAAGGGGCTAGGTTGGTATATTCATCCTTTACCTTTGACAACTGCTTGTTATGCTTCGCTTAGAGCACTGTTCTTTGGCCATTGGAACTATAGCATCTCGGGGAACTTTGATGGTACTAATTTGAATAATTTTGAGAAACGTGTTCTGACTCCCCTGGGATGCTCGCTTTTCGCAAATAGGAGTAAGCTCAACGTTGCTTCTATTAGGCCTTCTGATAGACTGTCTCGTCCCTTTCAATCTTTGATCTCCTTCAAGATGGCTCCGATAGGCAATAAGGATGACATGCCTCCTTCTTATACTGTTAACCATAGCCCCGATTCAGTTTCTTTCTGCATACAGAGGAATGGTACTCAGTCAATGGGAGATTTTAAAGGTTGTGCCAACGTTGCAAATTTGACTGGGGAAGATAGACCTTTGTATGTAGGCGAATCTGTCTACTTTGTTTGCGGTAATGTAGCATTTCCATGGTTGCCCAGGGATTGGCAGGGAACCTGTTATTTAGGGATCCTGTTACCTGGGGTTTTCATAGCTAGTACAATAGAGGTTTCAAAGGCTCGTCCATGACAGGACGAGAACGGTGACACTCCAGCACAGGTCTTGGGAGATGTAGCAAAATCATTTGTGCCATTTTGGGGGCAGATAGCAAATTCAAAAGATATCAGAAGACTAGCGAGAGTACTGGAGAGAACCATCAACTGGACCACGGACATACTCTATAATATGACATTAGAACAGAAAGTGATAAGACTAGTAGCGCTCCAGAACCGGATGGCATTAGATATCATTCTGGCCGAACATGGTGGAGTATGTAAATTAGTGGGGTCCGTTTGCTGTGTTTTTGTGCCAGATTCCTCCCCAACTATCTTCAAGGCAATACAGAATCTGCACGTCCTTAGTTCAGAAGTGCATGTTCCAGAGGGAAACTGGGATTTTAGCGCTTGGTTCTGGGACTTCTTGCGGTCTTGGGGTTGGAAGGTACTTTCGGTCTTACTGATCATTTTGGAAATTCTGTTGTTCCTTTGTTGTTGTATCCAGTGTTTACCTAGTATATGTTCGATGCTAGGGGGATGTTGCGCACAAGCGATAGGTACAATAGGACATAAAGTGTATGCCCCAGATAAAACTTCCAAGGAATATGTGTTAAAAGAAATTTTAGCGAATGATCTGATGGCAATAGATATTTCTGCAGCGATTCAGGGTGCATGGATGATGATGCATGAAGTTGTTTGCAAGGAGAGCAGAAGTAGTTTAGCACTTGGCAGAGGCCAAAAGGAGGGTTTGTCAAACGGGAAATTATATTGTGCCTCCTATTGCAATGAATATATGTATATTGGCCTACGCCAAGCTGCTTATAAGCCACTTGCGAAGAAAGTGGCAAGGTCCTGACCTTAGAATCAATGTAAGTCGCCATTTTAGGTCAATTCACCATTTTAGGTTCTCTCTGCAAAGTCACCCTGTGAGTTAAAATGGTGGACGACGTCATTCCGAAATACAACTTGGCCGTCTTGACCTCTGTGTGCAATTAATATGTAACTTGCCTGCAGGCCACTTGTTGGGGTCGTGAACTGAGACCTTGTCCTTCGCTGACCTGTGTGTAAAGGATTACTTGTGCCAATGAAACTAATCCGCGAGCATATGTTAAGAACAATGTATCCAAATACTGAACTGAGAACACTTGTTTAACTACATTGTATTAATGTTTGAGAAGACTCTATGAGAAATCCTAAAATACACTGTTACCGTGTAGACTTGTTGGCGAATGTATTAAAGGCAAAACCCTATGCATATGGATGTGTGAACTCGGCATGAACCATAGATCAGTAATGTATTAGAGGAATATTAACCCACAGTAGGGTTGGACATCATGTTCGCAAACATATATAAAGTGGGACTATTCTAGTGTACAGCCCCACTCACTGAGCACACCGAACCACGCTGAAGTTTGTTGTGTTGTACTGAGGGCCGATAGCTATCTGTTACTTTTGTCCTTTGAAACTGTTCAGTATAAAATAAAAGATCTTTGTATGTTCCTTTGTAACCCGTGTTTGGTGTATTTCCTTTTGGGGTACTTAGCCTCAATATTTTCACTTTGTTTTCACAAAATGATAGTCAACTCTATTTCAAAATATCTTCTATGCAATTCATCCACCAACTCCATGCCTGACATACCCAGCCATAAACCTGGAAGTCCAGCGCATTCCTCACAGAATCCCTCCTCCTCCTCTCCAATAACTCTGAACACACCCATATCCAGACCTGTCGATTCACCATGAACCTAGAGGTCTTCACTCTACAGCTGACACCATGAGCCAAGTTCCTGAGATTCCACATTGACAGCTATCTCTCCTTCAAAACGCACATAGCAAAGAAAACCCAGACAGATTTTGGGGATCTGCATACCTTTAGTAGGATTGGGCATCCAATACGAGTCAGTCAGGGTCAGATTTCTGTTAGTGCCATGAAGCGTTGTCTGGAGGGTGCTTTCTGTTCAAGGTTACATGATATTGTGTGTCTTCCTCCCTGTTGCCTTAGCCAGACTCAGGTTCCTTTGTCTCATCTGCATGCATATTTGTCTGAATCTGATGTGTGTTTTTGAATGTTCTGAGTGGGTGTGTGCCCGTATAGAGAATGAAATGAGTGGGTGTAAAAGAAGGTGTGAGTGAGTGGCTGGTGGGCGAATGAGTATGAATGAGACGGTGTGTTTCTGAATGTTCTGGGTGTGTGGGTGCCTGTGTAGAGAATGCAATGGGTGGATGTAAGAGAAGGTGTGAGTGACTAGTGGGTGAATGAGAAGTAATGTGATGTGATGTGTGTTTTTGAATATTGGGGTTGGGTGGATGTGTGCCTGTGTAGAGAATGCTATAAGTGGATGTAAGAGAAGATGTGAGTGAGTGACTGGTGGGTGAATGCGTATTAATATGATGGTGCGTTTTTGAATGTTCTGGCTGGGTGGATGTGTGCCTGTGTATAGAATGCAATGGGTGGAGGAAAGAAAAGGTGTATGAGTGAGGGACTGGTGGGTGAATGAGTTTGAATGTGATGGTGTGTTTTTGAATGTTCTGGGTGGGTGTGTGCTTGTGCAGAGAATGCAATGAGTGGATGCAAATGAAGGTGTGAGTGAGTAATTGGTCGTTGAATGAGTATGAATGTGGTAGTGTGTGTTTCAATGTTCTGGGTGGGGGTTGGGTGTGTGTGTGGTGAATGCAGTGTGAATTAATGTGAGACTGGATTTATGGGTGAGTGACTGGTGGGTAAATGGAGATGCATGTGTGCATGTGTGTGTGCGTGTAAGGCCCTGGGAGACTGTGGATAACTGGAGCATTTTTGCCACAGCCTTTATTGACTTTACATGTTTTACTGGTATTTCCGGGCAGACCTAAATTCATATGTTTCACTTGGTGACGGGGTCAAATGACATCACTTCCTGTGATGTCATCCAGGGTGAAGGGTTGTGTGATGTAATGTAATTATGGCATTTTGGTGAAAGGACGTCATTGATGCTCTGTGTTTTAACAAAGTGAGATCTTTGGAGGAAGCATACATGGCCATCTTCTCTGGTTCCTATCACAGAGCTGTTTCCCTCAAACTTTGCAAAACCAGAACATCCGTTTCCCAAATACAAGAGCACTCATACTTGAGTTTCAATAATCTTTGTGATCTATCAGAGCCTTGAGTAGAAAAGGGAACACTTTTTTTTAAATGTGGTTCACGTTCTCCTGCAAACCTCAATGTGAAATTTGGGTAGGTGTGTGCATATATTTCTCAGAACTTGTATCTTTCCAAATATAATGTAAGCGATATACATGTCAAAGAAACTTCTGAGACTTGGCTTGGCCTGGGTTGATTCTTAGTAACACAACCATGACAAATATGCTTAAAGGGCTGGAGGGAGTGGAGGGACTCTGGGAGGGTGGTCTTGGAGGGTGAGACAACATAAGAGGTTGGCAAGTATAAACAAAGTTTGGTGAAGATAAATGTTATCCAGATAACACAGCCCATTCAACTTTGCAGTAAGATACCTCAATAGATCTGTGCACCTGTAGCAGCGATCTAAGTGCAACCGGCAGGTCATATGTTTGAGTCAAGTCAGGGATGACTCAGTCTGTCTTTCTTATGACACTGATAAGATAACTACATTTAAAGTTGGTGACTGTAAGATTTCATGGCAAACATGCGAAGCCAACAACATATCAGGCAAATCTGTCTCGATTTTCATCCTTCTGTGTCTAAAATCATCTT
The DNA here is from genome assembly GCF_040938575.1 of Ambystoma mexicanum. Lineage (NCBI taxonomy): Eukaryota > Metazoa > Chordata > Amphibia > Caudata > Ambystomatidae > Ambystoma > Ambystoma mexicanum. The sequence goes on from NC_090928.1 coordinate 685,560,062, forward strand.
TAAGACTAGTAGTTTTGTAATGGTATTAGTTCATGGCAGACTTGGACCTTTCAGTCAGCTCCATGCAGAGAGTTAATTTGGTTATCTGTATGAAACAAAATGACAGCCATAAGTTGTTCATCTTGCAAATTGACTCCTTCTTTTTTTTTTTCTTTTTTTTTTTATTGATATAGTTGAAATATACAACTTTTCAATATAGATGAATTAAAGTATAACATTTTAAAAAAGGGAGGGAAAAAAGAAAAAGAAAAAAAGAATGAATAAACAAAACCAAACATAAATTATGTATGACAAGTATATATGCATATCTTTTTAACGAGGGGTCAATCCTTCTGGAGACACTATTTTTTATTTAATACTATGGTGATCATATTGTTATTCTACTTGAATTTGTTCAAGCTTCAGTTCCTTTAGAAAGGCCATTGCCCCAATTGACACAGCTGTTGATATCCCAGAGTATATAGTTCTCCATAGTACGTCAGATGTAGTGACCCCAAATGGTTCAGTTAGATGTTTAAAATATTTGACGCGAGAATGTAGAAGGAATTCACATTCGGTAAGTAGATGTCTCAATGTTTCAATGGTGTCTTGATGTTGACAAAATCTACAGAACGCTTGCTCTTTATTGATGAGATTGCGACGGGCCAACACCTGTCTCGTTGGCCATAAATTGAGTCTTAGCCGTAGTAGCTCATTCCGATATTTGATAGATGGAGATTTAATTAGATAGCGTTCTGGATACGAGTGCTTCTTGTGTGTGAAGGTTGTCGGATCATGATCACGATACTTGGTGCATTTGTCTCTGGTGATATTCCAATCCATTCCAAATAATCTTGTTTTGATGTGATCTGGGTTTTGAAGTAAACTAGATAGAGAAGCATCAATCAACGCCAACGTATCAATGACTAAGTTTCGCCATTTTTTTATGAAGCTATCTTTTGAGCCAAAGATATAATTAGACAGTATTCCCAAGACCGTTGTATCTTTCCATGCCAATAAGCATTTCCGGAATAACGCTATTATTAGCCATATATATCTAAAGTGTAAGGAAATGAGTCCCAATTCATGTCTAATGATGGCTAGTGGCGTTGATGCTGGCAGCTGGAGAACACTGCGCCAGTACTTTGATTCTAAGGAATTCCAAAATTTGTCAGACATGACCGGTCTTGATTCTGATGAATATAACAAAATTGGTGAGACTTTTTGATTGTAGAATGATAAGACCGGGGCCAGAGTGAACTTTCCGTATTTTCTTAGAATTATTTTGGATTGCTGAATAAAAGTGATCACCTTATCTTGTTGTTGTTGTTTGTATATCATGGCTTGATCTTTTGAGAATATTTGGGCACCCAGATAGGTGTAGTGGCTTACTATTTTGAGAGTTTCTCCCTCGATATTCCAATTGATCGTTGTTCTCGATGATTTGCGATTGCCATTGAAGATCATCACCTTAGTTTTCTCACGATTAATGCTTAGATGGTTATTATTAGTATAATTGATGATTGCATCCAAAGACTTTTGCAGTCCCTTCGGTGTTTTAGACATAATCACCAAATCATCCGCATACATCAGGAAAGGAATGGCATTGTTCTTCAATTTCGGAGGATCAATGAAGATGTTTTCAAAGGACTGGCCAACATCAGAAATAAAAAAATTAAAAAGGGCTGATGCTAGGGTGCAACCTTGTCTTACTCCACGAAATGTTTTGATTGGTTGAGATAGTTTTCCCTCGTGTGTGAGACGAATTTGTATTGAGTTGTTTGTATGCAAGTCTTCTATAAGATGTATAATATAACTTGGACATCTTGATCGAGTTAGTTTTTGAACTAAAAGTTCACGTGACACAGAGTCAAACGCGGCTCGTAGATCTATATAGATGAAATATAGTGGTTGCTTGATTACTTTGTGATGCTCAATGATGGCTGTTAACGTGAGCAGGTTGATGGAAGTTCCCATACCGGCTACAAATCCGGTTTGGAAAGGATCTCTAGCATCTGCCTCAAGTGTCCATTTGTTAAAGTCTCTTAGGATGAATTTTGAAAATAACTTACCAGAGGCATCTAATAGTGAGATGGGTCTGTAGTTCTTTGGTAGTGAGCGGTCTCCTTTTTTGAAGATTGGTATAATGATGGCCTTTTTCCATGAGGCTGGAATAGTGACATTGTTGATGATTTGATTGAAGATTAACGTCAAGACCTTGGCCAATTGTGTCGGAGCTTGTTTGAACATGAAGTTGCTCATACCATCCGGCCCTGGTGCACGTGAATTTGAGAGCCTTTTTATGTAGAGTAGTACATCCTCTTCTTCAATTTGGAGCCCAGTATAGTTGGAATTCTGTTTAGCGACATTACTTGGTTGACACAGTTCTTTCTGATACATGTTGGTAAAATGATTAATCCATTGATTTTCGCTTACTCCGTTTATTTGAGCTGCTTTTTGTGTTGAATTCAAGGCATCATTGAGCAGAGCCCACATTTGACCAGTGTTTTTGTTCATACTGTTATGCAACATGGATTCCCCATCTTTTTGGTACATGACACAGCGATGTCCTTTCAGCCAGTTAGTGTACTGACAATTGAGTGATTTTACCTTTTGATATTTATCAACACAGTTAGAACGTAGAATTGCCTTTCTATTTTTCCTTAAAGTAGTTTTTTTTTGTTGTACTATCAAGTCGCTTTGGTGCTTGGGTTTTGCAAAGTCAAGTTTGCGATTCTTGTAGACAACTTCAAATAGATGAAGATGTGCTGTGTAATCACTATGTATGTTTGCTTCAATTGATGTGCAGTATTCGTCCAAGTTCTTCCTATTCCAAACCAATCTTGAACGGGCATTGTTGGTTGACACTATATGTTCAAATCTTTGGTTGGCATTTGGCACATTCATTTTGACATTCCATTTTAAGTTCAGGACATTATGATCACTGTTGGTTTGCGGCAGAATTTGAAAAGTAGTCGCATTATAGAAGGTGAGTGAATCCACAAAGACATAATCAATTATGGAGGATGCAGTTCCTCTACACCAGGTAATTTTGGGGACTAAGTCGCCAGATATTGAACCATTGCACATGATCAGATTCCGAGTTTTCATTAGGGTCTTCAATCTTAGACAAGTGAGGTTGTATTTTAAGTTGTGATTAGGTAAAAGCTGCAAATTTAAATCTCCAGCTACAATAATTGAAGTGATGTCAGATGCGTCTGAGATCAAATTCAAAAGGAGTTCTAGCTCCAAAAAGAAATTGTCATCCCCAATGCCTTTCGGATTCCGATAGATGTTGAGTAATGCGATAACAGTACCTCTCATATTCAATCTAACCAATTGCAGGTAAGGATTTGGGGAGGCCCAATCACTTAGGCTCCAGTTCTTATGGTTCTTGGTGATTATCATCAGCCCTGAGGACGGTCTTCCGGATTGCCTTGAGATAGCTGGATTTAATATAACAGTATGCTCCTCCCATGTAGGTCTTTTGGTTAGCCATGTTTCTTGCAGCAATATAATGTCATGAGGTATTAAGTCATCTGCACTGTGGCGTAATAGATGGCTGTGGCCACATGTATTCCAGCTAATTAAAGATATTGTACTTGGTTCGTTTCTTTGTTATGATTTTTCTTCTTCGTCATAGATCGAAGCTTGATGGATTTTAGCTGATTTTGAGTTGGTGATTTCGGTAGTATGGATACAATTTTCCTGGTCATATTGTTCCATATAGTTATTTTTGGATTCTAGGGTTATGTTCCCTCTTTCGTCTAAGCACATGGGATCTCTGGCTAACACAAATCCCAAGGCAAATAGTTCCATTCGGGCTTGCCATAACGCATTTCTTGTCAGATTTGAAGGAAGCCAAAGTCTCACCATAGAATGATCGTGATCTTTGAGAAATTCGACTTGAGCGATATCAATTGAGGTTATGTCATGAAGCGCATCGATATCTTCACAGATTGCTAGAATGCTTGATCGATTGAGTACATAGTCCGGGTATGGAGCCGGTCGACATTTGAGGATCAGTCTATGATGATTGTTCCATTTTTGTTTATTTATTGCCTTAGATCCAATACCACCCCTGGCACTATTCTCTTTCTGAATAGCCGGTTCCTGTCTTTTTCCAAATTCTTGCTGTTTGATTACTGTAAGATCTCGATCCACTTCTGTAGTAGATTTATTAGATGGAAGTAGTTGCTTGATATTCAAGCTAAAGTAACTTTCAATTGCTTTCGCTATTTGCGTGTCTATATTAGCTTCTTTTGAATGCTGTTTCTCACATATTTCAAGATGTTGTCTTTCACGGTTGCCTTGGAGATGATGACTATTGGACTTTTTAGTCATCTCTTGTTGAATAAAAGACTCTTGCAAATGAGGATGGTTTCTTTCCTCATTTGTTGTATCACGCTTTAAATTGGCATTTTGGGTAGTGCTTGGTAACAACTGCTGCACCGCTTGGTGATACAAGGCAAGTTGAGACTGCTGAGTTGTTCGGACTTGTCGAATTGCTTGAGTGGCTTGATCTTGTTGTAGAGATTGGGAATTCACATTAATTCCTTGAGTAGCTTGATCTTGTTGTAAAGATTGGGAATTCACATCAAGAGAACTTATAATAGGTGTTGGCACGGTTAGCCGATTGTTTTTTGGCTGAAATGTGCTTTTCATTGATTGTTGCAGCTCAAGGTAGTTCTTTATCGAATTCTCAATCTGAGATTTAATATCAGCCAGTATTGAAAAATGTTCTCCATCTTGGTTGACACTGTTCAGTGCATCTCGTTTAGAGCAGCTACCCAAGGATGGGCCACCAACCATCTGTGTTGTCGGCATTGGGTTGCAGGGGGTCAACGCCTGGGTGATGCTTGCTTGTTTAGTTATTAGCGATTGAGCTTGAGCATCTTGAGTTGGAAGTTGAACCGTCACTGGATCGATTCGCACATCTTTTTTCATTGTTTCATTGGATGCTTCATTGTCTTCTATAGTGGCAATCAGTTGATTCAACGGTAGGTAGTCTTTGACAATATTGTCAGATATTTCAGATGGTAACCCAATACTTTTACTTTTAGAATTTTTGGCGGGCTTGTTAGTTGGTATCCTTGAGTTGACTTTCATTTTCGGAATGAGCCGTTTAATAAGATGTTTAATATTGACCCTTGAACGTATTGCCAGTCGCTCCTGGTTTTTGGTTTTTTTACAATTTAAACCACAGTCTTTGGTTTTATCTTTCATTGAGTTGGTATTTTGAAATAAATTGTACATTGCTATGTTAGGAATCTCTGACGATTTCTTGTCTTTTATGGCAGAAGTTGACTTACCATTGTTTGATTGCGTATGCGCAATGGAGGGTGCGTCATCCTTTTGCTGGACAGGTATGCGTACAGCATCCTGAATCTGATCTTGCGATTGTTCTAACGCATTTTCAATAATCATGACAGATTTGTATAAGGAATCTTGAAGAAGAACTTCTTTAATCACATGATTAATTTCCGGTAATTTGGAGTAAGCCTTTTCTTTGGACGCAGCAGTCAATATAGGTTTATTTGGACTCCTAGGCACAATGGCTGGATTAGTCGTTAAATTATGCATCCATGTAACTAGTTGATCCAGTTGCTTGGCTTGTGTTACTAGTTTGGAGTCCAGAGATTCAAAGAGCTTCGTCAATGTGACTATTGTCATATGCATTGAATTAAGAGTAATTTCCAACATATTGTATTGGGATAGCGGTTCCTGTATTGATCTTGCACATGGAGACTTTTTGTTGTTGAAATAGGGAGACACTTTCCCTTCATTTGCTAATCCAGCTAAGGACATGTGTACCGTGTTTTCCGATTTATCATATAAGCTTGGTGATTTGTACAGACTGTTATTCTGGTCCGAAAACATAGATGACGAAGCTATGGCTGACAGTTCATCCAGAAGTAAACTCGACCCTTCTTCTCTCTCTTCTAGGTCGATAGCAACCGACTCGGTTGAAATAACTTTTTGTTCGTTATACTGGTAATCAGGATTCAAGCTCGACCCTTGTTCACCATATTGTGATTCCTTGTTCTTTGGTACTAATAGGGTGATCTTTTGCCTCTCATCTTTTAGACCCTCGGAGACTTTGTCAAGCTCTAGGTTATTAGGTGAGTTGGATGTTTTTTCTTTTCCGTTGTCAGACTGAACCTGATCCTCAATTAGAATAACTGACACTTCTAGCTGACTTGGATTTAAACATACATCAAGTGACCCAGTTTTGCTAACTTTATATTTCTCAAGTTTATTTTGTGAACTGTGGACACTTGATAAATTAACCGTAATGTGTTCTGTGTCTGTTGTTATTTGTTCCACAGCCGTTCTGAGTTGTGTGTCCGTTATGGAAGTATCGTGAGTGTCAGGGGTGTTCTCCTTGTTAAGTTTCGTCGATTTGCAGAAGTCGCGGATATCTCCTTCGCAGGATTTCTTATTGACAGTGTCTAAAGATTGATTGCGCACCTTTCTCTTCAAAATATTGACTTTCGTGATGTTTTTAGGTGTGGATTTCAAGGTCAGAGACGTACTTGATATTTTCAAGTTTGTGGACATTTTGGATCGCAAAAAATATCCACCGGTTTGCATCCAGCAGCCACACTCTTCAAGCACTTAGTATCAAATGGTAATGACAGCAATGCCTTATTTTGAAGCTGTTTATTTTTTTTTTTACTCGTGTCGTCGCACGATCATTCCAAGATACAGCCCCCACGTACACGAGTCACAGCCGTTCAAAGGGTCTTGCCCCGCAGTCACGGCAGGGTCTCGAGAGGGAGGATTGATGAGTCTACGTTGTGAATTGAGGCCGTTCAAAGGGCAACGCCCCGCAGTCGCGGCCGCAGTTTCACAAAAGTTAGTAGGGAGCGCTAGGGCATGTAATTAAGTTTATAGCGCCTGGATATGCACACGAGCCACGGAGAAGATTGTACTCCACACTAAGTTTCCTGCGAGCTTAGTTAGGTCTTACCTGCAATGTGTTGCAGACTGCGAGCTCAGTCTCTCCACGTCCCACCGCTCCCCAAGCAACACAAACAACACACTCGCCGCACTCCGCGACGCTCCGCGTGTGTCCGGTGGTTTTGTAGCAAGGTCCGCCTCCAGGCAAATGGACAGAGTAGAGAGACTGGTCGCTGCAGCTCCTCTGACCAACAAACACAAACAACACACTTGCCGCACTCCGCGACGCTCCGCGTGTGTCCGGTGGTTATGTAGCAAGGTCCGCCTCCAGGCAAATGGACAGAGTAGAGAGACTGGTCGCTGCAGCTCCTCTGACCAACAAACACAAACAACACACTCGCCGCACTCCGCGACGCTCCGCGTGTGTCCGGTGGTTTTGTAGCAAGGTCCGCCTCCAGGCAAATGGACAGAGTAGAGAGACTGGTCGCTGCAGCTCCTCTGACCAACAAACACAAACAACACACTCGCCGCACTCCTTCTTTTCTGTGAACATACTCTGCCAGGAAAGTTTCTGACAATGTTGTTTCAATAACATTTTCCTCAGTCTTAAGCTGTCATTGGACACATAAAAGTTCATTAAGATCAAAAAACCAGAATCATTATGGATTCAGAAAAATATATTCTCCTAGGTCAGGCCCTGAGCATATAGCTTTGGATATGTTGATATGTTTGGGATTGTTAGTGGATTTAGGGAATGTTATGTTATTACATTTTACACCACACTCTGCTGATGTGTGCATGCTCTTAAGGTACTTTGGTGGATTTGAAAGCGATAGGGATGGTTTGGGTTAGTGCTGAGAAAGAAGACATGCCGTTGCATTGTGTGAAGACCGTGGGTATCGTGATTTCTGCCTGCAGGTCTATTTATGAGTATTGTATTGTTGAGGGTGTGCAGGGATCTGTGTGTGGTGCTAGGTTGCATCGGCCCGGAGTTTGGCATGTAAGTTGTCTGTAAAGGTGTAAAGTTGTGTTGTTTGATGTCCGTCAGGACGGATATTAAATTGTTGTGTATGAGTGACTTAGTTAGCCTCCGTATTGTATGTTGGAAAATAGAAGTTTGAGATGCTAATTCAGGGAGACTAGTAGAGGGCCCAAGGTCAACTTAAATCATCCATGCAAGGTGATGTCTTGCTAAGGGTGCCCATTGAGTGATGTTTCGGTTCGGGTGCCCTGTGGGTAAGGTACTTTTGTAGCGACAACCTGAGGTACCCTGGTGTGGGTTGGTGCCTCTGTCAGTGGACAGTATGCAGCAACTGGTTTTCGATGAGAGTGGGGGTGGCACCATGCATGGTGGATACCAAATGGACAGTGGGTGATAATCATTCCAATGGAGAGTTTGGAGTAGGGATTCCAGAGAGGGCAGGCTCCTGCAGGGTCCCTAGGAACTGCACAGAATGCTACAAGTTCAGGTGGCAATTGCATTGGACATCCAAGCCATATCTCAGCAGGAAACTCATTGCAGATCACAGAGTACAAATCACAGCGGTACACCAAGGGGCAATAACACTATATTGTAGAATTTACTTAGGGATGCCAGGGGCAGAAAGACTGTAACACACCTGGGAGCACAATCACAGTGTAGCACAAATTGTGGTGGGACACCACGAAACAATATCAAAGTATTGCACAAATTACAGAGGGATAGTAGGGAGCACAATTACACTATAACAGAAATTGATGATGGACAGTAGGGGGAGAATTACTTTGGGACATTAGGGAGCAACAATTGTATTGCATAGATCAGGATGTGAGATTAGGCGGCAAATGCACAGTGTAGCACAAATTACAGTGAGACATCACAGTGCAAAATCACAGTAGAGCACAAGTCACAGTGGAGCACCAGGAGGCCGAATTACGGAGGGATGCCAGTGCACAAAATAACAGCATAACACCAATTACAATGGGACACCATAGACAACATTTGTGTTGAATACCAAGGAGGACAGACGCTGTAAAGAGCACGTTTATGGTGGGAGGAGAAAAGAGGGAAAATCACAGTATAGCACAAATTAAAGTGGGTCACCCGGGAGCCATATCACATCATGCACAACATTATGCTGGGGCTCCATGGGGCAGAATCACTGTATCTCTTACGTGGTCATGGAGCAGACCGGATATAGGCAAAAGGGTGCAGCAATACACCACTTGGGCAACACAGCAAACAGCGTTTGCTCTTTTGCCCTTCACCGGCTGCCCAGTGTGATCTTGGAGTATAGTGAGGATTCCTGATCGCTTGGCTTGTGCAGCCAGTCACAGACTGCGATGGGTTCCGTGGATTGTGGTGTTGAAGGGCTTGGGACTGAGATCAATCTTTGACATTTGGGAGCTTTGGGTCTGGTAGATAAAACACAATCAGTAATCCAGCAAGTGAGCTCCACTCACTGCCTGATTCCTGCAGAGCTGCTGACGTCTGGGTTCCTCTGAGGGTGGCTTTCGGCACTAGTCCCGATCACTTGACAGCCCGGGATTGTGGGAGCGGGTTAGGAGCTTTGGGTTTGAGGAAATCTATTTTCGGTTGTGTGTACTTTGTGCCTTGTAGACAGGGGAGTTGCTAGGTCTGGAAAGGACCCGGGGCTACGCTCATGTCAGAACTGTTGGGACTGGGGGCTAGCTAGTCTTTTGGCTGTAGCTCCTAAGATTCTATCCGGGGCTACAACCAAAAGATCAGGGGCTATAGCCCCCTTAGCCCCCCCCTAGCAACGCCCCTGCTTGTAGACAACAAACAGTTGCACTATCAGTAATTGAATTTCAAACAGAAATATGTAACAACAGATCATTTAGGCAATCCAAGCTCCTTGTTCAATGTTTGGTAGCCCACTGTGTGAGGGCTTCACTGTGAGGTTGGAACTGGGTATTTGGACTGTGGATATGTCTTTTATTGCTCAAGAGTTAAAATGCATGCATTGCACATAGCAGGCCATTCTGAGTTTGTCCAGACAGTAAACAAATGGCAGCAATTTCATTAATGCCATTTTGTGGGCATTAACATAATTACTGCCATATTTACTGCAATACCAAATGCAATACCAAATGCCCGGTTTGAGCATGAGTGGAGGAGTAACCTCTAGCAAGGTAATGTGTGGCATTGAAGGGAATTTCCGTTGGCGTAATTACTGCTTGATATTATTCCGCAAAGATCTCCATGGAGTCCTTTGGGTTTCAAAATGGGGAGTAACGCCAGAATACTGCCACTCGGAATCTTGTGGTAAATCTTCCAGTAATGCTGAGTTTTAGAGGTAATCCCTTATTTAAGCTGCTGAATTACTGCAAACTCGAAAAATTAGCCCACGATCGTTAAATACGTGTTTTATATTGATAATAGAATTGTCCCCTTTACTTTAATCCTCATTTTTAAAAAGTGCATTTCTGACCTACCCTTCTCGCCTCTATAAAATAATACATACTTTACAGTTTATTCAGTCCATGTACCTTGCAAGCAAGTATATATGTTAAGAGCCCAGGCTAGCCCTTCCTACCACTGTAGCTTGACTATTTGTTCTGTTATTTCAGCCAAGAATAGACTTTGGCGCCACTGCAATCATACCCCACCTTATCTCTCCAGGATGCTATAATTTCCTTCCAACATTAAGTGTTTTTTTATTTGTCTGATGTATCTTATCAGTTATCAGGTTCTTTAAATCTTTTAATTCAAAGTTTATCACGGGAACCTCTGTCTTAATCTCAACTGCCATTTGAGGTGTGGCCACATTTTGTTCAGTTCAGAATGCTAGTGTCTGAGAGAAATTGACATGACACTAATAGGTTTTGAAGCAAATGTGTGTCCATAAAGTGCTATGCCGGACCATCATTTGCCAGAGTGCAAGCAATGGATAAAAACAGGGGATCATTATGAAATTAGAAAGAGTTATTTCTGACCTGGAGCTACAGAGCGACGTGCAGGTTGCGATTTGCCGCTTCCACGGAACTGCTGCTCGTGCACTTACAGGTGAATTAAACCAAAATGCAATTAACACACGAAACAGCCATTTCAGCCCTTTTAATTTTCCCTGCTAAGTTTATTGTGTGTTTTTCGTGAACAATTATACACACTTTGGCAGTGCAAACCGATCTGTTTCATAGGTAGTGTTTTCAGGGACGTCATGTTACCAAAATGCCAGGGGTAGCGGAAGTGACATCACACAACCCTTTGCCCCATGATGACATCACAGGAAGTTATGTAATTTGGCCCCACCCCAAGTGACATCACAGGAAGTGAAGGCAAACAACCTTCAGACTTTTCAGATGTGTCTAGCACCTGTGTTTCCAGGCGCTCTCATTTCAGCCAGATATAAGAACCGAAGCACAGAGGGAGGTGTATTTGTCCACGAACAGACATTTGGGGAATTTCATTTTCCAGATTTGACGTGGGGTCTATATGTAAAACATACATATTGCAGAACTTGTAACAGGGTAACCAAAATATCTAACACAGGCTACAGCTAGTGTATGAAACGTCTATAGATCACTGGACAAAGAAGTACTAGTTATCTGTGGCATTGCTGTGTCAAACTAGCCAAAATGCTCTGCTGTTAACCCAGGAGCAAAATGATGCGTGAGCAAGGTCTAAAATATAAATCATGACCAGGATTTAGTATCAACAAAATTCCCTGGTTAGAAATGTATCTATGAGTCAACTATCACTACAATAGAAGAAACATATTAGAGTGGTCTGCGTGCACACAGGGGACCACACCTGATAATGTTTTCTTTGCTGGAGTATAATATCTGGGAAAGGTTGTTTCAATATACCCAAACCCCCCCATAATTTCTATTATTTAAGTATAATACTGGGTGCCAGAGGACTTTAAAAGCCCCCACCATTTAATGTAATATCATTGCTGCACACATAAATCCATGGCACCAATCAGTTATTTTAAATTGAAAACAGCCACTAGTTGCTTCTCACCTGGTGACTCACTGGTAGACTTCAATGCACGCACTGCACATTAGCCTTTTGCCATACACAGTGGTCCCCAATGGCACAGCACAAAATGTGGCAGCCCCCCTGCGAGCCACACTGTGGGGGCCTCCAAGCTCCTTAACAAAGCAGAGAGCACGCCACACCCCGGGCCCTGATTATGCAGCTACAGGGGCATTCACTAATGCAAGTGAAAGAAGGAAATATGTTTTTAAATCAAAGCTTAAATGTTTCACATAGCATAGAAAGAAGGGACTGGTGCCTGGTCCACAAATATACCAGCCACCAACTAACAACAGTGGGTTTGGGGGTTGGTGGGGCATCAGGGGGGATACTTCTCCCTCCCCAGAGAAACTGTTTTGAAAAATGGGTTAAAATGGTGCTTTACACAGCACACTTTCAGTGAAAACTTGGGTAAAAGGACAACAATTAGTGTTGTAGGGTATAGGGTAAATCATGAAATAGATGCAAGTAACCAAAGGTGCACGGGGCATTACCCTATGCATTATCATGCCAGTCACTGCAATATATGCCAGTATAAAAAAACATTATCATGCTGGCTGTGCCCACACATTTCTATGCTGGCTCCACTAATATATGCTAGTATTCCCATATAAAATCATACTCATGTTCGCTTTAAGATGTTTTTTATAGTATCATTACTGGCACTGGGCACAAAACTGGCTCTGCCAATATATGCCAGTACTCCTATGTAAGAACATACTCTTGTTGATTTGGCCATTAAAAGTGACATGTCACAATATGAAAACCTGTCCAAACTGGTTCCAATGTAAGCCAGTCTAGACCCATAAAAACACCATGCTTGATTCAACATAGCTGCTCAGTTCATAAAAAATCATGCTACAGTAAAAATAAATTACAGGCCACTACACCAAAACATCAGTCCAGCGAGGTAACACTACTTTTCATGCTTGATTTTTTTAAAGATGCTGAGTAATAAATGTCATGCCACTGTAAGCGATGGCTAGATTGACTGCACCAAAATGCCGCTCTAGCTAGGTAATGAAACACATGAACTTGGATCTGCCCGAAAATCCCAGTAAAACATGCAAAGTCAATGAAGGATCTGGCAAAAATGCTCCAGTGATCCCAGGGTCTCCCAGGGCCTTACACACACATACACACATGCATCCCCTTTCACCCACTGGTCACTTACCCATACATCCCCTCTCACATTCATTAACACTGCAATCACCCATACATCCCCTCTCACATTCATTAACACTGCATTCACCAAACAGGCACACACCCAACCCCCACCTAGAACTTTCAAATACACACTACCACATTAATACTCATTCACCCACCATTCACTGACTCACAATCTCTCTTACGTCCACCCATTGCATTCTCTACACAGGCACACACCATCCCACCCAGAACATTCAAAAACACACCATCACATTCATACTCATTGGGCCTCATTACGAGTCCGGCGGCAACCAGCCGGTTTTTCCGGCTCGGTTACTGCTGGACTCGTATTACCATTCCGCCTCCGTGACTCCCGGAATTACCAGGGCATTACGACCCTGGTATCCCGGGAATTCCAGAGGTGGAATTCGGTAAATCCCCATTCCCATTGAGTGGCATAGGACTCAATGGGAATGGGGAAGTGGAAACACCGACACCATCTCGTGATGGTGCAGGTGTTTCCACATCCGCCTGCAGGCGGGCGGTGTTAAACCCGCCAGGTCATACCTGGCAGGAATGCCACCTCCCACCTGCAGGGCTCGAGATCGGGCGGTCCAGAATTAACAGTGGCGGCGGGTTTACCGCCACTGTTATTTCCGGACAGCCCGACCCGTAATGAGGCCCATTATCCCACCAGTCACTCACACCTTATCTTAAATCCACTCATAGCATTCTCTAAACAAGCACACACCCACCCAAAACATTCAAAAACACACCATCACATCCATACTCTTTCACCCACCAGTCACTCGCTGTCAACGGCTTGCGCAACTGGAGCTTTTGGAGGAGGTGGAAGATCCACCATTAAACTTCCCAACACATTCATTTAGAAACGTGATTCCCCGTTCTAGTCCTTTTCTGCAAGCCGGCTTAAAAGCTAGCTCCGCCCCTTTCCCAATGAGTTGCAACCGAGTTACATTGAAACTTGCCTCAGTTCGCTCTCACAAGTGTTACTGCCTTTCTGTGCTCTGTGTGCCTTTCGGCTCGAAATTCCCATATCTGCCTTTCAGGCCACAGGCATCCCCAGTCTCGTGTCTTTTCGCCCCACCTTCACAGACTCTCTGGCCCTCATTACGACCCTGGCGGATTTTTTCCGCCATCGACGGACTTTCCGGCCATGGCGCAAAGTCCCTTTACGCCATGGCGGATGGCGGACTTACCGCCCCATTCCGAGGTCGGCGGGGCGGTAAGTCCCCATTGACCCATTTACCCTTCCCCATTCCCATTTCGGCCCCATAGGGCTCAATGGGAGTGGGGAAGGAGTTAATTACGCCACCGTAAAATACGGTGGCGTAATTAACACCAAGGTCCCAGAGCGCCATGGATTTTTCCGCCCGCAAAAAGCGGGCGGAAAAATGACCATGGCGCTCCAGGAACTCGTAGTTGGCGGTAAGGGGTCCGCGCAGCTAACGCTGGCGCAGACCCCTTAGCGCCAGGGTCGTAATGAGGCCCTCTGTGTTTTTCTTATTCATCACGGCCCTGCTGTGTTCTTTTCCCTTCTGCTACCCTCGCTGCCCTCCAGTGGCTCCTCCTCCCTAAAAGCCTGCTGCCGGAGACGGCTGCTAGCACGGTCCATGCCTCGCATGGTCTTGCCCAAAAAGTAGATGCCTGGAGTTCTGCCTCATTTTACTGTACTTACGCATCCCTGGAGGCAGAGCTACGGTTCCCATCTTTCTGCACGGCATATTCACGTGTTGCTCCATTTCCTCGTGGCTCCTTCACGTTCTTCTTGATTCCTCCCAGCAATATGCTTCAAGTGGATTGAGGACCACTCACTACTCTCTTGTCTCATTTGTTACACAGCTGTCCTTACCTCTGGACTCAGCTCTTTCTGAATGTGTTTAAGAACCTCTCTTCATAAGCTCTTTCCTGGAATCTGACTTTCCTCTTCATCAGAATATTGGGCCCGGACCTCACTCCACTGGTTCTACAGATGCCATGTTCTGCAAGGGTTTTTTATGCCTCTGGCATTTTCCCTTATGTGATTCCGGAAGGAGGTTCCTTGTCTTTCCTGTTCCATCAGCAGACATAGTGGCTACCTACCGGGGTTGGCCATATCTCCTCAAGGAGAGGAAGACTTCAAGGAGGAAGGGAACCAAGACTCCATCTGACGAAGAGGTACTACTCAAGTGAGGGGATAGTAGCCTTTAACGGTGGCACTCGCTCACACCTTCTCTTCCATCCATTCATTGCATTCTCTACACAGGCAAACACACCCCCAGCCAGAACATTTAACAACACACATCACATTCATACTCATTCATTCACCAGTCACTTACTCACACCTTTTATTACATCCACTCATTGCATTCTCTACACAGGCACACACACCCCCAGCCAGAACATTTAACAACACACATCACATTCATATTCATTCACCCACCAGTCACTCACTCACACCGTCTCTTACATCCACTCATTGCATTCTCTGCACAGGAACACACCCACCTATCCAGAACTTTCAAAAACACACCATCACATTCATATTCATTCACCCAGCAGTCATTCACACCTTCTCTTACATCCACTCATTGCATTCGCTAAACAAGCACACACCCACACAGAACATTCAAAAATGCACCATCACATCCATACTTATGCACCCCCAGTCACTCGCTCACACCTTCTATTACGTCCACTCGTTGCATTCTGTACACAGGCAAACACACCCCCCAGCCAGAACATTTAAAAACACACATCACATTCATACTCATTCACCCACCAGTCACTCACTCACACCTTCTCTTACATCCACTCATTGCATTCTCTTCACAGGAACTGCCTTGAAGGTTTCTTGAGAAGTAACATCTTCCTGTCAACGAGGTCAAGGGAGTTATCCCTCTCACAAACCTCTTGTGCCTGGCTGTCTTTTTCCCCTCCTTCAACTGCCAAATCAAAACTGCAGTACTTTTGTGTGTTTGCCTCGCTCAGAGTGTGCTCTCGTGCTCCGCCTTTTATCCATGTGGGGACTTGTAATGGAAGTCAGGTGTGAGTGATTATCGATAATTGGCTGACCATAGTATTGGAAGTCCTTTTGTTGGCTTATACATACTAAGGGTGAATGGTCTGTGACAAGGGTGAACTTCCTCCCCAAAAGGTAGTATCTAGGATGAGTGATTGCCATTTGATGGCAAGGGCCTCTAACTCCAATACAGATTAGTTATTTTCATGACAGAAGAGTTTTCGACTAGTGAATAGGAGAGGATGTTTTAATCCATCACAAATTTGGGATAAAACTTCTCTTAACCCTGTGAGCGAGTCATCAGTTTGTAACACAAACACCTTTGAAAAATCTCCCATCTTTTGGATTGGGTTCTGGCACAAGGTTTGTTTTAAGTGATTGTAGCATATGTCCTCCTCATCAGTCCAATGAAGCTTCTGGGGTTCAGCATTCTTTAATTTGTAGGTAAATCTAGCTGTTTGATCTGAAAAATTACGAATGAATCTACGGTAATAACCAATCAATCCTAGGTACGCCCTGAGGTCTCTCTTAGTCTTAGGTGTGGGGTTATATAGGACAGACTTTGCTTTTTCTCATTAGGGCTGGAAACGTCCATTCCCTACAAAGAAGCCAAGGTATTTCATGGGTAATTGGGCCAGCTTACATTTGGATGGAATGGCAGTTAAGCCGGCTTCTCTGTGGGTTCTCATGATGGTATACAGGAGGAAGAGATGGTCTTCCCAAGTCTTGCTGTAAATGACTATGTCGTCGATACAATCCCACAGAAATCGGAATAAGGCTGTAATATCCTGTCCATAAGCAGTTGTAAAGTGTCTGGAGCACCATGCAGGCCAAAAGGGAGGACTTTAAACTGGAATAGTCCAAGGGGCGTTGAAAAGGCTGTCTTTTCTTTATCAGGTCCATGGACGCGGACCTGCCAATATCCCTTGGTGAAGTCTAGGGTCGATAAAAAGACCTAGACTGGAAGTAGGCAGTTGTTTATGATTTTGATAGTTGATAGTGATTTGGTTTAGGGGTTTTGGATTGTGAATGCATATCGTATGTTTATATTTTACTTTTAAATACTGGTTTACGGTTTGATTTGAGATGTGAGCATTGGTGGATTAGCGAGTCTTGGAATGGAGGTATTTGTTGTATAGATATGGTTTGAAGTATGAAGGTGGATCATAAAATTGTACTGAACTTGCTGGGGTGTAGATGTGGTAGATAGAAGTTTCGGATTTGGGTGACATATTTTCTAATTGTTGTTTAGTAGGTTGCTTTTTGAATATGGGAGACTTATTGGGGAGTTCAAGCTATTTAGGAGAGGTGCCCAGGGCATTGGACTACCTGGAATGTGTTTGAGAATTTTATCTTGTACGCTGTTCTTGGTGTTTTACATCTGTTTCAGGAGGGGTGGGTTGGGGTTAACGGTCAGAGTCACAATCACAAATCAGGGCCTGCTGAATAGATTAGATTGGGTGGGAGTGGACATTCAGGATTGGGAACTGGGGGACCGACTGCGAGTTATCTCGTGGAATGTGAATGGTCTAAACAATGTACAGAAAAAACAAAAAGGGATGTCTTATTTGAATGACTTAAAACGAGATATTTATTTTCTTCAGGAGACACATCTTTTTAAAGAAGACTTGGATGGTTTGAGAAAGGGTTGGGTTGGGAGGGCATGTGGCTCATCTTTTGAATCAAGGTCTAGGGGTGTGGTAATTTTGATAAGAAAACATGCCCCGATTAAGGTTTTCAGAGAAATCTGCAACAAAGAAGGGAGAATGGTAGCAATTTTAACAAACATTCAGGGCAAAGAAGTTACTTTCTGTAATATTTATGCACCGACTTTAGATGATGGTACCTTCTTTAGGAAGTTGGCTCAAACGATCCAGGATCTAAAGTCAAGTAGCATCATCTTGGGGGGAGACTTCAACACAGTTATTGATTCTACATGGGGGGAGACTTCAACACAGTTATTGATTCTACATTGGATAGGAGTAATGATAGACACTGCAGAAGAATAGATATGCAATCTCGGGCTTAAAGGATTTGATGGAGGAGCATAATCTGAAAGACAGTTGGAGAATTGAAAATCTGTTAGTGAGAGAATACAGTTTTTATTCTGGAGCGCATGCCACATACTCGAGAATTGACATGGTGTTGATGGCAGGTGAAATGTTGCAAAATTATAAGACAAGTAGTATAGGTAATATTGTGCTAACTGATCACGCTCATGTGGTTATGGATTTGAAATGGAATTTTAATGCGAGTAGACAAAATACTTGGAGACTGAATACCATCTTGTTGGACAATGTAGATGAGATGGACAAACTTTCTTCCGAAATACACTATTTTGTGGAGCAAAATTGTAATGGAGAAGTTGAGTCTGGTATGGTTTGGGAAGTCTTCAAGAGCACTGTACAAAGGCATGTTTATAAATCTGGCAAGTGGATTAAAAAAAAAAATGGGACAACACACAAAAAGAATTAGAGTTAAAAATTAAGGACTTGTCACGTGAATTGATGGTGGATCCCGCAAAAATGAATTTGCTTCCTGAAATAAATAGGTTGAGAGGAGAATTAAAGACATTGATATCAAGTCGACAAAAGGTATTTCCAGCAGAAGTGCACTTATTTTGAGCATGGTGAGAAGTTGGATCGCTGGCTAGTTTATAGACTGAGGATGAGGGAGTCGGAGCGCTCAATCACATCAATTACAGACTCTGAAGGTCAGATTACATTAGCACCGGTGAGGATGAAGTGTTCAAGAAGTTTTATGAGAATTTGTATAAAAATGAAACTCATATTGATGCGACTAATGGAGACTTTCTGGGGAAAATTCAAGTCCCAGAAATTTCAGAGGAAGAATCTACATTGTTGGAGGAGCCTATAACAATAGAGGAGGTCAAAATTGCAATATCAAAGCTAAATGTTGGTAGGTCTCTGGGGCCTGATGGGCTGCCAGTAGAGTTTTATAGGTGGTTGCCTGATTCTATTCTACATTGGTGTTGTTAACGGATATGTATAAGACCTCTAAGGCTAGGGGATTGCTTCCAGAAACGACTAGACATGCAATGATTTCAGTCTTTCTAAAGAAGAACAAGGATGAAACATTGGCGTCCAGTGACAGACCTATTAGTTTAATCAATGTGGACAATAAGATCCTGGCCAAGATTCTGGCGTTGAGGCTAGAAAATCTTCTTCCGAAGCTGATTGATCAGAATCAGTCTGGTTTTGTTAAGGGTAGGACGACGACCAGCAACATGAGGAAACTACTGTGCACCATCACTAAGGCATCAGAGCTGTCAGAAGACTCGGCAGTCCTCTCATTGGATGCCGAAAAGGCATTCGATAGAGTAAACTGGCAATTTATGTTTAAGGTTCTGGAAAAGATGGGTTTTGGGGATCAATTTTGTTCCTGGATTAGACTGTTATATACCAGGCCAACGGCTGATGTTAAAACTAATGGTCAGACATCTAAACCTTTTGAATTGGAACGTGGCATGAGACACGGTTGCCCGCTGCCTCCTTTCTTATTTGTACTTAGAATTGAACCTTTGGCCATAACACTGAGATCCTAATACAGCCTACAAGGTATTCATTTTTGGGGATTGCAACAAAAAATCTGGTTATACGCTGATGACTTGTTATTGGTCCTCAAGAACCTTGCTGAATCAGTGCCAGTACTCATGGATATTCTGGAAGTCTTTCATCTGTGCTCTACATACATGATAAATTGGGCAAAATCAGAGGTTCTGCCCTTGGTGCCGTTGTGTGGCAAACATTTCATTACACGATTAGGCTTCAAATGGTGCGCTGAAAAATTGTTGTACTTGGGGGTTTGGATTTTGCCTAATGTTGTTGATTTTGTGAGAGTGAATATGAATATGGTGTGTACTACTTTCAAATCGGATTTGGAGAGATGGTACCTTTTACACCTTTCCCTTTAGGGGAAGGTGAACGCTTTGAAAATGGTGTTGACTCCTAGAGTAAATTTTGTACTGAGTATGATCCCGTTGGATATTGAAAAAAAATGTTGGCATGAAATAGATAGACTCATGCAAGATTTCTTGTGGGATCATAAACCACCGTGTTTGAAGATTAGCAAATTACAGTTACCTTTGTCTAGAGGTAGGCTGGGAGTCCCAAATTTCAAAGCATTCCATCTGGCTTTTATGTCACGTACTTTATTTGCCTTTCTTAAATCAGACCAAGAGGACTGGTTTTGTGCAGAGTCTAGCCTTGTAGGCCCATTATCACCTAGGGCTCTGCTAACGAGTAAGCCATACAGAACAAAGATGGAGAATCATTTGACTAGGAGTTTACGGAATTCGTGGCTGGCCCTGAATGAATGTTTGGGTTTCAATGCATTGAGAGATCCAAGTGCTTCAGTTTGGCTGAATCCAAATGTTACACATGAAGGGCAAGTTTTGTTCTGGCATGATTGGTTCCTTGCTGGGGTGCTGTGGATTGGGGACCTTTTCAATGGTATGACTTGGATGATGGCTAGGGAGATGCAGATGAAGTTTGATATTCCTAATTTTTGTCTGACAGACTATCGGAAGTTCAGGAAGGCGGTGGGTGAAGTGAATACGGAAGAGGGAATCAATGTGGATATGCTTGATTGGAAGCAAGGGGTGAGTGGTTGCGGCCTAGTTAGCTATGTTTATAGACTAATTGTGTCAAACTATAGGGCAAATGATGCTTTGAGATTGGATTGGAACCGGAGGATTGGTGAGGATATTACAGAAGATCGTTGGTCACGAATTTGTGAAAATGTGTGTTCTTTAAGTCTTGCTGAAAGATCGCGTCAAATCAAGATTTTGCATAGAACATATTGGACTCCTGAGAGATTGATGAAAAGGGGAATGAGTGACAACTCCGAATGCTGGGCAAGTGCACATGAGGTGGGCACCTTTGAACATATGGTGTGGGAATGTTCAAGGGTGAGAGGTATGTGGTTCGAATTTGACCAGATTTGTGAGAAGGTTCTTGATGAAAGGGTTCACATAGATTTTAAGACCGTTGTGCTGGGCAGTGATGATGACCTGGATGACTTGAGTACTTCCCGGAGAAAATGGTTCTTTCGGGTAGCAATGGTGGGGAAGAGGCTGATTTTGAGACATTGGAAAACGTCTGCTCCTGTTACAATTGAGATGTGGATTGCAGAGATGCATATTCTAGCAGATATGGAAAGAGTATTATATCAAAGGGAGAAGAAAAGTGCTTTATTCAGCAAGATCTGGAGTAAATTACTTTTATTGTATTAGGTCTGATTTTGTATAGGTTGTGACTCTTTGGGGGGTGGGGGTTTTATGTATATAGTTTGATGTTCCTGGTAGTGATTAATGTATGTTGCTTTGTTATTATTCAAGTATCTGAATACTGGACATTTTTTGAAAATAAAATGTAAAAAAAAAGAAAAAGACGGCACTTCCTAGTTTATCAATTAATTCATCGATGCACGGCATGGTATAGACATCGACATTTTAAGGGTGTTACTGCCCCGATTCTGGCCAGCTGTATGCAATCGCTGATGACCAAGACCAACGTCCGCGACGGCCCTGAAGCTCTGATAGGTATTTATAATGACGAGATTACTAAAATGCTCACCGAACATGCTCCCATAAAAGTTAAAGCTGTTAGAGACCTACCTAATCGCCATAAATGGTTTTCTGCAATTTTGGTAGAGCTTAGGACAAAAAAAAGACAAGCTGAACATGCCTGGCGTAAGCATGGCTCTACAGAGAATCTGTTGGCCTAGAAATCCAAAGAGAAGGACTATAAAATTAAAGTTATTGAGGCAAAAAAAAACATTTATAATGACCAAATTATTTCAGCAGGGGATCAGACAAAAGAACTCTTTCGCCTTTTTTAGATCATGGGAAAAACCTGCTGCCTCCAGTCCCTCTATTAAATCTACAGCTGATGACTGTAACCGAGTACAGAGGGCATTTGCCGATAAATTACAGAAAGCACAAGATGAAATCAAGGAGTCTCTGGTACCCTGCTCACCAGTTTTGACCAAAATCAAAATTTTACCAAGACACTAGAAACAGATAACAACCCCCTAATAGAACCGTTGAATCGGAAGCCTGTAATTCCTACTCAATTGGAACAGCCTATTGCGTTCAGGTTCAAGGAATCCACCACAGTGGACATACTCAAAATACTTAAAACCATGCACCTGTACAAGAGGGCGGAGAGACCTCTGACGGGCCCATGGGATCAGAGCTCATCCTCAAGTACCTTAAGACGAGATAGCTGCACCTTGAGGATGATGGGGTGCAGGATTCTCTTACTCCAACACCAATCAATAAAGACAAGTCAATGGTTTGGCAAAGGGAGTTCCGTTTAATGACAAGTACAAAAAACAGGGAAACAAATGGAAATCATCAGAGCTGCGATCGTCTGTCTCGCTTCACCTTCCCCATTCTTCATACAAACAGTAACTTTTATAGCAAATTCTCGTCATCATTGACGTGTAAAACTCATAAGTTTGACATGCAATTCTATTGGTTGGAAAGGGTATGGTAACAGAGTGTGGGGATTAGATAACTCTTATCGGGTGGGCGTCTATGCCAATCCCTCTACATCACTCGTGATAGACGTCACTAAAAGTACAAGGTCTCATTGGTTCTACTTGCTATAGGACCCTAGATTATTTGGTCCATTGTGATTGGGTGGGTTACACCCCTAGGCATAAATCTCCACTTTAATTAGAAGCATGCAGAATGGACACCCAGATGCAGTGTGCCCCAAGATTCACCCATAACTCCCTTCCATCAATCAGTGCTTTAGGGCTATGTGTTAATTAGTTGGCTGAGAGTGCCCTCGAACCGTAGCTTCTTATCTGGAAAATTTATGGCATCCTCTGGGTTCAGATGACATCAGATGTGGGCACCTCTGCGTGCCAGGCTGGTCACGTGTCTATACACAGTGAATCGGCTTCATTTTCCCTCTATTTGTGTATTTGATTCTTTGTTCGGCCTCGCCACCTGCCTGGGCCTCCTTATCTCGACCTTCACGGGGTAGGCTGCTGTGCTCTTAAGTTTCAATTCTTCGGAGTTGCTGCTCTCCTCCCTTCCTTGGGTTGACCTTGAATTCCTAGCCATGTGCTGCTTCTTGCTGAGTTTCGATTCCGCTCTTTCGTCTGACTTTGAGCTAGTTTATGAATCCTGGCCTGTTCGTCCTCTATCATCCTAGGCTTAATTCTGCTTTTGTAAAATGGAGTCGCACTTGTATAATGTGCTGCTTGAGGTAGATATATATTTGGCGCCTGCCGCTCTATCCTTCTACTAAGCATTGCAAGCAGAATCGTTTCCTTAGCTTCTTGCGTTCCAGGCCTATTTACAGGCATTTAGCCAACTACATATTTCCATCCTGCTTTAATGGTTACGTTTCTTTAAAGTTCAGCATCGTTTCTTCTTCTATGTCCATTACATTATTATTCGCAACATTTCGTCTTTGTTTATCACCTTTTTGGTTGTCTTTTCTTTCAGCTGTGAGTCTGTCCGGACCATTGTGTCGTCACCATTTGCCTCCAATAAGGGCTCTTTGGGTCTCTTCAGGGACATTTTATAAGTGGTCTTCATTTCACGTCAGCTGCTGATATGGTTGTCTCAATGGGAACCCTGCAGCACATGGTTGTATGGTTATTGGCGCTTCAATAGGTATACAAGTCCTTCTGATGGGTGCTGGAAAGAGCCCCACTCTGGCTCTCTGTTGGTTTATTTGCTCCTTATACATCACATATCTTGGCGAGTATGCTTCTGGTATCTCAAAATGGGTGGCTGGAGTGCAGGCCATATTTAGGACCTTCTCTACACACCCTACCAGCTGCCCCCGAGAGTTTCTTCCGTCCAAGAACAAGTATATCATGGAATATAAGGACTTGTTTGCCCCTTTTTTATGTAGATTTGTGACCTCATCCTTTCGAACAGGTGTTATTCCCTAGTCTATAAAGAGCGTGGCAGATACACCGTTGCTAAAAAAAAGCAGGACTGCAATCTACTGATGCAGCAAACTTAAGACCTATCACTAAAACCTTATTTTGTGTTGTCTGTTTATAAAGTGGCTACTATACAATTACAATCTTATGTCCAGGCAGCTGGTGTACTACATGCAAAACTGTCAGGTTTCAAGAGTTATCATGGCACAGAAAGTGCCCTCCTGGACCTAGAGACATATATGCTCTCCAAGTTGGAGCACAGCAAGTCAGGGCTGCTGATGTTGTTAGATCTGTCGGCAGCCTTCGACTTGCTAGATCATAAAATATTACTTGATCGGATGTTAACCATTGGAGATCTTTCAGGGGAGGCCATTATTTAGCCTAGATCATTCCTAGAGGGCCGCCAGTCATGTGTGCACTGAGGTGACAGTGCGTCCGACTCACAAACCATAACATGCGGAGTGCCACAAGGGGCGTGTCCTTCCCCCTTGTTATTCATTATCTACATCCTCCTATTATGTGGCGATCTAGGACTACTTCAGATATTTTTTTGTAATTACGCTGATGACTTTCAGCTGGTGCTAGATATTACTGGCGACCATGAGAAGGACCAACAGATGCTGAATGGGGTTTACCACATGATATAATGTTGGATGTCCACTAACTGGCTCTGTTTGAATGCGGCCAAGACTGAGCTTATGCTCTTTGGTCCCTGGCAGATACAATCCAATCTGGACCAAAGATATGCCAATTTTACAATAGATGGCAGCCAAATCAAGATAGCTCAGAAGGTGAAGACGTTGGGCACATACATGGAAGCAAACTTAGACTGCAAAGCCCATGTATCTGCTATTAGTATCAGTACCAACTACCACCTTAAAGTACTTAGGCAGGTAGCACCTCTGATCTCAATGGAAAATCGTACTAAACCTGTGAGAGCTGTGATCCTCCCACGTATTGATTACTGTAATGGACTCAAAATTCAAAATGCAGGAAAATGTTACACTGGCTTCCAGTGGCAGTTAGAATTCAGTTTAAACTGTCAGCCAAAGTGTATTTTCCATAAGTGTATTTTCCATAAGTGTATTTACGGGAATGCCCCAGCATACCTGAAGGATAAGGTGAAACTCTATCAACCTAAGAAAAATCTACAATCAGATGAAGGCTTCCTATTGGAATCACATCGGGTAATTAGAACCCGAGGCCTTGGTCGTGCTTTCCATGTTCAAGGGGTCAAAGCATGGATTGCCTTGCCCTTACAGCTATGGAAAATGGAGAATCATTTTACCTTTCGTAAACAATTGAAAACGATTCTCTTTAATTAGCATAACTGTCTAAATTCATCTCCTGAACTGTCTAAATTCATCTCCTCTACTTCTCTACCTCTCAGCGCCTGGATGCCTACGGGCTTTGGCGGTACAAGCTCAATAAAAATCGAAGGTGGAGATGGCGTTAATCTGTCTGAAGTCTATGCAAAACCACCAAGAATGATCCGGTTTGGTTACCAATACAATAGGGGAGGACATGTACTGGAAGAAGGTTAACTTCCTCTACCACTACTTGTTTTCGGGCTTCGGGGATTTTGTAAGGTTTTAAATGGACCACTTTTCCCTTTGAAGTTCTGATATAATGATAAGTACCTTGTACTCTCCCTGGTCTTTCACAGAATAAATCAGGGAATATCATGACTAGTTTGTTGAAGTCTTCTTGCTTGTGTCTAGATAGCTCTTGGAAAATACATTCTGAGTTGTCTATCTCCTCCCGTATTAAAAAAGACAATATCAAGGTGGAGGCAGTGGAAGAATTTTCTTTCTACTCCTTTAAGAGATTTACATGGTAAAGGTGAGTCTTTTGCTTTTTATCAGGTTAGGCTATATTATAGGTACAGGTCCCTGTTTGCTCTAGTACTTCATATGGCCCATGCCACTTTGAGACAAGTTTATTTTCAGAGGTAGGTAAGAGGACTAGTACCTTTTGTCCTACTGAAAAGATGCCTCAATTTACTTTCTTGTCATAGGTGGACTTTTGTTGGGCCTGAGCTTTTTCAAAGTGAGTGTGAACAAAATTTCGAACAAGGTTCATATGCTCTTGTAATAGGGTAGCTGTTTGTGAAAGGGGAATAGGTGCCTTTTGCCTTTCTTCCCTGGTCTCTCGGAGCATGTCTACGACATCTTTTGGTTCTGTGAGGAAATCACGGTGGCAACAAGTAACACAGACAGAGTGATCACAAGAAAAGGCTCAAATGGAGGAGGATTTAAAGCACTGGGTCTGCTGAAGGAAAGGACGGGCCAGATTTTTTCAATTATTCGGTCCCATGGCTGGATATTATAATGAGAGAGTGGGAGAGTATCTAGTAAGACTTGAGTCTTAAAGATCAGATTGTGTTGACTAGAAGGACTATGTACATAACTGAGAGGACAACACCGCTTTTAAGCTGGATACACGGTCCGACTCTAGGAGATCAAGTATTTTATTTTCCCATTCCGATGGTACCACAAATATTACCATGGGTTTAAATTTTTAGCAGTTGAGTCACATCCCACAACTGACACCATAATGTGAGGAACTCATGGTGGCAACAAGTAATACAGACACAAGTGATCACAGTTCAAGGGTGTTTATTAAACAATTAATTCTGTAGGCAGGTTGGAAAAATGACTATTCTAAGCCTAAATCTAAGATGGGAGCACGCGTCGACCATCAAATGAAAAATAAAGCAGTCCTAGTGGCGTTGTGTCAAATAAAAAGGGCCTAAGAACCCTATTTCCAAACCTTACAACTAATACAAAAAAGGTTGTGGGATAGTTTTCAAGAAAAGAAAGATGTGTTCTCAAATAGTATGTCAGGATGTGGTGGCTTGGGTCTCCCTTCACCATGTTTTTTGCACATGAGGTAAGGTAGGAGCATGGAGCACAGTACAGTCAGAGGCTTCTCTTGCATGAGACAACAGCTCTAACGGCAGCTCTCAGGACCGTTGAGGGCCAAGTCTCATTTCCTTGAAAGTATCTTGCCTTCGAGGACCTGAGGTCTTCAACTAACAAAACAAAATTTCCTTTTAACAAATAAAAGTTCCTTTCCAAGATTCGCTGGGTGATGGGTTCACCCCTGGGTCCCCTTCTTTTGGGCACTGACCCTTCTCAATTGTAAACTACAGTTCATGTAGGGTGACAACTTCACCCCTGGGTCCCCCTCTTCTGGGCGCTGAACCTTCTTTATGGTTTGCCACAATTTTATGTATCAGTTCTTCTCTCATGAACAATGGGTGAGAGTTTCACCCCTTGTTCTCCCTCTGCTGGGCTTGGACCCCCCTTGACTGTTAGTACCTGGGTGATGGCTTCACCCCTAGAGCTCTCTCTGCCGGGCTTGAACCCCTCTTGACTGTTAGTGCTTGGGTGATGGCTTCACCCTTTGATCTCACTCTGCCAGGCTCGGACCCCTCTCAATCTCTTTAGTGGGATTCACTTCCCTTTGTTTCTCAATATCTTTTCAAACAGTTCATAGTAGACATCCCTCGGCTGAGTTCACCTCTGTCAACACACTGTTTCTTGGGACTTTAGATTTTGCCCCTCTCAACAGCATCCCTCAGTTGGGCGCCCTCTTGCCAACTTCACATTCACTTGAGTCTGCGGGATCCACTTACCTTGCTTTCTTACAATTTGTGGATCAAAGTCTTTTGTTTGTACAGGGATTTTACTAGACCTCCTGCATGACCACTTTGACCTCTCTCAGCAACTCTCCTACAGCCTTCTGGTAACCATAGTTTCGCTCTAACGGGGATCGAACAGAGTCTCTTGATTTACCATTCACGTGGTGCTGGTTTCCCTTTTCTGCCGGTCTCCCCTTAGCACTGTTTACAGTTCTTTTACAGTTCCTTGCACTTGGTTCAAACTTTCCACTTTGCAATTCTCTCACTCAACACACCCCGGTTCTTATCGATTCTCCCCTTGACTCACCGGCTGTGATGAACCGCTTGACTTTCCTAGAGTCAAGGCCAGTACCAGGGGTTTGGGAGTTTACCTCGCTCCTTCTTATCGGCATAAGCTTACCCCGTGTACCTTCACATCTGCTGCAAGACACTTGTGCTATTGTTCGCGGTCTTAGGCTCTCTTCCATGAAGTTTCTGTGGCAAAAAGGGCAAAGTCACTTCTCTCCACCCTCTCAATTCCTGCTGCCTTTCTCCTTTGATTGAAGTGCCGTGCCTGATTAGCCGTCTCGTCGTCCTGTCTGCCATGCTCACCTTGCTCGCCTTGCTCGTACTGTGCTCTCTGACCTTTTATCCCTGTGGGGTAGGGAAAGGGCTGTCAGGTGCGTGTGATTCTGATCAATTGCCTGACTTTATCTGACCTTTACATTGGGACATGTCAGGTAAACAGCTCTGGTGTTAGTCCATTGTCTTTTGTATTGTGTGAAAGTGTTTGTGTTGGAAAAGGGGGGGCAGTGGTTTTGGATGTCATACATGGAGGGATGGGGAAAAGGTGTTGAAGGTAGGTGGGTACCGTGTCAAACCCGCCAATGTCCCACTCCCACTCCCCGAGGACCCCCATCCAGGTCATCCTCCCTCACTTGTCCACCCATAGGAACTGATTCCAATAGCGATGGCTGTTTCCTGGCCATCTGGATGACATATCCCCAGGGACTAGCCAGGGAGACACCTTCAGGCTTCTTACAGTTCTCTACCGTAAAGTAGTTCAAAGGGAAAAAAAACTAGTGGATGCCTGGGGGGGTTCTGGCTGCAGTTAGGGCCCTGGGGATGATACTATCACAGTCCTTTACATCCTGATCTACCAATTTTCTCAAAATCATCTTAAGGGTTTTATTGAATCTCTCGACCAGCCCGTCCGTTGAGGGTGGTAAACTGAGGTTCTTGAAGTGGAAATATGTAGTAATTCCTTGACTTCACTCATCAGTTTGCTCATAAAATTAGATCACTGATCCGTTAGAATTTCCTTGGGGAAAAGAATGGTAAAAGGTGTTTTAAGATTTGTTGGGTTGTATTTTTCTGCATCGGGAATGCCTCTGGGTTTCGGGTAGCATGATCAACAATTATGAGGACATATTTATTACCCAGTCTAGAGGTCTCCAATGGCCCAATAATGTCCATCCCAATTCGGGAGAAAGGGACTTCGATGATGGGTAAGGGATTCAGAGTGGCAGGTAAGGGGATATGTGCACTGGTTTTCTGGCATGTCTCACATGTCTGGATAAAGTGCTTTATGTCCGCATGGATATCAGGTCAGTAGAACTTCCCACTAATATGAGCCTGGGTCTTGGATTTTCCTAAATGTGCTCCTGTCAAATGAGGATGTACAATCTCTAACACAATCTAATGATGGGTCTTGGGGATTACTAATTGCACCTTACTTAGACCTTCTCTGGAGGTTTCCTTTCTATATAGTAATGCCTGTTTCAGGAAGGAAAAGGGGCTTCCCCTTTCCTGTCCTTCTCCCTCAGGAATGATTTGTACAAAAGCCTCTGTGAGTGCTGGATCATTTCTCTGGGTAAAGGCTAAATCAGGAAGGATGGTAGGTTCTTCTTCTCTCTTTCCCTTAATGGTGGATGGTTTGTCAGCCGCTTCAAGGCCTAAACTACCTCTTTCAGTTTTGTCTGGTTTACTTTCATCCTTAAAATGGGCAAATATAGCCTTCTCAAGAATTTCTTGTGCAATTTTCTCCCCACAACGTATTTCAAATGGAGTTTTGCCATGATTCTGTAGGAGAACGTCTCCCCGGAAGTCAGGATCTATGACGCCTGCTAAAACATCCAGATCAAACTTCCAGGAAGGCCAGATTTTGAGGCCAGTCTTATATAACAACCTTTAGGGGTTATTAGGACTAAGTCTGTCGGAATCATCCCTCTTTTCCCTGGAGCGACAGTAGTATCTCTGCTACTACAAATGTCAAAGCCAATGGATTCTTTTGTGGTGGTGGAGGGATCTGGGGCTCTTTGATTATGTTTCTGGAATTTTAGTGTCCCACAATTTGTTTCAATTGAGTCATATCTCACTCCTGACACCACATGTAAGGAAGGCATGGCATCAATGCCTATCTAAACCTATATCTAAGGATGGGAGCAAGCTACGACAATCAAATAATAAGAACACAGTCCGAATTAAAGGGCCTTTACTAATTAACCTATTGCCAATCCTTACTTCTAAATACAAAATGGTGTGGGATAACAATGTGCGCAAAAGAAATGTGTTCAAGAAATAATATGTCAGGATAATTGAGCAATTAGCTTCCCTTTCCCATGTTTTCAGCATCAGGGCCGTCTGCCAAAGTCTCTCTCATAATGACAGTCTCTTAATGAGGAGGGCCTAATTCAGCAAACAAAACACAAAAGTTCCATTCCTTTCTCAAAGTTTCACTTTCACAAGTTCAAGACTGGTCTCCCTCGTTCAACCTTGGACCCCTTTTCTACAATGTTTGGTCTCCCTTGTTTGGGCTCGGACCATGGACCCCCTCATCCGGGCTCAGATCCCCTTTTCCACAAGATTCCCAACTTGGTGGACCTCGTTTGGGCTCAGACCATGGATCCTGCTCGTCCAGGCTCAGATCCCCTTTTGATACCAGAATCGAAGACTTTTGAATGTGCGATGGGTTTTGCTTAAACTGTCACAAGACCACTTTGATTCACTTCACACAGTTTACACTTCACATAGATCTTCTGCTTTTGTTTCCTTTCATCAAGATACCGTACAGGCACCTTCGATTGAGCACATTCACAGTGCTGGACCAGTCTGTCAGTGGTATTGTCTCTTTTCTTCTAATGTTCCAATATTCACCCACAATTTATCTTCATGCATTTCTTTCATCACACGCATTTAACAATGTTCCTTCCAGGGCTCACTTTACAATGTTGCCACTTGCAACTTTGACTTCAACACAGACCGGTCTCCCCAACTCACTGGCGGTGTTGTTCTCTGTCACATCTTTGTTCTGGGAGCCAAGGATGATACCACAGAGTCTGCTGCTCTACCCCATCAGTTAAGCGGTGGACACTCAATGGGCCTCATTACGACCCTGGCGCTAATGGGTTAACGGCGCCGTAAAAGGCTGCGGCGTCGTTAACCCATTAGCGCCTAATTACGAGGTCCCTTTGCAGGACCCGACCTTAACGGCCGGTTTTTACCAGCCATTAAAGTAGGGACCCGCAAAGGGACCTTGGTGCTAAGTACGGTGCCTTCCCCATTCCCATTGAGCCCTATGGGGCAAAAATGGGAATGGGGAAGGCCATGGAGGAAGGGGGAATTACCGCCCCGCCAACCTTGTAATGGGGTGGTAATTCCCCCTTTCTCCATGGCGGAGTCGGTAATTTACCGGCATGGACCATGGTGCTAACAGCACCATGGTCTTCCGCCAGGGTCGTAATGAGGCCCAATATCTCTGACACACAATGCAAGTTTCCTTAGCCTTGTTTCCTGGACTTACTTTTTCTGCCTTGAAGGTTTCTTGAAAGTAACGGCTTCCTGTCAATGAGGTGAAGGGTGTTGCCTCTATCACGAACCTCTAGTGCCTGGCCGTCTTTCTCCCCTTGTTCAACTGCCAACTCAGAACTGCTGTACCTTCGTTTGTTTTGCCTCGCTCAGATTGTGCTCTCGTGCTCTGCCTTTTATCCGTGTGGGGAAGTGTAATGGAAGTCAGGTGTGAGTGATTGCTGATAATTGCCTTAGTCGCCTGACCATAATATTGGGACATGTCATGTACATGGCTCGGGTGTGAGTCTGTTTTCTCCCTGAGCTGGCTGTCCATTAGAAAATGTTTGTGGAGGAAAGGGGGGTGCGGGTAAGTTTCCAAATATCCCATCGGATAGGATGGGATAAATGTGTCAAGGGGAAGTGAGGGATACTGCCTCTCACCATACTGTGTCCCACTCCCCGAGGACCCCTCAACCAGGTGATCCTCCCGCACTGGTCCACCCCCAGGGTCTGGATTCAAAGGTGATGGCTGTGCACTGGCCACCTGAGAGAACAATCCACAGGGACTACTGGGTGAGACACTTTTGGGTTTCTCACACCACTCACTAATATTATCCTGATGTTCCAAACCCCTATACTGTCTGGGATCCTCACAGGTGCTCAGATTGTGAAATGGTTCATCCAAAGCATTTCTATTATCCTGCTCTCTGAAACGGTCCTAGATATTCTACCACTGGGATTAACAGACTGCTTTGTCAGCACACATCAAAACTGTGTTGTTGCACATGCCGCTAATGCATTGCTTGGAACCACAAACAGCTTGTCAATAAACCTCAAACCTGATCTTCAGCACTGCCTGATATTCCATTCATGGGATCAACACACAATAGAACTCCTTCTGAGCCTGGCAGTAATGGCATAATGTGGCAGTACCAGAATTACTGTAATTTCTAGAGTACAGCGGTATTCCAGCCATGGTGGGAAGTTGGAGGGAAAACCTCTCACGATGTCCCTTAGAAAAATATTGGATTTATCTGCAGTTTATTTACCAATGGTGGTAACTCCTTCCAACCCCAATGGACAACAATGGGACTATGTAATTAGAACATATATTGCTTTCCCACCACACTTAATATGGCAGATTTACCACATAAACAAGTGTGGAAATGGTAACGGAGTTCCACTGAATTACAATAGATATTTCTTCTAAATTCATAGTGTATTTATTTATTTTGTTTTAATGTGATACAGTTTTATATACAACTTTACACATAAGCAAAATACAGTCAATTAAAATTCACTTGATTTAACTTTCCATATATAGTAAACATAAAACTATACTAAAATTGAAGAATAATAGTAAGCAATAATAGACAATAAGCAATTAAGCAATAACATAATGATAAAACAATAAAACCATGGAACAGTGAACAGTAAAAAACTAGTAGTACATTGAGTTGAGTTTAAGGGTAAAGTAAATTGTAATAGAAAAACAAGACAAACAAGAAAACAAGAGAAGGAGAATGCAAATGAAAATGAGTACGCACTGATCATAATTGCATCTCCTTTCTTAACCATTTTCACTTTGACAATTCAAAGTAGTTATTCAACCTTATAACTATCCTCTCATTTTATACATAATCCTTCACTTATTTGCTTTGTTTATAGTTCATTCGACCAAGTGATAATTCCAAATTCATGATTTTATCTGCATCATTGCAGACTCTAAAAAGGGCCATTTGTAATTTAGGATTGAGAGTATTAACACACTGATGCCAATATTCTATTTGCAGAATACTGTTCATACTATGCACATAGTCACCATATTTTCTCAATTAGCTAATATTCATAATATGGCAGTCCATAAGTATATGTCTCGCAGTTTCAGGCTCAGCTTGATTTTTACATAACCTGCAATATCTATCCACCTTAGGTATTGATCTCTCCGGTCCCAATGCCATCAGAGTAGGTAGATGGTTAATACGTAATAATAATATGAATCGCCTAAGATACTCCGATGGACATAGGTTCAGGTATTTTTGTGCTTTTTTATAGGTAAACAGGACCTTTGACACAAACTCATAGCTTTTTAAGTTTGCTAAGTGTAAGAATTTCTTCTGCCAGTCCAATAGTTTTAATCGTTTATGCATATGATATTTTATGTGCTCATAATCCTCACCCCAAGATGGCGACCAGCTCAGTCTGTCCATTTCTGTTGCTAGCTTAGATTGTGTCCCATCGCCCATGTCCTCCTCTAGGGATTTTAATAATGCAGTTGTGGGGCAGTTCCGAATTCTGATATATAATTCGGCCTTTTCCCCAGAACAATCGCTTTTAACAAGGAGATTCCCAATTGCAACCTAAGGATAGCCATGGGTATACATTGTGGGAGACCCAATATCTTCCTCCAGAATTTCCCTTCGATGATTTGTAGCCCCTCGAGATTCATAGTAATCAGTGACTCTAAACCATACGTTATCATGGGTACAAGACATTGTACCTATAGATGACGTGCTCCCCAAATGGAGTAGCCACTCTTGTTTTGCGTGAACTTATAAATCATAGCTGTTAGTTGTGCAGCTTTCACCTTACAATGTTGAATACATATCTCGTAATTGCCTTTACCCTCAAATTCCACTCCCAGATATTTCTAAGAGTGCGAATACCTGATTTCTACTGTTCTCAAGAGCATACGTGGGTGAGCAACCTTACCAGCAGAAAACAATATAAGTTCTGTTTTACTATGATTTATAACCAGTTCCTTTGATTCAGCATACTGCCAAAAATCACAATGTTATCCACATAGGCCATAATTACACACTTCGAAGTACCATCTCTAGGTGGACAGTTGTGAGTACCCAATATAAATTCTGGGACATCTGAGACAAAGAGGTTGTATAGCAGAGGAGCAGTTGTGCAGCCCTGCTTTATACCTCTATTGTGTTTAAACAGTCTAGTCCTTGTCCCTTTAAAATCCAGTTTGAGGTGGACAGAGGTGTTAGTATGGAGGAGCTTCAGATAATATATCAATGCTTTAGGACAGTTCATTGTTCGCAGTTGATGCCATAACGTTTCCCTGTTCACCAAGTCAAAAGCTGACCTGAAATCAACATATAATGCGTACAATGGTGGGCTATTATGCTTCAGAGCTTTGCTCCTTAGGAGGTACATTATCATTAAATTGTGGGACGTAGAATACCCAGTCCTAAAGCCACTCTGGAAACGATCTAAAATCCCTGCATTATCTGCCCATGCTTGAAGTTCTTTTAATAATAAGGAAGCAAACATTTTGCCAGTACAGTCAAGCATGGACAGTAGGCGGTAGCTTCCCGGGTCTGTTTTATTCCCTTTTTTATAGACAGGGACTAATACAGCAGTTTGCCATGTCACTGGGATTCTACCATCTCTTAGCACTTTTTCAATTAAGATCTTCATTAAGCTTGCCCAGAATTGAGGATTACCTTTCATAACCACATTTGATAACCCATTAGGTCCCGGCATTCAATTTACTAATTTTAATTAAAAGTTCCTCACTGGTGACTGCGAATGGCCGGATGGGCTGGGCTCCTCTGTTATCATCCACTTTCTGGATGGTTTTCAGGCCATTCCGATCTTCCAGAAATGTAGTCCACTCTATGGCCCCTATGGGGTTGATCATGGGTTTCTTCCAGTTTCCCCTGACTTCCCCCAGGAATGCCCATATTTTATGAGTGTTTTTTTAGTGCAAAGAGTCTGGACCATATTCTGCAATTGTTCCAGTTTTTTGGTTCTTTTCCATGTTTTAGATTCATAGTGATGGCTAATGTCTTTGAAAATTGTTTCATTGAACTTATTTCACATATATATCACTTCTCTTCCATACCGGTTTTTGGAGATTTCAATTTCTGGTCACAGGATCCTTTTAAAATTGGACGTCAAACATGACGTCTGTAGGTCTTACAAAGTTGCTGACAAAATGGCATACACTAGATCTAATTTGTTCATCCGATGAGCATATTCAGATCCTGCCTACTGTCCTAGTGCATTGGACTGATCCTTTTATGATTGCATTGAGGTACCCCCACCTACCCTTCCAGTTCCTGCTTATGTAACAAATTAAATTAAACCAGAAAACAGGGCATCCAATATATTGGAATGTGTTTCTACGATGTAGGGATGATGTGGGCATCGCTAACTACATTAATTTAGACTCAGTTAATTCAGCTTTAGATGATGTCTGTCCTCCAGTACAACAATCTAAAAATAAATGATGGACTAAGCAAAGCCTATTTTGCTTTATATAACACGCAGATGGAGCAGAAATTACATTATTTTACAGAAGCAGCTTAAACTAATCCATTCAAAAACTGTAAAGCAGTAATTAAGTTAGTCAAACCTCTATACCTTTCAGTTTGAATTCAATCAGCATCAAACCTTCAATAAGAGATATTTAAAATGATATGAAAATGATTTCATCCTCCAGATGTCCCTACTGAGACAGTTGTTTTGACAGAACTATTACACGAACCATCTAGTTAGTTCTCTGATAACATGTCTTTAAGTCATGAAAGAATCACGGAATGTCACCGATTTGTCAGTTACTGATGCTGACAATTCATTGTTTGGTCTGTATGATTTCCAACCTTTTGGGCCTGAGGAACATAGGGAGATGCTCCTACTGGTCATTCCAGCTCCTCACTCAAACCTCAACTGCCTAGATATAAAAAGCAGTGGACAACACTGTTCCTTCCCTTTCGTTTAACCGGCTGAATCAATCCTTCACTAAAAGTAGAGTTCCACCAGACCAGAAGAGAGCAATCATTTGCCCACTGTTGAAGAAGTTGACCAATTTCCAGCTAAAACCTTGGAAAAGGCCATTATGTGACAGCATTCTGATTTGCCAGTAATGGTCTGACTGCAAGGACAGACTAAGACCAGCGAAAGGTACTGAGTCTGTACTGATATCGATTCTAGACCATCTTACAGAAGGCTTGGTTTTGCCGCCATCATGCTTTTAGACCTCTCTGCAGCATTTCATATTGTTGATCCTCTTGTTTTGGTACAAAGACTCACCAGTATACACAAATAAGTGCCCTTTGTAAAATTTAAAAGTGGCTTCACTTTGATTCTTTTTCCTTTTTTCAAAATTAAGGCCGCGGGGCATGAAAAGGTGTTTCTTTTGTTAATATCTAGTACACAACAAAGTGAGTTTGCCCTACAATAGCCTTTATTATTCATAACAGAATGCCACCAGGCATATTGTCAAGCCATCCTCGACTTTTGTCCGGTGAACTGTGGAATCACAGACGGCTCCTCATTTTCCGCAGCACTATTCAATATTTATGTCTGTACATTGACCACGCTTATTCTTTCTTATGGATTTATATTTTACACCTGTGCAGGCGATATCCATATCCTCCTAAGATTGGATGGGGCTCTTGGGGCAACATTACAAAACACCCAAATGTTATAGGTAGATAGATGAAGATTAACAGTTAAAAGATAAATAACCAAGAACAACTCAGACTTATAGTCCCCTCAGATGTGCTCTAAAGCCAGTAAGAAACTGCCTGGCTCAACTGACAATACACAAAACCTTGGCTTTCTTATAAATTCCGATCTTGCTCGGTACTCTTCAATTGGGGTAGGGCCCACCTCATGTTTTACCATCAAAAAACTCTGAGAAAGATTCTGCCTTTCTTCTCAGTAGACAAAGTGAAAGCCACTTTTAGTGCTATAGTAATATCCCTTCTTGATTATGGCAACTCCCTTCATCTGGGACCTCTGGCTTCCCAATTGCTTCAACTGCAGGCAAGTCAGAATGCAGTTGCATGAGTAAACTTTCAGATGGGTAGAATGGAACATGTTGCACCCATCCTCTGTCAACTGCGTTAGCGTTCTATGATGAGAAGAGCGGAATATAATGTACTTTAAAAGGTACATAGAGTCCGTTATGAAAGAGCCTCCACTTTTACTGGTAAAAATTCATGCTGTCACACTGCAGGATATATTATACAAGGAAAACACTTTAGTTGCAGGGACGTTAATGTGAGCAAAACATTGTAACAAAACCTTTGAAATTCAAGGAAAAAACATTATTTGCAGGGACATTAAGGTGAGAACTTAACACAACAAAACCCCCTGAAATTCACTAATGCCACCTTAACTTTGCGCCCCCTGTTGCGCAGCCTATGACCACAATAAGGACATCACTGATGGCATCACTGATGGCATCACTAAGTACATGTTCTATGAGAACACTGATGACATCACAGATTGCATCACTAATGCCATCACTGGTCATATGACAGATTATGCCAATAATGTAATTAGACATAACATAATTAATAAGTTAGCTCATAAAAACTTTGATTATCTTAATAACAATTTAGGCTGCAGACTTGGCCATAATGAAGGCTATGGTCATTGGCCTTCACCAAGGGCCATAGCTAGTGGTCAGTTAGTGTTGTAAAATATGCAGTCAGCATGGCTAAAAGCCATGCACTGTTTTAAAATATATAGTGGGCAAGGACAAAAGCTGCAAATACTGGCCATGACTAAAGGCCATGGCTAGTGCCCATTAATAGGTTAGAATATACAGCCGGCATGGCCAAAGGCCGTGCACACTGGCCAGTATTGGGTTAAAGGCCATGGCTAGTGGCTGGTTAGTGTTGTATAATATCCAGTGGGCACAGCCGAAGGCCATAGCTAGTGGCGTGTTAGTATTTTAAAATATACAGTGGGCATGGCCAAAGCACGTAGCCACTGGCCATGGTCAAAGGCCATGCTAGTGGCCCATCTATATGTTAGAATATATAGCAAGTACGGCTAAAGGCCATGGGCACTGGCCAGTATTGCATTGAAGGCTATGGCTAGTGGCTGGTTAGTGTATATAATATTCAGTGGACACGGCTGAAGGCCGTAGTCACTGGTGAAGGCCAAAGGCTATGGTTGGTGGCATGTTAGTTTTTTTAACTATAAAGTGGGCATGACTGAAAGCCGTGGCCAGTGTCCATGAATGAAGACTGTGACTACTGGCCCATTAATGTTTTAAAATCTATTTGGCCATGCACACTGGCCATGGCTGAAGGCCATGCTTAGTTCCAATTACTGTGGTAATGTAATCAGTGATGTCAACAACAATGTCATCTGTGATGTCATCATTGCAGTCATAGACTGCACAACAGGGGGCACAACGTTAATGTGGCTTTAGCTGAATTTCAGGGGTTGTGAGGTGTTAAGTTCACTCCTTAACGTCCCTGCAACTAAGGGTCTTTCCTTGAATTTCAAAGGTTTTGTTACAATGTATTGCTCCCTTTAACTTCCCTGCAACTAAGGTTTTTTCCTTGAATTTTAAGGGTTTTGTTATTCCATGGATGTTTGCCGCACATGGCCAGTGGTCATGGCCAGTGGTCATGGCCTCTGGCTGTGCCCACCATCCATTTTAAAACACTACCAGACCACTAACCATGGTCTTCCGCCGTGCCCACTGTCCATTTTAGAACACTACCAAACCACTAGCCATGGCCGGTGGGCACGGCCACTCTATATTTTAAAACAGTTGCAACCCATCACTCAAAGACGTTCATCGAACACAAACTGATTTTGACCTGTTTTAACAGTGATATTGTTTCGCATAAAAGATTGCAGACTTTGAAAACTCACAATGTTTTTAAGCAATGTGCAGTGAGATTACATTATGTCCCAAAGATCACACACTTTGGTTAAGCAGTGTGCTACAAGCCCCCTGTTTTATG
The DNA here is from genome assembly GCF_040938575.1 of Ambystoma mexicanum. Taxonomy (NCBI): domain Eukaryota; kingdom Metazoa; phylum Chordata; class Amphibia; order Caudata; family Ambystomatidae; genus Ambystoma; species Ambystoma mexicanum. The sequence continues at coordinate 685,599,181 of NC_090928.1, forward strand.
GCCGGTCTCGTGGTGGCTGTTGTGATACATCGCACAACCCCAACTAACCACATTTAAGTATCACGGAAAAGCATTTTGGGGCATATATATATATATATATATATATATATATATATATATATATATATATATATATATATATATATATTCAGATATATTCAGTGAACAACTTTGTTAAAGCGACGTTATGGTTAAGTTGCGCTTCTAAAAACCTATGAAATTCAGTGAAAAAACTTAGTTAAAGGAACGTTATGGTTCCAAGTAAAACCGAAAAACCCTTGAAATTCGCCACTTATGGTAAACAAAGCAACCATAACTCGCGCCACCAGCGTGCACTGCTAAGACTAACACCCACAACATCAAAGATGACATCACAAATGTCATTGATGACATCACTGATGACATCACATGTGTATGTACTTTGCATCAAATATGTGTACAAGGGATTCCTATTATAATGTTGTGAAAAAAGTGTCAAGGATCATTGCAATAAATATCATACCCTAATTAGTGCATTGAACGATGCATTGATATAAATAGCATTCTATTATGGGGTTCTTTCTAGTATACTAAGCTACTCATGCAGAAACATAGCATTGTGTGCAGCGTACAAGATGAAGGTATAATATTCGTAATGTTAATATGTTAAATAATGAAATGATAATTGTTTTCTTAATAGATTTTTGTGTACTGTGAAATATGTAATAAGTAGCTAATAAACCCCATGTATTACATAATTGCATTACTATAGACAAAACACAAAGAGACAAGAGCACATACCAATATGGGTATATACAGGGAAAGTTAAGTTAGCAAAAAAGCACAAGTAGTAGCAGAAACAATTCACAACCTAACTGATTATTTTCATGCAAATAAATGATTGCTCTGTTTCAAAGCTGCTATTTACCCTATGTATATGTATCACTTAATGTGATTGGACCCTAAGGAAAGTAGTGTGAGTACAATGTATACAAATATTACCATACAGGGAAAGTACAGCCATAAAAAACAACAGAACTATCAGAAAGTGCTGATAAGTCTATTGATTATCTATATGCACAAAAAGGATTGCTGTCTTTCAAGCTTGTGTCTTCCCCTATGTATATGTTTCATATGGTGTGACTGGACTCTAAGGAAATTACTGTAAGAACCAACTTGAAGGATACGTCTACAAATAAAATAACATTTTTAGTTTCTGAAAGTTACTGAAGAAAACCATGTGGCCTAGATATGTCAGCAAAAGAAAAAAGAGTGAGCCAGACATGTGATGTCATCAGTGATGTCATCAATGACATTTGTGATGTCATCTTTGATGTCGTGGGTGTTAGTCTTAGCAGTGCACGGTGGTGGCGCGAGTTATGGTTGCTTCGCTTACCATAAATGGCGAATTTCAAGGGTTTTTCGGTTTTACTTGGAACCATAACGTCCCTTTAACAAAGTTTTTTCACTGAATTTCATAGGTTTTTATTAGCGCAACTTGACCATAACGTCCCTTTAACAAAGTTTTTTACTGAATTTCATAGGTTTTTAGTAGCGCAACTTAACCATAACGTCCATTTAACAAAGTTTTTTCACTGAATTTCATAGGTTTTTATTAGTGCAACGTCACCATAACATCCTTTTCAATAGATGAACACCACTAGCATCTTAGGTCCTCAAAGTGGGAACCCCGGGTGGTAAAAAAATATTTTTCTTCCCAAACCGGGACACCTGCGGCGTCCCGGTGTAGGAAGGAAAATCTTTTACCATGATGGCCACCATGGAAAGAGAACGGCTGGGTGTATAAAGAGAACACAACAGGGGATCAGCGGGGGGTGGGGGAAAAATGAGGGAGACACGGGGCATGAGCGGTGGGTGGGGGAAACAGTAGGGAGACACGGGGCATGAGCAGGGGGTGGGGGAGAACACGGTAGACAAGGGGCATGAGCGGGGGGTGGGGGGAAAAGGAGGGAGACACTGGGCATGAGCAGGGGGTGGGGGGAAACAAGACAGAGACACTGGCCATGAGCGGGGGCTAGGGGGAACAGTAGGGAGACATGGGGCATGAGCGGGGGGTTGGGGGAAACAGGGGAGACACGTGGGCATGAGCGGGGGGTGGGGGGAACAGGGAACACACGGGGCATGGGTGGGGGAACAGGGCACACACCGGGCATGAGCGGGGGGTGGGGGGGAACAGGGGAGACAGGACCCATGAGCGGGGGGTGGGGGGAACAGTAGGGAGACACGGGGCATGAGCAGGGGTGGGGGGGAACAGGGGAGACATGTGGGCATGAGCGGGGGGTGGGGGGAACAGGGGAGACACGTGGGCATGAGCAGGGGGTGGGGGAACAGGGCACACACAGTGCATGAGCAGGGGGTGGGCGAACAGGGGACACGGGGCATGAGCGGGAGGTGGGGGGGAACAGGGGAGACACGGGGCATGAGCGGGGGGTGGGGGAACATGGGAGACATGGGGCATGAGCAGGGTGTGGGGGAAACAGGGGAGACACGGGGCATGAGCGGGGGGTCGGCGGAACAGGAAGGAGACACAGGGCATGAGCGGGGGGGTGGGTGGTAACAGGAGGGAGACACGGGGCATGAGCGGGGGGTGGGGAGAAACACGAGGGAGACACGGGGCATGAGCGGGGGGTGAAGGGCAACAGGAGACACACGGGGCAAGAGCAGGGGGTGGGGGGCAACAGGAGACACACAGAGCATGAGCGGGGGTGGGGGAACAGGGGAGACACGTGGACATGAGCGGAGGGTGGGGGGAACAGGTGAGACACGTGCGCATGACGGGTGGTGCGGGGGAACAGGGGAGACACGTGGACATGAGCGGTGGGTGGAGGGGAAAAGGAGGGAGACACGGGGCATGAGCGGGGGGTGGGGGGAACAGGGGAGACACGTGGATATGAGCGGGGGGGTTGGGGGGAACAGGGCACACACGGGGCATGCGCAGGGGGTGGGGGGGAAAGGAGGGAGAGACAGGGCATGAGCAGGGGGTGGGGGGAACAGGAGAGAGAAACAGGGCCATGAGCGGGGGGTGGAGGGGAACAGGGAGGACACGTGGGCATGAGCGGGGGTGGGGGAAACAAGGGAGACACGTGGGCATGAGCGGCAGGTGGGGGGGAAAAGGAGGGAGACACGTGAGCATGAGCAGGGGGTGGGGTGGAAGAGGGGAGACACGGGGCATGAGTGGGGGTTGTAGGGGAAAAGGAGGGAGACACGGGGCATGAGCGGGGGTGGGGGGGAACAGGGGAGACACATGGGCATGAGTGGGGGGTGGGGGGCACAGGGCACACACGGGGCATGAGCATGGGGAGGGGGGAAAGGAGGGAGACACGGGGCATGAGCGGGGGGTGAGGGGAACAGGGAAAACACGGGGCATGGGTGGGGGGAACGGGAGGGAGACACGGGCAGGAGCGGGGGGTGGGGGGAACAGGGCACACACGGGGCATGAGCAGGGGGTGGGGGGATGAGCACACACGGGGCATGAGCAGGGGGTGGGGGGAACAGGGCACACATGGGGCATGAGCAGGGGGTGGGGGGAACAGGGCACACACGGGGCATGAGCAGGGGGTGGGGGGAACAGGGGAGACACGGAGCATGAGCGGGGTTGGGGGAAAGGAGGGAGACATGGGGCATGAGCGGGGGTGGGAGGGAACAGGGGAGACACGGGGCATGAGCAGGGGTGGGGGTACAGGAGGGAGACACAGGGCATGATCGGTGTTGGGGGGAAGGAAGGGAGACACGAGGCATGAGTGGGGGGTGGGGGGGCAGGGGAGACACGGCGCATGAGCGGGGGTGGGGGGGAACATGAGGGAGACATGGGGCATGAGCGGGAGGAACAAGAGAGAGACACAGGGCATGACCGGGGTTGGGGGAACAAGAGGGAGACACGGGGCATGAGCGGGGGTGGGGGTAACATGAGGGAAACACGGGGCATGAGTGGGGGGTGGGGAGAACAGGGCAGACGCGGGGCATGAGCGGGGGGTGGGGGGTACAGGGCTGACACGGGGCATGAGCGGGGGGTGGGGGGTAGAGGAGGGAGACACGGACCATGAGTGGGGGGTGGGGGGAACAGTAGGGAGACATGGGGCATGAGCGGTGGGTGGGGGAACAGTGGAGACACGGGGAATGAGCAGGGGTGGGGGGAACAGTGGAGACACAGGGCTTGAGCGGGGGGGTGGGTGGGGGAACAGGGGAGACACAGGGCATGAGCAGGGCGTGGGGAGAACACAAGGGAGACACGGGCATGAGCGGGCGGTGGGGAAACAGGGCAGATACTGGGCATGAGCAGGGTTGGGGGTACAGGAGGGAGACACGGGGCATGAGCGGGGGGTGGGGGGAACAGGAGGGAGACACGGGCATGAGCGGAGGGTGGGGGTAACACGAGGGAAACACGGGGCATGAGCGGGGGATGAGGGGCAACAGGAGACACGGGGTATGAGCAGGGGGTGGGGGTAACAGGGCAGATACTGGGCATGAGGGGGGGTGAGGGGTACAGGAGGGAGACACGGGGCATGAGCGGGGGGTCGGGGGTACAGGAGGGAGACACTGGGCATGAGCGGGGGGGAACAAGAGAGAGAGAGACACAGGGCATGAGCAGGGGTGGGGGAACAGGAGGGAGATACGGGGCATGAGCGGGGGTTGGAGGTAAACACAAGGGAAACACGGGGCAAGAGCGGGGGGTGGGGGCAACAGGAGACACACGGGGCATGTGTGGGGGGGTGGGGGCAACACAAGGGAAACACGGGCATGAGCGGGGGGTGGGGGGTAACACGAGGGAAACACGCGGCATGAGCAGGGGGTGGGGGGCAACAGGAGACACACGGGTCATGAGCGGGGGGTGGAGGGGAACACAAGGGAGACACAGGGATTGAGCAGGGGGTGGGGGGAAACAGGAGACACTCGGGGCATGAGCAGGGGTGGGGAGAACAGGAGGAAGACACGGGGCATGAGCGGGGGGTGGTGGAACACGAGGGAGACACGGGGCATGAGTGGGGGGTGGGGGGTAACACAAGGGAAACACGGGGCATGAGCGGGGTGTGGGGGGTAACACAAGGGAAACACAGGGCATGAGCGGGTGGTGAGGGGAAACACGAGGAAGACACGGGGCATGAGTGGGGGTGGGGGGCAACAGGAGACACACGGGGCATGAACGGGGGATGGGGGTACACGAGGAAGACACGGGCCATGAGCGGGGGGTGGGGGAACAGGGCAGATACTGGGCATGAGCGGGGTTGGGGGTACAGGAGGGAGACACGGGGCATGAGCGGGGGGTGGGGGGAACAGGAGGGAGACACGGGCATGAGCGGAGGGTGGGGGTAACACGAGGGAAACACGGGGCATGAGCGGGGGGGTGGGGGGCAACAGGAGACACGGGGCATGAGCAGGGGGTGGGGGTAACAGGGCAGATACTGGGCATGAGCGGGGGTGAGGGGTACAGGAGGGAGACACGGGGCATGAGCGGGGGGTCGGGGGTACAGGAGGGAGACACTGGGCATGAGCGGGGGGAACAAGAGAGAGAGAGACACAGGGCATGAGCAGGGGGTCTGGGAACAGGAGGGAGATACGGGGCATGAGCGGGGGGTGGGGGGTAACACAAGGGAAACACGGGGCACGAGCGGGGGGTGGGGGCAACAGGAGACACACGGGGCATGTGTGGGGGGGTGGAGGGGAACACAAGGGAAACACGGGCATGAGCGGGGGGTGGGGGGTAACACGAGGGAAACACGGGGCATGAGCAGGGGGTGGGGGGCAACAGGAGACACACGGGTCATGAGCAGGGGGTGGAGGGGAACACGAGGGAGACACAGGGAATGAGCAGGGGGTGGAGGGCAACAGGAGACACTCGGGGCATGAGCAGGGGTGGGGAGAACAGGAGGAAGACACGGGGCATGAGCGGGGGGTGGGGGAACACGAGGGAGAGACGGGGCATGAGTGGGGTGTGGGGGGTAACACAAGGGAAACACAGGGCATAAGCGGGTGGTGAGGGGAAACACGAGGAAGACACGGGGCATGAGTCGGGGTGGGGGGCAACAGGAGACACACGGGGCATGAACGGGGGATGGGGGCAACACAAGGGAAACACGGGCATGAGCGGGGGGTGGGGGGTAACACGAGGGAAACACGGGGCATGAGCAGGGGGTGGGGGGCAACAGGAGACACACGGGTCATGAGCGGGGGGTGGAGGGGAACACGAGGGAGACACAGGGAATGAGCAGGGGGTGGGGGGCAACAGGAGACACTCGGGGCATGAGCAGGGGTGGGGAGAACAGGAGGAAGACATGGGGCATGAGCGGGGGGTGGGGGAACACGAGGGAGACACGGGGCATGAGTGGGGGGTGGGGGGTAACACAAGGGAAACACGGGGCATGAGCGGGGTGTGGGGGGTAACACAAGGGAAACACAGGGCATGAGCGGGTGGTGAGGGGAAACACGAGGAAGACACGGGGCATGAGTGGGGGTGGGGGGCAACAGGAGACACACGGGGCATGAACGGGGGATGGGGGTACACGAGGAAGACACAGGCCATGAGCGGGGGGCAACAGGAGACACACAGGGCATGAGCGGGGGCTGGGGGGCAACAGGAGACACACAGGGCATGAGTGGGGGGTAGGGGGTACACGAGGAAGACACGGGGCATGAACGGGGGGTGGGGGTAACACGAGGGAAACATAGGGCATGAGCGGGGTGGGGGAACATGAGGGAGACACGGGGCATGAGCGGGGGATGGGGGCAACAGGAGACACGTGGCATGAACGGGGGGTTGGGGGGTAACACGAGGGAAACACGTGGCATGAGCGGGGGTGGGGGGTAACACGAGGGAAACACGGGGCATGAGCGGGGGTTGGGGGGAACATGAGGGACACACAGGGCATGAGCGGGGGGTGGGGAGTAACACAAGGGAAACACGGGGCATGAGCGGGGTGTGGGGGGTAACACAAGGGAAACACAGGGCATGAGCGGGTGGTGAGGGGCAACAGGAGACACACGGGGCATGAACGGGGGATGGGGGTACACGAGGAAGACACGGGCCATGAGCGGGGGGTGGGGGGCAACAGGAGACACATAGGGCATGAACGGGGGATGGGGGTACACGAGGAAGACACGGGCCATGAGCGGGGGGTGGGGGGCAACAGGAGACACATAGGGCATGAGCGGGGGGTGGAGGGCAACAGGAGACACACGGGGCATGAGTGGGGGAAGGGGGTACATGAGGAAGACACGGGGCATGAACGGGGGGTGGGGGGAACACGAGGGAGACACGGGGCATGAGCGGGGGTGGGGGGTAACACGAGGGAAACACGGGGCATGAGCGGGGTGGGGGAACATGAGGGAGACACGGGGCATGTGCGGGGGATCGGGCAACAGGAGACACGGGGCATGAGCGGGGGTTGGGGGTAACACGAGGGAAACACGGGGCATGAGCGGGGGTGGGGGGTAACACGAGGGAAACACGGGGCATGAGCGGGGGGTGGGGGGAACATGAGGGACACACAGGGCATGAGCGGGGGGTGGGGGCAACAGGAGACACACGGGGCATGAGCGGAGGCTGAGGGGCAACAGGAGACACACGGGGCATGAGTGGGGGGTAGGGGTACACGAGGAAGACACGGGGCATGAACGGGGGTGGGGGTAACACGAGGGAAACACGGGGCATGAGCGGGGTGGGGGGAACATGAGGGAGACACGGGGCATGAGCGGGGGATGGGGGCAACAGGAGACACGTGGCATGAACGGGGGGTTGGGGGGTAACACGAGGGAAACACGTGGCATGAGCGGGGGTGGGGGTAACACGAGGGAAACACGGGGCATGAGCGGGGGGTGGGGGGAACATGAGGGACACACAGGGCATGAGCGGGGGGTGGGGAGTAACACAAGGGAAACACGGGGCATGAGCGGGGTGTGGGGGGTAACACAAGGGAAACACAGGGCATGAGCGGGTGGTGAGGGGCAACAGGAGACACACGGGGCATGAACGGGGGATGGGGGTACACGAGGAAGACACGGGCCATGAGCGGGGGGTGGGGGGCAACAGGAGACACATAGGGCATGAACGGGGGATGGGGGTACACGAGGAAGACACGGGCCATGAGCAGGGGGTGGGGGGCAACAGGAGACACATAGGGCATGAGCGGGGGGTGGAGGGCAACAGGAGACACACGGGGCATGAGTGGGGGGAAGGGGGTACATGAGGAAGACACGGGGCATGAACGGGGGGTGGGGGGAACACGAGGGAGACACGGGGCATGAGCGGGGGTGGGGGGTAACAAGAGGGAAACACGGGGCATGAGCGGAGTGGGGGAACATGAGGGAGACACGGGGCATGTGCGGGGGATGGGGCAACAGGAGACACGGGGCATGAGCGGGGGGTTGGGGGTGACACGAGGGAAACACGGGGCATGAGCAGGGGTGGGGGGTAACACGAGGGAAACACGGGGCATGAGCGGGGGATGGGGGGCAACAGGAGACACGGGGCATGAGCAGGGGGTGGGGGTAACAGGGCAGATACTGGGCATGAGCGGGGGTGAGGGGTACAGGAGGGAGACACGGGGCATGAGCGGGGGGTCGGGGGTACAGGAGGGAGACACTGGGCATGAGCGGGGGGGAACAAGAGAGAGAGAGACACAGGGCATGAGCAGGGGTGGGGGAACAGGAGGGAGATACGGTGCATGAGCGGGCGGTGGAGGGTAACACAAGGGAAACACGGGGCACGAGCGGGGGGTGGGGGCAACAGGAGACACACGGGGCATGTGTGGGGGGGTGGGGGCAACACAAGGGAAACACGGGCATGAGCAGGGGGTGGGGGGTAACACAAGGGAAACACGGGGCATGAGCAGGGGGTGGGGGGCAACAGGAGACACACGGGTCATGAGCGGGGGGTGGAGGGGAACACAAGGGAGACACAGGGAATGAGCAGGGGGTGGGGGGCAACAGGAGACACTCGGGGCATGAGCAGGGGTGGGGAGAACAGGAGGAAGACACGGGGCATGAGCGGGGGGTGGGGGAACACGAGGGAGACACGGGGCATGAGTAGGGGGTGGGGGGTAACACAAGGGAAACACGGGGCATGAGCGGGGTGTGGGGGGTAACACAAGGGAAACACAGGGCATGAGCGGGTGGTGAGGGGAAACACGAGGAAGACACGGGGCATGAGTGGGGGTGGGGGGCAACAGGAGACACACGGGGCATGAACGGGGGATGAGGGTACATGAGGAAGACATGGGCCATGAGCGGGGGGTGGGGGAACAGGGCAGATACTGGGCATGAGCGGGGTTGGGGGTAAAGGAGGGAGACACGGGGCATGAGCGGGGGGTGGGGGGAACAGGAGGGAGACACGAGCATGAGCGGAGGGTGGGGGTAACACGAGGGAAACACGGGGCATGAGCAGGGGGTGGGGGGCAACAGGTGACATGGGGCATGAGCAGGGGGTGGGGGTAACAGGGCAGATACTGGGCATGAGCGGGGGTGAGGGGTACAGGAGGGAGACACGGGGCATGAGCGGGGGGTCGGGGGTACAGGAGGGAGACACTGGGCATGAGCGGGGGGAACAAGAGAGAGAGAGACACAGGGCATGAGCAGGGGGTCTGGGAACAGGAGGGAGATACGGGGCATGAGCGGGGGGTGGGGGGTAACACAAGGGAAACACGGGGCACGAGCGGGGCGTGGGGGCAACAGGAGACACACGTGGCATGTGTGGGCGGGTGGGGGCAACACAAGGGAAACACGGGCATGAGCGGGGGGTGGGGGGTAACACGAGGGAAACACGGGGCATGAGCAGGGGGTGGGGGGCAACAGGAGACACACGGGTCACGAGCGGGGGGTGGAGGGGAACACGAGGGAGACACAGGGAATGAGCAGGGGGTGGGGAGAACAGGAGGAAGACACGGGGCATGAGCGGGGGGTGGGGGAACACGAGGGAGACACGGGGCATGAGTGGGGTGTGGGGGGTAACACAAGGGAAACACAGGGCATAAGCGGGTGGTGAGGGGAAACACGAGGAAGACACGGGGCATGAGTCGGGGTGGGGGGCAACAGGAGACACACGGGGCATGAACGGGGGATGGGGGTACACGAGGAAGACACGGGCCATGAGCGGGGGGTGGGGGGCAACAGGAGACACACAGGGCATGAGCGGGGGCTGGGGGGCAACAGGAGACACACAGGGCATGAGTGGGGGGTAGGGGGTACACGAGGAAGACACGGGGCATGAACAGGGGGTGGGGGTAACACGAGGGAAACACGGGCATGAGCGGGGTGGGGGTAACATGAGGGAGACATGGGGCATGAGCGGGGGATGGGGGGAACATGAGGGACACACAGGGCATGAGCGGGGCGTGGGGAGTAACACAAGGGAAACACGGGGCATGAGCGGGGTGTGGGGGGTAACACAAGGGAAACACAGGGCATGAGCGGGTGGTGAGGGGCAACAGGAGACACAAGGGGCATGAACGGGGGTAGGGGGTACACGAGGAAGACACGGGCCATGAGCAGGGGGTGGGGGGCAACAGGAGACACATAGGGCATGAACGGGGGATGTGGGTACACGAGGAAGACAAGGGCCATGAGCGGGGGGTGGGGGGCAACAGGAGACACATAGGGCATGAGCGGGGGGTAGAGGGCAACAGGAGACACACGGGGCATGAGTGGGGGGAAGGGGGTACATGAGGAAGACACGGGGCATGAACGGGGGGTGGGGGGAACACGAGGGAGACACGGGGCATGAGCGGGGGTGGGGGGTAACACGAGGGAAACACGGGGCATGACCGGGGTGGGGGAACATGAGGGAGACACGGGGCATGTGCGGGGGATGGGGCAACAGGAGACACGGGGCATGAGCGGGGGGTTGGGGGTATCACGAGGGAAACACGGGGCATGAGCGGGGGTGGGGGGTAACACGAGGGAAACACGGGGCATGAGCGGGGGGTGGGGGGAACATGAGGGACACACAGGGCATGAGCAGGGGGTGGGGGCAACAGGAGACACACGGGGCATGAGCGGGGGCTGGGGGGCAACAGGAGACACACGGGGCATGAGTGGGGGGTAGGGAGTACACGAGGAAGACAAGGGGCATGAACGGGGGGTGGGGGTAACACGAGGGAAACACGGGGCAAGAGCGGGGTGGGGGAACATGAGGGAGACACGGGGCATGAGCGGGGGATGGGGGCAACAGGAGACACGTGGCATGAACGGGGGGTTGGGGGGTAACACGAGGGAAACACGTGGCATGAGCGGGGTGGGGGGTAACACGAGGGAAACACGGGGCATGAGCGGGGGGTGGGGGGAACATGAGGGACACACAGGGCATGAGCGGGGGGTGGGGAGTAACACAAGGGAAACACGGGGCATGAGCGGGGTGTGGGGGGCAACACAAGGGAAACACAGGTCATGAGCGGGTGGTGAGGGGCAACAGGAGACACTCGGGGCATGAACGGGGGATGGGGGTACACGAGGAAGACATGGGCCATGAACGGGGGGTGGGGGGCAACAGGAGACACATAGGGCATGAACGGGGGATGGGGGTACACGAGGGAGACACGGGCCATGAGCAGGGGGTGGGGGGCAACAGGAGACACATAGGGCATGAGCGGGGGGTGGAGGGCAACAGGAGACACACGGGGCATGAGTGGGGGGAAGGGGGTACACGAGGAAGACACGGGGCATGAACGGGGGGTGGGGGGAACACGAGGGAGACACGGGGCATGAGCGGGGGTGGGGGGTAACATGAGGGAAACACGGGGCATGAGCGGGGTGGGGGAACATGAGGGAGACACGGGGCATGTGCGGGGGATGGGGCAACAGGAGACACGGGGCATGAGCGGGGGGTTGGGGGTAACACGAGGGAAACACGGGGCATGAGCGGGGGTGGGGGGTAACACGAGGGAAACACGGGGCATGAGCGGGGGGTGGGGGGAACATGAGGGACACACAGGGCATGAGCGGGGGGTGGGGGCAACAGGAGACACACAGGGCATGAGCGGGGGGTGGGGGGGAACATGAGGGAGACAGTGGGCATGAGCGGGGGTGGGGGGTGGGCGGCAACAGGAGACACATGGGGCATGAGCGGGGGTGGGGAGAACACAAGGAAGACACAGGGCATGAGAGGGGGTGGGGGGAACACGAGGGAGACACGGCGCATGAGCGGGTGGTGGAGGAACACGAGGGAGACACGAGGCATGAGTGGGGGGTGGGGGGGTAACACGAGGGAGACACGAGGCATGAGGGGGGGGTGGGGTGGAACAGGGGAGACACGGGGCATGAATGGGGGGTGGGGGGAACAGAGGAAACATAGGGCATGAGTGGGGGTGGGGGGTAACACAAGGGAGACATGGGGCATGAGCGGGGGGTGGGGGGAACAGGGCAGATACTGGACATGAGTGGGGGGTGGAGGGTACAGGAGGGGTACTAGGGGCATGAGCAGGGGGTGGGGGGTACAGGAGGAAGACACGGGGCATGAGCAGGAGGTGGGGGGAACAAGAGAGAAACACGGGGCATGAGCGGGGAGTGGGGGGAACAGGAGAGAGACATGGGGCATGTGCGGGGGGTGGGGGTAACATGAGGGAAACACGGGGCATGAGCGGGGGTAGGGGGTAACACGAGGGAGACACGGGGCATGAGCGGGGGGTGGAGGGCAACAGGAGACACACGGGGCATGAGCAGGGGGTGGGGGAACAGGTCAGATACTGGGCATGAGCGGGGGTGGGGGGTACAGGAGGGAGACACGGGGCATGAGCGGGGGGTGGGGGGTACAGGAGGGAGACACAGGGCATGAGCGGGGGGTGGGGGGAACAAGAGAGAGACACAGGGCATGAGCGGGGGGAGGGTGGAACAGGAGGGAGACACGAGGCATGAGCGGGGGTGGGGGAACACAAGGGAGACAAGGGGCATGAGCGGCGGGTGGGGGGAAACACGAGGGAGACCCGGGGCATGAGCGGGGGGTGGGGGGCAACAGGAGACACACGGGGCATGAGCGGGGGGTGGGGGGAACAGGGAGATACTGGGCATGAGCGGAGGGTGAGGGGTATAGGAGGGAGACACGGGGCATGAGCGGGGATGGGGGGTACAGGAGGGAGACACAGGGCATGAGCGGGGGAAACAAGAGAGAGACACGGGGCATGAGCGGGGGTGGGGGTAACACAAGGGAAACACGGGGCATGAGCGGGTGGTGGGGGAAACACGAGGGAGACATGGGGCATGAGCGGGGGGTGGGGGGAACAGGGGAGACGCGTGGACATGAGCGGGGGGTTGGGGGGAACAGGGCACACATGGGGCATGCGCAGGGGGTGGGGGGGAAAGGAGGGAGAGACAGGGCATGAGCAGGGGGTGGGGGGAACAGGAGAGAGAAACAGGGCCATGAGCGGGGGATGGAGGGGAACAGGGAGGACACGTGGGCATGAGCGGGGGTGGGGGGAACAAGGGAACAAGGGAGACACGTGGGCATGAGCGGCAGGTGGGGGGAAAAGGAGGGGGACACGTGGGCATGAGCAGGGGGTGGGGTAGAAGAGGGGAGACACGGGGCATGAGTGGGGGTTGTAGGGGAAAAGTAGGGCGACACGGGGCATGAGCGGGGGTGGGGGGGAACAGGGGAGACACGTGGGCATGAGTGGGGGGTGGGGGGGAACAGGGCACACACTGGGCATGAGCAGGGGGAGGGGGGAAAGGAGGGAGACACGGGGCATGAGCGGGGGGTGAGGGGAACAGGGAAAACACGGGGCATGGGTGGGGGGAACGGGAGGGAGACACGGGGCAGGAGCGGGGGGTGGGGGGACAGGGCACACACGGGGCATGAGCAGGGGGTGGGGGGAACAGAGCACACACGGGGCATGAGCAGGGGGTGGGGGGAACAGGGCACACATGGGGCATGAGCGGGGGGTGGGGGGGAACAGGGCATACACGGGGCATGAGCGGGGGTGGGAGTGAACAGGGGAGACACGGGGCATGAGCAGGGGTGGGGGTACAGGAGGGAGACACAGGGCATGATCGGTGTTGGGGGGAAGGAAGGGAGACACGAGGCATGAGCAGGGGGGTGGGGGGGCAGGGGAGACACAGCGCATGAGTGGGGGTGGGGGGGAACACGAGAGAGACATGGGGCATGAGCGGGGGGGAACAAGAGAGAGACACAGGGCATGACCGGGGGTTGGGGGAACAAGAGGGAGACACGGGGCATGAGCGGGGGTGGGGGTAACATGAGGGAAACACGGGGCATGAGTGGTGGGTGGGGGGAACAGGGCAGACACCAGCATGAGCGGGGGTGGGGATTACACGTCAGACACGGGGCATGAGCGGGGGGTGGGGGGTACAGGAGGGAGACACGGACCATGAGTGGGGGGTGGGGGGAACAGTAGGGAGACATGGGGCATGAGCGGGGGGTGGGGGAGCAGTGGAGACATGGGGAATGAGCAGGGGTGGGGGGAACAGTGGAGACACGGGGCTTGAGCAGGGGGTGGGTGGGGGAACAGGGGAGACACAGGGCATGAGCAGGGGGTGGGGAGAACACAAGGGAGACACGGGCATGAGCGAGGGGTGGGGGAACAGGGCAGATACTGGGCATGGGGGCATGGGCGGGGTTGGGGGGTACAGGAGGGAGACACGGGGCATGAGCAGGGGTTGGGGGGTACAGGAGGGAGACACGGGGCATGAGCGGAGGGTGGGGGTAACACGAGGGAAACACGGGGCATGAGCGGGGGGTGGGGGGCAACAGGAGACACGGGGCATGAGCAGGGGGTGGGGGTAACAGGGCAGATACTGGGCATGAGCGGGGGTGAGGGGTACAGGAGGGAGACATGGTGCATGAGCGGGGGGTCGGGGGTACAGGAGGGAGACACTGGGCATGAGCGGGGGGAACAAGAGAGAGAGAGACACAGGGCATGAGCAGGGGGTGGGGGAACAGGAGGGAGACACGGGGCATGAGGGGGTCTGGGGGGTAACACAAGGGAAACACGGGGCACGAGCAGGGGGTGGGGGCAACATGAGACACATGGGGCATGTGTGGGGGGGTGGGGGTAACACAAGGGAAACACGGGCATGAGCGGGGGGTGGGGGGTAACACGAGGGAAACACGGGGCATGAGCAGGGGGTGGGGGGCAACAGGAGACACACGGGTCATGAGCGGGGGGTGGAGAGGAACACGAGGGAGACACGGGGAATGAGCGGGGGTGGGGGGCAGCAGGAGACACTGGGGGCATGAGCAGGGGTGGGGAGAACAGGAGGAAGACACGGGGCATGAGCGGGGGGTGGGGGAACACGAGGGAGACACAGGGCATGAGTGGGGGGTGGGGGGAACAAGAGGGAGATACGGGGCATGAGAGGGGGTTGGGGGGTAACACAAGGGAAACCCGGGGCATGAGCGGGGTGTGGGGGGTAACACAAGGGAAACACGGGGCACGAGCGGGTGGTGAGGGGAAACACTAGGAAGACACGGGGCATGAGTGGGGGTGGGGGGCAACAGGAGACACACGGGGCATGAACGGGGGTGGGGGGTACACGAGGAAGACACGGGGCATGAGCGGGGGGTGGGGGCAACAGGAGACACACAGGGCATGAGCGGGGGTGGGGGGCAACAGGAGACACACGGGGCATGAGTGGGGGGTAGGGGGTACACGAGGAAGATACGGGGCATGAACGGGGGTGGGGGAACACGAGGGAGACACAGGGCATGAGCGGGGGGTGGGGGATAACATGAGGGAAACACGGGGCATGAGCGGGGTGGGGGGAACACGAGGGAGACACGGGGCATGAGCGGGGGATGGGGGGCAACAGGAGACACGGGGCATGAGCAGGGGGTTGGGGGGTAACACAAGGGAAACACGGGGCATGAGCGGGGGTGGGCGGCAACAGGAGACACATGGGGCATGAGCGGGGGGTGGGGAGAACACAAGGAAGACACAGGGCATGAGAGGGGGTGGGGGGAACACAAGGGAGACACGGGGCATGAGCGGTGCGTGGGGGGTACAGGAGGGAGACATGGGGCATGAGCGGGGGTGGGGGGGTACAGGATGGGAAACACAGGGCATGAGCGGGGGTGGGGGGAACAAGAGAGAGACAAAGGGCATGAGCGGGGGGAGGGGGGAACAGGAGGGAGACACGAGGCATGAGCGGGGGTGGGGGGAACCCAAGGGAGACACGGGGCATGAGCAGCGGGTGGGGGGAAACACGAGGGAGACCCGGGGCATGAGCGGGGTGTGGGGGGCATCAGGAGACACACGGGGCATGAGCGGGGGGTGGGGGGACCAGGGAGATACTGGGCATGAGCGGAGGGTGGGGGGTATAGGAGGGAGACACGGGGCATTAGCGGGGGTGGGGGGTACAGGAGGGAGACACAGGGCATGAGCGGGGGGAACAAGAGAGAGACACGGGGCATGAGCGGGGGGTGGGGGTAACACAAGGGAAACACGGGGCATGAGCGGGGGGTAACAGGAGACACACGGGGCATGAGTGGGGGGTGGGGAGAACACG
Source organism: Ambystoma mexicanum (assembly GCF_040938575.1). Taxonomy (NCBI): domain Eukaryota; kingdom Metazoa; phylum Chordata; class Amphibia; order Caudata; family Ambystomatidae; genus Ambystoma; species Ambystoma mexicanum. The sequence goes on from NC_090928.1 coordinate 685,615,621, forward strand.
AGGAAGACACGGGGCAGAAGCGGGGGTGGGGGGAACACAAGGGAGACACAGGGCATGAGCGGGGGGATGGGGGCAACAGGAGACACACGGGGCATGAGCGGGGGTTGGGGTGTAACAAGAAGGAAACACGGGGCATGAGCGGGGGGCAACAGGAGAGACACGGGGCATGAGTGGGGGGTGGGGAGAACACGAGGAAGACACAGGGCATGAGCGGGGGGTGGGGGAACACGGGGCATGAGCGGGGGGTGAGGGGGAACACGAGGGAAACACGGGGCATGAGCGGGGCGTGGGGGGAACATGAGGGAGGAGGGAGACACAGGGCATGAGCGGGGGGGTGGGGGGCAACAGGAGACACACGGGGCATGAGCGGGGGTTGAGGGGTAACACGAGGGAAACATGGGGCATGAGCGGGGGGTGGGGGGCAACAGGAGACACACGGGGCATGAGCGGGGGGTGGGGGGAACACGAGGGAGACACGGGGCATGAGCGGGGGGTGGGGGGTACAGGAGGGAGACACAGGGCATGAGTGGGGGGTAACACGAGGGAGACACAGGACATGAGCGGGCGGTGGGGTGGAACAGGGGAGACACAGGGCATGAGCGGGGGTGGGGGGAACAGAGGAAACACAGGGAATGTTTGGGGGGCATGAGGGGGGGTGGGGGGAATGGGAGGGAGACACGGGGCATGAGCGGGGAGTGGGGGGGAACAGGGGAGACATGGTGCATGAGGCGGGGGTTGGGGGGAACACGAGAGAGACACAGGGCATGAGCAGGGAGGTGGGGGGAACAGGGGAGACGTGGGGCATAAGCGGGGGGTGGAGGGGAACGGGAGGGAGACACGAGCCATTAGCGGGGGGTGGGGGGGAACAGGGGAGACACGGGGCATGAGCAGGGGTGGGGGGGAACGGGAGAGAGACACGGGCCATGAGCGGGGGGTTTGGGGAACGGGAGAGAGACACGGGCCATGAGAGAGGGGTGGGGGGAACGGTAGACGGGGCATGAGCGGGGGGTGGGGGGAACAGGGGAGGCACGGGGGTGGGGGGGAACAGGAGGGAGACACGAGGCATGAGCGGGGCGTGGGGGGGAACATGGGAGACACAGGGCATGAGCGGGGGTGGGGGAATGGGAGGGAGACATGGGCCATGAGCAGGGGGTGGGGGGAATGGGAGAGAGACACGGAGCATGAGCGGGGTGGGGGGAACGGGAGGAACACACAGAGCTTACTGTGAAACGTTCCATGAACCGATGAACAAAGATGGCGGCCGTCTCTCACAATAGACGCACTGCACGCTTCACGGCAGCCAATCATCACGCAAGCGCTTGCCCAATCTCCGTCCTGTCCGCGGAGGGAACAGGGAAGTGTGTCCGCGAAGCGGACACAGATATCACTAATTTTTTGCACACTTTTGGGACCAAGCTGCCTCTCCCATTATGTCTATGGGAAAAAAAGAAGTTTTGAGACCTCCCTATAACTTTGCCCCCCCCTGGACCAAACCTCACCAAAGTTTGCAAAAAAAAATTCAGAGTGGGCCATATAGTTTTTTTGCAAAGTTTGGTGAGGATTCGTCCAGGGGGAGCGAAGTTATAAGCCGCCCAAAAAGTGCTCTTCCTATGGAAACAGCAACTTAACCATAACTACATGGCCACTACCGTAGCCATGTAATATATATATATATATATATATGGCAGAATGAAGCTTTTCGAAAGAAAGGCAACTTGTGGAATGCACTCCAGGGAGCATCTGCAAGGAGGGAAATGTCCCTGCGGCAGTTAAGAGGAAAGAAAACACCTCTGTATTTCCTGGCAACACAATTTTCTTTATTGATGTTTATGCGTCAGGAAAAGGAACCATTTTAGCAAAAGAACGACGCGTTTTGCGGTATGCAAACCGCTTGATCACGTAGGTTACAGGCAACACAGATGATGGACAGAAATTTAAACCTTGACAACTCTCTGAGTGTCCATAGAGAGTGTCTACCTGCTAGTTGCCGCTGTTTTACATGTTTCAACAGGCGGAAATCTTTAAACAGTAAAATAGTGTTTAATTCACATGGGAAGGTGCAGACAGATTCCATTTACACGAAAAGCACACAAGACAATTCAAAAAAAGTTTTAGAGTAGGTTCACAATTTTAAAAAAAATACCGTAAAAACAATATTAATGCCGTTATATGTAAAACAACTTTCGTAAAGGGCATTTGTTTATTTTTAACTGTCTTGTTGTATGTCTGATGTTTATTAGCCTTGCGTAAAAATTAGAAAAATAAGGTACTGCCCGTGGCTGCTTAATAAAGATTAAAAAAAAGGGGACAGCCTGTACAAGGTGTATACTGAATATAAAATCCCTGATTATTGAATGCTGTAACTACATATGTAGTACAGCAGGCATCGGTAAAGCTTAAAAAGCGACCAAGTGGGTAAAGTGACCTATTCAGTCGGGCTGTGCAAATACGCAAGAATAAGGATATGAAGATATGTGCAAAATGCATTATAGCAGCAAAAATGTGCATTTACGTAGGAGCAAAAAATATAAAGTGCGTAGTGCTCTCCGTCCATGCATGTCACTCAACTATAAATATAAGGCTCCGTAGTCGGATGTTAGTATATGGATTGTAGTATCCTCCTTGTTATGCAATAAAGAGCATCTCTATTAATTTGTTTCTCTCTCAGATTCTTCAGTGCATGCATGGGCTGCTTGTTCTTAATACTGAGGGGAGGAAAAAGTTTCCTCTTATAAAGTGCAAAGTGCGTGCAAATATCGCTGTTATAAAGTGCTGTGTGCATCAAATATAAATATTCATAAAAATGCCTATAAGTCATATTTATATGATGTTGGTCCATATTCATGCATCATTCTTTTTTTGTATAAAAAAAGGGGTATTACAAATGCAGTTAAAATCCCTATATATTGCACCCATTGTGAATGATCACAAATCTTTACAGATAAGAAGATTAAAACAAGTCCAATAATCTGTGTGTTGAAAGGGCCACTTAAAATAAGTACCAAAACCTGTACAGCTACAAAGTAAAAACAATATTAAAAACACTCAATCTGAAAGAGAAACAGCCCAAACCTAGATTATGTATGTCGACACCTATTAAATCAAAAATGATGAATGAAATATTCATACGTGAAATACACAAATGGAATTGAACATACCATAGCAAAAGGCATAACAGAAAATATATGTAACCCGATCTATACCTGGAAAAGGAATGTCAGCAATAAAATGCATATGAAATCTAATTCAAGCAAATCCGAGAAAAAGTCTATAGAGAACCTCATGTACCGAGGAAGGTGTATAGTTCCTCATCGAGGTTATGACCCCTGGGTTTTTTTGTCTCGAGGTCTAGAATACATTTAGTTTCCAATTGTCTTAATATTGGTTCACGATTGCCACCTCTAAGTGGTTTAGTCACTGTATGTATTCCAAAAAAGGAAAAGCCCTCTAGTTTACCACTGTGTTTGTTCTTAAAATGGAGGGCCATTGGGTAAGTCGGATCAGCATTCTTGATTGCCCTAATGTGCTGTAACACCCTCAATTTCAGTTTTCTTTGGTGCTTCCGACGTACCACTTGTTACATGAGCAGTTTAACACTTATACCACATATTCAGTTTCACAAGTAATCCTAGATGCAATCTTAATGTTCTCTCCCAAAATAGGATGTAAGTAGCAATTAGTGTTAACAGCATAGGTACATGCTTTGCATTTAGAACATTTTTGGAAGCCCGGTCTTTTGATGTCATCCAACTGGCCCCTGATTGATCATAAAGAGGACTCATGAAGCTGGGTACAAGGGTATCTTTAAATGAGGACGATCTATGAAATGTGATGTTTGCTTTGGATGCCAGTGTCTCGCCAAGATGTTCGTCTAACTTTAGAACGTGCCAGTGTTTCTGTATTACCTGGCGAATATTCTGGGCACCATTACCGTAGGTCAAGATCAGACGTGTATCTGCATTGTCTGAAGTTTTAGCTTGGACAGCATTGGAAACCATTAGCAGAGAGCGATCCATGTCCCTAGCTTTTAAGAACGCTCTTTCCAGTACTTTGATCAGATAGCCACGGTTTTTGAACCTGTGAGCCATCAAGGTACATTTGCTGTCAAAAGTGTTAATGTTAGAGCAGTTTCTACGAATGCGAATAAATTCCCCATAGGGGATGCTGCACTTCAGGGCTGTGGGATGGCTGCTCTTCGCATGCAGTGGAATATTAGAGCTGGTGGGCTTCCTATATAGGCTGCTAGTAAGTTCGCCGTGGGCCACAGAGACTGCAATATCCAGAAATACAATGTCCGTCTTACTGTGACTCTCAGTAAATTGTAGGTTAAGCTCATTGGTATTCAATACACTAACGAAGTCTAGCCATTCCTGGTCGGTACCGTGCCAGATCACAAACAGATCGTCAATGTAGCATAGCCACAGTGCTATTTTATCTGTGTGTTTGATGTTTCTGGGATGCCACACGACAAACTTCTCCCACCAGCCCATTGTCAAATTCGCATATGATGGAGCGAAAATAGTGCCCATAGCAGTGCCTTGGAGCTGGATGAAGAATTATTTGTCAAAGAGAAAGCAGTTATTAGTTAAACAAAGTTGGATCATATCTAATATCATGAGGCCATGTTGCAGGTAGTTATGTTATGTTATGTTATGTTATTTTGCATTTATATAGCGCCTTATATACCATTGGTATGGTCTGAAGGCGCTGGTAGGTTGAACGCCCTTGGGAACCGAAGTTCAGGTCAGTAGAGAGAGTAGGGGGGAGTCAAAAAGTGCGTGTGCGCACCATGTATGTGTGCAGCTGGTGCAAAAACAAGTGGTAGCTGCTTCTTAGCTGTAGGTGTGGTGGTTGAGAGATCAGGAGTATGTGTTCGCTCTAGTCGGCTTTATCCAGAACGAGTGTGGCTGCGTTAGGCCTGAGAAGAACGCCTGGCTGGGTGGTGAGAAACCAGTAATGTTTACTTAGAGTGATGTGGAGTAAGCGGGAGATGTAGATATGAGAACAGTTATACCGAATGGTGTCATAGTATCTCTGTGTTCTAGATGAGTGGTGGTGTAAGGGAGAGAGTAAGCGCGGGGTGTGGCGTGATGTATGTTTTCAAGAGTTTCCTTCATTCCAAGACATGTTGAGTATCGTCCGTTGCACATAATCGTCCGTTCCTCATACTCGACCGCTCCACACATTCGTCCAGTCCGCACCCTACGTTTGGTTCGCACCCTCGTCCAGACCGCACCCTCGTCCAGACCGCACACTTCGTCAGGTCTAGACACTTGTCGAGACTATATGCTCGTGTAGTTTATCCACTCGTCCAGTCTACATACTGGTCGAGGTAGGACACTCGTTCAGTCCATAATCAGTCGTGCGCTCCCCACACTCATGCGCTCCCCACACTCATGCGTTCCCCACACTCATCCGCTCTCAAAATCATCTGCTCTCAAAGTCATCCGCTCACCACTCTCGTCCGCTCTCCACTCTCGTCCGCTCTCCACTCTCAAACCGCTCTCCGCACACTCACCCGATCTCCACTCTCACCCGATCTCCATTCTCACCCGATCTCCACTCTCACCCGATCTCCACTCTCACCCGATCTCCGCTCTCACCCGATCTCCATACTTATCCGCTCTCCATAGTCCTCCGCTCTCCACAGTCCTACTCTCTCCACAGTCCTCCACTCTCCACAGTCCTCCGCTCTCCACAGTCCTCCGCTCTCCACAGTCCTCCGCTCTTTTCGGTTCCTCATACTAAGCCGCTCTATACACTCAACCGTTTTCCGCACTCAACCGTACTCCGCGCTCAACCGCGCTCATCCGCTCCCCACAACTCGTCCGCTTACACACACTCATGCGCTCTCCACACTCATGCACTCTCCGCACTCCCCACACTCATCCGCTCCCCACACTCATCCGCTCCCCATACTCATCCGCTCCCCACGCTCATCCGCTCCCCACGCTCATCCGCTCCCCACGCTCATCTGCTCCCCACGCTCATCCGCTCCCCACGCTCATCCGCTCCACCACACTCACCCGCTCAACCACACTCACCCGCTCAACCACACTCACCCGCTCACCACACTCACCACACTCGCCCGCTCTCTACACTCACCCGCTTTCCACACTCATCCGTACTACGCTCTCGCTCTCATCTGCACTACGCTCTTGCTCTCATCTGCACTACGCTCCCGCTCTCATCAGCTCTCATCCGTTCTCATCCGTTCTCATCCGCTCTCATCCGCTCTCCACTCTCCTCCGCTCTCCACTCTCCTCCGCTCTCCACTCTCATCCGCTCTCCACTCTCATCCGCTCTCCACTCTCATCCGCTCTCTACACTCATCCGCTCTCCACACTCATTCGCTCTCCACACTCATCCGCTCTCCACACTCATCCACTCTCCACACTCATCCGCTCTCCACATACACCCGCTCTCCATACTCATCCGCTCCCACACTCAACCGCTTTCCACACTCAACCGCTTTCCACACTCAACCGCTTTCCACACTCAACCGCTTTCCACAACTCATCTTCTCTCTAGTCAGATCCTCATGCTTCCGTTTAGTGTAATTGTCTGTTCTGTACGCTTCATCAATTCTAACTGTTTCATTTATGTCATTCACTGTATTCCCTTCTCATTCATTATGTCGTTTTGATCGGTTCAGATTTCCTGAGTTTCTCAATGATTTATTCGTATTTTCTGTTTCATTGTTTTGATCTACTTTACTCGTTTAAGCCTGCTTGTCTTTCTAGTTTACATTCGAGTTTATTTAGCTGTCATTCTCGCTTCAGGTAGTTTGATGGGTCGGTATTATTGTGATGATGCTGGATTGGTTTTATGGGAAGAGCCAGGTTTTCAGTAGTTTGCGGAAGGACGTTAAGTCTTCAGTTAAGCGGATGTGGGGTGGGAGTGAGTTCCACAGGGTTGGAGCCAGGGCAGAGAATGATGATCCGCCTAGCCTGACTGAGTTTGTCTTGGGAATTACTAGGAGGCCGGCTGAGCTTGATCTTAGGGTACGAGTGGGATGATAAGGTATTAGTTTGTCTTGAAGATATTGCGGTCCAGTTTTATGCAGTGCTCGATGCGAGAGGCATAAGGTTTTGAAAGCTACCCTACGGGCTACAGGAAGCCAGTGCAGTGTTTTAAGGGCTGGGGATATGTGGTCTCTTGGACTGAGCGCAAGTAGTAATTTGGCCGCTGCGTTTTGTGCTCTTTGGAGTTTATTCAGTTGGTAGGTATGGATTCCGAGGTAAAGGGGGTTTCCGTAGTCCAGTCTGGATATAACGATTGATTGGACAGCGGAGACTCTGTTGGGAAATGAGAGGTATGGAAAGACGCGCCTTAGGTTTTTAAGGTGATGGTGGCAGGACTTTGAGACATTGTTGACTTGGCGCGAGAGTGTTAGGTCGGAGTCTAGGGTGCATCCAAGATTTTTTACTGTTTTGGAGGGTGTAGGTGAGTTGCCCATGGCGGGTGGCCAGGGTAGTGGGTGCGGAAGAAGGTCGGAGTTGCCGCAAACCATGATTTCTGTTTTGGAGGGGTTTAACAAGAGGTGGCTTTGGGTCATCCAGCGCTCTATGTTTACGAGGCAGGATGCCAGGTCGGGTTGGGAGTTGGGTTTCGAGTTCAGGAATTTTAGAATTAGTTGAGTGTCGTCGGCGTAGTTGTAACATAGGATGTTGTGTGAACGAATTATTGGTGGGAGGGTGATCAGGTAGAGATTGAATAGGAGGGCGGATAGACATGCTCCTTGAGGGACTCCCGTGTTGACTGGTCGGGCTTGGGAGGTAAAGCTGGAGAGTGCCGTTATTTGGTGCCTGTCTTTGAGGAATGAAGCTATCCATTTAAGAGCGGTTCCACGAATTCCTAGCGAGTGGAGGCGGTCTAGGAGTATCGAGTGATTGATCGTGTCAAAGGCAGCGGATAGGTCAAGAAGGATTAGAGCGGCACATCCCGCGGAGTCTGCTGTCATTTTAAGGTCGTCCCAGATCGAGGTTAAGGTGGTTTCAGTTCCGTGACGTGTTCTGAAACCCGATTGGGCGGGGTCAAGGAGATTGTTGGCTTCAACAAAGGCGTTTAGTTGGGAGTAGGCGGTTCGGTCAATGAGTTTGGCGAGGAATCTGGTGTTTGAGATTGGGCGGTAGTTTTTGGGCTCGAGAGGGTCGAGCGAGGGTTTTTTAATTAGAGGTTTGACGTGTACCATTTTGAATGCTTCGGGAAAAATACCGGAGGAAAGGGAGGCATTTATGATAGATCTTGCGTGTTCTCCTGCGCAGGTGGAGGCAAAGATTTCTTTAAGGGTTGTGGCTGGGCAGGGGTCCAGAGGGGATCCAGATGGTTTGCGGGCAGATAGAAGTTTGAGAAATTGTTCTGGTGATATTGGACTAAAGGATTCGAATGTTGGTTGAGTTGAGGTTGTAGTTGACTGGCTGGCCGGTACGGGTGGAGGATTGTCAATTGGTTGTAAGAGAGCCAGTTTGGTGTTTAGAGTTTTTGTCCTTTCAATAGCTGTGGTGTAAAAGTGGAGGGAGAGTGAGTCACACAGTGATTGTGACGGGGTCGGGATGGTTGTATTACAAGTTGGATTGGTGAATTCGGAGATGATTTTGTGGAGTTCTTTGCTTGGGTTTTTGCAGTTTAGGATTTGGGTGTTGTAGTGGGCTTTTTTAGCTTTCCGGATTTCAGCCTTGTACCGGTACAAGTGACGGGCCAAGGTGGTCCTGCTTTCGTGGGTTTTCTCATTTTGCCAGTTGCGTTCTAGGTATTTGTAGTGTCGTTTACTGGTCTTCAGCTCAGGAGTGAACCATCTGGGGAACGGGCCACGGCGGGTTGATGGTTTGCATGTAGGGGTGAGTCGCATCAGAGATGCGTTGAGCCATGAGTCAAAGGCTTCAGGTGTTAGTTGGTTTTTAGGGTGGCGGTGGGTGGTGGGGACTGGAGGAGTGCCTCGGCTAGGTCAGGGGTGATTATTAGTTTTTTCCAGCATTTGCGTAGGATCGGAGGTTCAGATGCGGATACGGGAAGGGGGCCGGGTGCGGGGATGGCAAACGAGAGAATGAAGTGATCGGACCAGATGATAGGAGTTGGGGGCTTTAACTGAATCTGGGTGTCGGAGCTAAAGATGGCATCGAGAGTGTGTCCTTTAAAATGAGTCGGTCCATTTATGTGGGGTTGGAGATTAACTGCATCTAGACCGTCGATTAGGGCGTGTGTCATAGGATTGGTGGGGATGTCGAGCCATATGTTAAAGTCTCCGAGAAGGATGAGGTTGGGATGGTTTATTTGGAGGGTGGCAATAGAGTCGCAAAGGTTGTTTGCGAAATGTCTATCGTAGCCAGGGGGCCTGTAGATTATTAGGAAGGTGAGTGAGAGCGACGGGGAGAGGGATAGTTTAACGAGGAGAGATTCGCAGGATGGAATGGAGGGTTGGTTGTCCATGATTGAGGCGCGGAAGGGAGATTTAAAGACAAATGCTACCCCCCCTCCTCTGGACGGACGGTTCAGTGGGATGAGGCAGTAGTCGGGCGGAAAGGCTTCATTTGCGATTGGGCTGAAGTCATCAGAGAACCAGGTTTCAGTGATGAAAACTAGGTCAGGTTTGACAGAGGTGAGGAGGTCAAAGATGCAATGTCTGTTTTTTGCTACAGAGCGGGCGTTAAATAGGATACAGTTCACATCGGCAGGGAAGGTTGGTTTTGGTGCTGGAGCGGAATGGGGCGGAGGGGGAGAGAGTAGCGGGAGAGGGGTAGGGTTGGTGGTGCTAGGGAAGAGTGGGCGAGCCGAGAGTTTTGCAGGCTTCGTGCGGGGTTGGGTGGATGTGTGTGATGGGATGATCGGGATTGGCGTGGGGGATTTGAGGATGGGGGGAGGGCGGTTGGGAGTTTCGGTTGTGGTGAAATCGACGGCGAGGGGTTTCAGGAAGGGCGAGGCCACGGGGGAGGGGGGGTTGTGGGAGAGAGGTGGTGGGTCGAGACAAGGGGGGCGAGGAGAGCAGAGAGGTAGAGGGGGACCAGGAACGCTTCCTCTTTAGTTTCTTTGCTGCGATTGGCGTGAGAGAGAGGGTAGGAGGGTCAGAGGGGGAGAGAGAGGCGGCTTCGGTTCTCGCTAGGGCTAGGCGTGCAGTTTTTAGGGAGGGGAAAGGGTGCAGTCGGATGGGGAAGGTGGCAGGTGTATGATGGCGAGGCGGGGGGTGGATGGTTGCAGGGTGGGGTGTGGTAGTGGGGAGAGCGGGCATGGGCAGTGCTGGCGGGCCGGCGGTGGGGTTCAGGAGATGAGTGGTCTTGGGGTGGGTGGCACGCCATCGTGCCCCCCTGGCTTGGTGTTTGGAGAGGGTGCTGGCAGGGATTGTGGAGGAGGGTGGGTTGTCTTGGGAGCGGGGGGGCGAGGGAGGGCAGATCGGAGCGTGGAGGAGGTTCATGGGAGTCGTTTCTGACGGGCATTGGTGGAGTTGGTGCGCTCATGATTGGTGTGCAATTGGGTTCACTTCTAAATGCAGGTGGGAGACGATTCTAAGTTCGACTTTCACAGAGAGGCTCTTGGGCGTGACTTCTAAATATGATTGGGTGCACTTCTAACTGTAGGTGGGAGCAATTCTAAATTCAACTTTCTAAGGGAGGGTATAGGGTACAGATTTAGATGCGGGAATAGTTCTAAATTCAACTTTCACAGAGAGGCTATTGGGCGCAGCTTCTAAATGGAATTGGGTACACTTCTAAATGCCGTTGGGTACGTTTCTAAATGCAAGTTGGACCAATTCTAGATTCAGCTTTCTCAGAGAGGCTGCTGGGTACACTTCAAATGTGAGTGGGAACAATTCTCAATCGATTTTCTCAGAGAGGCTATTAGGCGCAACTACTAAATGCAATGGAGTACACTTCGAAATGCAATTGGGTACACTTCTAAGTGCAGGTGGGAGCAATTCTAATGGAGGAGGGAGCAGTTCTAAATTCAACTTTCTCAGAGAGGTTGTTGGGTACACTTCTAGAATGTGAGTGGGAACAATTCTAAGTCCACTTTCTCGGAGGGGCTGCTGGGTACACTTCAAATGTGAGTGGGAACAATTCTCAATCAACTTTCTCAGAGAGGCTATCCGGCGCAACTATTAAATGCAATTGCGTGCACTTCTAAATGCAATTGGGTGCACTTCTTAATGCAGGTGGGAGCAGTTCTAAATGCAACTTTCTCAGAGAGGTTATTGGGTACACTTCAAATGTGAGTGGGAACAATTCTCATTTAACTTTCTCAGAGAGGCTATTTGGTGCAGCTTCTAAATGGAATTGGGTACACTTCTAAAATGCCGTTGGGTATACTTCTAAATGCAGGTAGGAACACTTCTAAATTCAACTTACACAGAGGCTATTGGGCACAGCTTCTAACTGGAATTGGGTACACTTCTAAATGCAAGTTGGACCAATTCTAGATTTAGCTTTCTCAGAGAGGCTGCTGGGTACACTTCAAATGTGAGTGGGAACAGTTCTCAATCAACTTTCTCAGAGAGGCTATCAGGCGCAACTACTACATGCAATTGTGTACACTTCTAAATGCAATTGGGTACACTTCTAAATGCAGGTGGGAGCAGTTCTAATGGAGGAGGGAGCAGTTCTAAATTCAACTTTCTCAGAGAGGTTGTTGGGTACACTTCTAGAATGTGAGTGGGAACAATTCTAAATCATCTTTCTCAGAGAGGCTATCAGGTGCAATTACTACATGCAATTGCGTACACTTCTAAATGCAGTTGGGTACACTTCTAAATGCAATTGGGAATACTTCCAAATGCAATTGGGAACATTTCTATATGCAATTGGGAACACTTCTCAATTCAGCTTTCTCAGGGAGGTTATTGGGTACACTTCAAATGTGAGTGGGAACAATTCTCATTCAACTTTCTCAGAGAGGCTATTTGGCGCAACTTTGAATGCTATTGGGTACACTTCTAAATGCAGGTGGGAACAATTCTAAAATCAACTTTCTAAGAGAGGGTATAGGGTACAGATCTAAATGCGAGTGGGAATAGTTCTGAATTCAACTTTCTCAGAGAGGCTATTTGGCGCACCTGCTAAATGCAATTGGGTACACTTCTAAATGCAGGTGGGAACAATTCTAAATTCAACTTTCTCAGAGAGGTTGTTGGGTACACTTCAAATGTGAGTGGGAGCAATTCTCGTTCAACTTTCTCAGAGAGGCTATCCGGCGCGACTACTAAATGCAATTGGGAATATTTCTATATGCAATTGGGGACACTTCTAAATGCAATTGGGAATATTTCTATATGCAATTGGGGACACTTCTCAATTCAACTTTCTCAGGGAGGTTATTGGGCGCAATAATTACGTTGTTGATGCTGCGTTAGAGGAGTGGTAGGGTAGTATGGCCTGAAGTAGTTGCTTCTGGCCCTGCCCTTGCCACACTTACTTGTTGTTGGCTTCTTGCTTCTCCTGCGGATACCTGCAGATACGATCTGGAGTCGTCCTTTGCCTCGGGTCCTTCGCCAGAGGGCTGCCTTGGGAGCTGCAGTAATGGCCTGGGAAAGGAGGCCGAATGGCCAATCGGAAGGGTTGTGGGCGGGTCGGGAGGCAGACTAGGACGCAGGAGCGGCAGGGAGGAGAGCACGGGCCGGTAGGCTCTGTTGCTGTGTGCTCGTGAGCCAATCAGGGCCAAGGAGGAAGCGGTCCGGCCAATCAGGGGAGGAGGGAGGCGGGAGGAGAGACAAACACGGAAGGGAGAGGGTCTAGGGAAGGGAGGGCTGAAACGGGGTGGGAGCGGGCTGGGCACAGGGTTAGAAAGGGTCTGGGGCACCAGGAATTCGGCCCAAGAGGGTCTTAGCAGGCCAATGCAGCACTCACCGAAGTGCAGGAACAAAGTGGCCTACACGAGTCGAGCGCGGGCCGGTAGGCTCTGTTGCTGTGTGCTCGTGAGCCAATCAGGGCCAAGGAGGAAGCGGTCCGGCCAATCAGGGGAGGAGGGAGGCGGGAGGAGAGACAAACACGGAAGGGAGAGGGTCTAGGGAAGGGAGGGCTGAAACGGGATGGAAGCGGGCTGAGCACAGGGTTAGAAAGGGTCTGGGGCACCAGGAATTCGGCCCAAGAGGGTCTTAGCAGGCCAATGCAGCACTCACCGAAGTGCAGGAACAAAGTGGCCTACACGAGTCGAGCGCGGGCCGGTAGGCTCTGTTGCTGTGTGCTCGTGAGCCAATCAGGGCCAAGGAGGAAGCGGTCCGGCCAATCAGGGGAGGAGGGAGGCGGGAGGAGAGACAAACACGGAAGGGAGAGGGTCTAGGGAAGGGAGGGCTGAAACGGGGTGGAAGCGGGCTGGGCACAGGGTTAGAAAGGGTCTGGGGCACCAGGAATTCGGCCCAAGAGGGTCTTAGCAGGCCAATGCAGCACTCACCGAAGTGCAGGAACAAAGTGGCCTACACGAGTCGAGCGCTGGACCTGGTGTACAAAAAGTGCTCACATGCTTTAAGGCCATCAGAGTGTTGGATAGATGTATAGAGAGAGACCACATCTAATGCTGTTAGTAAGTAAGACGATTCCCATGGTATACCTTCTATCCTGCTCAAGAAATCTTTCGTATCTCTCAGATAGGAGGGTAGAGTAGTAACTAAAGTAAACAATGTTTCATCCACAAACCGTGAAAGATTTTCCAACAGTGCCCCACAAAGTGTAACTATCGGTCTGCCTGGGGGTTTAGTCAAGCTCTTGTGGACTTTGGGCAGAAAGTAAATGGTTGGAATATTAGGGAGTTTAGGTTGTAGAAATGTACAAATGTCTTCGTCTAACAAGTCTCTCTCCTTCCAAGTTTGTTAAAGGTTAGATAATAGAAGACTCATGGCTTGTGAAGGATCATCCTGTAGTTTAGCGTAGCAATTCTTATCCATACGTTGTCTGTGGGCCTCCTTAACATAGTCATGCAGATTCATAATGACTATGCTAGTCCCCTTATCTGACGGTTTGATTATGTACTCCGTCATTGCACCTAGTTGTTTTACTGTACGTTGTTGTGCCGGGGTTAAATTTGTTCTCAATGGGGCCCATTTTTTCCGGATCTTTTTGAGATCATTAATAACCAGGTCCTGGAAAGCCTCAACGTGGCCACCCGAATTAAACATAGGGTTGAATCGGGATTTAAGTTTTAATGCTGTTTTCCCTGGCCAGCTGGTGTCAACGTTCATTGGTTCAAGTTCTTGATCCATATTGTTTGTAAGGTCTGCATTTACAAGTTCCAAATCTTCAAGATTATGTAAGGTGAGAGTATCCTGAATCAAGATGTCTGTATGTCCTAGGTGGCAGGCTTTGGGTTTAGGTTTAGGCGGGTACATGGCAAAGAATTTTTTTATTATATATTACATGGCATTACATGGCATTACATGGCCTCCAGTAGCAGCCATCTAGTTATGGTTAAGTTGCTAAACCCATAGGAAGAGCACTTTGTGGGCGGCCTATAACTTCGGTCCCCCTGAAATAAGTATATGGTCCGCTCTGAATTAATTTGCAAAGTTTGGTTAGTTTTGGTCTAGGGGGGCAAAGTTATAGGGGGGTCCCAAAATTATGTATTATTATAATTTTTTCCCATAGACTGAATGGAGAAAATCTTTGCTCACGCCTACAACCCAAACGGCTGGACAGAATTTCACCAAATTTATGGCAGGAGCGGCGGCTTGGTCCCGAAAGCGTGCTTTTGTTAATTTGGTGTAAATCCATCCAGTCGTTTTTTTTTTGAACAACCAAAATGTAAGTTAAAACAATTAGTGATATCTATGTCCGCTCCGCAGACACACTTCCCTGTTCGCTCTGCGAACAGGATTCTAAGTGGCTTAAATGGCAATGTGGTGTCCGCGGACATCAGACGCGCCTGCTGATTGGATGGTGAAAAGCGTGAAGTGCGTCAGATTTTTGGAAACTCCTACCATCTTGGATTCGCGGACAGCGGCCGGTGTCCACAGACATCGCAGTAAAAACATTTTAAAAAACACAACATTGCACATGTCAAACTTATCAAATAATCTCTGGGGAGGTGAGGGGTGATGAGGATGGGATGGGCTATGGCTGCAAGAAGCAAAAAAAGGGTGCTTTTTGCTGCGAAAGTCCGCAAACAGTCCTGTGAAGTTCTCGGACACCTCTGCATTACAGGGTTGGTGAAAAGCAGTTCTTGGATGGCTTATAACTTTGGCGCCACTTAATTAAACTGGATGAAATGTTGCACTTATATTCTTGACCTGATTTCGAATGAGTCTACAAAGTTTGGTGGGATTCTGTCAAGAGGGGGCGAAATTAGAAGGGGGTCCCAAAATAATATAAAGGCTTATAAATGAGGTGCCATTTGAAAAATCTACACTAAAGTTGGGGAACTGATCATAGATCTAGGTATAAATGCTTTTGCGAAGTTTGGTGGGATTTTGTAAAGTGGGGGCAAAATTAGAGGGGGGTCACAAATTATTTTAAAGGCTTATAAATGTGGTGCCATTTGACGAATCTACACAAGTTTATAAATAGATTAAAGATCTAGATTTAAATGTTTTTGCAAAGTTTGGTGGGATTTTGTCAAGAGGAGGCAAAATTAGAGGGGGGGGTCCTAAATTATTTTAAAGACTTATAAATGGGGTGCCATTTAACGAATTTGCACAAAAGTTTGCAAAACGATTTTAGATCTAGATATAAATGTTTTCATAAAGACTATATGGATTTTGTCAAGTGGGGGCTAGGTTATATGACTTTTGTATGTGCATACATTTGACACTTTTGAAAAAATAAAACAGGTGTGGATTTCCAGCAAACTTGTGGAAGGAGCATTGGCAAGGTCTGAAAGCATGGTTTTGCAAATGTGCCCATGTTTTATTTTTGAACAAGTGTCATAACGTAGGTACAAAAAATAGCGATATACCTTTTTGGTGACTAAGGTATAGCTGGTAGCCATGGGCAGGGACCAGATTCTCTGGGTCATGGAATAAGGTAATGATCCGAACAATCTGGCTACTGGCCATGACCATGAGGGACAACACATGGGGTTAAAGTCGCCATGTCTACCTGGGACCGGATTTGTGGTAAAGTTGTTCGAAATTGAGATAGGTTTGAAAGGGAAGAAAAATGTGCTAGCAGTAATATGGTCATATGGTTTTCTCTTTGCCTTCTGCAGGCTGCCATGGAAAGCGAAGAGGGGCCCTATAGCGTACCCCACCTTCCTTTTCCATGGTGGCCATCTTGGAAAAGGATTGCCACCATGGAAGAAAGGAAAATCCTTTTTTGGCACCCGGGTTCCTGTTTTGGGAACTTAGGGTGCATATGGCCTTCATCCCTCATTACAGGGGCTGGAATGGGGGGATAAAGGTCCGGAGACCTTGTTATCCACCCTCGCTTCGCTTGGGCTGATAACTTGGGCTGCTGGGCCGGTATCCACCGTTCCAGTCCCTGGAACGGGGGATGAACGCTACAATATTTCCATTAGCATAAAACAAAATGCAAATGGAATGTTGGAAAATCTTATTGAGTCTATGTACTTTACTGAGAAATATAAAGTAGATGGAGTCCATCTGTTGTTTTTAGTTCTATTTTTTAACTGTGAACGGTGGTTCCTAAAGGAACATTTCTTTTGTTGTTTTTGGATGTATTATTATTTATTTGGCAGGAGAGCTAAGAACGAGAGGTGGGGAGGGAAATGAGGGAAGAGGCACCAAACACTAATATGGAGGGGTAGGTGGACAGTGGAAAATGTTGCGTGTGTGTTATTTCTAAGGTTGGGGCAGTGTTTGTCATGCTCCTTCATTACAGTAGTGCTGTTGTTTCTTGGGGAGGATGGATGGCCTTAGCTGATGTCATTTTCAGATAACTAAAACTTTTGCTGAAAGTATGCAATGTGCACTACATTGTTAATGGATAACGACCAATACGTGCTGGCGCTGTGCAAGGCACATGTTGCAGGTGGACGTTTCTATTTCAATATGGAATCTGTTTCCACATTGTCCACGACACAAACATGTTACTGTTAAGTGTTTACGGATTCTGGGACACGTTACCGTGCTGTACACCAGCATATTGTCAAGTGGTATTCTCCGCAAGGTGTTTAAATAAGTCAGAAATTGTTTTACATTCTGGTTACGTGGCACTACTGTAAACCGATCATCTTTAGAAAAAAAACTTTGCAAGAGGGACGGTATGGTTAAATTGCTCTGCTGTAAACCTGTGGAATTCAGTAAAAAAGAAATGTGTTAAAGGGACGTTATGGTTAAGTTGCCCTACTAAAAACCCATAAAATTCAATTAAAAAAAACTTTGTTAAGGGGACGTTATAGTTAAGTTGCCCTACCAGAATCCTGTGTACTTCACTAAAATAAAACTTTTCAAACGTGCCATTATGGTTCAAAGTAAAACTGAAAACCCCTGAAATTCGCCAGTTATGGTAGGCTAAGGGACCATAACTGCCCGCACCACTGTCCTCTGCTAACACTAACACCCAGGACATGAAAGATGGCATCACAAATGTCATTAATAACATCACTGATAACATCACATGTTATGGTAAACTTAGCAACCATAACTCGCGCCACCACCGTGCACTGCTAAGACTAACACCCAGGAAATCAAAGATGACATCACAAACATCATTGACGACATCACTGATGACATCACATGTGCATTTAGTTTTCATGCACAGCCTCCACAAGGGATTGTCATTACAATATTGGCAGAAACGTATCACAAATCATTGAAGAACTTTCATATGCCAAATAGTTCCTTAAGCAATGCATTGCAAAAAAATTCCATTGCATTACTGAGTTCTTTCAGTACACGAATGCACTCATGAAGAAACGTAGGCATTGTCTGCAGCATGCGCTATTGAGATGCAATATTCAAAATCTTCCCATGTTGGATACTAAATTGATAAATGCTTCCATTACAGAATTTTGCATTCTGTGAAACATAAATATATGTGCATGCTTCCCTTACTGCATAATTGTACTATTACACACAAAACATAAAGAGACCACAATGCATAAAAATAGAAGCATATACAGGGAACGTAAAGTAAGCAAAGAAAAACGCAGTACTACCAGAAAGTGTTCATAACCGAACAAATTAACTTCACGCACAGAAAAGATTCTTGTGTTTCAGGATTCCTTCTTCTCCCATGCATATGTATCATATGATGTAACTGTACCCTAAGGAAAGTATGGTAAGAACATATGAGAAGGGTAAGGTCTACGAATATAGTACTTTTTACTTTTTTAATTCCAGACTGACAGTGAAGAAAGCCACCTGGCTTAGATATGTCAGTGAACAAAAAAAGAGGGAGCTAGACATGTGATGTCATCAGTGATGTCATCAATGACATTTGTGATGTCATCTTTGATTTCCTGGGTGTTGGTTTTAGCAGTGCACATCAAGCATGTTTGGCCATCAATCATAACAATCCCAATCTTCAAGAAAAGAGCGAGAGACAACCCAGCAAACTATAGACCCATTGCGTTATTAGACGTGATTGGTATAATCTTTGCATCTTCTCTGCAAACAGAGTTAACACAATGGGCTGAGCGCGCTAGAAACGCAGATCCATGACAATCTGTATTTATCTGGGACAGACTTAAATGTATTCATTCTATCACTACTAAAATTAAACACCATCAGAGCAAACGGAAAACTCTTCATAGCCATTATTCACATGAAACAGGCTTTCGATGGAGTAAATCAGCAAAACATATGGTCCAAACTACGTACCTGGAAATGTCAAGCTGCTTGGACCCATAGAAGCTCTCAATCAAAAAACATCAACCCGTGTCTGGCTTCAGACGAAAGGTACTCTATCAGCGGCAATTAAAGTTAATAAAGGAGTAAAGTAGGGGTGTCCCCTAGCAGCCACACAGTTTAAATTGTATATAGCAGACCTACCTGATGCCTTCCAACATATAAAGTACTTCCCTCCTAAATTAAACAATACTGAGATCCCAGCAATTGCATACGTAGACGACTTGGTATTGATGGATCAGACACAGATCGGTCAGCAGCGCTTACTGGATAAACTCCAAGAGCATATGTATGAAAATGATCTGGTCATAAATAGCTCAAAAACGAAGATAATGATTATTGGGGCAAGACACATGGAAAGCTCAAAATCTTTCAAATGAAGTATTGCTCAAGACAAACTGGAAATAATTCAAGCAACGCGATATCTAGGCATACATTTCAACACTTCAGTGGCCGAAAAGGCATGGCAAGATGAACTATACCTAAAAGCTACCCAGCTAGCCTCCCAAGGTGCCATATTGCACGCTGAGTATGGCAAATTTTGATTGAAGCCACTACGAACCTTCTATGTGAACAAAGTGATGCCCATTCTGACATATGGAGGTGAGGCAATCATAAATCTCCCCACAAAGGTGTGGGAAGTTCTGGAAGGAAAATTCGGGAAGAAAACACTAAGGGGCCGATTCATGGAACAAACGTGCGCTGAAAATCCATGCGCAAGCAGGCGCAAGGGAGCACAAGCGTGAGAAACGCAGCGCACGCGCACGCGTGCGATTCAAGGAAGACGCTGCGCGTGTTTCCCGCTGTCCGTGCGCCCAATCCAGACAAACTGGAAATAATTCAAGCAACGCGATATGTAGGCATACATTTCAACACTTCAGTGGCCGAAAAGGCATGGCAAGATGAACTATTGATTGAAGCCACTGCGAACCTTCTATGTGAACAAAGTGATGCCCATTCTGACATATGGAGGTGAGGCAATCATAAATCTCCCCACAAAGGTGTGGGAAGTTCTGGAAGGAAAATTCGGGAAGAAAACACTAAGGGGCCGATTCATGGAACAAACGTGCGCTGAAAATCCATGCGCAAGCAGGCGCAAGGGAGCGCAAGCGTGAGAAACGCATGGCGCACGCAGGCATACACGGCATGTGCTACGCGCACAGCAAAAGCGCACATAGCGCGGCGCGCACAACCAAAGTGGGCGGAACAGTGGGCGTAACACGCGGAATGGGGAACAACGCGTGAAAAAGAAGGCGTAACTGGGGAAGTACTGCAGGGAACTACACGGAACGCCCACACGCACGCGAACAACCCGTATTCATGGATCTGAATACGGGAAACCCGCGCACGGCAAAAGACACACACAGCCGTCAACGCGTCCGCCACACGAATGCAGGCGGAAGCGTCCCCGCGCACAATACAAAAGTGCACGCAAACAACAAACACGTATATACAGCTACGATGAATGCCCCATTTGTCGCAGCACTGATCGTGGGACACCGCAGGAGGAGGAGAATAGCCAGGGCACGCATTTTGGCACCACGGACAAGCCTTTTTGGGATGCCTGACGACCAGGTCTATGGCAGGTATAGGTTTCCACCCCACATCATCCTAGACCTTGTCAGGGAGTGGGAAGATGACCTTACATCCCCCACCCTTTGCTCCCAAGCATTGAGCCCCTTGGAGAAGCTGCTCAATGTCCTGCATTTTTTGGCCACTGGGTCATTTCAGCGGACTACTGCCATAGTGGGGGGGGTCTCACAGGCCACGCAGTCACGCTGCCTACACCAGGTACTGGCAATCATGACAGCGCGCCCCTCAGTCCGCAGGCACATATACATGCCCAGAACACCCGCAGAAAGGCAGGACGTGGTCCTGGATTTTTTCAGGGTGGCACACTTCCCCAAAGTGCTCGGTGCCATAGATTGCACCCATGTGGCCCTACGTCCACCTAGGGCCACTGAGCACATCTACCGAAACCGCAAGCACTGGCATTCCATCAATGTATAGGTGGTATGCGATGCAAAGGGAATCATCACCTCTGTCTATGCAAACTACCCTGGCTCCACCCATGACAGTTTCATATACAGAATGTCCGCCCTGAGCCGGGCCCTGGAAGCTGGGCAGCATGGCGACACATGGCTCCTAGGTGAGTACAAATGCCCTTGCACATGCATGCAAGTCACACACAGACAAATACCCAAACCCTAATAATCTCAACAATTATCACCTCCCCAGGGGACAGTGCCTACCCTCTGAGCAACCACATGATGACGCCAATCCGGAACCACACCACACCACCCCAGGTAAGATACAACGCCGCCCATATTGCAACCAGGGCCATAGTGGAGCGCACATTCGGAGTGCTCAAGTCACGTTTCCGCTCCCTTGACCGCTCTGGCGGGCAACTACTCTATGCACCACCAGTAGTGTGCAGGATCATTGTGGCAGCATGTGTCCTGCACAATGTTGCAACACGGCAGGGCGTCCCGGTGGACATGGTGGTGCCCCCACATCCCCAACCACAGGCACAGGCGCTGCCCATGGGAGGGGACAGGGCACGTGGCAAGGAAGCCCGTACCCAGCTTGTGGCCACATTTTTCACCTAAACTCCCACCCCTGCGGAGTGCACACAGGCCTGGCACATACCAGGTGACAATCGATGATGACAAAGAGACAGTCAACTGTCACAACCCTACCACCATGAGATAGTTGCCATGGAAGTGCCACATCGTCTGCCTCCCTAGCTACTTAAACACAAGCTATCCTGTGTGACCAAAAGGCACACATATGACATATGACATGATATGGCCTATACACAAGTATTTCAAGGTGCGATGAGGCAGGGAGGGGGGAACAAGGGAAGACAGACAACGGTACTACTAGGCCAGGTGTCATTTAGATTGTGCAAGTGCAGGGGTAGGGGGAAGGGAAAAGTGCAAGGGGAAGGGGAGGGGGGGGGTGCAGTACAGGGGAAGTAGACCAAAAAACAAATACATAGGTCAGCTGGTGGCAACTGCAAAGGTAAGTGCAGACAAGTGCTGGGAAGGGGGGGCTGTAGGGATAGAGAGACAGTACCGCAGTGCAGGGGTTGCCAGGGAGGCAGTGCAAGTGGAGAGTGGCTGGGCCAGGGACCGAGGTCGGTGAGAGTGGCCCAGTTGCAGATCCAGTGCAGTTCCAGTGAAGAATTCCGCAAGGGAGAGGCAGAGAGAAAGCAGAAACAAAGAGGAAGGTCTTGAGGTGCTTCCCAAACCGGAGATGGTTCCCCTCAGAGGCAGGAAGGCTGTTCCAGAGGGAGGGCCCTGCCGCGGAGAGAGATCTACCCCCAGCTAGTTGCTCTGAGAAGCGGATGACCCTGAATAAACTAAACTAAACTAAACTACTCACTCAGTGAGGGCTGCTGAAGTGGTATTAGTGAGGGTGTCCTTCAGCTGGACATTCTCAGCATGCAGAGTGGCGACTTCAGCACGTACAGCCTGAAGTTCGTTCCTAAGTTCTTGCAGGGCTTCCATGTCTGGCTCCAATGGTTCAGGTAGGTGTCGCAATCTGTCAAGATGCCCCCCCCCCTAGTCTCCTGCATGCCTGCGGTTTTTGACTTTCATTGATCCAGGTACCTCCCTGAGCTGGTATCCAATCCAGTCCCGAGATGGTATGGGAAGGAAGATCGCCCCAAGTCTCTATTCCGAGAAACAGTAGCTCAGCCAGAGAGTGGGCTCCCTCTCCCAAAACCACTGAAAGGCCCACCCACCTATCAATGGAGTGTCAGGACAGTGCGAACACTAACGTGGGCACCCAAGAAGAGGAAGGGGAAAAGGTAGCCAGAACAAGAAAGCAGGAAAGGCAGGTAAACAGGACCCGGAACAGAGCAGCAGGTCCAATGAAAGGGAGAAGGAGAGAGAGTGCCCTCAAGGAACAGAGACAAGAGAATAATGCTGGCAAATAGCAAAGGCTAACCAAGGTGAAGCAGAGACTGACACAAGGATTCGAAAAGGACAGCGTCAATTCCTCAGAGGAAGGAAAGTTGCAACACACAGGTGGTAGCGTCAGTTCCCCTTATGTACCTTTGTGTGAGATCAGGCACCACAGCCTCGTTGGGTAACCCGTAGCAACCACAAGAAGCTGTGTGAATTGCGCATGCACGGAAACCGGCCACTGGTCCCCGGTGCCTGCGCGCTCTCTGCAAGATGTGGCCTAGCACTTAAAAGCACTTTCCTCTGTGCTCATGAGGAATGCTGCGAGGATAACCCAAAGTGAGAAAAAAAGAGGGATTCATCTAAACTAAATGAGTGGATGGAAAACGGGTGCACATAACATTAAAGTTGCAAACTATAGATGGGTCAAGCAAAATGCTGAAATAAAATGTGTGGGATATATGCTAAAATATCTTGGGAGGAACAGGTATGGGCAAAGAAAAAGCCCTTCGCAGGCCCACACAGGTGTACTGGAATGTCCTTGGCAGGCCACTTTGCATTGAAAAACTTCAGTTGCTCCCATGGAGGGAGAGGGTGTGTGTGAGGCATGGCATCAGCATCTGCATGAACAGAGCGCTTTGTGTGGAAAACTGCAAACGCGCACACAAATGTGGGCACAGCTGGCACAAGAAGACTGACCCTAGCTTTTCACGCAATGAAATTGTGATCCTCTTACCCCGCGTTTGTGGTGGTCTCCTCCTTTCTAGATACGGCTTTCAAAAAAAGCCTGCCATTTCTGAACTGCTAGGAGGCGCATATGGCCAATTACCGTTCGATATTATAACTGATGAATTAAGTGATATTTGAGCGATGTTTTCATGATTTTTTTTACCCCGATAACCCACTAATGGCTTTCTACTGTTTTAGCTCTAATTGCAACTATTCAAGTGTACTTATTTATTTTTATTTGTCTTTATACGATTTGTTTTCTTTTATGGAATTTGTGTCTCGAAACAAGGAGAAAGAGGATGTGCTTGAGTATTCACCGTTTTATTGCAGCATTGTGCAGCATTGTCTCGGGAGGATAGCTCAGGGGCAACGTGTGCGGAGCATCACAGGTTCGATTCCCCAGGTCCGCACTTTGAAACCTCTGGATTTTAAGCGAGTTATGAATAACCTTTTACAATTGTGCGATAGTGGTGATTCTCCCGAGGATACTTCTGAACCTGCTAGAAATCCGAGAGGATTACAAATCGGAGGCATCTCCCCGAAAAAGTTAGCATTCTAAAGAAAATGGATTGTGTAGAGTCCTGAGGTGTTCTTTCCGTTGATGGCAAGGAGAGTAAGTATATAATTTGTTATACGGCTTAATACCCAGAGGTTTCTAAGCGCAGACCCAGGGAATCGAACCTGTGTTGCTCCCGTTGTCTTGCTTCCAAGGCGAGCACGTTGCCCCTGAGCTATCCTCCTGAGAAGTCAGGCCTAACCAGGCCACGAAAGGAAGGGAGATATAGAACGGGAAAAGTCCGCTAACAAAAGCTTTGTCAGGCCAGGCGCAATCATAGAGGAGGAAGCACACGACAACCCCCTCAGAGGTAGTTTCACAATAATGGAGGTGCCACCACACCATCAGGGTGGGCGGAAATACGTTTGAGAAATGGAGGGTGCTACTACACCCTCAAAGGATGCACAGACGCTATCAGGAGACTTTTTTTCGAGAGCCAGAGGTTGCAGAGTTTTGCTGCATAAAACAAGCAAAGAAGAAAGTTCGAGCTGATCTGTTAATGCTCTTCCCTGTCACATTCCCTTTCCCTTCCCCTCCTACCTCCCCCTTTATCCTTGTTCCCAGTCCAAAGAAATGAGCACACAAACTGGTTGAAAGAAAGGTTTGGAAAAGTTCTTATGGTGTCTTGAAAGTCTAAGTTAGATAATTGCCTCTGCTGCTGGGCTGTTTCATGGGGTGGCTTGGTGTGGTAGGGTGGCAACTGGCCATTGGTGGAGGCCTAGGAACCCACAATTTGGGTGAGGGTATCACTGGTCCAAAGGCCAGGCCCATGCCAGACGCAAGGGCTTCTTTAGGTGGCTGCGTGGTGTAAGGTGGTCACTGGTGGGGGGCGTGGCTAGGCGGCCATGCGGTGAGAAGTACGAAGGGGAAGCTCCTGAATGATCCTGAATATAATCTGATCAAAAACTGATTTACTCGGCCCGAAAGTTTACTGCCAGGCGTCGGAAGATCCACCGACCATCCGATCCAAGTCCTGAGGAGAACCGGACCGTGGATCGAGACAAAAAAGGGAAGCAAACACGCGGAGCACTGAAGGCAAGATGGCAGCCCGCTAAGACACAACGAACGGCGTAGCGACCCGGAGCGGGAGACTACGAAAGGCTGCCGGACAGAGCTGTGAGTCCGGAGAAGGAAGGAGGACAGCAGCGGGGGGCGCGGGAAGGATAGAGAGAGTGGCCGCGACAAGGCAAGCGAAGCGGAGCGGCCACGGAGGAGGCAGCGCCGAGAGAGCCGGATAAGCCCTGCACGCCAGCGAGGGCGCAGCAAGTAAGGAGCAGGCGCCAGGGCTCCGCGGAACAGCAGCAGCGAGCGCCCGGAGAAAGGAGAGCGGCTGCGACAGGGGAAGCAGATTGGTCGCAAGAAGGCGGCGCCGAGGGAGTGGAACAAGCCCCGTAATCCAAGGAGGGCCCGTGCCGAGGACAGCGTCACCTCCAGCCCCCGCTGGGCCCATCAGCACAGTGAGGAGATCTGGAGGAAGATCGAGAGCCGGTGAGGACCCAGGAGGGAGCGGAGGGGCACGGAAGGACACACAGAAGTGATGGCCGCTGCCGGATCGCTCCGGGGTTCTAGCGGCAAGAAGGTGAAGGGGGCGCCGGAAGGCCGCATGACACCCTGAGGGCGCGCGGAGGCACCCGAAAATACAGGGAACCCTCAGGAGAGTATAAAGGACTGGCAGAGGGACTACGGGTGCACACGGATCGCCCAAGCACAGCGGTCAGAATCCATAACCCACCGGGGGAAAGTGGTGTGGAGGAGCAGGGGGTGCCCACTCCGCCCAGAGTGGAACCTATAACAATTATAATAACAGCAGGGCGAACCCCTCACTGACAATACCGGGGAGACGAGCCCATACGGAACACGTAGCTGGAACTACAGGCAGGGCGGAACCCATAGAAGAACGACACCAGACGGGGATAAAGTCGCGACCCTGCATGCCGAATCTGGAAGCCTGGGGAAGAGGGGCAGGAGGAGAACTGAGGGACCATAGCAAGTCAAGAGAAACCAGCTGCCGGCAGCTCCCACCCAAACAGAACCTGACCCCACACGGATCCAGTGTACGAGCAACGGTCGAGACAGCAGTGCAGCACCCAAGGCCCGCACAGTGACAATGCCCAATAAGAAGGCAGAGGGGAAAACGAAACAAGTTAGTATGGACAACTTTGCCAAGACACCAGACAATAGGCAGCTGAATCCACCGGAGGCAGCACCAATGGAGGCGAACATCCCACACCAACTAGACAGAGGAAAGGATGGACAGATCCAAGAGGCGATCGCCACCCTACAGACGTCTCTTGAGAAGAAGATGGACACAGCCATAGGGGCCCTGAAAGCATCCCTAGAACGAAAACTGGACACAGTCATGGTGGACGTAGGCCTCCTTCGCCAGGATGCAAGAAACCTGGCGGACAGAGTGACAACAGCGGAGCAGCAGGTACAGCAGAACACAGCGGGCTCCGCCGCCACAAGGACCCAAATGACGGAGGTGCTCCAGAGAGTTAAGATCCTGGAAATGAGGGCAGAAGACGCAGAAGGGAGGGCAAGGAGAAACAATGTCTGCATAATCGGGGTTCCGGAAGGAGAGGAAGGAAATGACCCCACGGACTACATTGAGAACATGCTCCTACAGGAGGTTGGAGCTGGAACACTGTCCCAGGGTTTCACGGTGGAACGGGCACACAGAGCACTGATGCAGAGACCCCAGCCGGGTGCCCCTCCAAGAACCAATATCGCCAAAATCATGAATTTCAAGGACAGAGAAAAGATATTGGCGTTCTCCAGGGGGGGGGGGAGATCATCAGGAACTCCTCCAAGATTACCATATACCCAGACTATACAGTCACGGTTCAAAAACAAAGAGCGCAGTTTGGCCCCACAAAGGAATGCCTCAGAAAAGCAGAGATACGATACATGCTCCTGTTTACGGCTAAATTGAAGGTGATACATAAGGGGAAGACACACTTCTTCGAGTCCACAGAAGAGGCTTATACGTGGATGGACACCCAAGGAATCCCCCAACTAGAGCAGAGAAACGCTAACAGAGGCAGAGCCCAGCCTGGGCCAGAGATCCACAGATAGTCACAATTAAGGAAGCCAAGTACTTAACAAATGAGAAGTCAGGAACAGAAAAGTAAATATGAAGGAGCGACCAGCCCGACTAAACCGCATTAGCCAAGTAAAACGCACCCCCAGGAAGTGTGAAAGAGAGTTCAGATGCCAGTTCTAAGGCATCACGCTGCAGCGAGCCAGCCTCATCTAGAGGAGCGCGGCAAGAGAAGCGGCGAGGCCCGAGCAGGGGGAGGGTGGCTGGGCTTTAGATTTTTAGTTACAGTTTGGGTTATCGATAGACACGAATGGTTGGAAGATGGCATTGGCGATAGAGGAATTGTCAAAGACTATGATGGGGAAATATCAGCACATAGTGACTGGAGTAGACTACAGCAAAGATCCTGGAGATACGGACGTCAAGAGAAGAAGAAAATGAGTCCCACGCGGGTGGCCTCAGTCAGCAGCGGGGAACACGGAAGCAGGAAAATGGGTGAAAAAATAGGG
Source organism: Ambystoma mexicanum (assembly GCF_040938575.1). Classification (NCBI taxonomy): domain Eukaryota; kingdom Metazoa; phylum Chordata; class Amphibia; order Caudata; family Ambystomatidae; genus Ambystoma; species Ambystoma mexicanum. The sequence goes on from NC_090928.1 coordinate 685,643,090, forward strand.
CCATGGGATGACGAGGCCAGGACTACAAAAACCTATGAGCCGGGATGAGCTAACAATAGCAACATGGAATGTGAGGGGCCTTAACGCGTACGTTAAGAGACTGCGAGTCTATGCCTGGCTGAACAAAATGAAGGTCAAGATAGCAATGCTCCAAGAAACGCACCTGACATGAGAGAAACAGTCCAAGGTTGATCAAAAATGGGGAGGGCAGGTGTATAGCGCCACATACTCCAACTATGCAAGAGAAGTATTGATGTGGATCGCCCCAGGAGTGCCATTCCAACTCATTAAAAAAGAGATCGACCAAGAAGGAAGAACGGTGATAGTGCATGGCATGCTGGAAAATAAGGAAGTGTGTCTAGTCAATACTTATGCTCCAAATCATGACACGGCAGATTTCTTCAAAAAACTAACACCTAAACTGGCCCAGTACAGAGATACAACATTCATCTGGGCTGGGGATTTCAATTGCACCCTGAACCCACTCCTGGACCGATCGGACGACAAACTTAAGAGGCTGGCACCACCCGCCAAGGAACTGCAGAGGGCCCTAGACCACCTAAGCTGGCGGACATCTGGAGACAGGTACATGGGGCAAGAAGAGGGTACACACACTATAGCGCACCCCACAGAATATTTACACAGATAGACTACATAATCACGGGCACTGAATCACTACACAAATTTACAGGGATTAGCATTAGCGCCCGAACGCTTTCAGACCACGCTCCAATATTGACAACATGGGCACACTCACACGGGAAAGCCCCAATACCAACGTGGCGACTCCGGGCAGAAGCTCTGGAAGAGGAAGAATTCCAAGAACATCTATAGGAAGCAATATATGACTACTTCGATCATAACATAGGGAGTGTAGAGAGTAACGCCACGCTCTGGGATGCGTTCAAGGTGGTAATAAGGGGGGCAGAAATCGGCAAAATGGGAGGTCTAAAGGGAGTGGCTATAGCAGAACTTAATGACCTAGAAAGGCAAATAGAAACAGAAGAACATAGGGCGCAGACAGCGGGGGAGGAGCCCGAGGAACTGATGGAGTTGAGAATGGGGTGCATAGAACTCTGGGAGAAGCTGGGACGGTTGAATTATGGGAAGTATCTGCAAAGGTTACATGCGGAAGGGGACAAACCCAGTAGACTCCTGGCTTGGCTCACTAGGCAAGAAAATAAGAGGGAGCCCATTACGGTGCTAGAAGATGAAACAGGGGGAGAGGTTAGGTGCCAAGAGCACATTAACCGCTTATTTGCGGAGTTCTATGAGGAACTATATGCCCCCAACCCGGAGGTAGACCCTGAGGATATAACCGATGCACTAGCAGAAATAAGACTGCCAAAATTAACAGAAGAGCAGGCCCAAATACTTGATGCCCCACTCACAGAGGAAGTGATAGCGGGTGTAATAGCAGAACTCCCTACAGGCAAGTCCCCGGGCCCCAGGAGAGTTCTATATGAAGTTTAAAGACACTATCACCCCAAGGTTATTGGAGACATATCAAGATGCATATGAAAGCACACGACTACCGACTAGCATGTCAGAATCAATTATTATTCCGATCCTTAAGCCAGGGAAACCGCCCACAAGGTGCACGGCATATAGGCCGATTTCCCTCATAAACCAGGACGTTAAGATACTAACAGCGGTTTTAGCTAACCGCCTGAAGCAGGTGATCCCCACATTGATACATCCTGATCAAACAGGTTACGTTCCTGGACGGAACACATCATGGAATCTCCGTAGAGTACACCATGTGATAGACAGAACAAACCAGGGACGAGGAGAATGTGCGATAGTGTGCCTCGACGCAGTCAAAGCATTTGATTCGGTGAATTTGGGGTGGATGGTGAGGGTCCTCGCCCACCTTGGCATTGGTGAAGGGTTCCTTAGATGGATTAGGCTACTATATAGTGAGCCCAGAGCCAGGGTAAAGACAGGGAGATATATCTCGAAGGACTGGAGGATCTATAGAGGAACGAAACAAGGGTGCCCACTGTCACCAATGTTATATATCTTGGCCCTGGAACCATTGGCAGTCTTCCTTAGAGCAGAATACGGAGACACAGGGATAGAGGTAGACGGGGTGCTCCACCAAATTTCGTTATACGCGGACGATATGTTATTGTTTGTAGAGAACCCCCGCACTAGCCTGCCCTGCCTCCTGGAAGCAATAGGAGCATACACCAGACTCTCAGGTATAGCAATAAATAAGGAGAGTCTCTGATCTTTCCCTTGGCGAACCTGAGGAGGGTCCCCCCGGAGGAACTCCCAGATGTAGGCCTAACTCCTTCAGATATTTGAGAATAGAGGTCCACCATGATACTGCAGACACTCACCGACATAATACGCAAGCAGCCCTAGACAAAACACGAAAATGCATGACCTTCTGGAGAACACTCCCACTGGGGATGATAGGCAGGGCCGCCCTCTTGAAAATGCTAGTACTCCCACGCCTGTTATACTTCTTCACAAACATCCCACATAGCATCCCTAGGAGCTTCTTCACGAAATTAAATAAAATAGCGAGGAACTTCCTGTGGGCAGGGGGGAGAAGTAGGATTGCAATGAGGACCCTACAGGGAGACTATGAGGGAGGAGGCACTGGATTGCCGGACTTTGAAAGGTATTTTCTGGCTGGACAGTTATAATTCACGGTCAAATGGCTAGGGGAAGACGAAACAATGGATAAAAATAACTTCCAGCCCATATTGAAAACATATTACCTGAGGGAAATACTATAGCTGGACAAACCCCTGCTCAGGACTCTGCCGTACATGCTCAACCTTGCAGTGAGGTTGTGGAAGAGAGCATGGAAACTACAGGGGACGGAGGACCCCTATTCAGCACAAATACCCCTAGCGGGCCTAATAGGCATGGACACAAATCTGCTGACAACATTCCGAACACAGTCGGAAGCCAAAGGTGTAGCGCAAATTGGAGATGTGAGAAGAGAAGGGAGATGGGCAGACTTCCAAGAGATGGTGGAAGAATACGACATACACAAGGGCCAATTCATCCTATATAACAGACTAATCCTCAGAATTAAAGATAGATGGCCAGAATGGGAAGACCAAGAAGAACCAGCAGGTGCATTGGACATGTGGTACGACATTTCAGAGGGGACACATACGACCTCCAGACTATACGACCAAATGCTGAGACCCCACACAGAACAGGAGTTGCATACAAAACAACGTTGGGAGGAAGAACTCCACAAACCATTCAGTGACCAACAATGGATTAGGGTGCTGAGATACCCAAAGACAGTGTCCAGGATCGCAAGGTTCAAACAAGCACAGTTGTACGTGACACATAGGGCGCACCTCACACCTAAAAGGATGAACGTGATACGTAGAGGCGATCCCAGCGGGTGCCCACGGTGCTCGGCCGATGAGGAAGACATGGTGCACATGTTTTGGACATGCCCGGTGGTACAGACTTTCTGGGAAGGCATTAGGACGAAAATAGCAAAGAGCGGCCTTCAGATACAGGCGGAGCACCCCGATTGGTACCTGCTGGGCCTCTTCCCACGAGGGGGCAGGGACAAAGTGCATCTAGCAAAGATGAAAGACTTAATATGCATACTAGCCAAGAGAAGGATAGCCATGTCCTGGAAATCTAGAGAAGGCCCGACCACAGAAGCATGGTGGTCGGACCTCCAGAAGTGGACACTAGCAGAGACTGCGGAGTGGATCAGAGCAGTGCAGAGAGGGGAGGGGGAAATGGCTGGAAAAATAGCGGCATGGAACTCCCTAGTGCAGAATCTATTTGGACCAGAGGAAGAGGAAACCGACGAGGAGGATCCAGAGTGCCCGGGACAGTGAGACACAAGTGACTGAAGAATAGACAATATACGCATGGATACCGACGCAGCCCGTAGAAGTGGCCACAGGCTGAGAAGGCAAAGCCGTTGGACACTCCAGGATAATGAACCCATAGCAGAATCTGCCGGAATGCCAAAATGCCAGTTGAAGTTTGTATGTTTGTATGTTGTATGTATATAGGTTGTTAATTGGAAAATAAAGAATTATTTTTAAAAAAAAGGTGATCACTGGCGATGGCAAGAGGACATCCCCGGACCTTCAAAAAGAGAGCACCCTGGCTCTTGTACCTGTCCAGGTAGATTTTATATTGTATTGTATTGTTTGTTTATTTATATAGCGCCTATACACAGGAAAGTGTTTCAAAGTGCTCAAGAAGGGTGGGAATTGGGGAAAAAACAACAGTCGCTCAGAGCCCTTGAAATTCTGAGACGAAAATTGTCTGCACAAGTGCGTAAAATATATTTAACAGTTGAGACACAGCAAATAGGCTTGACTGTGACTCTGCAGTTTTACCAAGTGCAGTTAAGGGGAGAAGACCGGGGAGAACAGACAGACGATCTTCAGGCATGTTGCATTTGGATCGTGCAAGTGCATATACAGTAACAGGGAGGGGGGTCCATATGACAAAAGTTACTAATTTCAGCACTCTTATCAAAGGATACAGGAAAATAGAATGATTTCACGCCCCACTAATGTAAATGCTGTTTGGATAAGACAAAACTTTGGTTTGAATTTACACATGTTCCAAAATAGTAGACCTGGGGCCTCATTACGACCCTGGCAGTAAGGGGTTAACGGCGCCGGTAAGGGTGCTGGTGCCGTTAACCCCTTACTGTCGCATTACGAGGTCCTTTAGCGGGTCCCGCTAAGGGCGGCTGGTTTTTCCAGGCACCCTTAGTGGGGGCCGCTAGAGGACCAGCATGCTAACAACGGGCCCGTTGTTAGCATGGTTCCCATTGAGCCATATGGGTGCTCGAATGGAAATGGGGATGGGTTCCCTGAATGGGGAAATACCGGGTCCTCCAAGGTTGAAATGGCCCGGTAATTCCCCATTCAGGGAACCCAGACCCGGTATGCGGTAAGGGGGTAGCCATGGCGCACCTCCAACCTTGTAATGAGGCCCCTGGTCTTTCCACTGCACTCCCTCACACTTGATTTCGTTAGCAGCATGCCAAACCGGCGTATAGGTTCAAAAACGTCTCTCAACAAGTGTCCATCAGGCAGGTTTACCATATTGGAGTGCGTTTGTTGGGCTTTCATAGAGGTCTAAAACTGTTTCACTCATATTGCCCTCATTTACCCCTGGGGCTGTCAGTGGTTGTTGGCTTCCTGGAAATCCAAGTAAGTGGCGGGAAGCACCTATGCCGCTGCAGATTGTTCTCACCACTACTCCAGACACAACTTGCATGTTTAGAGGTTAGTAACCCTGTGCCTATACATTGTGTTTACATTATAAGTAGCATGCCTCTGAAAACCCAAATGCCATAGCAGATGCGTGTGGGTGGCACATGCAGGCGTCTGCTGGGTGCATTCTCATGGAGTACGCAGCGTGAGGAGCAATAATGAAAATTCGCGTTAAGTAATTGGACCTAGGAACACAGGTTTGCTGAATTAGAAAATAAGTAACAACTTTCATAAACTGAAGGCTCCTTCTTGAATTTGAATACTGCATCAGGGCCAGTTTGGGCAGTTATTTCGAAACACAATAAAAAGCCCAATGAATTGTGCATTTTGGGGAGACAGAATGTTCATTCCACCACACACACACACGCACACACCCCCATGCCCTGCCTACCTTCACACACGTCAGCGTCCCATACACACCCGCACGCCCCTCACCCAACGCTCACGGGCAATTGAACTACTTTCCGCATACACATATCCCAAACCCCACTCACCCCGAGTACACATAGAGCTAAGATCCTCGCCACACACCTGCGCCCACAAGCTCACCAGCATGGACCTACAGCCTCCCCACAAGCAAATGACACAACACACGTATATTGATAACAAAGATCACTTATTTTAAAGAAAGCTGGAACTATTGGCTTTGTAATTGCTTGTTGCCCTTGCTCCTGCAACCAGGTATCAAGTCGAGGGTACACGTGGGACGGAGTCCACCCACTTTATTCAGAGGATGGACTCAGTCCCTCCCCTCCCCCCTCAGCTAAAATAGACAAGTTGGATGTTTTCTTTGAGTTTATGAATTAAACCCGACCTCGGGGATCAAACTGCAGTCCAAGTTTGTGGGTCAGACACTTCACCACTGCACTATATAACCTGATGAAAGTAGCAAACAATTAAAGATGAAATATCCCATTTCTGTACAAGTCCCAGGAAAAACATTTGTATTGGTTCTTGAAGTTCAAAACATACACACCTTTTAACGTTTTCAAAAAAACTATTAGAAGAAAATATCCTGTCTTGGTTTTGTGTGTGTGTTGATTTTATGCAAAGCAAATGCCATTCGTTCTGTTCAATTTGGGTGGTTATGCAAATCCAATTTAATGGAATGTGCGTATTTCGCCTTGATATGATCATTTCTCGCGACGTCACATCCCATTGCGTTTCTTGATGAGTCCACCAACTTTAATTTTTAGGACTTTACCCCTGCCTGCAACAGTTTGGTTAATGCACCTGAGACAAGCAATCGACAGAGACTCCAAACATGGCTCTTTATTTGTATTTGTATTTATTTTATTTATATAGCGCACCAGGCCCAAGGGCACCCAGGGGTTCACGGACCCTCGAATCACCTGCTACTGTTTCAACTGACACATTCTCGTCCTGTAACCAGCGCCGTGATGCCCGCGGGCTTAGTGCGGTCTGCAAATGTAAAATAAATATATAAATCTGCCTAGCAACCAAGAGATAATTGCTTTTAGTTGCTAGGCAAAATGACTGCTTGACATCACCAGTAATTTTGAAAAAATAAATACAAATAAAACAAAACAATACTGGAGAATCTATCAACTAAAAAAATGTGCCATCACAAAATATGGGAGGACGGGTGCCTCTCGACTCAGGCCAGACATATGCTGTTCTCACACTAAGCGAGTGCCTTTCCTCCTGAGAACAGTCATTACTCGTCAACAAAAACGCAAGTGGCGATTTGCATGTGCCCAGGAATCTGTGATTGTCACTTTTAACAACAACTTGGAGTAAACATAGCGCTGCTAGCTGCCATTCAGTGAAATGTGCTTTGTGGGACTTGACTGCTTGTCAGCGTCACCTTTCACGCAGTGACCGATCCAGTGTTTTTCCATCGTTGAGTTTTCTTGCAAATGTTATGCAAAAATGCAAACAAGCAAACCGGAAGCGAAAACATGCCCAAACAGCCCGAGTTAGGCAATGTTATTGCGACTCTGGTAAAGAAAAGAAAATTGATGACCTTCTTAAGAAAATGATTTCCTTGACGAGGGATCGGGGAATGCAAATGCATTATTCATTCAGCAGTCGCTAGCCTGTTTAAATAATGCAACCAGACAAGTCGCGTTCTCGGAGGCAGAGAGAAGTTACAGCGTACTGCCTGCCTGCAGCACGCAGAGTCAGCTCGGTGGCCGTCAGGTGGGACACAAGGCGCGCGGGCTTTTGAGGGGATGCTGAATGCACCGCAGAGGCCTTTTCTCCATTGATGCAGAGGGTTGAAAGCTTTCCCGTCCACATTTTCTTTTCTTTCAAGACCCTCGCTCTGGAGAATGTGGAGGCATCATGTGTACCAATAAAGTGGAGGAAAAGCTGCACAGCGCTGCTAGGCACGCTTGAAATTTGAGGCAATTAGGACTAGATAAAGGCCTTTAAAACTCTACACAAATTAGCCAAGCCTTGGCAAAGCCATAATGTCTGCCTTTATGTAGGCGCGTGTGTTGTGCAGTGCATATATGAGTGCATTGACGGACAATGCATGAATTAGTGGTTGTGTATGTGTGTGTGGGTGTGTGGGTGAGTCCTTTACATGTCTGGCAGCCTTATGGATGTTTAGATGTTTGGAGAAGTTATCCAGTTCCAGCCTAAACGCAGACCATGGGAACAGCAGCATCATGCCAGGTGACCGTACCCATCTCAGAGAGCAGCGTAAAACACGCATTCTCTTGAGCTGGCAATGTGATAACTGACCCCAAGGATTTTGAACAGGTAATTTAGCGCATTCTTATGGAGCGGCGGTGGGTTAGCGCACCAACAGCTAAATCATAAATCTACTTGCATTACATTCAAAACTTATAGCAACGATGAGGCTCAACCTGGAGCTTATTCCTACTAACTATTGGAGTATAAGGACGGAATCTGTTGCATTATTACTTTCAGCCCCCTAAACTTGCCTCCTGCTGGTTCCGATATGTAAGACCTTAGCAGTACAGTACTAAGAGATCACACACGTCATCATCACATATGGAAACTCTTCCTATCATATAGACAGATACCCCCACCACATTCTAAGTACTGCCACCATGTATGCCACTGCCTCGTATATGGCAGTGTTAGAACTGATATAATATGGTTTCGTCCTCATTGTATATGTTGGCCTATGCCCAGTCGCTTTGCGAGGAAATACGTATTACAAGGTTGTGACCTTAAGTAAATCAAGCCTCCATTTTAGGTTAAAGCCGCCATTTTAGTTATTCGTGCAAAGTCACCCTGCAGCCTAAAATGGCCGTCTCGTGTGCTCTTGTTCTTGCTTTAACCTCTCCAACCTCTGTAGGGGAGTTAATGTCCAACCTGCCTTCAGGCTACATGTTAGGGTAATGTAGACCTTGTCCTTCGTTGACCTCGGGATCAGAGGATTACTTGAATCAGCGATGTTAACCTACAAGTATACAAGAACAATAACGCTATCCAAATACGACATGCTAAACATTTGTTTGATCTGTATTAAAGCAATGTGTAAAGAGTGTAAACGTTAAACTAAAGAATAATAGTGTGTGTTAGTAAATATGTTGAAAAGTAAACCGCATGCACGAGATATGTAAATTAGGAAACAAACCTGGCGCAACCCTAGCCCAGTATATAATTAACATAAGAGGCTGGATATTATTATAACAAACTGTATAAATACGCTGATGTCCAGCTAGCATATCCTGCTCACTTCTCACATTGAACCCTGCTGATGGTCTCTGTGATGTATTGACAGCCAAAAAGCTATTTGTGTACTTTGTTCGATACTGTTCAGTTTTGTAATAATGATTCTGGGAATCTTTACAAGCCCGTGTTGGTGTATTTTTCTTTGCATGGTGTAAAAGCCTTAATATTGCATTTTTCTGATTCCACAGATGGCTCCCGAATAGGGACCCTCAAGATCGACTTCGTCTCGTTGAAGGTTGGCTCGGCTATCGGACCGGGATTGGACGGTGCCAACAGAAACGGCCAATCTAGACGAGAAGCGAATTCCTCGACAAAACTACACGATCCGATCCCTGAACGGTGAGCTGCAGCCCGAGACAACGTCTTGACGAGGGTCCATATATCGAGGTGGGTAAATTTGCCGAAAATCACCAGACACGTGGGTCCTTAGCATTGTCCTTAGTAACCCGATCGGGCCTCCCAGTCCTTTGGTCAGGTGAATCGGGTCCCGATTCTTAATTTAACCCTGACAATTTGAATTTGGCGCTTTGTACTCGCGAGCACAATTACTTGACCAGGAAACACCAGAACTTTGATATGCCTGGGAAATTGTCTGCCTGCTTTAGGGAATTATTCCGCAGCGACAGACAATCTTTGGAAGATAGCTGTCCCGCACCACAGGAGGGGTCGCCGGCATGTTCTATGTACTGTAAGAAAGGCTTTGGTAGTATAGCATTTAATGACATGTGGCACAGACAGACCAGGCATAATTCTAATCTTGGGTGGCCAACCAATGGTAGTTTTGAAATCCCTCGTATAGAATATCTAGAGTCTGTATTAGTAAAGAAAAAGGCTAGACCTGCAGCATTTGACGCATTGCACAGTTGGAAAACAGAAGCTTTGCACCAACAAAAGAGTAGAGAGAAACATATGCGTAGACATATGACAAGTGTCGAAAAGGCACAGTTATATGATCAAAATAAACAATTGGAGTCAGGAACACGGACAGGGCGTTTCAATTAGGCATTCAGAAAATCTACCCTTCAAAAGATTTTCATACGTCAGATGAATTGATTAATAAACTTTTGCATGAACGAAGGCCCGGCGCCTCTGCGCCACCCCTGTATGTCCCTCCTCCTGGCGCTTTGCCCCTTCCCGTTGTTATTCCCCCTCCTATAGTTCCTCCGGTCCTCCCTGCTGTTCTTCCTGTTCTTCCAGCTGTCGCTCCTTTGCCCGCCCCCTTGCCTCCACCTGTTGATATTCAGAATGTGCCTACTCTTCCTCTTCCAAGTGATTCTGCATCGCTTGTAGTAGACCAGGGAGCGAGACCAAGGGTTGTGACTGGTAATACTGTGTCCCCAGACAAAAAGAATGAATTGATTGCTTGGGCTAAACATTGCATGGAGAAGGGTGAACAAGCTGATGTTTTTTCCACACTCGAAAATTTAAAAGGTACTCCTGAGAAAAATGTTTTTATTGAAGGATTAGGGACTCATTTGAGTATAATGTGGAATAGATTAAACGATGTAGATTTCCCACAAGGGTTACGGGATTTGAACACCTTAGCGTTGTCCAGAGATACTGCGGAGAAAGTATATGAGCATATTGAGAGGATTTTTGAGTATAGGAAGGAGTTGGAAGGGTTACAGAATGAGGAAGTAGATGGTGGTAGTTTAGGTATTATGTACTTACAAAAACGGTTTTCTCCTCGCCGTGAATTAAAGGGTGAGGAAGTGCGAATTTGTATAAAGGATGCAATAAGATGGATTTCGGATATGTCGATAACTCCAGATGAAGTATGTGACAAATATAGTCAGTATACGTTAGAAATGCAAAAGAAAGTGATACAGGTGATGGTAGAGTACCTACAGAATGAGTGTGTAAAGAAAAAGATTTGTTGTCCCGCAGAATTGTTGAGTGTTTATAAGAGAGCTTTTTCGATTGATACTTCTTCGACTGCCTTAGCGCTTGATTTGGCTCTGTTGCTTAGTAAGCGTTCGGAGCTGCCTACTTCTCAGTTGCCTATGAGAGAGGTCCCTCCGACATTTGTCCCGAAAGTTGAGATTGTGGCTGATGCTGGACGAGGAATACTTGCGGGAGAAATACCTGCAGATTACGTATCGCAGTTTGTTCACGTCCCGTTTTCAAGACAGGAAGTGAACACCATAAAGCAATCTATTCCCGATGTAAGAAGAATCCGACCGGGTTCTATAAAGAAATAGAGTTGGTCTTACAGGCGTCGGTATTCACCTTAAGTGATATTGATTTATTATTTCCCGTAGTCCTGCCAGTTGATTTGTGGAAACAGATTAAGACTATAGATGATATACCTGGGTTGGGAGATACATGGGATAACATGGTTAGGCTAGATAGAGAAAGACCAGCTGGCGAACGACTGCCTCAAGTGTTGTTAACCTTGCCTGATAGAATTATTGTAAAATTGAAAACTATAGTTCCTGAAAAAAGAATCATTTGGGACAAGCTTACGGCCTGTGTCCAATGAAAATCTGAGGGTGCTACCGATTTCTTCAATCGGTTCGAGCAGGTATTTTCAGATTTCAGTGGACAAGACTTAGGCACAGAATCAGGGAAAAGGCTGTTTTTCGACAAATTTGTACGTGGATTGCTGCCTGACATCCAGTTACAGATTATTTCTTCCGAAAGTGCTTGGCAGGCGAAGTCTCAATCAGAAGTACTGCATATGGCTCAGTACTATGAAAATCATGTAAATACTGAAAAGGAAAAACTTGAGAAAAAAAAGGGTGACCTGAAAACAAAAGTCTTATTACAACAGATTGTTAGAAGCCCTAGAGGGGGTAATCAATTTAGAGGTCAGTACATTCCACAGGGAAGTGCGCCCTTGGCTCCGGTAACCATTAACCAGTGTGCCTATTGTCTACAGGAAGGCCACTGACACGCACAATGTCCAACCTTGCAGCAAAGGTCATTTGGGAACATGGTTAGATGATCCAGAGGTCACCCAGGTGCAGGGGGCCCTGGCAGAGGTCAGTTTGCACCAGAATCACAGCAACCTCCTTCACAAGATAAGCAAGTTTCGAATGTGGATAATAGAAACATTTTTGATCACCCTTCTGCCGTGTACCTCTCTGAAGAGCTTCCTTTTGATAATATTCTGTTTCGCTAGTATTGCCCGAAGCAGGATTTGGAACCAACGCCTATTCCCGTTCATCAGAAAGGCCCCTATGTTGAGATGGCGGTGGGAAATAGGAAGCATCTATTTTTAGTAGATACGGGAGCACAGAAATGTTCCATTGATCATTCACGGGTTCCAAATATTCCCCTGTTAGGGCAGTCCAACATTTCCGTAGGGTTTTCAGGCACACCTGTAGTTTGTCCGGTTTCTTTGCCGGTACCGATAACACTGGGTCCCTTCACGGAACAGTGTCCATTTCTACTTACCACAAACTGTGGGGAGAACTTGCTGGGATTAAATTTGTTGAAGGCATTGCATGCAGTAATACATTGTTCTCCGGACGGAGTTCGGTTAACAATTTCACATCAGCAATCACTCGCCTCTCAGTTTTTGACTCGACCCTTAACGCCAGAATTCAGTAATGTTCCAGAATGCTTATGGGCAATTGATGATAATGATGTAGGCATTCTTCAAATTCAAATTTTTCTGAAACATGAAGTAAAATTGCCTCGCATCCCACAATATAAGATCTCAGTTGAAGGCGAGCAGGCTTTGAAATGTATAGTTTCTGATTTTGTACATCGTGGAGTAATTGAGGAAATTACAGGTAGCCTATGTAACAGCCCCATTTTGCCAGTATGCAAAAAAGGTGATAATGCGATTCCCTTTCGTTTTATAATTGATTTACATGCTATTAACAAAATTGTGGCTCCTCAGTTTCCTATTGAACCTGATGTTACAACGATACTAACCATGATTCCGGCTTCAGCCACTCATTTTAGCATTGTTGATCTTAAAAACGCGTTTTTCAGTATTCCTATACACAAGCATAGCAGGTATTTATTCGCATTTACCCTAGGTGGACGCTCATTCACATTCACTCGTGCATCACAAGGGTACACTGAGAGTCCAAGTATTTATAGTAGGGCATTGAAAGAGCAGCTCGATACTCTCGAGTTGCCTACTACTTGCACATTACTACAGTACGTAGATGATCTCCTCTTGGCTGCTGATTCTGAGAGCACCTGTAAAGAAGGCACCGTGTTGTTGCTTTGCCATCTAGCGAAACATGGCCACAAAGCTTCACTTAAAAAAATTCCAATATTGTTGTCAGGAGGTTGCCTATTTAAGCTATCTCCTGTCAAAGGAGGGAAGACGGTTGACACCTGAACGAATAAAGACTATTTCTGGCATGTCTGTCCCAAATACGCAGAAGGAAGTTAGAGCCCTGATAGGTATGGCTTCTTACTGTAGATTGTGGATTCCTAACTTTTCGTTAACGATTAAACCAATGCTGGCTTTGACAAAGAAGGGCATTTATTTGCCATTGCCATGGACTTTGGAACACCAGACAGCATTTGATTTGCTCAAATCCGCGCTGTGTTCAGCGCCGGTTTTAGGAACTCCGAATTATGACAAGGGGCCTCATTACGACCCTGGCGCTAATGGTTTAACGGCGCCGTAAAGAGCATCGGTGCCGTTAAACCATTAGCGCCTGATTACAAGGTCCCTTAGCGGGTTGGAGGCTTTAACGCCTGCTTTTTGCAGGCGTTAAAATCCAACCCGCTAAGGGACCTTGGAGCTAATTACGGCAACCGTAATTTACGGTGCCGTAACTAGCGCCTTCCCCATCCCCATTATGCCCTATGGGCCAAAATGGGAATGGGGAAGGGCAAATGGTGAATGGGGAATTACCGCCCCCGCCAACCTTGTGATGGGGGCGGTAATTCCGCCATCCACCATGCCGGAGACCGGCATGGACCATGGTGCTAATAGCACCATGGTCCAGCGCCGGGGTCGTAATGAGGCCCAAGGCCTTTGTGTTGTATGTGCATGAACGTGATGGATGTGCTTTGGCTGTGTTAACGCAGGAACATGGAGGGAAGAATAGGCCATGCGGCTATTTCTCATCCGCCCTTGATCCTGTTGCATGCGCTTTGCCGAGATGTTTGAGAGCTGTTGCTGCTGCTGCTGCATCTGTAAAACAGAGTGAGGGAATGGTCCTGGGTCATGTGTTAACCCTAATGGTACCTCACTCTGTAGATATTTTATTGAATGGAATTCAAACGCAACACCTCACTTCCACACGATTGACAAGATATGAACTAATCTTGTTTGCCCCCCACATTCAAATTCAGAGGTGTTGTGTATTAAATCTGGCTGAACTTTTACCTGTCCCGCAAGATACTGTTGATGGTGACGAAACGTCACACGATTGCCTTTATGTGACAGAACAAGAGACTAAAGGCAGAATCGATCTGAAAGACACGCCTTTGAATACCCCACAAGGAGAGCTATTTTGTGATGGCTCTTGTTTTAAACTTCCGAACGGTACATCCACGGCTGCTTATGCTGTCACTACTTTAAGCACGATTGTGGAAACCAAAAGAATTATGCATAATTCCGCGCAGGCCGCAGAAATTATAGCGTTAACTCGAGCTTGTGAACTTTCTGAAGGGCTTACAGTAAATATATATACCGATAGTCAGTATGCTTTTGGGGTGGTTCACAACTTCGGTAGACTTTGGAAAGAACGAGGTTGACGAAAATTCAGCATGGCACTTTAATAGTGGGATTACTTACAGCACTCGCCCTCCCTGTTCAGTTAGCTATTATAAAATGGTCAGCACATCAAAAGGTTACAGATTATGTAGGAAAAGGGAATGCTTTCGCTGATCAGATAGCTAAACAAACTGCCACTGATTTCAGTTCAGAAATGTATGCTGTAAGAGAAACTGTAAATATTTGCACTTTGGGTGAAAGTATCGATTCTGTAAAAGACATTCAAGCAGATGCTACCATAGAGGAAACTAAGAGATGGATCGAGGGTGCAGGGAGACTGGATGATGATGGGCGTTGGGTGGACAATATTGAAAGAAAATGGTTACTCCCTAACGCCTACATTACAATGATGGTTATTATGGCTCATGGTCCGACACATGTTTGTGCGCGTAAATTGACTAAAATGCTACACAGTGTATGGGCCAATGATAAGATTTTCAAAACTGCGGAGCGCTTTGTCCAAGGCTGCATGGTCTGCTTGCAGCACAATGTAGGAAAAGGTACCTCGACTCCTAGAGGAAGTTTCGCTCCACCTTCTGTTCCGTTTGAGGTTATTCACTTTGATTTTATTGAAATGGAACATTGCAACAATCTTAAATATGTGTTGGTTGGCATTTGTGCCTTTAGTAAGTGGGTTGAGGCCTTCCCGGTTAGAGATGCAACGGCCATAACCACAGCAAAAACTCTGTTGAAAGAGTTTTTTCCTAGGTTCAGGCTGCCGAGAGTCATCTGGTGTGATAATGGGCCACACTTTATCGCTACTGTAATCCTACAAATTTGCAAAGGATTACAGATTGATAAAGGGTTCCATTCGGCCAGACATGCCCAAAGTGCCGGATTAGTGGAAAGGCATAACGGCATTATAAAGAACAAACTCGCTAAAACGTGTGCTGGCACCAAGCTAAAATGGTCAGACGCCTTACCGATCGTGTTACTGTCGATGAGAACAACCCCTCAAACTAATACTGGGCTCTCTCCCTTTGAGATGGTAATGGGGAGACCTCCTAATATATGGGGTTTGCCAAAAAGCAGTTCATTACGGGATACAGAAAATGTGCTTCTTTCAGATTACTGTAACCAGTTGACTAAAAATCTGTTTTCAATTTATCACCAGGTGTGAGAGGCATTACCTGTACGGTACGAGGGACCGGGTCACAGTCTACGACCGGGGACTGGATCCTCACGAAAGTTTTTGAGAGGTCAGCTTGCCTTGCACCTCGGTGGAGGCGTCCCTACCAAGTCCTGCTAGTCACTCAGACTGCTGTGCGGGTAGCGGGTCCTAAGAACTGGATCCATGCGACGCACACCAAACGGATCCCGCAGCCCGTGCCATACGATACAGAAGACACAGAATCCCTTCCCACTGCTGTAACTAGCGTGCCTGAAACAGCAACAACCGACAAGGGAGTATCGGAGACCGTTCCAGAATTCGCAAGGCCAGACAAAATGGCCATCCGTTCACTCGCTACCTCCAGGAGGAAGTGACAACACTTTGTTCTCACCAGAAACTGTGAAATATAATTTGCGTCCAAGGAAATAGACGTACAGCACGGTCTGACTGTACGATTGAGAAAAATCATTTGAGGGCTTGTCTTTTTGGCCCGATTGTACGGAAGGATTCTGTTGGCTGAGGGTTGTGGGAAAGACATTAAGAAGACACGCGACTGGAGTCACCAGCAAACAAACAATTGGTGTTTTTTCGATTGAAGACTACAATGCATGCACCCGCTACCGCTCGTACCGAACTTTTAGATAAAAATGTGACTAGCAGAGACAATGATCAAGCATGTAAGGGGACCCCCAAAGTGTATTGTTGCCTTTTTGTAATAATAACTGGATTTTTAGTAACTGTTGGTTTTGGGTTATGGTATCTGGAGGAAGCATATCCATTAGAGGACTTTTTACCTATTGAAAATGTATCTGTTATCCCCACTCCTTCCGTGCAATTGCATACTTTATCGCCTAGAGATTCTTCGCATAGACAGAACTATCAGAATAATACTCTTTTGTTAATTATGAATGCCACTCATGCAATTTTAAATAGAACCAGTTGCTGGATCTGTTCACATCTACCGCAACATGGGGATAAGGGGCTAGGTTGGTATATTCATCCTTTACCTTTGACAACTGCTTGTTACGCTTCTCTTAGAGCACTATTCTTTGGCCGATGGAATGACAGCATCTCAGGGAACTTTGATGGTACAAATTTGAATAGTTTTGAAAAGCATGTTTTCATGCCCCTGGGATGCTCGCTTTTTGCAAATAGATGTAAGCCAACCGTTGCTTCTGTTAGGCCCTCTGATAGATTGTCTCGTCCTTTTCAGTCTTTAATCTCTTTTAAAATGGCTCCTATAGGCAATAAGGATGCCACGCCTCCATCTTATTCTGTTAACCATAGCCCCGATTCAGTATCCTTCTGCATACAGAGGAATGGAACACGGTCAATGGATAATTTTAGAAAGTGCGCCAACGTTGAGAATTTGACTAGTGAGAACTGACCTCTGTACGTAGGCGAACCTGTCTATTTTGTTTGCGGTGATGTGGCATTTCCATGGTTGTCCAGGGATTGGCAAGGAACCTGCTATTTAGGGATTCTACTACCTGGGGTATTTATTGCCAGTACTGCAGAAATTTTGAAAACTCGTCCACGACGAGGTGTGAAAGGGGATACTCCAGCGCAAACTCTAGGAGACATCATGAAATCCTTTGTGCCATTTTTTGCGCAAATTACGAATTCAGAAGATATCAGGGGACTAGCGAGAGTATTGGAGAGAACCATCAACCGGACCGCTGACATACTCTATAATATGACGTTAGAACAGAAAGCAATAAGATTAGTGGCTCTTCAGAACCGGATGGGATTAGATGTCATTCTGGCCGAGCGTGGAGGAGTATGTAAATTAGTGGGGTCCGCTTGCTGCATTTACGTTCCAGACTCCTTTCCAACGATCTTTAGGGCTATCCAAAATCTACATGTTCTTAGTTCAGAAGTACATGTTCCTGAGGGAAACTGGGAACTTAGTGGATGGTTTTGGGACCTCCTACGGTCATGGGGATGGAAGTTGTTTTCGGCCCTGTTGATTATCTTGAGAAGTTTTCTGTTCCTTTGTTGTTGTATACAGTGTCTCCCTGGTGTATGCTCAGTGTTAGGTGGGTGTTGCGCGCAAGCAACAAGTGTATTAGGGCATAAAATATACACCCCAGATAAGGTTTCTAAAGAGTATGTGTTGAAAGAAACTCTAGTGTCTGATCTAATGGCAATAGATATGTCCGATAATGATTCGGGATGTATAGATGTTGAAACGTGGAGTTAGTCGATTGAAGGTAGTTTAGCGCTTGGCATAGGCCAAAAGGAGGGTTTGTTAGAACTGATATAATATTGTTTCGTCCTCATTGTATACGTTGGCCTATGCCCAGTCGCTTTGCGAGGAAATTCGTATTACAAGGTCATGACCTTAAGTAAATCAAGCCTCCATTTTAGGTTAAAGCCGCCATTTTAGTTATTCGTGCAAAGTCACCCTGTAGTCTAAAATGGCCGTCTCGTGTGCTCTTTTTCTTGCTTTAACCTCTCCAACCTCTGTAGGGGAGTTAATGCCCAACCTGCCTTCAGGCTACATGTTAGGGTCATGTAGACCTTGTCCTTCGTTGACCTCGGGATCAGGGGATTACTTGAATCAGCGATGTTAACCTACAAGTATACAAGAACAATAACGCTATCCAAATACGACATGCTACACATTTGTTTGATCTGTATTAAAGCAATGTGTAAAGAGTGTAAACGTTAAACTAAAGAATAATAGTGTGTGTTAGTAAATATGTTGAAAAGCAAACCGCATGCACGAGATATGTAAATTAGGAAACGAACCTGGCACGACCCTAGCCCAGTATATAATTAACTTATAAGAGGCTGGACATCATTATAACAAACTGTATAAATACGCTGATGTCCAGCTAGCAAATCCTGCTCACTGCTCACATTGAACCCTGCTGGTTGTCTCTGTGATGCATTGACAGCCAAATAGCTATTTGTGTACTTTGTTCGATACTGTTCAGTTTTGTAATAAAGATTCTGGGAATCATTTACAAACCCGTGTCAGTGTATTTTCCTTTGCATGGTGTAAAAGCCTTAATATTGTATTTTCCTGATTCCACAGCAGAAGTAACTGGCTTTCCAGTGGCAACATCTGGCATGTGGTGGGAGCACCTGGCCATATGATGGCAATACATGGCACATGATGTGAGTGTTTCTGCAACTCTATGTATTCCAATCAGGTTATGCTATGTTATTGAGAATTATACCATTCACCGTGGCCATTTTCATGGGCTTTAAGCTCTCAAGGGGAACTGAAAAGGAAGGAGTGCTGGGGAGGGTTAATTATTGGGACATAGATAGCACAATGGAGCTTTTTGCTGTGCTGTTGGTAGATTCAGTTCAGAATAACTAACTGTTCACTGTGTGTATGATTTGCTTCTAGATTCTATGGGTTAGATGTTGTTTTGGTGTGTGGGTCTATGTGGGATTGTTGTGTGTGTCTTTGGCATAGTGCTGGAGATTTAGTGGGTTGGGTTGAGTGAGAGTACAGAGGGAGTGAGTGTGTTTGCTGTGTGATTTCCAGTTTGTACTTTTCCCATTTTACTTTAATTATAGAGGGTTCAGCTCAGCACAAAGAAATATATATGTTTTGTTTTTAATTTGAGAGTAAAAGACAACACAAGGTCTACTAAAGAGAAATAGTTCAAAAAGTGGCACTTTGCACAAGACATGTGTGGGACAGATATGGCCCACAGAATAAAAGGTAAAATGTGTGATTATGTCCCACGTATTGAAATAGATATAAAGAAATATAAGTGAAAAAGTATTTTTGGTATAATAATTCACATGGCGAGTATGCCTGTATTTGTTTTTTGCAGAAATAGATTATAGTACTTTTCAGAGTCAGTTGTCTACTGTGGTCATGGTAATACAGCCATATTTGTTTCAGGAAAGATAATAGAGGAAACAGCCAAGGAATAACCCAGGACTAAGTAAGGATGTCCCATAATAATGATATGGATGTACAACAATTAAAATATAGGCCAACATTGATATGATATGATATGATATGGTATTTGTAACGCGCCTATACACAAGTGTTTCAAGGCGCGACGAGGCAGGGAGGGAGGGAAACAAGGGGAAGACGGAACAAGCGATCCTACTAGGCCAGGTGTCATTCAGATCGCGCAAGTGCAGAGGTAAGGGGAAAAGGAGAAAGTGCAGGGGGAGGAGGTGGGGGGAAAAGTGCAGTACAAGGTAAGTGGCGTAGTGAAATAATAACGATAATAATAAATAAAAAGGGCCAACTAGTGGCAAGTGCGAGGTAAGTGCAGAGCAAGTGCTGAGCAGGGGGCTGTAGGGATACAGTGACAGTCCCACAGTGCAGGGGGAGCCAGGGGGGCAGTGCAAGTGGAGAGTGGCTGGGCCCTGGACCGAGGTCGCTGAGAGTGGCCCAGATGCAGGTTAAGTACAGAATTCAGTGGGGAGTTAAGCAGGTTTAGCAGGGGAGAGGGAGAGAGAAGGCAGAAGCGAAGAGGAAGGTTTTGAGGTGCTTCCGGAACCGGAGATGGTTCTCCTCAAGTTTCAGGGAGGCAGGCAGGCTGTTCCAGAGGGAGGCCCCTGCTGCGGAGAGAGATCTACCCCCAGCGCGTTGCTTCGAGAAGCGGCTGACCATGAGGGAGTTAGAGATGGATGAGCGAAGGGCTCGTGAAGGAAGATATTTAGGAAGAGAGAGTTGAAGGTATTTAGGCCCCAAGCCCCAGAAGGCCTTGTGGACAATGCAGAGGGTTTTGAACTTAATCCTCGCAGCCACTGAAAGATCTAATGTAAAATATTTGACCACTTGACTTCACAAAGCATACAATCCAGCATGAACAAGGTAAAGAGGTTGTTAGAATTCACAACAGATTGTTGTTGCATCATGAATGCTCACTCTGTGATTGGCCTCTTATTGGAGCACTCAGTGTGCTTGGCTTGTGGCTGTTTACGCTGTGACATAATTGAAGTTGGCTTGAATGCCGATGGAAAAATACTGGTACATAATAAACTATTCAGGTATGTCATAATTTGTGGACTTTAATGATTGTCAGTGAACATATGTCAGCTGGAAACCCTGAGCATTTAGCTGAATTGGTTAGCGGATCAAAGGCTTCCTCCGTAAGAGTTTTGAAGGATGGAGGATTTTGATATCCTAAATGTTGGCCTCATTTTCTCATCTTCCAATCTAAAAAGACCAGTCAGTGGCAACTTGTTGGAGTCACGGTGGATTTTAATTAATTTATTTTCAAAGAGGACCCCAATGATATTGCAGAGAATTTGGTGTGTTTGTTGGTGCTACTCTTATGTCTTAGGCGGTGTCTTAGGTGTTGTGGGGTTTAGGCTCTGTGAAATTAGGTGAATTAGCTTCTGGTAGTCAATTTCAACTCCAGTAGTGTCCCCCTGACAGTTTCTGCTCTTGGCAAGTTCTTTAGAAGTGTTCGAATGAAGAATATGTTCTAACAGTGACTGCATTGTTTGGTTGGCGTTGGCTGGGATATTTTAGTTTATCTGTATATGCAGAGGGGTTTGTCCAGAGAAGGGTCAAAAGAGGAACATTATATCAATGCTGAAAATAAGGTCTGTAGCATTGCCTGCTTTATGCGTAGGCCTTGAGATTCTTTGTGTCATCTGCAAATCATCAAGAATGTAGATTCTGCAATACCATCTGTGTCCTCTGCTTTTAAATGTAGGTTTCCTAGCATAGAGAGGTTTTTGCATATCTGTGGATAATCAGCGCTCAATCAGCTAAGTGGAGGTGAAGAAGGTATTGAACCTGGAGTGGCAAATAGGCAAAATATAAAATGCTGAAAGGGGGAGAAAGATTCAAGTAAGCAGCAGGGATGTGTTTGCATGGGAGAGCCTTTAATGAATTTGCGGGGCACTATACAACTGCAAGGTCGTCACCAATACCAACAGTCTGGCTGATGGTGATGATTGTGTATCCTGACAAGACCAAATCTGTGAGAATTGGAGGCAGTCCTCTGTGAGCCATTATTCCAGTATCAAAAGTGGGTAAATATTACAATCAAGTATCGAGTCATGTATGTGACTTCTATGTTTTACCGCTGATCTGGTGTTGATAGGGACGTATTTCCATGTGGCTAATAAAGAGTTGGGAGGAGTTTCTAGGCATTCAACCTTTTGGGAAGCGCTTTGATGTAGGAGTTGTCATGAGCTTCCAGGGTGGTTAACCTGTTTCTGATATAAGACATTAGGCCTATGTAGGATCACAGGGTTTCATCAGCACGGGTAAAGAACAGGAAACAAAAGTGGGGTTTAATGTGAGGATTCCAAGTTTCATGACCCTTCCCTGTCCTGGTCTCAGGTGGCCATAGACAGACTTGTATTTGGTGCATTGCTGGTGCACCAGTTGCACAGCTGCTCCATTGGGATTTAAATACCAGAGGTCTGTAGAAGTGAGTTGTTCACTAGAGAACTAGAAATGTCCTTGCCCCATGTGCGGTACAATGCAATCCCTTATTACTGAGATACAAAGTAAAACAGTATTTGAGAAGTCAGGATATGTACTGGGGTCAATATAAGTACACAGGCCACATGAGGTCTGAAGGCACTGTGTTTTTATTTTAAAAAGCTTTCTTGTCATCAGCAACAGTAGGGAAAACATTGAAGACACTATTTGCAATACTGCACCAGTGGTGTACATCATCCTCTGCCCTTGTAATAAGATGTATGTTGCAAAGACATTGAGCCTGCTGAAGGCATGTGTCACAGAATACTGTAAATATGTACGTTCCAAAACCTATTTAGCTCTGTTGGTAGTTAGTAACACCTCAACATCATGAGGACCAATTACATTGATCAAAACTGACATCATTGGTCAACACGCAGAAAGTAGAAGCAAAACTCCTAATTCTTGCATGAAGAATACTCTTCAAAACTCAAAGCCACATAATTGGACTAAACAAGGAGAGGCAATGAATATAATGAATTTAAACATGAGATGTACTGTTAAACTGTATGAGCCCTGTATGATCTGTATGATCTGCACATGTTTAGAGGTATTTGTGTTAACCTCCTCAAATGTAAGGATTCAGATCATCACATCTAGGTGATATATAACCATTTATCTCTTTAGTTGGGGTGCCACAGGGTTGAGCTCCATAATAATATGTGCGGACCTAAACTACCGATGTGTTGACTGGCCAGAAGGCAAAAGAATCTCAAGAGCTGATAAGTTAAGTAGGGGTAGGGGCAGGGCCTGGGGAATTCTTGTGGAGGAATGGGGACTAATCCTAAATGAGAACATAAAGGGCGATGAAGCCCCTCACGAAACTTGGTGGAGAGGCTTGCAAAGTAACATATTAGACTATGTTTATGTCTTGGAAGACATCTACCTTCAGTTTAAATCGCTAACCATGGTGGATTCCATGGCGATTGACCATTACCCATTGACTATTGAATGGTCAGTGCCCTCATTGAAGCAGAACCAGGGATGTTATCCTTTCAAACTTGAGGTGAATGCTGGGGGTAACAAAATATCATGGAACAAGCACAAAATGAGGTACTTTAACGGAATACTGGCCTCGGAAAAGCTAGATTGCTTCCTCGCAATATGAGTGGTAGGTAAGGGTGTGCGAATTTGGGAGCAGATTTATAAGTGTCTCCCAACAAAAAAAACAGGCAAAATTACCCATAGACATAGGTTTGCCAAAGTTATCCTACTTAAAAAGAGAGAATTACGAAATCGAATCAAAGGGTGTGCCAAAGAAGATACGAGTAGTAGGCTGTGACAAAGGGCTACTTATAGGGTCTGGTTAAAACATTATCGCAATCAATTGATCCTGACGGACGCCCGTAATATGTTGGAGGTCTTGGCGAAAAATAACTTGCATGATTTTTGGAATCTAATTAAAAATGGGGATAAACACCAAACAAGGCCCAATAAAATCCAATTCCTGAAGTAGAATGGAAGGCCAATTTTACTGAGATTTATAAACAAACGGGTGAGCCAGAACAAGTGTTGAATGTGAACACGTTAAAGAAGGTAGACTGGGATTTAGACTGGGACCAGGACGACTTGAGGCAATTGATTACTAGAAGTAAAAAATCTATGGCCTCCGGACCCGATGATCTGGCAATATGTGCACTGAAAAACAGCCCTGACACTTGGGTAGACGTTCTGGACATTATGTTTAGAACCATACTGATGGAAAAAGAGGTACCATCATCGTGGCAAACAGCAATTGTTGTGCCTATATTTAAAAACGGGTCCCGTCTTAACCCCTCAAATTATAGACCTATCTCTCTTCTGGATTGCCCGGCTAAGATCTTCATATGTCTGATGTTATGAGATCTAAGAAAATGGGCTAAAGGTAAGGGAAGATTCGACATTATTCAAACAGGCTTTCGTCTGGGAGTAGGAAATGAGATGAATGGCTTCCTGTTAGAATTGTTAAAAAAGGGGGTAAAGAAAAACAACAGTCAATTATACACAGCCTTTATAGACTTTTCTATGGCCTTCGACACTGTCCTGAGGAATTTACTATGGGCCAAATCGGATAAAATGGGGATGTCCTCCTGCCTTGTTGATGATGCTGATTCCACTACACATGAACACCAGTGTGTGTTTAGGCATGGACAGATTAGGAAATTTAATGAGCCCGATCAAATCGTCAAGACGGCTGAAACAAGGTTGTTTATTAGTCCCAATTCTATTGCTCCTTTTCCTCTCTGACCTGGGGGATGCATTTAAGGATACCAATTCCCCCCCCCCCAAATTGAATGATAGTATGATAAATTAGGTATTGTATGCTGACAATTTGATCCTTATGGATTATACCCGAGTAGGGCTACAGTGGCAATTGAAGGCCTTGGGGTCCTTTGTTAAAAAGAACATGTAAACAATTAACGTCCCAAAATCAAAAATCTTAGCCATTAATAAGGGTCAGAGCAAGGCAGGAGGACACTACAAGTGCCTCATAGGGGGTACTCCTCTAGAAAAGGTGGATAGCTTCACATACCTTGGTTTTCTAATTTTCCAGAATTAAAATAGTACGCAGCAGCTAGGGAGGAAAAAATTCAAGATCAAGGCCTTGGCTGTTTAGGGTAGCTGTGTTAACCAGAAATTTGGTTCTTTTTCAATAATTCCCATTTGAGAGTTTTACTCCAAAAAAGTGGTCACTGTTATGACATATGGTGAAGATGATTTATTTTTTGCTCTCAAAGGTCAATGGAGCAAGTTTGAGGGACTCTTTTGGAGACGGGTGTTGAGACTGCCGACTAGTGTCCAGGCTCCAGTCCTGAGGTATAAATTGGGTGTGGTATCAATGGAAGCAATGGTTAAATGGAAAAACATAAACCTCCTATGAAAGATTTGCTTGGCGGAAGAGGGTTCAATCTGGGGTTTGCTAAAAAAATGGGCTAAGTACAAATTCCCTTATGGGTCTTAATGATTGGTACAGCCAATGCCTTGAAATTTTAAGTACCATCCACTGCTCACTGGAATACCTAGTCTTGAACCCACTGAAAGTAAAAAAGAGGTTGTGGGAGGGTGATTGGATCATTACAATTGAGTGTGTTAAGTACCATTTATTTGCAAGTTTGCTTCTAGATGTCATAACCTACAACACACTACCTCATTACATTAGGAAATGTCTGGGGCCTTACTGGCGTGGCCAAAACGTACATTTTCGATTGAACTTGTTACCTACAAATGAAATATTGGGTGCTGGGGGTGGGGGGTGAGGGAATAGTGTGATGCTTTAGAAGCTATCGATTCTGTAAAATGGAAAATGTTACAGAACCCCTGCAGCACCTACTGGTACATTGTCCTAAATTGCATAGGCCACGCCAAACAGAGTTTTTGCCCCTTTTGAAAGATTTTAGAATGGTCGATATGGCTTGGGTGTGGCAATGTATCTTCACGGATAAATCCTTCAAATGGTCCTTGGCTGCTACCCATTTTATGAAAGAAATTTTACCACTGAGTTACGATTGTTCCCCTCAGTGATTTTTACTATATCATACTTGTATATGCCTGTGGAACAAACGTTTTCGGAACATACTTCTACTTATCTTAGTTTTTAATCCTTTTTGGGAAGATTTTTAGAGAGGTTTTCTTATGATCGCTTGTTTATTTGGAAATTTAGAAAGTGTGTTTTACTGTGTGTAATCATGTTCTTTTTAAATAAGCAAGATTGACTTTGTTTTTAAATTCTATTTTCTTTGTACATGATATTGTGTGTAAATGTGAAAAGTTCCTTGAGAACTATATCACATGAATAAATAAATAAATAATAACCATTTACATCTGTTCTCTCTTGCTACATCAATCTTGAAACATTAATTAACGTATGCCTTTCATGAGTAAGATTAAAGCCTTCTTGCTCATTAACTGTTCTAGATTGGGGCCATAGGAGTGATACACATTCCCATAGAAATAGGCATACATTGCATGAACATACCTGTGATTTGAACAGCTCTCAATCCAAAGCAAGCCATATATGCCTGGAACTTTCCGATTGACTTTGAGATGGTTGGAAAAACACATGTAGTAATACATAATCGCATATGTGCATTCTGAGCTATGGGATTTGACAGCATTTATTTTCATGCAAAGGTGAAAATATGCAGACTGTTATCAAACCCTTTCCATTCTTTCTGTGAGGCTTTTTTTACATATTAAGAGCTTGCAGCACTTGCAATATGTATGCTTCTGGGGGACCACATGCTCTACAGTCAGGATGGGTGAGTCAGCTCTAATCAGATACTAGTCTTTCTAAGCAATGGGAGTTTGAATCAACTCAAAAGATGTGAACCATTTAGATAAGAAGCTCGAAAGGGCTTAAAACATCCAAAAGAATTCAAGCTCTTCGTATAGATACAAGTATTTGTTGGCTTGAACAATACTCTGTGGTAATACCGAATGCTGGTAGCTTAGGCAATGATGTACTAGGGACATCATTGTCTATATGGAATCATTCAGTTGCAGGAAGAGCCGAGAGGCAAACCTCTAGGAATTGTGTGTTTCATTCCAAAGCAATTTGTGGGGTACATTTACCAGCCCCAACAAAAATCCCCTACAACAAAAACTGCATTTGAGCAGTTGCACAGAAATGGCTGTGCTTTTGTCTGCTAAGCACATATGGGGCGAGATTTGAACATAGTCTCCCCAAGAATGGCTGCATTGTGTTTTCTTCACATGAATCCAGAGAGAATAAATTCAATTCAAAATGGCTGTGCATGGCTTTTCTGTCAGTTCAATAACTCAAGGCTACACCAGAAAATGACCTACATTCCAGATAGCATCGCACTGGTGCCTCTTTTCGTTTTAAACAGCACACAATTTGTTCTATTTAACACAGCCCTGCCTGTGTGTTGCTTTGGAATGCCATGAAACAAGACAAGCCCCATAGAACAGCATTGTGTTCATCCCATAAAGTCCATGAAGAGCAGAGAATCTTGTTCCAATCCGCACGACGAGGATTCACTTTTGAAATAAAACAACACACGCAAAGTACATCAAAGTAAAGTTACAGCGTGGCTTTCTCTCTGGCCTTGTGTCAGTTACAAGAAACTATTTCCAGCATCTTTCTGTGCCCAGAAACTGACTTGATCTTTAAAAGCCTTTCGGAAAATTAATGCTCAAGAAACCGCATTTTATGAGATGAACAGGAGATAAAAAGAACATGTGTAAACCCGCTTTTGCAAAGGAGGGAAATTACACTTTATAAACTATCAGCGTAATTCATAGATTTCAGCGTGGAGGCAGCGCACGTGAGCAGCGCAGAGAGCTAGCGTGCGCCAGCGTGGCCAGCCGTGTGCGCCAAACAGCATTCTGGCGCACCGCGTATTCATGGAATATCCAAGCCATTTTGAGCGCTGGCGCAGAGAACACCCTGCAGAACCAATCACGCCCCCAAGAATGCCCCTTGCGCACGGATAAGTCATTGAAATCCCCAATGCAGCGCAAAGGGCCGCGCTAACCCTGCACCAGTTCACAGGGCTAGGACAGTGCATTTGGGGGGTGTGTAGGTAGATTCACACGCGATAAGCCTTGGGGAGCGGGGTACGTGTATTCTGAGGTGTACGCGTGGAGAATCACATGCGCTGGCCTTGTGCGAGCGGGGTACATGTATTTCAGGGGTGCACGTGGAGAATCACACGCGATAGGCCTTGTGCGAGTGGGGTACGTGTATTCGGAGGGGTGCGCATTGAGAATCACACGCGATAGGCCTTGGGAAGCAGGGGTACGTGTATTCTGAGGGGTGCGCGTGGAGAATCACACGTGATGGGCCTTGTGCGAGCGGGGTACGTGTATTTCAGGGGTGCGTGTGGAGAATCACATGTGATAGGCCTTGTGCGAGCGGGGTACGTGTATTCTGAGGGGTGTGTGGAGAATCACACGCGATAGGCCTTGTGCGAGCGGGGTACGTGTATACTGAGGGGTGCGCGTGGAGAATCACACATGATAGGCCTTGTGCGAGCAGGGTACGTGTATTCTGAGGGGTGCGCGTGGAGAATCACACACGATAGACCTTGGGGAGCAGGGTACATGTATTCTGAGGGGTGCGCATGGAGAATCACATGCGATAGGCCTTGGGGAGCGGGTTATGTGTATTCCGAGGAGTGCCATGGAGAATCACATGCGATAGGCCTTGTGCGAGCGGGGTACGTGTATTTCGGGGGTGCGTGTGGAGAATCAAATGCGAAAGGCTTTGGGGAGCGGGGTACATGTATTCTGAGGAGTGTGCGTGGAGAATCACACGCAATAGGCCTTGTGTGAGCGGGGTACATGTAGCTTGGGCGTGCGCGGGAAGTTTCACATGCAATTTGGTTGTGTGGGACCTCCCAGGTGTACCCTCTCCCCCCTCCCCAGGCCCCGCAGGCAGCCCACATCACAGGGGACTACCCTGCACCCCTGGCAATGCCCTGCAGGCAGCACATTCCCCCAGCCCATGCCCCCCAGCCAGCCCACATGTCACCATGCACCAGTCAGCACTGACTCATGTCCCCCTGCACCCCCACCCACCCAGCATTGACGGGCACCTGCCAGCAGGCCCCGACTCATTTCCCCCTGCAACCCCACCCACCCAGCATTGATGGGCACCTGCCAGCAGGCCCCGACTCATGTCCCCCTGCACCCCCACCCACCCAGCATAGACGGGCACCTGCCACCAGGCCCCAACTCATATCCCCCTGCACCCCCACCCACCCAGCAGTGACTGGCACCTGCCAGCAGGCCCAGACTCATGTCCCCCTGCACCCCCACCCACCCAGCAGTGACGGGCACCTGTCAGCAGGCCCCAACTCATGTCCCCCTGCACCCCCACCCATCCAGCATAGACGGGCACCTGCCAGCAGGCCCCGTCTCATGTCCCCCTGCACCCCCACCCACCAAGCATTGACGGGCGACTCATGTCCCCCCAACACGTTATCATGATCCACAATCATGGGCCTTATGGCCCTCCCAAATGCCACCGCATGCCACCCCTGTGCAAAGACCCAACCAAGTATCCCATCCACCCCACATTGAAATAACCATTACATGACATGATACAACCCAAATGGCAAGTATGTACATCAACACGTCTGTCACACACACACAATGGGTGCTGGTGATTGTGAAAACCTACACCGTGATATGCATGAAACCAATGAGAGAATACCTGAGAGAATACCACACATCAAAGTAATAAACCAAAATGTATTGAACACAAAAAAAAAGTAATCAAATGAAAACATAAAACATTTTTTTGTTTAAAAAGATGAAATGCAGCACGTCCAAAACACAAAAAAAAATATGAAATCTGAATCAAAATAAATCCAAATGAAAATGTGTCCAAAGTCTCCGGCCACCAAAGCAAATCCAAAGGAATCCATTGCTCCATGGTGAGAAAAATAATAATAGATAAATCCACTGTTCAACTATGCACAAAGAAGTAATCCAGGGTCCATGAGCCCAACGAATGAAATGAAACCTAGCAAAAAAACGACCTATTAAAGAACTATATACAAAAAGGACGAGCATAGTCCAAGCATGCCAAATGAATGAAAAAGATAAAGGAAACCTAA
Source organism: Ambystoma mexicanum (assembly GCF_040938575.1). Taxonomy (NCBI): domain Eukaryota; kingdom Metazoa; phylum Chordata; class Amphibia; order Caudata; family Ambystomatidae; genus Ambystoma; species Ambystoma mexicanum. The sequence goes on from NC_090928.1 coordinate 685,672,803, forward strand.
AACTACAAACTATTTACAATGGCGGCGGGCAAATCATAAGGCTCACTTTTGGATTTCCTGGGCCAGGGCATCATCGAACTCCTGGTCTATCTCCTGGAGGCTGGCCTGTTCCATGGCCCGCGGTTTTGCAAGGACGATGCCATGTCCACCTCCAACTCCCTGCAAATTGCCTCGAGGCACTCGGCCCGCCTCAGTGCCCTGCGCATGGAGTTCTCTGCCCTGACCATAGTGAGCCGTGCCTCTTCCGCCCGCCACTGCTCCGCATCTATGTGCTGGCCCAACCGCTGCCACATGGAAGGCACTCCCATTCCGGGGTCCTCCTGCCCTCCGGCCGATGCCTGCCCCTCTGATGTTGATGGCCCGAGCCATCGTCGCTCTCACCTTGAGCCTGCTGCTGCTGTGCCTGTGCCCTGCCTCTTGCTGCCTGCACGTCCTCCTCCGGCTGGGGTGCAGTTGTTGGGGTGGCCACCCCGGCTGGACGTCCGACTCCCGACTGTGGCAGGGATGTGTCCTCCACCAGCCTGGCCGCTGGGTCAGAGGCAGCTCCACAGGGTACCCAGGTGATACACGGGCCGGAAGATGGCACAGAGGATGACTGGCGCATAGGGGGTTCAGGTGAGGAGGGGGTCGGAAGAAGGTCCAGCACATGGAGGAATCCAGCACTGGTGACCCGTCCTAGTAGGTCAACGCAGTCAAAGAGGCACCTGAGATGACGTGCAGTGTCTTCACGAAAACACTGCAGGTCAGCTTGCATGCCCCGTTGACGCAACGCCATCCCAGCCAGGACAGGCTCAACCCGGTCCCGGATTGCCACATCCGCAGGGAGAGGAAGGCCAGTTGTTGTGCGCTCATCCCATCCCTGAAAACGGCTCTGGTCGTAGGCATTCCTGCTGGTGCGGGATGATGCAGTCACAGGATTGGAGACAGGATTACACACAGGCACCTTCGCGGCGGCCTGTGCTGCCTCCTGTCCCTGCCCCTGGACTGCACCACTAGCACCAGTGGAATCCCCCCTCCAGACCCCATGTGTGACCCTTCCACGGCCTCCTCCACCAAACCCCCCACCAACCTGGATGACTCCGTGCCATCTTCCTCTGTTGGACCCTCTGGGGTCTCAGCTGCCCCTTCTGCTGCCGAGGAGTCCACCTCCGCCTCTTGGACCTACCCTCGGCAGCTGCGGTCTGGGACGCGGCACCAGACTCCTCACTCCCTGATGAGATTGCAACATGGGAGGGGAGCTGGGCCTTGCGTCTCCGGCTGGTGGTGCGATCCCTGCCGCTTTGCTCCACAGCACCCTCTCCGCCCTCTTCATCAGTTGACGCTGCAGACAGGGAGAGATAGAACACAGGCATCAGGGCACTGTACAATGGTCTGATACATACATGACAGTTGTACATGAGTGGCAGTGTCAAACTTCAGACATGGCATCGCACTCCCCAACACACATGTCATTTCAACTCACACACATGAGCAAATCAACAGGAATGTTGCAGCAGGCAGCACCATCCATACACAAACAACAGCATGAGCAGCCGAAGGTGAGCCTGACGTCACATGCAACACGGGGAGTGCAGGACACATGCACACAGGCCACCAGACTTACATGCATCTGTACATCTCCACCACCTGTCGCAGTGATAACATCGCCATCCATGTCACATCTGGCAATCAGCCTCCTACATGTCAGTGTCACATGCATCCGTGTTGTATCACAGTTGCACACTTGTCAAATACACACACATGCACATGTACATAGTGCAGATACATGCAGCTGGAACCAGCATTCATGTGTGACACCACAACCATGCCACAGTACACCACAGTACATACACAGAAATTTTAACATGTGTGCACTCACACATGCATTTGAACACATACACCATTGATGTGTCTCACACATGACAGGACTCAAATGTGGCAGCCTCATGTCCCTGTACATACACAACCATACATGGGCCTACAAAGACATATGTTGGACCTGCACACTCCTGGCACACCTCAACATGCACAGCATCCAATCAGTATGCATGTACACTTACCGCTCGACTCCAGATGGGTCTGCCTCTCCAGGACCTGGATGTGGAGTCCTTCATTGTCGGCACGTAAACTTCCAAAGAGGGCATCATACTGCCCCAGGACTTGCTCCACGAGGATACCAACTTCATTGGCCCTGAAGCTGGTAGCCCTCTGCCTCTCTGGCTGGGGGTTGCCAGTGGTGCCAGATGGTGTTGTGTGTGCCATGGCAACCCCAGAGGCAAGTGTGGGTGGGCAACTGGGTCCTGGGGCTGGGCTGTGGAACGATGGTATCCCAGTCGGGAGTCTTCTATTCCAGCAAGGGTGGTCACAGCAACTGGAACCCCTGCAGATGGCTGACGTGCAGGCACCAAACAGCAGGGCACGTGGGCAGCAGGCAGACAGGCAGCAGCAGATGGCAGGTGGGAGCGTGCTCGGGGTTCTCGGGGGCAGGAAAATGGCCTTCTAGGCAGGAGCGTGGTCTTCCGTGTTGTCGCTTGGCCAGCTTGATACGGAGTGATTTGGCACGTGAAAAAACTGCACGTCAGCGTGTAATTCGAGGAAAGGGCCTTAGCGCATAAGCGCGTCTGTGACGTTAAGCATATGGGCGTTTCCCACAACACGGGTGCATGTTCATTGTACATGTGAAAAAACTGCACGTCCAGGTGTCACTGCGTGTAATTGGAGGAAAGGCCCTTAGCGCGTACGCGCATAAGTGACATCACACGTGTGGGCTGGCTTAAAAGGTACACGGTGGACGCCATTTACTTGTACGTGCTTTTAGTGGAGAGTGAGCAGGTGATTCTTGTACTTCTTGTCGGTTCACACGCGATTACTTCACAACGGTTCCAGTTCGTACTCCCTGTTTACTCAGACAGCGTTCAATTTATCTTTTGGCAGAGGTGTTGCCAACGCACACACGCGTGTCTTTTTCACATTCTTTTTCCAGGCAGATGGTGAGTCGTGCATGTATTTTTCAACTGTGGTTGCCCCCGTGTGTCACGTACCCATTCAGAGGTCATTGTAGGCTGTGTGTATCACGCGTATGCTTAATTTTGTGTTTCTGGGTGCCACAGCGTAGCGTGGGTTCATTTTTCCATGCACGTGGTCTACCAGGGTTCGCGTGCATGTTAAATTTTGTTTTCGGGGTGCCTGAGCGTTGCGTGACCAGTCATCTTCCCCCAGGGGTCACAGACAGCCTTGCTAGAGCACTAGGGTGCGAATTCCATCTAGTACCCTACCCCTTTCACCCCAATTGCCCAGGACAATTGTTTACTGCAACTCCCATACGCACAACAACATCATTGCCATGGTTGGGAGGCGACCAAGCAGTAAGGGAGGCAAAGGTGGCCGAGCTCAAAGAGGTGGGCGCGGTAGGGGACGTGGCCAGGATGTGCAGGGTGGCCCAAGAGGCCAGTGTGTGGAAGACCAATCGGGGCCACCTATGCCCCCATCCCCCCAATGGTTGGTGGAAATGTAGCTGACACCATCCCAGCTCAGCCCTTGTTAAACCGGCCCATATTGTCAACTGAACCGACACAGGATGACTCCCAGGCTGACTTCCATGTCACCAAGTCTAAGCCATGTGTGTCGGTGAAAGTTGCTGTCACCAGGCCACGTGGATCTGGGGCAGCAATGTCATCTGCTGCCCCAAGTAACCAGGGTGAGGAGGCTGCAGGGGCGTAAGCCACTCAGGATCCGCACCACCTTCCAAGAAGAAGAAGGGTGCTCTTGCACTACAGGCTAGGACCCCAGACACGGCTACACACTCCGGCATGTCAAGGAAGCCTAGTTTCAATGACGCTGAACTAGATGCACTTGTGGCCTATGTGTTGGCACGTAGCCGCGAAATGGTGGTGACTGCAGGGCACAAGACTACGCCTGCTCAACGCAGGGCCCACTGGCAGACCATCGGGACCCACATTAGTTCCCTTGGATTTGTGAAGCGCACAGCTGATGATTGCTATAAGCGGTGTAATTACCTGAAACGCAGAGCAAAGAACTAGCTGGCTTCCAATCATGCCTCTACTCTGGTGACTGGTGGTGGGTCTCCACCAGAGGACGACCAACTCACTGAACATGAGTCTGTCGCTGGAGGCTTCATCACAGAGGATCAGATCCGAGGCGTGGGAGACCTACCAGATCTTGAAGCATTGTCCGGTGAGTGGCCATGCATGTGTGTGCAATCCATGTGTATGTTGCTTGGGTGATGTGTTCTGATTGAGTGCCAGGTGAGGCTGTGTAGTCATGACTGGTATGGGTCACCCATGTGGTCCCTCCGAACCATTCCCCAGCCTTGGGTTTGGGTATGACAGTATCCCTTCTGACCACAGTTGCTAATTTGCACCTGATTACTGAAGTTGACCTTCAACTGTCATCTTGCAACAACATTGTTCAAAATGTTTTCATGTTCATTCAGCCTGATTGTTTTCATTCTTGCCATTTTTACCACACATTTGTTCCCGTACTGCCACTAACTTAACATACTTCAGTCATAGATTACACCCCACAATGGCCCACAATTATTACCTTGTTATGGGAATTTCAACATTCAGGCTGATTGAGTAATGGCCTGCACACAATCATTTTTGGACCCTGTTTGAATGTTGAACATGACTGTTGTCTTCTGTCATGTTGAAGTGACCAACCATTGATGTATCCATCTGCCTGCCATCACTGCATCAACGAACACTGGATTTTTTGCCGTGTGTGGCACTTGCGTGTTTTGTCACACTATCTTGCATGTTTTATCTCATGATATCCATCTCACATGGATGGGTGACAGTACTTATTTCCTTCTATATGGCTGTACTTGTCAAATGTACCATGGCTATGCTACATGCCATCTGTGTGCTGGCATGTGTCATGTATGTGTATTGGACATGCCACTTACAGGCTAATGTGTGATGCCAGTGCTATCCAGCATGCAGCACATGTGTTGCTTTTCTATCTTGGAGTGCTCAGTGTCTGCTTTTTGCCTCCCCTTCCAACTCATTGACAGTGCATGCATGCCAGGGTTATTGTCATGTGGGACTTGTGTAATTTATGTACTGGATCTCTGCCTCGTCAGGCCTAGGTATGTGCTATGGTGCTCATGCCTGTTTCCATTTATTATCTTTCATGTTTTTGCAGGTGATGAGGCACTTGATGCTGTTGAGGAGGAGGAGATGGTGCAGACCCAGGAGGAATCACAGCCACAACCGGGCACCAGTGGAGGACATGGGGTGGCGGTGGGTGAAAACCCTTTTGTCCTACAGACCATGCTGTCGATGGGTGTCTCTGGGTACACCTCCGCAGACCTCTATGAATCAGGTGCTGAATCGGACATTGAGACATATGTGCCGTCGCAGGTGAGTGTTTCTGGCAGGGATGCTGTTCTGTCCAACCCACCTGCACCGGGGGTAGACCCCTCTATGGGGATTTCAGTGTTGGAAAGGCCGCCTTTGGCGGTTACGGATGCAGGGTCACACTCCACAATATTTGCTCCTGTTCCTGGGCCAGCAGATCAAAGGAGGAATGCAGCCCTGCAGCCTCAGGAAGTGCCAGCACAGCAAGGTGAAGATCGCCTTGCCCCAAAAGGTGTGGTGCCCGCCAATGCGGTGGCCGTGCTCCAGCATGGCAATACTGTGTGGGAGAACTCCATGTACAGTATAGCAGCACAACAGGGGGCATCGTGTGAAATGATGGCTCAGGCAATGGATAGGGTGGCCACTTCAAATTCTCTCCCCTGAAAGGCAGATGGAGCTCCAGCTGCAGGCAACAGACTCCATTTGCCACTCGCACAGGGAGGACATGTTGGCATCCAATAGGGACCGAAGGGCTGGACTGGAGACTCTGCGCACAGCCACATATGCAGAGTCCCAGGCTCACAGGGAAGCCCTGAGGTTAGAACACAGGTCCCTCAGAGATACTCTGGGTGAACTTGAGGTTTCCCGGAATTTTAGGTCAGAACAGCAGCTGGAGCAGCTCACACGTTCACTCTCAGCTGAGCTCCAGGCAACCCATGCGGAGATCCGGGCATCACGTGAGGCCATGCAGGCAGAAATGCGCGCTACCCATGAGGTGCTGCATGGGGATCTCCGTACTATCATCCTGCAGAACCAAACCTTCCATACATGCATGCTTGCTGCCATGGAGGACCATACCAGGGCTTCGCGAGGGCTGCCTCACATATCACGGCCACCTCCTGATGTAGCAGCAGAGGGTGATGACAGCGACGACAGTTCTCCCACTGTAGCGTAGCCGTGCAGGCCATGAGCCCATGGAGGCATTTTTTTTTCTCAACATCCACGCATGTGGGTGTTGAGGTGCACCCTGTACCTCATCCCTCCTGGGTGGCCTTCCCCCGGTCCACACATGGTCATTTTTTATTTTGATTTTTACAGTGTGTTGCTTTGTGTGGCTCCCGTGGGCATCCACTGTGTATTCCAGCTGGGCACATGCAGGCTTGTCATGTCTTTGGGTTAGATGCTTGGGTTCCTGACACACACACACACCTCCTGCTTGCCCTTTCCACGGGCTTGCAAAGGGTGTGACCAAGTGACAGTAACTTACACAGTGACATTGGGCTCCCATGAGTTGTGTGGGCAGTCTGTAGTCAAAACTGTGTGTACATCCCGAGTGGGGATTGTTGTTGGATTCTACACTGCATGGTGTATTGATATATGCTTGTGCATCCATGTCTTTCTCGTTATATACATGTAGCTTCTTCATGTCTTCATAAGCCTGTCTCCTTTGCAGACGCAGTTCATGTTGTATGCAGTACACTGACACATTTGCCTGACAGCAACACTCTGCAGTTGGAAGGGGTAGATGTGCTGCCTTAGTCAGGTTGTGAGACTTGCACTACTTTAATTTTATACTGTCATATATTACCACTGTTTCATCCTGTGCTGCTGTTTTGTGTTGCTGGTAAGTATTCTTTCATGTGTGCTGGTTTTGATTGATTACTGGGAGCATATTGTCTGTGGGGCCTTTTTCCATTTGGCACAGTGCACTTTGTGACACTTGTGTCCTGTGTTATGCATTCATTTGGTTGTTTTCACATTGCATGCCATGCCATGGTGTGTTGGGTAGCTGAGATGGGGAGGGGTTGGGTGACATGCCACTATTTTGATGTGGTATTTTGCAAGGGGGTAGTCCTTCATGCTGCATGAATGTGTGGCTTTTTGTGACACAGCATTGGGTGTCTTTAAGTAGCTAGGGATGCACACAATATAACACTTCCAGGTGAACAATCTCAGGCTGGTATGTTTGTGACAGTTGACTGTCCCTTTTGTCATCATCATTGATTGTCAGCTGGTATGTGCCAGGGCTGTGTGCACTCCGCAGGGGTGGTATTTCAGGTGAAGTAATTTGCCACTAGCTGGTTACGGGCTGCCTCACCATGTTCCCTTTCACCTCCCATACCCAGCGGACGTGCATATCGTAAAGATGTGCACCGCCACACCCCACTGGGTTGCAACGTTGTGCAGGACACATGCTGCCACTATGATCCTGCACACTACTGGGGGCACATATAGCAGCTGCCCACCAGAGCGATCAAGGGAGCGAAAGCGTGACTTGAGCACTCCGAATGTGCACTCCACTATACCCCGGGTTGCAATATGGGCTGTGTTCTATCTTACCTCGGGTGGTGTGGTGGGGTTCCGAATTGGCGTCATCATGTAGGTGCTCAGAGGCTAGGCACCGTCCCCTGGGGAGGTGATGATGGCTATCATTAGCAGGGTTTTCACATTAGTCAGTATCTGACATGCATGCATGTGCAGAGGCATTTATACTCACCAATCAGCCATGTGTCGCCATGCCGCCCAGCTTCCAGGTCCCGGTTTATGGGTGACATTCTGAAAATGAAACTATCATGGCTTGAGCCTGGATAGTTGGCATATACTGAAGTGATGATTCTCTTGGCACCACATACTATCTTCACGTTGATTGAATGCCAGTGCTTGCGGTTTTGATATATATGTGCTCAGTGGCCCTGGGAGGACGTAGGGCCACATGGGTGCAATCAATGGCACCTAGCACTTTGGGGAAGTGTGCCACCCCGTAAAAGTCCTGGACCATGGCCTGCCTTTCTGCAGGTGTTCTGGGCATGCATATGTGCCTGCGGACTGAGGGGCGTGCAGTCATCATGGCCAACACCTGGTGTAGGCAACATGACTGCGTGGCCTGTGACCCCCCCCACTATGGCGCTTGTCCGCTGAAATGACCCAGTAGCCAAGAAGTGCAGTACATTGAGCACCTTTCCAAGGGGCTCAGTGCTTGCGAGCACAGGGTGGGTGATGTGAGGTCATCCTCCCACTCCCTCACCAGGTCTAGGATTATGTGTGGTGGAAACCTGTACCTCCCATACACCTGGTCATCAGGCATCCCAAAAAGGCTGGTACTGGGTAAAAAAATGCAGTGCCTGGCAGTGTCCCACGACCACTACTGCGAGGAACGGTATATTCATCGTAGCGTCTGAGCTTCTTTGTTGTTTACGCGCACTTTTATGCTGCGCGGGGCTGCTTACGCCTGCTTCCTGCTGGTGTATGTGTTTCCAGATTAGCGTGTCTTTTTTGGCGCACGCCTTTCCCCTGTTCGATTCCATGAATACGTGTTGTTGGCGCGCGTGTGGACGTTGCGAGCCCACATTTTCACTCGTTGTTTCACGCATTGTTCTCCATCCCCCATTCTGCGTGTTACGCCCCGTGTTCCAGCCACTTCTGTTGTGTGCGGTGCGCTATGTGAGATTTCCCTGTGCGTGTAGCCCATGCCGTTTAATGACGCGTCGCCCGCGTGTGCCACCCACGATTTTTGCGCACATCCCAGGATTTACAAACGCACTGAATTCCATGAATCGATGTGCACGGCTTTGGCATGCGTGCGCTGCGATTTTCATGCTTGCGCTGCGATTTTCACGCTTGCGCTCCCCTTTTTGGCACACATTTATTCCATGAATCGGCCCCTATATGTGAAATAAGACCACTATTCACACAGAAAAAGTATTATATATGAGGGGATGGGGTTTGGTTTAAATGTATATTATAGTTATTCCCAAAAAGACTTGGTGTCTGTTAGAAGGAAGAAAAAACACTTTGAGAACAGGAGAACAGGTTTGGCCTAGGCAGGCACTTCAAAGGTACCAGCTGCCATGGGAAAAGAATCCCTCCACAAATATGAAAGGGCCAAAGTGTGGAAATTTGTGACCTCGTCAGACTGGCCGGCATTCCTACAGCAAGGGACAATCGACCCAAGGGGAAATAGCATTGTCACAAAGAGGTGTGATTTCCCTTGACACCCCTCCTTAGCTTCAACTGCCTGGTGTCAAAGGGGGCCATGGAAACCCTGTTGTTCAGACTAACACAGAGGGGGCAACCCATGCAGTGACAAAGACCCTCCATAGACTTTAGAGAACTTTTTACATTAAGACATTTCTTTCAATACCCTGAATAAACTGTAATGTGACATTATGACAGTTTTTATGGGATCTTTAGACACACAGAATGAGAATAGGTGTGTAATTTTAACCCACAGTGAACTGGAATGACAAACAAATGTATTTCGGTGTGAATCATAAATGGCGCAGACATGAAACTTGAGGAAAATATGCCAAATGCTAGTATGCACTTATGTAACCATTTGCAGAATTTTAGGTGTTTTGTTTCTCCTAAAAACAGCAAAATTGTGCCAAAGAGCAAAGCAGCATCGCACAGAGGTGGTGTTCGAACCAGCATATTCCTTTTGAACTATGGGATCTGCCTATCTTATTTTTATGATGGCAACTATTATAAATATAAAGTTGTATTCCATAACTCCTTTTTGAGAAAAATTAGGCTTGAGGGACAAAAGGAGTCATAAAAGGCATACACCTAAGGGGAGGTCACTTCCTTCAAACCATTCAGCTCGGATGAAGGTGGTGACACTAATAGCCAGGCCTATCCTATTCAAGGGGAATGACCAGATTACTTCCGCCCATAGTGTTAAAGTCTCTGATGTCATCTTGCCTATATAAGTAGGAGGCAGGGAGTCATAACAGACTAAACTGACTGAACCGACTGAATTTCCTGACTGACTACCTGATCTCCTGACCTGCTGACTCAGACCAAATCCAGATCCAGAGACAAACCCCTGATCCAGATCCAGGCAGATCCACCCATCTAGATCCACGCAGAACCACCCATCTAGATCCAGGCAGACCAACTAATCCAGGGAGAAAAGAGGAGAGGCTGCCAATCCCCTTCAGGAGAATCCAGGGACCAGACCCTTTTTGCCCAGCTGTTATATATATAGTCTCAGTAGAACCTGTCATTGTACAATCAAAACCGATTTTGCCCGTGTAATTGCGTTCCTTAAAAAAATCTGATTTTCATTTCCTATAGAGAAACCCATACTGTCACCTCATGAAGAGTTATCCTTTCACTTCATTATCCTATCTGTCCTGTGTCTTTGTTCCCCATCAAAAAAAAATGTTTCAATTTTGACTGTTTAGCCTATTTTCTGAGCGGTTTGCTTGTTTAAAGTCTGTGTACAATAAGAAATTGCAATTCTGCCACGTGTGATTTTTGCTGCATTGTTTTCCTTCCCAAAGTCAATTTTCTCACCTGTGTTCATGTTGCTATAGTTCCTTGCCCAGTATCTTGTAAGCTTCCTTGCCTCCCTAGTACAGCCACACAAATTCCTGTCCTGTCTATCCTGCTGCAAATGCAAACTGACCTCTAAGTATCCAGTGAACTGCGAATATGCCATTTTGCTCCTTTTTAAGGTTTTCATTTTTTGTTTTGGTCTCCCATTCTGGGGTGGTAGGTCACATTTAAAAAATGACTTTTCCCTCTCATTTCTGACTCCTTGCCACTGCTTTCCATCCACACAGAATTTAGTTAGTAGGTGTTTGGGGACGTGTTGCAGGGTGAGTGCATAAAAAAGTGCCATCTATTAGTGTGACAAAAGTAATCTTGCTTCCATTCATATATCAAGTTCATGTATCTGATGTCAGAAAGTTAAATTAATCATATTATAACATTTTGCCGTATATTATCACCACACTGGTGATTGCTGCTCAAACAATTTGTTTTTCATTTAAATTTCAAAAATAAATATTTTACTGTTACACACCGGCCTGGTTTATGGTCCATTGCGACACAGGGTATTTGTCAAGGTAAGTGTGAGACGGGTCAGGTGCCTTTTCAAAAAAGGATCCAGGGTTCAAATAAAAACAAAAGGGTGTGTTTTATTGTGTGCCACCTTCAGTGTCAGTGGTACAATTCTCTGGCTGGAGTGTGCTGTGTCTTAGAATCCGTTACAAACTATTACACCAAATCTCCATCTGGTAGGAAAACTTTACTTAATTTTTGTGGTTCAATCATTTTATTGTCAGAAAAACTGATTATTTGGGTTTACTTTTGGTTTTAAGTTATTCTAACATAAAATAAAAGAAATCAGGGCCTAGTTCATTGAGCAGCGCTCAGTCATCAACCTGCTGCTTCAATCAGTGCCTTTTTTCGGACCTAGTAAACTTAATTTCAGAATATTGCTCAAAGTCAGCAATTTCTCTGGTTTCAGTTGATTTATTTTTCATCTAATTTAAAACTAGCATTTTGTTGTATTTTGTGCTTTAAGTTGTGTGTTGTTAAACTGTTTTCTAGAAATGCATTTTCTTTTTCCATTTAATTTTCTCCGAATGTTTCGTTTGTTATCTTTTTCATTTAAATAGTTTTTGGGGAAAAAACATAAGCGTGTGTGCCAGCCATTGTTTTGCGACTGATACCATCCAGTTGTACGGAAGTCTTTTACATTTTAGTTATATTGTGTATTGCTTTTTCTTGTTCGTCAAAATACAGTCATTCTTTGCATTTTTCTTTACATCCTTTTTATCATTTAATGTTTTTTTCAGTCAGAAGTGATATAAGTGAAGCAGCTGTTCTGTGAGGAAAGCCAGAACAAAATATGTGTGTGAGAGAGTTAATTTACAGTGAAGCTTTGAGCGATAGCCAATCCATAATGAACATTTGATTTAGGGAGAACGTTTTCTGTGTAAGAGAGCTGATCGAACGCCTGTACTCTGAAAATGATCATCTCTTGGCAAGCAGAAGTGCACAAGAAAGTTGCAGAAGAGAGAACAGGTGGGTATCAATGTTGCCAAATCCCCAATAAAAAAATAAGTGCTTTACAAGCGATTGTGAAAATGTGCGAAAAAGGTGCATCGATTGGAAGTGTAGTGGGTGACTATAGCATTTGTACAACAATTGAGGAATCAGAAAATAAAGGTTTATGCCGAATAGTGCTGGAAGCCAATTCATAAACTGAGAATGGGATCCTACTGATAAATGGCAAATCAAAGCTGTGGCAATTTCGAAGGCCATAGCAGAGAGGGCGGGAAAATATGAATCAAATCAAATGTATTTATTTATTTATTTGACCTTTGTAATGCGCGCTAAACACGTAGGATTCATGGCTCCATTTGCACATGGCACGAAGGCATAAGAATACAGAAGGGAAGTACATCAAGCAAGAATTGTTTGATTTGGGCTAAGTCGGCTTAACAAAAGGGGTTTCCCTATATCACGGGAACTGAGAGGAGCAGTGAAACATAAACTACAAAGGGTGTTCCTGTGTAGAAAAAATGAGGTTTGATTTAGACTGTTTTTCAGCATAGAAAAAAGCACTTGAATTTAATTATATAATTCATCATGTACAACGTATGAGTACAGTTGCATAATGCAGAGGGTCTTTGCAAAATAAAACGCATTACTTATGGGTTAAATTATGCAACTGTACTCATACTTTATACATGATGAATTATATGCTTAAATTCAAGTGCTTTTTCTATGCTGAAAAAAATCTAAATCAAACCTCATTTTTTCTACACAGGAATAAACTTTGTAATTTATAATTCGGGCTAAGTAACACAGTATAAACAGGGAAACATAGGATCTAAGAGCGTAAGAGCACGGTTAAGTGGTACATGGTTTCATTGAAAGCAGGGTGTTACCGAGGGCAGGCCATGGTCATATGAATGAGTAGCAAGCAAATGAAAGAGAAACTATAGGTGATCTAATTCACAGCATAGAGGGATTGGACTTACATGAAGACTGTAGATACTGGTCATGTAGAAACTTTGATATGATATGATATGATATGATAAGGCATTTCTAACGCGCCTGTACACAAGTGTTTCTAGGCATGACAAGACAAAAACGGGAAAACAAAGGAAGGACAAACAATCCTAACTTTCATTACTGTACTCAAGCAGAGCATGGGTTGTGGGGGTGTCCCCGCTCTGCTTGGGCTCAGTAACAGGGGTCTGGGTGTCCCCTGCTTACCCTTAGGGTAAGCAGGGATAAGATTTCTTTAAAAAGAGAACCCTGCGTCGTCAGCACCGCCCCACGTAAGTGGGAAGAGTTGATGCTGCAGAGGTACAAGGATGCCAGCGGAGCACACAGGAGTGTGCCGCAGTCAAGATAGTGGTGGGGTGGTTGTAGTTTGAGGGAATGCGGGACGGAGCAGGCGGGCAGGAGTGATCTTTTGGATCAATGCGCCGCGCTATAATTGCAGTCGACATTTTCATTGGCGGAATTACTGGCAGCGCAGTGATCACATAGATCCATACCATTCAGATCGCGTCAGTGCATGGTTGGTGGGAGGATGTGCAAAAGGGGGTGGGGGTTGGAGAAATGCAAAAAGGGAGGGGAAAGGGAGAAGTGCAAGTAACAGAGTGCAGCCAATGGCTGGCTAAGTGCAGGTAATCAGAGGGTGCAGCCAGTGGGTGGCAAATAAGTGCAGAGAGAGTGGATGGACTGTAGGGTTACAGATTCAGACCACAAGTGCGGGAGTTGGGGGAAGAGGCAGTGGTGGTGTAACTGGACAGCAGCGACCTGGTCCCAATTTCAGAGGTTGGCTAGGTGACGAGGTGCATGGAAAAGACGGGTCATCACAGGGGAGAGGAAGAGAGAAAGTGGAAGCAAAGAGGATGGTCTTGAGTTGCTGCAGGAACCGAAGATGGTTCTGCTCAAGCTTGAGAGAGGCAGGGAGGCTATTTCAGAGGGAGGGCCAAGCCAGAGAACGAGATCTGCCCCCAACTCTCTGCTTGGAAAAGCGACTGAACCTCAGAGAGTTGGAGGTCGATGAGCGGCGAGCTCAAGAAGGGAGATACATAGGAAGAGAGAGTTGGAGGTAAAGTGGACCCAGGCCCCAGAAAGCCTTGCAGAAAATGCAGAGGGTCTTAAACTTGATCCTTGCCACCACTGTGATCCAGTGAAGAGATTTCAGAGCTGGAGAGATACGATCCCTGTGTACAAGAGGGCGGGGCAACCTCTGACGGGCCCATGGGATAAGAGCTCACGCTTGAGTACTTTAAAACGAGATAGCTGCACCTTAAGGAGGATGGGGTGCAGAATTTGCTTACTCCAACACCAATCAATAAGGACAACTCAAATGGTTTGGCAAAGGGAAGTCCGTTTAATGACAAGTACAAAAAACGGGGAAACATTAGGAAATCATAAGTGATGTGATCGCCCGTCTTGCTTCAACTTCAAGAATCTTCATTCAAACAGCAGTTTTTATAGGCAAAATTCATCATTATTGATGTGCAACACTTGAAAGTTTGTCATGCAAGTCTATTGGTTGGAAAAAGGAACTTAAGTATAGGTACTATAACTGTATATGGTAACGGGGTGTGAGGATTGGATAACTCTTATCGGGTGGGCGTCTATGCCCATCCCTCTGCATCAGTCGTGCTAGACGTCACTACAAGTACAACGTTTCATTGGTTCTACTAGCTATAGGACCCTGGATTATTTGGTCCATTGTGATTGGGTCGGTTACACCCTTAGACATAAATCTCCACTTTAATTAGCAGCTTGCAGAATGGTTACCCAGATGTGGCATGCCCCAAGATTCACCCTGCCTCCCTTCCATCAATCAGTACTTTAGGGCTATTTGTCAATTAGTTGGCTGTGGACGGCCTAGAAACTGTAGCTTCTTATCAGGAAAGGTTATGGCATCATCTGGGTTTGGGTGACATCAGACATTGGTACCTCTTCGCGCTTGGCTGGTCATGTGTCAGTACACCGTGAAGCTGCTTAATTTTCCATCTATTTGCGTATTTGATTCTCTCTTCGGCCTCGCCACCTGCCTGGGCCTCCTTATCTCGACCTTCATGGGCAGGCTGCTATGCTCTTAATTTTTGATTCTTCAGAGTTGCCGCTCTCCTCCCTTCCTGGGGTTGACCTCAAATTCATAGGCATGAGCTGCTTCTTGCTAAGTTTCGATTCCGTCGTTCTTTCTAACTTTAGCTGGAATATGAATCTTGGCCTGTTTGACCCTAGCAGCCTGGGCTTAATTCTGCTTTTGTAAAAAGGAGTTGCAATTGTATAATGTGCTTCATTGAGGTAGATATATATATATATGTATATAGTTGGCGCTTGCCGCTCTATTCTTCTACTAAGCATAGCAAGCCGTACTGTTTTCTTAGCTTCTTGCGTTACAAGCCTATGTACAGGCGTTAGCTGGTTGCATATTTACATCCTGCTTTATGGTTGCGTTTCTTTATATTTTGACATCGTCTTAACTTTTATGTCTGTGATATCTTTATCCATGGTGTTTCGTCTTAGTGTGTCATCTTTTGGTTGTTGTTCGTTTATCTGTATGTCTGTCTGTGCCCTCGTGACCTCACCATTTACCTTCGATTAAGGCCCTTTGGGTCTCTTCTGGGACAGTCTGAAAGTAGTCTTCATGTCGTGTCAGCTGTTGGTACGGTTGTCTCAATGGGTATCGTGCTGCCCATGTTTGTCTGGTTATTGGCACTTCAACAGGTATTGCTCTTCTGATGGGCACTGGGCAGAGCCCCAGTGTGGCTCTCTGTTTGTTTATTTACTCCTCATATGTCACATATCTCAGCAAGTATGTTCCTGTTATTTAAAAATGGGTGGCTGGGGTGCAGGTCATACCTGGGACCTCCTCTACACTCTCCCCTCTGGTCGGTTCATCGACCACTTCTGCTTCCTCCTTTGTATTCACCTTACTGTGTTCTGTAAAGTCATCAGTCGGATTGCTCTTAACTCTTCCTTGATTGCGTTGAATCCCTTTATTGTTGAGTTGATTGTTTGCAGTAGTTCCCATCTGGTGATTTGTAACCACTTCGTATTTGCTCCAACCTGAAATCTTGGCATGATGATCGTTGTGAACACAGATGAGGTGAGGCTGATGAGCCTTTGCTCATACGGGATTGTATGGAATGCTTTTTCTGATTTGACAGAAAAGTAATTTTCTCTCTTCCATCGGGATACCAGTTCCACAGACCTCCTTTTCCTCAGATGAGCATCTGCTTTCAGGAAACTGTCAATATTCAGGTCACTTTTCGGGATCACTAGTGCAGGAACGTGGACGTTCACTATTGTGCATATGCCTCCCCAGTTTTTTGTCAGTCTTATGTATGCCTTGGGTCCACGCGCCCAGTAATGATCCATGATTACTGCGGTTCCATGCGTCTTTCCTGGAGCCTCAAAAATTCATCCACAGTTCTGATTCTCTCCCATCTTCCTCGTGCCATTGTTCCTGAAGCACAATTTTGGGCTTTCCAGTGGCACTATCTGCAGGGGTCCTCCTCTGTTTTCAACCCATGTCAGTAATCTTGTGAGTTTCGGCCATAAAGGTTTGCACAACCTCTGTGAGTTCTCTATTGCTTCCTTATAAGCTCCAAAGACCATCCATGCTCAGCAGATCACCACTCCTTCTTCCCATCGGTTTGGTGAAAGCACTGTTCCCCAACTCTGTATCGGGCCTCTGTTCTTCCAATTTTATGCCTTTTCTTGAGTTTTTCCTTGGACATTCAGCTTTGGGTTGACTTCCCATCTGATTGCTGTTCCTTTAACTCTGGGCTTCTCGTACCTGGTCACATGATTCCTTGTATGGGCTCTGTTTCTCGTCTTAATGACCTGTATATAGTTGTCTTTATCGGGGTAATTTGTCTCGGTTGCCCATATCAATAAGGCATCCCTTCCCATGAACTGTCCTCTGGTGTTGCACATTGCTGCGTGTGAAAGACAGTGTGCTGTCGGGACATCAATTTCTACAGCCACGAAGATCTTGGATTTCCCCATGCTGTACGGTAGGAGTGCGCATACGAAGCATTCTCCTTCTGATTTCCATCTTCCAACTTCTTTCATGTGCTGGTACCAAATGCTGTTTCCTAGATTTGCTGTGCTGTCTAGGTAGTCATTCAATTCATTGTTATCTTCATGCCGGCTCCTCTTGATTCTAAAGTCTTTCTGTAGTTAGCTATAACTACATCTCTAAATGGGTCTGTGTGGCTTTTTCTTGCTGGAGGACTCTCGGGCATTCTGGTCGATGGAGCAGGTTTCCTTATCTGCATCGGTGTGGTAGGTGGATGTTTCAAAATTCTCACCTTCTCTTCTTCCATTCTTTTCCTGCCATCTATAAGTACCTTTAACCACCAGCCTGTCACCGGCCAGTGTATGTCTGCATCGTGGGCCTGGTACTTGTTCCTTGTGTGATTGTCAGTACAGTCTCTGGGGTTTTATTTTTCAGTTCCTCATGCCGTTTCTTTGCTCTAACTATGAACGGGAATAAATGATCTATCAACATTTGTGTCCTTGCAGTGAATTCTCCCGTAGCCGCTTCAGTCTTCTTGAGGGCTTTTGCTATGTCTGCTTCAGTTGGTCCTTCACTGGATTCTTTTTGGTCTCTTCCATTATTTACTGGGACTGGTTGTTTGGTAGGCAGTCTTGTGCTCTCTGTCGTATTCGCTTCAGGTTCTATGGCCATTGACACTTGCCCTGGTTCGTGTGCATTCAGTATGTGTGTGCGTGTAGTGGTCAGTGCTATATTTTCATTAATTCCGTGCTGACCCTGTCTCCAGCTTTTCTCTTCATTCGTTACCTCAAGCGTGTATGTATCACTGCTAATTACATTCATTTTTAGTTCATTTACTTTACCATCAGATTTTCTCAGGACTGGAGTAACTATATAGGGTCTGGGTGCTTTTGTGGGACTCGTGCGTACATCATCAGGTGGGTGCACTGAAATTGGAACGCTTCGTGCACCTAGAAAGAATGCAGCTCTGATCGTTAATGACAGCAAAATAATGATAAACACAATGCATAAATGCATGATTGTACGGTATGTGAGGCAGCAGCATTTCCTTCCAGAGAAGCGAGGGCGCCCCTCTGCTTGTGGGAGGACCAGGTTACTGTTCTGGGCCCCCATCCCGCTCATAACAAAATGTCAATGTTTATTCTTTTCCCCCAATTCACTTGTTCTCAAACATTTTGTATCATAAAGTGTCTGGTGCTTCACAAGTGTCCCCCCTCTTGCGGGTGATGATTGTCTCTTGATACCGGATGCAGTATCCTTGCTAGACTATGGAAAAATATATTAGACTAACACTTCGATAAGTCACTTTTATTGTGTATATTAAAAGTAGGTGAGTTCCCAGTCCACCCCCCGAATCTGCTTCAGCCCTGAGGACATGCTGGACACTGTTCAATGTGAAGAAATGGGAAAATGGCAATCAAAACAAATAAAGATGAAGTTCTTGTCTCTGCTCCCTTGATTTGTCCCTCGGCGGAAAGATGAAGTGCTTGCCTCGGCTTCCTCAATCTGTCCCTCGGTGGAAGGATTCACTGGAATCTCCTCATGCAATCTCTCTGAAAGTTGGACAGCTCCACTTGAAGCATGATGCCGTGGAGGAGCATTCCCATCTGTGCGACGTTAGCAGGATCTATGATGAAGGTGAGGATGTCAACCTCAACAGGTCTCCCCACCATTTCCGGAAAGTCAGTTACTATGCAGAAGAGGACGTTGTGAGCCAGTCGGCTGTCCTCAGGTGATAGGGACATTTGTCCTGCCTTGCTGGGTTCAGGATTATAGGCTCTTCCCTTGACGTGAACAATGCTTGCACTTTCCTGATGCGTGGATTGCGACCAGATAACTTAGCTTGGTCCACACCTGGCTCAAGAGTTCAGAGTTTGCTGAATCTCTAATAAAAGCAAGAGTGTCAGTGGTTCTCCCAACAATTGCTGGGCACTCCTCGATGATACGAAAAGAAAAGCGTATTGCTGAGTTCATCTACTATCGCCTGTGGTGAAGCATTTGTGTCCTTATCACTGTTATTCAGGCAGTTCAATGAAGGCTTCAGCGATGACGGTAAGTAGTTGCCAAATTATCTTCTTGTTTGCAGGATCCTGGATAAAGTCTGTGATACTGGTAGCCCTCCCTACTAGTGATGGATAGGATTGCAATCCTAACTGAAAGTAGGTTAGCACATCCCTTATGATATTTCTGCTGGGGGACACCATAAGTGCTGCACAACAAAGTTTTGATATTTGATGATTCAGGATATTGTGTTTAGCTCTTAAGGCAAAAAGTCCTTGATCAATGTCTGTTAGAGTCTTGTTTCTCAACAATGCTGGAGTGTGGGTTGATTCACAAGTTCATGTCAAAAAAATGTGTTGTGGCTTAAATGTGCAGTTTCTTCTTCACCCTGCAACTAGGATGCACAGAGTGTCCGTTTAAGTCCTTATCCCCCTTTTTTGCTTAGAGGAAATGTCCAATTTAAGCCACAATTTGCTCAAGAGTTCTTTGTCTTGGCGTTGCTGCTCATGCCCTCATCATGTCCTTCTTCCTCATCATGGATCTCGTCTGCACGTGCTGAGGTTCTTCCCCGTTGTCTGTAGTTTCTTCGCGGTGGGGTGCAGCTAAAGGACTTTCTCCAATATAGGGCTTAATGTCATTGAGACAAATCCATGCTCTCCCGCCTTGCAATTTCACAGCTGAAGAAGTGCAGTCCTCTACGATGAAAGGGTTATTGCATCTTGACTCGTCCCACCTTTTCCTCGTGTGGTTTTTTACTACCACCGCATCTCCAGGAAAGACAAGTGGAACACGTAGACCTTGAGCTGGGTCTGTTGTAGTGTCCCCTGCTGCGTTTTGTGCTGTGCTGCACCCTTTTCATCGTCGCTGCAGTTGGTCTGAAATTACAGTAAGACTGGATGGCATGCAGTACAGAGATTCTTGTAATTCGGATCCCAGGACCTCTCGGGTTGGCTGGGCATCACAGCTAGCTCTGTCTCGAGGTGTTAGGGGAGTATTCATTCTCCTACCTATCTCGTGCGGTGTAAGATGATGGTCAGAGCCTGGTTGGTTCCGAAGAGCATACTATGCCAGTGGAAGGCAGTGCAACCATCCCCTCTTTAGAATAAGCTTCAACTTGGCTATCCTTTCTTTTAACAAACCGTTGAGACTCTCACAGATACCATTACCTTCCGGATGATACGCCACCGAGAACTTGTGCTTTATACCAAGCAACAAGCTAATCTGTTCAAAAACTGCATTTACAAAATGAGCCCCATTGTCTGATCTCATCACCTCACACACCCCCCATCTAGGGAACACTTCCCTCACCAGAATTCTGGATGCACAGGTAGAGTCTGGGTGCGTACATGGACCTGCTTCTAGCCATCTAGAGAATGGACACACCACTACAATTAAGTACCTGTACCCGTTACACACTTGAATCATGCCGACATAGTTGATATGTAACTGCTTAAAAGGCCCATTTGGCCGGGGGATGACTCCTCTCACTACTTTTAATGTGTGCCCAGCGGTGAATTGCTGGCAAATTATGCAGTTCGCCATAAAGAATGCAACATGCTCAGCTAAATTCGGTATGAAGCAGGCTTCCGTGAGCGTTGCTGCTAAATTCTCTTTTGACATGTGAAATGGGTAATGCAATTGCTCCAATGCTATTTTTAGTAGAGCTACAGACATTACTGGTTTACCAATGCTGTCTTGGTGCCACAAACCGCGAGAGGGGCTTAAAGAACACCCTCAACGTTTCCACAGGTTCTTTTCATCCTGCGGTGCCTCCCCTTGAAGCTCCATTAGTTGTTTCTGCCCCATATTACTATAGGCTTCGGGTGTGGTTCTGTCACCGGGGTCAGTGATATCTTCGTCCGACAGTGTAGATTCTGAGATTTCCCCCTCCCCCGACTCCTCACCTTCTTCTTCCTTCCAAGAACCCTTCTTTTCCTTTCTTTGTGATCGCACCTCTTTTTTATGTAGATAGGGACGATCCCCGGAGGAAGACACCGTGCCCCCCAAGAAGGGAGACCAAGGGGCCCCTCCCCCGGGAACGACCAGGAGGGGGAAAAAAGCCCTTAGGCAAAAACCCCTGTGCAATCGCCGGGTGCTTTGGAGGAGTGGAACCAGGAATCCTTGTAGGGTGAGTGCTGGTATGAAGTGTCTGGAGGCAACATGTGGGAGAGAACCCCCAAGTACACAGGCAGTCCAGTAAGCGGTCCGAGGAACTGGTACACGAGAGGCTAGAAGTGGAGGTAGCAAAACGGTAAGCAAAGGCAGTCCGGGGAAAACAGGCAGGAGACTGGTACACGGGAAGGACACAGCAAACTTATCCGAGTGGTAGGCGAGAGCAAATCCAATGGAACAAAGCAGGGAACTGGTACACGGAAGAGACGGAGCACAGCGATACAGTCAAGAGGAAGAAGGGCGGAAAGTGAGGATGGGAAGGACGGAGGGTAAGTAAGTTGGAAGGAGGGCAGAGGAGGCGGGCGAGAGAAGCAAAGCAAAGGGAGCGGAAGAAAGGCAGGCAGATACAGCATCGGAACGAAGGATGAGCAGAAAGGGGGCCGGACTGGGCACGAGGACCCAACTGGTGGAAAACGAATAAACAAGGTAGAGAGTAACAGTGAGCAAGCAACACAGGGCTAACGGAGCGAAACCGGAAGCGTGGCAACACGTCCGCGACCCGGAAGTGGCGGGTTAAAACACCAGGCCGCGGAGCGCTCAACCAATGAGAACAGAAGGAAAGAGAAACCAGGAAATAGGGGGTGTGGCAGAAAGCGGCTGGCGGACGGGACTAAGTTACGCGTCGCCAGCGGCTCCATAGACGCCAGGAACTCGGCGGCATGACAGTATGCCCCCTCCTATAAGATCCTCCCCCTGGTTTCCCTGGATGAAAGAAGTGGTACTTGCGAAGTAAGACAGGAGCATTTATGTGTGTGATGGGTTCCCAAGAGTTTTCCGATGAAGGGTAGCCCTTCCATTTAACCAAATATTCCAGCCTGCCTCTATGATACCTGGAGTCACAGAGTTGGGCAACCTCATATTCCGCCCGAGTAGAACCATGAGGAATCGGGGCCTGTCTAACCTGATGTTCCCAACTGTCAGCATGAAAGGACTTGAGTTAAGAGGCATGGAAAACAGGGTGGACTCTTTTAAGGTTGTTGGGTAATTTCAAGCGAAAAGCCACAGGGTTCATCTTCTGTATGATCTCGTATGGCCCTAGGTACTTGGGGGATAGCTTGGAGGGATGGACCCAACGAGGTAAGTACCTAGTGGAGAGCATGACCCTGGTACCCACATCCCATCCTGGTACAGGTCTTCGGTGTTTGTTGGCTTGAATGCAATACTGAGCTTGGGCTGACTTAAGGCCTTCCTCTACCTTCTTGTGTGTCTCTCTAAGGAGGGAGAGGGAAGAATCTACCGATGGTAAACTAGTAGAGAGGCCCAAGATAGGAAGAATGGAGCGGGGGTGAAAACCATAAGTACAGAAAAAAGGACTAAACCCTAGAGCAGTATGTGTGGAGTTATTGTCGGAGAATTCGGCTAGAGGGAGTAGCGTGCACCAGTTGTCCTGTTGGGAGTTGATGAAGCACCTTAAGTACTGTTCCAGGGTTCCGTCCAGGCGTTCGGTTTGCCCATTGGATTGCGGATCGAATCCAGAGGTGAGAGCTCTTTCGATACCTAGTCTGGCACACAGTGCCTTCCAGAACCGGGAGGTGTACTGGCTACCCCGGTCTGAAATTATTTTGTTAGGCATACCGTGCAACCTGAATATGTCTTGGAGAAACACTTCAGCCATCTTGGCTGCAGTGGGAACACCAGGCAATGGGGAGAAGTGAGCCAATTTTGTAAATGAATCCACTACCACCATGACACAGGTGCATCCTTGAGACGGGGGCAAATCCACTATAAAATCGGTAGAAATCATGCTCCAAGGACCCTTTGGCACAGCACTTGGTTCCAGTAGACCGATTGGTCGTTGACGGGATGACTTACTCCGCATACAAACGATACATGACTGAACATACCGATCTACATCCCTCCTCATCGTAGGCCAGTAGAAATGTCTTTGAAGGTATTCGAGAGTGCCGGCCACACCTTTGTGTCCTGCAAGTTTGGAGTCATGACACCAGGTAAGTGCCGTCTTGCGGAAAAGCCGGCGTGGGTAGATAGAGTTTTCCTCCGACAAGGAAAAGGCTGTTCCTGATTTCATAGGCCAGATCCTTAGAATGTCTTTCCACCTCTGTTGACCATTTGAATGGAGTTGCCGACTTCTTTAAAAGAGAGGTGATGGGTAGTATCTTTTGAGAGAAATTAGGGATAAATCTCTGGTAGAAGTTTGCTAACCCCAGGAATTTCTGTATCTCTTTGACTGAGGTAGGTGAGGGCCATTCAGTGATGGAAGACACCTTGTGTGGATCCATGGAGATACCGTGGTCGGACAGTATGTATCCTAGATAAGGAATGGAGGAGGCTGAAAACACACATTTGGCGAGTTTAACAGACAAATGATTTCTCCGGAGCCTTCGGAATACTTCCCTGACGTGTTCCATGTGGTCTTCAGGAGTGGGGGAGTAGATCAGAATATCATCTAAGTATACCAATGTGGTTTGGCACAGGAGATCGGAGAATAGTCTGTCCATAAACCGTTGGAATACAGACGGGGCGTTTACCAACCCAAACAGCATTACCTGGTACTCGAAAAGTCCGAAAGGAGTCCGGAATGCTGTCTTCCATTCGTCTCCTTTCTGCACCCAGAGTAGGTGATAAGCATTCCTCAGGTCGAGTTTGGTGAAGATTGTGGCACCATGTACAGCTTGTAGGATATCGGTGATCAACGACATAGGATACCGGTCTTTTATGGTGACTTTGTTTAGACCGCGATAATCCATACACAGTCTCAACTCCTTTGAATCTTTTTTAGAGATGAAGAACAAGGATGCCCCTGCGGGGGACTTTGAGGGCCTTATGAGCCCGTTTTCCATGTTGCTGTCCAAATACTTTCAGAGGTATTGTTTCTCTTCCAAAGACAGTGAAAACATCCTGCCGAAGGGTACCAGTGCTCCTGGGGTAAGATCTATGCAACAGTCTTCAGGCCGGTGCGGGGGGAGTTCGACGGGTATCTTTTCAGTTGCTACCTCGTTGAACTCCTTCATGTAGTGTGGGAGACAGTGTACAGTTCTGACCTCGCAGCTATTTGTGGTCTTCACAGTCTCGAATCTTGGTTCTGGCAAGCATTCCGATTTGCATAGTGAGAACTGAAAACTAAGTAAGTTTCTAGACCAGTCAATACTGGGGTTGTGTCTGCGTGCCAACAGATACCCAGGATTATGGGGAAGTAAGCAGCCCTGATGATATCGAATGTGATGCTTTCAATATGTTGTTGGATGGACAAAGTGAGTGTTTCTGTGGTGTGAGTGATCAAACCCGAGCTCAAAGGTTCGCCATCAACCCCTTCCACTTTTTAATCTTCTCGTTTGGCTATCCTTTTCACTCCCTGTCGTTCTGCCCAATGAGTATCCATGAAGTTCCCTGCTGCTCCACAGTCGGGTAGAGCTCGAGTGGTTACTTCCTTGGTGCCCACTCTGAGAGAAACTGTGAGCACCATTAACCGGGAGTCTTCAGACGTTTCTGTGGAGGATACAGAAAGAGGAGCATAGGGACTAAGAGCAGCCCCTCGATAATGCGTCCCAATGTTTACCGAGGGCGAGCGTTTCCCGACCTTCTTGGTGGCACTTCTGGACAATCTCTTAGCAGATGTGAGGAAGACCCGCAGTAGATACACAGGGAGCTCTCCCTGCGCCGTTTCCTTTCTTCAGGTGTGAGTGGGGCTCTGGTGGTTCCGATCTGCATAGGTTCTTCCTTAGCGGTCCGTTGGAAGGGCACTGGCGCGGGTGAGTGAGTCTCCAAGAGAGGCGGTACACTTAACCTGGTCTTCTTCTTTTCTTGACGTCTTTCTGTCATCCTGAAGTCTATTCGGAGGGCAGCTGTCAGGAGTTCGGCAAAAGACACCAGTCTTTCTATCCGGGTTAGTTCGTCCTTCAATTCCTCCCTTAAACCTCGCCAAAATATGGCATACTGGGCCTGTCCTGCCAACCTGCCTCAGCTGCCACCTGTTTGAAAGTGGTGATGTATGTCAGGAGATCAGAATTCCCCTGACGGATATCAAGGAAGTCCTCCGAGGCCAAGAAGGTACTCTCTGTTCGTAGAAAGGTTTGTTGAATCAGAGCCTTAAAGGCATTGTAGTCCTGCAAAACCGGGTCTGGTTGATTTACTAGAGGGGTATCCCAAGCCAGGGCATTCCCGGTCATGTGGGTGATCATGAACCCCACCTTGGCGTGGTCTGAGGCAAAGGTCTGAGGGCGAAAGGAAAAATGAAGATTGCAGGCATCCAGGAACTCCTTAACCTTTTTAGGGGAACTATCGAACTTCCCTGATACTAGGGGAAGTGGAGGAAAATCGATTGAAGGTCTTTCCCTGTCCGTCAGACGCTGTTGTAGGGTGGCGTTAGCTGTCTTAAGGTTCTGCATCTCCAAATTTAGACTTTGTACAGCGGCTACGAGTTCGTGTAACTGCTGTGGGGTGGCCATCTCCTTTTGGCGTCGCAAACTGTTACGGGGGTCGGTGATATCTTCATCCGACAGTGTAGATTCCGAGATTTCCCCCTCCCCCGACTCACCTCACCTTCTTCTTCCTTCCAAGAACACTTCTTTTCCTTTCTTCCTGATCACACCTTTTTTTTATGTAGATAGGGACGACCCCGGGAGGAAGCCACCATGCCCCCTAAGAAGGGAGACCAAGGGGCCCCTCCGCCAGGAATGACCAGGAGGGGGAAAAAAGCCCTTAGGCAAAAACCCCTGTGCAATCGCCGGGTGCTTGGGAGGAGGGAACCAGGAATCCTTGTAGGGTGAGTGCTGGTATGAAGTGCCTGGAGGCAACACGTGGGTGAGAACCCCCAAGTACACAGGCAGTCCAGTAAGCGGTCCGAGGAACTGGTACACGAGAGGCTAGAAGTGGAGGTAGCAAAACGGTAAGCAAAGGCAGTCCGGGGAAAACAGACAGGAGACTGGTACACGGGAAGGACACAGCAAACTTATCCGAGTGGTAGGTGAGAGCAAATCCAATAGAACAAAGCAGGGAACTGGTACATGGAAGAGATGGAGCAGAGCGATACAGTCAAGATGAAGAAGGGCGGAAAGTGAAGATGGGAAGGACGGAGGGTAAGTAAGTTGGAGGGAGGGCAGAGGAGGCGGGCAAGAGAAGCAAAGCAAAGGGAGCGGAAGAAGGGCAGGCAGATACAGCGTAGGAACGAAGGATGAGCAGAAAGGGGGCTGGACTGGGCACGAGGACCCAACCGGCGGAAAACGAGTAAACAAGGTAGAGAGTAACAGCGAGCAAGCAACACAGGGCTAACAGAGCGAAACCGGAAGCGTTGCGATGCGTCCGTGACCCGGATGTGGCGGGTTAAAACACTGGGCCACGGAGCGCTCAACCAATGAGAACAGAAGGAAAGAGAAACCAGGAAATAGGGGGCGTGGCAGAAAGCGGCTGGCGGACTGGACTAAGTTCCGCGTCGCCAGTGGCTCCATAGACGCCAGGAACTCGGCGGCATGACAGGTTCGTGCCACTATCATTCTCTCATGGGTGCATGCCACTTCCACTTCCATGATCATCTCACTTTTGGAGGCCATGCACTTGGCTTCCGTGTTTGCTGCGTGGTTCCCTCATGACACGAAATCTCTCCCTTTAGTGTGGCGGTGCATTTCACGACCGCTATGCCCACTGGGAGCTGTAGTGCCTTAATCAGCCTGTCCAATAAGGCTGCATGCTGCACTGGCGTGCTGTCCGCTCGGAGGTAGCCCCTCCTTTTCCAGCGTGCTAGTCCTGCGTGCACTGTGGACGTCACATAGGCAGAGTCACTGTACACCGTCACTTCCTGGGGTGCGTGGTTCTCAATGGTGAGTATCAATGCCAATAATTCTGCAGCCTGTGGCAAATAATGCAATGGTATTTGTGCACTGACGAGCACTTGGAATTCTCCATTTGCTATGTGTTTTTTTACGGCAACGCCTGTATATCTTTTTCCGTCTTCTTGGTCAATTCTCGAAGGACCGTCAATAAAAACGACCTCACCTCCCGCCAGGGCATTTTCTTTCCCCCTGGGGATTTCATATTTCATCATAGAATTCTTCATAGTTTGCACAGTCATGTATCGGCTCTCCTTCAGTGACTGGCTGTCATGCCTACAGCACGTTCATTCACCCAGCCTTGTAGTCCTTCCCAACCATGTCCCAGACCGGGTGCTAGCTCTCACGTTAGATCACTTTCCAATCCCCCCTTGAAATCAGTTCTTCTGCTGGTGGGAGGAGTTGGGGAGGCCATCGGAGAAAACGTCAGGTAAGGGGTCATCGCCTTTATCTCAAGTGGCGACTCCCCTGGCGTTTGTCCTCAATGAACAATCGGGCCACCTCTGGCAAACAACCACTAGGGGCATCACGGGTTGCAGCGGTAACGATCATGCCTCTTTGGACCACCGTATTCTCATTGGATCCAGCAACGTTCAAGCCTCCACCGACCAACGCAGTGGTCACGTGACGCGTTAGTGTCCTTAGGATCACGTGACATGTTTCCAGGTATTTAAGGAGCTCCAGAATGCTATACGACGATTTGCAACTGTTTGTTTACAGCGTTTTGCAGCCTCCTCTTCGTTCTTGTTACCTGGAAATACTGTTTTTGACTATGTATTACGGATTCCTCGGCTTTTCCCTTTTTTGGTACCTTGTTTGAACTATATTGGACTCTTGGAATTACAAACCACGGACCGTCCCTTGGATCACCTTTAAGTCAACTCTCTTGGCAAAGTCATACCCGGACTCGCTGTTGATAAACTTGGTGCTCCAGCTTCCATCCTCCAGGAGCATTCTACTCAGGTGGTTTCCAGTGTCGCATTCCATTTTTCCTCCTCTGGCCTCCCTGATCTCAGCCCACTGAAGGAACAGGCATTACCCCATCGTTTAGGCTTTCCATCCAGTGGTTCTTGGTAGGTACCATTCTCCTTTGGGTAATACTGTATAATTCTGCCTGGTGTGTTCCTGATCCTACCTGTTCCTTTTCCCTTACAGTAGTCATCTGGACCACACGGGTATCCTGTTTCTCCACCTGTGGCCCTAATCCTCGAACAGCAAGTGACTACTTTCTTGCTGTTGGTGGCTTCGGGACGGAGGTATTCTTGTTCCTCGCGACCATCAAGTCTTGACACTGCCTCAGCTATGAACGTAGCTGGGTTTACTGTTTTACATCGAACTATTTTGATCGATGGATTAGATATGATCACTTCATATGCAGAGCTCTCTGAGACATCAACGTGCCTTTAGGTTTCTCTAAAATAGCGAACAGTGAGTGTTCGATGTATAACGTCATGGAACATCCCATCACAATAGTGGTTGCTTTTTCTATGGCGAATGCTGCCTCAGCTAAACTTTGTTTGCATGGGAAGTGACCTCTCATTACTGGGTCCAGGATCCCACTGTAGTATGCCAGGGGCTTGTATCCCAATGAGGTTCATTGAGCGAGCACTGCCGTCATAACTCTGCCATCTGTGTGTGAGAATAGGTAGAATTCCTCTGCGTAATTAGGAATCCCGAGAACTGGAGCCATACAAATCGCTCTCTTGAGTTCTGAAAATCCCTTTTCCATTGCCTCGGTCCATTCAATCTTTTCCTTTGTCACCTGGGCCTTCTATAAAGCCTGGAGCAAGGGCTTGGTATACGAGCTGTAATCCAAGACCCATGCTCTAACATAATTGCACAGGCCTAAAAAGCTCTGCATTTGCTTTATCGTGAGTGGCTTTACCGTGTTCATGATCGCTTCAGCCTTTTCTGGGGGCACCTTTTTTCCCCTCATGTGAGATGAGTTGGCCTATATACAGCACTTCCTCTTGACAATATTGTAGCTTTTCCTTGTCAGCCTTATATCCTTTCTCAGCCAGTATGGTCAGTCGCTGAACAGAATCATGCCTGCATTGCTCTTCTGTGGTGCTGCAGATTTGGATGTCATCTACATACTGCAAGATGACACTATCTAATGCAAAATTGCTTAGGTCCATCTGTAGGACTCTGTTAAATATGGATGTGGACTCACAGTACCCCTGTGTCAACCTCGTGCTTTTCAGACGCATTTGTCAGAATGTGAATGACGTCAGATATTGAGAGTCACAGTGTAACGGGATTGAGAAAAAAGCATTTTCAAGTCAATCCCCGTGAAATATTTTGCCTCAATGGGTATGTTACATAGGATTGTAGATGGATTAAGGACTAGAGGGAACTCGACTTCAACAATATTGTTTAATGCTCTTAAATCTTGGATTAAATGCCACGACTCTCCTTATGATTTCTTGACGGGATAAATCATTGTATTACAGGGTGATTCTGACGTCACTAGGATGCCATGATCCATCATGGCGAAAATTGGCTCCGTGATCCATTCATCCGCCTCCTTGGACATGGGATATTGTCCCGCCCTTGGTAAAATTGCTCCTGGTTTCAATTTAATTTTCACTTCTCCCACCCCCTTCAGGGGGCCTTCGTCATATGGTCCTTTAGTCCATACTGAGACAGGCACTCGGGCCATGTGTCATCAAAGTATTCCGGATGTACCAGTGCCAACATCATTCTCTGAGTCACTTCTCTTTTGATCATTTTTACCCAAAATATGAGACTCACTTCTACTCTTGTCTCTTTTGAGTCTGGTTGTTCTTCAAACAGATCGTCATCGGTGATGTCAGTCACTCGACACCCTTCTTCAATAGCGATAATTGCACACCATTGTCTGCCTTCATCATCGTAGCCTTCAACCAATGCTACAGCATGTATTATCAAGGGAAATACTTGTCCCTCCTCTTCATGCATAGGTATTCTTAGTCTGAATAGAAACTCATCAGGGGTTCTCATAGTTCTATCTGCGAGGCCTGGCAACCCTGCCATAAGCACACGCATGTCATATGCAAAGACCTCTGGCTCTAGAGGTATGGCCCTCATGGCTATGTGTCCTGAGTATGCCCTGATCATTTTGCACACGTTTGAATAATGCATTCCTGGAGTGGAGCATACTATGCCCTCCTCCATGAACGATATTGTCGTATTCAATTTTGTTATTAAATCTCGACCCAAAATGTTTACTGGGGTCTGACGTGAATACAACAAAGGTACATTCATTTCGCACTCTCCTACGGAGACTGGGAGTGCGTCTGTAAAGGGAACTCGACTCTGAGCTCCTGTAAAACTCTGAGTATCTATGGCCTCGCTGGACAAGGAAAACTTGCCTTCTCGTATGCACGAGCGTGTTGCACCCGTGTCAACTAAGAAGGAATATTCTTTATCCCTATGGCGACATTTACCCTTGGTTCCCTGGTAGGGTCTGGTGTCACTAATAGGATAGAGCACATCAGGGTTCCCAGTGAGCTGTCCTACTTCATATACAAGTTTGGTCCACTGTACACTTGCGGATTCTCTCCATTCCCAGGGTTTCCTCCCCTTCCGGAGTTTGTGCCCTGAGACGATTGCAGTGGTTCCTGTTGAAATTGCCCTTGAGGCAAATTCCCCAGGTTCGGGGGTTGAACCCCTTGTTGTGCACCTTGCTGCAAGCCTGGTGCTTGCTGCTGCACTGTGTGGTTTTGCGCATTACCCTGTTGTGAGATCGCAGGTGGATTTGCTGTGCCTGCTCCCATTCCTTGGCTATTCTGCCACACTTCTTGACTTCTGCACATGCGCGCCAAATGTCCCGCCATTCCACACAGCCAACATACTGGTGGTGGTCGGATTATTTGTATTGAAAACCTCCTTGATTACTCTGGAAACCTCCTTGATTACTTTGCCATCCTCTTCCTCTAAATCCTCTTCCCCTTGGTTACTGTTCTACGTTACCCTGGTTGTTCTGCTGTGGGTTAGCCACCTGTTGTAAATTCTGGGCTAGTTAGCATGGCTCCTTCGAGAGCATACTTTGATAATTTCTTTGCACCAGCTTCGCTTCCTCACCCTTTCGTGTTGCCTCCTTTTTCTGATTCTTTTCTTGCAACAATCTACAGTAATGTGCGATAGTTAACTGTATTTCAGCCCAAGGTTTAGCCTCAACCCCTACCAATTTCTTGAGCTGTTTTCTTCACTGGTTCTGGCAACCCTTGGCACAATATGTGGTAAAACACTGGTATAGATTTCGTCCAAGATTCATGCATTTCGAGCACTCACAGGTCTTGAAAATTCTGGATATAAATCAACGGATCTTCTGACTCCTTCATTTTGCAAGTCATTATAGCTCCCATATCGGAAGTGTCTGGGTACAACACTCGTAGCGCTTTCCATACTGCTGCTCTGCAATTATTAAATGATGCTCCGTGGTGAGCAGTGTTAATTATGGTTATCCCAGGGTACCCTGCCCGCGTCCACACATCGTCTGCTCTCTCACCAAGTATGGCGATCAGGAGACCTTTAATGTCCCCTATTGCGAGCGTGACACCCCTTGTCATTTTTTCAAACTCGTGTATCCACTTCCCAGCTCCCGATGTCAGCATTGGAAGCTTATTTTTCAGGTTTTCGCGATCCATGTGTGGCCATGGAATGTTTTGCGGTCTTGCTCCCCCCTTTTCTAGAGGCGGAAAGTGGAATGCACAGTCTTCTTTCTCTTTCCCCACAGCTCTTCTGTCTATCGCTGGGGTAATATTCCCACATCGCCATCTGCCTGGCAATGTCCTCAACCTGTCTACATAGGCGGGTGAGGACACCCCCCTCTTACCATAGGGTGTTCCGTCATGCCAGTCCGACTGTGTGGCAGACTCTGATGTGCTTGGTGCGGACTCACTAGCAACCAACCATCGTACCCCCTTGTCGCTTGGGATCCGCTTTTCGTGCTGTCTCCCTTCTTCATTTTTCTCGCGCACCGCTTCTTCTCCGGAGTCGGACATTGATTGTTCCCAATTCACGCAACTCCTTGTGTCATCATCATTTTTACTGATTTCAAGTCTGTCCAGGAACAGTCTCCTGCTCCTACTACTTTGGGTGATATCCTCAGTGTCATACAGCTGAGTGCTCTCCAGGCGCTGGTCTTCCCTTTCCCCTTGGGGTTTTTGTTCTAACCCCATTTCGTCATATATTTTATCGATCGTTTCCCCGATGCTTCTGGTGTCAAAGTCATCTTCAATATTTGCCCTGGTCGTGCCTGGCACTGAGTCATACGCAGCGAAGAATTCTTCAGTGTTTTCCCATTCTACAACAGGATTGGGTTTTTTAACTTCCCTCTCCAGATATTTGAGATTGCATGCCCTCTGTCTATGCTTACGTTCTATGACATCATCACATTCTTTGCGCTTCCTCACCTCTTCTCTGACCTTATCTTCTTCTCTTCTCCTTTCATTTCTTTTAAAATATATTTTTATTTTATTTTTTAAGGTCAAACAAACACACTACAACTATTTCAAAGCATAGAAAGCATCATATTCCAACACATTTTCAAACTCCCCAACTGCCCCCTCCCCCTTTAAACTAGAGCCGGTTCTCACATATTGTTTACAGGAACATCATTGGGTGGCACACTACCTAGACAGCCATCAATCGGGTCCTCTGTTACGTTGTTACCCTGGTAAGGGTTTGCTAACGAGGCCACCAATTGCCGCCAGGCCAGCAAGGGCCCTGCTTCTTCTTTGCCCCCCCTGGTGACCGCTTCAAACCAGACTACGGATTCAGCTTCCGCCCACCTGAAGAGGTCTGTCCACCATAACTCCACCCTAGGTCTGTGGGCCGCCTTCCAGCCCATGGTGATCCTACGTTTGGCCAAGACATAGGCCAGGTCCTTCATCTTGCTTATGTGTTTCGAATGCCGGGTTCTAGGGAATAGTCCAAGCATGCATGACCAGGCTGATTCCACATCCAGCACCGCCCCCCGCCAGCCAGTCTCGTCTTGACCTCGTTCCAAAATCTATGCACCTCCGGGCAAGCCCAAAACATGTGTAGCAGTCCCGCGTTCACCTCCCCACACCTGGGGCATTGCTGCATAGCTGATCCCCCAAACTTTGCAATCTTCCTGGGGTTAAATAAGCCCTGTGGGTAACATACAATTGAAGCTGTTGGAATCTTGCATTACGGGACACCTTTTTATGGTACCTCTGGGCCCGTTCTCACTGCCCATCCGTCACGGGTCCTCCCACCTCCTCCTCCCAATCTTGTCTCAATTGGAGCAACTCCTTCCCTGCCCTTGCTCGCAGGAGCTCATATATCCTTGATATTTCGTGCCCGCCCTCCGATACATCATACATGGTTTCTAGGGAGGCATCTGGATCCTCCGCGAGCACTGTCTCCGGCCATCTTTCTCTAGTCTTTTTCACCAGCCTAGTGTAGGTTATATATTGGCCACCATGTACTCCCGTCTCTTCCTGCAGCCGCTGAAAGTCCACCACCTCCCCTTCCTGCCATATGTCCCAGAGGGTGGCTAGGCCTACCTGTTCCCCGTATCTGCGGACCGATTCAAGTAGTTGAGAGTCGCTCCCACACAGAGCCGCCAAAGGGGCCTGCTGGGAGTATGGTTCCGAGTCCCCCCCAATCTTCCATGTCCTGTGCCAGATCTCCCAGCCCAACCTCAGTACCCGCCCCTTGCCCACCAGTTTATCTCTGCCCATCCACACCACTTCCATCAGAAAGTTTGGGGCTGTATCTTCGCGCAGGAGCCTGGCTTCCGCCGAATCTTCAGTCGAGAGCCACCTGGCCACGTACTGCAGCTGCCCCGCCAGGTAGTAGAGTTCGAAGTTAGGCAGGCCTATCCCCCCCTGTCACACGGGTTCTGGAGCTTCCACAGAGCCACCCTATTCCTAGAGCTGCCCCACACAAAACCCCTACACACGCTGTGAAGTTTCGCAAATAGGCTCCTTGGTATCAGAAATGGGGCGTTTATAAAGAAGTGCAAGTGTCTAGGCAGGACCACCATCTTGAGCAAGGCCACCCTCCCCATCATGGTCAGGGGCAATCTGGACCAGAATACCATACTGTTCTTAATCCCCTCTATCGCCTTTTCCGTGTTGTGCTTGTGTTCTGTCTCGATCTTGTGATAAATGTTTATTCCCAAATACCTAAATGTTGCGGGCTGCCATGGTATTGGCAGAACAGGCAGCCTCTGCACCGGGACATTCCTATATCTACCCAAAGGGAACAGGCTGGACTTTCCAGGGTTCACCGATAAACCGGAGAGGATGGCGTACCGTTCTGTCACCTCTAGGACGTACTGTAGGTTTTCTTCTGGGTAGCGCAAATAAAGGAGCATATCATCCGCATATAAAGATATCAGATGCTCTCCACTGGCCGTGTTTATGCCCACCTCCCCATATTGTTGACGCAGGCATATTGCCAGCGGCTCCAATGCCAGTATATATAGCATAGGTGACCAGGGACATCCCTGTCTGGTCCCCCTGCTCAGTTGCCAAGAATCTGAGACCGTGGACCCTGTCTTGACCCTCGCCATCGGGGTGCTGTAAAACAACTGTACCCATCTGAGGTATCCGGTACCCACTCCGTACCCCTTCAGGACCGCTTTCAGCCAGGGCCATCGTACCGAGTCGAAGGCCTTGACCGCGTCTAACGACACTATAGCCAGCTCGCCCGTGTTCTCCTCAGTTTGGTCTATGACATGGTGTAGCCTCCGGTGGTTATCGGTGATGTTCCTACCCGGAACATATCCCGTCTGATCTGGGTGTATCAGTTTCTTAATCACCCTCTTCAGTCTATTAGCCAGCACCGCCGTGCGTATTTTGCTGTCCTGGTTGAGCATGGACAACGGTCTGTAAAACCCACGCTCCACGGCTGGCTTGCCTGGTTTCAGGAGTGGGATGATTACAGCCTCACGGAGGGACAATGGGAGTTCTCCCTTCTCATAGGCCTCGTTGAAAGTGGCAAGCAGTGGCTGGAGCAACTCTTGCTGGTATGTTTTGTAGAACTCGCTGGGCAGCCCATCCGAACCCGGCGCCTTACAAGTGGGCAAGTTCCGAATCACTACCTCCAGCTCATCCGAGGTGACGGGTGCATCCAACTCAGAACGTTCTAGATCATCTAAGGTGGGCAGCTCAATGTTCCCCAATGTGTCTAGTATGTCTTGGCCCATATCCTCCCCCGTGTCCTCATACAAGTGTCTGTAAAACTTAAGGAATTCCTCATTTACCTCTTTCTGGGTATTGCATATGCTACCTCCTTCGCCCTGAATCTCGCTAATCACCGAGCGGGGGGTCTCACTCTTGTACAGCCAAGCCAGCAATCTGCCCGGCTTGTCACCTCCTGCGTGTATCCTCTCTGTATATTTCCTGTAGCTGAGTCTACACAGTCTATCCCAGAGTGCACTGCAGGACAACTGTAGCTCCTCCACTTTGGTTCTGTTATCATGAGCGGTGCTCACGCAACACGTGAGCTCCTCTAGCTCCCTTTCTGCCTCCTGGAGCTCCCTTTTGACCCCCCCCGTAGCCCCTTAACTTGGGAGATAGCTACCCCACGCACCACCACCTTAAACGCTTCTCACAATGTGCCCACAGAGCTTACGGTTCCAGTGTTTGTATCAAAATATTCTTCAATGGCGTCCCTCAGGCCCTCCCGAAACCCCTCATCCTGCAGAGCCTCGGTCCTAAGTCTCCATGTAGGGATCTGCGGTCGTGGGGGCTGGTGTCTCCAGTCCACCACCAAGAGCGAGTGGTCCGACAGCACTCGGGCTTTGTATTCTGCTCCTTCTATTTCTCTCACTATCCCGGCTGTTACAAACATGTAGTCTAACCTTGTGTACAAATCATGTGGCGCTGTGTAGTGTGAGTACTGTCTATGCGTGGGATGCAGCCTTCTCCACGCATCCTCTAGGCCTAGGTCTTTCAGTAGGGTACTCAGCGCTTTAGCCGCCGGTGCCGTTTTTCCTGCCCTGTCCTTGGACCTATCCATACTGGGGTCTATGGTACAGTTAAAATCCCCCCCCACACTACCGTACCCCCCGCCAGGGGGCCAAGTTTACCGTAGAGGGTCCTAAAGTAAGCTGCTGTATCGTTATTGGGGGCGTACAAATTTATGATGTGTACTTCTCTGTTTTCCAAGAGACCCATTACCACCACCATTCTACCCTCTGGGTCCACCGTAGAATCAAACACTCGAAACGGCACGTGGGGCGCCACCCAAGTGACAACCCCTCTGGCATACGCTGAGTACGCCGCCCCCACAACGGTGCCCTTCCATTTCCTCCCGACCACCTCCAGCCTTTCCCTAATGAGGTGGGTCTCTTGCAGCAGGGCTATGTCTACGCACATCCTCTTTAGATACATCATCACTTTGTTACGTTTAAGGTAGCTGTTGAGGCCCCGTACATTCCAGGTCACAATTCTGAGATTACCCAATGCCATCTAGTTGGTCTATCTCCGTCCCATCCCTCCCCATAATGTTCCTTATGTAGGGTCGCTTCCTGGCTCTTTCCCTTCTGTTAACGAACCGTGCCCCCCTCCCCCTTCCCCAACCTCACACCACTGCACACAACTCCCCCCCCCTCCCCACCAACCCCCAACACTAGCCCAGCTCTATCCCTGGATCTCAGGCCTACCCACGTCTGGACCCGTCTCGTGACCAAGAACAAGGACCCCGCGGGGTGTCACCAATCTAACAGTGACCTAACTAAGTGTACTACTATCGGGTGCAGAGGTTGCTCCCCAGGAGCTCCCAGTCATCTATTTAGGAGAAGTGAATTCAACGGGACTCGCCGGCAGATGCCGTGACTTCCCCCACACAAGCACAATATCAAACTATATTCTAGTCCCAATGTCATAGCTATGGCCTCACGGGTGCCTCTGCAGCGTGCTACTTATCTCCATCCGCTTCTGTCTGGGCATCCGATTCCTGTGGTCGACCTTGCATATCCAACCATTCCATTGCGTCGCTCGGCGTCTCAAAGAAGATGGATCTGTTCTTATGAATCACCTTTAACCTAGCGGAGTAAAGCAACATCTAGCGGTGGCCTGCCTCTCTGAGCCTCCTCTTCACCATTCCAAAGTTCATTCGACTCCATTGTACAAGCAGCGTGTAATCCAGATACGCTGTTATATTTGCTGACCCCCTTTCTATCGTGCACCCTTTCCGGAAAAATTTGAGAATCTTCTCGCGGTCACGATAGTTCAAGATCTTTGCAATCAACGGCCGCGGGGGGGCTCCTGGGGCCGGTCTCCTGGTCAGGGCCCTGTGCGCCCTTTCGACCGCGAACCCCTGGGTCAGCTCTCAGCATGTAATCTCCTGCAAAAGCATGGTTTCAACGAAATCCGTGGGGTTCGATCCTTCCATTCCCTCCGGTACCCCCACTATGCGAATGTTATTGCACCTGGCGCGCCCCTCCACCTGCTCTGTCCTCCAAATTGCCCACTCGTTGCACGAGGGCATGAAGTTCCTTGGTGTGTATATTGCACGCCTCCACGGTCGGGGCCAACTCCTTCTCCAGTTGCCCAGTGCGCTCCGCGATCGTTCGCCCATCCTGGCGCAACAGGTTCACTTCTTCTCGGACCGCTCCTATCTTGAGGTTTAGGCCCTCTTGCAACTCTTTCATGGCCAGGCCCAGCTTCGTCTCCCAGGCCACCATCAAGTCGGCAATTGCTGCCAGCACCTCCTGGATAGTACCCGGTAGGTCCATCGCTGCTGCAGGGGTTTCTTTGCTCTTGCCCCCTTCTGCGCCCGAGGGCGACCTAGCATAGGTCTCCATCGTAGGCTGTTTGATCCGGAGTCGCACCACCTTGGAAGACATCTTGTTGCGTCGATTGGGCCACTGCGCCCGGCTGTATCCTTGCGGGGTTCGCTCGCCGGCCCCTTCACAGCGAGGTTTCGCTGAACCTGGATTCACTCTGCTAGCTCGCCACGACCCATGGCCCCTGCAGTGGGGGCTCGTCCTTATGTTCTTGCCTTCAGCCCGAGGCGCATGTGACCCGTCTATCTGGTTGGGCTCGCCCACGTTCCGACCAACCTTGTCTTCCTCAGTTCGTCGGACCTTTTATGGCCCTTTGTCCACAGGCGGCAATCTTGGGTACTCCCCTTCCTTTGCACGACCGCCACCTTCTTCGGGGTCTGGTTCCGTGAATATGCAGTCTCGCCGTTGGGGAGGGCACGCACCGTGTGCCCCCCACTTTCATATGCCTTTAGATGCACCGTGGGCTTAAAGGTCCGCCAAAAACCATCACTTTTTTCCAGGATCAGGATCGGATCATCGGGAGCTCCTCCAAGGAACGTCCTCTCACATAGCCATCAAGCCACGCCCCTCTTCTCCTTTCATTTCTACGTTCATTTTCCCTTTGGAACTTCCTCATCCCTTTGTCTGTTTATCTTGTCACGTACTCTTTGCTCTTCTGCCAAACGCTGCTGTTTCTGTCAGTCCAAGGCATAGACTGCTCTCTGTTTGCGATCGAGCTGTTTCTCTTGCTCTTCATGATATAGCTGTTCATGCCTCAGTCTATCCTTCCGTTTTATCCTTTCATCCCTTGACTTGTCTTTCTCCTTTCTCTGCGCCTCATCTAACCTCTCTATAGGTCTCACATCATCACTTCCTTTTCCATCGAGTTTCAACAATATCTGTCCTCTCATCCATTCATCATTTGCAAATGCTATCTCATCAGTTCTGCTTTCACCTTCTTTCCATTTCTGCCCTCTCTCTCCTTATCGAGAGATGCACTAATCTGTGCCTGATCCTTCCTCTCATCATCTCGTCTCTCCTTGTCCCTCAGGACTGCAGAGGTAACAATCTTGTCCTGATCCTTCCCTCGGTTTTCGTCACTACTGTAAGTAGGTGACTCATATGCAGGGTTGCCGTACCCTGTGGCTACTTTAAGCTCCCTTAATGGGTAGAGTCCCTCAGGCTTACCTCACTCGGTTTCTGTTTCAGGCGGGGCAGGTGGCGTGGTAGGCGTCTCACCCCCCTTCGTGCATACATTTAATATCCAGTCTGCAGGTGGCTCTTCCTTCTTTGCCTGTTCGAACATTTTCCAAAGTTCTAGAACAGCGAGGCATTTCTCTAGTTTTTTCCCTGTATATGTGGCATGCAAGTAAGTCGTCATGTGTTGTAAGACGGCTTTGGGTAAGGACCCATTTTGTGGCAACGGCATAAACATCTTGTGGGCGGTGCCCTTAACTCACACTGTGCTATATTTCTTAAGCTTGGGTGCATGTTTCCGCAGTTGCTTGCATAAGTGCGCCAATGGTGTAATTTGTTCCATGCTTAAATCTGTTCTACTTTCCTCTTAAACACCACTTTTCAATGCTTCCATGCAATTTTAACACTGTCAATAAAATGAACGAGCACCAAACACTGCAAGCGCCAATCCAATCCTTTCCTGCCAAACCTTTTTTATCACCAATTTAC
Organism: Ambystoma mexicanum; assembly: GCF_040938575.1. NCBI lineage: Eukaryota > Metazoa > Chordata > Amphibia > Caudata > Ambystomatidae > Ambystoma > Ambystoma mexicanum. Next base: position 685,712,283 of record NC_090928.1, read on the forward strand.
TCAAAAACATCAATCCAAGTGTGATTCCCTCTCAACTATAGAATCGCGTAAAAAACCCTATTTGATTTCATCCAATACAAGACAAAATTTCTTACATGTGACATACAACAGAACAGGTACAACAGACATTTGACGGACTAGACAGACACCAGCTGGACACAAATATCTCTGCCTTCTAATTAATACCCCGATATGGATTTTAAACAAACTCCTTTTATGACGTCTTTAACGTGGTAGTAGTCTAATCGTCCCCTATTATGTGGGCTCTGAATTCACGTTTCTTCTGACCGCTATATTAAAGCGCAGGAACAAGGCGAATCCTCTCTCTCCTCAGGTGTCTGCCCTGGAATCCTCTCTCTTCTCGGGTGTCTACCCCGGTATTCTTTAATATCTCAGGTGTCCACCCCGTTATTGTTTACTGTCTCAGGTGTCCACCCTGGTATTCTTTACTATCTCAATTATTCTCAAGTCATTATCCCCTTATATATATACAGTCTTCTCTACTTCTGACTATTTTGTTTATTCCACCTCCTCCGTTACCTTTTCCCTTACTTGTTCTAATGCCTATGACATTTGCCAAAGCATTTAATTTTTTGTTTCACTCACCACTCGCATGGTTCCTCTCTGGATCCTCGGGATCACTGCCTCCGTTACCGCCTCTTTTAGTGTTTCGTCTGTTCTGCTGCCTGTAGGAATGGAAGGTTTTCTGTTTATAAAACGGGTTCCTTCAGACCAACTGCAGATTTTATATAGACTTATACTATCATTGTCCACGGGAAGCTTCACAGTCCACTCAGCCAAATGGCGAAGAATTTGTGATATTGCCGAAGACCTAGAGTTACTTTGTGTCGACGGTCAATAGGTGTCTTATCAATGATCAATAATCAATAGTTGATGGTCAAGACCATCCCCTGCTACCAAGTGTACAAGAGGGCGGAGCGACCTCTGACGGGCCCATGGGATCAGAGCTCAACCTCAAGTACTTTAAGACGAGTTACCTGCACCTTGAGGAGGATGGGGTGCAGGATTCTCTTACTCCAACACCAATCAATAAGGGCAAAACAAATGGTTTGGCAAAGGGAAGTCTGTTTAATGACAAGTACAAAAAACAGGGAAACATTAGGAAATCATCAGTGATGCGATCGCCCGTCTCACTTCAACTTCCACAATCTTCACTCAAACAGCAGTTTTTATAGGCAAAATTCGTCATTATTGATGTGCAACACTTGAAAGTTTGTCATGCAAGTCTATTGGTTGGAAAAGGTAACTTAAGTATAGGTACTATAACTGTATATGGTAACGGGGTGTGAGGATTGGATATCTCTTATCTGGTGGGCGTCTATGCCCATCCCTCTACATCACTCGTGCTAGACATCACTACAAGTATTACGTCTCATTGGTTCTACTAGCTATAGGACCCTGGATTATTTGGTCCATTGTGATTGGGTCGGTTACACCCCTAGGCATAAATCTCCACTTTAATTAGCAGCTTGCAGAATGGTTACCCAGATGCCTGCCTCCCTTCCATCAATCAGTACTTTAGGCTATGTGTCAATTAGTTGACTGAGGACGGCCTAGTAACTGTAGCTTCTTATCAGGAAAGGTTATGGCATCCTCTGGGTTTGGGTGACATCAGACGTTGGTACCTCTTCGCGCTTGGCTGGTCACGTGTCAGTACACCGTGAAGCTGCTTCATTTTCCATCTATTTGCGTATTTGATTCTCTCTTCGGCCTCACCACCTGCCAGGGCTTCCTTATCTCGACCTTCACGGGCAGGCTGCTATGCTCTTAAGTTTCGATTCTTTGGAGTTGCCGCTCTCCACCCTTCCTGGAGTTGACCTCGAATTCCTAGGCATGAGCTGCTTCTTGCTAACTTTCGATTCCGTCGTTCTTTCTAACTTTAGCTGGAATATGAATCTTGGCATGTTTGACCCCTAGCAGCCTGGGCTTAATTCTGCTTTTGGAAAATGGAGTCGCAATTGTATAGTGTGCTTCATTGAGGTAGATATATATATGTATATAGTTGGCACTTGCCGCTCTATTCTTCTACTAAGCATAGCTAGCCGTACTGTTTTCTTAGCTTCTTGCGTTGCAAGCCTATGTACAGGCTGGTTGCATATTTACATCCTGCTTTATGGTTGCGTTTCTTTATATTTTGACATCGTCTTAACTTTGGTGTTTCGTCTTAGTGTGTCATCTTTTGGTTGTTGTTCGTTCATCTGTACATCTGTCCGGGCCCTTGTGACATCACCATTTGCCTTTGATTAAGGCCCTTTGTGTCTCTTCTGGGACAGTCTGAAAGTAGTCTTCTTGTCGTGTCAGCTGTTGGTACGGTTGTCTCAATGGGCACCGTGCTGCCCATGTTTGTCTGGTTATTGGCACTTCAACAGGTATTGCTCTTCTGATGGGCAGTGGTTAGAGCCCCAGTGTGGCTTTCTGTTGGTTTATTTGCTCCTCATATGTCACATAGGAAGTCACCAGCGGCCACACACATCCTCAGAAAAAACATGAAGTTATTGCCCAGGCCTGGAACAGAACTCAATAGTATCATCTTAAACATCTAGAAACACAGGGCACCATTTACTCACACTAAAACCTCAAACATTTATTTTTGGAGTCACTTTGAAATCAGCCCTGAAAGATATTACTTTGGCTATCTGTGCTACCTGTAATCAGAAAGTGAGTCGTGGACAACAGGTAGGGGGACTGAGTACAACTTTGCTTGCGCGCCATCTTGAGTAACGTCATCCAATGGATCTTTCTGTGAAAGAGACAGCACACATTGTTGTGTCCAGATGACAATTGCGGTTGAAAAGGATACAAATGATGACAGTACTTCCAGAAGGGCTGTAATATCTTCAGAATGTAGTAGAACATTAGCTGCATGTTAGAAATAAAAACAGCCAATGCGAAAACTCACAGAGTAACCCTGGAAATCAATCAGTTGAGAGTTTATAACTGATTTTTCTCAACTGGTGTAGTAAAACCTGCAAAAAACAGTATATTTTGCTATGAAGCTCGGTAAAAGCCATACATTCCTTTTGAGGACCAGCTTCCTAGCAACAGATTATAAATGCATCACTGCACGCTGGGTGTTGTTCCAACCTACAGACCAAGAAATCTCCTCTTCTAAGTCCTTATCTTCAAAAGCCCCCGTGACCATCAACACAGGTAGTGATATGCAGAAAATGACTGCTCTCTCTGCAATCGTTCATTTGGAAAAAAAAATAACTGAAATTGCAAATAACGTTTTAGTAGCGCCTCAAAATGTTATATCCCAATGGCTGCAGCTGCCAAAAGTAGATGTCAATTTAGTGGTATCTGAAAATGGGGCACACATGCTGTCTGCATTGCGAAATGACAGATTGCACCATAGACCAGGCTATGCACATTGTTTGAAATCTTCTGGTCCATGACTTGACATGTAAAGGAAAATGCAGCGTTGCTACCTTGGTGGGAGCAGCAAACAAAACAAGCGGCCATTTTCACCACTCTGTGAGGGCACCGACAGCAAGGGCAAACATTCAGGCAATGCACACCCTGGCATGTCAATCACTTGTACAAGATGTGCCCACAAATGGAAATCCCCTTTTCACATGTTCGAAAGAATATGAGAGGAAAAAAACGCGGGGAGGTGTGGTGTCGTCACCATAGAGCTGAAGAGAGGAACAGTCCTCTCTCTTTGTTGTTTGGTCGTGCGAGTGGGCTGTGCCCCACGCAGGGGGAAAGGGAGGGGTTACCGCGCAGAGCGGCAGTTTCATGTTGGAGGAAATAAAGTGTTAGACGTGTTGCACCCCAGCTCCTGTGTCCGCCTCAGTTCTTTGGGGACGAGGGCCACCGCAGAGCGTGAGGAGGTCCACGTAAGGACACCACATCTGGCGACGAGGCGGACACGCGCCCCGCCGTGCCCGCCACCTCGGGCCAACGAACGGCGCCTGCGGTCCCCCCCCACCCCCCGGCTGCCGGAGATCAGGGGTCAGAGTGGGGACTTTTCCAGCCGTCGAAAGAGGCCACAAGTGCGCATCCCACGGGTGGAGCGAAAACTGCGGCTCCCCGTGTGTCGATCTTCCGGACCGAGGAAAGAGAAACCTCTTCTCCCGCCAACGGCACCAACGCCAGCGCTGCCCCAGGCGCGCATCCCACGGGTGGAGCAGGGATCGTAGCTCCCCGTGTGCCTGCATCCCGGGTGAAGAAAGCAGAAGTTTCTCCCGCCAACGGCGCCAACACAGGCAGACATACTTCCAGCGCCGCGGGTGGAGCGGCGGCTCCCTGCACTGCGCATCCGGTGCGGTTGAGGAGCTCCGACCTCCCGCCAACGGCAGCGGACCTCCGGACACATCGGGCCCACCATGCACTGCGATAAGGGTAAGCAATAACCCCAGTGCTGGTAGTGAGCCCATCGGCAAGGCCTCATAGGCCCCACCATATCCCAGCCAACGTGAGGAGAGTAAATTCCCCCGAACACAGCGCCTCATAGTGGCAGGCTGACGCCACCGCACTGGCAGACACCAGACACACCAAGTCAATCACCCACCACCACAGTGACCCCAGCCCGCAGGGCATCACTCACAGTCCCAGTAACACCAGCACAAGAGGAGGAGTCCTCCGCCCCAACATCCCCGCACAGGAAAATGACAGACAGCCTTCTGGCCCAACTGCCAGCAAACTTTGATCTCACAGAGACAAGCACCTTGGGGTCTAGATGGAGAAGATGGCTAAGAGACTTTGAAGTATGCCTGAAGGCAGCTGGTTCATTAGAAGATGAACAAAAACTAAACCTTCTAAATCATGCGGTTGGTTCCAATGTGCGAGATATCCTTGAAGAAATGCCGGAAGACACCATAGATTCATACGCCAAACTAAAGACGTCACTCACGGAATACTTCACACCCCACACGAACGTAGATTACGAACGGCACGTATTCCACACTACCAAGCAAAATAAAGGAGAGTCCATAGACGCACTCGTCATGAGACTGAGGACAAAAATGAAGCATTGTGACTTCAACAACTACTCGAATGAGGAGGCCCTCAGGTCGCAGATCATAGTAGGATGCGAAAGTGCAGAATTCCGGAAGAGACTACTACAGCAACCGAGAAGTCTAGAAGAGATCCTGCGTCTAGCGAGATCGGACGCTGCCCTTGCAGCGCAAGTGGAAGGCCTAGACGACATAAGGATCACGCACGGCAAACAAGAAAGCATCCACAAGCTGGAGGCCATGACAAGAACAAACCAAGACCCTTTCTGCTACAGATGTGGCCACGAATACCCACACGAAGGGACCTGCCCGGCCATGGGACAGACGTGCTCCGCATGTGGTGGCGATGATCACTACAAGTCGGTATGCCTGATTTTTCGCAGCAGAGTGAGAGGAGCCAACAGAAACGGAAAGACCGTGACGGAACCAGAACAACACCAAAGCTCCCGCTACAGCAGGTCAGCGCACCACTTCCAGGAACAAGGGCGACGTCGCTCTCACGACGACCAACCGGAAAGAAGACAGGAGAGGAGAGATTGGAGGGAGAGCAAAGCCATTCAGCCAAAGACAAGAAGACGACCCAGAAGATACGTGAGGTACCTCATAGAACAATCACAGTCAGAGAGTATATCAAGCGCATCTTCAGAAGAGAGATCCCGCAGGCCGGAAATGCAACAAGAAGCACCGCGGAAGAATGGGTATCTATATGCCCTTGGAAATGACAAGGCAAAAGAACACAGCCCGATGCTAAGAATAAGAGTAAACCAAACCACGGCGGAATTCCTCATAGACACGGGAGCAACCGTGAACGTGATAAGCGAAGAGGTATACCAAAACATACCGAACGCCCCTCGCCTACAGCCCGCAAGAGCTCTCATCTATCCCTACGGCTCAAAGACACCCCTAGCGTGCAAAGGGTTCTTCATGGCATCCTGCCAGTACAAAGAGCATAAGAAAAGCATCCCCATGCACGTGCTAGAAGCTGCCACCGAGAGTGGCTGCATCTTGAGTTATCGGTCAGCCATAGAGATGGGGCTCATTCACATACTATACCGCCTCATGGTGCACAAGTATCTAGACCCCACAGCAAGCATCGATCAAATATTCCCGGCGCTATTCAAAGGTCTAGGAAAATTAAAAGGAAAGCAAATTGAACTTCACATCGACCCCCACGTCACTCCAGTAGCCCAGCATTACAGAGGCATCCCCATCAACATCCAACAGCAAGTTGAAAACGAACTAACTAAGCTATTAGAAGCCGACATCATTGAGCCCGCGGAAGGCCCCACCCCGTGGGTCTCTCCCATAGTACCAGTACCCAAGCGAGACTCTTCAGACATAAGGATATGCGTAGACATGAGGAGACCGAATGAAGCCATCCTAAGAGAACGACACCAAGCCCCCCGGATAACGGACATGGTACATCTCTTGAATGGGGCGACAATATTCTCGAAATTAGACCTAAACAAAGGATACCACCAGCTAGAGCTCAGCAAAACCTCACGATACATAACGACTTTCGCCACTCATCTAGGTCTATTCCGCTATAAGCGACTCAGTTTCGGAGTATCCTCAGCCGCCGAAATTTTCCAGGAGGAGATCCACAATGTCATCAAGCATGTGCCCAACTGCTTAAACTACAGCGATGACATTCTGGTCTTCGGCCAGACCCAAGAACAACATGACGACACATTGATGAGAGTCTGCATGGCCCTAGAGGAAGCCCAACTAACGCTCAATAAGGAAAAGTGTGAGTTTCGCAAGAAGACACTCAGATTCTTCGGACACATATTTTCGGAAAAGGGCATGACACCAGATCCCGAGAAAGTGAGTGCGCTTCGTGAGGCTGAACCGCCGACAACAACATCGGACCTCAGATCATTCCTGGGGCTCGCAAGCTACTGTACAAGATACATATGTGATTTTGCTTCCATCAGCGAACCCCTAAGAGCTCTAACCAAACTGAACACTGAGTTTGTGTGGTCAAACAAATGCCAAGAAGCGTTCCAGATCATCAAGGACCGCATCTCAGATGCCCGACACTTGGCGTACTTTGACCCCAAGAAGACAACAGAACTGGTTGTAGACGCCAGTCCCGTTGGACTGGGTGCTATTCTCACGCAGTTGGATGGAAAAGACGGAGGAGGGAAACACATAGTATCATACGCCAGTCGAAGCCTATCAAAAACTGAACAAGCCTATTCTCAGGCAGAAAAGGAAGGACTGGCGGTTGTATGGGCCTGCGAGCATTTCCATCTGTTCCTATATGGGAAACCTTTCACAGTAGTGACAGACCACCAGGCACTTACATTCATCTATGGCAACCCACAGGCCAAAATGCCGCCAAGGATAGCACGATGGGCACTCCGGCTGCAGGATTATCGATTCACCATAATACACCGACCAGGGAAAGAACAAAATCCCGCAGACTTTCTCTCCCGACACCCCAAAATAGAAAGCGAACCCGAACAATCCATAGCGGACCAATACATCAAATATGTCGTCCACAGCAGCACCCCGCAAGGACTCGACACAGAACAAATAACGAGAGAATCTAACGCAGACCAGGGTATACAAACCATCTTGAGGTGCCTTGAAAGAGGAAGGTGCAAGCATGCAAAACAGATCCGAGAAACCATGAGCGAGGAAATCAAGCAAGACATCACGTGCTTCCTGGCCGTAAAGGAAGAACTCGCAAAATCAGAGGAAGGACTATTACTAAAAGGGACGAAGCTGGTAATACCACGAAGCTTACGCCAGAAAGTGCTCGAGCTAGCGCACGAAGGACACCGGGGAATTGTGTCCACAAAAAGGATGCTGAGGCAAAAGTTATGGTTTCCCCAGCTAGATACCTTGGTAGAGGAATTACTAAGCAACTGTCCAACCTGCGTCATCGCAAAGCCACATACGGCCCCGGAACCATTAAGAATGACCACACTACCAGAAGGAACTTGGGAAGAGATCGCCATCGACCATTTTGGGCCTATGGAAGGGGGTGAATACATCCTGGTAGCCATAGACGAATACTCCAGGTATCCCGACCTACAGATCATCCCATCCACAGCTGCGCATCACACCATACCGGCTCTGGATCGAATGTTCACAACATATGGCATACCCAAGATCGTAAAATCCGACAACGGACCACCCTTCACAGGACAAGATTTTCAAAGATTCGCAGAGTACATGGGTTTCCGTCATCGCAAGATTACACCACTATGGCCTCAAGCGAATGGCACTGTGGAAAGGTTCATGAGCAACATCAAGCGCACCGCTCAGATCGCACGCCTTACAGGCGAGCCTGTGGAGAAAATGCTGTATCGACTAATGCGTGACTATAGGAACACCCCACATAGCACCACGGGGAAGTCACCATCAGAGGTAATGTTCGGGCGCATGATCAGAACGCGGCTACCGCAGGCACCTGATCACAACGGACAATATGAAGAGGATGCAGAGATGAGAACAAGAGATTCCATCAGGAAGGGACACATGAAGGAAGCGGCCGACCGCAAGCGTGGAGCCAAAGAGAGCGACCTGGTGCCGGGGGACATGGTCGTAGTGCGACAGCAACAGCAGCGCAAGAATATGACTCCGTTCAATGAGGAGCCACTCATCATCACTAGGAAAAGAGGATCGCTCATTACGGCCGAAGGGGATCACCGGTCCATAACGCAAAACTCTTCACACTTCAGAAAGATGCCGGGTCCTCAACATGAAAATGAACCAAGTGCACATGACTCGTTCTCCCACTGGGACGCTCCCTACGAAGGAGACAGAGAAGATTCTGGAGATGACGTGACACCCGAAGAGTGGAGGGCACCCGCTACAAGCATGGATCGACGTCCATCGAGAATCAAGAAAAAGCCCACTCGTCTCATTGAAGAAATGGGCTGAGAACACAACTAACTGTTTAGTGATGGGAGGGTGTGGTGTCGTCACCATAGAACTGAAGAGAGGAACAGTCCTCTCTCTTTGTTGTTTGGTCGTGCGAGTGGGCTGTGCCCCACGCAGGGGGAAAGGGAGGGGTTACCGCGCAGAGCGGCAGTTTCATGTTGGAGGAAATAAAGTGTTAGACGTGTTGCACCCCAGCTCCTGTGTCCGCCTCAGTTCTTTGGGGACGAGGGCCACCGCAGAGCGTGAGGAGGTCCACGTAAGGACACCACAGGAAGGAGTACACTCTGCGGAATGTAGCGGAAGATGGTGTTATGCTTAATTATTCGCAGTGGTTCATGTTACAGCCCATAAAGCACCCTCTGAGATATTCTGCAGAAGCAACGCAACACATTTCCAGGGAGAATGGCACTCTGTGGCACACAACGTGAAGTGATGCTGCTAGTAAATCTGTTAAAGCAACATGTTGGGACACAGTGCAGTGCCTTTCAAAGCACATCAGATGTTTTTGGCATTCCCTTTGCAGACTAAATGCTGCAGCTGCTTCAAAGGAACGCTATAACAAACATGATGGAAAATTAACACTGTAAACTATCAGCCCAACTTGATCCTCAGTTTGAAATGATACCGTTAGCAAATTGTCTGGAAGGTTTATCTCAGACAATCATGATTGTTTCCACTGTACTAGTAGACATTGGTGGTGTGTTAGAAGATTGGGGGTGACCCCACTGGTAGCCAACCCACCTCTCCATCCAACACCACCAGACAATAAGTAGGAGTAATGGCTCAGCTGCAACAAGCATGTTATAAACTACTCTACACCAGAGGCAACGAACAGAACCTGTTAAGAACTTTTTTGGTATAAGCTAATCATGTTCCCACAAGACAACTCTCTGGTTGTGCCAAATTAACCGCTCTACACAGCAGACTGTTGTATTTGCCATTATTTTAAGAACAGGGGAGTCAATTTGTAACAGTAATGACTTACAATAGCACATTTACGGGTGGTGGGGCATGCGCTGGAATGGTGCCTGTACAATAGCACAAAGCAAAGACCAAGTGGTGATCCAGTTTATGGGGGCTGTAAAAATGTGGGACATATACCAGGGACAAAACAAAAATAAATAGAAAAAATTATATATATATATAAAAGGTAACTTACAAAGGGGGAAAGTACTTCAAACTAAACAGGAATACAGTTTACATGTACAAAATGACACTGGTAAACGTCGCTGGAGGCAGTGGTGGGATCAGGTAGGGAAGATGGGGGAGTGGTTAAGGGTGGCTCCCTCTTTAGTAAGTAAGTGAAGTTTAAGCCAAGCTTTGAAGAGATCCACAGTTGGGCTGGCTTTGATTATTATGGGCAATCAGTTCCAGCAGAGCAGGGTGAGTAGGGTGAAAGAGTGGAAGTAACTGGAGGCACAAGGAGGGTATGGGACAGAGAGGCTGAGTGCAGAGGAGGATTGGAGGAAACAATATTTATTTATTTATTTAAATTTATATAGCGCGCAAGCAGCCCAGGGGCATTGAGGCGCTGTTACTTGCAATAACTTAGTTACATGGTACATATGATAGCGATTGTTGACACATTATGAGTAGTACAGGAAATCATACTGTTGTTACAAATATAGCATTTGGGTGTAAATTACAAACCTAAATGATAAGTATTTGTGCTGATGTGTCGGTCCTTATGTAAAGAGGGTAGTTTTCAGTGTTTTGCGGAAGGTGGTGAGGGAGTCCTCGCCACGGATGGTGGGAGGTAGGGCATTCCAGAGGGTGGGCGCGAGGTAGGGGAAGCTGGACCCACCCGCTTTTACTCTTTTCACTAGTGGCACAGAGAGCATGTTGGTGTACGGGGATCTGGTTGGCCTGGTGGTGGAGACAGGGTGGATCCTTTGAAAAAGGTAGGCAGGAGCAGTGAAGTGAATGCACTTGTGGGTCAGTGTCAGGGCTTTGAATACGATCCTTTCCTTTATTGGGAGCCAGTGGGCTAGTTTCCTGGCTTCAGAGATGTGTTCTCTTTTAGCAATGCCTTGGGCTGCCCGGAGAGCATTGTTCTGTATTACTTGTAGTCTCGCTAAGTTTTTGTTGGAGGTTCCAAGAAAGAGTACATTGCAGTAGTCTAGCCTGGAGCCGGTGATGGCTCTGGCTATGTTGGTGCAGTTCTCTTTGGATAGAAAGGGCCTGATTGCGTTGATAAGTTTAGCATGATATGCAGCTGCGGATGCTATTGCGTTGACTTGTCTATCCATGGATAGGCTGGAGTCCAGGTAGACTCCCAGAGTTTTGACAGAATCGGAGACCGGGATTTTAATGGAGTCAATGGTGAAGTGGCTAAATTGGACATCTAGGTTTTTTAGCGTGTCGGGGGAACCTACCAGGAGGAGTTCCGTCTTGTCAGAGTTGAGGCATAGTCCGTTGTCAGCCATTCAGGCTTGGATGGTGTTGTAGAGGTTGTTGAGGGTCAGGGAGTCGGTGTCATAGTTACCTGGTGGGTATGGTGAGTAAACTGAGATACAGTTAGATAGGTACTGAGGAGCAAGACCATTTATAGCTTTGGAGACTAGGAGTAGGAATTTTAAAAGGGAGTGGTTGTGCATGGAGAGCCAACTAGCCTGTTTTCAGTAGGTAGACATGGGGGAGGGTAAGGGTAGGTTGTAGAGAGTGCGGGTAGCAAAGTTGCGGACTTTGTCTAGAGGGAGGAAAGAGTAGATAGGAAGGCCAAGGAGTAGGTTTGAGTAGTAGCCAAGTTTGCTGAACACAAGAGTGGAAAGAGTGGAGATTAGAACTTTTATATAGCGGATATTAAGAAAAGGATGCCATTTTTGAAGTTTGAGATTAATATGAGCAGCAGAGACTGTGGTAGTGATGAACTGTTTCAGTCCTAGGTCGCTATCAAAGAGGACCCCAAGATTGTAAGCCTGGGTTGAGGGAGCAAGAAGGTCAGAAAGAAGGAGCAGAGGTCCAAGCACTAATCCTTGGGGTATACCGATGTGGAAAGGGATGAGGTCAGAGTTTATGAGTTTCAAGATATTTTAAAGGAAAGACCTTTAAAGAAGGAGGTGATCCAGGCAACAGCAGATTTGTGAAACCCAAGGTTCCGGATAGTGAGAAGGAGACAGAAGTGGTCGACAGTGTTGAAAGCCACACCAAGGTACAAAAGGATCAGTATAGAAGATAGTTTGAAGTGGTGAGCATTAGAGAGAAAGTTGGTGACAGACATGAGTTCAGTCTCGGCTGAGTGTTTACTAAAGAAGCAGAATGGACTCTTTAGTAAATTCCAGTTGATCTCCAAGGCCTTTATGCTCAAGTTACTTAGTGGTCCGGTCAAAGACCTCCCACTCAAGGACTTTTGAATAACGGAGAAGGAGAGAAACTGGGCAATAGCTTGCTGGGATGGTTTGGTTAGCAGAGCGATTCTTCAATAGGGGATAAACGGTTGCAGATTTGATGGCAGCAAGGAAGAGTCGCATGGACAGAGAGAGGTTAAATATCTCAGTGACTAAGACTGTCTTTGAACATCTGGGGAGCAAAAGGGTCAATAGGCAAACAAGATGAGTTGGCAGTACAAAGAATGGGTGCAAATTCAATAGGAGAGGTAAGTGAGAAGTAGTCGAGAGCAGAAGAAGCAGGGGAGAGGTGGTGAACAGAAGGGGGTTGAGGAGAGAGGAGAGAGCTGTTAGTGTGTCAAACATTTTAGAGAGTTTAGAGAAAAAGTAGTAAGAACAGTAATCAGAAATGGAGGAGGCGAAGAATACTGGCTTGGGAGGTCTGAACAAAGATTGGAGGGTAGATGAAAGTTTGCAGTGGTGATTCCAAATAGAAGAGATTAGTTTTGTGCAGTAGGAGTATTTAGCAGAGTCCGTTGCAGATCTGAAGGCAGCAAGGGAATTATTGTAGACAGGAGTAGACTTGGTGTCTGTAATTTGACCAGCATCACATGCCACAGCACATATTTGCTTTGTGGGTCTGAACCAAGGCTGAGGATGGGGACAAGCAGGAGAGAATGTGCGATCAGGATAGTGTTGGTCAAATGGAGTCATAAATGCATAGTGAAAGTCAGAGAAAGCACACTCAATGAAAGAGGCATGAATAGGAGAAAGAGACAGTGGAAAAGGCCTTCACATCGTCAAAGTAATGGGCAAGAAAGTTATGCCTAACTTTCCACTTAGTCATTGAAGAGATGAGATGAAGAGTAGAAGGTGGAGGGACCGAGATGTTAAAGTGAACATTGAAGTGATCAGAGAGAGAGGGGTCAATGGAGAGGTCAGAGGAGGATAGTAAATTAAAGAGAAAGACAAGGTCAAGAGAGCTCCCACTAGCGTGGGTAGGCTGGTTGTGGAGGGAGTAGAGGGAGTGATCAGATAAGAGGGATTTAAGTTCAAGGCTGCATAGGGCTTGGGGAGGTTAAAGTCTCCCAGCATAACAAAGTGGATGTCGGTTGGAAGTGACTCAAGGAAAAAGGTCACATCAGGAAAGAAGAATTTGAGAGGACCATGGGGTCGATAGAGAGACAGAACAGTGAGAGTAGGAGAGAGGAGCTAACTAGTGGCATATTCAAAAGCAGAAGAGTTGATGTCAGACAGGGGTAAAGGGCAGTGTTGAGGGCCTTATTGATAAGGACCCACACACAGCAAAGATTTCTAACAGGTCGGGAAGAGTGGGATAAGGTAGCAGAGTCAGTGCTGAGAGCTGCTCGTGTAGCAGAGTCATAAGGGTATATCCAAGTTTCTGTGACAGCAAGAATTGAAATTTGAGAGTTATAAGGGGACAGTGATTTAGGAAGACTTGTTGGAGAGGGATTGTTTATTCCATAGGCCACGTGAAAGACTGGTAGGAGGTGTGGGAGGGGAGCAGGTGTTGTGCAGTAGGTGAAGGGGATAGATTTGGTTGGAGATTTGGGAGCCCAGGAGTGTCTTTTTTGCGGGGTGCAGGTGCAATGGAGAAGAAGAAAGATGAGGAAGCTGGAGAGTGTGCAGAAGTTACACCAAGTTAAGGCTGTAGGGTATGAGGGAAAGAAAGGGGAAGTGTGAGTAGAAGGCGGAATGGAGTGAAGTCAAGATGCATGGTGAAAGGTATTAGAAATAGGCAAATGAAGACAATGAAGAGAGAGAGAGATGGTAGGTGGGTGAGTGAAAATGCAAGGGATGGATAGCTGCCAAAGAAGACGTAGGTGTAAGTTCTGAGGTGGGATAGAATTAAGCAAAAGAACCCAGGTTTTGGGGGCATTTAATGTAGACCCGGGAGCATTACCTGACTGTTAATACACCCCCTCCGAAGGTTCTATTGCTATTAGTACCACTGCACGTCATACCGGGGTACTAATAGCATTTTTGCACAAGTTGAGAAATGACGTAGAGTACAAAAATAAACAAACAATATGGCCACCATGGAAGGGGGCAAAGGTATTACAAGTAGTCCCTTCTCCCTTTTACATGGCAGCCATTGAAAAAAGAATTAAATATCAAACAAAAAGATGGCCATCATGGAAGGGCAGAAGGGATTCATGTAGTCCCTTCTGTTTTGCAATGGCGGCCATTGAAAAAAGTAAACAAAAAAGATGGCCGCCATGGAAGGGGGGAAAGAGACTTCACGTAGTCAAACTGGTAACGACACGGCGAGGGCCTATGAACTTGCTTATTACAAGCTCATTGACCCTCGTCGGTTACAAATGGGCTATAGGTAGCAAAAGACAGTTAACAAGCCCAAAACAGCAATGCTCCTTGGTCCTGTGAGGTAACAGAAGCTACACGGTGAAAGGATAGTAAATAGGTGGACGGAACCTTATGCATAGAAGCAGCGGCCAGGTAAAGGATGTGCTTGAGCAGAGGCTCCGGCCGAACAAGCCCAAACAGGTAGCAGCCCTTTTGGCTCTTAGCTACAGGTGTCTAGGCTGGATGCCTAGGGGAGGCTGAATAAAGGAGACAGTGTGTCATATGACCCCCATCAGAGCCAGACACAGTACTTGAGATGGCTTATATGCTTGCAGGCAGAATTCTGACAGGCCGATTCATGGAATAATTAGCGCGGCGCAAGTGAGCAAAAACGTGCAAATCGCAGTGGAATAGCGAAAATCGCAGTGCAAGTGCGAAAATCGCACGAAAAGCAGCGCACGTCGATTCATGGAAGGCCGTGCGCGAGAAAACCAGCGGATGTGCGATAAAAAAGTGCGCGGCGCACGTTGGCGCACAGGCCATCTAACAGCGTGCGCCAGGTCACAGCAAAAATCGCACAGGCCACAGCGAAATTCGCACATAGCGCGGCGCACGCAACAAAAGTAGGCGGAACACGGGCGTAACACTCGGAATGGGGAACAACTTGCCAAAACGTGGGCGTCACGGGGGAAGTACAGGGCACAAGTGCGCGGAACGCCCACACGCTCGCCTACAACACGTATTCATGGAATAGAATAGGGGAAAAAAGCGCACGCTCAAACCAGCGCACAGGCACAAACACGACCGCCACAAGAAAGCAGGCGGTAGCGTCTCTGAGGCTGTAAGAAATGTGCGCCAAAAGGTGCGCCAACAAATAGCACCTATATACTGCCATGATGAATGTCCCATACTGTGGCCCTCCAGGAAAAATGACGTGCAAAGGGGTACCCACAAACACGGACACCCGCTGACAAAAAATACGTGTGCGTGTATACCGGGGTGCGCAGGAAGTCTCACACGCGATTTCAGCAGGGTACGTGCATCACAGGGGTTCGCGTGAAGTCATTCACGCGATCGGGCCTGGGGGAGCGGGCTACGTGTATTTCAGGGGTTCGCGTTAAGTTTCTCACGCGATCGGGCCTGGGGGAGCGTGCTACGTGTATTTCAGGGGTTCGCGTGAAGTTTCACACGCGCTCGGGCCTGGGGGAGCGGGCTACGTGTATTACAGGGGTTCGCGTGAAGTTCCTCACGCGATCGGGCCTGGGGGAGCGGGCTACGTGTATTCCAGGGGTGCGTGAGAAGTTCCACACGCGAATAGCCTGGGCGCGTGTATTTCAGGGGTGCGCGGGAAGTTCCACACGCGAATAGCCTGGGCGCCTGTATTTGAGGGGTGCGCGGGAAGTTCCACACGCAAATAGCCTGGGCGCGTGTATTTCAGGGGTGCGCGGGAAGTTCCACATGCGAATAGCCTGGGCGCCTGTATTTGAGGGGTGCGCGGGAAGTTCCACACGCAAATAGCCTGGGCGCGTGTATTTGAGGGGTGCGTGGGAAGTTCCACACGCGAATAGCCTGGGCGCGTGTATTTCATGGGTGCGCGTGAAGTCATTCACGCGATCGGGCCTGGGGGAGCAGGCTACCTGTATTTCAGGGGTTCGCGTGAAGTTTCTCACGTGATCGGGCTTGGGTGAGCGTGCTACATGTATTTCAGGGGTTCGCGTGAAGTTTCACACGCGATCGGGCCTGGGGGAGCGGGCTACGTGTATTTCGGGGGTGCGCGGGAAGTTCCACACGCGAATAGCCTGTGCGCGTGTATTTCAGGGGTGCACGGGAAGTTTTACACGCGAATAGCCTGGGCGCGTGTATTTCAGGGGTGCGCGGGAAGTTCCACACGCGAATAGCCTGTGCGCGTGTATTTCAGGGGTGCGCGGGAAGTTTTACACGCGATTTCTGCACGGTACGTGTATTTCAGGGGTGCCGGGGAGTCCCACATGTGATTTGACAGTGTGGGTCCTCCCAGGTGTACCCTGTACACCCTCCACGGCCCCTGCAGGCAGCCCACACCACAGGGGACTACCCTGCATCCCTGGTCATGTCCCGCAGGCAGCCCACCCAACATGGGCATGCCCCCCAGCAAAGGCACATGTCTCCTTGAACTAATGAACACCAACTGATGTCCCCTTGCACCCCCACCCCCCAGCACTGTGGGGCACCTGCCAGCAGGCCCCCACCCATGTCCAACTCATGTCCCCCACCACCCCCACACCCCAGCAGTGCAGGGGCACCCTCCACCAGGCCCCCACTCATGTCTCCCACCACCCCCACACCCCAGCAGTGCAGGGGCAGCCTCCACCAGGCCCCCACTCATGTCTCCCACCACCCCCACACCCCAGCAGTGCAGGGGCAGCCTCCACCAGGCCCCCACTCATGTCACCCACCACCCCCACCCCCCAGCCACCAGGGTCACCCTCCACCAGGCCCCCACTCATGTCACCCACCACCCCCACCCCCCAGCCACCAGGGTCACCCTCCACCAGGCCCCCACCCATGTCTCCCACCACCCCCACCCCCCAGCCACCAGGGTCACCCTCCACCAGGCCCCCACTCATGTCACCCACCACCCCCACCCCCCAGCCACCAGGGTCACCCTCCACCAGGCCCCCACTCATGTCACCCACCACCCCCACCCCCCAGCCACCAGGGTCACCCTCCACCAGGCCCCCACTCATGTCTCCCACCACCCCCACATCCCAGCAGTGCAGGGGCAGCCTCCACCAGGCCCCCACTCATGTCTCCCATCACCCCCACAGCCCAGCAGTGCAGGGGCAGCCTCCACCAGGCCCCCACTCATGTCTCCCACCACCCCCACACCCCAGCAGTGCAGGGGCAGCCTCCACCAGGCCCCCACTCATGTCTCCCACCACCCCCACACCCCAGCAGTGCAGGGGCAGCCTCCACCAGGCCCCCACTCATGTCACCCACCACCCCCACCCCCCAGCCACCAGGGTCACCCTCCACCAGGCCCCCACTCATGTCACCCACCACCCCCACCCCCTAGCCACCAGGGTCACCCTCCACCAGGCCCCCACCCATGTCTCCCACCACCCCCACCCCCCCCAGCCACCAGGGTCAACCTCCACCAGGCCCCCACTCATGTCACCCACCACCCCCACCCCCCAGCCACCAGGGTCACCCTCCACCAGGCCCCCACTCATGTCACCCACCACCCCCACCCCCCAGCCACCAGGGTCACCCTCCACCAGGCCCCCACTCATGTCTCCCACCACCCCCACACCCCAGCAGTGCAGGGGCACCCTCCACCAGGCCCCCACTCATGTCTCCCACCACCCCCCACACCCCAGCAGTGCAGGGGCACCCTCCACCAGGCCCCCACTCATGTCACCCACCACCCCCACCACCCAGCCACCAGGGTCACCCTCCACCAGGCCCCCACTCATGTCACCCACCACCCCCACCCCCTAGCCACCAGGGTCACCCTCCACCAGGCCCCCACCCATGTCTCCCACCACCCCCACCCCCCAGCCACCAGGGTCACCCTCCACCAGGCCCCCACTCATGTCACCCACCACCCCCACCCCCCAGCCACCAGGGTCACCCTCCACCAGGCCCCCACTCATGTCTCCCACCACCCCCACACCCCAGCAGTGCAGGGGCAGCCTCCACCAGGCCCCCACTCATGTCTCCCACCACCCCCCACACCCCAGCAGTGCAGGGGCACCCTCCACCAGGTCCCCACTCATGTCTCCCACCACCCCCCACACCCCAGCAGTGCAGGGGCACCCTCCACCAGGCACCCACACATGTCCCCCTGCCCCAGGTCCTGACGATACTCAATCATGGCAGTAATGGCCAGCATACCCAGCACAAACACCCAGGCAAGGATTGCATCCACCCACATAGTGAATGCAATTACATGATACAACCCCAATGGCAAGTCTGTAAATGAACACATGTCCGTCACACACACATACACAATGGGTGCAAGTGAATGTCAAAACCCATATCATGACATGTATGAAACCAATGAGAAAATACCACAAGTGAAAGTTAAAAAAACATGTATTAAAGATGAAAAATAAGTAAAAAAATCAAACATACAACAATGGGGATAACAAAATAAATGGTCCATGTCCGAGAACAAATGTAAAAATAAAAAAAACAAAGTAATCCAAAAACAAATGTTGTTCAAAGCAAAATCATGTGGAAGTAAAATAATGAAAAACCATTTCCTCATGGTGAACACAATAATTAATAAAAAAAATGTTTCTTCAAAAAGCAAACTATATACACGAAAATTCCAGGGTCCATGAGCCCAACACCATAAATGAAACCTACTACTACCTAATGAAAATAATATATACAAAGAAGTGGCCATTGTCCGAGCGGTCCAAAAATACAAAAATGAATAAAGGAAACCTAACACTAACTAACTAAATAACTATATACAAAGGCAGCGGGCAAGTCCTGCGGCTCACTCGGTGATGTTGCTGGCCAGGGCATAATCGAACTCCATGTCGATGTCCTGGAGGCGGGACTCTGTCCTGGCCCCGAGGTCTCGCAGGGATAACCCCATGTCCAGCTCAAACTCCCTGCGAGCTTCCTCGAGGCACTCAGCCCGCCTCAACGCCCGACGCATGGAGAACTCCGCCCTGACCATGGTGAGCCGCTCCTCTTCCGCCCGCTGCCGCTCCGCACCTATCCGCTGGACCAACTGCTCCCACACGGAAGACACCACCATCCCAGGGTTGCCCTGCCCTCCGGCCGGTGCCTGCCCCTCTGATCTCGAAGGCCCCGAGCCATGATGCCTCCCATGTCGAGCCTGCTGCTGCCTCCGACGCCACTGCCTCTGCCAGCACGACGGCATCCAGGCTGATGGAAACCACCGACGCCGTCGTGCACGTGCCCTGCCCGATGATGCTGTCACATCTTCCATCTGCTGGGGTCCAGTTGCTGTGTTGTCCACCCCTGCTGGACCTCCGACTCCCAACTGTGGCAGGGATGGGATCCCCACCGAGCTGGCTGCATTGGTCGGGGCAGGTCCACAGGGGGCCCTGGTGGCATCTGGGCTGGAAGACGGCAAAGAGAACGACTGGTGTATAGCCTGCACAGAGGAGGAGAGGGCCGCCAGATTGGACAACACATGCAGGAAACCCCCGAACATGGCCGATCCCAATTGGGCCACGTAGTCACGGTGCACTTCGTGATGATGTGCGTCCTCCTCCCGGGAAGCACGCACGGCATCACGAATCACAGCCGTGCGCATCGCGACCCCAATCAGGACCTTCTCCACACGGCCAGGGGTTCCCACGTCCGCAGGTGGAGTGGAGTCAGGTGACATGGACATCCCCTCTACCTGCGGACGGGCCTGGGACGGGGCATCCCTGCTGGTGCATGGTGGTGCACTCACAGGGTCAGGGACAGCGACATGCACAGGCCCCTCCACAGTGACCTGTGCTGCCTCCTGCCCCTGGCCCTGGACTGCACCACTTGCACCAGCAGGGATGCCCCCACCAGGCCCCATGTGTGCCCCAGTGGCGGCCTCCTCCTCCTCTGTGCAAACCACCAACCTGGATGGCTCCTCACCGTCTCCCACCGTAGCAGGCCCCTGTGGGGGCTCACCCACCCCTTCCGCTGCAGCCGTGGGGGCATCCCCGCCGCCTCGCTCCACAGCGCCGTCTCCGCCCTCTTCTTCACTAGCCGCTGCGTAGAGGGAGACAAAGAACACAAGCATCAGGGCACTGTACAATGGTCCCCTAGACAGGAAGCAATAGCAGATGAGCACCACTGTCAAAGTACACTTCCATCATGTCCCTTCACAACACATGGGTCATGTCCAGGCAAAACACACACAGTAACAGGCATGGTGCATGCCATGGACATTTCCATGCATGTCCAATGGACTCTTGAAACATTCAATGATATGTAACTCACATGCATCATGGCTCATGCCTATCACATGCACACACTTCACCTCAGTCACATCCATCTGGCCCCAAACACACCAAACACAGCAGATACAAGGGTAATTTGGCTGCTTCACTGAATCTGTGCATTGTCACACACATGTGTCATGCATCCATGGCATGCACAAGTCACAGACACGCAGGTCAGGCACACAGACATGGCTACCATATATGTACCTGGCATCAGCACCCATCCCTCACCCCCACCCATGTCCAGGTACAGAGACTGGCATGCTCTCATGTTCAAAATCTGCATAGGGCTCCCCATGCGGCATTTGAACACATGCAACAACCATGTGGGTCACATATCACTGGTCGCACATGCATTACCATGATGTCCCTGCACACATACATGCATACATGGCCTCTGGCACACATACAGGCAAGTATCATAGAACCAGCACACCGCAACATGCCCTGTCTCACACAGTAATGCTTGGACACTTACAGCTCAACTCCAGACGGGCCTCCCTCTCAAGGATCTGGGCGTGGAGCGCTGGGCGTACGCGTTCCAGGACCCTCATCTGGATGGAACTCATGCGGCCCCGGCCCCCCTCCACGAGGCGCCGGCCCTTCACAAGGGTCCTGGACCTCAAGTCCTCCCAGCGCTTCTTGATCTTCAGGACGTTGCGGGTTGCCACCCCCTCTGCGTTGATGGCAACCACACAGTCGGCCCAGATCCTCTCCCGTCCTTCCTTGCTGGCGCGGGACGATCCAAAGAGGGCATCATCATGCCCCAGGACATGCTCCACCAGGACACCAACTTCGTTGTCAGTGAAGCTGGTGCCCCTCTGCCTCTCTGGCCTGGGGTTGCCACTGGTGCCAGATGTGGAAGTGCCCGACATGGCAACCCCAGAGGCAGGTGTGGGTGGGCAACTGGGTCCTGGGGCTGGGCTGTGGAGCGATGTAATCCCAGTCGGGAGTCTTCAGTTCCAGCAGGGGTGGACACAGCAACTGGACCCCTGCAGATGGCTGATGTGCAGGCACCAAATGGCAGGGCACGGTGGCAGCAGGCAGGCAGGCAGGCAGGCAGCAGCAGATGGCACGTGGGAGGCTGCTCGGGGCACTGGGGGGCAGTAACTCGGCCTTCTGGGCAGGAGCGTGGTCTTCCGTGTGTTTTCGCGTGGCCAGCTTGATACGGAGTGATTTGGCACGTGAAAATCCTGCACGTCAGCGTGAAATCTGAGGAAAGGCCCTTAGCGCGTAAGCGCGTCAGCACGCATACGCGATTCTATTGGACCAGAGTCCCTCAGCGGGTAAGCGCGTCTGTGACGTGACCCGCACGGGTGTTCCCCACTCAGCACGTGATGACGGAGCACACGTGGAAATACTGCATGTCAGAGTGTCATCGCGTGTAATTGGACAAAAGTGCGCGTACACGCGATTGGCCTATGTACGTGTATTTCATGGGTGCGCGGGCACTTACACACGCAAGTACGTCAGCGAACCTGTATCCCGTGGTGCGTGTGAATTTCCACACGCTATTGGACTGGGAACTGGATTCCAGGGGTGCGCGGGTCACACGCTCGCCTAGAACACGCGCAAAGCATAAATTTGCGGACTTTAACAATAACAAGCTCAGACGCCAGGATGAACATACCGTTCCTAGCAGCAGTGGCAGTGGGCTACCAAAGGAGGAGGAGGAGGATAGTCAGGGCCAGAATATTCACACCCAGAACCAGCCTTTTCGGGATGCCTGATGACCAGGTGTATGGGAGGTACAGGTTTCTACCACACATTATACTGGACCTGGTGAGTGAGTGGGAGGATGACCTCACATCACCCACCCTGTGCTCCCAAGCACTCAGCCCCCTGGAGAAGGTCCTCAATGTACTGCACTTCTTAGCCACTGGATCATTTCAGCGGACAAGTGCCATAGTGGGTGGGGTGTCACAGGCCACCCAGTCACGCTGCCTACACCAGGTCTTGAACATTATCACTGCACGCCCATCAGTCCGCAGGCACATATACCTGCCCAGAACACCTGCAGAAAGGCATGCTGCCGCCCTGGATTTTTACGCTGTGGCACGATTCCCCAAAGTGCTAGGTGCCATCGACTGCACCCATGTGGCTCTACGTCCCCCCAGGGCATCTGAGCACATCTATAGGAACCGCAAGCACTGGCATTCCATCAACGTGCAGGTAGCATGTAATGCCAAGGGAATCATCACCTCAGTATATGCCAACTATCCCGGCTCCTCCCCCGACAGCTTCATTTACCGAATGTCCACCCTAAGCCGGGACCTAGAAGCTGGGCGGCATGGCGATACATGGCTGCTTGGTGAGTATGTATGCCACTGCACATGCATGCATGTTGGATACTGAGCAAGGTCACAACCCCACCAATGATACCAATCACCACCTCCACAGGGGACAGTGCCTACCCTCTCAGCCCCCACATGATGACGCCAATTCGGAACCCCACCACGCCACCCGAGGTAAGATATAACACAGCCCACATTACAACCAGGGGCATAGTGGAGCGCACATTCGGAGTGCTAAAGTCACGCTTTCGCTCCCTTGACCGTTCTGGCGGGCAGCTGTTATACGCTCCCCCAGTAGTGTGCAGGATCATAGTGGCAGCATGTGTCCTGCACAACGTTGCAACACGCCGGGGCCTGGCCGTGGACATGGTGGTGGCCCCACATCCCCAACCACATGCACAGCCGCTGCGCATGGGAGGGGAAAGGGCACGGGGGGAGGCAGCCCGTACACAGCTACTGGCTAATTACTTCACATAGAAATCACACCCCTGTGGAGTGCACACTGCCCTGGCACATTCCATCTGACAATCAATGATGACTCAACCTGACACTGATCCTGAATGTCTGGAGAATGAACCGTGAATACCATATCAGCCTGAGATTGTTCACCTGAAAGTGTCACAATGTGTGCATCCCCACCCACACAGACACCACCAATGCAGTTTTGTGAAGTTACACATTGAAGCAGTTAAAATGAATACCCACTTGCAAAATGCAACAAGAGGACAGTGCCATGTCAGCCAACCCAACCCCAGCACCGCCACACGACACACCGTGCCATGTCATGCTAATTGCAGGTAAACAAAGTAATCCCCACAACATGACATCAGTCTCACTATGTACAGTGTCCCTATTAGAAACCTGCAACACCTGAAATGCTCACAGCAATGCCGGACCAACAACATACTTGAGCACGTACTACCATTAACATGACATCACAAATGTTACATATTAGTAGTCTCACCACCTGGAAATGCCTGCACTCCCACCACTACCAACTGTGCAGTGTTGGCGCCATGTAGAGTTGTAGGTGCACTGCTGCCAACATGGACCCCATCTCCAGACTAGAGGTCCTTGTGTAGACATGAGGAAGGGACCTGCAAATTGGGAGGTAGACACAGAAGAAGAGTTACACATTAATGCAACATGCAGTGTACAACACAACAGCAATATGCACTAGGAATGTGTACACAGTATTGACTACAGACTGCCCACACAGCTCATGGGAGTCCAACGTCACTGTGTAATTCACTGTCACTTGGGCACACCCTTTGCAAGCCCATGGAAACGGGAAGCAGGAGGGGTGTGTGTGACTCAAACCCAAGCATCTGAACCAAATACATTACAAGCCTGCATGTGCCCAGCCACAATGCAGCGTATGCCCACAGGAACCACGGAAGCCAACAAATCGTCCCAAAAAAATTGGGAATAAAAGAAATGAAAATAAAAATAAAAATAAGATACAATCAAAAATGGCCATTGATGGGCCCGGGGGGGTTGGGGAGGCCACCCAGGAGGTCCGAGGACAGGATGCACACCAGAACCCACCTGCGTGGATCCTGGGAAGATAAAACACCTCCATGGGCTCATGGCCCACACGGCTACCCTATTGTGGGAGTATCACTGCTGTCGCTATTATCACCCTGTGCAGCTGCATCCGGAGGTGGTTGCACTATGGGAGGCAGCCCACGCAAGGCCCTAGTCTGCTCCTCCATGGCTATAAGCATGCGGGTGTGGTAGGTCTGGTTCTGGAGGATGAGTGTGCGGAGGTCCCCATGCAACAACTCACGGGATGCCCGGACCTCCACCCTCGTTGCCTGCATCTCAGCTGAGAGCGTACGGGTGAGACGCTCCAGCTGCTGTTCTGTCCTTTGGTGTGTTGAAGCCTCAAGCTCAACAAGAGTCGTCCTGAGGTGAAGGAGCTCCTGCCTCAGGGCTTCCCTGTGGCCCTGGGACTCAATGGAGATGGCCTCCTGCAGACTCGCCAGTGCCGCCCGCCTGTCCCTGTTAGACCCCAACATGTCCTCCCTGTGTGACTGGCAGATGGAGTCGGTTGCCTGCTCTAGTCGCTCCATCAGCCTTTCTGGGGGGACAATGGAAGTGGCCACCCTATCCATGGCCTGAGCCATCATCTCGGATGATGCAGCCTGTTGGGTTGCCATACCGTAAATGGATTGCTCCCATGCGGTATTGCCGGGTGGCGTACGGCCACCACGTCGGCGGGCACCACACCTGTCTGGGGCAAGGCGAACTGCGCCTTGCTGTGCCGGCACTGCCTGAGGCTGCAGGACTGCATTCCCCCTCTGATCTGCTGGCCCAGGAACAGGATCAGATGTCGCGGAGTGTGACCCTGCATCCGTAACCACCGAAGGCGTAGCTGCCAACACTGACATCCCCATGGAGGGTTCTGACCCTGGTGCAGGTGGGTGAGACAGAACAGAATCCCTCCCTGGAACACTCACCTGCGACGGCACGTAGGTCTCATCCGAATCAACACCTGAGTACAGCTCGGGGGAGGTGCAGCCAGAGACACCCCTTGAGAGCACGACCTGCAGCACTTGTGGGTTCTCCCCCACCACCACACCACGTCCCTCACTGGTGGTTGGTCGGCCCTCGGACCCCTCCTGGGTCTGCACCATCTCCACAACCCCAGCAGTATCAGGTGCGTCTTCCCCTGCAAAGACATGAAAACAAAGAAATGGAAACAGGCATTAGCACCATGGCACACAATGAGGGCTGAGAAGCAAGAGAACCAGTACTTGATTGACACATGTCTCACATGACTAAAACCCTCCCATGCATGCACCCTCACTGCGTATGAAGTGCAGGCAAATGGCACACACTGATAACACCAAGATGGAAGATGAACACATTTTCTGCATGCTATGGCCAAATGCAGCTGCGCAGGAAGTATTGCATGAAGCACATGGCTGACCCATACGACTCAGGCGCACACACTCTCACCTGGCACACAAACAGAAGCCCTCACACACACACCATGCACATGGATGACACACACATGCATGTGCACTCACCGAACAATGCCTCGTAATCAGCCAGATCTCCCACGCCTTGGATCTGTTCCTCCGTGACGTAGGTCCCAGCGACTGACTCATGTGGAGTGAGTTCCATTTCTACTACTGGAGACCCACCTCCAGACACTAGAGTTGCGGCATGACTTGAGGCCAGCTTACTCTTTGCCCTGCGCTTTAGGTCATTTCAGCGCTTATAGCAATCATTGGCTGTGCGCCTCACGATTCCAAGGGCACTTACGATGTCCGCAATGGTCTGCCAGTGTGCCTGGCGTTGTGCAGGTGTGGTCTTGGATCCTGCAACAATGACCATCTCGTTGTCATGTCCGGACACATACTCGACAAGTGCATTCAGTTCGTCATCCGTGAAGCTGGGCTTCCTGGATGGGCCGGAATGTGTAGCCGTGTCTGGGGCATCAGCCAGTGCCGGACGAGCACTCTTCCTCTTCCGCTTGGAAGGTGGTGGTGATCCTGAGTGTCCTGCGCCGCTCTGGACACTAGGGGCAGGAACCCTGGTGGACTCTGTATCAGGAGTGTGGGATTGCACACTCAGCATGGGAGTTGGTGCAGGCATTGGCTCTAGTGTGATGGTGTCAGGGGGAATGTCAGCAGCATGGACTAGGACCGACACTGTCCTGGCTGGGTGTGTGAGGGCTGGGGTGGATGGAGCCGCAGCTGCCCCTGCAGCCTCTCCGCCCTGCCTCCTTGGTGCAGCAGATGACCTTGCTGGCCCAGATGCACATGGCATGGTGACATCAACGTGCACCAGCGCACGTGTCATAGGCCTGCTGACCTGGAAGTCAGCCATGGAGTCAGCCAGATCTGGTGCCACAATGGGCTGGTCCAACAAGGGCTGAGCATGGATGGTGTCAGCCACATCAGCCTCAACGGGAGGGGGGGGGATTATGGGTGCCCTTGACTGGTCCTCCACACATGGGGGGACAGGCTCACCCTGCAAGTAACGACCACGTCCCCTACCGGATCCACCACGGCCACCACTTGTGGCTCTTCCACCTTTGCCACCCTTATGGAATCCTCGCCTCCCAGCCATGGCACTGATGTAAATGTGCGTATGGGAGTGGCTGGAAACTATTGTCCTGGGCAATAGGGGGTCAAAGGGGTTGGGTACCAGATGGTAATTGTACCCTAGTGCTCTTGCAAGGCTGATTGTAACCCCTGGGGAAAGATGACGGGTCACGCTACGCACAGGAGCCCCAAAAAAGGGAGATGACGTGCACGCAACCCCTCCTAGACCACGTGTGCAGAAAGAAAAACCTGCACTACGCTGTGGCACCCAGTAACACAAGAATGAACGTATGCGTGTCACACGCAGCCTAGAATGACCTCTGAAGGGGTAGGCTACACACGGGGCAAGCACAGATGTTAGATACGTGTGTGACTCACCGTCTGCCTGGTAAACAAGCGTGTAAAAGGAGCACGTTTGGTTGGCAACACCCCCGCCAAAAGAAGATTTGTACGCTGTCTGAGGAGACAGGACAACAGTAGAAGGGAACACTGTTTGAGGGAACAGGCCCAGGTAAACCAGTAAAAGCGAAAAAAGAGAAAAAGCTGTCAGAGGTAACAGGGAATACGAACTTGAAACGCCGTGAAGTAAATCGCGTGTGAAACGACAAGAAGTACAGAATTCACCCACTCGCTCTCCACGAAAAGCACGTACAAGGAAAACGTGTTCTACACATACCTTTTATACAGGGCCACACGTCCAGCGTCACTTACGCGGCGTGTACGCGCTAGGGCCATTTCCACCAATTACACGCTTTGTCACTTCTGCGTGTAGGGCCATTTCCACCAATCACACGCAATGAGACTCTGACGTGCAGTCTTTCCACGTGTGCTCTGTCATCACGTACTGTGTGGGAAACACCCGTGCGGGTCACGTCACAGACGCGCTTACGCGCTGAGGGCCTTTGGTCCAATAGAATCGCGTATGCGTGCTGACACGCTTACGCGCTAAGGGCCTTTCCTCGATTTTCACGCTGACGTGCAGGATTTTCACGTGCCAAATCACTCCGTACCAAGCTGGCCACGCGTAAGCACACGGAAGACCACGCTCCTGCCCAGAAGGCCGAACTACGGCCCCCAGAGCCCCGAGCACGCTCCCACCTACCATCTGCTGCTGCCTGACTGCCTGCTGCCCATGTGCACTGCCATTTGCTGCCTGCACATCAGCCAGGGGTGCTGTTGCTGTGACCACCCCTGCTGGAACCGAAGACTCCCGACTGGAATTCCATCGCTCCACAGCCCAGCCCCAGGACCCAGTTGCCCACCCACTCCTGCCTCTGGGGTTGTCATGTCGGGGCAAACACCATCTGTGACCACTGACAACCCCCGGCCAGAGAGGCAGAGGGGCACCAGCTTCAGTGCCACCGAAGTTGGTGTCCTGGTGGAGCAAGTCCTGGGGCAGTATGATGCCCTCTTCGGAAGTTCCCGCGCCGACAAGGAAGGACGGGCTCGGATCTGGACTGACATCATGACTGCCATCAACGCGGAGGGGGTGGCAGTCCGGGACTTACAACATGTCAGGAAGCGCTGGGAGGACTTCAGGTCCAGGACCCTGAACAAGGCCCGGCGCCTCTTGAAGGCAGCGGATGCCAAGGGGCGCCGGGGCTACTTGTCGGAAGAACAGATGGGGGTCCTGGAACGCATATCCCCAGCGCTCCACGTCCAGGTCCTGGAGAAGCAGACCTGTCTGGAGTCGAGCGGTGAGTGTACATGCATCCTGATTGTGAGCAGTGCGTGTGGTGATTATTCGGTATTGTGCAGGTTGCACATCTGTTTGTATGGGGTCGAGTATGGGTGGGGGTGTACATGGCCGTGGGGCTGACACATGCGAGGGCTGTAATGTGTGAGACATGGATGGTGCTTGTGTGTGTAGGCTTGCATGGCAAATGCAGTTGTGCGTGCACACATGTTTGTATGTATGTGTATGTAAGTAGACATGTCCGTGATGTCACGCATGTATGTTGTTTTGGGCTGCATGTATGAGCACTGTGTACATGTGCATGTGTGTGTATTTGACAAGGGTGCAACAGTGATGCAACATGGATGCATGTGACTGCGGTATGTGTAAGCCTGATTGGCAGATGTGACATGGATGCCCGTCTGAACAGTGTGACACTTGGCAGAGGTGTACACATGCATGCAAGTGTGGTGGTGTGTGTACATGTGTGGTGCACTTCCTGTGTTGCATGTGATGTCTGGGTCACCTTTGGCTGCTCATGCTGTTGTATGTGTATGGATGGTGGTGGCAGTTGCGATATGGCTATGGTATGGCTCATGTGTGCGAGTTGCAATGACATGTGTGTTGGGGATTGTGATGACATGTCTGAGGTTTGCCAATGCCACTCATGTGCAACTGTCATGTGTGTATGTGTCCATTGTACAGTGCCCTGATGCCTGTGTTTTGTTTCTCCCTGTCTGCAGCGTCAACTGATGAAGAGGGTGGAGAAGGTGCTGTGGAGCACAGCGGCGGGGATCCGACCGCCAGCCGGAGACGCAAGGCCCGGCTCCCCTCCCGTGTTGTCATCTCGTCGGGGAGTGAGGAGTCCGGTGCCGCGTCCCAGGCCGCAGCTGCCGGGGGGAGGTCCAAGAGGCGGAGGTTGGGGTTGGACTCCTCGGCAGCAGAAGGGGCAGCTGGGACCCCACAGGGCCCAACAGGGGAAGATGGCACGGAGTCAACCAGGTTGGTGGGGGGTCTGGTGGAGGAGGAGGCCGTGCAAGCACCAGAGACGGGGTCTGGAGGTGGGGATCCCACTGGTGCTAGTGGTGCAGTCCAGGACCAGGGACAGGAGGCAGCACAGTCTACCGCGGAGGTGCCTGTGTGCAATCCTGTCCCCGATCCTGTCCCTGCATCATCTTACACCAGCAGGGATGCCTACGTCCAGACCCGTTTCCAGGCAGGGGATGAGCTGACATCAACTGGCCTTCCTCTGCCTGCGGACGTGGCTATCCAGGTCCGGGTTGAGCCTGTCCTGGCTGGTGTGGCGTTGCGTCAACGGGCCATGCGAGGTGACCTGCAGTCTTTTCATGGAGAGACTGCACGTCATCTCGAATGGCTCGTTGACCACGTCAGCCTGCTGGGACAGGTCACCCAGACCGGATTCCTCCATCTGATGGGGCTTGTTCCGACCCCCTCCTCAACTGGACCCCCTACGCACCAGTCGTCCTCTGTGCCATCTTCCCACCCATCAGTCACCTGGGTGCCCTGTGGAGCTGCCTCTGACAGTGCGGCTAGGCTGGTGGAGGAGGCATCCCTGCCACAGTCGGGAGTCGGACGTCCAGCAGGGGTGGCCACATCAACAACTGCACCACAGCCTGCGGAGGATGTGCAGGCAGCAGGAGGCAGTGCACGGGCAGAGGCAGAGCAGCAGCAGCAACATGGTGGGAGCCATGAAGGCTTGGGGCCTTCGACATCGGAGGGGCAGGCATCGGCCGGAGGGCAGGAGGACCCAGGACAGAGAGTGTCTTCCGTGTGGCAGCGGTTGGGCCACGCCATAGGTGCGGAGCGGCGGCGGGCGGAAGAGGCGCGGCTCACAATGGTCAGGGCGGAGAACTCCATGCGGAGGGCCCTGAGGCGGGCCGAGTGCCTCGAGGCAACCCGCAGGGGGTTGGAGGAGGACACGGCGTCGTCCCTGCGGACTCTCGGGGCCATGGAACTGGACCGCCTCCGGGACATCGAACAGGAGTTCGATGATGCCCTGGCCCGGAACACCACGGAGTGAGCCGCTGGACTTGCCCGCCGCCTTTGTATATAGTTCTTTAGTTTTAGGTTTCCTTTGTTTTTTCTTATGATTTGGAGTCGACGGACACTGCTCCACTTTTTGTATATAGTTGATATTTAGGTAGGTTTTTTAGGAGGTTTCCTTAGTTCAGTTGTGATGATGGACCCTTGTTATTTTTGTACATAGTTCTTTGTTGCATGGAGAGTTTTTACATTTCACTTTGGACAAAATTTTTTGGATTTGATTTTCTACTTTTGTGTTTTTATGCGGACATGCAGCTTATTTTTTCACATTTACATTGTAGTTAGTTTTCTTTCTTTAGCATTCGTATTTTTGTCCAATACATTTTTTTTTCCATTGTTCACTGTGTGGTTTCATCTCATTGGTTTCATGCATGTCATGTTGTGTGTTTTCCCATTCAATTGGAAAATATGTGTGTGACGGACATGGGTTCATTTGCTTCATGAACATTGGGGGTGTAACATGTGTTTTCATTTCCATGTGGGTGAATGGGTTACTTGGTAAGGCTTTTTGGCTGTGGAGGCTGACCATTACGCACATGATTGGGGATTGTGAGGACCTGGTGGGGGCTGCACATGGTGGCAGGGGGGTGGGGGTGGTGGGAGACATGAGTGGGGGCCTGGTGGAGGGTGACCCTGCACTGCTGGGGGGTGGGGGTGGTGGGAGACATGAGTGGGGGCCTGGTGGGGGCTGCCCATGGTGGCAGGGGGGTTGGGGTGGTGGGAGACATGAGTGGGGGCCCGGTGGAGGCTGCCCCTGCACTGCTGGGGGGTGGGGGTGGTGGGAGACATGAGTGGGGGCATGGTGGGGGCTGCCCATGGTGGCAGGGGGGTGGGGGTGGTGGGAGACATGAGTCGGGGCCTGGTGGGGGCTGCCCATGGTGGCAGGGGGGTGGGGGTGGTGGGAGACATGAGTGGGGGCCTGGTGGAGGCTGCCCCTGCACTGCTGGGGGTGGGGGTGGTGGGAGACATGAGTGGGGGCCTGGTGGGGGCTGGCCATGGTGGCAGGGGGTGGGGGTGGTGGGAGACATGAGTGGGGGCCTGGTGGGGGCTGCCCATGGTGGCAGGGGGGTGGGGGTGGTGGGAGACATGAGTGGGGGCCTGGTGGAGGGTGACCCTGCACTGCTGGGGGATGGGGGTGGTGGGAGACATGAGTGGGGGCCTGGTGGGGGCTGCCCATGGTGGCAGGGGGGTGGGGGTGGTGGGAGACATCAGTGGGGGCCTGGTGGAGGCTGCCCCTGCACTGCCGGGGGGTGGGGGTGCAGGGGGACATGAGTGGGGGCCTGGTGGAGGTTGACCCTGCACTGCTGGGGGGTGGGGGTGGTGGGAGACATGAGTGGGGGCCTGGTGGGGGCTGCCCATGGTGACAGGGGGGTGGGGGTGGTGGGAGACATGAGTGGGGGCCTGGTGGAGGCTGCCGCTGCACTGCCGGGGGGTGGGGGTGCAGGGGGACATGAGTGGGGGCCTGGTGGAGGTTGACCCTGCACTGCTGGGGGGTGGGGGTGGTGGGAGACATGAGTGGGGGCCTGGTGGGGGCTGCCCATGGTGACAGGGGGGTGGGGGTGGTGGGAGACATGAGTGGGGGCCTGGTGGAGGGTGACCCTGGATGCTGGGGTGTGGGGGTGCAGGGGGACATGAGTGGGGGCCTGGTGGAGGTTGACCCTGCACTGCTGGGGGGTGGGGGTGGTGGGAGACATGAGTGGGGGCCTGGTGGGGGCTGCCCATGGTGGCAGGGGTGTGGGGGTGGTGGGAGACATGAGTGGGGGCCTGGTGGAGGCTGCCCCTGCTCTGCTGGGGTGTGGGGGTGGTGGGAGACATGAGTGGGTGCCTGGTGGAGGGTGCCCCTGCACTGCTGGGGTGTGGGGGTGGTGGGAGACATGAGTGGGGGCCTGGTGGAGGGTGCCCCTGCACTGCTGGGGTGTGGGGGTGGTGGGAGACATGAGTGGGGGCCTGGTGGAGGGTGACCCTGGGCGCTGGGGGGTGGTGGGTGACATGAGTGGGGGCCTGGTGGAGGGTGCCCCTGCACTGCTGGGGGGTGGGGGTGGTGGGAGACATGGGTGGGTGCCTGGTGGAGGGTGCCCCTGCACTGCTGGGGGGTGGGGGTGGTGGGAGACATGAGTGGGGGCCTGGTGGAGGCTGCCCCTGCAC
Source organism: Ambystoma mexicanum (assembly GCF_040938575.1). NCBI lineage: Eukaryota > Metazoa > Chordata > Amphibia > Caudata > Ambystomatidae > Ambystoma > Ambystoma mexicanum. Next base: position 685,744,997 of record NC_090928.1, read on the forward strand.
TGCTGGGGGGTGGGGGTGGTGGGAGACATGAGCGGGGGCCTGGTGGAGGGTGCCCCTGGTGGCGGGGGGTTGGGGGTGATAGGGGACATGAGTGGGGGCCTGGTGGAGGCTGCCCCTGCACTGCTGGGGGGTGGGGGTGGTGGGAGACATGGGTGGGGGCCTGGTGGAGGGTGCCCCTGCACTGCTGGGGGGTGGGGGTGGTGGGAGACATGGGTGGGTGCCTGGTGGAGGGTGCCCCTGCACTGCTGGGGGGTGGGGGTGGTGGGAGACATGAGTGGGGGCCTGGTGGGGGCTGCCCATGGTGGCAGGGGGGTGGGGGTGGTGGGAGACATGAGTGGGGGCCTGGTGGAGGCTGCCCCTGCACTGCTGGGGGTTGGGGGTGGTGGGAGACATGGGTGGGGGCCTGGTGGAGGGTGCCCCTGCACTGCTGGGGGGTGGGGGTGGTGGGAGACATGGGTGGGTGCCTAGTGGAGGGTGCCCCTGCACTGCTGGGGTGTGGGGGTGGTGGGAGACATGAGTGGGTGCCTGGTGGAGGGTGCCCCTGCACTGCTGGGGTGTGGGGGTGGTGGGAGACATGAGTGGGGGCCTGGTGGAGGGTGACCCTGGTGGCTGGGGGGTGGGGGTGGTGGGTGACATGAGTGGGGGCCTGGTGGAGGGTGCCCCTGCACTGCTGGGGGGTGGGGGTGGTGGGAGACATGGGTGGGTGCCGGGTGGAGGGTGCCCCTGCACTGCTGGGGGCTGGGGGTGGTGGGAGACATGAGTGGGGGCCTGGTGGAGGCTGCCCCTGCACTGCTGGGGGGTGGGGGTGGTGGGAGACATGAGTGGGGGCCTGGTGGAGGCTGCCCCTGCACTGCTGGGGGGTGGGGGTGGTGGGAGACATGAGTGGGGGCCTGGTGGAGGGTGCCCCTGGTGGCGGGGGGGTGGGGGTGATAGGGGACATGAGTGGGGGCCTGGTGGAGGCTGCCCCTGCACTGCTGGGGGGTGGGGGTGGTGGGAGACATGGATGGGGGCCTGGTGGAGGGTGCCCCTGGTGGCGGGGGGGTGGGGGTGATGGGGGACATGAGTGGGGGCCTGGTGGAGGGTGCCCCTGCACTGCTGGGGGTGGGGGTGGTGGGAGACATGGGTGGGGGCCTGGTGGAGGCTGCCCCTGCACTGCTGGGGGGTGGGGGTGCAGGGGGACATGAGCAGGTGTGCAGGGTAGTCCCCTGTTTTGTGGGCTGCCTGCAGGGGCCGTGGAGGGTGTACAGGGAACACCTGTGAGGACCCACCCAGCCTAATTGCGTGTGATAATTCCCGCACACCCCTGTAATACACGTACCTGGCCAAATCGCATTAGAGAATTCCCGCGCACCCCTGTAATACACGTACCCAGCCGAATCGCGTGTAGAACTTCCCGTGTACCCCTATAATACACGTACCCAGCCAAATTGCGTGTGATAATTCCCACGTACCCCTGTAATACACGTACCCTGGCCAATCGCGTGTAGAACTTCCCACGCACCCCTGTAATACACGTACCAAGCCAAATCGCGTCTGATAATTCCCGCGCACCCCTGTAATACAAGTACCTGGCCAAATCGCATGTGAGAATTCCCGCGCACCCATGTAATACACGTACCCAGCCGAATCGCGTGTAGAACTTCCCGTGTACCCCTGTAATACACCTACCCAGCCAAATCGCGTGTGATAATTCCCGTGCACCCCTGTAATACACGTACCCAGCCAAATCGCATGTGATAATTCCTGCGTACCCCTGTGATACACGTGCCCTGGCTAATCGCGTGTAAAACTTCACGCGTACCCCTGTAATACACTTACCCTGGCTAATCGCGTATATAACTTCACGCGTACCCCTGATATGCACGTTACCCGCTTTGCGTTCCTTGTTTGGCAGCCCTGTGGACTGGTCCAGGGTTAGCGCTGCCCTTTGCGATGATTTAGCGATTTTGATGGCTTTTCCTTGCGCGAGGGCGTTCTTGGGGGCGTTACTGGCGCTGCTGCAGGGTCGCTGCGATACTCTGCGCCACGGCTGGTTTGGGAGCCTAAAATCCATGAATACGCTGTGCGTGGAAATCGGTTTTAGCGCACGTGCCTGGCGCAGACAATCGCACGCGGACACTCTGCGCCAGCCGCTTGCGACACTTTTCTGCGAAATTCTATGAATTACCCTGTGAGTGTTTTAGTGCCAGGAAGCTTTGTTTTTGAGGCAGGATCCTCAGGAGGTGACCAGGGCCCTCTGGCAAAGCAGTGTGTGACCATGTGGATAAGAAAAAAAACGTTATTGAAAACGAACCTCTGGGAGCCACACATAGTGCTCCAGATGGCTTCCATACTTTCATCAGAATCCTGGGTGTAGTAGGCCCAGGGAACTTTATTTTGCAGGCAGTAGACCGCTATCCCAGGGAAGGTGTCACGCTATTTCACACTAATCCATTAACGTATTGGAGAGAAAAGAAGCAGATCTGGTCCATCTTTACAGAATAGTTGGTAAAATGGTGAGCTATCAAGCAACCAGTGTTTACACTGAGCAGGTTTTTAGCACAGCCTGAAATATCGTGTATGAAACATGAACGGGACTCAGTGCTTAAAATGTTCAGCGCTTTTCTTTCATGAAAAATATTCTAACATTTTCCCCCAGCCATTGATGCCCAAGGAAATGGGTGACAGGAATTCCGAGTCAGACGCCTGCATCCATATATGCAGACCTGACTACATTTGAAGGGGATGAAGGTCAATATTAGTAATTGCATTGACTGATAGAAAGCTAGAAAATATTTTTTGAGTATACGAAAGAATGACAGAGATCAAGCAAGCACAATACAAATGATAGCCTTTTATAGCCTTTTATTTTAAGAAGTATGCAAATTTGGGCCTTCAGTAACATGGCCTTAAATCACTTAGATACCTTACTCATCTCCATGGAGACTTTGTCTGGCAACGAAGATGTCAGAAAAATGTTGTGACAATAGCAACTAGCTGAGGCCACAAGATTCTCTGAATCCTCTTTTAAATGCATGGGATGACCTAAACAATGTTTCAAGGTGCAGGTTGGCTAGAAGGCATGACCAAGATGTGGCTTCACTAGAAGGGATGACCCTTAATAATTTTCCGAGGTGCAGTTTTCATAGAAGAGATGACCCTTAAGAATGTTTCAAAGCATGTCTTTGTTACAAGGCATTCCTTTTATACAATGGTTGACCTTCACAAATGTTTCATGGTGGGGCTTTGCTTCAAGGCATGACCCTTAACAATTTTCCAAGCACATACTTGCTACAAGGGCTGCCCCTAAACAATTTTTCAAGGCACAACCTTGTGATAAAGAATGACGCTTAACACATTTCAAGGAATGTATTTACTATAAGGGATGACTTGTCACAATTTTCCAAGGCATGGCTTCCACAAAATGGTTTTGCAGTAAATGTTGATGCTCTGAAACATTTTCAAGGCACGCCTTTCGTTCCAGGAATGACCAGTAACAATTTTTCAAGGCATGGACTTGCCACAAGGCAAGCCCTTAACAAACGTTTAAGGCATGGCTGCTCGCTCAAGGTAGTCACGGGTATTTCTCTGCACCTCATAAGAAAGTTATCAGAAAATGAATTCTGTTAAAAATGGTTTCAACAGTAATAATAACATCCATTACTGCAGTGCTAAGAGGAATGAGGAATATTTCTTTTTCTTTTTTTTTCTGGAATCTTTTAATTTTGTATTTTTTTTTTGGGAAGGGAATGATGGAAACTGGGGAATAAATGGAAATGCTTCAGGTGTGCCACATAGGCACCACCCCTCTCGCTCATTGTTGCCCCCAACACTACCACATGGCAAATGCTTCTGAGGTGGAAAAACAAATCCCGGTACAGCTGGTGCTCCCTGTGTTCATCAGGTGGTTAGGCTTCCATGCAGGATGCTTGTGTTGCTGTGTGTGTATGGGAGTGACAGGTGCAGCTGCTGCACAGACATCTGTATTATGATTCCTACCCAGGTGCCTCAGTATGCCTATGGGGCATACTACCTTTGGTGCCTTTATGTTTGAGAGGTCTCCTGTGAAAGTGCTGACGCATTACCGTGCCCCTGACCCAGAATCCCGTTTGGAGCCATCTGCCCTGATGTTTAGCATCTTCCAGGACACCTCGGCTTCAACACAGGTGTGGCTGGTAAGAGGGGCTGCACTTAAGCAGCCTGAGGCAGTAGCTACTACTACTCCTGACTTGATGTCTCCAAGCTTGGGACAGTGGAGGAAAGCACTGCTCTCTGAAGTTTATACTTCCTTTCTCTCTTTCTTCTGCTTCCCTCCTAGTGCCTTTCTCTGGCTCAATTTTCTAACACGGGGTTAAAAACATACACCAAACACAGAAAGCACAACTCCTTCCCTCGCTCTATCTCTCTCTTTTTCTCTCTCTCTCTTTCGCTCTCTTTGTCTCTATCACTCAATCGCTCTCATTTCTCAGTTCCCAACAGGAAGCAGAACATGTCTTATTTAGTTTCACTTTCATTAGGTCAAGAAGACTTGACATAGAACGAATCAACAGAATTAAGGTAATTAGAGATAATCCAATTAGAGCAAGATGACAGCTGCGTACAAGTCGAACCTCACATGTACTGACCTGGCTCCTTATGGAAGAACGAATGGCTTGGGGTGAGTCGAAACATTCTGTGCACCCTCTGTGTCGTGCGAATGCAAAGGCCATCTAAACATATTTAAATTCAGAATAGACTACTCAGTGAATGAAATACTGCATAATGGAGCATCTTGCTAGAAGCTAGAAATATAAAATAGGTCAAAATAGGTGCCCCTCATACAGAGCATATTCCCATAAGATGGGGCTTGTTGAATATGTTTACTGCATCATTTGGACTGGCCACTAATTCACAAGATACTTTTTTTCTCTAAAGCGTGCCATGTGCCTTCACTTAAACCTGTGAAAGAGCCTGGGCATAGCGGCACTCCTCGACTTTGTGTGTTCTGTGTCCATGCTCAAAGGCACCAGCAGGTCATTGTGGGCTTGAGGGTAAGCAAGCCTGTGCATCCAGCTTTTTGTCAGGGAGGTTGACGGATCGATGGGACAGATCAGCACGGATCCTGCTAATTGGGCACAAACCCTCAAATGTCTTGGTAGGAATTCTGTGTGCCACTGCAAATTAGCATGGGCCTTATGAGCTGCCAGTGCTCTCCAGCATTAGTAAGGAAAGATGGTGTGCATCTACATTTGATGGGACTAGACAGTGCACAGGCTCCATCTAGCACTGGAAGTGTGATGAGATGAGATGGGAGAAAAAAGATAGATTGAGGGAATTCCCATTCTGGATGGACCACACTGGTGTGCTCTCAGGCCTTGGTGTGGGATAGCATTAAACAAGGCCTCAAACTGGTCTTCACCCTCTTGGTTACATTGAACAGCCCTTTAGTTGTGCAAGTGGCTAAAACCTATACAGTCTTAAAAAGACATAACATCTTTAGATTTTGTCCACAGAGATTAGAAATGTCCCCTGGTATACTAAGCTGCTCAAAGAATCAGCTACCCTAGGTTCACACAAGATTTTATTTTTATTTTCATCAATACATGAAACTTGCCTAAAGTAATGGATGCTTGAGAAACAACGGGATGAGACTAACAGTGGAAGCTAAAATGTGCAAGTAGTGCAAGAAGCGCAGAAGCCTTCTTTGCTGGGAATGGACAATAACTCAATGTTGAGCTTTTCAGATGTGAAAAACAGTGAGAGGAGTAGGCAGGTTTCACTGATGACTCAGAAGTAACAAGAGAATCCCCAAAGGGATTGCTTTCTTGTTTTAAAACTTTGCTAATGAACTCCATTAGTGCTCAGAGGGTTTAAAATAAATCACATAACACATTGTCACATAGGTGCAAAAAACAATGTGTTGCCTTGATCCATTGTGGTCCTTTTCTTTAGTATTCACAAAGAAAGTTGTGCTGCGGACATTAAGAATTTCTAGCATCATCCAGAAGGAATGTGAAAAAAGAATATTTCCCAACCCTCTAAGGCACTAACATGGGGTAACATTCAGAAGGAGTTATACTGTGGTGAACCAGAAGAAGGAGTCGGATGACTTAGTGACATGTTTAATGTGATTTTATTTAAATAAAAAGGAAAACACCTGTCCTTCACTATTTCTATGAGGGAGGCTCCCTACCTAGCAGACCTAAAGCTAATGGTGCTCGTCAAAGTCCAAAACAAATATCTTCCGTCCGTATCCTAATTGCTAACTGGCCCTACCCCTTTAGAAAAACAAACAGAAAGGAGGAGACCAGGACACCTTCTGATTGTTAGATTTCTGCCTTGCACAAAACAGAGTTTTCTAAATAGTTCATAAAGTTCACCAATATTTCAGATATTTCTTGCAGACATTAGTTCAAAAGAAATGTTCTTCAATACGTTTCTGCCTATCCAAAGTCTCTTGAGAACCAGTCTGTAGCTCTCAGACTCCCCGAAGACGTACGGCTCTCTGGGAGACCTCTTCATTCTCAGGTATAAACTTTACATTCCGGTAATCTCGCTGGCTTCCCCAGCTTGGAGCAAAACATTTTCTATATTTAATTCAATTTGGTTCACACAGGGTGCTTGCCCCTTTTGGAGTTTCTTAGGCTTCTGTAATCTTATCTGTTTCCCCCACTTAGATGCAAAATGTTCATATTAAATTCCCTTTGGTTCACAGAGGGCAATGGGCCCTTTTGGTTTCTCATGCTCCTGTAACCTTGCTGGTTACTCGGGCTTAGATGCAAAGAGTTTGTGTCGCTATGCCTCGGATTCACAAGGGCGTTTGCCTGTTCGGGTTTCTCAGGGGCCCGTGGCCTCATAGGTTCTTCCAACCTGTACACAAAATGGCTTTATTCCTCTTGTTCTGCCTTATACATTACTTGAGTGCTTGTTAGTTTGGGTTTCTCAGACTCCCCTGAACTTTGTAGGTCCTCTTAACCAAAGTGTCCGTTCCTCTCAAAGGTATTCTCTCAGTTGCAGCATTTGCTTCTCTGATACTGCATCCCTCGGTGGTTAACGTGTGTCAAATATGGAGCTTGGGGATTTGTGCCCAACTCAGTGATCTGGTCTCGGCATAGATTGCTAGGCCCCCGACCTACCACGGCGTCCTTGCAGTCATGCATCTAGAGGAAACGGGGGCTTCCCCGTCCCCGCCGCTCCCTCCCAGCCTGGCTGTTTGATCGGATGGTATGCAAACCTTTAAGCTTGCTTCCCACACCATCGCTGGCTCCACTATCTGGCGTGGCTCTGCCTCTCCAGGAAGTCTCTTCCGCAGAGGTCCGTCTCTGTGTGGGATTCACTCTCCTCCCTGCGTAGGTTATTTTTCGTTCACAGTTCCTCATGTACATCATAATGGTAAAAAGGGGGGTGTGCTTTCACTGAGGAGTTCAGACGAGATGTGCCATTACTGTGAGGCAAGGAAATAAAAGAAGTGTCGCTGTTTGGTGGTTTTAAAACAGACGCACAACACTCCTTTTAATATGTCTTTTAATAGTGTGCTTTGAAACACAATTCACTTGATGTATAAGCACCTTACAAATGCACAATAAATAAATAAATAAATAAATAAATAAATACCCATATAGGCTGACACAGTAGTTTGGTCTGGGAGGTCCATCATGGACGGGGAGTCCTTGTCCCAAAGAGGGGAGTCACTCCCAGTGAGGTCCCACTTGCCCAGACCCATAGGGAGGGTCCTGCAGAGAACACCCATCTGCCTAGCCTCACAGGGGTGCCTCCCGTGTTGGCGAGAGGAGATGAATAAGCAGATTCATCACAATACACAGAGAAGGGGTTTCCTTTTTAAAATGTTCACTATAAGATTACTTTTGCGACAGTTCTCTCTGTAGATATCCACCAGCTCACACAGAGTGGAGTTCAGGGAGTGATGAGAGTCAATTCCCTTAGATCAGTGGTCTTCAAACTTTTTTGGCCAGGGCCCCCCTGAGCAAAATTTGGGCAGGTCGGGACCCCCCAGAAATGCCAAATGGACAGTATATATTGCGTGCCGTCACCTGCTCCCATCAAAGTCGCTGGGCTCCCTCATCCCACTCCTACCCAGTCGCTGGTCTCTCCCCACCCCATCACACACCCAGGGCTCTCCCCACTCTGCTCCCATCACTATCCCATGGTCCCCGCCCATTGTGCTCCCACCATAGTCCCTCGGTTCCCCCATCCCGTTCCCAACACAGTCTGAGGGCCAGTGGCGGCTGGTGAATCTTTTTTAAGTGGAGGGGCATTAAGGGGAGATTCGGGGGGGTTTCCCCCTGTGAATTTTTTTTTAAATAATAGGTTAAAATGTTGCATTGTAGAGCATACTTTTAACAAAAAATGGGTAAATAGCCAAACAGTTTGCAATTGTTGCTGGGAGTCCAGGGGGCAGGCATTGATATTTTATTTCTATCGCGCTCGTACACAAGTGTTTCAGAGCGTGACAAGGCAAGGGAGGGGAACAGAGGAGAATAAAACAGCGATCTTACTAGGCCCAGTGACATTGAGAACGCGCAAGTGTGAGGGGAAAAGTGCATGGAAGGGGGGAGAAGTGGAAAGTGCGAAGCAGAGGAGAAACAGATAAATAACAATAAATAAATAATAAAGGCAACAAACAGTGGTAGTGCAGCCAGCAATTTGCAAGTGCTACGTTTAAGGCAGCAGACAGGGTAGGTCTGATAAGTGCAGGAAGAAAGATGGTTCTCCTCAAGTTTTAGAGTGGCAGGGCGCTGTTCCAGAGGGAGGCCCCAGCCGAAGACGGAGATCTAACCCCAGCTCGTTTCTTTGATAAACGACTGACCCTGAGGGAGTTGGAGGTAGAGGAGTGAAGAGCTCGAGAGGGGAGGTATTTGCGGAGGAATAGCTGAAGGTATTTTGGACCCAGGCCCCAGAAAGCCTTGTGGACAAGGCAGAGGGTTTTGAATGATAGATGTCCGGTAAAAAGATACCATCCCTGTCCCCTGGGCCCCACTGGTCCTAACACAATGAACATGATTATGTGTATATGCAAGGCGCTGCACATTCATACAGCAATCACTCTATCATTCACATGAGCATCCATCACCATACACTCACTCATAACGCATCCATACACATAAATAAAAACAATGAACATAAACGTACCTTCTGCATTGGCCTGTGTGTGGGTGCTGAAACGGCCTGCTCCAGCTGCTCTGTCCGTATGTGCGAGGAGGCGCAGGAGCTCCCCCTCGGACATACAGACATGCAGTGCCCCAGCCAGCATTTCCAATGAGCTATGCAATGCTGGCGAAGCAAAACGCCCCAGCACTTGCATGGCTCAGTGAGCATGTGCGGCTGGGGAACTAAACTGAACTGTCAAAGGGAAACAGTGTTTCCCTTTGACAGTTCAGCCAGCCCAGGAGCACTCCATTAGCTGGATAAAGCAGCTGAGTGAGTGCTCACTGTTTCTTTGGGCTGGCTCCTTAGCTCCTCCATAATGGGTGAGGGGCCACTGGGTGGGCGCCTCTTGCCATTATGGATGAGCCGCCAGGCTCGGACAGGCCTATAGGGCAATGCCTGTACCAAAAATGTAAAATGCTAGTTTGGGCCAATCAAAATGGGCCACCATTTTGGCCAATGTGGACCATTTTGATGAGTTACTTAACTATGCAGTTAGTAATGTTGACCATTGTTGCTGAATATATCACAATTTACTTACATTTTAACACAAAGCACCCCTTTGGGTACTATTGAAACAGTGGGCTTCATAACTACTCTGGCGGTAGCTGTGCCGGTAAAACCGGCACGGCTGCCACTGGAGTTGCATCCGGGTCTGGCACCCGCGAATGGGCAATTACTAGGTCATGCCGAGTTAGGCGGACATGATAATTGCCCTTTCGAAGGTGCCGGTAGATCCCCATTCCCATTTGAGCCCCATATGGCTCAAATGGGAATGGGGAGCTCGGATGCACCGGCACCGTTAATAACGGTGCTGGTGCATCCGACGAGCTGAGGTCAGACCTGGCGGGGGCTGTCAAGCACCCACGAGCACAACTCTTACTATGGCGGAACGTTAGCAACGGTGCCGGTAGCTTACCAGCACCGTTGTTACTGGTCCGCCATAGTAGTAATGAGGCCCAGTCTGTGACTAAAGGAATGAATATCCATTTACAACTGTGGGCCACTTTTTCATTGTTGCCTGAGACAGTTTCATGCTTCAGCCCGCCCATGTGGGCCACCCCTGCCCATTTCTTCCAATCTAAAAAAAAAAAAAAAAAAAAAAAAAAAAAAGAAAAAAAAATCTTTTTTCATGCTGAGCTCTCAGGGCCCCCCTGGGATGCACCCGCGGACCCCTAGGGGGTCACGACCCACAGTTTGAATACCACTGCCTTAGATGGAAGCTTTGCTTGGGCAACACCAAGGAAGTAGAGGAAAAGATTCAAAGGTCATTATAGTTTTAATGATCAAAAATACTTCAGAGATTGCTTGATCTAAAAACCAATATATCAAGTATAATTGACGGTGGCGAGTCACATTTTTAATGCTTCTTGACTTGTTTGCCACATTTGATCTCATAGACCACTCCCTGCTCATCAAAAGGCTGATTGAGTTTGGACATTTTTTAGAAAGTGCTGCCTCCTGGATGGAGTCCTTTCTGGCCTCCCGTGTGACCAGGGTTGCTGTCGAAGGCTTTGAAACATCTCCCGTCCATCAGACCTGTGGTGTCCTCCAGGGAGGATGCCTCTCCCCTACCCTATTTAATCTTTACACTAGGCCCTTCCTAGACCTATTGGACAGCATGGGCATCCGCTATACAAACTACGTGGACGATACCCAAGTCTTGATGGAACTTTCAGGGGATTACATTAAGGATACCCAGATGGTAAAGGAGAGCTTTGTCTCAATCCAATCCTGGGTGATAACAAACCCATTGGCACATATTAATAACAAGACTGAGCTGTTGATCCTTGGCTCAGGACCAAGGTTAAAGACGTTGGATGTCTCACACAATTGCTTTTGTATTGCTGGTTGTTCAATTCCAGTAGCCTTCTACATTTCAACCTTCCCACGTTTAAACCTTGTGTGTATTTTCTTATTCTCAGCTCACTTTTGACAAGCACACCTCACTTCAACTCCCTACGTAGGCAAATTCACCCATATCATTCTGTGGGGAACCAAGCCATTATCACCTCTGCACTGGTCAGCTCCAAGTAAGACTATTGTAATAGTCTCCTGGTTGGCATGTCCATTGCTAACATCAACAAATTACGAATTTCTCAGTATGGTGCTGTTTGGACAGTACATGGGCTGTGCAAGTTTCATCACATCTCAAAGCGAGACACCACTTACACTGGCTTGCAGTGAAAAACAGGATACTCCACAAATCGTTGACCATAGCCCACAAATGCCTCAATGGAGCCACGCCTAAATACCTAGCAGCTCGGCTCCTGAAGACACCTGTCAAGAGAGTTCTGCAATCTAACAATACTCACCTCCTACGCCTCGCACAATACAGACTACAGAAATACAGGGGTGCCAGCTTTGACTGCTGGACCCCTTGTCCATGGAATAAACTGTCACTGACCCTAAGATCTATTCCTTTCTTGGTTCATTTGAAAAAAAGCATTAAAGACTCACCTTTTTGACAAAGCAGTAGACTCTTTTTTTACCATGAGCTTCTCTCGACGGCTATGAGCATCTTATTCTGAAGGCTATGATCCCCTTCTCTTTCTCATTGATTTGTGTGTGCATTCGCTTGTCCTAATTCTTTGTGTGCTTTGAGCTCTCTGGGCCTGTGGTGCTTTATAAACAATAAAGTAAAGTAAAGAGGGGTTGTAATCCAGATTAATATGTGGTTACATGGGGGAAATGTCTATGTTGTTTACTCTGGGATTACATCTATCTGGGGAAGTGTTTTTCTTAATTAGGTATTAGAGGTTAAGGGGATTCTTATGTAGCAAATATTTGGATTTTGTGTTGGTTTGGCCTAATCGCTGGGGAATAATTATACTAAAATGTACTCAATGATTTGTTAGATCTTTCATCCCCTCGTCGGTCTAAAAGTACCAGAGACTAAGCATGTGAGGTGACCTCACTTCATTTTAAAGCATTTTTTAAAATTGTTAAAACTCAGGCAAAGTTACATAAGCAGATGGATTTCTCACAGCTACTCTCCATCCACAAAATAGCAGACATGCTGCCCTGTGCTGCACGCTAAGGATCTTCTCAGATAAGTACTTCTGAAGCAGATCTTGCAAACATGAACACAATATATTAACTGTGCCTATGCATATTCAGAGATATTCCTTTGATGCTCAGTGGGAAAGGCCAGGGACTAGACAGATTTGCAGGGGCCTATCATAGGAAATGTAAATATCTAGCAGCTTTGAGGCTTGCTCGTGTCTCTTACATCTACTCTGCAGGATACACCAAAAATGTGTCAGGTGAACATCTCAATGAATCCAAGGTGAAGACCTTACTGTCTCCTGTCATCTTTCAATCAAACTTTTACATTTCGTATCAAATGATTTGCAAACTTCTTAGCATTACATTGGGACCGTGGACTCCCAATTTGAGTCCATATAGATATGGAATTCATGTTTTTTCTGACAGTCAGGTCACCTATAGTTTTAAAAGAATGATTGGCCTTCCTGTCAGCCACTGCCCCAGCTGCTCCATCCACTAATGCTTTTCTTCAATTCAGAGAATCGATTCAACAGAGTTAAGTGGCCATTCCAATTCAGAGAAGACTGCCCCCCCCCCTCGACACCACACTACAGGAAAGACCTGATGATCCTATTATTCAAAAAACATCTTGTCAATGCCTGATCATTCCACTTGACCCTAATTCTCCCCCTCGTGCTCCTTCCACGGGCCCCCTATCCATCCCAGGTCCTCTGCTGCGCCCCACACACTTACTTGTAACCCCTTGTTTTCGTCCCCTATGTACAGTGCTTCGTTCCTTGCCATGCAGTTTCATGCTTTATAAATCCCATACATGCATACATTACTACAGGCTCTTATCACCTTATTTGGTGTGGATCCTAAAGCAGAAATAAGGACTCAAACATTTTACATACATCCTGTAGCCATTGGACTCGTCAGCGGTTTGTGAACTCTTTGAGCACAATAGGGTAGACAATTGCCCCAAGACATGATATCCCATAACCCCTGTCATGTATGCCCTAAGAGGAAGCTGATTTAAAGAATGAAAACCCCATGGGTTGTGGGTGGAAGATAATGGCTACAGGGTGTTCGTATGTTCTGTTCTTGTTTAGTGTATGTAGTCAACCTAATGGAGACCAGGCAGCCTTTCATTGCTGAATTGCGGAGATCCACTGCATCTGCACGATTTCCAATAAATTTAGGAAGCACCATCTCTCCCACTGTCTGTTTATGTTTTTCTCTGTAAACACCTCAAACACATCGGCCCTCATTCCGAGTCTGGCGGTAGGGGATACCGGGCACTGGTAAGGAGACCGGTGCCGGTAATCCCCTACCGCCCAATTCCGAGGTCCCTTGGCGGGGACCATAAGGAACGTGTGGTCGGACCACACGTCCCTTACATGTCCCACTAAAGGACCGGGGCGCAAATAACGGGCGTGCCATTCCCGAGCCCGTTATTTGCGCCCTCCACATTCCCATTGAGCCCTATGGGGGCTCAGATGGGAATGGGGAATGGTTGGTGCAATGGGGACTTACTGGTCCCGCCAGGGTCGGGCTAGACTGGTAAGTCCCCATTGCACCAATCCTGATACGGTCACGGTATGGGAGGCAGCCATGGAGCTAATTGCCACCATACTCATAATGAGGGCCATAGTATCACCCCGGTACTTTATGAAATGTTCTGTTCCGTGCCATCACCTCAGCGATACTATAGAGGTTCAAATATATTTTTCATTAAGTTTATACATTTATATTGGATGATAATCCCTCCCATCTTATTCTGATGCTTATTCCATTCAGTGACAGGCGCAAATGTTTGATGTGGGGAAACCCTTTGAATTTCAGAAGTATACAACAGCCATTCATTAAAGTGTTTAGGAAGTGTTTGGAGGACAAAGGTAGAAACTATAATAAAAAGGAACAATGCTTTCCAAATGTATAAGGCCTAAAGTAAAGTAGGTGGGGAAGGACAAGTATTGCTGCTGTTTTGTGTCAATAATTCTTTTGTTTCCCTAGCTACATCTGAAGTCCAAATGTCAGGAATGCAGTCAATATCAGTAGTCACTGATTGCATTCTGAACATTCTAATTGACTGAGAAGTAGTCAATAATTAATTTCATGTGCTAATAATACTTAGTTACTATTAAATAAACTTTGGGACGCATAGTTTGGCAAAAACCAAAGGATCAGAAGCCCCATTCTCAGTACACCACAGTGAATAGGAAGAATTCATGGCCTGTGGGGATATTATATCTGTGAGTATGGGAAATTTGAGTGTGATGTATTAGCAGAGTATTAGCCAATGCATGACTTTGACCACATGGGATGTCTATTATCCTTTGTTGAGCATAATTCCCTGTCAAATTAACTTATTTTCTGCTACTTGAACATAAGAATGGAAGCTCAACCATCTCAGTGTTACCATATGCATGCATGCTGTTGCAGTGTTTATTGCCCAGTTGTATTATATTTGGACCAAGAAGAATTAGTACTGCTACTGACCAGGTGTGTTCCCATATGTTATCAATGAATGAAACAATTATATCCTAGTGATGGGAATCCTGATATTGGTGGTACTAATGGGAAAAACCTCTGAAGTTCTACTCCATAGGGATGTCCAGAAAGAAGATAAGGGTTAAACAAAGTGGATCACATGCAACCATGAAGGTGAATAAACGTGGTTTGTATTGAGATAAAAAACATTCAAACATGAACAGGGAAACATTTACAAATACTTTGTATGAGAAAACTCAAATACTCTAGACATAAATGAAAAAGGAATCAAAGAAATCACAGTTTTGCTTCAGTACATAAATCAGTACAAAGTCCTTGATCATGTAACATGGCATATATCACTGGTGAAATCATAAAGGCTATGCTTCAATGCAAAGGTGGGTGTGGGGTACTACCCATACACCGTGTTCAGTAAAACATTTAATTATTTCAGATGATATTATAGGTGCCGTATTCAGTAAAGCATCTAATTTTTCAAATGATATTACAGGTGCCAACGTGGCAGGGGGACCGTAGTCAGATTACTTGGTATTGAATGTAGGCCTGGCAGTAAATAGTCCATAGACCCCAAAACAGCTTTGATGATGCAAACCACCCCCTTGCGTATGGTGCACGTTTCGGCGGAGGAAGTATCCAACTCCGAATACATCAGCCGGATCAATGTTACTCTAAATGAACCGCCTTCATCAGGGCAAATAGGAGGCCCCTGTTGTAAAAAAGCAAAACACAAGAAAACAGTAATAATTAGAATATTCTTGTGTGTTAATACCTTAGTTCTTTCTTGACATAAGTGGGTTTGGTAGTACCCACGACTAAAATTTAGTCAAAAATGAACCGTATGTGTGGTTCTGTTAGAAACATTAAAAAGGGGGGATGAGGGGCACATAATATGAAATAACAAGGAAAACAACAGGTGGTGATAAAGTTTTTGAGCGGTGGTGGGAAGAAAATGCCTAACTCACCACAGGAACCTTGTCATGAATCTCGCTTGTGGGGCGGGCTCCCAGGCCAGGTGGAGCCAGGTCAACAGCACTGCTATGTCACATATTGTGAAAAGGCTGGAGCCAGTCTTTGAACTTGAGTAGCCAGAAGAAATGATTGCTCTAAAAATGGAGGCACACAAGGGGCAGTCAAAGCTGGGTGAGCTAACACTGTGTTTGTGGAGCCACACAGATGAGTGAGAAATAAACTTGAATGGCAACCGTGAACTGTTTTGGGGCCCCCCCTTAAAATAGGAGGTCAAGCTAGGTGTCATCTAAAACGGCTTGCTAATGTGCCGCGGTGTAGAGAAACAAATTAAAAATATATCTCGAATCAATAGGGTCCCTAACGGTACCTGGGCTGAAGGGTAGAAGGCTCCTGGGTGACGGATGCCGGTCGTTGGGTGCGCCGGACTGGAGCCCCATTGTGAGGATGGCCGGAGCGTGGTTCTAGCGGTAAAGTGAAGGAACCGCGTGCATCCTAATGCAAAAAACAAACGAATTTTGTAAATGGGACAAAAGAGTTCCCAGAAGCTACAGCTTCAGCAAATGAATGCGCGAGTTCGTAATGAAAACGCTGGAGACTCGAAAAAACGCGTTACCTGCGATGTGTGCCTAGAGGCACTGTCTGCGTGGTGCTGCCAGAACGGATGGGTCTGTCCGTGCAGCGTACGTTCGCTGTTCTGCAGTGAGTGTCTGATGGTCAGCGTCGGCTGTAACCAAGACATGTCTCACTGTGGAGGGTGTGTGGGTTGGTTGGCCAGTGAGGGCATGCTACGTGGCGGAGCCGGGTTGGCTGTAACCCCGGCGAGCATCATTCAGAGGGGTGTGTAGGCGAGCTGGCCAGTCAGAGCATGCCGTGTGGCAGAGCCGGATTGGGCACAGCCATGGGAACGCGGAACCGAACTGATGAGTTACTTCTCATGAGTGGGGGCGGAGTCCTCCACCCGTGCAGGCCCTGAGCTGCCGCTTGCAAAAATACAATGCCGTGGGCCCGATGCCGTAGCATCAGGGTTCCATTATTGAAATGGAGCCCCCTGGGTAAGCGTGGATGACCCGATACGCATTTGTGGTCTGAAACATGGCGTCATCGCGCAGGGTTCCCAGCATCGAAATGGAGCTGGGGGGTGTGTGGCTCTGAACCAATCGTGGTGGGCTACACCTCCACCCGATTGGGGGTCAGAGTCAGGAGAAAGGGAAGAGAGAAGTGAACTGCATGAAACTCGATATGAGTGCAGAGCAACAGACACCAGTATTGTGGCACAAGATATTAGTTGGATCTCGATGAGAAAAGATATGCATGTAACTCGATGTGTGTGCAGGATCTCGGTGAAATAGTGGTAGTCATGTGGTGTTGTGGAAGTGGGGGAAGGATCTTCCCACTTAGGACAAAGTAGGGGTCCAGAGGAGAAATGCACCAAAAAAAGGGCAGAAACAACCTCATGGGACTGTGGCGGTGGCTGACATGCTCATGAGCAAATGAGTAACATCTTCAGGTGAGCGTGTGTCCAGGATACCTGGCTCTTACTTAAAATGGAAAGATCTGTTGTTCATTGAGGCCCTGTTGCACCGAATTCAATCTATGGATCCATCTGCATTCAAGGTTCAGCAGACGTCCTTGAATGTTAGGGCCATCCCGTACTCTTTCAAGAACCCACCAGTTGATGTCTTGTGTGGTGTGTTTTTTCTCCAAATAGTGTTGTACGAGGGGGGATGTGAGGTTTTTGCATCTAATCCTTGACCGATGTTCCGAGATTCGTATGCCTACACTCCGCATGGTTTGCCCGACATATCGGAGTTTGCAAGGGCATTCTATGCAGTACACCACTTGCTTGGTCTTACAGTTGGAGATGTCGTTAAGACACCATGTTTTCTGTCCAACTTGAAATTGTTGAATTTTGGATGTGAACTGGCAGACCGAACACGACCCGCAGGGGTGGTGCCCTTTAAGTGGTCTGAGATTCTATAAGTTGCTTTGTTGTGTTTTCTTGGTGTACATCGAGTGCACCAAATGTTCTTTAATGTCCCATGCCCTTTTGTATGCGAACCTTGGCTTGCGCTGGTCAGGAAGACATAGTCCTGCAATGGACCAGTATTTGTGAATGATTTTCTTAATTTGGAAAGCATATTGGCCGTGTGTCACCACACAAGTGATTTGGTCCTGAGGTTCTTCTCGAGCTTTGGGAGTGAGGAGTGAGTCCCGACATGTAAAGCGTGCCCTCTTCAAAGAACGGGACACCAACTTCCGGGGATACCCTCTTTCGTGTAACCTCCTGCTGAGTAGATCAGCATCATGATAAAAGTCCTCTAGGGACATACAGTTTCTGCGTAGGCGCAGAAATTAGCCGTATGGTAAATTCTCTTTAATATGTTTCGGATGATTACTCTGAAAATGAAGTAAGGTGTTGTGATCCGTCGGTTTGTGGAACGTGTTGCAAGTTAATTTACCCAGAGTGTGTCCAATGGATAAGTCCAAAAAATGGATCATGGCGTTACTTTGTTCCATGGTGAACTGAATATCTGTACTGCATGTGTTCAGCCAGACAAAGAAGTTCTGTAATGTGTCCTCTGTGCCTTCCCATAAACAGATGACATCATCAACATAGCGCCGCCATTTTTTGATGTTGTCTTGCTATAAGTTGGCTGGGTTGAAAAGGAAGTTCTTTTCAAATTTGGCCATAAACAAAATGGCCAAACACGGGGTGAATGTTGCCCCCATGGCCGTCCCCTTGGTTTGAAGATAAAATTGTTTATCAAATTCAAAGAACTTTTTGCAGAGGGCAAGGGTCATTACTTCAATAATGAATTCAGGTGGGGCTTTTGTTTCTCTGTTGGGTTCAACGAGATATTCATATATGCAATCAATAGCTGGTTGATGCGGAATACTCGTGTAGAGTGATTTGATATCTAAAGTCACTAAAATATTTTTTTGAGGGTCAAAGTCTAGATTTTCAAACATTTGGATTGTATGCATTGTGTCTCTGATGTAGGATTCTGTTGTGATGCTGATGGGTTTGAGAAAATAGTCTACAAATTGACATAATGGTTCTAGAATCGAACCACAACCCGGCACAATGGGTCTTCAAGTGGGTTGGTTGGATTCTTGTGGATCTTGGGCAATGCATACAGGCAAGGAGTTCTACCGCCTGTGCTCACGAGAAAATCGGATTTTTTTTCCGAGATCCAGTCTTTTTCAAGAGCGAAGGACACCATGGAGGCAATCTCATTGGTCAGTTCCTTCGTGGGATCTTTCTTTAAAAGCTTATAGCTTTGTGTGTCATTGAGCAGGTCCATTACCATATGATGGTACTGGGCGGAGTTCATTATGACAATCCCCCCGCCTTTGTCGGTGGGTTTGATCACTATCTCTGAGTTGTTTGCTAGTTCAGTTAAGGCTTCTCTTTCTGCCCGAGAGATGTTCGGTTCTCTGTTGTTATGCTTATTTTTGCTCAAAATTCTGAGGTCTCGTAGGACAAATTTTTCAAAAGTTAAAAGGTCAGCGGGCATTTTGTTTTCAGAGGGAGTGAAAGTGGACTTTGGATGTAATCCTGTATCGTTTAGATCTTCTCTGGCTTCGTGAACATTAAAGAAGGCGCGTAGTCTGATGGTTCGTAAAAATCTGCATACCTCCATTTTGGTAGTGTACCAATCTGTGCTGTCAGATGGCACAAAGGATAAACCCTTGGATAGGACCGAAATTTGTGGCGTAGAGAGTTGGATATTAGCTAGATTGAAGATTGGGAGACCCTGGTTATCCGCTACAACTATCTCCTCCGGCCTCTGGGGCATCTGTATTGCCGTTGGAAGCCTGGGTTCCAGGGTGGGGGGCCCCATCCTCCTCCTCCTCGTCCTAAAAAAGGTTGCTGGAACGGTGGTGGGGGATAATTGTATGGTAATGGTTGGCCAAATTGATTGGATGGATATGGGTTGTAATTACGGTTGGAGTTTCCACTGGATGAGCTGCTGCTTGATCCAGAGAAAGATACTCCTCTTCTCTTTGCTTTTTGACTCCCCGATTGTGTGCCCCCTGACTGGTTGGATTTTTTGCAATAGTCCTCTGTCGTGATCCAGGCTGTCAGTTGTATTATATTGACATTCCTAGGCCTCAATTTAACACAATGGCACCTTCCTACCGTCAACAGACCTATACCCGAATTAGGAGTTGATTTACATCAAGCTCTGACCCCATCTCAGTTGAGCCCCATCACTGCCTCTTCAAATAGAGTGACAAAAACTGCTGCTCAATTTAAAGCTTAAGGACTGGCTACTGGAGGGGACAATAGAATATCTGTGCATTGGAAGAGGCAGCTTCTGATGGCAGGTGGTGGCAGGTGTCCATGGTGAATAGTGAATATTTTCAATAATGCAGCACTAACCTCGCCCACAAATTAGTGCAAGGGACCAAGCATAGCAAGTGAACCCTAAACAGTCTAGGGAGGGGTCAGTAACCTACAGTTCTTCAGTTGTTCTGGACTATGACTCCCAAAGTCCCCGACCTTTGATTAAGATGGCAAGGGCTGATAGGTGTTGTAGTTCAAAACTTCTCGGGAGACAAAGGTTGCAGATACATGATGCAGTGGGTTTTAGGAGGGGTTCTTCCCACCCATGAAATTTGTGACCAGTCACCATCACGAAACAGGGGCATTTTACAACATTTTCTTGATTCCTGTGTTCACAATGCAGGCCAGCATTGCACTCGGATATAATGTTCATGAAGCTGTGCCAATATATGCGAGCATTGCCTCTGTAAATGACTTTCACGAAACTGCATCCACAATATATGTCAGCATTACAACTATATCCTTTTCAGGAAGTGCCCCTCAACAATATATGCCAACTTTGCAACTGTAAATCATTTTCATGATACTGTGCCCACAACATAAGACACCAGTCCCACTCCAAATCACTTTGATGCTGTAAACACAGTACATACCGCCATTTCCACTGTAAATACCTTACATGGCGACTCAATTCTCCAGCAAACATATAGCAGCATCCCACACGCACAAACACACACCAAATATTTCAAACTATGGAGTAATCTGAAAAATAAACACAGCATTGAAAATTAGCATCAGCATAGTTAATTTATTCCCATATGAGCCGTATTTAATAGTGCTGTTTACTTTAAAATGAAACACGCACACTCACATTAGTTCTGTTTTATTAAATTTGGTGCAAAAACAGGACTTGCATAGTTTGCATAAGAACTCCTGCAGAGAAGATACAGGGACATAAAATGATGACCCGGGATCACACAATTTAGTTGAGCAGTGAACTTGGGCTTTGAGCCCAGTCCAAAAGTTAGGGAGCTAACCATATATCTTCTTGGGTCTAGATGTTACAAAGGTGCTAATGTTTAGCGTGCAAGAATACTCAGTTTACTTGCAAAGCACACAAATCACAATAAAAATAACTTGACAAATATATGAACCCTTATAGAAACATGTAAAGCAATACGAGCCTAAAAGTAGCTTTCTTTCACACCTATCATGATTTGAAGACTAAAAACAGAATGCAAAGTCATGTGTGTCCTGTAAAATACTACCGCCCCTCACACTGCACACACAATGCACTGGCAAAACTCAATGAAAGCTACACTGGCCAATAGCTTGGTGAATCGATTGTCTTTTCAATATTGTGCCAAACCTACAGGACACAAGTACAAATCCTACTAGGGTGATTCCCCGTCCCCTCTCACCACCCCCCCTCAAAAGTTTCTATTCCCAGGAGACACAGTCAAAAGCTGGCTGGAAAACTCAAAGGTTAGGCAACTCTAAACAAGCATTTGTATTTACACACGCATGCGCGCCATTACACGTAACACTCATAGACAACAATGCATCCAAACACTTTATTTAAAACATATACTTACATTTACCTGCATGCCGTAATTTGCCAAGTATCCCCGAGCTTGAAAGCAGGATGGAACATATTCCCGCTCAGAGCAAAGAATCGCCTTGAGGTGACAACACTGTGCCTAGTTGCTTAGAAACCTTTGGGACAGCATGCAACAATCAGGAACTACGGGCACAGCTCAATTAGTTCACTGTGTGTGGGGCTGATCCAGGCTGTCAGGAACACTTAGGATGCAGAGATAACTGCGGTTCACTAGTATATGGATACTATAATTGAAAAGATAGCTGCAGATGCTGGCTCATTTAAGCTATTCCCCCGCCTAAATATACCAATACAGTAAATAGGGTGTGCCAGAATAACTTGTGTTCATCTAAATTGAAATGAGTGTGCTGCACTTAAATTGTATGTGTTTGGACACATTGTCCACAAAGTTCCTCCTCATATACTATTACAAGAATTCAAATTTGTCAACGTATGCAGTTTCAATGTTTATTCAATGTTTATTCTCAAAGTAAGTACACAAGGTGCTCTCCGTGACACGTGTTTCGACCTATGTGGTATTTGCCTGGGCAAACCATGGGCTGACATTTCCTCAGTACAATCCTATGGCACCATTATCCCTCCTCATTCAGAGTAGTCAATGTCTTATCCTCAGAGTCTTCAATATCTTCTATACCGTAATCTCAAAATGGATTCAAATACTATCAATTGTCATACTATCTGTGCGTGGCATTCCTTTAGACTCATCAGCCTATTATAGTATTCTCTTCAATACATTTGGATTTCCTGGTCATGAATACCCGGCCTTCATCCTGCACGCGCGTGCTTTCGCATGTGGGTGAATTTTAAAATGATCTAATGCCTTTGGGCTTTCGGAGCGTAATAAGTATATCCATAACATACTTAACCTAACATAACTATAATGTGCCTGTGTTATGACAGGATATTGCAGGATTACACTCAAAGAATACGCTGTCAGGCTGCCAGTATTCATCATGTTACTTCATTCTGATACCTTAGTTATCAGATCTCATCAGGTACATTTGGAAATTAGGAAGTACAGATAGGAACCCGCTGGCTCCCACCACCCAGGCTACATCTTTCAACTGCCTTGGGTGGAACATTCCAGACCTTCAGCTAACATTCCACAGATGACACAGATGACATCACACCTCTTGCAGGTAGAATACAGGGCACAGGAAGGAACATCAATCACAACAGCCTGCGACGTTCATCGTCACATGCTGGTACACACATTTTCAATGTCAGGTTAACAAGCCCAGAAGAAGTTCTCAGGGGACTTGTATTAGAGTTAAAGGGCAAGGGAGGCTGGTAGGCATGCACCCTGCTTGGAAAAAAGGTGATAAGGTGGTTCAGGCTCAAAATGTTACTCGGAAACCAATCTAACACAAATAATAAAATTAAATAAAAACATTCATATACAAAAATCATAAAACTCTCTGCTATCTACTAAAAACTGCTTCAATAAACTCCACCACATCCTGCAAAAAGACTGGGTCGTTAAAATGAAAAATCATGGACATAGCGTCCGTGGACGTCCTTATATTGTTTCTGATGAAGTGTGGCTGTAACCACTTTCCTCAGGTCCTGCATATTTTTACAGATTAAAATGTTGTGTGCCGCATCTTCACCACCACCTGTCCTACATGAGCATTTGATATTAATATCTAACCAGGGCATACATGCCTTTAAGGGCAGTACGTTTAGCCAAAGCATCAGCAAAATGCGCTTAGCCTTTTGCGCCTTTATTTTATTTATTATGTCTTTCAGACCCCGCCTGACAATCTGTACCATTTCAGGGATGGAAGGTTTTTAATGTGGCTCCTTGATCTATTGGCTTCAGGTTCCCTTGCTTTGTCTTTAAGTAGTGCCTTGCACTGCCCTTTTACCATACTTGAAATTGCTTTCATATCCGCAAGCCCCCACCTTTTTAATAGGGCGATCCCCTTCCTATACCACAGGTACTGATTTGAAGTCAAGGGACCCGATACTCTTGGAGCACACATACAACGTTGTGGTTTGCGCATCCGTCCAAATGGAGCTTCAAAAAGACTATGAGCCTGGATGTCTGTTAGGGAGAATTTTCCAGAATGGCTCATTTCCCTTACCTTTTGAGTCCCTCAGCAGCTTTGCTGGATTTCTAGGCTTTAATTTGTTTACCTGGTAAGAGTGTGAGCCTTTTTTCCCACTCTTTCATGTATTTTGCTGTGTGTTTGACTTTTTGTGTTCATGGATATGGAGTCTCATCAATTCCATAGGCATCATCTTTTTACTGTGTCACACAGAACCTTCAGTGCAGTGCCACAGGATTGTCTTTTTCAGACTGCCCACTTTAAACTCAATTTTCCGGGAAGGACTTCTGTCTCTGAGAACATGTAAAGTTGCCATTAACTTTATTAGTCTTTTTTAAATTCTCAGACCCAGCACACACTATCTTACAATAGAATGCTGGAGGGGTTAATACTCATACCCTTTTGTCTGACTCTCTTGGAACATTAGTATGTTCCCCTTTCTCTAAGATTTGGCTGGTGGCAGTGGTACCTGCCCTTTTTATTTTACCGCGGACTATGAAAATAGCCTTGGTACTGTTAGAGGATATGGTGGTAGCCTCAAACTGAAACCCGGTAATCCACTTTTATTTTAACTTGGTTCTGTTTGGGATTTTTGCCATTTCTTTTTGAAAAGGTCCTTCTCATCTTTTACTCTGCGCCAAACCAGGTTTGGTTCCTTTGTTTGCTGTCCTTGGACGGGCTTCTGCACAAAAGCCCTCCTTAGGCGCCTGAATGTCTCAGGGGGACAGGATGTGATGGAGGAGTTTGAGAATACCTGCACAGGGTCTCCTTGGAGACCCATGTCACACTCTGTGTGATTGGCTGTGGTGACTGTCCCGCCAAGACAGCCACCCTGCTGAGTGATTGACAGCTAGGATGGTGTGAATGGGGGAAAACTGCTTAAAAGGCAGGCCTCTGGGACTGGAAGGCAGAGTCACCATTGTAATGAGAGAAACGAAGGAAGCTGAAAGAAGGAGACTGCTGCAACAACTGGAAACCCTGGTGAAGCCCTGCTGCCGGTCCGAATTGCCTGAAACTTCAAACGACAAAGAAGACCTTCTAGGAGACTTCTTCCCTTGAGCCTGGTGGAACCAACCAGCTCACAAAGCCCCTGGACCTCCTCTCCAGACTGGTTAAATTTGCTGTGCCGTGCTGCAGGAAACCAGATAGCCAGGGGGAGAGAGTCCTTTCGTGCTTTTAAGGCGTGCACCTTTTATTTGTCGCTTTGCTCTGCTGTTGGCCTTTTCCTTGGGCAGTACAGGAACCTCCAGACGCCCTCCTTCGTGTCACCTCGACTGAAGCTCCCGGAACAGCGATACTGCAGGAACTGCCAGGAACAACTGCCTCAGCAAGAGCCTTCTTCATCTTTAAGGTACTGTGCGAAACTCGGCCATTCTTTCCGTCCGGCCGCGGTGAAAGTGTTTGAAATCTTTTGCCTCTGCAAAGGCTCATCCTTCTCTTCCTTTTCATATAACTTTTCTTCCAACCAACTTCGTTTTGAACTCTTGGCAAAGACTTAACCGCAAACTACTTTGAACTGTGTGATCCTCTGCAAAGACTCTGAACCATTGACTTTGGCCCAGGCCTATTAATTTGAATCCTATTTGTAGTAGCCTTTTCTAGATTGCCCTGCCTATAACTTGTTGGTGCTATTGATATTGAATAACCTTGTCTTTCCTCCCTTTTAAATTGCTGGAGTGCCATTTTGCTCACACTTCATTTTGAGCTTAGCTTGTCCAGAATTGATTGGGTGTTGTGTAGTATATTAAGATTGTGATTTTCTGCTGCTTTGTCATAGTGAACTGTTTTACAACTAATGGTGTAAATAAATGTATATTCTTTTACTCAGAAACCTTGACTCAGTGTTTGTTTGAACCATAGTGATTGCTGTCCTTTGTGTAAACTCTGATACTGCTCACTTTACTCTTGAGATAAGTCTGGCTGCTCAGCCATCGCTATCACTTTACTGTGTAGTACAGGCTTGTACCAAAGGTGAAATTGTACTTGCACATGTAGTCTTAATTGTATGTAGTGTTTCCAAAGAGTACTGCATATGATTCTGCCTAACACCGGTTTACAGCGGTGGGATAAAGTATAGTGATTACACTTAGAGTGCTGCTATTACCTTGGCTCAACTAACCACAAGGCTAAACACAAATCATGTCTGATATGGAAAGCTACAGTCCAGAGACCCTCCTTACTTACACTGTTGATCATTTGAAAAATCTGTGTAGAGATAGGAATCTCTCTGTTAAAGGCAAAAAGTCTGCATTAATTGAAAAGTTGTTGGAATACCAAAGTCTGGAGAGTGGGTCTGAAATACCTACCCCTACAGCAAATGTGGAAAATGATGAGGATGATAATGTTTCTAATAATAGGGATGAGTTAGCTGAGGCAGAAGAGTCTAAAAATATAGGCCCTGTTGCTCCTGTACCTGCTCAGAAACCTCAACCTTTGTCCACTGGGACCCCATCAGGTCCTACACTCAGTCCTGAATTAATTGCTCTAGAAAAGATGAGGCTTGAATTGGAATTCAAATGTATTAATGCTCAATCTGAACAAAAGCATCAAGAACTGAAACATAGAGAAATGGAGTTGAATCATGCCTTAGAAATGAAAAGGTTGTCTATTGAAAATGCTTCTCTCCCAGAGTCTTCTAGGTCTTCCAGTCCTAAGAGGCCTATCATGCCTAAAGAAATTGTGAGTATGTATGAGGTTAAGCTTGATATTTTGGATTGGCTGGCAATGTTTGAATATAACCATGGGGTTCAAAACCTCACAGGGAATCAGTTGCTTCCCTGGCTTTATTCTAAGCTCCCCCTGTTGCAGCTGACGTGGTAATGGAGTTGGGGGAGGTGGATAGGATGAATTATGAGTGTGTGAAGCTAGCTTTGATAGCTAGATTTGGGAAGACCCCTTCCCAGTACCTTAAGAGGTTTAGGACCCTCAAAAAGCATGATGGTACCCCTTGGGCTACATGGGTGTGTGAATGTTTGAAGAGCTTAGATGGTTGGGTTAAGGGTTACAGAGTTAACACTTATGAAGGTATGAGATATCTTGTTATGTTGGAGTCAATATATGATGCCTGCTCTCCTGAGCTCAGACAGAACTTGACTGATTCTAAGGAAATAGATCCAAAGAGGTTAGCTAAGGCCACTGACTTGTGGGTTGCCAAAGGGGCTACTCACGAGGATTCTGGGGCAACTCAGAAGAAGGATGGGGGAAAGCAGCCAAAGAAAGATAACAAGGAGAATTCTAATACCTCCAATCCAAAAGAGGGCCCCAAACAACCACATAAGGGTAAGCCGCAAGGGAAACCGAATCAGGCTAGTGCACCATCTGGACCCAAACCAGATGGAGGTCAGAACGAACCCCCATCCATCAAAACATTTGGGAAGTGTTATGTTTGTGGGTCAAATGACCATGTGAAAGGGGACCCCAGATGTAAGGGTAAACCTTTAGGGGTCCACACTGTCTCCTTAGCCTTCTCCCTAGAGGAAGAAGTACCTATGGCAAGTGGAAACTTTCACCTACTGGCTGATGAATCCATGAGAGTCTCAGCCAGTGTTTCTTTAGTGTCCCTGGGTTTGTGGGAACAACAGAATTTAGATGTCTATAATTCCATCCCAGATAATACTAAAGAGTATTATAAAGATGGTGTTCTTGTGAATGGCCAGGAGACTGCCAGTAGAGACACTGGAGCCAGCATAACTGTGGTTGATGAATAATTTTCCAAGGGAGAGGGTGTTGCTAAGGCACCCACATTCCTAACCAAGTTAGCTGGAGGCCCGTGCAAATGCTTCCCCAGTTACCAGCTCTCATACTGTGCAATGATATGACTATCAAGATACCTGTTAGTGTGCAGAGTGAAGTGCCTGTGAGAGTTCTGTTGGGTAATGACCTTAAAACTCTTGGAGTTTTGTCAAGTACCCCCAGGCCTCCCAAAAAGAGGAAACAGGAGCAGACTAGGCCTGCAAGAGGGAGGACCTTATGAGGCTCTCCAGATGAGTTGATAGATGAAACTATCACTACCAGTCCACAAGACTTACTAACTGCTAATTAAAAGAAGAAAGAGGCAAAGGGTAAACCTAAGACCTCCAATAAATCTGCAGATAGCACCCCTGTGCTACCAACCTGGACATCCCCCAGATTGTCCAAAGTCACACCTGTGACTCCTCCACCAGCTGAGGCTGAGTGTGAGGTACAGCCCTGTGCGGTTGATCCAGCTACTGAAGAATCAGATCTGGAAGAAGACCTTATTCTAGTTGGAGATCCAGACCCTGCTGACCTTCCTGAGCTGCAGTCTTTACTGGCAGAAGGTGGACCCAACAGGGCAGACTTCAGCAGAGGACAAAGAGAGTGTCCTACTCTTGAAGGTCTCTGCACAGGCAGCTTCTCAGCTTCATGGGCAAGAGCCTGGGAAGCATAGGTTGTATTGGGAAGATGGCCTCTTCTACAGTGAACCGACAGAGTTTATCACTAGGGACTGCAAAAGACTTGTAGTGCCCCTAGAAAATAAGCTCCATTTCCTACAGTTGGCCCATGAGATACCTTTGGCTGGTCACTTGAGTTTCAAAAAGACCAAGGAGAGGCTCTCTTTATACTTCTACTGGACTAAGATGGGTTCAGAAGTTGACAAATTCTGTAGGAGCTGTCACCCTTGCCAAACCTCTGGCAAGAGTGGAACCAAGAATGTGGCACCATTGGTGCCTCTCCCAGTGGTGGGAGTTCCTTTTGAGAGGGTGGGAATCAACATTGTTGGTCCCCTTGACCCTCCCACATCTTCAGGAAACAGGTTTATCCTGGTCGTAGTAGACCATGCTACTAGATATCATGAAGCGATACCTATGAGAACTGTTACAGCTCAGGCTGCGGCTAAGGCTCTACTTGGTATTTTTACCAGAGTAGGGTTTCCTAAGGAAGTGATATCCGACAGGGGGTCCAATTTTATGTCCCACTACATGCAAGCCATGTGGAAAAACTGTGGTGTCACAAGTTCTCCTGAGCATACCATCCACAAACAAATGGACTGGTGTAGAGGTTTAATCACACAATGAAGAGCATGTTAGGTGCTTTAGAAGAACCCCTTAAAAGAAAGTGGGACCTTCTACTGCCATGCCTTCTCTTTGCTTATAGAGAAGTCCATCAGGAGGGAGTTGGATATAGTCCCTTTGAACCTCTCTATGACCATCCAGTCAGAGCTCCTTTGACCCTGATTAAGGAGGGATTGGAGAGTGCTCCTTCCCCCAAGCCAGTCAGAGTGACTGACTATGTGATAGGTCTCCGGAGGAGAATGTCACACATGATGGCAGAAGCTAGTGATAACTTGAAAGCAGGTCAGGCTCTGGTCAAACATTGGCATGACCAGAAGGCCAGCATGGTTGAATTCATTCAAGACCAGCTTGTTCTAGTTATGGTGCCAACAAGGCAGAGGGCCTTGCAGAACAAGTGGATAGGACCCTTGAAGGTTGTGGGAAAACTTGGAGAGGTGAACTATCTGGTGGACTTAGGCAATCCTAAGGAGGCTCCCAGAGTCTTTCACACCAACCGTTTGAAGGCATATGTCTCTAGGCCAGAAGTGGGAGCTTTGCTTCTAGCTTCAGCTCAAGAGGAGGAGGAGAGTGAACCTCTTCCTGACCTACTCAGAGGCCAACCTTTAGATGAGAAAATAGAGGAGTTAATCTCTCTTCTAATCTCACTTCTGAGCAAGAAGAGGAGTGCAAGTTACTGTTGAATCAGTTTACCTCCCTGTTCTCACTGTCACGAGGCTTGACCACATGGGGCCAGCAGGATATCCTCACTGGTGACTGTTTACCTTTTAAAATCAGGGGTTACAGAATGTCAGACCATGTAAGGACCCGCATAAAGGAGGAGGTCAACAAAATGCTTGATTTCGAGGTTATAGAGCCATCTACAAGTCCATGGTCGAGTTCAGTTGTTCTAATATGAAAGGCAGGATCCAAGGAATTGAGATTCTGTGTGGACTCTAGAGCTCTAAATGCAGTCACAAAGACTGATGCCCACCCTTTACCAAGGACAGATGAACTGGTGGATAAACATGGTGCAGCCAAATACCTCAGTACATTTGATCTCACTTCAGGCTATTGGCAAATAGCTCTGACAGACCATGCCAAGGAGAAAACTGCATTCTCAACACAAGCAGGCCTATACAAGTTTAAGGCTATGCCTTTTGGATTAAAGAATGCCCCTGCTACATTCCAAAGGATGGTTAATCAAGTTCTGAATGGGATGCAGGACTTCTGCATGGCATACTTGGATGACATTGCAGTGTTCAGCCCTACATGGAAGGAACATGTTGACCACTTAGGATATGTTTTGCAGGCTCTTGAACAGGCCCATCTGACCATAAAGGCAAGTAAATGTCAAATTGGTCAGACCAAAGTGATCTACCTCGGACATGAGGTAGGAGGAGGTGAAATCAGGCCATTGCCTAGTAAAGTACAAGCTGTACAAAGCTGGGCCATCCCTACTACTCAAACCGAGGTGAGAGCCTTCCTATGTCTCACTGGGTACTATAGGAACTTCATAGAGAACTGTGGGACCATAGCATCTCCCTTGAATGTGATCTCCTCTCCAAAATGTCCTAATAAGGTCAGATGGAATGAGGAGTGCACTCAAGCATTTGAAGGCCTAAAAACAGCCCTTTGTCAAGCTCCTGTTCTAAGAGCTCTGTATTATAACCAAACCTTCATTGTGCAAACAGATGCATCAAATACAGGTATAGGTGCTGTCCTTAGTCAACTGGATGAGAAAGGTAGGGAGCACCCCATTTGCTTCATCAGCAGGAAGCTGAAGGAACCAGAAACAAGGTAGGCAACCATTGAACGTGAGTGCTTTGCTATTGAGTGGTCTCTGAAGAAGTTTAGACCATACTTGTATGGATCTACTTTTGTGATTCAGACTGACCACTAACCCTTGAGATGGAAGTGAAAGAGGAAAACCCAAAACTGCTGAGATGGTCAATCAGCCCGCAAGGGTTTGATTTTACCATTGAACAAAGGTCACAATGTCACCACCAAAATGCTGATGTCTTTCTAGGATGTTTGACTGACTAGCGTAAAGAGATTAATCCAGGAGTGGATTAAATCCTCCTTTCCCTTAGTCTGGGTGGGGGGGGGGGGGCGAGTGTTAGGAGAATACTCCAGAATGGCTAATTTCCCTTACCTTTTGAGTCCCTCAGCAGCTTTGCTGGATTTCTAGGGTTTAATGTTTTCACCTGGTAAGAGTGTGAGCCTTTTCTCCCACTCTTTCATGTATTTTGCTGTGTATTTGACTTTTTGTGTTCATGGATTTGGAGTCTCACCAACTCAATAAGCATCATCTTTAGGCATCAGCCGCAGGGTAGTCTTTTTCAGACTGCCCACTTTAAACTCGATTTTCCACGACGGACTACTGTCTCCCAGAACATGTAAAGTTGCCATTGACATTATTGGTCTTTTTAACTTCTCAGACCCAGCACACACTATCTTACAATAGAGTGCTGGAGGGGTTAATATTTATCCTCTTTTGTCTGACTCTCTTGGAATATTAGTATGTTTCCCTTTCTCTAAGATTTGGCTGGTGGCAGTGGCATCTACCCTTTTTATTTTAGCGTGGACTATGAAAATAACCTTGGTACTGTTAGAGGCTATGGTGGTAGCATCAAACTCAAACCCGGTAATCCTCTTTTATTTTAACTTGGTTCAGTTTTATTTTTTTTTGCCATTTCTTTTTGTAAAGGACCTTCTTGTGTTTTACTCTGTGCGCCAAACCAGGTTTTGTTCCTTTGTTCGCCATCCTTTGGCGGGCCTATGCACAGAAGCCCTCCGTAGGTGCCTGAATGTCTGAGGGGGACAGGATGTGAGGGAGGAGTTTGAGACTCCCTGCACAGGGTCTCATTGGAGACCCATGTCGCACTCTGTGTGATTGGCTGTGGTGACTGTCCTGCCAGGACAGCCACCCTGATGAGTGATTGACAGCTAGGCTGGTGTGAATGGGGGAAAACTGCTTTAAAGGCAGGCCTCTGGGACTGCAAGGCAGAGTCACCACGGGAACGAGACGACCGAAGGAAGCTAAGGGAAGGAGACTGCTGCAACAACTGTAAACCCCTTTGAAGCCCTGCTGCAGGTCTGAATTGCCTGAAACTTCAAACAAACCTTCTAGGAGACTTCTTCCCTTGAGCCTGGTGGGACCAACCAGCTCACAAAGCCCCTAGACCTCCTCTCCAGACTGGTCGAATTTGCTGTGCCGTGCTGCAGGAAACTGGATAGCCAGTGGGAGAGAGTCTTTTCGTGCTTTTAAGGCGTGCACCTTTTATTTGTCGCTTTGCTCTGCTGTTGGCCTCTTCCCTGGGCAATGCAGGAACCTCCAGACGTCCTCCTTCATGTCACCTCGACTGAAACTCCTGGAACAGCGATACTGCAGGAACTGCCAGGAACAACTGCCTCAGCTAGAGCCTTCTTCATCTTTAAGGTGCTGTGCGAAACTTGGCCGTTCTTTCCGTCCGGCCGTGTGAAAATGTTTGTTGAAATTTTTCACCTCTGTGAAGGCTCGTCCTTCTCTTCCTTTTCATATAACTTCTCTTCCGACCAACTTCGTTTAGAACTCTTGGCAAAGACTTAACCGCAAACTACTTTGAACTGTGTGATCGTCTGCAAAAACTCTGAACCATTGACTTTCACCCAGGCCTATTGATTTGAATCCTAGTTGTAGTAGCCTTTTCTAGATTGCCCTGCCTATAACTTGTTGGTGCTATTGATTTTGAATAACCTTGTCTTTCCTCCCTTTTAAATTGCTGGAGTGCCATTTTACTCACACATCATTTTGAGCTTAACTTGTCCAGAATTGATTGGGTGTTGTGTAGTATATTAAGATTGTGACTTTCTGCCGCTTTATCATAGTGAACTGTTTTACAACTAATGGTGTAAATAAATGTATATTCTTTTACTCAGAAACCTTGACTCAGTGTTTGTTTGAATCATAGTGATTTCTTTCCTTTGTGTAAACTCTGATACTGCTCACTTTACTCTTGAGATAAGTCTGGCTGCTCAGCCATCACTACCACTTTACTGTGTAGTACAGGCTTGTACCAAAGGTGAAATTGTACTTGCACTTGTAGTCTTAATTATATGTAGTGTTCCCAAAGGGTACGACATATGATTCTGCCTAACACTGTGCACTATGGATGGTGGTTCTTGACTGTGCGTAAGCAGGCGGACAGGATTATTTTAGCATGGATGTGCATTATTAGATGAATATTTGTGAAACAATGATTGAAATGTATTGTCTTGTAAAAGTCTAAAGCATTAACCAGTTGGGTTAACTGCCTCCTTTAGGAGGTTTTGGATCCCACCTGGGTGTAAATTATTTTGGGATTATACTCCCTTTTGAGTGCAGCATTGGGTTACCGGCTCGCAGCGACCGGTGTTTGTCTTTTTTTCTATAATTGTGGATCTCGAGTGGCTTCGTGATTTTCCCAGCTGCATCTGAAGTGCAACTAACTAATCTATATACATTATTAAGGAGTTCTCCACTTCATATTTACCTTACAAAAATCTGACTTTTTTGTAGTGCCTACCATCTCACAATATGTCTATTTATCCCCAAGGTCAGCCTCAGAGCATCGCCAGAAGTGGAGGGCGGGAGACTTTTCACCCTTCATAGGAAAATATTCTGTCTAACTTCCAGGCAGCTACTGCGCACATACATCCAAATGTTGCTGCCATACCGTACTGAGGCTTGGGTTTTGCTCTATGGCACTTTACAGGACATATCAAGCCTTCAACCCCCATACTGCTGGCAGAATCATGCAAGCCCCCGAATCCCAGCGCTGAGCTCTTATTCGCCTACATTATAGGCAGATGCCAGCTACCGATGCTGGAGAAACCCATGCCAAATAATAAAAATGGTGAACTAACTCTAGTTTCTTATTCTCATACACCCAGCTATATCTTGATCCCCTTTTGCCGAACACCATGATTTTCAGTTTCAGCAGGTGCTTGGTCAAAAATTGCTCCATAAACCCAAAGCCTTTTGCAGCCCGCCTCGAATCAGCTCCATAAGGACCATGTCATCTAGACATTTATTCTATGTCAAGATGGAGGCGAGCATTAAGCTTCATCTTCTTTATTTTATACTCTCAAGCAGTTTCAGCAAATATAAACTTTGTAAAACTTTCATTTAAAAATGTAACTTTTTTTTTTTCAAATAAACTTCAAGTCCCATCAATCCTGTAGTCCCATAGTCTCTGGCCATGTGACCTAGTCCTTCCTGCTCCTCTGTCCTTCCTCTTCTTTTCCTGCTCTCCAAGAGATAAGTAACCATTTCATATGCTCCGTGACATGGTGTATTAGTTTGAGTGATTCAGCGTGACTATTTGTAATTGTACATTTCTGTTATATCATAGAAGCGCGGGCGCGGCGCAGCGTTACATTTCTATGGTGGAATTAGAGATTTGAATGTGAGGATTCTGCGGCCCTGTGCCGCACTATTGGCACCTCAGGGGCCTGCAGACTCCTCTCGCAATATTTCGTGGAGCTCCGCAGCGCTGTCTTCGCGCTTGGAGCGAATGATCCCCCACCCGTGGGGAGGCGGGCCAAGCACGAGCGGGGAAACCCTGGGTTTCCTCCCGCTCGCATGTCAGCTACAGCGCGAGTGGGAACTTCTCCGCGCGCAACATAACCTGTGAGCTCCAGCCCCCGCCCTTGGGGGAGCGGAGACAACGACCGAGCACGACGCGCGTGCAGAGGGAATCCCTCAATTGAATTAGAGCATTACGCTCGTGTAAGAGGTGCCCCCACCCTTGTGTAGGCGGGGCCTAACACGGAAAGCTCTGTGTGGGGAGGGACTTCGAAGCAAAGACATCGATCGCTTCGCTACGGAGCAGTAATAAGCAGAGGCCAGTCTGCCTCCAGTCCCTTGCTGTTTTTGACCGTGTGTTTTCACTACGAGGAGCTGCACGACGTGTTCAGTCCTCTTTCTACTGGCAGTGGTGTTGTGTTTAAAAACACTCCCAGAGCGCGGAGCGCGGCGCGGAGTCCGGAGCAGAGTCCAGTCTGCCTCCAGTCCGCCTTCATCGCTGAAGAATCGCTGAAGAAGCCATTGACAACGCGAAGTGCAGGAAATTGCATCCTTGGAGTACTGGTACCGGTAAGAATAAAACATGGTTACTGACTTACGGCCCCAGACATGGCAAACAACTTTAAACGCCCGAATTCGAGGCGAGGCTTCATTTACAGGCAAATCAGCGATACCAGTACAGAGCGTGACTGCGAACATTCCCCTTCCTTTTCCAGTCCTTCCCATTCACTCCCTGCCCACCCTGCTTCCTTGTCCGCTCCCGCTCCCTGTGTCCCTTTGCCGCTGGCAGCCCATGCATCTCCTTTCCTTCCTCTCCTCCCCCTCCCTTTGCCTAGTTCAAAACGCGGCAGCAAGTCCGTGTCGCAGCCCTCGACGATCCCATGAGGTGGACGGCAGTGTTACTGCTCTATCAGCGCCTCATTCTGCTGTAGATTCAGCAAAGGTGTGCCCGGCCGAGGCGACGGTGGTGACCCAAACAATGCATGCTAAAAGGGATGAAAAGGTGCATGCTCACTTTTTTGACCCGACAACTGTCGGGACCGAAATAACAGGAAATGCAGACACAAAGAAAGTGAGCTCGCCGTTTGAACGACACGTGACATCTGCCGTGTCAGCTACGGTATCGGTCATCCAAAGTCAGTTGCAGTCTCAGGCACATAGAAAAGAATATGAGAAAAGCGATCAAAGCGTGATGCCTGACTGCGCGACTCATGGCCATCACCCCAATGTGTCCATCAACAACTGTAGCAAAATCGTAGAAGTGGCAAACTCACATACAAGCCAATCCGTAGCTGTTCCACCTTTAGTGGCTTCAATAGCAAACAGTCTTCACCCATCTGAATCAACCGCGATGGTTGAAATCGACACTGCTTCCTTTTTATCACCGTTTGATGTAACGGACACGGAACTGATGGCCCTAAAACTACCTAATGGATCTGGAAATCAAACAAACTTTTCGTTTGTCCCGCCCCAAAATGGCGATACATTATGCGATCTTTCAGGAAGCAGAATTGATGATGGGAACTCAGCTCCTTAATGTGAGTCAGAGGTACAACAAAGAGCCACTTTACATCCGTTGGCAACTGATGCACTTATGACTTCCTTGCCACCCCTGCCTGCGTCCAACCATAAAAAAAGCTTAGGAATGGACCTAGCAGGGCGTGAAGCACGGCTGACTGAGAGGCTGACAGCAGATTACCAAGCTGTAAAAAACAATTTTATACACAGTTTTTCCACTGCTCCTCAAAGTGTAGCATTTTTAAAAGAAAAGTGTATGCTAAACAACGAGAAAGGAGTGAAGTGTGCTCAAACAACAAATGAGCTACTCAAATCTCAGACAAGCACACCCTATCAAAAAGATGCTCAGAGTACCCAAACAACGGGTAGCACCTTAATAAGAAATGCACAATCGAGCACTCTAAAAGAGCCAATTGAGAATATGCATTTCCATTGCAGCAATAAAGTAGGAAATCAAACCTTACGAAATGACCGGTGCTCCGGCAAAAATGATGATGCGTTGTCTCCGGAACCCGAGTCAACTACCTATAGCAAAGAAAATCTATCAGTTGCAGCTGGAATTCAAATTCATAATAACGTTTTGGCGGCAACATCACTTGCCTTGATCCCGTTCATCAAACTCTTTGAATCATTAAACAAGACTGTCAAGGATCAAAATGCCCTGCTGCACAATCTAACAAACAAAGTCTCGTCATTAGAGGAAAACAACACTCATTTGATGTCCAGAGTTGAACGTGAAGCGGAGATTTCATTTCAATGGCAAAGCTGACTCGGAGACTTGGCTTCGAAGGACCACACAGACAAAAATGACCAAATGGA
The DNA here is from genome assembly GCF_040938575.1 of Ambystoma mexicanum. NCBI lineage: Eukaryota > Metazoa > Chordata > Amphibia > Caudata > Ambystomatidae > Ambystoma > Ambystoma mexicanum. Next base: position 685,781,448 of record NC_090928.1, read on the forward strand.
GGCGATTCTAGAAATAATGAAGTGGTGTCGCCACTCGTTTTCCTGGAGTAAGGTTGACCTTGAATGTCCACCTAGGGAGAGACTCCCACATCGCCAAGAGAGTACAAATCTTAATTCAAAGCAACATGCAAACCAATGTGGTGGGACTAAAATCTCTACACGCAGTATCAACACCATAAAAAGCTCTGACATACCACAACTTGATAAAGTGAATACTGAACCTATTGTGTCTGCTGATTGTCTAATGAGCTCCATACTAGATGATCAAGCTGGTAATACTCTCCCAAACGTGCCACAAGAGAGATCGGGCGTAGCCCCACCAAATACCAACTCATCTGAGGCCGTTGTAGTGGAAGCCCATCATGCTCCTGTACCGCCCGTCAAAGGAACTGTGACCTCGTTTGATATTTTCACAGGGGCAGCAAAACTGTTTGTTCCCTCGCTGCCATCCAAAACAAGTGAAAAATCCACAAAAGCGCCAGCCAAAAAATAAACAGTAAACAAGCGGCAAAATAAAACAAGTATCGCTAGAAATAAAACAAAACAGTTTGTGAGGAATCTCTCTACACCTCAAAAGCTAGGTCTTTTTTCACGCAATCAACCAAATGCTCAACATGAGGAGCATGAAGGTGTACCTCCAAGAAATCTGCTGTCGAAAGATATTCCAAAAACAAACGTGGTGGCTCCATCCAATCCGAATAAGAGACGACGATTTGAATCCGATTCTGGTTCAAAGATATCTGAGCAAAGTGTTACCGATTTATGTGATCTGTCCACTTACTCAGTGGAATCAGACGAATGGCAGCAGGCTGAAAAAATAGACGAAAGCTCTCGTCCTACTACAAAAATTCCTCAAGAGCAGAGAAAAATGCAGCAGGCTCAAAGTGACAAGGACGATATAACAAATAAGGCCACATGAGAGCCAATCAAAAGGACGACAATGTTGTCACACAACAAAAAAAATTGACCTCCATTAAATTGAACCCTAAAATGACGGCCGCGCAATGGCAAAAACAAAGGAACTTTAAGGAACCTGTGTCTGTGAAACCTGCACGAGAACAAAAACTCTGGAGAATACGACTAGAGAATATTTTCTCGGACGCAAACGAAGTCTATTTAAATAGCAGAAATGTGATGCGTCTTCTACACACATTTCCTTCTCTAAGAACGATAACATCTAATGACATAGCCATTGTGGAATATATCAATGAAGATTCTCCCTCGACATGGTTTATCTCCACATTACCTCTCAGGCAGTGGAAAACACCTTGGTAGCAGCAAAAGATGAGCTGATGTCATATGGTTTCGACCTGACAATTGAAGCAAAATACCAGAGAGAAGGAAATGAAAAAGTTATGTCAGCTGATCAAGAGCAGACCCATGAACGTCGTGAAGCCTTAAGGAAACAATTTAACATCAAAGAAAGACCAGTGAGAAACCAAAATACCCTGCCAAATCTGTCACTCAGAACCACCTAAATAGAACCTAGCCATTGCCAGACAAAAAGGAGGAGGAAAATAGCTTGATATCATGGAACACTAGAGGCTTTAGTCATTTGTTCCAAAATCTGGAGATCTCTCTGGAAAATAACTTTGCAGTTTGTCTTCAGGAAACGTGGCTGCGGGAGGTGCCATCCAGAGATGGCTATTCAATTTTACTAAATCCGGCCGGGAAAAATCAGTTTGGCCGACCATTCTCTGGTCTACTGACGATGATAAATAACGCCTCGGGATGGGAGATCATAAAATCGTTTTCTCCCAATTTGTTTGTTCAAGGAACACTTCTTCTAAACAGTCGTCAACCTAGTTCAACATTTAAACATCTACTACTTCTCAACACCTATTGGAACACAGCCATGATTTCTTCATCGCATTTCATTCAATCGGTAACAAAACTGATTGACGACAACATGGAATTGAGGGCCGATCTACAGGTGATGGTATGCGGAGACTTGAATTTCTCGTGGTTCGACGACAATCTGAAAACAAAAAAATACAAGAACCGCGTCCACTCTATTTGTCGAGGATATCAATTCCAATCAGCCATGATTGCCAGAAACTCTTATATGCTCAATGGCCAAACAAAAGGAGACTGTCCTCCGAATTTTACATGGCAGCGTGACGGATTTGAAAAAATTATTGATTATTTCTGGGCATCAAACACCATGCTAAATGAGATTCTAGAATTTAAGGTCCTGAAATCATCAAATAGCGACCACAATCCACTTAAACTGTCTCTAAAGGCGTATATACCAAGAAATGCTGAGCTTTTCAATCACCAATCGAGGTAAATCAAAGAGGAAATCGACTAAAAATAAACATCAAGCAACTGAGGAGTCTAAATGAAATGATAGCCTCAGATGAGATAGCGGCATGCGATAAATTAAATTACACAGCTCTGTTGGTAGACTTTCAAATAAAACACAAGCATCCAAACAGTTGCTCGTATATAAAAAAATATGAATTTAGTCCATTGGTGTCCCTAAAAAAAAAACAACTGCAACGAGATCTGAGAAAACTAAAAAAAAGGTCTGATTCAAATAAATTGACGCTTATGAAACAGCTAAAGGCGAGATATCGAAACTGGCTGAAATGCTTCACAACGACGAGAGACCAGGAAAGAGGAGAACGTATCCTGAAGCTTATGATCTGTCATAAGACAAAAGACATATGGAATATTATAAATAACAAAACAATATTCCAGCAAGCTAAAACTCATCATGTTATCTCAAAGGACAGTTGGGAACAACACTTTGCCAAAGTTTTTGGAAGCAATGTAAATCAGCCGAAAGAAGAAATGCTTGAAATGGGCCAGGTAGTCGAATCGCAAGAAGATATATCAACAGCAATTAGACATCTAAAAAACTCTCGAGCGGCCGGACCTGATGGCCTTTCCAATGTTACATTAAAAGCAAACAACGAGCATTGGACAATCTTTATATACCATCTATTCCAAGTGATAGCCAATACAAAGATGATACCTAAATCTTGGAACTCAGCCATCATAGGGCCTATCTTCAAAAAGGGTAGCCGCAACGATCCGGTGAATTACCAACCAATCGCCCTTTTGGATATCTTGGGTAAGATATTCGTGACCTTTTTACAACAGAAGCTATCAAAGTGGGCTACCAACTCAGGTCACTTCGATATACGTCAGACAGGCTTTACCAAAGATGTGGGGACAGAAGTGAACCTAACGATACTGAACCTGCTGAAACTAAAAGCCTTACAACAAGGTAAAAATCTTTTCATTGCTTTCATTGATATGAAACAAGCGTTCGATTCCCTAAATAGATCGAAATTGTGGAACAAATTGACAACCTGGTCGTGTCCGCCTGAAATACTGCAGCTCATAATGGCTCTGTACAAAGAAACCTCAATCAGGATACGAATCAATGAAGCAGGTGAGCTGACAGAGAAAATATACACAAATAAAGGACTAAAGCAGGGTTGCCCGTTGGCTGCCCTGCTATTCAAACTATTTATATCTGACATATCTGAAGCTTTTCCTCAGACTCGCTGTTTTCCGCCAAAGATTCGTAATAATATTATCAGTTGGACAATATACGCAGATGACATTGTCCTAATAGACGAAACACCAATTGGCCTGCAGAGACTTCTATCTGCATTGGAAAAATACCTAAGTGACAAATCGCTGCAAATAAATGTAGAGAATACCAAGATTATGTCGATTGTAATTCCACTAAATGATTAACCAAGAACTTCAGATGGAATATCGATGAAGTACAACTCCAACACACACCAACTATTCGCTACCTAGGCATTGTGTATAACACCTCAATTAGAGAACATGACTGGCTCTGTGATCTCAAACAACGTACATTGACCTTCGCATTGCAAGGAGCAAAACTTCATGCTGAATATGGAAAATTTACATTAAAACCAGTATTAACCTTTTACACACAAAAGGTGATCCCTTCAATTACATTTGGAGCAGAGGCTGGTTGGAACCTGGACTACCATCTGTGGCCAACAGAAGGGATTTTCTGGAGACGTATTCTTAAACTGCCAAAGGGCGTTACAATGATCGCCATAAAATACGAACTTGGAATTGAATCACTGCACAACATAGTTGTCTGGAAATCGTTGGCCATGCTACAGAAGATGTCACTAAAGGTTCAGGCTCCAGCCTATCAAATCTTCTCAAACATGGCCCAACAGCAACATTGCAGTATTATGCTAAACTGGTCCAGCGGTTTAAAAACGATTCTTGATTCGGCAGATATAAAGTGGGAAACACTGATATCAACGCCCCAAATTGCGAAACAGAGACTAAGGAAGTGGAACTGGATCCAGAATTTAGAACATAGAAACCTACTTTCTTCATCAATTGATCTAGGTCCTTTATCAAACTGTTTGGATTGTCTACCTAGATATCTTCAAAAATTTCCATCAAGAAAATATCGTAATCGATTCTTGAGATTGCGTCTGAATGCTCATACAACAAAAGAGATTCAATGGAGACGAAGAGCTGGCAACATTAAGAACAATCTCTGTAGGTTTTGTGGAAATTCAGTGGAATCGGTAAAACATCTGATCACTGAGTGCCCCAAAGGCACGCAGCAACGATCACGCCATCTTGGTTCCTTTGCTCCAGTTAATGAAGACATGGACAAATGGTGGTTTTGGATACTATCTGGAACAAATGTGCCGCTTACATGTGCAGTATGCGAATTTGTAGAAAGCATCTTGAGCGAGGACCAGTCTTAATTAACTTGGAAAATTGGACAGTATGGTATGCTGCCTATATATATTCTCAGGGATGCCTGACGGTATATCCAGGTAGTCTGATGTGAAAGTTGGATTGGATTGTTTTATTGTTTTATTGTAATTGAAGTTTATTTGTGAACTAATTGTTACAGTTAAAATAAAAAAAATAAAAAAATAAGCTCCAGTTTCTTCATAATTATCAGATTTAAGCTCGATAAAACACTTTTAAGTGGAAATCTACACGAGGGACAGTGCAAGAGTCCCAGGAAATTACTGTACAACACATACTAGGAGCAGATAAGGTGCAGTCTCACTGAGTAGATCTGTGGACGTGCCACTACACCTTGCTAAGGTATTTAAGGCACCTGACAGCACTAATATGTCTCATTATGAATGGAGTGAGGAAGAACAGGAGGCAGTCTCGCATGAGGACGTAGCCTATAGCTTTTGAGAAGTGCTGGGCGATTCACTAATAGAGGCAGTGGCTCAGGGAGTTAGACCCCTGCAGGAGAGACTCCAGACCATCGAGCAATTTTTGAGCCAGAAAAACTTAAGCACTGATGAAAGCACGTCCACAAGGGTCTCAGCAAAGGGCCCTAAGGGATGTAACAAGGGCCGGAAGAACGAAGACTCTTCTGACCCCCGGGCCAAACTGAAGGGACAGGATCAAAAGCCCCAGAGGATTCTGACGCTTTCAGCAAACTAAGGGAAGCATTCATGAGAAAATCGCAGGTGCCGAGCCTCGAGACCCCCTACCCAGGGGACGATAATATGGGCAAGATAGAGGAAGGTTTCCCTGAAGAGGAAACACAAGAATCCCCAAACTCCTTACAGGAGGAAGCAGATAATGAAGAGGACATAGAAAGCCAGCCTCCTCCGAAGAAAAGGCTCAGAAAGATGAACAACCTAGAAGAGGAGGAAACCTCTGATATGTTCCAACCTGAGGAAATAAGACCGTTCCTGGAAGAGCTGCCAGGAAAAGATCCTGGACATAGCTGGTCCGCTAGCGAAAATCATGGATCTAGCGGAACAGGCTAAGGACACTGGAGAGGAGGTGGACCCAGGAGTCCTAGCAAACTGGGCGCAGAGGGCCGTGTGCCTACTAGGCAACGCGAATTGCGTGATTTCATCAGAACGCAGAAGAGGCCTCCTGCTTAAAATCGACAAGAAATTAGGAGATCTGTCGTCTTATGAAGCAGGCGAGGCAGCGCAAGGACTCATATTCAGCGACACATTTGGCAAAGAAATGGGGAGGTTCGTGGGAACTTACGCCTCCCTAGAAAAGGCGCAAGTGTCAATGAAGAAGATCTTCCCCGAGAGAGTTTTTGGTGGGACCGGTCGGTTCAGAGGCCGAGTGACCGGTCGCTCGCAAGCATTCAGGAGGCCTCAGGGAAATAGAAACAACTACTGGGAGAATAGACAACCAGACTCATTCTTCCCACCAAGAGGTCGCTTCCCGAGAGGGAGGAGAGGCAGAGGACAAGGAAGAGGACACAACCTCCCCACAGGTGAGAGCTTGCATAAACCCTCCGGTTGGGCCTTTCCAACGATGCCTGGGTCCTTCAGACAGTGAAAGGCAGGAAAATAGAGTTCATAGGGACCCCCATGCAAGGCCAAACGCCCCGTCCTCTAGCCGCGACACAGATAGAGAAAAAGCTATTATATGCAGAATTACAAAAGCTAGCAGAGAAGCGAGCGATAGAGCAATGCGAAACATTCCCAAAATTTGTGAGCAACATGTTCTTGGTCCATCGAAAGGACAAAGTAAGACCTGTAATAAATCTAAAGAACATGAACAGATGGGTAGTCTACAATCATTTCAAGATGGAAGGGAACCATCAGCTCAGGGATACACTCAGGCAAGACGACTGGCTAGTGAGAATAGATTTGAAAGATGCATACCTGACGATAACAGTACACAAGGAGTTTCGCCCCTTCCTGGCATTCGACTGGGACGGGCAATTATGGCAATTTGCCACAGTGCCTTTTGGACTGGCATCAGCGCCATGGGGATTTACGAAGATCATGAAGCCAGTAGCAGCAGCGATCAGGGAGAAGGGGATTCGTATGATTATATATCTGGACGATATCCTACTGATGGCCAGCTGCAAGGAAACACTCCTTTATCAAGCCGACTGGGTGGTGAAGCTCCTGACGTCTCTAGGATTCTTAGTGAACCAGGAAAAATCGGAGTTGAAACCAACCAGGAGATTAGAATTCCTAGGGTTCATCTTGGATACCAGGACAGCGACTCTGGAGCTTCCAACCAGGAAGATCAGAGACATAAAAAGAGAATTGAGAACATGCCTCAGCAAGACCGTCATATCCCTCCGCACTATAGCGCGAGTGGTAAGCTTGTTAGCAGCCTCGATACAAGTGATTTTTCCAGGTCCGCTTCATTATCGAGCTCTGCAAAGGCTAAAAATAAGACACCTACAACAAGTTCTGCATTACCACCACCTAGTTCACATCGACCAGGAGTCCAGGACGGAGCTACAGTGGTGGTTGGCGAACATGGAAGCATGGAACGGAAGAGCCATTTTCTGCCACTGTCCAGATTTTATAATAGAGTCAGATGCCAGCCGAGCAGGCTGGGGAGCCCGATGCGGGGATCTCCAGACAGGAGGGAGGTGGAGCGCGGAAGAACTCCAGCTGCACATCAACTGTCTGGAACTGTTAGCCGGATCTTTTGCGATCAAGGCTTTTACCAAAGGGAAAGTGAATTCCTCTATTCTGTTGAAAATGGACAACATTTCAGCAGTCAAGTACATAAATCATTTAGGCGGGACGAGATCCAGATTGCTAGCGGAGATAGCCAAAGATTTTTGGCACACCTGTCTGGAATCAGGAATTTCAGTAGTAGCCGAGTACCTTCCGGGATCGCTGAATGTGATAGCGGACTGGAACTCCAGATACCTCTCAGACTCCAGCGATTGGATGCTGGAGCGGAGTATATTCCGACAGTTGGAAGAACTGTGGGGACCTATTCACACAGATCTGTTTGCGTCCAGACTGAACGCACAGAAAGAGAGATTCTTCAGCTGGAGATTAGACCCAGCAGCAGCAGGGGCGGATACTTTCCTGCAGGATTGGAGAGACCAGGTACTCTACGCTTTCCCGCCATTCAGATGATGAGCAGGGTACTAGCGAAAGTGAGCAGGGAGGCGGCGAGCCTCATAGCAGTGGCTCCGATCTGGAAATAGCAAGTATGGTTTCCGACACTCATGGAGCTGTTAATAGATTACCCAAGACTATTACCTCAAGGAGTGAGCCTGCTCACGGACCCAGCTGGGTCATATCACCCTCTGAGAGTGAAGGGGACTCTACCGCTCATGGTGTGCAGGATAGCAGGAGACGCTGGAAACTCCCAGGAATTTCGGCGCAGGCTGCGAGCCTCATCGCTGAGTTCTGGGCACCCTCTACCAGAAGGAGCTACGACACAGCTTGGAATAGGTGGTCGACATGGTGCAGAAGGAGAGGTATTCATCCCGTTTCTGCCCCTCTTGTCGAGATAATACATTTTTTTTAGCGGAACTGCTACAAGACGGTAAAGCTTACAGGACTATAGGAGTTTATAGATCTGCAATCTCAGCAGGACATCTGCCGATAGAAGGGATTCCAGTAGGAGAAAACATAGCTGTGATCAGGCTCCTGAAAGGGATAAGATTTAGGAAACCGCATAGCGGAGTAGCAACAGCCACTATAGCGAGATGAGTTTGGGACATTATGAACCTGGAAGGCATTGATATGTCCAAATTCGGTGCGCACTCAGTCAGAGGTGCGATGGCCTCGAAAGCATTAGGTCAAGGTGCAGCGTTGCAAGATATCATGAAAGCAGCTGATTGGGCTAGCGATTCAACATTCAGAACGTTCTATTTTAGGCCAATAAACACAATAGCAGATGCTGTGGTACGAAGCTTTGAACAAGCTTAATGCTCGCCTCTGTCTTGACGTAGAATGAAGATTCCCCCTGCTAATAGCGCAGAGAGCTCTTGATTCTATTAAAGACAAGGAGGCGAGCATTAAATTCCCGCCCCGAATACATGCGATGATGAAGAAAACATATGAGGCAGTGTTGATAATTAACATGACTATTCCTTCCAGAATAGGGTGTGTATTCCCCGCCCTAACATATACAATTTTGTTTCTTCCTGGCATTAGGGGATGAGCAAAAGAACAGCAGAAAGCCCTAATCAGATCAGGTTGCCTGGAGCAAACTCACAAGTTCGAATGTGAGAGACCAATCCAGCTCAAAGCAGGAAGTTCTGCTCAAGTTGACCAGTTAGTTACGCAGTTAAAGAAGGATTGCAGTTCGAGCAGTCAAACAAGAGGAAGGACAGAGGAGCAGGAAGGACTAGGTCACATGGCCAGAGACTATGGGACTACAGGATTGATGGGACTTGAAGTTTATCTGGAAAAAAAAAAGTTACATTTTTAAATGAAAGTTTTACAAAGTTTATATTTGTTGAAACTGCTGGAGAGTGGAAAATAAAGAGGATGAAGCTTAATGCTTGCCTCCTTGTCTTTAATAGAATCAAGAGCTCCCTGCGCTATTAGCAGGGGGAATCTTCATTGTTGTTCCATAGAGGACCGACGCAGTAAGCCTGGTATTCTCCATGTGCGGGATGAAGTCAGCAATTAAATGCGTGAATAGTAAAAGGGCCAGTGGAAAGCCCTGTTTTACACCTCTGTTGATCGCAAAGTCCTTAATATATTCCCCATAGTTAGTACAACAAACTGCCCCCACTGTATCCACATATAGCAGCGGGATTAAATGTAAAAGGTCAAGCAGTCCCTAACCCCTTACCTGACTATAAGGTCCTGCGGTCGGTTGAATCAGACACCTTGGCAAGGTCCAGGAAGGCCACATACACCTTACCAGCCCTCGTTCTTGTATATTTTTCTACTATGGTATTAAGAAGAAAACACTGGTCTATTGTGGAAAACCCTTTCCAGAGGCCTGCCTGGGCGTTCAGAATTGTGTTATTCGCTGTTGCATTATCTTACAATCTTATGGTAGGTCGTTTGCAAAGATTTTACTTGATGCATCTTTCAAAGCGGTAGGCCTATAGCGATATGGGTCCCGTAAGGACCCTTTCTTGAAGATTGACACAATTAGTCTTGTACTCCACAATGATAGCCCTATGCCGGACTTTGCTATTGAATTCTAAAACTGGAGTCCACTAGTCCTGGAACCATCTAATAAATTCAGGGCTTATGCCATCAGGGCCTGGTGCTTTACTGCTCTTCATTTGCCGGAGACAGTTTAAAATATCCTTTTTCCTTTTGCCTGAACCCTCTTGAGATACTTTTTGGTCTCCTAGTAGTAGAGTTTAGACGAGCCAATGGACACATGTGTTTATGGGTGCTCCAAGAAGTGAGCATAGTTCGTGGGTTAGATTTTTTGATAGAAGATTCTGATGTTCAAGTAATATTTGCATAAACAATATAAGGTGGAAAGGTCCTGCTTTCAGAAACTCTATTTTGTTGACAGATGGAAAAACCTGAATGGCCGTCTGTAGCATAAGAACAAACTGGCCCTGAAATCGCATTGAAGATTGGACATGTCATAAAATACACCCACATGTCTGCTATCATGTTCTGGGCCTTGATGGAATATGATACAACTTGGATGGCGTGTGGCACCTATTGGCGTCCAAGATGGTACCTAATTATACGTTCTCCCTAATGTCAATGAATGAAAGGCAGGCCTTCATTGCTCACATGGGAAGAGGGCGTACCAGGAGTAGTCCTCTTCCTCATTGATTTGATTTCCTAAAGATGAAAGAATCCATAACTGGAGCCTGAGCCTAACAGTTGCCAAGATCCCAGGTGGGCAAAGAAGCAACAGCTCCACAGAAAAGCACAGCAAGAAAGCGTCACGAGGATCAGGCGAATGATCTGAGCTGCAGAATAAAAGAAATTGTAGAAGAGCCCATATTGTGGTGTCCTTATTGGAGAGCAGAGTATTATTTGCAGTTGGTGCTCTATGAAGGCTGGTCATACAGTAAAGCAATCATAGAGGTAGGGAGTTTCCATCCTACCTTTAAAGTGGAAGTCAAGAAATGTTTTGCGTTGATGGTAGAAGCCATCGCCAGGAAAATTGTACAAATGTCTTGTGCTGATCTAAAATATGAGGTTAATAAAATGGATTCATTTTGTTTATTAACTTGTATCAAATACGCATATGTCCGTGAAGAATGACTGTAATATACAAGCTTGAAACCACATTGTACATGTATTTAGTTTTTATGGAGAGCCAGGATGTCCTTTTGGAACGGAATGATGTACCAAGTTTACGTTGCAGAAGGTAAAGGAAGTGCCTATGTATGGCGCCTAAAAAGATTCATTGGTTGAATGAATGAATGAGGTAGGCCAGGTGGCCAAAGGGCAATATGAAGCAACACATTTAGGGAACAGAAACCAGAGGACAAAACATAAATAATAGTGCATTTGACATTTGGGGCCTAAAGATTTTGCAATACCATGTACATGTGTGTGCCAGTGAGGCTTGCATTATCAGGAGATGTGAGCTGGGCAGTCAGACAAGTAGCAATAGCAGAGAGGTTTGCAGGCACACCTTTGCTCACTAGCGAGTAGGATTTGAACCTGTTCTTATACAGTTCTGCCGATGCAATGACTTTGCAGTTGAGTGGGGTAAGTAGTGTGAAGGAGAAAAAGCGGGACAGTGCAAATGGGAAAAGGAGCAGGTAGGTTGTGGAGAGAAGAGGAATGTAGAGTATGACATGGAGAATGCAGTGAGATGCAGTTGGCAAAGTAATTGTAGGCACGATCATGGATGGATTTAAAGACAAGGACTAGGAATTTGTAAAGGGAGCAATTTTGCATGGAGAGCTTTCAAACATGGATCAGGTGGGGGAGGCTATCAAGAGGGTACATGTCAGAAAGTTGAGAACTATGATAAGGGGAGCAAAAGCGTAGAGGGGATGGTCAAGCAATAGGCTCATACAGTAGTCCAGTTTGCCAATCACCACAGAGGAGATCAACGTTTTTTGTTAACTGCTATGTGAGGTGCAGGCAGGTTTTCCTTAAGTTGAGGTGGTTGAACCTGGCTGTGGTGGCAGCTGCCATGGTGGATGGCAGACATTCCAGAAAGTATGTAACTCTTAGGAAAAACTCAACAAGGGGGTTGGAATAGGTCACCTACCAGCACGCATCAAAGCCCCTAACTAATTATCGCACACACCAGATGTGTCAGGTTAATCAGCAAATATATAACCATCTTGTACACTGCATATTCATAAAAAACATCATGCGTACATCACATTTACTTAAAAAAGTTCATAAACACATATCTCCTAATATTGTGCAAGGGGCATACATGTTAGTAGCCAAATCCAATGTGCAAATCCTTCAAAGTGCACTGAAGAACATATAGTACGCCAATAACTACCATATAGAGGAAACAGAATACTTGAGCCAGAGTAAACATAATAAGCAACACATTGTTCACTTGTCATTCATCATAATGTTGTTCCTACTAAATGGCTTCTAAATTCTTAGCTTGTTGTGGCACTCCATACATTCTGTGAAATATTTACAAATGCTTGAATTTGATCAACATGAATTGTATGATCGGGCGCCATGTTTCCTCATTGCAACATGGCCGTCGTTCTCAGCAAGGCCGGAGCAGTGGCCGCGTGCCGCACAGAAAAGCACAGTGATGTATGTAGGAACCTCTGCCACACCAGCTTGCTTTGTACCTTTGGGCTTAATTGCCGGGGGCAGGCTAAGTGTTCCTCCTGGCCGCCGATTGCGGTAAGTTTGACTCAGTGCCATTAGTATTATTTTTTCCAGCGTTTTTTCTTCAGAGATTAATAGTATACACAATAGATTTTAGCAGCTTATTCATGCTATATTAATGTTCTGCGTAATCCAAGCTGAACGTGGGTTCAATGCAATAGGCACATATAAGAAACTGGTCCGTAAGACTATGGACGCATTTATTATGCAGGTAGAAATGTGGATCCATCAAAAGATTTATCAGTTGTCATCATATGTTCCACATGGAGTTTATGGGTATCTGTCACCCAGGCTCTGACTTTAGTCTTAGGTCATTGAATGTCTGATCTAGAAAGCACGGTCTGTAGAACAGCGGACTGTGTTTATGCATAACAAAATGTTGCTATGTGTACAAATTACATATACCATGAGTAGTCACAAAAAATTATATTTTTCACCGGATGTATGGAGTGCCACAACAAGCTACCTTTTAATAATATGGCCTCCAGCATGTAATAATGAATCCTATGGAGGAGAGTGATTAGTCGCCTTAGGCCAACGCTGCGGCAGGAGCATTTATTATGGTGCGTCTCCTTGTGTGGTTACAGCCCTCCTGTTTCACTGCATATAAAAGTAGGCGATACTACATGTAATGGGTTTTTATGTGTTTGCTTATAGATGTGCAATGTTGTAAGGCGGGCATGTCTCCAGGCCAATATAAGTGTGAAGGATCAATTCCGTTGTGTTCAAATGGTTGGCGTCCTGATGAAGGGCAGCGTAATTAATTCAGAGAGACACAGAAGATGAAGTGGACTCCCTTCTGTATATGGCCGAAACACGTGTCGATATGATTGACATGACATCTCTACATTTTATGTGATTTGATGTTTCATCCCTGTGGACAACTTGTGTATCCTTGGAGTAAGACCGTGTATCCTGGTTCTGTTTATAAAAGTCCCAGGTTAAGGCCATTGAGGAGTTAGAGAAATATAGTCCAGTGCAAGCTAGGCATTTAGAGGCCATTAAGTTGGCACTCGAATTAAGATGAATAACAAGTGAACAGTGTGTTGGTTATTATGTCTACTCTGGCTCAAATATTATGTTCCCTCTGTATATTAGTTATGTGTGTGCTATATGTTCTGCGGTGCACTTGGAAGCACTTGCACTATGGATTTAGCTACTAACATTTATGCACTTTGCACAACATTAGGAGATATGTTTTTATGAACTTGTGTTTTTTTTAGCTAAATGTGATGAATTCATTATTTATTATAAATATTTGTTTTTTCATGAATACCATTTTTATGATACTGGGGAGATTCATACCATGCTCTTTAGAAAGCCCACAGATAAAAAAAAAAACTTTTGCAGCTTGAAAGCTTTCACCCTAATGCCCTGAAATAAAATAGCCTGTATGGGCAATTTATCAGGAACAAAAGAAATCGCACCGCTGGCAAATCATTTTATAAACATGCTAATATCTTGCAAAGTAGAATTTTAGGCCAAGGGTACCCAGCCAGAGTAATTAGGAATGCGTGGAGAAGGGAGAAACATTGTGAGAGTCATACAAGTCCGATGAAAAGAGATCAAGTTGTGACTAATCAACTCACTTCTGTCAGCACATTTAGTCCCATTTGTGCTTGCCTGCGAAAAGCGGTTTTGAAACAACGGCACGTCATAAAATCAGGAGATTTTAATCCTAGGAAAACGAGATTTGCCTTCAAATATCTCGCCAATATTAGACACAAAATGATACATAGTTATGAGAAACAAGAGAAGCTGGATGCAACTATTTCCAAAGTCTGGGGGTTACCTCCAGTACAGGAGCATTACAAGTGTGGGAATCGTTCTGTATGTGCTTTAACCCAAAATATGAAGATGGTTGACCTTTATGGCAGAGGCGCCAGCAAGAAGTGGCCAAGGGGAGCCACAGCCCCCTTTATAAAAATGGTGGCCGCCCCATCGGCCAACCTGCGAGAAAGCAAAAAAAAAACAAAAACATTTTTTTTCCGCACTGAACTGTGCATGAAAAATAGCATGCCTAGTTCAGTGCAAATAACAAGTCTTTTTTTTTTTGCTTTTGCTTTTTGAAATGTTGCCGCGGCCCACCTGTGACAATGGAGTCAGCCAGGAGGACCTGGAAATAAATACAGCCTGAGAGGTGCGCATTTCTGCTTTGGCAATTGGCTCGCGCTTCCCAGGCTGTGTTTATTTCCGGCGTTCCAAAGTTCGGGCTGCATGTTGGTTGTGCCGTGAGCAGCACAACTTGTTTACACACGCTGAACCTGCCAATATTTTTGGTTGGTGGCACTGCAAGGAAACCTGGGTTGCGGGGAGAAACAAAACAACATGTCCCATAAAGTAAGTCATCTGAAATACGATGACTGGCTAAAATCGTTCCCATTTCATGGGTCCATGGCAACTATTCCGATCTTTATGTTACTTTTCCCAAAAATATCATCAACATTTCTGCTGGTGAGTGTCAGTGCAGTTTAGTCCAGTAGTGCTTGTATATGGTTTGAAATGTGTGCATCTCTATTACTGACAGGATTAATGCAAGGATGAATTTGAGAGAAGCGGTGTCCGTGAATTTGTACATTCGAACAACGTGAGAAAATTATACTTTGGGGAGCAGATGTGGGATGTGGCCTGAGACTCTAAGCTGCTCCGAGTAGACCCAGGAAAGTTATATGAAGCCTAACTTACCCTTTGCCTGAGAAATAGCTGAAGCGTGGATGGAATATGGGGCATATTAAAGACAAAAAATAAAGATTGATCAAAGGTTCAATGAGGACCTGCGTATGGCATCATCCCATATGGTGTAACTCTATTATTATACTGCTAAAATATTATTGTCATCACAAGTAAAAGGTGTTAATAGTAGAGTCTCAAACCAGCTTACAATTCTGGGGCATCAGTCAATACAGTGGCAGGGTGCCCTTATAGGTACGACCAATGAACAGCATGGTGACAAATAGTTGCATGGTGGTGGAGTTAGTATAACAGCACAGTAAAAAGAGAGGGAATTTAAATAAAATCAAGCTAACAGAGTGTGGCATGGATCAGAATCTTATGGTTTGTTAGTAACACATGTTTGAAATTAGAAGGTTTTAAGTTCTTCCCTGAAGATTGTGGGTGAAGGCGCTCATTGATTTCGGATGCCATTGTTCCAAATCTTAAGTGTTGAGTAAAGTAAGCATAAAATTACAGTTATGGCACTTTTTTGGGTCGCCATGCACCTCAGCCACTTGAGAGTTAGAGCTTGTTTGCTAGATACTAAGGATCACTTAGGTAAAAGACTTACTGCAAGATATATTGAATGCACTGCAGGCTTCAGTGATGAGCTTTGGGACTGAGATTAATACAGGAAGGATTTCATCATAACTCATTTTTCATTTCCATTCATTGAAAGCTTGCTGCCTTGCTTTCATCAGAGCAATTTGGGATTCGGGGTGGTTGGTCAGAAGCGTCTTATGTCTAGAAATGAGGCTTAGCTTGAAATAGTGTGCCATGGACACACACGTGTTCAGGACCAAGGCATACAGCAATCATTTGCGGGGAGTTTTATTGTTTGGGGGAGTGAGAGGGGTTTCAGCATGCACTCTTTCCATTTACCAGTTTGTCATTCACATGCAAATATACTTGCATTTACTAAAATGGTTTTAAATAGGAACACTTCAATACTTGAGAAATGAAAGTACTACTATGCTCCTCCTGGAGCGACACTGGCACTCACATTCGGGAAACACAAGAGCGCACAATTACAGCACAACCAATAAAAGCTACAACTAATAAAAGCTACCAATGATATGCAATTCCTTAACTCTCAAATATGCATAGTTTTCAACTGGACTATATACTACATCGGCATAATAGATTTCCTGAAATTCAGTTATGTGTTTGTTTTGGTTTGCCACCCCTAGATTTCCTGTGGCCTCATCAGGCCACCCCTATGAAAAATATCTGGAGGCGCCACTGCTTTATGGTCTAAAGAGATCACACAAATCACAAAAAGAAATTGATAGTATATGGGATTAAATGCCCTTGTGCTCTCATCTATATCAGGAAAACTTCTTGTGAGGCGGAAGAGAGAATCTGCGAGCACCACTCTTGCATCAAGAACAGTGGATAAACCTTTGGTTGAGCATTTTAACAAAATGCAACACCAGCACATGGACCTGTTTCGGTTTGTCATTCAAGTAATTAAACCGCACCGAGAGGGCGTGGCAGGAGCAAGACGTTAACACAGGTGGAACAAAAATGGATAAGAAGCCAGAATATTCTACAAAAAGTCTTAATTACACATATTGAATGGGCCGTGTAAATGTTTTAATGCACCCAGGCATAGAACATCAAAAATGCGGCTTCACCCATATGGGAACCTTTCAATTGAACATACATCTTGAAATGCCCGCTTATTGGCAGAGGGCAGAGGCATATCTATCTGGGTCCTGCTCCGCCCTTCAGATGAAAAGGGTAATTCTTTGTTTGAACTGCATGCCTTATATGGTAGGCAATTTATTGTGAGCAAATGGTGCTTGAATTTGATCACTACAAGGATTGTACATTCTGCTGCTGTGTTTTCTCATTCCAACATGGCTGCTGTTCTCAGCAAGAATGGCCATTGTTCTCAGCAAGGACGGTGCAGCAGCCTAGTGCCACGCAGAAAGGTGCAGAGTATTGTGGGGGATCCTCCGCCACACTGGCTTGCAGTGTAGCTTTGCGATTAGTTGCCGGGGCGGAGTAGGTGTATGGAAAGCCGTTCAGGTCAAAATTACACCTTTGAGTATGTGACATATTGAAATGAATACAACATGCAATGAAATGAGTAAGGCACACAATGAGATGACTATAATATGTATCGAAATGAGTACAACATGTATTGAAATGAGTATGACATGTATTGAAATGAGTATGACATACACTGAAATTCAGTGAATAAGACATGCATTGAAATGAATATAACACATGTTGAAGTCAATACGATATGCAATGGAATGAATATGACACCCATTGAAATGAATATGACACACGTTGAAGTAAATATGACACCCATTGAAATGAATATGACACACGAAATAAATATTACACCCATTGAAATTAATATGACACACGTTGAAGTGAATATGACATGAAATGGAATTAATATGACACCCAATGAAATGAAAATGACACACGTTGAAATAGATAGGGCAAACGTTGAAGTGAATAGGACATGCAATGGAATGAATATGACACCCATTGAAATGAATATGACACACGTTAAAGTGAATAGGACATGCAATGGAATGAATAAGACATGCATTGGAATGAATATACCATGCATTGGAGTGAATAAGACATGCATTGAAATAAATATGACACCCATTGAAATGAATATGACGCCTGTTGAAGTAAATAGGGCATGCAATGGAATGAATATGAAACCCTTGAAATGAATATGGCACACATTGAAATTAATATGGCACATTGAAGTGAATAGGACATGCAATTGAATGAATATGAAACCCATTGAAATGAATATGACACATATTGAAGTGAATGTACTATATATTAAAATTAATACAAAATCCATTTGAATGAATAAGAGATTACCTCCATGTCCCTCTTCCCAGTATCTACCTTTGAGTACCTTCTGTGCTCACTGGAACTCTTTTCCTTTCAAGCTGGCCTCCTCCAACTGGAAGGAGTTGGCAGGTGTTATAAGGACTTTGGTGGTCTTCAGGCCTTCGATCCAGGGGCAGGATCCTCTGGAATGGACAGACAACCCCTCAGCTTTGGCTTACATCAACCATCAGGGGGTACATGATCCCGCTCTCTGGAGGATCTGGGTTTGTCCATTTGGACCTGGGCCGCGGCACAACTGGTCTCCTTGAGAGCAGTCCATATCCAGGGGGTGGACAATGTGACTGGAGGACCAGCTCAGCAGGGTGTTTCTGGTCTCAGGGGAGATTACTCTTCATTCCAAGGTTTTTCAGGTGGTGTGTCAGTTGTTCGGGCATCCCTGGATGGACCTATTTGCACTCCCCTGCAAATCTCAACTTCCTTGGTTTTGCTTGAGGACGCTGCCTGACGGGGCTAGGTTGGGATGCCCTTCCTTTGATTTGGCACGCAGAGGTTCTTTATGCCTTTCCTCCAAATCCCCTGATTCTGCAGGTCATCAGCACAATCAGATAATCTCTGTGTGTGTTCATCCTGGTGGTCCCTTACTGGCCTTAGAGCGGGTGGTTCCTGGGCCTTCTGGAGATGCAGTTAGCTTCTCCTTGGGTGTTGCTCAGGTGGCCCCCTGATCAGTGAGACAAAATGACTCTCTCTGGGACAGATAATGTAAAACCACCTGCTTGGCATCCAGACAATGCCAAGCCTCCTCCTTAGGAGAGGACGGAGCAAGAAAGAAAGCAGAGAGAACCACCTCCTGAGACCGATGGAACCAAGAGGCCACCTCAGGAGCAAACGAGGGGTCACAGCCCAGAACCAAAGCCTCCTCCTGGACCACCAGAAACAGTGGCCTACGCAAGAGGGCCCTGATTTCCCCCAAATGCTGAGCCAAAGTAATGGCAATCAGGAAGGTAGTCTTCAACGTCAACTATTTCATCTCCACCTCGTCCTGGGGCTAAAATGGAGGCTTCTGCAATATGGACAGGACCAAAGGAAGGTCCCAAGGGGGACCCCAACTGGACCCAAAGGATGAGTACCTGCTAGCCCTTTCAAGAGCATTGAGACCAGAGCCTCGCCCCCTACCGGAGAGGACCAGGAAACCTGGAAAGCCCGAATGGCAGACCACTGAGAACAGAAAGTAGAGACCACCAATCCCTTCTCCGGCCCTTCATGAAGAAATTACAAAATGTCTGGGAGGCCACACTTCAGTGCCAGGACACACTTCAGGCAACACCATGCCAGAAAATTATCCCAATGACGGTCAGAGGACTTAAGTGTAGAGGACTGACGCGTCCTCTGAACCATCCCAGCCATTGCAGCTGAAAGGCCTAATGCCAAGAGATCCCTCCTCTCCGTTTCCAGAACCCACAACGGATGAGAGAGGAGAAGGGGGATATTGACCACCCGCAATGGAGACGGCCACCTGAGCAACACCCAAACTGCATCTCCAGAAGGCCCGGGAACCACCCCCTCTGAGGCCGGTAAGGGGCCAACAGGATGAACACGCACAGAGATTATCTGATTGTGCTGATGACCTGCAGAATCTGGAGATTTGGAGGAAAGGCATAAAAAAGCGCTGGGGGCCAAGTCAAAGGAAGAGCGCCCACCCCAATCCCCGGGGGGCAGAGTCCTCAAGCAAAACCAGGAAAGTTGAGATTCGCAGCGGGATGCAAATAGGTCCATCCAGGGATGCCCGAACCGACACATCTCCTGAAAACCTTGGGATGAAGAGAAATCTCCCCTGAGACCAGAAACACCCTGCTGAGCTGGTCCGCAGTCACATTGTCCACCCCTGGATATGGACCGCTCTCAAGGAGACAAGTTGTGCCGTGGCCCAGGTCGAAATGGACAGTGACAATTCCTCCAGAGAGCGGGACCCTGTAGCCCCTGATGGTTGATGTAAGCCAAAGCTGAAGGGTTGTCTGTCCATTCCAGAGGATCCTGCCCCTGGATCGAAGGCCTGAAGACCACCAAAGTCCTTATAACACTTGCCAACTCCTTCCAATTGAAGGAGGCCAGCTTGAATAGAAAAGTGTTCCAGAATGAGCATGGAAGGTACTCAAAGGTAGGTACTGGGAAGAGGAAGAGGGACATGGAGGTGTTCTCATATTCATTCAAATGGATGTTATATTAATTTTAATATATACTACATTCACTTCAAAATGTGTCATATTCATTTCAATGGATGTAATATTTTTTCAATGCATGTCTTATTCATTCCAATGCATGGTGTATTCATTCCAATGCATGTCTTATTCATTCCATTGCATGTCCTATTCACTTCAACGTGTGTCATATTCACTTCAACGTTTGTCATATTCATTTCAATGGGTGTCATATTTATTTCAATGCATGTCCTATTCATTTCACTGCATGTCTTATTCATTCCAATACATGTTATATTCACTTCAATGTGTGTCATATTCATTCCAATGCATGTTATATTCACTTCAACATGTGTCATATTAATTTCAATCGGTGTCATATTTATTTCAATGCATGTCCTAGTCATTCTAATGCATGGTATATTAATTTAAATGCATGTTACATTCACTTCAATGTGAGTCATATTCATTTCAATGGGTGTCATATTCATTCCATTGCATGTCCGATTCACTTCCAAGTGTGTCATATTTACTTCAAAGTGTGTCATATTCATTTAAATGGGTGTCATATTTATTTCAATGCATGTCCTTCTCATTTCAATGCATGTCTTATTCATTCCAATGCATGTTATATTCACTTCAACGTGTGTCATATTCATTTCAATGGGTGTAATATTTATTTCAACGTGTGTCATATTCATTTCAATGGGTGTCATATTCATTCCATTGTATATCGTATTCACTTCAACATGTGTCATATTCATTTCAATGCATGTCATACTCATTTCAATACATGTTATACTCATTTCGATACATATTATAGTCATCTCAATGTATGCCTTACTCATTTCGTTGCATGTTGTATTCATTTCAATATGTCACATTCTCAAAGGTGTCATTTTGACCTGAACGACTTCCCATAGTAGGTGTTCCTCCTGGCCTCCAGTTACAGTACTTATGAAAATCGGCTCCTGTTTCAGTATGGTTAACTCAGCGCTGTGGGTATTCTTTTCCCAGCGTTTTTTCTTCAGAAATGAATAGTATACATGATAGATTTTAGCAGCCTAATCATGTTATGTTAATATTCCACGTGATCTAATTTGAGCGCGGGTTGAATGCAATAGGCAGGAATAAAGAACTGGTCCGTAAGACTATGGGGCATTTATTATGCAGGTAGAAATGTGGAAAATACCGACGGAATTATCAGTTTTCATTATATGTTCCACAGGGAGTTTATAAGTATATGTTACCCAGGCTCTGACTTTAATCTTTTGTCGTTGAATGTCTTATCTAGTAAGCACAGGCAGTAGAACAGTGGGCTGTGTTTATGCTTAAGAAAATGTTGTTAAATTAAGAAATCACACATACCCCGAGTTGTAACAAGAATTATATATATTTATGGCCTCCAGCATAACAATAATTATATATATTTATGGCCTCCAGCATGGAATCATGAATTCTATAGAGGTGAGTTATTAGCCTCAGCATTTATTAAGGTGGGTCCGCTTGAGTGGTTACAGCCCTCCTGTTTCACTGCATATCGAAGTAGGTGAAATCACGTGTAATGTGTTTTTATTTATTTGCTTATAGATGTGCAATGTTGTAAGGTGGGCAAGTCTCCAAACCAATCTAAATGTGAAATATCAAGTCCGTTGTACTAAAATGGTTGGAATCCTGACGAAGGGCAGCGTAATTAATTCAGGGAGACAGAGGATGAAGTGGACTACCTTCTATTTATGGCCGGAACATACATTGGCATGATTGACATGACATCTCTACATTTTATGTGATTTGATGTTTCATCCCTGTGGACAACTTGTGTATCATTGGGGTGAGGACGTGTATCCTGGTTCTGTTTATAAAAGTCCCAGGTTAAGGACATTGAGGAGTTATAGAACTATAGTCCAGTGCAGGCTAAGTATTTAGAGGCCATTTAGCACGAACCAAAATTACAATGAATGACAAGTGAACAATGTGTTACTCTGGCTCAAATATTCTGTTCCCTCCATATACTAGTTATTTGTGTGCTATATGTTCTGCGATGCACTTTGTAGCACTTACAATTTGGATTTGACTACTTGCACAATAATAGTTGATATGTTTTGTATGAACTTGTGTTTTTTAAACTAAATGTGATATATTCATGATGTATTATAAAGAATTATTTTTTAATGAATATGCAGTGTACAAGATGGTTATATATTTGCTATTTGGTGTTCGATAATTAGTTAGGGGGTTTTGATGTGTGCCGGTATGAGAAAGGACAAGGTGACCTATTCCGACCCCCTTGTTCAATTTGGTTTGTACTCCCCTAATAGGAGTGGGTTCCCCTTCTTTTAGATAAAATATAGGGGTGAGACTTAGTTGGGGTATACTGTAACTTTTAGGACTACATGTATATTATTAAAGTTCTCCTAACTGTGCATAAGCAAGGTAAACAGGTTCCCGGGGAGAGCTGTGACCTTATAGAGGCATAGAGGTTAACTGACACAGGTGGAAGCTTGATATGGTCTGTACTGTAACATTACATATCTTGATTAAGTGTGGGGGTGCTTCATTCTTTATAAATCAAGGGACCACATTGTTATTGGTATACTCTGCCTCATCATGGTGGTATGGCCCAGTGGAAAGGGAGGACGGGAGAGATGTAAGTGTTGTTGGAGAGAAAACCGAGGTCTGGGGATGGCTAAGAGCTTACACGTCCAGCTCTCATGGGCCCAACAACCCCCATCCCCAGAATAAACGGAGGACCCAGTCAAGGGCAAGTTAGAACTTTCATTTATTACAATAACCGACAGGGATCATACAGGACAATCACAGTTCCCAGAATCACACCTCCCGAGCCGCTATTGGGCCTTTTTGGTATCTCCTTGTGTCACAACATGGGCCCTTCTCTGAAAAACCTATAACCTACTTCTATTCGATGCTATGAGTGGTAGACCCTATAAAGGGTCGGTATACATCTAATTCTACTGGACCTTCCATGTCAGGTTGCTGACCTGTCCCGTCCCCAAGAAACGTTCTATTACACTGTTGCAGACTTACCATTGGCCCTTGCCCTCTGCCATCTACACCTGGATTGCTGTCCCTTGATTGGTTAAATCTCGGTTCCCCAGAACTGGAACCCAGTTTGGTTCTCAGCCCTCTGTGCACCTCTTCAAGGTGATGTGAAATGACTTTGTGTACCAAATGTATCTCCCGTCTGGGTTGCTGAGAACTGTTCATCTTCCCACCATGGGTGAATACCCATTGTCTAGCTCAGCCGCATCACGTGGTTGTTGACCACAAAATCAAGCTCTTCAGGTCTGCAATTATGAGGATTTATTCTGTTTTTCTGCAGCTGGCCCTTGTTCTTTGAAGTTTGGAATGCACTTGTTTATCTATGACCTTGGCTGTGAGATCAGCCTTCCTGCGTTGTGCAGCTTGGTTCTGCTTCCTTCGTCTTGTGTCCTGTAGCTTGAGGCCTTCTGTGATTTTCATTAGACTTATAATATGATTTCTACACACTTATATTGTGCTGTGCTTCCTATAGGTTAGTCGTACGTGGTCCTACCAGCCTCTTTATATAATCCTGTAGTTCCATAGGGCAAATTGCCATAAGCATCTGCAAGCTTACTCAGGATCTCTTTGTTGCCTTGCGTTTAGCATTGCTGCACTTGGCTAATGAGAAAAATAAAGCTTTGACAGTATGTGTATCTATCTGTCTTCTATCTACAGAACATTGTAAGCATGTTCTTTGTGTATACGAGTGAGTGTTTGTGTAAGCTGTGCATGGTTGCGAGTGTACTTCATGACTAACACAGCTACGTCGTGGTGTCACTAATGACATCAGCACAGTGGTTTCTCAGCATTTAGTCAATGCAGTCCATTATGGTGTTTGGATCCATGATCACTGTCAAGTCACCCGTATCCGTAAGGACATGCACTGGATAAGGTTGGAATGGCTGTCTGAGAGAGTACCTCTCTGCATAGGTGTTAGTCAGTGGTGCACTTGGGGGTTGTCGGAATAGCAAGTGACTTTCGGCGTTCTTGACTCTTCGAGCCGTCATGTTCATAGTGGTGAGGACAGGCATCCCAGGGACCCTCTCTTCAGTCCCCCCTCTGGTCAACTTGTTGACTGATCCTCCATACCTCATCACTCTTGCTTTTAGTAACCATATCTTTGACACTCCTCCAAGGTGTCCATAGAAATGTGCATGGTCAACGAAACTCCAGGTCATAAAGGTATATTCTTCTTCTGGGTTGCACAACACACACTTTCCCCAGTAGCTGTTATTGTCGTATGGGTTTTCTAATTTGATAAACTCAGTCAGGAACATTGGGCATTCCTTTATCCTGGTCCTCAGGTCATTTTGTTCTTCCACTATCTTGTCTCTTTCTTCTCCAATGTTCACATCCACCATCACCTTCATCCCTATTGTCGTCTTAGTAGTTTTGCTGCATTGTGTAATGCAGATCTTCACCACACAAAGACCCATATATTAGTGCTCATAGTAATACCTTCAACCCGTCTGCCAGCCATGATGGCATCTAGGACCATAGGTACGCCAACCAGCTATGGTCTTTTCCTGTCACCTTGGCTTCTTCCTCCATCTTGGCATGCATCTTCGATAATCGTGTCACTGCTTCTGTCAGGGTGCCATTCTCTCTGTCATTGGCAGGCATGAATGTACAACAGGAACTCCCAATTTGGGCACAAACCCCTCCTTCCATTGCTGCGAGAAGGTCTAGAACATATATGTTTTGGAATGTGATTAGCCTTACTGCTAGGAGCTCTTGTGTTATCGCATTGAAGCAATTTACTGTAGAATTTATCATCTGCATCCACTCCCATCTGGTTATCTTCAACCATTTCGCGTTTGTGTATATCTGGACAGCTGGAACCACTGATGAGAAAAACATTTCTGTCCTGCTGAATAACCGATGTTCAGTTGTTATAATCATTGTCTAATGATGCTTCTGACTTTGATGAGAAGTAGTTGTCTCTCTTCACTCTACTCACTTCCACAGACCGTTTGTCTCTCCCCTTTTCTTCCATCTTCCCTGACCTCTTCTTTCTTGTGTTATCGTCCATCTTGGGGAAGTCATCTATCTTTATGTCTTTCTGGGGCACTATCAGTTCTGGCATATTGATGTGCACCAATGAGCAAATTCCTCCCTAGTTTGGGGGTAGCTTCTCATATGCCTTGGATCCACATATTATGGGCATTGGTCCAGCTTCGTTGTCCACCCAGGTGAGAAATGTGGTGCTTGCATCCCACTCCTTCAGGCACTTGTCATTTTCTTCTTGCACTTTGTTCACCAGTGATTGTACTAGGGTGTGTGCTTTGCTTCCTACTACTCCTTCTTCCCATCCTTCTGATGTGTATACTTAGCCATACACGAGCATCTGTGGTCTTTCCCAACAGTCTGGCACCCACCTATTTCTTTCACCCCCTCTTTGGGCATGGTAGTTTCTTCAGGTGTATAGTCTTTGTCTCTCCTTTCTGTGGGCCATCAGTTATGTATTGAATAGCTTGGTCTAACTGCCAGTAATTGTTCATCATATCAAGAGTTATGTAACTTTCTTCATAAAGGAATGTTGTCTGAGACATCCATCTCAATGTTGTTGTTTTCCTCTGTAATCTTCCATGGGTTGTAAACATGGATAGGTACATGAGGCATTGTGTTCTTGCTGGTGGTATTTCAGTTTCTATAAACATTCTGAAGGCACTTGTGGCATAGGGGATTAGTAAGCCGACATAGCAGCTCTCCCCAGTGGTTTCTTTACCTACTTTGGTCATGTGCTTGTACCACATATTGTTAGACACTCGAGCAGTGTCAATGAGATATAGGTCCAGCCCTCCATGTCTGTGTCAGCACTGCACTTACCTCTCCTTACCATTCATACAGTGCTCCTCTGTCCACCTGACATGGTCGTTCCACCAGCTGGAGTTGGGGTAATGTTGGTAGAGGATACATCAGTTTCACTACACACAAGAGATGAGATATTCCCCAAAAGAGAAATGCAAAAACCCCACTTGGAAATAAGAGGAAAGACAATATGAGCATGTGTTTTTTTAATAACCACTTCCATTTACCTGTGCTGCTTGGACACTTGTGCAGCTTGAAGATACCAGTTGCCCACCGGAAAAGAGGAAACATTGCGTTACTGGATTAGTGCTGTATTAGTTCAAGCACCGTGGATCATATAATCTGTCATGGCAAAGATGAATAGCTGCACCTACACAGTTCTAATTCTAGGGTCTCTGAGTACTGCAAGGACAGATGCATTTCCTTGTTCGAGTTGTAGGTAAGCTTGGGCTAAATATGCTATGAAAACGTGGTAAAACACACTAGGAGGACATGCTCGGAATCTGTTGTACCTTCTAATAAAGTGGACACATTGACTTTGGAAGGTATCAGGATGTGAATCAGTGGGCAGAATGGAAAAATATGCAAACAAAACAGTTGCACTTTCACAATGAATGTGTGCAGAGAGAAAAATAACAAACAGTGTTCCCTCACTCTGGATGTGTAGGAGGTCCTTGCCCTAACTCTGCTGCCTGTGAGTAAGTAACCACTGGGTGTTCTCTGCTCTGCAGTGCTGGTTCCAAGTTGTCTCTTGTTCTTCTTGTTGAGGATAGTTGGTCCTGTCGTTCTTGATGCCAGGTGAGGTCACAGCTTTGAAGGGCTTGATGTCGCTGATATGATTCCAGACTGTTTTCCCTACCAAAGTAATAGCTTGCTCAGTCACTTTATGAACAGTATGGGGACCCGTGAACCTGGGTGCATCCCAACATCAGCTAACGTTTCTTGGGAGAACCTGGTCTCCTGGGTATACACGTGGCTGCTTAAGTAAGACCTCTGGGCTATTGACCTTGTTGCTTTCTCCAGCAACTTCAGGCCACTCCTGGTGTCATTGTATCTTGCGATAGATAAAAGAGGCACTAGCAATCAAGGAAAACACATATTCATACATTTTCTGGCCCAATACATTTGCAGCGTTCTGTGCATCTTTCACTACTCTAGTGGGAGGAGCCAGGGGAAGTTGCATGTGCCGTCCTGTCACCACCTCATGTGGGGTTAAATGGTGTTCGGACCCAGGATTGTTGCGAAATGCGAACAGGGCTAGAGGCAAGCAGTGTAAGGTGAGGGCCATTGTCAGACCATAGGACCTCACACACGGCCCATCGTGGGAATACTTCCTGGGCCAGGAGCTTTTGCAATTCTAAGGGCGTCAGGATGAGAACAGGGACCTGCCTCGATCCAACGGGAAAATGGACATAGAACCACCATCATGTAACGGTACCCTTGGCAGACTTGGATCATGTCGACATAGTCGCCATGGAGGTTTTGGAATGGACCAACTGGATGAGGTATGGCTCCTCTCACAACTCTCAAACAAGTACTCTCTCTTGTTACAGATCAATATGTCATCTACGTAGTGTATGTATGTTGCCTAGGTCCATCTGGAGGACCCTATTGAAAATGGAAGGTGATTCACAGTACCCTTGAGGAAGTCTTGCATGTTTCCACTTCTTATTTCTATATAGAAATGAAGTCAAGTCTTGTGAGTCTGGGTGAAGTGGTATAGAGAAGAAAGCATTCTTCAAATCTATGACCGTGACGCAGGCAGCCTCCGTTGAAATATTGTCACTGGATTCAGAACTAAAGGATACTCTGCTTCTACAATATGATTAAGAGGGTGCAAGTCCTGTATAAAACACCACACCCCCCCTGTTGCTTTCTTATCAAGGGTACACAGCTGTGTTGTGTGGTGATTCTGATGGCACTAGGATTCCTTGCTTCACTAGTGTGGCAATGGTTTAATAGATGCCCTTGTCTACTTCCTTTGAGAGTGGGTACTGTTTTGCCTTGGCCAAATCCTCCTCAAGAAAGGTTGTCGATGCTTTCAGCACCATCGCCATTCTCTGTGGTACCTCTCTGTAATGTATCTTCACCCAATATGTAGTGCTCATTGTGAACACCATCTCATGGTCTGATCTGTTGTTTCTTAATAGTTATTTGTCTGTAACTGTGGTCAACCTGTATCCTTCAGCTATGGCGATCACAGCTCACCATAGTTGTCCGGTGTCGTCTGTCCAACGCACTGCTAGCCAATTGTCTCCCATGATTACTGCCTCTAATTCTAGTGGCACTATCGTCCCTTCCTCTTCATCCAATGGTTTCCCTGATCTGAATAAGGACTTATTCAGAAGGTGTCACACCTTTTCCCTGAATCCCTGTGAGCAATGCTATTACAATGTCAGTCCCATATTGGAACAGCCCCTCGTCCACTGTCCCCCCTGAACCTTTTGTCCACAAAAAGCTTGAATCATTTCCCTTACATTGAGAAGGTGTAACCCTAGTGTGGGACACACTATCCCCTTGTCAGTGAATGAAATGCTCATGTTAAGTTTGCTCATAATGTCTCTCCCAGGATGTTTACAGGCATCTGTTGAGAGTAAAGTAGGGGCGAGGATAGATCATACTCCCCTATAGAAAGTGTAATATCGTCTGTGAAAGAAACACTTCCGTAGCCCCAGAGATTCCTTGAGCATTCATGGCATTGCCTGACAAACTATACCCCCCCAGATGCAGGATTTAGTTGCACCTATGTCTACAAGAAAGGAAAACGTTTTGTCACACCTATGCGTGCTTCCTCCACAGGGTTGGCTGTAATCGACAGGATAGAAGACATCAAGTCCATCTGTGGGCTGTCCTTTTGAGGTGATAACGGCATTCTGTTCCCCAGAAATGGATTGTTCCCCATTATGGTGACCCATGCAGATTCCTAATGGGGGTCAT
Organism: Ambystoma mexicanum; assembly: GCF_040938575.1. Taxonomy (NCBI): domain Eukaryota; kingdom Metazoa; phylum Chordata; class Amphibia; order Caudata; family Ambystomatidae; genus Ambystoma; species Ambystoma mexicanum. Next base: position 685,810,474 of record NC_090928.1, read on the forward strand.
TGCTATGGAGTCTGTGCGTGTCATTGTCCCATCATTTGGTTGTGAGCTGTTCTGTACCTGCGGTATCTGCTGTGCTATGTATGTGTTCTCAGGGCCATCTTAAGCATTTCTGGGGCCCTGGGCATGGACATCTTTGGGGCTCCCCTCCACCAAACCAAAGGAAGTAAGTAATCAAGAATATCTGGTGGCATTGATCATAACCTATAGGTTGATATGCTGCCTAGCAGCATTCAAAATAAGCATATTTACTCCCTTTAAGTCCCCTTACCCTCTTCATTCTTGCTCTAATCAGAAAGATAAACACGTAGCATTTGAAGGCCACCATTAGCAATCAATGAAAAGATTACTTCTCTTCTAGTACAGAAACAGGATACTTTTTATCAATAGCATCCCGGAAGGTATGCAGCCTGTAGTATTAATGCAGGACTGTATGTAAAAGGTACATGTAACCCAGAATGGGCAGAAAACTTACATCAGCTGCTTCAGAGAATGCAAAAGTGCTCAAGCATGGATAGAGGAGACCAATTGTAAGGAAGGAGAAAGCTACACATAGCATAGCATGGATAGTGAATGCAGATTAGAAGCTACCAGGAAAGTGTCTCTAGCCAGACAGACTGAGATTAGAAGTGGGACATGGTTTTCAAATATTGTTGCCATTAGAGATCAAGGGAACAAGTGCCTGTGGTGTGCAATATATCAATGCTCACTATTATAGTGGAAGCCACCCTACAGCCACTGAAACCATGAGTGAGGCATCTATAAAGATCATACCCTGAGAAGGAAATCACTCTGAAGGACTGACAATTTTGAAAGGTTTAGGTGCAGACAACTCTGAGAGGTTAGGCAATACAAGATTAAATGAAATGCCCAGGCTCACACATTGCTGAAGGGGTGAAGCTGGGATTTGTGCCAACTCTGTAATTTCTGCATTTGAACACTTTACTTTCCAGCTCTTACCATGTACTAAAACAATCTCATTTTATAAAACTGACTTGCAAAGTACACAAATCACATTTCCAAACCTGACAATTTTTAAAACCAAAATATTACAGAAGGGTGTTACGCAAAACGGGAATTATTCTAGCTTCATTCTCTCCATCATCAAGGGAAGTATATAAGTGCCAGCCTACCAATCGATGTGATTTAACAGATTTAATCTAGGTATGTCTTTTGTACTTTTAAGCTTTAAATACTTTCATAACAATGGCTTGTGAAATTGTCATTCATAAACGTGCAGAAAAACCTTTGACTTTTATACAAAAAGCAAAACGTTTTTTGTGTCAAACAAGCAGACCTTAAAATGTGCTTGCCCAAGGCCTACCACATCTGGTCCGCTCTCTCCTGTCCACTCAAATAGCATACATGAGAAGAAAGATCAAGTAATGAGCTAAACGATGCCATTAGCATGCAAAAAGGCAAACCTCACAGAAGACCGCACAGTAATGCAAGAGATATTATATGATTTGACCAGGATCACTGTATTGTCTGCTGGCAAAGCCAGGATACAAGCATGAACACATTGGGCCTCATTACAACCCAGGCGGTTAACCCGCAAAGGGACCTCGTAAGCAGGCGTTAAGGGTTAACGGCGCCGTAAAAGGTGTCGGCGCCGTTAAACCCTTAACGCCTGATTACGAGGTCCCTTTGCGGGTTGCACTATAATGCCTGCTTTTAGCAGGCGTTAAAAAACCAACCCGCAAAGGGACATAGGAGCTAATTACGGCACCGTAATTTACGGTGCCGTAATTAGCGCCTTCCCCAGTCGCATTGAGCCCTATGGGGCAGAAATGGGAATGGGGAAGGGCCATGGCGGCATGGGGAATTACCGCCCGCCAACCTTGGAATGGGGAGGTATTTCCCCATTCCACCATGGCGGACTCGTTACAACACCGGCACCAACCATGGTGCTAATAGCGCCATGGTTTAGCGCAGGGGTTGTAATGAGGGCCATTGGTTCCACAGTCTTAAATTTGGATGCTTATTCACCTCTTGGACTAATAGTTTATGCTCATCTTTGGAGCGGATTGCCTAGGTTTTAAAATGCCCCGTTTGAACAAACCAATTTCTAGACCTTCACCATACGAATTACATGTTCGTTTTTATAGCAACCCCTATCTGGTGCAGGAACATTGATGATAATACCACCTCTTATGCTGCAAAGCCAAGTACATATGCAGGTAGGTTTATAAACATCAGACATAGGAAAGGTTCAGCCAGCCTTGCTGGAATGTGCTCTTCTAATCTTTCATATTAACACATATCTCTGCAATGAATGCTTAACACACTGAGCTAACTTCTGAACCATTGTGGCACTCAGTTAATCAATATGGATTTAACGTTGGCTATTGCACATGATCAACATAATTCCCACAGGAAGGAAAGAATGCTACCGAAGTTGTGCCATACAGAACACACAAACTATGTATTCCACAGTGAACACCGAAACCATTACATGATTAATTGATCAAGGCAGAATGTACTTGTCAAAACAGACAGGCAATAGGTTTAGTGCCTCAGCAGCATGACATAAAATCTCCTGGCATGTGCTATTTAAGTCTGGTGAACAATGGAATCTTACTTTAGATCATGCAGCTTTGTGGGGGCCCCCTTCAAGGTGGGGGCCCTGGGCAAGTGCCCCTTTTTCCTCCCATAAAACCATCTCTATGTTTGCTGTGTGTTACCCTGTGCCTGTGACATCTGCAAATACTGCGGTATAGGTGCTTGCATTTGTGGTGCCTGTGTTATGGGCTGATGGGTCTGTGGGTATGCGTTCAGTGTCTGTCCTTGTGGTTGGTTTTGTTCCTGTGTTCAGTACTCATCCTGTTCCCCTTGGTATGCTGGCTAGTATTTCATCTCCCCATTCTGTGGCATGCCACTGCGTATGCACACTCTCGAAATGTGCCCTATCTTTCTGCATGCCCAGCACTGGGGTGGCTCCCTCCCCTGCCTTTGGAAAAACCCAGAATATCCACTGGGCCCTGCTGCATCTGCTCACCTGTTAGGAAAGATTTCTCTCTACTGCACCTTTCCTTCCATCTTTATGGAACCCTCAAACGTTTTGCTTTTATTTTTCAATCTGACCTGTACTTTTCACAGTGCAGTGAAGCCTTAAGCTTCACTACACTGGCCTTTGCTCATATGTTAAGGGGAAACTGATATCTCCTTCAGGATGACGCTACTGGGAAACCTTGTTTCCTTTAGTCGTGTGACTATGTTACTACCTTTGGTTACTTTTGCATCACTTGTGGTAACTTTTATCATTGTGCACAGCAGCTTACACTGCAGTACAATGGGGTGAATTTTTGTTTTGCCCTAGATTAACACTCAGAAGAGTTTTGGTTACTCAAGTTGTGTTAAAAGGATACGCTGGTGGCAGTAGTGAATTTACCCCACTTTTTGGGAATGTTCGTTTTAGCCTTATCGCGTTTACCTCAGTTGGCTACTAACTGTGGTTACTGGTCAAACATGGCCGTACCACGAGATTTCTTGCTTGTCCTTTTGCCATCTTCTTCTTTAGCCTTCTTCCTGGCCTGGGAGGCCAGGAAAATCCTTATAAGGACTTCCAGTGCCCAGGAAAGCAGGAGGTTTTGGCGGGCTACTGGAGGGCTGTGTGTGTTTGCTGGCAGGATGTGGGCTGGTTCTGTCTGATGCCAATCCACCAACAGGTTTTCGTGTGTCTGGGTGGTATGCATGAATGTTCCCGCCAGTGGTCCTGATTGGACCATTGCTGGGGTGTGTGTGTGGGCTAGTCCTGCAATTGGCTACTGAGAGCAGCAGCTCTTACCTGGTTTTTAGGATAAGAAGAGGATCCCTGCACCCATTCTTCAGAGATCCTGGAGAAACCTGAATGAGCCAAGTATCCTATCCAGCTGGAGGAGCCAAGTATCCTATCCAGCAGAGAAATCTCAGACCCGACTTAAGGAGGCCTGGCAACCAACTGCTGCTGCTTTTGGGGAGGAGCCCTGTCTTGCTCGTGATCTTTAGCAGTCCTTGTAAAGAGCTGCGAGCCTTGGAGTGGAAGGACCATCCATTCCTAAAGTCTGCTCAGTGCCCTGTCAAACGAAGCCTTTGGAAGTGCCCTGGAACTGTCCTATGGCTGACCAGCTTTGTTTTTGGGCTACCATGCAGCCGGCATCACCGTACTGAGTTTTTGCCTAATACTTGGGGGATCCTCCGCTGGCCCTATGAAAGTACCTCCTACGAAATGTCAGCATCCTCGCATCGAGTCTACCCGTGATAGGAGGGAAAGTCTGACCGCCGCTGCTGAGTCCTTTTGCGTTGCCATGCTGCGGTGAACACTGTCCAAAATTGCTTACCTGACCTGAGTCACATCCTGAGAGGGGTCCTGCATTGAGTTTTGCTGCATTCTTCAATCGAGAGTTATTGCAACAGTGAAAGACACCAACTGGAGATCAGCTCGAACCTGCAACTCCTGTGAATTGAGGACTGTGACTTTCAGCGGACAAAGCAACCTTGGACCATCTTCCTTTGTCCTGCCAAGTCTGGGGAACAATTGGAGTACGGGGGTAAGTTACAGAGCTTCTAAGCTACCCCTATACTCCCATTATAAGTCAATGGGCTTATAATAAACCTTAATTATAACAATATCGGCTTTGCCATTGCTTGCTTGTGCAAGACACCTGACTGTTGGGGCTACTTTTGGGTATTAGTCTAACTTGAACCCTAACCCCAAGAGCCCTTCACTTGACCCCAGAGACACTAACTGTGTTTTTTCCTGCTTCATAACTTTTGTGGAACTGTTACCTGAACTATTGGGCAAAAGGCCCCAGACAATTTAGCGCTGGATGATTTTAGTTAGGATGATTTTAGTTAGGGATCATCTCTGTGGACAGTAATATTCTAACCTTTGAGTTTCTGATGTGTATTATTCCCTATAACAAAGTGAATGTATATATGTATTTAGTTTAATAGTCGTGTGTGAAACTCTACTTGCTTGTAGTAATCTTTCATAGTGTGTTTTGGCCATAAATAAATAACTGTATTTTTATACATCCTGCAGCAAGTGTGATTTGTGACTCCTATTGTTTGACCTCATTGTGGAGTCTTTACAAGCTCACCACCTCAGAAGAACTTAGCCTACACCGCCAGTCACTGCTACCTAAACTGGTTTGGCTACAGCTTTGTTCCTGTTCCTGTCTGTCCCAGAGTTGCTCCTGTCTCAATAGAAATTGGCCTTCTATATATCTGTCCACCAGGCCAGAGTACAGAAAATCAGTCCTAGCACTGCCCATATCCTCAAAACCCACCTGGAAATCCCCCTTGGTTGTGATGTATCTGTGGCCTGTACCCGCATCCTCTGGGTAGCCCCCTTATTCCTCAAATCCTGTGTTGCGCATTCCCCCACCCCTTGAATCTTCCCCCCATGGGAGGCGGTGCATCTGTGGTGTCCCTTATCCTCCCATGCTCATCAGCACTATCCTTTCCATAGAGTATTTAGATAGCTTCCTCTGTACTAACTTTGCTTCCTTTTGCTTCCTCTCCTCATGCCTCTTCCTCGCATTCTCTTGTAATAACATACAATAGTGTACTATCGTGAGCTATATTACTGACCACAGCTTTGCTTCCATCCTCACTAGTTTCTTGAGTTGCTTTTGCACCTGTTCTGGCAACCCTTGGTATAATATGTGATCGAATAATGCTACTGTTTTGTCCCATGGTTCTCGCATTTAGAGGCGGCAAAGCTCTTGAGTCATCTGAATATAGTGTGAGGGGTCTTCGTCTTCCCCCATTTTGCGTGCCATAATCTGACGTGTCTGGGTATTGTGTCCTTAGAGCTTGCCATACAGCTGCTTGGCAGTTTGCAAATGGCAAACCATTGTGCGCCATGTCCTGGGTGGTTACTCCTGGGTACCCTGCCCTTCTCCATTCGTCATCAGTGGCCTCCCTGAGGATTGACACTAGTAGTCCCTTCATGTCCCCCACAGCTAATTTCTGTCCCATTATCATTCTTTCCATTTCATATATCCATTTCCCTGCACCCACGGTTAATGAGGGTAGCCTACACCTCAAGTTTTCTTTGTCCATGTGCTTCCATGGTATGTATTGAGGTCGCCCCCCACCCTTTTCAAGTAGGGGCAACTGGGTTAACCTGATCTCCCCATTCGCTCCTCATGTCATGTCTGTCGGAATCTTTAATGTCAGTGTATGCTTTTGTTGGCTCCCCCCTCTGTCACCCTGGGAGATCCCTAAGTCTCTTTACATATGGGATCAGGTCATTGTAACGCTCACCTGGTATCCACGGGGACGTCACTCAGCCTGTTCTGACCTCTCATGACCTCGAACCCTTCCCTGGAGTCTACTCGACTGGAGAATGGGCCTGAAACACAGGATTGGTAGAGTTTAACTCCCTATTGTCTCTGTGTGCTTGAACCCCTTCTTCCCCGGGGTCCAACCCTTCCCTTTGATCCACAACTCACCTTGTTTTCTTGGAAAGTGTGCCCTCTGTCCTGCTTTCAGCACAGGGGCGGTTTGATTGATGCGGGCTCGTTGCTGCCTAGTTACTTCACTGGCTAGAGTCCGACAGGTAAGTATAATGAGTCTTTTGAACAGTTCTCTAACTTCGTTCCTTTCCTTCCTTAGATGATGGCCGGTGTCCAGGGATTGCGACATGCTGCTGAGATGAGTAGCGCTGAAGGTGAGTGAGAGCGCGTTGTGACCCTTTTGTATTTGTATTGAACTGAGTTCTTTTTCTGTGTCTTTTAGGTGCCGTGATGTTTTCAGGGTGGATGCCGGTTGTGAAGAAGAAATGCGGTGAGTAAGCGTGGTATGCAGTGCCTCTATATGTTTCCACGCTAACCTGGAGTGTCTTTTACCTCTTGCAGATGGATGAGAAGTTCCAGAGACAGAGTTCCCCCAGAGCGGCTGGGATTCAGGTAAGCATTTGAAGCTCGTACAGTCTTTAAAAATAAGCGAAGATTTGCTGAATGCTTACTAATGCTTTTGTTCTGTTCTTTTCCCTTTTTCTTAGGAAGCCGCGTGCCGGGATGGGAATGACACCGCCGAAGATGCCCTCAGAACAGAAGAAGCAATGAATGATGGGCAGAAGCGCCGCAAGGTAAGGCTGTTCCTAACAGTGTTCTTGTTCTTGCAGGAGCTGAGCACAGAAGAAAGATGAAGGCCTACTGGAGACCGATCCGAACACGGTGAGTGTCACGCTGCAGGTGCAGAAAACACAAAGCATGTTTCTCAGCCTGGGCGTGGCTTAAATAGTCTCTGGCTATCCCAGGTGTCTCTGGGCTGAACCACACCCAAAAGACTAGACTGCACATGCAGTTCTGGGAACCGAAATATGTGGGGGCATCCATCTTGTCCCCATCAATGCACTACAAGTCCAATCCCCAATGTTATCCTATGGGAGTGAGTGAGTCTGGTGCCACAAGCGCCAAGTCTGACTCCAAGTGGGTCTTTGGAGGGATGGAGAGGCCCTTGAGGGCCATGTAGGTGATCGTGGCCTGGCTCCAGCCTGCCATCTTGGAGGGCTGGGGACATGAGAGGCAGGAATCATGACAGCACTCCCCCCAAAGGCCCCTCTTAAGGTGGCTCTTCTGTCTGGTCCTGGAATGTTTGGATGGTTTTGATGAAATCGTCTAAGCAAGCAAGGTGCATGGATGTACTCACAAGGCTCCCATGCCCTGTCTTGTGGACCATACCCCTTCCAGTCCACTAAGTAGTATAATTTGGATCTGACGTAATTTGAATCCAGGATGTCCTTGACTTCGAATTCTGGCTCCCCGGCGCCTACTACTGGCTGCGGTGGCGTTGCTACCCGGGTCCCAGGTTGAACAGGTTTAACGAGAGACACGTGGAACACAGGATGAATCTGCATATTGGACGGCAAAGCTAGTCTGACTGCCACAGGATTTATCATGGAGGTGACGGTGAATGGACCCAGGTATCTTGGACAGAAAGTTCGGGTTCCTTTAATGGACACGTGTTTAGACGCCAGCCAGACTTTGTCTCCCACTTGGTAGTTGGGGGCCTTTGCTCGGTGTTGATCAGCAAACTTCTTTTGGCGATTCTTAGCATGAAATAGGTGTTCAGCTCCCCTTTTAAAGGTTTGAGAAATGGTCGTGTGCAAGGTTTTGACTGCTGGCATTTCCAGGGTTGTAGGAACGTCCAACTCAGAAGTACGTGGGTGCCTGCCATACATGGTATAAAAGGGTGTCTGCCCACTGCTGGTGTGTAGGGAATTATTATAAGCATATTCAGCTATCCATAATAGATCAAACCAGCTTCCTTCAGTTGGTGTAACATGCAATGCAGATACTGCTCGAGCGTCTGATTTGTCCTCTCAGTTTGACCATCCATTTGGGGATGGTGACTGGTGGATAGCCGGATGTCGATCTGGGCAATAGAGCAGCATTTTCTCCAGAAGTTAGATACAAATTAAATACCTCGGTCTGAGACTAAAACTGAAGGAAACCCATGGAGCCATACGATGCCTTCAAGAAATACCTTTGCCAGAGTGGAAGCATTTGGAAGCCCCTTAAGAGGAATGAAATGTGCCATTTTTGAAAATAGGTCCACGACCACAAGAATAGTGTTAAACCCTTGGCTGGGTGGTAAGTCAGTAACAAAATCGAGGGACAACGTGTGCCAGGATGCTGGAGGGATTTCCAATGGTTGTAATAGCCCAGCTGGTTTCTGCTTGGATGACTTGTTTTGAGCACACACTCCACGAGACAGGATGAATTGGATAATGTCTTTACGCCACGTGGGCCACCAATAATTTTGTTTTACCTTGGCTAGGGTTTTAGCAATTCAGGGGTTGCCCTCGATCAAGGAATCATGATAACCGGACATGATTTGTTCTCGTAGTTCTTGGTTTGGTAAGAATAAACAATTCCTGAAGTAGGGCAACTGATGTTTTATCATGTAATGTTCTCCTTGTGCACTCCACGCTTGTAACTGACCCGGACTCATCAGATTTTGGATTTCTTCATGTAATTCTTTCTGAGTTATGGTTGCTGTGATTCCTAGGAGCTTGTCACTCGGGATGATTGCTATTGGGTCAGGGGTCTGATACCCTTGCTCTTCCACCCCCATACGGGAAAGGGCACCGGCCTTCCCGTTTTTCACCCCTGGTCGAAATGTAATCACTTAGTCATATTCAGAAAAAAAAAGAGCCCAACGTAGTTGTCATGAGGATTGGGCCTTTGCCGTTTTTAGGTACTGGAGGTTCCAGTAGTCATTTATTACAGTGATTGTGTGTCTGGCGCCCAAGAGCTAGTGCTGCCATGCCTTAAAGGCTGACTTAATGGCCAGGAGTTCTTTGTCTGTGATAGCGTGATTGAGTTCAGAGAGTGTGAATTTACGCGACCAGAAGGCAACAGGGTGTAACTGGCCCGTTTCGGGGTCCTTTTGTGAGAGGACGGCTCCCATAGCCATGCTTGAGGCGTCCGTTTCCACCAGGTATGGGAGATCAGGGCAAGGGTGGTGTAAGATTGGGGCAGATGTGAATCTTGATTTGAGTTCCTGGAAAGCTTCCTCAGCTTCTGTTGTCCACTGGAACATTGTGTTGCTTTTCCTTAGCAATGACGTGATGGGATGCACGATTTGCGAAAATCCTGGAATAAACTGGCGGTAGAAGTTTGCAAAACCCAGCATACTTTGAACCCCCTTGAATGAATTTAGGGATGGCCAGTTCAGGATAGCATCTACCTTGTGTACACCCATTCAGATTGCATTCGGGCTGAGAAAAAAGCCCAGGAATTCCACCTCAGAGACGTGGAATGAGCACTTTTTGAGCTTGGCGTAGAGCTGGAGTTGACGGAGTTTCTCCAATACGGATCGGACTTGTTTAACGTGGTCCTGCTTTGATGCGGAATATACTAGAATATCGTCGATGTACACTAGAGCACAGACATCAATCAATTCCCGTAGGACATCGTTCATGAAGTATTGAAATGCTGCAGGCGCATTGCAAAGGCCAAAGGGCATTACTTGATATTTGTACAAGCCGTATTTGGTGCAAAAAGCGGTTTTCCATTCGTCCCCCTGTTTTACGTGAACAAGGTGATATGCTCCCCTCAGGTCTAGTTTTGTGTATATTTGGGCTTCTTTGACTTGATCAAGCAATTCAGGGATCAGTGGCAGGAGGTAGGGTTTTTTTACAGTAATCTGGTTCAGTGCGCGATAGTCGATGCACGTTCTCAAGTCCCCCTCCTTTTTCGGTACGAAGAATAGAGGACTGGCTACTGGAGACTTCAAGGGACGGATGAACCCATTGGCCAGGTATTGGTCAAGATAGGCCTTCAGGTGCTGGTTTTCTGGTTCCGAGAGTGCGTAAATTCGCCCACAAGGGATTTGTGCGCTGGGTATCAGGTCGATTTGGCAATCGTATGGTCTATGCGGTGGCAGGGTATTAGCCTGTTCTTTCTGAAAGACATCTTGAAAGTCCTGGTATTCACTTGGTAGGGTGCCAATTGCCACAGTCGCAAGCGTGGAGGTTCTGGTGTCTATTGGTTGTGTGTGGGCGCAAGTCTCGGGAAAGGCCAATTCTTTTGCTCGCCAATCGATTCGAGGATTGTGAGCTACCAACCATGGCATTCCCAAAATCAACCGGAACTGTGGTGCCTTAATGAGGTCGAAAATGATAGATTCTTGGTGTCCATCCTGGCACAGAAGGGCTAAAGCTGCATTGCATTGGGATACTGGACCAGAAACTATTTCCGTGCCGTCGACGGTGGTATCAGTGTCGGTGGTTGATTTAGGGCGTAACGGAAGCCCCATCTTTGCCGCAAGATCCTGGTGGATGTAATTCCCAACGGCTCCACTGTCAATGTACGCTCTTACTGCGTGCATCCGAGATGGTTGTTGGTGATTGATCAAGACCACAGATAGTGCAAAATGGGAGGTCTTTAGTTCACTTTCTTCGCTCGGCAAGTGGACCCCTACACTTGCCGGGCTGGGGAGTTTTCCGATTCCTTGATGGTATCTTCCTTGTCCGTGGCCCCTACCATCCTCCTCAGTGGCTTCACAGGGCACTCTTTAAGGAAATGTCCTGACCTTCCACAGTACAGACATAACTGCTGCTGTCTCCTTTTATCCCTTTCAAGTCAAGGGGGATCTGACACCCCCGATTTGCATTGGTTCTCCTGAACCTTCTGTTGTGCGGGCAATATTGTCCTTTGAACGCACATACATAGGGCAAGGGTCTGGTCTGGTTCGATCTGCTCTTCAGTCCTGCAACCTATGATCCAGTTGAACAACAAGGTCAATGAATTCTGAGCAGTCTTTCGGGGGGGTTCACTACTTGTGCAAGAACAGCCTTGAGCTCCCCCCGCAGCCCCCGATGAAATAAAGTGGTTCTCTTCTCCACTGGCCATTTTGTTTCAACTACGAGTCTATTGAACGTGGCTATGTATGTTAATAGGTCTTGATTCCCTTGGCGTAGGGACAGAAGTTTGTTGTCTAATGCCTGCCCATGAGTAGGACGGGCGAACAGCTTTTCCATCTCCTGCTGAAAGCCCCTAAAGTCATGCAGCAAAGGATCGTCTTGGGCCACACAGAGTACAGACCAGTCCGCATCGCTACCGCTCATGTAGGATAGCACAAAAGCGACCCGTGATTGGTCATTCGGAAAGGCCCCTGGTCCACAAAGGAAGTGCAGGCGGCATTGGTTCATGAACGTTGCAAACCTCTTGGGATCCCCCGTAAATCGTTCGGGCGGGGCCAAGGGAACTGCCCCAGGAAGGGTTATCTGAACGGGATTGGCTGATGGTGCTGGCATCGAGGGCATGCTTCCCGGCAATGGTGCATGCCCTGCTTGTGACTGGAGAAGTTGCCGGCTTAAATAATCAGTGCGTTCTTTGGCTACTATCAGCTCTCTCCTCAGGGTGTTGGTCTCCTGTCTGGCTGCATGTACTTCGGAACTTAGCTGCCCCAACATGTGGGCTAACTGGTCGGTTTCTGACGTTTCCATGACGCCCAGGTGGATTTTGATGTGAGGCTTTGTGTTCTGTAACGCTCACCTGGTATCCACGGGGACATCACTCAGCCTGTTCTGACCTCTTATGACCTCGAACCCTTCCCTGGAGTCTACTCGACTGGAGACTGGGTCTGAAACACAGGATTGGTAGAGTTTAGCTCCTTATTGTCTCTGGTGCTTGAACCCCTTCTTCCCTGGGGTCCAACCCTTCCCTTTGATCCACAGATCACCTTGTTTTCTTGGAAAGTGTGCTCTCCGTCCTGCTTTCAGCACAGGAGCGTGTTGATTGATGCAGGCTCGTTGCTGCCTAGTTACTTCACTGGCAAGAGTCTGACAGGTAAGTATAATGAGTCTTTTGAACAGTTCTATAACTTCATTCCTTTCCTTCCTTAGATGATGGCCGTCGTCCAGGGATGGTGACGTGCTGCTGAGATGAGTAGTGCTGAAGGTGAGTGAGAGCGCGATGTGACCCTTTCGTATTTGTATTGAACTGAGTTTTTTTCTGTGTCTTTTAGGTGCCGCGACGTTTTCAGCGTGGATGAAGAAGAAATGCGGTGAGTAAGCGCAGTATGCGGCGCCTGTAGATGTTTCCATGCTAACCTGGAGTGTCTTTTCCCTCTTGCAGATGGATGAGAAGTTCCGGAGACAGAGTTCCCCCAGAGCGGTTGGGATTCAGGTAAGCGTTTGAAGCTTGTGCAGTCTTTAAAAATAAGCGAAGATTTGCTGAATGCTTACTAATGCCTTTGTTCAGTTCTTTTCCTTTTTTCTTAGAAAGCGGCGTGCCGGGATGGGAATGACACCGCCGAAGATGCCCGCAGAACAGAAGAAGCGATGAATGATGGGCAGAAGCACCGCAAGGTAAGGCTGTTTCTAACGGTGTTCTTGTTCTTGCAGGAGCTGAGCACAGAAGAAAGATGCAGGCCTACTGGAGACCGATCCGAACACGGTGAGTGTCACGCTGCAGGTGCAGAAAACACAAAGCATATTTCTCAGCCTGGGCGTGGGTTAAATAGTCTCTGGGTATCCCAGGTGTCTCTGCGCTGAACCACACCCAAAAGACTAGACAGCACATGCAGTTCTGGGAACTGAAATATGTGGGGGCATCCATCTTGTCCCCATCAATGCACTACAAGTCCAATCCCCAATGTTATCCTATGGGAGTGAGTGAGTCTGGTGCCACAAGCGCCAAGTCTGACTCCAAGTGGGTCTTTGGAGGGATGAAGAGGCCCTTGGGGGCCATGTAGGCGATCGTGGCCTGGCTCCAGCCTGACATCTTGGAGGGCTGGGGACATGAGGGGCAGGAATCATGACAGTCATCTAGACTGCATAAGGTGTCCCTCGATTGCTGTGATTGATCGTCCTTGTCTCCCTTAGATCCCTGTGTCTTTTCCTACGTCCCAGGACTCACTTCTGACTACACTTTTCCCCATTGACTTATTATTGTGTTGCACACTTCCCTCATCATCACTTCCTCTGGTGTCTTTATTTGAGTCAGTGTCCATATCGCTGCAAAAGGTCTCTGTGAAGTTCAACCTCCTAGAGGCTGTGTATGTACTGGGCTTCCCTGCAAAGACAATCAAGTCCTCGCTGTACCCTTCCTCGAAGGACCTCATGTCTATTCTGTCCAATACAGTAGTAGTCCTGTCCTGTGTGGTCATGCTGTCTGGCTCAGTTTGTCTACTTTCACCCATTTTGTCGTCTCCCATGCCCATTACCCCTTTTGTCCTTTTGTCTCTGTTTGTGTGCTCTTCTTCCTCCTTGCTTGTGTGTTGTCTCATAAGTCACTCCAGTTGCCACTTTCTCCTTTCCTTCTTCACTAAAACCTGCTTTGCGTTGTTGTCTTCTTCTATTCATCTTTCTATCTCTTCTAGCTCTATCCTCCTTTATAGCTGCTCCTGCTCCTTCTCGTCCTCCCATCACCTCTCTCTACACTCTCTCTTGCATCTCTTTTCTGCTTTTTTTCCCTTCTGTCTATTTCTTACATTATCTCAACCAAGTCTCTTGCTTCGCTGCTTCCCTTAAGGCCTCCCATCTCTTTTGTTGCCTCCACTGCTTCTTGCATTATCATCCCTTCCAATTTCCGGAAGATATGTCCCCCTTCCCATTAATTCGAGGTGATGCCCCCTGGCCCCTCTTTAGTGCTTGCCTGCACCTCGCCGCACACTCCCTTTCTGCTGTCCATCTGCCCCGCCCATCTCTGCCCCTTCTCCTTTGTATATGGTGGAGGTTGAAAAACTGGATTTGTATACCCTTCTGCTGTCTTTAGCTCCCGTAGTGGGTATCAGCTGTGCTCGTCGTCTGTATCCCCTTCTTTTTTGTTTGCAGGAGAAGGTGAGGGAACAGAGGGCGAGGACACTGGCCCCAGTGTCTCCTGTTGGCTCAGCATCCATTGACGCCTCGCTATTTCCCCGTCTCCCTCCTGGAATTTCCTCCAGAGATCATATATTGCCATACAATTGGCTAACTTCTTCCCCTTAAAAGTGTCCTGTAAGTGTGTCAATAGTGGTTGCTGCACATCTTTGAAGAAACTCCTGCATTGTGGCCATGGCTTAGTCAATTTACCCTTTGTGCTTTTCGTCCATCCCGCGCTATAATTACAAAACTTGTTCTTATAGGGCAGGAGGGTCTTACACAAATGCTCTGGGGGTCCCCCCGCACTTCCCTTGATACATTGCGTTTATTCTTACTTGATCTCAAGTTGAGGTTTTCGACACTCTGCTGTTGGAAAAAAACACAATAAAATGACAATTATTTCCACTTTTCTCAAGCCTCTTTGGCCCCAAAGCAACCTGTCAGGCATGTTCCATGCACCGCCCTACTGCAACTCTCCGCCTCCTCAGGTGAACCCACCAATCTTGCGCATTCGCCTTCCGTGCACCACCGCTGGACAACCTCCTCTGTCAAATGCTAGTTTCTTAACACTGCTTCCACAACACCTCGTGCTATTCAAGTCCTTTGCACAAACCTAATGGGTGATGTCACCAACATACTAAACAAGGTAAAGCTAATGATCACTCACAGCACGCACAATGCAAAGGTCTCACTTATACAGACATTTATGAAAACCCCACATGAACCCACAACTGTCTTCCTGCCTCCTAACAGGGGATACCAATATTCTTTGTGTTCAATCTGTATCTACAGCATCGCCTTGCAAATTAAACACCTCCTCAAGACTTAACCAGACAAACACCTTCCGCATTCTAGGCCAGCTCTCTTTGCTAAATCTTACGGGGATACCGTCATCTATGACCGGAGGTAAAACACCCAACCCAGAGGGAATCCAATATTCACAAAACATCTGTAATCCATGCCCTTATGTGAATAGTCTAGGGTATTCACCAGAGCCATTTACTTCAAGACCGAAAATGCCCCAAACCACAGAAATGACATCCACCTCCACTCCTTTCCCTATTAAGCTTGACAATACTCGACAATACTCCAACCATACTCAAAAATACTCAATACCACCCTTGTGCCCCCGTTACTTTCCCACCCCCTTAGTTGCCGTGTGGCTGAGTCAATACTTACACTCTGCGATCTGCTGATGCTGTTCGGCTGTCAGGTCTCCCAAAGCTGCCACGCCACCCTTCTCGTCTGCTGGACTCCTCACAGACCACAGGCAGGATATTTCCAAGCTGGCTTCTGACAGCCTTTGCACGGGGTGCTCTTTCCCCGTCTTCTCAAAACCCACAAGGTGTTCCTCAGCCCTCGAGGCACTGCGGCGGGAGAGGCAGCTTCGTGCCGACTTGGCATAGCCTAACCATCCTCTGCTACCAACGTGTTGGAGAGAAAACCAGTATGCCTGGGGATGGCTAAGAGCTTACACATCCAGCTCTCAAGGGCCCAACAACCCTTTCCCCAGAATAAACGGAGGATTCAGCCAAGGGCAAGTTAAAACTGTCATTTATTATAAAAACTGACAGGGATCATACAGGACAATCGCAGTTCCGAGAGTCACACCTCTGGAGCCCGTGTCTTGCCTGTTTGTTGTCCCCTCACGTCACAACATGGGCCCTTCCCTGAAAAACCTATCATCTACTTCTATTGGAAGCTCGGAGTAGGATCCAATAGGAGGTCGGTATACATCTAATTCTACTGTACCATCCATGTCAGGTGGCTGACCCGTCCCATCCCCAAGAAACTATCTATTACATTGTTGCAGGGTTGCAGCCTTGCCATTGGCCCTTGCCCTGTGCCTTCCACCCCTGAATGTCTGTCCTCTGATTGGTTAAATCTGGTCTCCCCAGGCCTGGGACCCAGTTCGGTTCTCAGCCCTCTGTGCACCCCTTCAAGGTGATGTCAAATGACTATGTGTCCCATATGTATCTGGTAGCAACACCACCTTTGCCTATGAGAGTGTGCTCCAGGTTGCAACATTTGTTTCACTCCTCATCTGGATTGCTGAGAAATGATTGTCTTCCCACTGTGGGTGAATACCCATTGTCTAGCTCAGCCGCATCACGTGGTTGTGGACCACTAAATCATTGAGCTGTCCAGATCTGCAATTGTGAGGATTTATTCTGTTTTTCTGCAGCTTGCCCCTTGTTGTTTGAAGTTTGGAATGTGCTTGTTTATCTCTGACCTTGGCTGTGAGCTTGGGCTTTACGCTATGTGCAGCTTGGTTCTGCTTCCTTCGTCTGGTGTCCTGTAGCTTGAGGCCTTCTGTGATTTTCATTAGACTTATAATATGATTTCTACACACTTATATTGTGCTATGGTTCCTGTAGGTTAGTCGCACGTGGTCCTACCAGACTCCTTATATACTCATGTAGTTACATAGGGTTAATTGCCATAAGCATCTGCAAGCTAGCTCAGGATCTCTTTGTTGCTTTGCGTTTAGCGTTGATGCACTTGGCTGGTGAGACAAATAATAAAAGCTTTGACAGTATGTATATGTATCTCTTCACTATCTGCAGAACGGTCTAAGCATGCTCTTCGTGTATACGAGTGAGTGTTTGTGTAAGCTGTGCATGGCTGCTAGTGTGCTTCATGACTAACACAGCTACCTCGTGGTGTCACTAATGACGTCAGCATAGTGGTTTCTCAGCATTTAGTCGATGCAGTGCATTATAATGTTTGGATCCATGATCACTGTTGAGTCACCTGTATCTGTAAGGACATGCACTGGATAAGGTTGGAATGGCTGTCTAAGAGAGTACCTCTCTGCATACGCGTTAGTCAATGGTGCATTTGGGGGTTGTCCGAATAGCGAGTGACTTTGGATGTTCTCTCTTCAGGCCGTCATGTTCATAGAGGTGAGGAGGGGCATTCCCGGGACCCTCTCTTCAGTGTAGTCAAAGCTGGCAGTAAAAACATGGCTCAGTGGAGCACACTTGAAGTTGGAATCCAGTGGAGGGCTTTGAAATGGCCACTTTGATGGGTAGCATGTGGGCATAGTGAAATACATAACTTGCACAGGAACTGGCCTTAGTCCACCTTTGGGGCAGCCTTTTATCAAAGAGATCCAGTAGTGACAGATAAATAAATTCAGAATATAGATGTATCGATGTGGTATTATGTGTAAGGATTAACAAACATTTTTATGAAACCTTATCTTCAACATCAAGTGTGATGCAATTTTGATATCAGGTACATATTCTTATAAACAAATTCTGCCATTGCTTTTGCTCAAGATATTTGTTGATTTCATGTATCGGCAACAAAATAGGTATTATAAATAACATCAATTTTTTGTTTTCTGGCCCGCATCAAAACATAATTTAATTTAATTCCAAAAGAAGTTATATGCATGATTGCCTTTAAGAAGCTTTTGCCAATAAATTATTCAAGTTTCTTTTTTTCATGTTTTTTATTTTAAGTAATGAGCAGTTTCTTTTCTTCCACTATTCTTCAAACTTTCCAACAGCTTTTTTGTGACTAATTCTGCCCAAGCATTGAAGATAGATAGTGTGCAACAGATGTGGCCCACCCCCATACCCTTTTCAATTGTCATGCATAAAAACCCCAGGAAGCAAAGGTTTCTTTTACATCAGTGAAGACACAGTCCTGCCTCACACCGCTGTGTCAGGTAATTGGTCTGTCAATTCACTGCATGGTCCATGATGAAACTGCCCAGTGGTGTCCTCATGTAAAAGTCTCACTCTATTAACGATGCCCAGCCTGATGCTATGGTACATGAGAAATTCCCAAAGGAGTGTTTGATTGACTTTGGAGACAGAATGCAAAAGAACGCACCTGAGATCCAATATTTCTTTGTGTCAGTGGTCGGAAGCCTGCATGGCACTGGGAGAAAATAGTGCTGTCAAATATCCAAGTCTGAACCAACTGCAGAATGATCTTGCCCAAAGTGGCAATCACTCTGGTTGTCTCTGTATCCATTCTTTTATTTATCAGCATATGTATATGCACCACACTGATGATCCACAAATAGGATACACATGTATGTGGTTGTTTGCGTCCTTGAGGGCTGTGTGTCTTTGGTTGATAAAGCTATGGATAACATTATTTTCATTCCACCTAATGTGCATACCTACAATGCATTGCTCAGTGTTTCAGAACTAGAGGTGAACTTCCAGGAATGGCTATTGGGTGGCACTGTGGAATGTGTACTTTTTTAGCTGAAATGGCCTAATCTACTCCCAAATACACACTACTAAGGGATTTCTCTAAAAAGATATAATGCAGTCACAGCTACGGCAGTCAGTGTGTTCAGTACTATAAATGGTGCCTGAGTGTGAAATTATCAAAATATTTATGAATAGATTCTGTGAGGAATTCGACCATCCGCACACAGAAAGTGCGCTCGCCAGGACTTTTTGATTTTTGTTTATTTAAAAAGAATGAATAATGGGAGATCAACCTCCTGAAAATATGTGGGGCAATTCCTGCACATATTTTCCACACCCACCGCACAGCAGATAAATAGTCATGTACTCTGGGAGGACACATCTTACCAGTGTAGGCCTCCCCTGTCATGAGTAGCTGACACCTGAGAGCTGTGGGCATATCAAAAGCCTCTGGCCATAGGCAGACTGATTAGAATTTTAAGGCACCATTGATTTGCATCTCCATTGTTACACCTTGCTGGTGGTGGCGAATATTGATGAATGTTAATTAGCAGGCCTCAGAGAGGCCTAGGTGCAGGAAGTGACAATGGAGACCAGAGACCAACACCTCTTTGTAATGCAATGTGTCAACTTGGTACTAACACCCCTCCTTGGTATGAAATGGCAGTGAATGTCCTGTCTAGAACCACTCCTTTCAGAGCAGGGAAGTATTTGAATTGTATGAGACTATGGTCTGCCTGCAACACTCTACTTGAAAGGTAGCCCATGTTGTGGCCAAGCACAGCATAGGGCTCAGTTAATTAGGGAGACACTTTGATGTACAGCAGACAGGACGATGGGTGGGACTTAGAAGTATATGTTGTCATCCTTCCCCTGTCTGTTGCCAAGCACACAGATTCTGAGCTGAAGCATCACTGAAGATTGTTGGTGGGGACCCAGGATTGGTTCATTAAGGTGGGCTTAGCCTGCAACAATCACTGTGACTCGTTTGGCTTTAAAAGAGGGCTGAGCCCCTCACTGATCAGATAATCTGAAGACTTCACAAGAAGTAAGAAGAAGGACTCATTTGGACCCGAGCAGGAGGTACAGTCTACCTTACATCTTCCACCAATGAAGGAAGGCAAGGAGTTCCAAAATGGAAGCATTATCCCTCCCCTAAACATCTCCCAGGGAGATACCGGACTCATAAGATGCGTCCATCAGCTCCAGAACTGGTACCCAGCCAGCACAAAGCATGCCCTGCTAGGTTTTGACAGCAAGCTTCCTAGGTGGGAAGTGCCAGAGAGTCTCTGGACAAAGGACAAGGCCATTGCCTGCTATCACTTTCCTGAGCTTTGGGCCATCCACCTTGAAAGGACGCAAGCCCTGCAAAGAAGCTAGGAGGTGTGCCACTCAAGCATCATCCAGCGTCCATCTTTTTAAGGACAATTTCGAGACCATCGAGTAATAAAACCGCATACGGCTGCACTGCTGACTGTTGTCACACCGCATTCACCAGAGCCATCTGAGACGCCTCAGCCAGCATTCCAGATCCGTAAACCAGCACAGAGACAATTATTCTTGGCCCCGAGCCGCCACACCGGACAACCTGCAGATGTCAGTCCAACCTTGCTTGATGAACTGCCTGCTGCCTGGTACCCGCAACTGTCTCTCGCCACTAACTCTGTCTCACAGGCAGTGAAGCGCCCTGGATCCGCCTTCACGCTGACGAGCACCAAGAACTTCTTCAGCACCAGGTACATTGTGGTTCTGCCCCCCTGGACCTTCTCCGAAGGCCCCTATAGTCAGTTACGACCCTTTGCCCCTTTGGTGTTGAAACCAAATAACCTTGAACAGTAAAACTGATTGCTCTACCAACTAACCTCCTGTCTGTATCCAGAGTGCATCACTTTCCTTTGTGAAAATGTCTGTCCTCTGTGCTACTTTACAGCGCCGGTTGTAATTGTAGTGTGCTACAACTGTCTGTTGTAGTAATAATAAAGTAGATATTTTTATACAACCTAGACTGAACAGTCCCTTTTATCATTGGGTAATAATTGTATTTTCGCTGTGTTGCAACTAACAATCCACGACCTTGCGGAGATAACCCTGCCGTTCCGTCCACGTTACCAAAATTGGACAAGGAGGTCTTATAATTTACTTGTATTCCAATCTGTTCAGATTCCTTCTGGTGTACTAGAGGTGTGGGTTTAATTGATGGTTTAGAAACCGATATTCATCCCTGAACCACTGGTGTCCCGAAAGTTGATTCGTCACAGACCGGAAGTCCTGGAATACTCTGTGTTTAACTTCCCAAGTCCAAGCGCATTCCGAGTTTACAGCATAAAATATGCCCCACTTCGCGCTACCCCAAAAAGAAAGTACCTTCCTCATTATGAAGGGAGGTAAAAGAGGCTTTACTTGCCACCTCAAATGGGCAGTGTATTTTATTATCATGCTATTAAAGAGCTTCTTTGTCAGGCACAACATGCAACCCAATTACTGCATCAGAACACGGGTCCAAACAAGTTTGGGGAGATAGCCTTTCAAACAGATGCATGGCTATTGATACATAACAGTTTTGAAATGATACAGTGGAAACCAAATTGGGATGACAGTTTCCAAGAATGAATCCGGAAGGATACTCGTAAATTAGAACAATGGGACTGGTGTGCTAACTATACCCAACTCGCTACGTTAAGCAGCTATGGTACTGCTATCGACCAGCTTTCCCACAAATATAAATCTCCCCAATGCTATAAACCTATGTCCATCACCAGAGCTACGTAGGTTCATTTTGCTCCTACGAATTGACAAATTACCAGTATTGGGAACCATTAGTGGTGAACGGGGAATCTTAAAAGAGGGGCAGAGCTGTCGCTCTTGTGGCTTAGCGGGAAAGCTGGAAACCGCCCAACATGTATTGACAGAGTGTTGTGAGTATGGTTCACTATGCATGAAGACGCTGGGCCCATGTGTATCCCACTACAATAGCATTAAGAGCGAAACTTTCTGGGGGTACTGTTTAAACTCTGAACATAAATGTATACATATCGATTTGTTCAGCATTTGGAAAGAAATTGTAAAATCAGGAAAAGTAGGGAACCCTCCCTGTAGTTAGCCTCACCTATTGATAACATTTGCTATGGAATTCAGCAAATGAGCTACTGTAAGTGAATGTCTGATGAGCTTCATGGTCTTACTAATCGGCTGTGATGAACTAGGAGGCTATGATGTAGATGGTACGATGAATTGAGCTATACATTTTATATTTTATATCATTATGAAGATCATGTTAAGTATATATTTGTTTTTGTCTTAAGTTTTGTTTTGATATTGTTCAGTTATGTATGTTAAGTTACAAACTGTATTTTGTATGCATGTCATTTTGCCTATTAGTGTTCATTTGAACAATTGTATATGAGTGTTTTTATATTATGATGATGCGCATTTGAGCTATAAACATAATACAATTATATATATTATTATTGAGACAACCCCTCCACTTATCCATTTACACTACTACATATCTTTAAAGACTTCAAAACATCTTGCAACATTTCTCTACACTCTTCCCTTTGATGGCTTATTAATTTTCTTTCCCCAAAAAGAAAATATTCTGTGCTCCCTGTCCAAACTATCTGACCACAGCTTGCGTACATCCTTCTTTCTTCACAGACTCCATTGAGAACAATGTTATAAAACCGGAAAAGTTTAGTTAGCCAATGCTTTTGACAGACATCACCTATATCCTCCACATCACTATTAGTCCCATTCTCCAAATGATCTATTCCTACACAATCTTCTGAACAATAAGATTCAACACCTGACAGCCCATTTAATGAGTTGTCACCCTCTGCATCTGAAATTGTCTCAGTTTTACCACCTCAAAAGAATATTTGAAAAATGTCCAGCAATAATAATATGTATTCATTCTTCAACTTCACATCTACTAACAAAACACCTCTACCTCAAGACAATGTAAAATAAATACCACCTTCCAATACCATAGCATCTTTCAAAATGTACCTTACATCAACCAATCATACAATCTAATCAAACTACTATTCTCATTGGTGCAAATGTTTTACCTTTATCTGTATAGCTGCGGTTATAATAGAGCCAATTGGAATCCGATAACTGCGGCTGTCAAACCAACTGCTTAAACTGCGGTTATCGCAAAGGCCAAAAATACATGACATCATATTGACTGCCTAATACATGTGGCTACAATATGCAGTTTCATCGCGGCTGTATTACATACTTGAAACAAATCATAAAATTACATTTGTCAAAGAAATAACCCCAGGGCCGACTGCAATCAAACATATCCAACTCATGCAAATTGTGAAAAGAATTTTTTTTTGGTGGAAAATTCGGTTTTTATTAAGGTTTTTGTGGTTATGACATAAATGATGCAATAATACAATCAACAAAGTGAACGTTACAACTGGAAAGGAAAACTTTAAAGACAACTTATTCCCCCCTCCCGTCCATTCCTTCATCCCCCCCTCCCCCATACCATGGTGTAGAGGATGATAATAACAGTAGGGTCCATCTCGTTATATAGCAAAAGTATGTCACGGGCAAAGGGCAGTCTTGAAATGAGTGTGGGCGCTCAGTATGCCAGGGTCAACAAGCCTGGGGAGCATCTCCCATTCCGAGCAACATCCTCATGATCAAGAGGGGGTGACCAAACCACAATGTTCAGACCTGGGGACCAGTCTGGGATGCGTCGGGTGTTCTACGCTGTTTTCCCATACTTGTCGAAGAAGGGAAGCCATAGGCTCTCAATGTTTGACTTGGATTCGTCAATCAGGTGGGACAAAAATTCCATATCATATATTGCCCGTACTTTAGAGACCCATTCCCTCTCCCCAGGGGGATGGGGTGATTTCCATTGTTGGGCCCAACAACATCTGGCGGCAACCAACATTACATGCAGCATATGGTCATGTTGAACCTTTGGACCCCCCTCCACCTCAATGCCGAACAACATTAGCCAAGGGGATAGGGTCCTTTCCATCCCATCCACATCCTGTATCCAAGACAGGACCTCATTCCAGTAGGTTTGTACCACCCGACACTTCCACCACATATGTACGTAGTCCCCTTTTTCAGTATGGCATTTCCAGCAGTGAGGATTGGAGCCCTTTTTCATTCTGGCTATCCTCTGTGGGGGGTAGTGCCACCTGTGGATCAGCTTAAGGGCCTGGTGGTGGTATTGGGGTGCATATGTGGAGCGGCTAGCCTGTCTACATATCTTGAGCCATCTCTTTTCATTAATAGGTGTGCCTAGGTCCTTCTCCCATTGTAGCTGGGAGGACGGGGGGTCCCGTGGGGTAGAGAGTAGGAGAAAGCTATAGAGCCGTGATATCACCCCTCTGGTTCCTTTGTATGTGATGATGAACCTCTCAAAGTCTGTTAGGTCCCGTCTAATTGTGTCGCCCCATCTGCTCTCAGTCAGGGCATCCTTGAGCTGCAAGTAGCGAAAGGGAGAGAGGATGGGGAGGCCCAGGGCATCTTTCAAATCCCCAATGATATGAACTCCCCATCCCTCCAAAGTTGTCCAGCTCTACAAAGGCCCGCCTCATACCACTGCTAGAAAGTCAATGGCTCGTTGATCCCTTCCCAAAGTGGGGGAGCCTATATGCAGCTCAGAGGTGAGGGCCATGTTGTGAGCCACCTAAGGTAACCCCCCACTTTCCATATGGTTCACAACACCCCCAGGACCGGGTGCTTCAAAATTCCCTTGGGGATACGCGCTTTGGGGACCCACAACCACTCATCCAGTGTGACCGGAGAGAAAGGTAGGTTGTCCAAGCCCACCCATTGCTTCTTCTGACCCATCATCAAATGGTCCATGAAGATTCGCAACTGCGATGCATTGTAGTATGTGTCTAGGTCTGGAAAGTTAACTCCACCCTCATCTTTCGGTCGCATCAGAGTGTCGTAGGCAATTTTATGGGTTTTTCCCGGCCAAAGGTAGCGGAGGAGGGCACGCTTAATCTCTAGGAGGAATGGCTTTGGTATATGGGTAGGAAGCATCTGGAAAAGATATAGGAATTTGGGGAGGATCACCATCTTAATGGAGTTAAGGCGTGCCATAAACAAGAGGCCGGATTTTGTCCAACGCTCCAGATCTCGTTTAATTGCCGACCAAAGGGGAGGGTAGTTTACCCTAAAGAGATCTGCTAGGTCTGAGGCTATATGGATCCCCAGGTGACAAAACCCCTCGGGCTGCTTGCAAAATGGGAGGACCCCGATGTACTGCTTTTCTGCGTCGCTGAGTTGGCGCACCGGGAATGCAACTGACTTGTCTAAATTCACCCTATAGCCCGCCAAGGTCCCATATTGTTCTAGGCTGTTCAGCACCTCCGGGACCGATTGGGATGGGTAGAAAGATATAGTAAGACATCATCTGCAAATAGGGTTATTTTATGGTCGGTCTCCCCCATCTTGATGCCCTGAATCTTGTCATTACCCCTGTTAGCTATGGGCCAGGGCTCCATCACTAAGGCATATATGAGGGGGGATAGTGGGCACCCTTGTCTTGTGCCCCTCCCCAGTGGGAGAGCTTCCGATTCGATTCCATTAACTACCACTTTTGCTATGGGGTGGGAGTAGGAGAAAGCTATAGAGGACAATAAGACCTCCTCCATAAAAGCCCAGATCACCATATCGAACGCCTTCTCTGCACCTAAGGACAGGAGAAGGGCACCCTCCGTTCTAACCTTTTTTGAACTCAGTATGTGCAGGGTCTTGCGCATACTGTCCGCCCCCTGCCTGTTCATTACGAAACCAACTTGATCTGGGTGGATCAGTCTGGGGAGGCATTTTTCTAGGCGCGTTGCTAGGATCCTGGTAAAGATCTTCGCATCCGTGTCCAAAAGCGAGATGGGCCTATATGAGCCGCATTCCACCGGGTTCTTGCCGGGTTTGGGAATCACTGTGATCAAGGCCTGCAGGAATGTTGGTGGGACTGATTCCAAGGCTCTAATTTGGTTAAAGAGTTTGGCCAATGGTTGTGTCAATACCGGTTCATATTGTTTGTAGAGGTCGGCTGTATATCCGTCCCCCCCGGGGGGTTTACCTACTTTCAGTCTTTTAATGGCCCGCTCTACCTCCTCCTCTGTTATTTCCCTTTCCAGAGCCTCCCTCTCAGAGTCTGTAAGCTTGGGCAGGGATTGGTCCACAAGATATCTGCGGATGTCTTCTAATGATTCGTCCCCTTGTTTAGTGTGAGCGCTTCGTAGAAGCCTGTGAAGGACGTGGTAATACATTTAGCTGTTGTCTGGACCTTACCCGCTCCATCTCTGACCTTATCTATCCGCCTGTCTGCCCTATTCCCTCTCTGCCTATGTGCCAAAAGTGTTCCGACCTTATCTCCCTTCTCATAGTATCGTTGTTTTGTATATCTCATTCTTTTGACCACCTCTCCGATTAGGGTTGTATGTAGGGCCTGTCTCTTGTCTCCCATTTCACTAAGGAGGTCCTCACGGTTTACATTGTCGTGCGTGAGCTGTGCCGTCAAGACCCGTATGTCCTCTCGGAGTTTGGATTCTATTAGGGCTCTCTCCCGTTTCTTACTTGAGCCCTCCGCAATAAGGAGACCCCTGAATGTAGCCTTTGCTGCCTCCCAAACCATGGCCATTGGGACCCCTCCTGTATCATTTGTCACAAAGAAGGCTTCTATTTCTTTCTGTAGGAATTCCCTGAACACCAGGTCCCTCATGAGGGTGTCATTGTAGCGCCACTTTTATGATTTCGGTGTCTCCTGTAATCGCCATTCCATGACAAGGAGCTTGTGACCTGACCAGGTTACTGGTTCGACCGTGGTGCCACCTACCTCCCCTCCTCCCTCCTCCGATATCAGTAATAGGTCAATCCTTGTGTATGTTTGATGAGGGGGGGGGAGAAAAACGTGTAACCCCGCAGGGTTCACCAACATCTTCACCACACATCCACTCAGAAGTATTCCTGCAGTAGGTCCCTCATGGCTAGGTTGTCCTTGGTGGGGGCTTTCAGCCCTGTCCCCTTGGCAGACCACCAGTCTAATTGGGGGTCCTGAATGAGGTTGAAATCCCCCCCCCCCCAGGATCATGGCTCCCTCAGCCCATTCATCCATGACTTTGAGGACTTTATGAATAAATGTAATTTGGCCCGAATTCGGTGCATACAAGGTGGCCAAAGTAACCCGTGTGCCCTGGGATGAACCCTTGATCCCCAAAAATCTGCCCCAAAGCCCCGTTTCGTCTCAACATCGGTAAGGTGTAGTGATCTACCAAGGAGAATGCCTACTCCCTCCTTCTTTGATGATTTGTGTGATGCCCAGAAGTTTCTGCCTATCTCTTTTCCCTCTATCGCTGATTCTGCTCCCCTCCTTTAATGCGTTTCTTGTATGAAGAGATCTAGCAATTTCTGTTTGCGGAACATATTACTTGTAAGAGATCACTTGTTTTGTGAGTTAAGGCCCTTGACATTGAGCATACCAATTTGTCCCTCAGCCATGATCGTCGATGCCCTTGCCCCGTGAAGTTTGAACAGGCACCCTCCATATCGACCATGTGTTTAAGCCCCAGTTCCATGGTATGGTGTAACCGTTTCCCTTGTCCCTCCCCCATCCCCACCCCTGTTCCCCGTCTCCCTCACCTGCTTTGTAAGGCAGTGTTTCCCTCGCCCGACAAACATCAGGATCAGCAAACGAACCACCAGGGCCGCTGCCCGGGCCTCGGGAGATTAATTGGTATGGAACATACCCTCTGACTTTTTGTTAAGAAACCATTACCGAGTTCAATTAGATTTCAAGCCCCCATATGGGAACTCCCCTTCAACTCCACCCCTCTATCCCTGCCAACAACCTGTATTGCCTCCCCAAAATCAAGGTGTCCGCTATGTATCAACTTCCAATATGAGGCGGGGAGGAATACCCCAGAGTCAGAGATCAAACACTGGTTGCCTCCAGAGAGACCAACGCCCCTCTGACCCTTTGTAGGGTGGGTCTCAAGCCCTTCTTGTCAAGTCAATTTAAACCTAAACTTCACCAACAGTGGCAACATCCTGAGGTGGCATGCAATTACCCCCCGTGCTGGGGGGAGGCCCCCCGTGGGCCGTGTAAGTGACCACATTGTGAGAAACAACTTCAACCCTTTCCCCCCTCGGCTCCCTGCCATCCCCCCGTGGTCGGGTGGGCCCGCCGTGACAACTCGGGGGACGTCAAATTTTTACTGGACCGTGGAAACACCCAAATGCAACATACAAATCCCCCCTAACTTGGTGGTCCCACAGAGATCGTGGGAGCAATTGCATTACAAAAGAATACCGTCACATTTCTTTTTTTTCTCCCTCTCCCATATAGTCATATATGTCCGCCTCGCCAACCGAGGCAACACCGAATAATGCAACATACAATACCCCCCAACCCGGCGGGGCCAACAAGGACCATGTTGGGGATCATATTGTAAGGAAAAAGAAAGTTATACATCTCCATTCTTTTCTTTCACCATCTCCCCCATGTTCACGTAGATCCCACGCGACCACCCGGAGGATGCCTGATCTTTTGAAACTTCCGAGTGCCCTTCACTTTGTGCTTCCCCTGGCTTAAGTCAGGGCCCTGTGGGGCACGGGTCGGGTCTCTGTCAGTTCCGCTCTGTACCCTTGAGGTTCCTGGGGAGTCTCCCACCAGTTTGTCGGTGGCTCTTTGAATGTCCTCTTCGGTCACGAGCTGATGGTTCTCACCCTGCCACTCAAAAGATAGGTAGAATGGGTGTCCCCAATGATATCTGACCCCTTTCTCCTGAAGCCATCTAGTAATTGGGCCGCATTTTTTCCTCATTTGTAGCGTGAGGGTGGACAGGTCTTGATAGTTAGCCTGGAATTATCGTAATGTATGTCTCTTAAGTTCCTAGCCCGTTCAAGTATTCTTGCTTTGTCTCTGTAATAGTGGAATCTTGCAAGGACAGAGCGTGGACCCCTGCCACCCCCACCGGCTCGATGGACCCTATCAATCAGGATGGTTTCTCCGGAGTCGGTTCCCAAGACAATCCGAATGATCTCCTGCACTTTGCTCTCCAGACCAGTCTGGGTCGCCCCCTCCACCTCCATCAGGCCAAAAAATCGCAGGTTACTTCTCTGTTCTCGATTTTCCATATCATCAACTTTGAGACGGAGCTCCCCCTCCTGTTGCTGCATTTCCTTAAACCTTGCCTCCATCTGTGTTTCCAGGAGATCAGTTTACGCCTGGTTATTCTCAACCCCTTCTACTCTGTCCTCCAGTGTGGCGACTTTGGCGGTTAGGTCAGCCAACTTGGCTCCCATATCCGTTCTCATCCCCCTGATTTCATCGAGGATAGTCTGGATGTTGTTCTGCATGGTGTTCATGTCAGGGGCCTCCAGGGGTGAGGTGTTGGTCTCCATCTCAGGTTCTGCAGGTATGAACTTGTACCTTGCCAGGGTTTCTCTCCAACTCATGAGGTGGTTGCACCCCTGGGTCTTTGTGGTTTCTTCGTGACCCCAGTGATGTCCACCGGAGCCTGGGGGTCCTCACCCACCCCCGGATCGGTTCCTTTAGGGTGTCACAGGGTGGACAAGGCTTGGCAATCAGATTCACTCCATGGGGGGGTCCATGCGTATCACAGGGGTCGGCTTGGGGATCGTCTGTACCCCTTATTCCTTGCTTCCTGTAGGAGATTGCATCTTTAGCTGTGGGGTGATCAGGCGTCTCGAGTGCTTACCAATGTAGGGACACCAGGGACCCCCTGTTCGTGCCTCTACATACAATGTCGGGGGTTTTCTCCTGCGATGGCACTCCCCTGGCAATGGCTCTCCCGCGTGGTGGTAGAAGGGGGAGTGGTTGGTGTGGGTGGCCCTGGTTCTAGCTCCCCCCGATAGTTAGTACTCACGGTTGCACCAGCGTGGGTCTGAGGGATCCGTTGAGGTCGCCGGAGTGGATGCCCCTTGAGCAGTCCCCTGGGCCTGGTGAGCTCTGCTGCAATCGTAATTCGGGCACCTAGATGGGGGGGGGGGTGGGGGAGCTAGCCGGGCAGTGGGCGACTCCGTGGGGATATGTTATATTCGCCACTACTGGAGGGGCTCTGACCTGATGTGACTTGCCTGGTCGGGGCAGACAACCGTGCTTCGGATGGGCCCAGGCGCGCTCCCGCGTCGTCCCGGGCCTATATGATGTGGGCCAGGGTGGGCTGTGCCCCACCGGCAGCTGAGGTGCTTGGTGGCGTGGTGTCCCCCGTGGTGGGGAGAAAGAGGAGAAGGGGCTCGGGCACGATCCCGCGACGGCCCGAGCCTGCATGCAGGATTGTCTGTGGGGGCTCGAGGGACACGGCAGTGTCGGCGGAGCACCCGGCGATGAAAGCCTGGGTGGGCCCGCCTGCTGAGTGCGCTTCTCCAGCTGCGCTGCGGTGGGTGCAGGAGGCAGGCGAGTTGCAGATATCTGGGAAGACAGGGGCCCAGATCCCCACGGGGTCCCAGCAAACTCCCGATGCCGCCGACAGGGCCGTGGAGTGCCGGCTTCACAGGTCCGTTGTGGCGCTGAGCCCAGCTGCAGCAGGGAGGAGCCTGGCTGCGCGGCTCCGTTTCTTTCGCGGCGTGGGCCTGGATGGGGGAGGGGGAGCGCAGGTGCTCCAAGTCGAATATCTCGGGGACCTGGGCACCTTCAAGGCTCGGGAAGGTGTCGCCAGGGTCCCTGAAGGTTCCCACCGCTGATTTTCATAGTTTCAGAAGGGTGACGTTCCTTTCTCACTCTTTGCTCTGCAGTTCTCCCGGGGCCTTCGGGGAGCAGAACGATCAGGCAGCCATCAAGCCTGCGCCCCCTGGTGGCCTCCAGAAAATTCTATATATGAAACATTTTGCGCTATTATATATGTTATTTTTTCTTGGTTGCTCAGCCCATAACCGCGGCTATGAAAGGTGAATGCCAACTGGCTCGTATCATTACCATGGCTATAACGGATGGTTATAATGTGTGCCCAAATCACATAATGCCCATTGGTTGCTAAAATACCTGTGGTTATGACCGTGGCTATGAACGCATCTGTGGAGGACCGGCAGCTATCTGTGCCGCGCCGACAGCCTAGACACGATGATGGTTACTGTGACTGTGCAATGGGGCCTCTGATTGGCCTCATTGCACATATGATAACCGTGGCTATTCTGGCCATGCCCACTGCAAATATGCAATGGCAGTTACAGCAGCTACGCAACCCGACCTCTGATTGGTTACTGATTGGTAACCGCAGAAATTCCACGGCACCCACCCGAAGCTTGTAATATTTTCTCATTGCTGTTTTGTCTTGTTTGAAGACAGTTCCCTGTGCACCTGCAAGAGCATTTTCAAACCAGCAACCAATTGTTCCTATCTCTGCTTTCCTTCCCTTGTTCCTAAACCTCTATGCCTTGTCTTGTCATCTGTCAGTAGTGTCTATTGTTTATTTTAGCTTTTTGTTTTGTTTTTTTTAAACTTTTTTCTTTTAAGTGGCATTGTCCTATTTGTCTTTTTTCATTCTTTTACACATTTTCCTCCCTCTCCGACAAATAAAACAATGTCTGGACACAGTAGCAACTGCAGCAGCACCAATGACATCCAGCGAGTCATTGTTCCATCAGGCCCTGCGGATGATGCCTGGGTCGCCACACCACCACCCCCCCCCCACAAGAAGCACAGTCGAATAGCTGGAGGAACTTCCTGTTGTGGCAGCACCGCAGCCTGAAGGAGGTGGAGGAAGTTGCTGTACCTTCTGCCACAAAGTCCAACGACAGGGGCCATCCAGTGCCATATCCCAGAGCCTGGGCACCTCAGTGCTCATCCAACATCTCATCCGTGTGCATTGGGATGAGTTAGACGAGCCCTACTGGCAGGCCCACTATAAACAAAAGGTGAAGTCCCATGGACCTCAAGCAGCACGCCGTAACACCAGTGCCGCACCCACCTCCTCACTCTGTATGTCATCAGCGCTGTCCACGTCGCTTCAAAGAACATCCGGCAAGGCTGCAAGCTTCTTCCACTTGTGGGGAACCAGTGACCATTTAAGCAACGACCCAACCTGTTGTCCTATGCCCGGCAGTCAACCTTAACGAGTGCATGGCCTTTTGCCTTGTTGGTCACAGTAAGATTGTCATAGGCAGTGCCACCCTAAAAGAGGAGGCAGTTGGTATTTTCAACCACCAGCAACATTGCCACAGGCTTTTTTTACTTTTTAAGTGGCAATTTTTTCCCACCATTTTTAAAACAAAACACACAAAATATCAAAATCCAGTAAAAAAAAACGTTTCCCTTTCTTTTACCCCTTGTTACATGTTCCAACCCTAATGATTTTCCCATCCAAGTTTTACCCTCCTCCTTCCACCCCCAAAAACGGTTCTTTTCAGAACCACCCTTCAAGTGTTAAAAATAGAAAGTAGGAACACACAGACTGTATAACTGGATCAATAACCCTTTGATGATCCATTTTGTACAGTATGCGTCAAAAATGGCCTAATCTGCATTTTTGTTCGATAACCTCGATCATGAAAAATGCACCAAAATGCACAAATTTGCACCGGCATGTATATTGTTCATTACAGTCCATATTTGACAAAAATAAAATGTGTGCCCTCCCTCCCCCACCTTTTCCTGCCCCCAGCACTCACTGTGCTTACCTACAGTATATTTCCTATGATGCGCTTACATTTCACATCTTTAACGTTAGGGGCAGATAGCCGCAGTTATAAATACGGCTATAGCCACTGTTAGCATAAAATTCTTTCATCGCAAAATCTTAATTTCCTTGATCTTGGTCATGGCCTTCGTCATGGTGTCAACATTTTCACATAGAAGCCTTTTGCCTCCTCCCCAACTCTAGCCTGGTGTCATTTGAACTTGTACACCCCTCCACGTAAGTGTTTCTAACTTTTAATTCATGAATAACTGTGGCTAAAACTGCATATGATGTATATACCGATAGCTGCGGCTATCAGCCATTTCTTCCATAGGCCCGGTTATTGATAATGTCTTTGTGGCAAACTTCTTATTTCCTGTTCCTAGACTCCAGAATTGTCCTCTTTCACCCTCCCCACTTCTAGCCTGTTGTGATTTCATGCTTTCCCCCTCCAAATGTCATTTATTACACTTTTTGTTTTCAGCTAGCCGTGGCTATTTCCTGTTATAACCAAGGCTATCTCTCATATTCCCCAAAACAATGTACCATGGGAGAAATACCTATAATTTTGGAAGAAGGGTGCCCCCCTTTTCAGCAAATATTTTAAAAGCTACAGGATGCACTAACCCCAGACTCCCTCCCCAAGAAATCGAGTCAATGCTTCGTGCCCAAGTTGTTTCATACCTGGTCCAATTCCATCCAGCTGTTTGGGCTGTGCTCTCGAGCAAAAATGTGCCCTTTTCCTCTATGGGCAAATGAGTGGGGACTAGGCGGAAACTGTGTTTTTTGTTTTCTTAATAAATTCTTTATTTTGTAACAAATCGTTCCCAAAATGTCCAGACCGGGGGCACCTGTCAGTAAAATGTTGTATGCAAAATTGCAGCTAAATCCATCATACAAGTCAAATGTTATTGGCAATCAAATTATTTTATTTCCTATGTATCTCAAATACTCACTTAATGCAATATATATATATATATATATATATATATATATATATATATATATATATATATATATATATATATATATTCAATGAAAAAACTTTGTTAAGGGGATGCTATGGTTAATAAAAACCTATGAAATAATATGAAAAAACTTTGTTAAGGGGACGTTGTGGTTAAGTTGCACTAATAAAAACCTATGAAATTCAATGAAAAACCTTTGCTGAAGGGACGTTATGGTTACAAGTAAAACAGAAAAACCCTGGATATTTGCCAGTTATGGTAAGCTAAGCAACCATAACTCACGCGACCACCGTGCACTGCTAAGACTAACACCCAGGACATCAAAGATGACATCACAAATGTAATTGATGACATCACTAATGACATCACATATGAAAAACCCATTTTTTCATTAAATTTCATAGGTTTTTATTAGTGTAACTTACCCATAACGCCCCTTAACAACATTTTTTCATTTAATTTCATAGGTTTTTATTAGTCCAACTTAACCATAACGTCCATTTAACAAAGTTTTTTCAGTGAATTTCAAAGGTTTTTATTAGTGCAACTTAACCACAATGCCCCCTTAACAAAGTATTATCATTGAATTTCATAGGTTTTTATTAGTGTAACTTAACCATAACACCCCTTAACAATGTTTTTTCATTGAATTTCATAGGTTTTTATTAGCGCAACTTAACCATAACTTCCCTTTAACAATGTTTTTTCAATGAATTTCATAGGTTTTTATGAGTCCAACTTAACCATAACGTCGCTTTAACAACATTTCTTCAGTGAATTTCATGGGTTTTTACCAGTCCATGCTCTTTTCCTAAAACTTACTAATATCGTACTTACCCAATATAGAAATATATTTGTGTCCAATTTAAAACTCTGCCCTTTCCCACCTTCTAGAATCATCACTTTTTACAACTATTTCAACTAGTTTTGCATCCGTAGATGTCTTTGAACATCTGACTTCATTGCGGACCTGTCATGATGCCTACCTCCAAGGAGCCAGACAGGGCCCGGCACCCTCAGAGGCAGGCAACATGTATACTAGGGAAGTCCCAGCCACCCCAGATAGG
The DNA here is from genome assembly GCF_040938575.1 of Ambystoma mexicanum. NCBI lineage: Eukaryota > Metazoa > Chordata > Amphibia > Caudata > Ambystomatidae > Ambystoma > Ambystoma mexicanum. Next base: position 685,844,617 of record NC_090928.1, read on the forward strand.
GGCTCTTTGGACTCAGTCCTGGCGCCGTTGGCGTCAGGCTCATAAGGGATAACAGTCCTGGCACCATCGGCGCCAGGCTCATACAAGATATGGAAGGAATCGTGTTTGGTGCAAACTTACCTGGCAGACCATGCTGCAATTTCCTTACCTGGCAGATCATTCTACAACTTCCAGATGAAAAAGGAACTACTTAACCACACGGGTGTGGCTGGTGGCAGGATACATACCTTCAGTGGAAGGATACATACCTGGGACTACTTGAAAGGCTATTTAAGCCACGCCCAGACAGCAAACCACGCTTCGCGTTGTTCTGTTCATAGCAGCTGGACGTTCACCGTGCCTGCTCCTGCTCCTGCCCTCGACCACGCCTGCCAGCATCCTGGAAACACCTAAGGATAGAAAAGGGAAGAAGAAACAGGTGAAAACAAACCTTACCTGTTAAAGCTGCATTCCGGATTCAGCGCGCCAACGTTCCTGCAAAAAGACATCATTTTAAAAACTCACCGCGTCGCATACATCTCGGCGCACTTCTCTTACCTGCACGTGGCGCCTTTGGCTCTGCGACGCCCATCCGGATCTCCTGCAGCATTCCAGCACCTACGGGGAGACGAAGAGAAGAAAGCAAGGTGAGAAGGGGAAAATAACCAAGAAGCACTTACCTGCCAAGCTAATTCTTCTTACCTTCGGGTCGATGCCATTCCTTGGGCATTTCAGCACCCCGGCCCCTATGGGGAAAAAGCAAACATCATATTAGTGAATGCAAGAACCGTAGCAAACAAACTATTTAAAACTTACCTGCTTACAGGTCGGACTCAGCTTCTGCTTCGTGCCGGCTCCATTTCTTTGGCATTCTCGAACTCCGGCCCCTAAGGAAAAAGAGACAGGAAAAGACAGTAGTGGGCCTACACCAAAACTCACCTGAAATCAGGTTTTCGACGGAAACCGCCCTCAGCCCGGAGTCTTCCATTACCTGCAAAAGAGAAGAGGAACAGTTTAGACTCAAGCTTGCCATAAACATTTACGGTACTTACCGGAACAGACAAGCGAACTCGAACTTACTATCCAGTGACATAACTGGATCCCAACGTGCCCCTGCATCAGAAGCAGGATGGAGAGCTTGCCTTTTCAATCCCTAAGGTGAGTCTCCACAGGGAATTACGGAAGGGTTGCAAGGAGGGTGAGAAGGGGAACGGGAGATCAACACAAAATCCGCAGAGTATTAACCCTTCCTTTTCGCTCACAGAAGGGTATTCATCCGAGCCAGACAAGCCAGATTTGGGAACCCAGCCCACTCCATCTTCAGGGTGCTGAACACTTCCTTCGAAGAGGCCACTGCCGTCCAGACCACGCCCGCGCCTCCGTGGGAACCAGGTGAGCGTTACAGGACCTTCTGGACAGTGCCACGTGACCATACGTTGGCCCGCGGCATGATGGCGTGTCCGAGAACCCATCCGCACTTCACGATAAGATCCATGCTTCACGGACAGTTCGGAACTGCATTTTCTACTGATCTACAAACTTTCAACTTAAAAATGTCCCTAGCACAGCTCAACACCTATTCCTGTTGATTATCCATTAACGATCTAGTACACAGTACATACTTTTGGCAAAACTGCTATTTATCTTAAAATGGCATCAGCAAATGCCATCCCCCCTCCCCAAGAGCCACCACCACTGCTGTAATCAAGGAGCATGAGACACACTGCCCCCTACCTTAGAAATAACACACACGCAACATTTTCCCCTGTCCATCTACCCTTCCATATTAGTGTTTGGTGCCTCTTCCCTTATTTCTTCCCCACCTTTCGTACTTAGCTCTCCTGCCAAAAACAAAATACATCCAAAAGCAACAAAAGAAATGTTCCTTTACGAACCACCTTTCACAGTTAAAAAATAGAATTAAAATAATAACTTATAGACGCCATCTACTTTATATTTCTCAGAAAAGTACATAGACTCAATAAGATTTTCCAACATTACCATTTGCATTTTGTGTTATGCTAATGGTAATATTGTGGCATTGATCCTCCGTTACAGGGACTGGAATGGTGTATACCAGCCCGGCAGCCCAAGTTATCAGCCAAAGCGAAGCGAGGGTGGATAACGAGGTCTCTGGACCATTATCCCCCATTCCAGCCCCTGTAATGTGAGATGAAGGCCATTAGCACCCTAGGTTCCCAAAGCAGGAACCCAGGGTGCTAAAAAAAATGATTTTTCTTCTTACACCGAGACGCCATAGGCGTCCCGGTGTACGAAGGAAAATCCTTTTCCAAGATGGCCACCAAGTAAAGGGAAGGCGAGGTTCCATATGGAGCCCCTCTTCACTTTCCATGAAAGCCTGTTGAAGGTGAAAAGAGAACCCTATGACCTTATTACAACAAGCACATTTTTCTTCCCTTTCAAATCTATCCCAATTTCGAATAACTTTACCAGAAAGGCAGTCCCAGGTGGACATGGCCAATTTAACCTCATGTGTTGTCCCTCGTGGTCATGGCCAGTAGCCAGTTTGTCCGGATCATGACCTTATTCCATGATCCAGATAATCTAGCCACTGCCCATGGCCACAGGCTACACCTCAGTCACCAAAGATATATCACTATTTTTTGTCCCTACATTATGACACTTGTCAAAAAATAAAGCACAGGCGCATTTGCAAAACCATGCTTTCGGGTACTTACCAATGCTCCTTACACAAGTTTGCTGGAAATCCACCCATGTTTTATTTTTTTTAAAGTGTCAAATGTATGCACATACAATTGTCATATAACCTAACCCCCACTTGACAAAATCCATAGAGACTTTACGAAAACATTCATATCTAGATCTATAATCTTTTTGCAAACCTTTGTGTAGATTTGTCAAAGGGGACCACATTTATAAGCCTTTACAATATTTCATGCAGTTTCATTGAGTGGTGCCAAAGTTATAAACCATCCAAATACTGCCCCCAAACATCTGAAATGTTCCCGAACTTCTCAGGACTGTTCGCGAACATCCGAACTGTTCGAGTACTTTTGCGGCAAAAACCACCCGTTATTTTTGCTTCTCGCAGCCATGTTCCATCCAATCCTCATCACCCACATTTGAAAAGTGCAATGTTGTGTTTTTTAATATGTTTTTACCATGTCTGTGAATCCAAGATGGCGGGCGTTTCCAAAAATCTGACACCTCGCCTTCCCTTTCCATGGTGGCCATCTTGGAAAAGGATTTTTCTTCCGTCCCGGTGTAGGTAGGAACAAAAATCCTTTTTTTAGCACCCTGTGTTCCTGCTTTGGGACCTTAGTGTACTAATGGCCTTCATCACCCATTACAGGGGCTGGATAATGGTCCAGATACCTCGTTATCCACCCTCCCTTTGCTTGGGCTGATAAATTGGGCTGCTAGGCCGGTATCCATCGTTCCACTCCCTGGAACGGAGGATGAACGCCACAATATTCCCATTAGCATAACACAAAATGCAAATGGAAATGTTGGAAAATCTTATTGAGTCTGTGTACTTAACTGAGAAATATAAAGTAGATGGAGTCCATACGTTTTTTTTTTTTTAGTTCTATTTTTTAACTGTGAAAGGTGGTCCCTAAAGGAACATTTATTTTGTTTTTGGATGCATTTTTTTGGGCCGGAGAGCTTAGAACGAAAGGTGGGGAGGGAAATGAGGGAAGAAGCACCAAACACTTATATGGAGGGGCAGGTGGACAGGGGAAAATGTTGCGCGTGTGTTATTTCTAAGGTAGGGGGCAGTGTTTCTCATGCTCCTTGATTACAGCAGTGGAGGTGTCTCTTGGGGAGGAGGGATGGCATTAGCTGATTCTATTTTAAGATAATGTAACGCTCACCTTGTATCCAAAGGGACTCCTCTGGACGGGACTGGGACACCGCTGGGCTCTCTGCAACTTCCCCGGACTTCGTTTGGCTGGTCCGGACGTGGATGTCGCAAGATTGGGGCCGTGGTAAACTTCGCTTTGAGTTCTAGGAACGCCTTCTCCGCCTCCTCTGTCCAGCGAAAAATCTTGTTGCACTTCCGTAGGAGTGATGTAATCGGGTGCACAATTTGGGAAAACCCAGGAATGAATCGGCGGTAGAGGTTTGCGAAACCCAGCATACTCTGAACACCCTTGACGGAACTTGGTGCTGGCCAGTTGAGTACCGCATCAACCTTATGAGCGTCCATACGTATTCCCCTGGGCGAAAGGACAAAACCCAGAAACTCCACCTCTGTAACATGGAACGAGCACTTCTCTAGCTTGGCATCGAGGTGGTGCTGTCGAAGCTTGGTCAGGATGACCCGTACATGCCTTACATGTTCTTGTTCCCATGTTGAGTACACCAGGATGTCATCAATGTACACTAGGGCGCAGACATCAATAAGTTCTCTTAGCATATCATTCATGAAGTTTTGGAATGTGGCCGGGGCATTGCACAGGCTGAACGGCATTACCTGATATATTCGTAAAGGCTGTACTTGGTGCGGAATGCCGTCTTCCACTCGTCCCCTTCTTTAATGCGCACTAGGTGGTAGGCTCCTCTAAGATCCAGTTTGGTATAGATCTGGGCTTCCTTGACCTGGTCTAACAACTCGGGGATCAGCGGCAGAGGATAACGGTTTTTGATGGTAATTTGGCTCAGGGCACAGTAATCAATACAGGTTCTCAAGTCCCCTTCTTTTTTCGGTACAAAGAATAACGGGGCCACGGCTGATGACTTAGACGGGCGGATGAAACCGTTGGCCAGGTATTGCTTTAAGTAGGTTTTCAGGTGTTGATTTTCTGGTTCTGTGAGCGCATAGATACGCCCACACGGAATCCGGGCTCCAGGCAACAGATCAATCTGGCAATTGTAGGGTCTGTGAGGGGGAAGAGTGTTCGCTTGCTCTTTTTGTAAAATGTCCCAAAATCTTGGTAATGTGCAGGCAGCGTAGCGACACCCCCAGAACGCTCACTGCATCTTCACGCACTGGAGATCTGGCGTGCTTCCCCTTCCAACCCTTAGGGTAGATAGTGAGCGTGCAGCTATGGGCAAAAACCAATTCACGGGCATGCCAGTTGATCCGCGGATTGTGTGTGACTAGCCACGGCATTCCCAGGATTAGCCGGAATTGAGGTGCCTTGATCAAATCGAAGGTGATGATTTCACGATGTCCATCCTCACACAAGAGAGTGAGTTCTGTGGTGCATTCAGACACATGTCCTGAGGCGATCTTGGTGCCGTCTACAGTTGTGACCATCTCGGTGGTTGACTTAGGGCAGAGTGGTAGCCCCATCTTTGCTGCAACATCCTGATCCATATAGTTCCCCACGGCTCCACTTCCAATATAGGCTTCCATTGAATGCATAACCGATGGGTGCTTGTGGGTGATTAGGATTATAGGCAGAGCAAAATGGGAGGTCTGTAGATGAATTTCCTTGCTCGACAATGGACCCCTACAATTTCCAGGTTTGGCAGTTTTCCGGCTCCTCAATGGGATTTTCCTTGTCTGTAGCCCCGACGGTTCTTCTGGGCGGCTAGACTGGACACTCCTTTAGAAAGTGGCCCGCCTTGCCACAATACAAGCACAACTGCAACTCTCTCCTTCTTTCGTGTTCAACTTTGGTTATAGGAGGCCTGACTCCTCCTATTTGCATGGGTTCGATGGCACCTTCAGACCCTCAGGGAGCTTGGTTTTTGGGTTGCACAAACACAGGCCTGGCATCGGGCTTGCCACAATCGCTTTTTTGGTCTTGGAGTCTTTTATCTATTTGCACTATGAGGTTAATGAATTCCGCACAATCTTGGGGTGGATCCACCACTTGAGCCAACACGTCTTTCAGCTCTCCTTGCAGGCTCCGATGGAACAGGGTGGTTCGCTTGTCATCAGGCCACTCAGCCTCTACAACCAGTCTATTGAAAGTAGCGATGTATGTCAGCAGATCCTGGTTCGCTTGTCGAAGGGACAGAATCTTGTATCTAACGCCTGTCCATGGTGGCTTCGGGCGAAAAGCTTTTCTAGCTCCCACTGAAACCCGGCAAAGCCCTGCAATAGGGGATCATCCTGACTGATAAATGGCACCGACCAATCAGCTGCACTCCCACTGAGGTAGGAGAGGATGAAGGCCATCCGCGACTGGTCGGTTGGGAATGCCCCAGGCCTGCACAGAAAATTAAGGCGACATTGGTTCCTAAAAGTCACATACCGTCGGGGATCACCCGATAATCATTCTGGAGGGGCTAGCGGTACTGTTCCTGATAGGTTGATCGGGACCGGATTACGCATTGGCGTTGGTGCAGAGGGAGCAACCCCAGCCAATGGAACTTGTCCGGCTTCTGATTGAAGCAGTTGCCTACTAAGGTCGTCCGTCCTTCCCTTGGTCATAATTAGCTCCCTCCTCAAGGCATTGGTCTCTTGCCACGACAAATGGACCTCCGCGTGCAACTGCCGCAACAATTGGGCCAATTGGTCTGTCTCTGAGGTTTCCATACCAGGCGCCCGGGTGGATTATTAAGTACGGCTCTGTAACGCTCACCTTGTATCAACAGGCACACCTCTGGACTGGACTGGGACACCGCTGGGCTCTCTGCAACTTCCCCGGACTTCGTTCGGCTGAGGATCAGTTCTAGGAAATAGGATGGATGTTTTAGCGACTGTCCTTGTCTCCCGAGGCCCACCTGCCAGTCTTCCCTTGTGTGTCTTCTCCTTGGGACTTTGCTCACCTTGGTTTTCGTAATGCCACACTCTCCATCCTGCCGAGCTAGGCAGGGGCGCGGCGTTTTGGGCTTGGTCCGCCCAGTTACTTCACTGGAGATAACCTAGAGTCCAGACCGGCTGCGACTCCCCCTTTCAAGGTAAGTCTTTAGAGTTTTTAGAATAAAGTCTATGTTGAAAATTGTTCGAATAACCTTCTTCTTTTGTCCTGCAGAAGCTGGCGGAGAAAGCAGAGGACGACTACTGAGTTGAAGAAGGTAAGGATGCGCTAGTTGCGGCGCTGAGAGTGTCCTTGTAAGTGAGCTGACCTGTGCTTTGTTCCTTTTCAGGTCGTGAAGAATTCCTGGAAGCAACGATGGAGAGAAGGACTGAACGCCCAAAGAAATCTTCGGATTGGCGGAGGCCTTCCAGGTGGATGGTAAGAAGTTTCTAATGCTTGCCTCTTTAGTCCTGAATAAGTGGCAAAGGAGTGATGGAAAAGTGCTTGAAGGCTTTTTGCTGGATGGAAGAGCTGGAGCTGAGCAGGTAAGAATAGGGATGTTCTTCAGTAGTTCGCCCAAGTAGGCCAGGATACAGAGCAGGCTCGGTGAACGTCATGCTGCAAGCAGAATAACGTGAATCGCATGCCCCGGGTCGGGCGTGGTTTAAATACCCGGCAAGTATCCCAGGTGCCTTAGGGGCGGACCCCGCCCTGAAGCTAGCCTGCTTGCTGCAGTTCCTTGATAATCCTCGCGGGAGGCAGCCAAGATCATCCATTGTCCATTGGGAACCATACTTGACAAGTGCGCCTGGTACCAACGGCGCCAGGATTGCATCCAAGGCACCCGTAGTGGGCTAGTGTGGGTCTTTCTGACCCTGGAACAGTACTGAGGTGGGGGCCATGGTGCCCAAGACCCATAGCTTCGGTTCGAGGTTGTGACAGATAAATAGCAGTTTTGATAAAAGTATGTACTGTGTACTACATTATTAATGGATGAGTAGGAATAGGTGTTGTAGCTGTGCAAGGGAAATTTTGAAGTTGAAAGTTCCTAGACCAGTAGAAAATGCAGTTCCTAACTGTTCGCAAAGCACAGATCTTATCGTATAGTGCGTATGGGTTCTCTGACACGTCATCATGCCGCGCGCCAGCATATGATCATGTGGCACTCTCCGGAAGGTCTGCAATGAAGTCAGATGTTTGTAGGCATTATGGTTAAGTTGTACTAATAAAAACCTATGAAATTCAATGAAAAAACTTTGTTAAGGGGATGTTATGGTTAAGTTGCACTATTAAAAACCTATGAAATTCAATGAAAAAACTTTGTTAAATGGACATTATGGTTAAGTTGCGCTACTAAAAACCTATGAAATTCAGTGAAAAAACGTTGTTAAATGGACGTTATGGTTCCAAGTAAAACCCGAAGGGGTGTGCCATGCCATGCGCTCCAGTCCAAAGATGGAAGGGGAGGCTGGAGTGTCCACTTCCAAAAGAAGGAAGAAAAGGGTGTGCCATGCAATACCTCCCAACCCAGAGATCGAAGGGGAGACTGGAGTGCCCACTCCCTGATGAAGGAAGTGACGCCTAATGAAACCCCACTCTGCCCTGCTCTTTCCCAACAAAGAGTCCTGGAAGAACAGGGTGTGGGGCATTTTGGGTGCATTTAATGGCCCCAAACAGAAGATCATTCACATGAATGGCAGACATTTAAACAGTGAATCAAAAACAGCCTGGTTTTTGTTTTTGTTTTTCAAGTGAAGTTAAAAAGCCATATGCAAAGGGAACTACCTGTCATTACCAATGAACAAGCAGCATTTTAATTTACAAAACAAGGAGGAATTAAAGATCCTTGTCACATTGAAAACAAAAACTGCTTGCACATGTATGTGCAAATATAAATGCTTTGAAAGAAATAACAAATGAAAAAAATATCATTCCTCACACAAAAATGTCAGGAAAAAGTCATCATCATGCTTTTGTCAGCCCACACATGATGTGTCGTCTGACAAAAGCAATGAATATTATGTTTAACCTACAAAACTCCAGTGGCATTTTAAGAGCCACTTTGGCTTCATGGAAAATGTAGGCTCAACGCAGACCTGGTTTCTGGCTGCGATCAAAACTTCATAAAGGAAATCTCCCACTTCCAGCCTGGATGTCACATCTCCCATTTAATGACCTCCCGTAATAAAATGTGCTGCTTAAGGTGTCAAAAGCCCAGTGTTCTCCAGACTTTCTGGCTCTGAAAGCAGGGACTTCAAGGAAAGTCATCCTTGGTTGGAGCATGACTAAAAGGTGTGAAGACTGGGGGCTGCAACTTCAAAGAGCAAACTACCAACTTCAGAGAGACTCATAAAAAACCTCTGGTCACAGGCTGACCCAGTGAAAACAAATGGCCGGAAGGCAGAAATTGACATTTATCCCACATAAGCATTCACAATTAATTTAAAAGGTTTATTATTATTTAGTCCTTTTTCTCAGACATCGTAAGGCGGATTAATTTAAATTTTTTTACAATTTTTATGTATTTCTAGGTGATTTTGGGGATATAAAATGCATCTACCTCTGACTCTGGGAACTGCAATGTCCACTTAGACTAGGTTTCTGGCTGATCAGAACATGTTCCAAATATGAGAGGTGGTGAGCTGGTGGAAAATTAAATTAGGGATATGCTTAATAACTTCCATCTTCATAACTGTTGAGCTTATTATGGAAACTACAAAAATGACCCACATGGCCATGCTACATCGTACGGATTTGGTGGTCGGCTTATCTAATTCTCCACGATCAGCTAAAACAGAAAATATGTTTGGTATGGCAGTTGCTAGTAAAATTATGAAGTTGTGATACATAACTAGTTTTTGCCAAAACATTGAAAGGATACCAAAGAGGTGATTACAAATGGGAATAGATATATGTTGCTCCCTTCCCCTAAACCAATCCAGATTTGGGGCGGAGAGAGAAGGGTAACTGTCCAATCCTAGTGGCAGGGATTATTGCAGGGTCCTTCCCCAAGATTGTAAAATTGATTATGTCATCGCTACTATATAAGGAGGGCTGCACTAGGAGAGGGGAAACACAAAAACCGGGGAGACAGGAAAAGGAGAAAGACAGGTGGACCACCAGGAAGGCTGCTGAAACTTACCATCTGACAGCTGTAAGCAGATACCAAAGGAGATTGCTGAGAGTGCATCTGGGTGGAGCTGTCTATTTCTAGTAAGGCCTCAAAGCTGACTGGGTCCTGTGGTGGAGAGTGGGAGGCCATCTCTGAGAGTGGAGTGACCAGACCCCTTCCCTATCTTTCCAGAGTGTCCTGAGATGCAGCTGGCTTTTCTGAACTTTAAACAGAGGCTTGCTGTGTAAGTAGAACTAAGTCCTGGAAAACTAAAAGGTGGGGGGAGTCTGCTTGCCTTGAATTATTTCCCTTTATAGTGGGTTGGGGTGTGGGGGGTAACTGTGTATATCCTTAGCCTGTGTAACCAAAAATATTAAGTTATTTAATTCCCCATTTGGTAGAACGCTACAGGGTGAATTTTGTTAACATTTGAAATTAGCAAAGCTCACTTCCCAGTGTGTGGTTAAAACTATAGTTTATAATTTAATTGGGTAATCTGTGTTGTCCAGGTGACCCCGACTTCTTTAAGGAAGAGGGGTGTTTTTTTTTCTTAAATCAGTCCAACCTCTTTATCCAGCTTCCCCAACACAGGCCTGTCAGTAAGGGGGGTCTGAAATACAAAATTCCCCAAAGCATTCCAATTTTTCTGTCTGACTGTTGAGCTTATTATGGAAACTACAAAAATGACCCACATGGCCATGCTACATCGTACGGATTTGGTGGTCGGCTTATCTAATTCTCCATGATCAGCTAAAACAGAAAATATGTTTGGTATGGCAGTTGCTAGTAAAATTATGAAGTTGTGATACATAACTAGTTTTTGCCAAAACATTGAAAGGATACCAAAGAGGTGATTACAAATGGGAATAGATATATGTTGCTCCCTTCCCCTAAGCCAATCCAGATTTGGGGCGGAGAGAGAAGGGTAACTGTCCAATCCTAGTGAAAGGGATTATTGCAGGGTCCTTCCCCAAGATTGTAAAATTGATTATGTCATCGCTACTATATAAGGAGGACTGCACTAGGAGAGGGGAAACACAAAAACCGGGGAGACAGGAAAAGGAGAAAGACAGGTGGACCACCAGGAAGGCTGCTGAAACTTACCATCTGACAGCTGTAAGCAGATACCAAAGGAGATTGCTGAGAGTGCATCTGGGTGGAGCTGTCTATTTCTAGTAAGGCCTCAAAGCTGACTGGGTTCTGTGGTGGAGAGTGGGAGGCCATCTTTGAGAGTGGAGTGACCAGACCCCTGCCCTATCTTTCCAGAGTGTCCTGAGATGCAGCTGGCTTTTCTGAACCTTAAACAGAGGCTTGCTGTGTAAGTAGAACTAAGTCCTGGAAAACTAAAAGGTGGGGGGGAGTCTGCTTGCCTTGAATTCTTTCCCTTTATAGTGGGTTGGCGGTGGGCGGGAACTGTGTATATCCTTAGCCTGTGTAACCAAAAATATTAAGTTATTTAATTCCCCATTTGGTAGAACACTATGGGGTGAATTTTGTTAAGGAAGAGGGGTGTTTTTTTTCTTAAATCAGTCCAACCTCTTTATCCAGCTTCCCCAACACAGGCCTTTCAGTAAGGGGGGTCTGAAATCCAAAATTCCCCAAAGCATTCACATTTTTCTGTCTGACTTCCCACTATAGACCAAAGCAAGGGGGGGGGGTCTGAAAAACAAAGCAATAACTCACCCTGTGTTGGTTTCAAACCAAAGGTTTGGGCAAAATGATATTATTGATCAGTGTAATTATTTTGTGAAGTGAAATTGGCAAAAAGTGTACAACTGTTATTGTGTTCTTTGTAACTCACTTTTGTGATTTATTTATGCTGAGAGAACTTGATTGTGTTGTGCCATGGATAAAGTGTTTTTTTTACATGTTCATGTTAATTTCTATTACTTTTCATTTAAATAAATACCAATATATTTCCCGTACACCGTCCTGCTTCTTGGCTCATTGTTAGCTATGGGGCGATGGATCCAAGGGGCATAGCTTGTGTCTGAGATAGGGCAAAAAAAGAATCTGTTAAACAGTTTGTTGAATAACCACTTGAGTGTGGAGCGAAGGGACTCCCTGTGTTGAGAGTGGCTTCTCAATAAACTGCTACAGAATGGGTAGTTTCCTGTAATACTGACAGCACTTCATGCTCTCTGTGAGTGGGAATGTCAAGGATTACACCAATGGGTGAACAATAAATTGGGCAACTTAGTTTACACACTAGGGGGCCAATTCATAGAATTCGGCGCACAAGTGGCGCACGCGGCTGGCGCACAGTGTGCGCGTGCGGTAGTCTGCGCCAGCCGCGTGCGCCGAAACACATTCAGGCGCACAGCGTATTCATGGATTCCAACATCCACAACCAGCCGTGGCGCAGAGTGGCGCAGCGACCCTGCAGCAGCGTCAGTTACGCCCCCAAGAACGCCCCTTGCGCAGGGAAAAGCCATCAAAATCCCCAATCCAGCGCAAAGGGCAGCAGCAAACGCAGAGCGGGGAGCGTGTATTTCAGGGGTGTGCGGGTGTCCCCACACGCGATAGGCCTGGGTACGTGTATTACAGGGGTGCGCGAGAAAATCTACACGCGATTGGCCTGGGTACGTGGATTTCAGGGGTGCGCGAGAAATTCTACACGCGATTGGCCTGGGTACGTGTATTACAGGGGTGCGCGAGAAAATCTACACGCGATTGGGCTGGGTACGTGGATTTCAGGGGTGCGCGAGAAATTCTACACGCGATTGGGCTGGGTACGTGGATTTCAGGGGTGCGCGAGAAATTCTACACGCGATTGGCCTGGGTACGTGGATTTCAGGGGTGCGCGAGAAATTCTACACGCGATTGGCCTGGGTACGTGGATTTCAGGGGTGCGCGAGAAATTCTACACGCGATTGGCCTGGGTACGTGGATTTCAGGGGTGCGCGAGACATTCTACACGCGATTGGCCTGGGTACGTGGATTTCAGGAGTGCGCGAGACATTGTACACGCGATTGGCCTGGGTACGTGGATTTCAGGGGTGCGCGAGAAAATCTACACGCGATTGGCCTGGGTACGTGGATTTCAGGGGTGCGCGAGAAAATCTACACGCGATTGGGCTGGGTACGTGGATTTCAGGGGTGCGCGAGAAATTCTACACGCGATTGGCCTGGGTACGTGGATTTCAGGGGTGCGCGAGAAATTCTACACGCGATTGGGCTGTGTACGTGGATTTCAGGGGTGCGCGAGACATTCTACACGCGATTGGCCTGGGTACGTGGATTTCAGGGGTGCGCGAGAAATTCTACACGCGATTGGCCTGGGTACGTGGATTTCAGGGGTGCGCGAGAAATTCTACACGCGATTGGCCTGGGTACGTGGATTTCAGGGGTGCGCGAGAAATTCTACACGCGATTGGCCTGGGTACGTGGATTTCAGGGGTGCGCGAGACATTTTACACGCGATTGGCCTGGGTACGTGGATTTCAGGGGTGCGCGAGACATTCTACACGCGATTGGCCTGGGTACGTGGATTTCAGGGGTGCGCGAGAAAATCTACACGCGATTGGCCTGGGTACGTGGATTTCAGGGGTGCGCGAGAAAATCTACACGCGATTGGGCTGGGTACGTGGATTTCAGGGGTGCGCGAGAAATTCTACACGCGATTGGCCTGGGTACGTGGATTTCAGGGGTGCGCGAGAAATTCTACACGCGATTGGGCTGGGTACGTGGATTTCAGGGGTGCGTGAGAAATTCTACACGCGATTGGCCTGGGTACGTGGATTTCAGGGGTGCGCGAGAAATTCTACACGCGATTGGCCTGGGTACGTGGATTTCAGGGGTGCGCGAGAAATTCTACACGCGATTGGCCTGGGTACGTGGATTTCAGGGGTGCGCGAGAAATTCTACACGCGACTGGCCTGGGTACGTGGATTTCAGGGGTGCGCGAGAAATTCTACACGCGATTGGCCTGGGTACGTGGATTTCAGGGGTGCGTGAGAAAATCTACACGCGATTGGCCTGGGTACGTGGATTTCAGGGGTGCGCGAGAAAATGTACACGCGATTGGCCTGGGTACGTGGATTTCAGGGGTGCGCGAGAAATCCTACACGCGATTGGGCCTGTGCGAGTGGGGCAGTGTATTACGTAGGTGTGCGGGAAGTTGAAGAGGTGAATTGCCAGTGTGGGTCCTCCCAGGTCTCCCCTCTACCCCCTCCACGACCTCTGCAGGCAGCCCACACCACAGGGGACTACCCTGCACCCCTGGTCATGTCCCGCAGGCAGCCCATCCACCATGGGCATGCCCCCCAGCCAAGCCACATGTCCCCTTGCACCCCCACCCCCCAGCAGGCCCCCACTCATGTCCCCCTGCACCCCCACCCCCCAGCAGTGCAGGGGCAGCCTCCACCAGGCCCCCACCCATGTCTCCCACCACCCCCACCCCCACAGTCACCAGGGGCAGCCTCCACCAGGCCCCCACCCATGTCTCCCAGCACCCCCACCCCCCAGCAGTGCAGGGGCAGCCTCCACCAGGCCCCCACCCATGTCTCCCACCACCCCCAGTCACCAAGGGCAGCCTCCACCAGGCCCCCACCCATGTCTCCCACCACCCCCACCCCCCAGCAGTGCAGGGGCAGCCTCCACCAGGCCCCCACCCATGTCTCCCACCACCCCCACCCCCCCAGTCACCAGGGGCAGCCTCCACCAGGCCCCCACCCATGTCTCCCAGCACCCCCACCCCCCAGCAGTGCAGGGGCAGCCTCCACCAGGCCCCCACCCATGTCTCCCACCACCCCCAGTCACCAGGGGCAGCCTCCACCAGGCCCCCACCCATGTCTCCCACCACCCCCACCCCCCAGCAGTGCAGGGGCAGCCTCCACCAGGCCCCCACCCATGTCTCCCACCACCCCCACCCCCCAGTCACCAGGGGCAGCCTCCACCAGGCCCCCACCCATGTCTCCCACCACCCCCACCCCCCAGCAGTGCAGGGGCAGCCTCCACCAGGCCCCTACCCATGTCTCCCACCACCCCCAGTCACCAGGGGCAGCCTCCACCAGGCCCCCACCCATGTCTCCCACCACCCCCACCCCCCAGCAGTGCAGGGGCAGTCTCCACCAGGCCCCCACCCATGTCTCCCAGCAGCCCCACCCCCCAGCAGTGCAGGGGCAGCCTCCACCAGGCCCCCGCCCATGTCTCCCACCACCCCCACCCCCCAGTCACCAGGGGCAGCCTCCACAAGGCCCCCACCCATGTCTCACACCACCCCCACCCCTCCAGTCACCAGGGGCAGCCTCCACAAGGCCCCCACCCATGTCTCCCGGCACCCCCACCCCCCAGTCACCAGGGGCAGCCTCCACAAGGCCCCCACCCATGTCTCCCACCACCCCCACCCCCCAGTCACCAGGGGCAGCCTCCACAAGGCCCCCACCCATGTCTCCCACCACCCCCACCCCTCCAGTCACCAGGGGCAGCCTCCACAAGGCCCCC
Organism: Ambystoma mexicanum; assembly: GCF_040938575.1. Lineage (NCBI taxonomy): Eukaryota > Metazoa > Chordata > Amphibia > Caudata > Ambystomatidae > Ambystoma > Ambystoma mexicanum. The sequence continues at coordinate 685,859,833 of NC_090928.1, forward strand.
ACCCATGTCTCCCACCACCCCCACCCCTCCAGTCACCAGGGGCAGCCTCCACCAGGCCCCCACCCATGTCTCCCAGCACCCCCACTCCCCCAGTCACCAGGGGCAGCCTCCACCAGGCCCCCACCCATGTCTCCCACCACCCCCACCCCCCAGCAGTGCAGGGGCAGCCTCCACCAGGCCCCCACCCATGTCCAACCCATGTCTCCCAGCACCCCCACCCCCCAGCAGTGCAGGGGCAGCCTCCACCAGGCCCCCACCCATGTCTCCCACCACCCCCACCCCTCCAGTCACCAGGGGCAGCCTCCACAAGGCCCCCACCCATGTCTCCCACCACCCCCACCCCCCAGTCACCAGGGGCAGCCTCCACCAGGCCCCCACCCATGTCTCCCACCACCCCCACCCCTCCAGTCACCAGGGGCAGCCTCCACAAGGCCCCCACCCATGTCTCCCAGCACCCCCACCCCCCCAGTCACCAAGGGCAGCCTCCACCAGGCCCCCACCCATGTCTCCCACCACCCCCACCCCCCAGCAGTGCAGGGGCAGCCTCCACCAGGCCCCCACCCATGTCCAACCCATGTCTCCCAGCACCCCCACCCCCCAGCAGTGCAGGGGCAGCCTCCACCAGGCCCCCACCCATGTCTCCCACCACCCCCACCCCTCCAGTCACCAGGGGCAGCCTCCACAAGGCCCCCACCCATGTCTCCCACCACCCCCACCCCCCAGTCACCAGGGGCAGCCTCCACCAGGCCCCCACCCATGTCTCCCACCACCCCCACCCCTCCAGTCACCAGGGGCAGCCTCCACAAGGCCCCCACCCATGTCTCCCACCACCCCCACCCCTCCAGTCACCAGGGGCAGCCTCCACCAGGCCCCCACCCATGTCTCCCACCACCCCCACCCCCCAGCAGTGCAGGGGCAGTCTCCACCAGGCCCCCACCCATGTCCCCTTGCACCCCCACCCCCCAGCAGGCCCCCACTCATGTCCCCTTGCACCCCCACCCCCCAGCACTGTGGGGCACCTGCCAGCAGGCCCCCAACCATGTCCCACTCATGTCCCCTTGCACCCCCACCCCCCAGCACTGTGGGGCACCTGCCAGCAGGCCCCCAACTATGTCCCCTTGCACCCCCACTCCCCAGCACTGTGGGGCACCTGCCAGCAGGCCCCCAACCATGTCCCCTTGCACCCCCACCCCCCAGCAGGCCCCCACTCATGTCCCCCTTGCACCCCCACCCCCCAGCACTGTGGGGCACCTGCCAGCAGGCCCCCAACCATGTCCCACTCATGTCCCCTCGCACCCCCACCCCCCAGCACTGTGGGGCACCTGCCAGCAGGCCCCCAATTATGTCCCCTTGCACCCCCACCCCCCAGCAGGCCCCCACTCATGTCCCCCTGTACCCCCACCCCCCAGCACTGTGGGGCACCTGCCAGCAGGCCCCCAACCATGTCCCCTTGCACCCCCACCCCCCAGCAGGCCCCCACTCATGTCCCCCTTGCACCCCCACCCCCCAGCACTGTGGGGCACCTGCCAGCAGGCCCCCAACCATGTCCCCTTGCACCCCCACCCCCCAGCAGGCCCCCACTCATGTCCCCCTGCACCCCCACCCCCCAGCACTGTGGGGCACCTGCCAGCAGGCCCCCAACCAAGTCCCACTCATGTCCCCTTGCACCCCCACCCCCCAGCAGTGCAGGGGCAGCCTCCACCAGGCCCCCACCCATGTCCAACTCATGTTCCCTACCCAACATGTCATCACAATCCAGAACCCTGGTCTCTATGGGCAGCCCCCAAATGCAAAACACCCACCCGAGTATTGCATCCACCCACTCATAATTTGCAATCACATCACAGAACACCAATTGCAAGTTCCGAAACAAACACATGTCCCTCACATACACCCAATGGGTGTCAGTGAATCTCAAAACACATAACATGAAATGCATGAAAACAATGAGATACCACACATTGAAGTTCAACAAAAAAATAATGTATTAAAGGAAACATGAATAGAATCAAAAATGAAGAAACTGAAATGTGAATGTAAAAAAATGAAAAGAAGCATGTCCGTTCAAAATAAAAAAAATAAAAATATATTGAAATCCAAAGTAATGTTGTACAAAGTCAATGTCCACAAAACAAAATCCAATGGGAAATAAAAATAAAAGCCATTGATCCATGGAGAATGTCAAAAAAGAAAGTATGTACAAGTCTATAACAATGTACAATGCAAGAAGCCAGGGTCCATTATCCCAACAAAATAAAGGAAACCTATCTAACTACACTAACTAATAAAAAAAATATATACAAAAATGTGGCCAATGTCCAAAAGGTCCAAATGAAACAAAAACAAAAATGAAACCTAACACTACCTACATAACTATGTACAAGGGCAGCGGGCTAGTTCCACGGCTCACTTCTGGATGTGCCGGGCCAGGGCATCATCGAACTCCTCCTCAATGTCCCGGAGGCGGTCCTCCTCCATGGCCCCGAGGGCCCGCAGGGCCGTCGACGTGTCCACCTCCAAACCCCTGCGGATTGCCTCGAGGCACTCGGCCCGCCTTAGGGCCCTCTGCATGGAGTTCTCCGCCCTGACCATTGAGAGCCGTGCCTCTTCCGCCCGCTGCCGCTCCGCATCTATGGCATGGCCCAACCGCTGCCACACGGAAGACACTCTCTGTCCTGGGTCCTCCTGCCCTCCGGCCGATGCCTGCCCCTCCGATGTCGAAGGCCCCGAGCCTTCATGGCTCCCACCATGGTGCTGCTGCTGCTGTGCCTCTGCCCCTGCACTGCCTCCTGCTGCCTGCACATCCTCCGCCGGCTGGGGTGCAGTCGTTGACGTGGCCACCCCTGCTGGACGTCTGACTCCCGACTGTGGCAGGGATGCCTCCTCCACCAGCCTGGCCGCACCGTCAGAGGCAGCTCCACAGGGCACCCAGGTGACTGATGGGTGGGTAGATGGCACAGAGTACGACTGGCGCGTAGGGGGTCCAGCTGAGGAGGGGGTCGTGGCAAGCCCCATCAGACGGAGGAATCCGGCCTGGGTGACCTGTCCCAGCAGGCTGACGTGGTCAACGAGCCATTCGAGATGACGTGCAGTCTCTTCATGAAAAGACTGCAGGTCAACTCGCATGGCCCGTTGACGCAACGCCACACCAGCCAGGACAGGCTCAACCCGGGCCTGGATAGCCACGTCCGCAGGCAGAGGAAGGCCAGTTGACGTCAGCTCATCCCCTGCCTGAAAACTGGTCTGGACATAGGCATCCCTGCTGGTGCAAGATGATGCAGGGACAGGATCAGGGACAGGATTGCACACAGGCACCTCCGCGGCGGCCTGTGCTGCCTCCTGTCCCTGGTCCTGCACTGCACCACTAGCACCAGTGGGATCCCCACCCCCAGACCCCGTCTCTGGTGCTTGCACGGCCTCCTCCTCCACCAAACCCCCCACCAACCTGGATGACTCTGTGCCATCTTCCCCCGTTGGGCCCTGTGGGGTCCCAGCTGCCCCTTCTGCTGCCGAGGAGTCCAACTGCAACCTCCGCCTCTTGGACCTCCCCCCGGCAGCTGCGGCCTGGGACGCGGCACCGGACTCCTCACTCCCCGACGAGATGACAACACGGGAGGGGAGCCGGGCCTTGCGTCTCCGGCTGGCGGTGGGATCCCCGCTGCTGTGCTCCACAGCACCTTCTCCGCCCTCTTCATCAGTTGACGCTGCAGACAGGGAGAAACAAAACACACGCATCAGGGCAATGTACAATGGACACATACACACATGACAGTTGTACATGAGTGGCATTGGCAAACCTCAGACATGTCATCACGATCCCCAACACACATGTCATTACAACTCGCACACACGAGCCATACCACAGCCATATCGCAACTGCCAACACCATCCATACACATACAACAGCATGAGCAGCCAAAGGTGAGCCAGACATCACATGCAACACAGGAAGTGCACCACACATGTACACACACCACCACACTTGCATGCATGTGTACACCTCTGCCAAGTGTCGCACTGTTCAGACGGGCATCCATGTCACATATGCCCATCAGGCTTCCACATACCGCTGTCACATGCATCCATGTTGCATCACTGTTGCACCCTTGTCAAATACACACACATGCACATGTACACAGCGCTGATACATGCAGCTGAAAACAACATACATGCGTGACATCACGGACATGTCTACTCACATACACATTCATACAAACTTGTGTGCCCACACAACTGCATTTGGCATGCAAGCCCACACACACAGGCACCATCCATGTCTCACACATTACAGCCCTCGCATGTGTCAGCCCCACGGACCTGTATACCCGCACCCATACTCAACCCCATACAAACAGATGTGCAACCTGCACACTACTGAACAATCACCACACGCACTGCTCACAATCAGGATGCATGTACACTCACCGCTCGACTCCAGACGGGTCTGCCTCTCAAGGACCTGGACGTGGAGCGCTGGGGATATGTGTTCTAGGACCCTCATCTGTTCCTCCGACAAGTGGCCCCGGCGCCCCTTGGCATCCGCTGCCTTCAAGAGGCGCCGGGCCTTGTTCAGGGTCCTGGACCTGAAGTCCTCCCAGCGCTTCTTGACATGTTGGAAGTCGCGGACTGCCACCCCCTCCGCGTTGATGGCAGTCACGATGTCAGTCCAGATCCGAGTCCGTCCTTCCTTGTCGGCGCGGGAACTTCCGAAGAGGGCATCATACTGCCCCAGGACTTGCTCCACCAGGACACCAACTTCGGTGGCACTGAAGCTGGTGCCCCTCTGCCTCTCTGGCCGGGGGTTGTCAGTGGTCACAGATGGAGTTTGCCCCGACATGACAACCCCAGAGGCAGGAGTGGGTGGGCAACTGGGTCCTGGGGCTGGGCTGTGGAGCGATGGAATCCCAGTCGGGAGTCTTTGGTTCCAGCAGGGGTGGTCACACCAACAGCACCCCTGGCTGATGTGCAGGCAGCAAATGGCAGGGCACGTGGGCAGCAGGCAGTCAGGCAGAAGCAGATGGCAGGTGGGAGCGTGCTTGGGGCTCTGGGGGGCAGTAGTTCGGCCTTCTGGGCAGGAGCGTGGTCTTCCGTGTGCTTACGCGTGGCCAGCTTGATACGGAGTGATTTGGCATGTGAAAATTCTGCACGTCAGCGTGTAATTCGAGGAAAGGCCCTTAGCGCGTAAGCGCGTCTGCACGCATACACATTTTCATTGGACCAAAGGCCCTCAGCGCGTGAGCGCGTCTGTGACGTGACGTGCGAGGGAGTATCCCTCATTGCACGTGATGACAGAACACACGTGGATTTCAACCAATCGCGTGTGAAAGTTCACGGCACCCCGGAACACACGTACCCAGGCCAATGGCGTGTGGAACTACCCGCGCACCCCGAAACACACGTACCCAGGCCAATGGCGTGTGGAACTACCCGCGCACCCGAAACACACGTACCCAGGCCAATGGCGTGTGGAACTACCCGCGCACCCCGAAACACACGTACCCAGGCCAATGGCGTGTGGAACTACCCGCGCACCCCGAAACACATGTACCCAGGCCAATGGCGTGTGGAACTACCCGCGCACCCCGAAACACACGTACCCAGGCCAATGGCGTGTGGAACTACCCGCGCACCCCGAAACACACGTACCCAGGCCAATCGCGTGTACGCTCGCTCCCCTCCGATCACACGCGATGACACCCGAATACGGGAAACCAACGAGTCCGCCCACACGGAGGCGTCCCGCGCCCGCGCACAGCATAAAAGTGCGCACAAACAACAAACGCGTATATACAGCGACGATGAATGCCCCATTTGTTGCTGCACTGATTGTGGGACACCGCAGGAGGAGGAGAATAGCCAGGGCACGCATTTTTGCACCACGGACAAGCCTTTTTGGGATGCCTGACGACCAGGTCTACGGCAGGTATAGGTTTCCACCCCATATCATCCTAGACCTGGTCAGGGAGTGGGAAGATGACCTCACATCCCCCACCCTTTGCTCCCAAGCATTGAGCCCCTTGGAGAAGCTGCTCAATGTCTTGCATTTTTTGGCCACTGGGTCGTTTCAGCGGACCACTGCCATAGTGGGGGGGGTCTCACAGGCCACGCAGTCACGCTGCCTACACCAGGTACTGGCAATCATGACAGCGCGCCCCTCAGTCCGCAGGCACATATACATGCCCAGAACACCCGCAGAAAGGCAGGCCGTTGTCCTGGATTTTTTCAGGGTGGCACACTTCCCCAAAGTGCTCGGTGCCATAGATTGCACCCATGTGGCCCTACGTCCACCTAGGGCCACTGAGCACATCTACCGAAACCGCAAGCACTGGCATTCCATCAATGTACAGGTGGTATGCGATGCAAAGGGAATCATCACCTCTGTCTATGCAAACTACCCTGGCTCCACCCATGACAGTTTCATATACAGAATGTCCGCCCTGAGCCGGGCCCTGGAAGCTGGGCAGCATGGCGACACATGGCTCCTAGGTCAGTACAAATGCCCTTGCAAGTCACACACAGACAAATATCCCAACCCTAATAATCTCAATTATTATCACCTCCCCAGGGGACAGTGCCTACCCTCTGAGCAACCACATGATGACGCCAATCCGGAACCCCACCACACCACCCCAGGTAAGATACAACGCCGCCCATATTGCAACCAGGGGCATAGTGGAGCACACATTCGGAGTGCTCAAGTCACGTTTCCGCTCCCTTGACCGCTCTGGTGGGCAACTACTCTATGCACCACCAGTAGTGTGCAGGATCATTGTGGCAGCATGTGTCCTGCACAATGTTGCAACACGGCAGGGCGTCCCGGTGGACATGGTGGTGCCCCCACATCCCCAACCACAGGCACAGGCGCTGCCCATGGGAGGGGACAGGGCACGTGGCGAGGAAGCCCGGACCCAGCTTGTGGCCACATTTTTCACCTAAACTCCCACCCCTGCGGAGTGCACACAGGCCTGGCACATACCAGGTGACAATCGATGATGACAAAGTGACAGTCAACTGTCACAACCCTACCACCCTGAGATAGTTGCCATGGAAGTGCCACATCGTCTGCATCCCTAGCTACTTAAACACAAGCTATCCTGTGCAACCAAAATGCACACATATGACATGTGACATGACATGGGCCATACACAAGTATTCCAAGGCCCAATGAGGCAGGGGGGGGGAACAAGGGAACACAGAGAACGGTACTACTAGGCCAGGTGTCATTGAGATTGTGCAAGTGCAGGGGTAGGGGGAAGGGAAAAGTGCAAGGGGAAGGGTGGGGGGGAGTCCAGTACAGGGGAAGTAGGCCAAAAGAATAATACATAGGTCGCCTGGTGGCAACTGCAAAGATAAGTGCAGACAAGTGCTGGGAAGGGAGGGCTGTAGGGATAGAGAGACAGTACTGCAGTGCAGGGGTTGCCAGGGTGGCAGTGCAAGTGGACAGTGGCTGGGCCAGGGACCGAGGTTGGTGAGAGTGTCCCAGTAGCAGCTCCTGTGCAGTTCCAGTGAAGAATTCTGCAAGGGAGAGGCAGAGAGTAAGAGAAGCAAAGAGGAAGGTCTTGAGGTGCTTCCAGAACTGGAGATGGTTCCCCTCAAGTTCAAGTCAGGCAGGAAGTCTGTTCCAGGGGGAGGGCCCTGCTGCGGAGAGAAACCTACCCCCAGCTAGTTGCTCTGAGAAGCGGATGACCTGGACATGCAAGGTGTGCATCACACACACCTGCAAAACAGGCCATGGCCATCACTGTCATGTCACTCAAACCCTCCCAAACATCAACATGACATGCAAGCAATACCCATACACTGACGCAGTAACAATAAGGTACACATTTCCATGTCCTAAATGTACAGTGGCATCGGACAATGATGCCTGACCCGGAATCAGATGAAATGACAGACCAACAAAATGTCCCACCCAAAATAAGTCGTTTCCAAATGCATTGCAACAGTCGTAGACGTAACATCACAATGAATGGCTGCCTATATGCACATTATGCATTGCAAAATCAACACTGCAGCTCATGTGTGCAGTGTCCCACTCCTGCATCACACTGCTCAGTGCACAGCACAGTGAACAGCCATTGCGTGTGATGCACACCCTGAGCATCACATCTAAGTGACAGACTACATCAAACATCAAATTTGGCATGTACTCGAACCATAATCGGTCACAGAACATGTGCTGCCGGGACACAGTGGGCACCAGAAGGCAAACAGTGTACACGTGGATATGCAAGGGTGGGAGTACATGGAGTGCATCCGAGTGCAAGTGTGTGGTTCTGCAGGGACATGCACTCCACATATGCATGTGCACTCAAGTGACCATCAGTGTTCCCTACACATCACATGTGAACATCCACCATGTGTACACCCCAGCATGTCAAACCACAACTATCCCCTCGCACCTGAAAGGAAAACACAACACATGAACAGGCATTGATCAGCAGAACACAACATGTACATAGGACAACAACATTACAATGTCAGAGTTCCCATCACACTGCAGGGCAATGCAACTATCAACAACAACCACCCCCTCCCGCGCAAATGACCATGACCCGCTGAACAACTGCACCTGGGTCATGGAGCCTCCAACCCTCATTTCCACCTGGCCACAGGATCACCTTTACCCTTCGTGTCCATCTCCCACCTTGTGTGTAAAAAGATGCCTGAACCCTCAGAATCCACACTCATTTACAAAATCACAAAATCCAAGGCATGAAAACGAACCCAAACACCCTCCAGTAGATGACTTGACGTAGCAGTACCTCACAAACGCCAAGTACTACCACAATGATGCAAAAACCAAGGTAGCACAGCAGAACAATGTCACGACAGGATGTGAGACATGTGTGGTACATGACATAGGATGATGCACAATGAATGGATGTGTACTGTCACAGGTCCCCTGTACAGGCGCGGGAGTCTCATGAAACAACCACCCACACCATGTCCCGGGTGCCTGCAAGGTCAAACTCACACAGGCCCCTGAGATCATGGTGGGGAATGAGGTTCAGGGATATGCAGTCGGGACAGGTGTAGACACACTGGATGACTGGAATGAGTGGCAGGTGAGGGGAGGAGGAATGACACATGAAACTAGGGAATGCACGAAAATGTACAACCTGCATGAACACATACACAATCCAAACAAACTTGGACATCATTGTCATGACATTCTGTAGTCCAGGCTCAGGAGTGGTACGAACCAACCACCCCCTCTAGGGTTTTGGCGCCTGCAAGTTCGGGGCTTACACAGGCATCCGCAACCCCAGTGGGGAAAGAGGGTCAGGGAACGTTGCTTGGATAGGCACGGGAAGCAGGAACACCGGGTAGAGGGTACAGGTTTCATAATTGCATAGGATCACGGGTGATTAGGGAAAAAAACATACCAAATAGGACCACACATACATCCGTGCATCAGTACACTCCCCAGCAAGCCTATGCAGGGCAGTTTGTAAGGAAAACAACAAGACACTTAGCTCTGGTTTTGAGTGCTGGCCTCCTGCCTGCGCACTCTCAGGGCCGGTTACAGGAGCACTCCAATGCTGCAAAGAGAGACACAGTCAACAACCTGTATGTGCCAATTACACGAAAACACAACACAAAACATGCCCCATAGCAACAAACTACTCTACAAACAGACAATCAGTGCTCGATGCTTCGTACCCATATATAACATCACCCCTGTGACGGGTCATACACAGTCAATGCAGTGAGTCAGGCGCTGGTGGGTGCGTGGCAAATGGAACACCAATGTGTCACAATTCACACAACATGCAATGTTCCCTGGGTAAGCAGACAGACCCATATGGCAAGCCATGACTACAGAGCAAGTTGCGTACCATCATGACCAAAACAAAGTTGGCAGTGCATTTATCATGAAGTACGTGGAATAGACATGCACTGCACCCAAGTATGTCCCTTGCTGTATGTCCCTGTGAGCTGCCCCTTTCCATGTCTCTGAAGGGTACATGGTTGATACAAGTGCCTCAATGAACCTTGGTGTACCGCAGGGTATGTGCCACTGCCCCTGCATGTGTCCCAGACAACCCTACTATCAACAGCCATCAGTCCACAAACACATCTGAGCTGCATTGTGTGCTTCAACACCAATATTCATCTAAGCTCACCCTCAGTGCTGTGACTAAGCCTGCATGTGCAACTCGCCTGGTGCAAGCTTTGCTGTGTTGTGGCCCCCCTGTGATGCTCACCTTGCCTGGAGTTCCTTGGAACATGTCAGCAGTTCTAGGATGTGGGTCTGCAATCACTGTGGCTCTGCTCGTGCACACATGTGCATGTGGGCACCAACAAACGGGTCAGGAATTCCGTCGTCCAATGGGCCATGTCTGCTGGCAAAGGTGCTCTGGTGCCTCATCCCCCTGCAGAAAGTGCATGAAACAAATGATTAATGCATCAAAGTGATCTGTGTGTGTCTCATCAGGCATCTCATTACTTGACCATGTCAGAGGGTCACATCACAAATCACACCATCAGTCCGTCTTTGACTTCCAAAGTGTGGAACACTATCTACAGCATGAATTGCAACAGGCACGTGTACAGGAAAGAAATGAGACATAATACACAATGCATAGCAATCAATGTCCACATTAATCATGACACACCCCATCTAGCAAAAGCTGAACAGTGGACAATTACACCTAAATCATCCCCACTAGGGGTGTCAACACAAGTCACAAAGCACCAGACATGCCACAGATATGACAGTCCAAAGCCCTTGTGTAAAATTCTGTAACACCGAACCATCCTTGCGAGCCCATGGATAAGGGAGGCAGGAGTGGCATATGTGAGTCAAGGAACCCAAGCAGCAAACACATACACAAGACAACCATGAAGGGCCCAGCTGGAACAGACAGTGGATGCCTTCAAAAACCACAAGGCACCGCACTGTCACATGAAAGCACAATAGACTACAAATTTTAAACTAACTCAACTATTAACTAATTACACTAACTATGGAAAACCTACATTACCTATTTAAACTAACTATCAAACAGAAACTTAACTAACTAAACTAAAAGAAAAATCAAAAATGGCCACATACGACCCGGGGGGGAGGGGAGGCACCCAGGAGGGGGGAGGTACAGGGTGCTGCTCAACATCCACATGCGATGATGCTGAGCCAAAAAAAAATACCTCCATGGGCTCAACGCCTGCACAGCACGACCTATGTGGGAGATAGATGGTCGTCCGAGTCTGGCTCATCCTGGAAAGGAGGACGTGGCACAGTAGCCTGGCCACGCCTAGCCGCAGCTTGCCCCTCGTCGGCAGCAAGTCTGCCGGACAGGTGAGCCTGGTTCTGTGTGGCGATGTTACATAGGTCTGCATGCAGAACCTCACGTGATACATGTGCTTCCTCTTGCAAGGTAGCACGTGTAACACGGAGTTCCTCCTGCAAGGCCTGGCTGGACAACCGCTGCACCTCCCGGCAAGCCTGTAGCTCAGCCGAGATGGTGCGCTCAAGCTGTGCAAACCTCTCCTCTGCCTGCTGCCTCTGGGACATCATAAGGACACCCAGAGTGGATCTGAGGGAGGCATACTCCTCCCTCAGGGCATCCATATGCGCCTCTGCGTGAGCAGCAATTGCTTGACGCAGAGACGACATTTCAGCCTGGCGTGCCCTGTCTGAGGCCGCCATGCCCAGCCTGAGCGAGCGGGCCGTGGACCGTGCCGCCTGCTGCTGGAGAAGCACCTGCCTAGCAGGGGGGAGCACAGATCGGGCCACACGCTCCATGCTGTCAGCGATGTTCTCCATTGCTGCCCCCTGCCGTTCGGAATTGGCAGTCATGTCTTGCTCCCACTCAGTATACAGCGGTTGTGCGCGGCGACCGCGTTGCCGGGCTTGACCCCTGCGGGACCCAAGGACCGGAGGTCCTCACTGTGTTGGCACCGCCTGCGGCTGCACGACTACATGCCCCCGTCGACGTGATGTCCCAGGCACATCAGTGACTGGTGTGGAGGGTGACCCTGCGTCCCGATCCACCACGGGCGGAGGAACCAAGACTGTCTGATCCCTCAGTGCAGGTGTCGCAGACAGAGGAGTGTCCACATCAGAATCACTCACCCCTGACACATGGACTTGATGGTCATCCAACTCAACATGGACGTCAGAGTCGTCATCAAGGCTGGACTCATAGGCAGCCAGAGACAGGATGGACTGCAGCACTTGGGGGGTTTCGTGGCCTACCACCCCACGACCCCCACTAGTGCCGGGTTGATGTGGTCTTACCAACCCTGTGTCTGGCGTGACAACACCATCCTCTGCATCCATTGCGTCATCACCTGAAAAATAGAGAGGAAAAGGTCACTACACATGTCAGAAGCACACAACACACACACACACCGACAGCAAAGGCATCCGGCAGACATGTGACACACAACATATGACCTGGCATGCATGCTGGGTCTACTTTGAATAGCCACTGTGATCAGACCTGTTGAAAGGTGGCAGTTTGCATGGAAGTGGGTCTATGCAGTGCTGAAAATGTGTACGCCACTCACTACCTACATGTACAAGCACTCCATGGTGTGTGCCAGGAAATGTGAAGGCAGTGCAATATCAAATTCAGACATCACGTGCATTGTGTATTCAATGTGTACCATGTCTAGCAGCCAAGCACCCCTCCACCCCAGTACCAAAGCAGGGATGCCTAGCATGGTATCAAAAGGCTGCCCATACACCTGTGTATTGACAAGCAGTGTTGACTGGCATCAACAGCTTAATGTGAATCAGATTACAACACTGCTAATGATGCTGGGACAGTGGGCAGGACACATGATGGAAGATCCGGAGGCCAGCCACGTGTGAGGAAGACACGACAAGAGTTGGACAGAGTCATTGGCCATTGAACAGGCTGAGGCCTGTGAGCCACACAGATTGTCATTGCCTAAACATGTGTGCAACGCAGGACTGAGCCACAGTTGACATGGGGAGGCCGATAATATGGCAGGCAATGTATGTAACCAAGGACTCATATTACAGTGAACCTCCAGTCAAGGACACATAGGGGCATGCGTGCAATGCACATGGAGCATGAATGGGCACTCATGTCCCTGCGGGACATCTGACCCATGCACAGTACAAGTGGGATATCCTGCATCGAGTACTAAGGCTGTACCACACGGCATATGTCTGGCAGTTTCTAAGCTGGAAGTTAGCATCTACACAGGACACATGAACAAGAAACTACACATTGGCAAGAATGTAGCAGACCAGTGCAAAGGTGGAACTGGGGTGCAGAGTGGCGGAGGAGGGGCAAGGGAGCATGCCCACATGGAGTCCCGCATGCAGGCAGAGGAGACATGCATGACGGTAGCATTGCATTACTTACACCTCAGAACCATGTACACGTCACATGTAGCAGCAATCATGCACAACACATCCCACAAGTGAAACACACACGTCCTCAACAACTACGCTTCAACACTCACTGGACTGGGCATCAAAGTCCAGCATCTCTCCCACACCTTCGACCAATTCTGGTGGTATGAACTCCGCAACGAGAGCCTCATGCGGAGTGAGTTCTTCCTCCTCTGGTGCAGGCCCACCGCCAGTCACCAGAGTCAAGTTGTAATTTGAGGCACGCTTTGCCTTAGTGCTGCGCTTGATGTCATTCCAGCGCTTTTTGCACTCCTGCGCTGTGCGCACCTCATGGCCGAATGAACTGACATGTTCCGCAACATGCTTCCAGTGGGTGTCACGTTGGGCAGCCGTAGTCTGACTATTGGCACCCACTAGCATGTCACGGCTGTGTCCCCGCACGTAGTCCACGAGGAAGTCCAGTTCCTGCTTACAGAAAGGCTTCTTCCTCGACGTGCAGGAGGTCGTGGCTGTGTGTGGGGTCCCAGCCTGTGCTGCAGGTGCAACCTTCCTCCTCTTGGACTGTGGCGCAGACCCTGGCTGGCTAATGCCGCCCTGACCAGTATGGCCAGTGGGTTCGGTGGATTGAGCCGAGGGAGTGGCAGGTGGAGGGATGACCAAAGGCCTGACTTGTGTCAGTGGCAGCTGGGTGCCCACTAATGGACCCTGCGCAGCAACATCAGCTGTGGCAGGGTCATTGACCGCAACGGTCCTGGTTGGCAGACTCACAACCGGGGTGCTGTTGGGTGCATCTGCCCCTGCACTTGCCAACACCCGGCTGTTCGGGGCAGCAGATGACATGACTGCCCCAGGGACACGTGTCTTGGTCTGAGCAGCCCGGCGTGCCCCTATGGTTTCCCCCCTGGCCTGTTGGAGATCTACCAAGGGCTCTTCAAGTGCCAACGCAGCCTGCGCTGGCAGACCCTGAGCCTGGGTGGCGGTGTCCACAGCTGCACCTGCAGCTACCGCTACCCTTGGGCCCGTGGCAGTCGATGGAATGGACTGCTGGGTCATACGGGTGCCAGTGCCAGATGCAGGAGCTGCATCCCCCGGAACCATAGGGGGTGGTGGCATGGCTGCACCGACACATGGCACAACATTGTGCTCAAGTGGCGCACCCCTGCCTCTTCCCCCTCTGTGGCTGCCCTGGACACCCTGGAGTCCCCCTACTCCCTGGTCACCACGGCCACGTCCCCGACCACGCCCGCCACGAGGAGTACGCCCAGCTGAGGCGCCCCTCACCTTTGGTGGCCTCCCAACCATGGCACAGATGTAATAGTGCTGGCACAGATGGAGTGGTGCCAATGGGAGGTGTACACCACAATTGTCCTGGGCAATTGGGGTGAAGGGGGTGGGAAGCAAGATGTTAACAGCCCCCCTGCACCTGCAAGGCTGTATGTGACCCCGGTGATGTGGTGACAGGTCACGCAACGCTCAGGCACCCTAAAACTGCAGTAAAACCGTGCACGCAACCCTGCAGCCTACGTGCGTGGATTTGACCTCCCGCAGTACGCGGTGGCACCCAGTAACACGAATAACGCGTACGCGTGGGACACGCAGGCTACGATGACATCAAAAATGGGTGCAATATACAGGGGCACCCGCAGTGGGAAAAGGAGCGTTTGCGACTCACCGTCTGACTAGCGCGATGCAGAAAAACACGCGTAGCCAATACCCCCGCCAAAAGAAGAGATACGTCCTTGAGAGCTGTGAAGTAGATGGCGCGCGAAACAACTGGAAGCAGCAACACACGTCGGTCTCCACGGAAGGCACGTACAGCGAACTGCTGGGCCCGCTCACCTTTAACCCGTGCTGAGGGAAACGCACGGGCGCGTCACGTCACATGCGGACGTGCAGTTTTTCATGCGCGATTACGCGCATTACACGCGGACGTGCAGTTTTTCACGCGCGATTACGCGCATTACACGCGGACGTGCAGTTTTCCACACGCGATTAGCCTGGGTACGTGTTTTTCCGGGTGTGCGGGTAGTTCCACACGCGATTAGCCTGGGTACGTGTGTTCCGGGGTGGCGTGAACTTTCACACGCGATTGATTGTAATCCACGTGTGTTCTGTCATCACGTGCAATGAGGGATACACCCTCGCACGACACGTCACAGACGCGCTCACGCGCTGAGGGCCTTTGGTCCAATGAAAATGCGTATGCGTGCAGACGCGCTTACGCGCTACGGGCCTTTCCTCGAATTACACGCTGACGTGCAGATTTTTCACATGCCAAATCACTCCGTATCAAGCTGGCCACGCGAATACACACGGAAGACCACGCTCCTGCCCAGAAGGCCGAATCACTGCCCCCCAGTGCCCCGAGCAGCCTCCCACGTGCCATCTGCTGCTGCCTGCCTGCCTGCCTGCTGCCACCGTGCCCTGCCATTTGGTGCCTGCACATCAGCCATCTGCAGGGGTCCAGTTGCTGTGTCGACCCCTGCTGGGACAGTAGACTCCCGACTGGGATACCATCGCTCCACAGCCCAGCCCCAGGACCCAGTTGCCCACCCACGCCTGCCTCGGGGGTCGCCATGTCGGGGCAAGCACCATCTGAGACCAGTGGCGACCCCCAGCCAGAGAGGCAGAGGGCCACCAGCTTCAGTGAGAAGGAAGTTGGTGTCCTGGTGGAGCATGTCCTGGGGCATTATGATGCCCTCTTCGGAAGACCACGCGCCAACAAGGAAGGACGGGAGAGGATCTGGGACGATGTAGTGGTTGCCATCAACGCGGAGGGGGTGGCAACCTGCGACATCAAGCACATCAAGAAGCGCTGGGAGGACTTGAGGTCCAGGACCCTCAATAAGGCCCGGCGCCTCGCGGAGGGGGGCCGGGCACGCCTGAGTGACATCCAGATGAGGGTCCTGGAACGCGTAGACCCAGCGCTCCACGCCCAGATCCTTCGGAGGCAGACCCATCTGGAGTTGGCCGGTAAGTGGCCAAGCATTACTGTGTGAGACAGGGCATGTTGCAGTGTGCTGGTTGTCTGATACCTGCCTGTATGTGTGACATAGGCCATGTACGTATGTGTGTGTGCAGGGACATCATGGTCAGGCATGTGAGTACAGTGATGTGTGAACCACATGGTTGGTGCATGTGTTCTATTGCAACATGGGGGGCTCTGTGCGGAATGGACACATGGAAGCATGGCAGTCTCTGTTCCTGGACATGGGTGGGGGTGAGGGATGGGTGCTGGTCCCATGTACACGTATGGTGCCCATGTGTGTGTGTCTGAACTGCGTGTCTGTGACTTGTAACTGCCATGGATGCATGACACATGTCTGTGACAATGTTCAGATTCACTGATGCAGCCTAGTCATCCTTGTATCCACTGCGTCTGTGGTGTACGAGGCCAGATGGATGGAACTACGGTGAGGTGTGTGCATGTGATGGCAAGACCCATGATGCATGTGAGTTTAAAACCAACATTGTATGAATCATGAGTCCCTTGGTCATGTATGCCAATGTCCATGGCATGCGCCATGCCTGTTACTGTATGTGTTTTGCCTGCACTGACCCATGTGTTGTGGCGGGACATGATGGAAGTGATGTATGACAGTGCCACTCATCTGCTGTTGCTTCCTGTCTAGGGGACCATTGTACAGTACCCTGATGCTTGTGTTCTATGTCTCCCTCTACACAGTGGCAAGTGAAGAAGAGGGCGGAGAAGGCGCTGTGGAGCAGAGCGGCGGGGATGCCACCACGGCTGCAGCGGAAGGGGTGGATTAGCCCCCACAGGGGCTTGCACCGGCGGGAGACGGCGTGGAGACATCCAGGTTGGTGGTTTCCACAGAGGGGGAGGAGGCCGCTACTGAGCCACACATGGGGCCTGGTGGGGGCATCCCCGCTGGTGCAAGTGGTGCAGTCCAGGGCCAGGAGGCAGCACAGGTCGCCGTGGAGGTGCCTGTGCATGTCACTGTCCCTGACACTGTGACTGCACCACCATGCACCAGCAGGGATGCCCCGTCCCAGGCCCGTCCGCAGGTAGGGGAGATGTCCATGTCATCTGACACTCCTCTACCTGCGGACGAGGGGACCCCTGGCCGTGTGGAGAGGGTCCTGATTGGTGTCGCGTTGCGCACGGCTGGCATTCGTGATGAGGTGCATGCTTCCCAGGAGGAGCATGCACATCATCACGAAGAGCACCGTGCGTACGTGAACCATTTGGGAGCCGCCATGGTCGGGGTTTCCTACATGTGTGTGGCCTTCTGGCGACCCTCTCCTCCTCTGTGGAGGCTATGCGCCAGTCGTGCTCCATGCCGTCTTCCGGCCCAGATGCCACCAGGGCCCCCTGTGGACCTGCCCCGACCAACGCAGCCAGCTCGGTGGGGACCACATCCCTGCCACAGTCGGGAGTCGAAGGTCCAGCAGGGGTGGAGACACCAGCAACTGTCCCCCTGCAGATGGAGGATGTGCCGGCATCATCTGGCAGGGCACGTGCACGACGGCATCGGTGGATTCCATCAGCCTGGATGCCGTCGTGCTGGCAGAGGCAGTGGCGTCGGAGGCAGCAGCAGGCTCGACGTGGGAGGCATCATGGCTCGGGGCCATCAAGATCAGAGGGGCAGGCATCGGCCGGAGGGCAGGAGAACCCTGGGATGGCAGTGTCTTCCGTGTGGGAACAGTTGGTCCAGCGGATAGGTGCGGAGCGGCAGCGGGCGGAAGAGGAGCGGCTCACCATGGTCAGGGCGGAGTTCTCCATGCGTCGGGCGTTGAGGCGGGCTGAGTGCCTCGAGGAAGCTCGCAGGGAGTTTGAGGTGGACACGGGGTTGTCCCTGCGAGACCTCGGGGCCAGGACAGAGTCCCGCCTCCGGGACATCGACATGGAGTTCGAGGATGCCCTGGCCGGCAACATCACAGAGTGAGCCGCAGGACTTGCCCGCTGCCATTGTATATAGTTCTTTAGTTAGTTAGTGTTAGGTTTCCTTTATTTTTTAAGTTTTTTTTGGACCGCTCGGACAATGGCCACTTTTCTGTATATATTTTTATTATTAGTTAGTAGTAGTAGGTTTCATTTATGGTGTTGGGCTCATGGACCCTGGGATATTCTTGTACATAGTTTGATGTTTGGAAAACATTTGTTGGATTTATATTTGTGTTCACCATGAGGCAATGGTTTTTCCTTATTTTCCCCCCATTATTTTGCTTTGGACTACATTAGTTTTTGGATTCCTTTGTTTTTTGATTTTTTCTATTTGTTCTCGGACATGGACCATTTGTTTTGTCATCCCCATTGTTGTGTGTTTTATTTCTTTACTTCATTTTCATCTTTAATACATATATTTATTACTTACATTTGTGGTATTTTCTCATTGGTTTCATGCATGTCATGATATGGGTTTTGACATTCACTTGCACCCATTGTGTATGTGTGTGTGAGGGACATGTGTT
This sequence comes from Ambystoma mexicanum, assembly GCF_040938575.1. Lineage (NCBI taxonomy): Eukaryota > Metazoa > Chordata > Amphibia > Caudata > Ambystomatidae > Ambystoma > Ambystoma mexicanum. Next base: position 685,878,605 of record NC_090928.1, read on the forward strand.
CATTTACATACTTGCCATTGGGGTTGTATCATGTAATTGCATCTACTATGTGGGTGGATGCAATCCTTGCCTGGGTGTTTGTGCTGGGTATGCTGCCCATTACTGCCATGATTGCGTTTCGTCAGGACCTGGGGGCAGGGGGACATGAGTGGGGGCCTGCTGGGGGGTGGGGGTGCAAGGGGACATGGTTGGGGGCCTGCTGGCAGGTGCCCCACAGTGCTGGGGGGTGGGGGTGCAAGGGGACATGAGTGGGACATGGTTGGGGGCCTGGTGGCAGGTGCCCCACAGTGCTGGGGGGTGGGGGTGCAAGGGGGACATGAGTGGGGGCCTGCTGGGGGGTGGGGGTGCAAGGGGACATGGTTGGGGGCCTGGTGGCAGGTGCCCCACAGTGCTGGGGGGTGGGGGTGCAAGGGGACATGAGTGGGATATGGTTGGGGGCCTGCTGGCAGGTGCCCCACAGTGCTGGGGGGTGGGGGTGCAAGGGGACATGAGTGGGGGCCTGCTGGGGGGTGGGGGTGCAAGGGGACATGAGTGGGACATGGTTGGGGGCCTGCTGGCAGGTGCCCCACAGTGCTGGGGGTGGGGGTGCAAGGGGACATGGTTGGGGGCCTGCTGGGGGGTGGGGGTGCAAGGGGACATGGTTGGGGGCCTGCTGGCAGGTGCCCCACAGTGCTGGGGGGTGGGGGTGCAAGGGGACATGAGTGGGACATGGTTGGGGGCCTGCTGGCAGGTGCCCCACAGTGCTGGGGGGTGGGGGTGCAAGGGGGACATGAGTGGGGGCCTGCTGGGGGGTGGGGGTGCAAGGGGACATGGTTGGGGGCCTGCTGGCAGGTGCCCCACAGTGCTGGGGGGTGGGGGTGCAAGTGGACATGAGTGGGACATGGTTGGGGGCCTGCTGGCAGGTGCCCCACAGTGCTGGGGGGTGGGGGTGCAAGGGGACATGGTTGGGGGCCTGCTGGCAGGTGCCCCACAGTGCTGGGGGGTGGGGGTGCAAGGGGACATGAGTGGGACATGGTTGGGGGCCTGCTGGCAGGTGCCCCACAGTGCTGGGGGGTGGGGGTGCAAGGGGACATGGTTGGGGGACTGCTGGCAGGTGCCCCACAGTGCTGGGGGGTGGGGGTGCAAGGGGACATGAGTGGGACATGGTTGGGGGCCTGCTGGCAGGTGCCCCACAGTGCTGGGGGGTGGGGGTGCAAGGGGACATGAGTGGGGGCCTGCTGGGGGGTGGGGGTGCAAGGGGGACATGAGTGGGGGCCTGCTGGGGGGTGGGGGTGCAAGGGGACATGGTTGGGGGCCTGCTGGCAGGTGCCCCACAGTGCTGGGGGGTGGGGGTGCAAGGGGACATGAGTGGGACATGGTTGGGGGCCTGCTGGCAGGTGCCCCACAGTGCTGGGGGGTGGGGGTGCAAGGGGGACATGAGTGGGGGCCTGCTGGGGGGTGGGGGTGCAAGGGGACATGGTTGGGGGCCTGCTGGCAGGTGCCCCACAGTGCTGGGGGGTGGGGGTGCAAGGGGACATGAGTGGGACATGGTTGGGGGCCTGCTGGCAGGTGCCCCACAGTGCTGGGGGGTGGGGGTGCAAGGGGACATGAGTGGGGGCCTGATGGGGGGTGGGGGTGCAAGGGGACATGAGTGGGACATGGTTGGGGGCCTGCTGGCAGGTGCCCCACAGTGCTGGGGGGTGGGGGTGCAAGGGGACATGGTGGGGGCCTGCTGGCAGGTGCCCCACAGTGCTGGGGGGTGGGGGTGCAAGGGGACATGAGTGGGACATGGTTGGGGGCCTGCTGGCAGGTGCCCCACAGTGCTGGGGGGCGGGGGTGCAAGGGGGACATGAGTGGGGGCCTGCTGGTGGGTGGGGGTGCAAGGGCACATGGTTGGGGGCCTGCTGGCAGGTGCCCCACAGTGCTGGGGGGTGGGGGTGCAAGGGGACATGAGTGGGACATGGTTGGGGGCCTGCTGGCAGGTGCCCCACAGTGCTGGGGGGTGGGGGTGCAAGGGGACATGGTTGGGGGCCTGCTGGCAGGTGCCCCACAGTGCTGGGGGGTGGGGGTGCAAGGGGACATGAGTGGGACATGGTTGGGGGCCTGCTGGCAGGTGCCCCACAGTGCTGGGGGGTGGGGGTGCAAGGGGACATGGTTGGGGGCCTGCTGGCAGGTGCCCCACAGTGCTGTGGGGTGGGGGTGCAAGGGGACATGAGTGGGACATGGTTGGGGGCCTGCTGGCAGGTGCCCCACAGTGCTGGGGGGTGGGGGTGCAAGGGGACATGAGTGGGGGCCTGCTGGGGGGTGGGGGTGCAAGGGGGACATGAGTGGGGGCCTGCTGGGGGGTGGGGGTGCAAGGGGACATGGTTGGGGGCCTGCTGGCAGGTGCCCCACAGTGCTGGGGGGTGGGGGTGCAAGGGGACATGAGTGGGACATGGTTGGGGGCCTGCTGGCAGGTGCCCCACAGTGCTGGGGGGTGGGGGTGCAAGGGGACATGAGTGGGGGCCTGCTGGGGGGTGGGGGTGCAAGGGGACATGAGTGGGACATGGTTGGGGGCCTGGTGGCAGGTGCCCCACAGTGCTGGGGGGTGAGGGTGCAAGGGGGACATGAGTGGGGGCCTGCTGGGGGGTGGGGGTGCAAGGGGACATGGTTGGGGGCCTGCTGGCAGGTGCCCCACAGTGCTGGGGGGTGGGGGTGCAAGGGGACATGAGTGGGACATGGTTGGGGGCCTGCTGGCAGGTGCCCCACAGTGCTGGGGGTGCAAGGGGACATGAGTGGGGGCCTGCTGGGGGGTGGGGGTGCAAGGGGACATGTGGCTTGGCTGGGGGGCATGCCCATGGTGGATGGGCTGCCTGCGGGACATGACCAGGGGTGCAGGGTAGTCCCCTGTGGTGTGGGCTGCCTGCAGAGGTCGTGGAGGGGGTAGAGGGGAGACCTGGGAGGACCCACACTGGTAATTCACCTCTTCAACTTCCCGCACACCCACGTAATACACTGCCCCACTCGCACAGGCCCAATCGCGTGTAGATTTTCTCGCGCACCCCTGTAATACACGTACCCAGGCCAATCGCGTGTAGCATTTCTCGTGCACCCCTGAAATCCACGTACCCAGGCCAATCGCGTGTAGATTTTCTTGCGCACCCCTGAAATCCACGTACCCAGGCCAATCGCGTGTAGATTTTCTCGCGCACCCCTGTAATACACGTACCCAGGCCAATCGCGTGTAGAATTTCTCGCGCACCCCTGAAATCCACGTACCCAGGCCAATCGCGTGTAGATTTTCTCGCGCACCCCTGTAATACACGTACCCAGGCCAATCGCGTGTAGCATTTCTCGCGCACCCCTGAAATCCACGTACCCAGGCCAATCGCGTGTAGATTTTCTAGCGCACCCCTGAAATCCACGTACCCAGGCCAATCGCGTGTAGATTTTCTCGCGCACCCCTGTAATACACGTACCTAGGCCAATCGCGTGTAGAATTTCTCGCGCACCCCTGAAATCCACGTACCCACTCAATCGCGTATTTAACTTCCCGCGCGCCACTTTTTTGATGCGCTGGGACTCTACCGCCTGCCTTCGTGTGGTGGCCGTGTTTCAGCTTGTGCGTGTCTTTGGCTGTGCGTGGCTTTGCCCTATTCGATTCCATGAATACGTGTGGTTCGAGTGCGTGTGGGCGTTCCGTCTGCTTCCCTGCAGTACATCCCCAGTTACGCCCTTATTTTCGCGTGTTGTTCCCCATTCCGCGCGTTACGCCCCATGTCCCGCCCACTTTCTGGTGTGTGCGCTGCGGTTGTGCGCTTTCACTGTGCGCATCGCGCACGCCTTTCGCGATGTTGCAGTGACGTGTGTGCCATGCACGGGTTTGGCGCACATCCCGAGGAAGACACGCGTAGGGACTTCCATGAATCGCACGCGTGCGCGTGCGCCTCTTTTTTTCCGCTTGCGCCTGCTTGCGCCTGCTTGCGCCTGCTTGCGCGTAGATTTTCGGCGCACGTTTGATCCATGAATCGGCCCCTAAATCTAATCCAAACAATTTCACAGGAGAGCAGGAACTCAGCAAGAACGCATGTTGGACAGAAATGTGACCTATTTTTTCCATACGTGAGGTAGACACAGGATGAGGTATTGGCATACTCCCTATATCTACATTAACAATTTCATCAGAAAGCTTCATTCATAAAAACTCTGAAGCTTATAGTGTGTAGTGTGATGCTCTAGTGTCAACCAAACATGAAATCTTTTGACCAGCAATAACACAATCAACATATAGGGCAGTAAGATCAATCGATATAAGTGGTGCAACAAGTTCTGAGACCCCTTGTCAATCCTAACCATCAGTCTGAAGTGGTGGCTGGGACCTTGTCATTATGCTTGGCACAGATGGCTGTTCACCTTAACCATTATTTTGCAGCCGATGTGAACACTCAGCTTTCCAGTGTCCAAACTCTTTACAATAGTTGCACTAATCACTGCACGTATTTGTGTAATACCTCTCAGCAGTTTTCCCTGGTTCATTTGATTGGGGTGCTCCTCTCCCTCTTCCCTGTGCTTGCCCTCACCCTCCTGGCATGGGGAGGAACCCACCCCTTCCCTTGGAAAGGGTTGTGCAACTAATACAACCTCTACCAAACCTGTTCCTTCCTATCCTATTAGCACTGCTTTAATTCCTTCTGATACCTTAGGTTGCAAACCCATACCAAATTGAGTCTTCGCAGCTTGAGGCACTATAGGGCCTACAACAACGATCCCAGAGTATTGTTAAAAACATTGTTTCAAACATTTGAGATATTTCACATGATTTTCTCCCTTGGCTTGCTTGCATGCATTCATTTTACACCAATCAGTTTTTCAAGGACAAATGTCAGTGATAGTTTGTGCCAGCCTATCTATAAACATTGTCAGATCCCTAGTAGTGGCAGGTTATTCAGTTGGCCAATTGGGGCAGACTTTCAGGAGGGTAAAGGTATCTGTGGGCAGCACTGCTCACAACAGTTGATTCAAATCAAGAAATGTAGAATGATATTATAACCTAAAACTCTTCTTACAGGATCGTCTCGTATCTTTGGGAATCTCTGATCCATATGGAACAAATCAGTTGCACTCCAGGGTGCATGTAAAGTACCTAAAGTATCGCCTACTCCAGGTAGCTGCATGATTGGGAATGCACCAGTGCTGGTATTGGGCATTGAATTTGGGAACCCTTCAAATGTGGCTGAGGAAAGCAACAAAACTTTAGCGATGTGAGCTTGCATTTCAGGGGTAAACGGACTGACCATAGTGTTTATTGAGGAAGACTAGTGATAGGTTGGCCGCTGGTTCGAGTCTGGGCTAGTCGTTTGATGATCAGGTACAACATTTAAAATAGCAGGGTTGTAAGAGTCCAGGATATCTTTGGGACTTTTCTTTAGCTCGCTTTGGATTATGGGATATAATCGTTTATACCAGGCTTTGCAAGTCAGTACCTGAAGGTTGGAGTACTCAGTTTTCAGGGACTTAACTTGCTCCTGAAGGTTTTCCTGAGTATCTTTCAGTGCCCGGGTCTTGGACTCAGTCTGTCTCTTAGTAGCTTTAGTATACCAATCCAGATAACTGTCCCATTGCTGTTGGTTTACATGTGCATCTTCCTTGTCTAACGCCTTATGTAGATTTATTATCTTATCTAAATCAAATGTGCCTTCCTGAGGACAATGTCTAGGTGACTCACTCTCTGTATATATGTGCCATTTATCCAGGCACTTACATGCTTTGGGCAAGAAGTGAATATACATGAAGTGTGCTGGACTCCCTTCCAATACTGCCCTTAACCCATTCTCACAGGGGAAGACAGGTTCTGGCTTATTGTGGATCCAGTTCCATTCCTAACTTTGTCTGCCTCGTGATGCTAACATGTCCTGTGGCTGCTGGAGTTGGTACAACTCATAGCTGACTGCATTGCTACATCTATCCGGAGGCTCAAGCTTCACCTTCCCTGACCTCAGTCCCTCACCCATACAGACATTTCAGTGACACCCACATGTGTTGGCCATATTCAAATGACTGCTGGTTCACAGCCTAGTTCCCCCGTTATGAACCTTCAAGGCAGAATGGCATTTCAGCTTGTTTCAACGACTTGGGTAAGTGAGAGTCAAAAACAAGACACATAATCGGTGGAAACAAAGCCTGTTGCAGCTCCCATACTAGTATACAGGAGAGTGTGAAATATGAAGCAGGGTCGCAACTGAGTTGCACTTTTAGGTTTTCAAGTATCAAGGTGCAGGTTAAGACAGGACAATAATGTGGCACGCACTTATCAACAAAAAAAAAAAATTCTTCATACACAACAGATCCATCCAAATCCCTGATCGATACTACACACCTCTGACCAGCGCAGCGGTCTCATGTATTCTTAAGTAACTAGGTTGCATCAATGCGACCTACTTTTAAAAAAATGTATTCTAAACTGCGGTGGCCAACTGCTTTAGCTTTCTATTATTCAGATACACATTTGTGCAGGCAGGGTACCTTCCCCCTTGTATCCTTGGATTATCACAACATATTTCAGATTTCAGATGTCTTTAACCAGACACAAGCATTTACCCTGACCCGTTTCAGACAATACTATACAAAACTACTTCTACAGGATCGTCAGGGTGCCCACAAAGATTTAGATAGATTGATACTTTTCAAGATGATGCACTCATCAATGGTCACAGGACCCCGGGCATTGGACGTCTGCAGCTCTAGTGAGGCACAGCAGATCAGGAGTTGTGCCAAATGGAAGCTTGTCTTGAGGCTAGTTGGTCTCACCAGACCGAAGGAGGAAGTCATCCTGTGCGGGTCGTCCCAGTCGATATGAAAACAGGGTCAGCACAGCTGCAGAGCTTCACCAGGCACTTCACTGTCCAGTAGGGTGCTGCTGGCATCCTGTCATGTCGTCTTCTTTGGATGTTCCTCTCCAGTGGTTTACTTTGTGTCTAGTCCCAAAACCCTCTCTTTTTATGCGATTTCCCATTCATTCCTTTGCTCCTCGCTGGTTGTGTCATCAATTGTGCCCTGCAGTGTCTTTCTCCCTCTCCACTGCATATCTGACAATGGTGCTTTACTGCATCTCTCTCCTTCTTCACCAGCCTGTTCACTACTGATATTTCACACTTTGTGCTTAGCTCCTCAATGGCATGTCAGGCCCCAGTGCTTCTTATCATCTCTCTCCTCTGGACATCCTCTGGCCTTCCCATGGCCTTGTGTAATACTGGCTTTCTGTAAATGTCATGGCCTTCTCTTTGGCCAGAAACCATGACCTGTTCAACTAATCAATCAAACTGTTTCTTCTTTAGCGCACTGTCACCAAAGGCACCATGGCTCTGCTCTCCCCCCTTTTGCATTTCAAGATCCATTGGTTTGATCTTTGACCGCAACTCAGCCTCCATGGCATGGTCTACAACTTCAGCACAGGCACAAGTCTTTCTTTCTACAGATTATATCATACTAGAATGGTCCTTAGATTGTGCATGATCACATACTCCAGCCCCTTCATTCATACAGGAGGGAATATTTTATCTTATTTTTCTTCCTGTCTTTCTTCTGCAAGTATGTTTAAGATTGTATCCCCCACTCCCACTTCCTACATTTTGATCCCCATTTTTATCTGTTTCCTTTTGATGCACTTCCAGGTTAACTTGGGAATGGAAGCTCCTTCCTTTGGGCAGCCAATCACCAGGGCATCTGAAGAAAGGGGCAGACATATCTAAGGCTAGGAGCTAATATATTTGGCTAAACTATTCTTTTCCCCCTATTAACCCAATGGCGTATGCCTGTGGGTGCTGCAAACATGACACAAACAAAGCACACACCCACAAACAATATAAAAAAGTACCATCACACACCCCTGACACGTTCTTTCTCACAGAGACATATCTGAAAGCCCCACCACACACCTATCATCTATGACATGCTCCCCCAAAATATCTCATCTTCGACAGGGAACGTCCAGGCAAAGCATGTGGTGGTATTGCCATCATTTAGAAAGAGTCACTCACACTTAGTAACCCCACTCACCCACCACATACATACTTTAAGGCCTCTCTAATTTGCTCTCCTCCCTCACACCCATACCACACATTCATTCACTTTATTAAAAGCCTCAAAGCGCAACCCCCATATCAACATTAAATGGTTGCATTTCACCACTAACAACTACACCTCCTCCTGTTCCAACATATACCCTGGCAATTTAAACCCAGACAGCAACCCCATTTTGAACAGTATCCTCACTCCACCCATATTCTCTGACCTCCCAAAACACATCACCTACCCCCAGACACATAGCTTGAAACACCCTTAGACTTCTAATTACATACACAAATCACATATCTGTGCACAACTGAATTGGTGTATCATGGTCTGACCACTTTGCAAACCCCTTCATAATCACTCTGCCACACTACATCCCCCCACCTGTCATACACACACCCCCAACACACCCCCAACCTCAGGTAGGGAAATCAAACACATTACAGGCACAGCCCTAGCAACACTAACATCATCCACTGTTTCCCCTCACACACATCCCTCCATACGAATCAACAATTTCAGCACCACCATATCCCAGACACTTGACAAAATAGCCCCTGTCAAAACCCAAAAACCTCACAACCACTGCCATAAACCATAGTTCAACAATTCCCTTCTCTCGACCACAAAGACTGAAACACTGCAATTTTGAAAAATGCCAAAGCAGCACACAAGCTCCAAGAACTCTAATTATAATTATTTTTAACAATTATAATTGGTTATTTATAATGCACTTAATACCCAGAGGTTTCTAAGCGCAGACACGTGGATCAAACCTGGGTTGCTCTGCGTCGTCTTGTTTTGAATGAGGCCACGTTGCCCCTGAACTATCCTCCTGGCCCTAATCTGCCACCATTCACACACAGAAATGTTTTAGCATCATCAAGTTATTCTCCACACCACCATTCATCCCTACTACGCCACTGACAAAGGACACACAGCCCTCCTTGTACTCCTGGAATTCTCCACAGCCTTCAACACCATTGAAAATGCCATTGTACTCAACATCTTATCCCACAGGATGAAAGTTTAAGGCTCTGTTCTCAACTGGTTCACCGCCATCATCACTGATAGGACATGCTATTTCGTCATGCCCCCTATTGATCTGACCCCACCCCAGATAAATGCGGTGTTCCACAAGGGTCTTCCCTATCTCCCCTCCTCTTCAACCTATATGTTTAATTCCCCTGACATCTATTTTCACCCGTGCACGGACGACACGCACATATACTTCTTAATCCCCACCCCCCACAACTCGTTACCTTCAAAAGCTGACTCTCCACCATCACCACCTTGGTGGCCACCCACTTCCTAAAAATCAACCCACCCAAAACAGAATGACTTCTCATCTTCCCCTTAGCACAAACCCGACCTCACCTCTGGTTAAAATAACTCACCATAGACAGCCCACATCTATCAAATCCCTAGGCTACACCATTGACCCCGACCTATCTCATACACACCACATTGTGCATTAGTACCTTGAAGCATCCCTTGTGCTAGTTGAAATTACCAACAAAGATATCAGACCAAATAACTAGACAGACTCATAAAATATGGCAAAGTACTGCTTTATTCTCAATTCAATAAAGCAGGGAGAACTGGCGAACAACAAACTGATGCTTGAACACTCACAAACAAAACTGATTATACAGAGGTTATATACCACAATAAGTGTCATCTATGACATCATGCTACGTGGTAAGCTGTAAAACCTATTGATGGGAAAGATTGGTTAGGGGAACATATGTACCTGTGGCATGCATATGGGTTAGTACTTCATTGGCTGCCCCTTATCTGTATGACACGTCTCAAACTACCTCTAAATAGGTACAATACTAATTGTACCTGTGAAAATGGCTGTGGATTGGTCTATGCAACATTGTACAGCACATTGCCCCATAGACCCTCTGATCGGTTGGCATGCTCACCCAACCTTGGACTTTTGGCTCGCTAGCAGCACTTAAGCAAAACAAAACCCAGGTCCTTCAGTCACGTCAGATTACTCCCCACTTTGCCAATTAGTCCATCAACTCTCATCAGTCCAACCATAAGCCAAAGTTTCCCATCTGTAGTTGACCTTGTAGTCTTCTCTCTGTTCTGAGATATTCAAGGGAGTGTAAGCACATCACTATCTTCAACAGAGGCTTAATGAATAACCCTTGTTTTCAACTTCTGAAGCATGTGTGAGGAGAAGCAAATCTGTCCATTTCGACTTCCTGTTTACTGCTATTTTATTTACTTATACTGGGTGTTCTTGCTCCTCTTGGCCTCTCGAGACTTGCTCACTCCACCTTGTAGGAGCCTTATCCATTGTTAATTGTCCAATACTTGGCTTTTGTAGATGTTTTCCTCTTCTTTAATCTAAGAGAAACATGTCTAACATATATAGCGTATCTGTCTGCCTCCCTTTGTGACTTGCAATTATTCATTGAAATAGCATCCTTGATCCAAGGCCAACACAGACTCCTCTTTATTTTGTACACAAAGCTAATCCTCCAACATCTCCTGAGACTACGTGCCTGATCTGTTTGTGAGGTAGCCGGATTGAATCTTTACACAAGCCCATGTCCATTTGTCTATCATGGCCGTCCTTGCTACGTTATATTTTCCTCTATAGCAGACTTCTATATGTCTCATCTACCTTGCGTTACTGAGTATTTACACTTGTTGGTCAGCAAGTTACATCATCTTCCTTATATATTTCGTACATGTTTCTCTTGTCACCTTAGTTGCATTGCTACTCTTAAGTATTTTCATATCATTTCAGTATGTCCTCGTATATCTTCTTTATGTCATCACTCTGGCCTCATCAGATTTCACTAAGGGTACATTATGTCCAAAGGTGTGTTCTCGCATCCTTCCACTCTTTCAGTACGAGGGTGCATTCTGTATGGTTGCCTCAGAGCATATCGTCTCTCATACACTTGATGCGGTAATCATACAGGGCATACAGCCCTTCTCCTGCTGTTCCAGTATGACGGTGGTAATGGGGCGGGAGCTAGGGAAAGCGCATCCATCTGCTCCTCTACAACATAGCTTGCATCACCAAAGCATATGCAACCTACAACTATACCTCCACCACAAGATATGAGACATCCTTTCCCTGAGGACTTCTGCACCAAAGTCCAAGCACTAATTCTGTCTAAACTGGACTATGGAAACGTTATTCTCACTGGACTTCCTATCTGCACCCTCTACCTTGCCAGCCATAGAGAACGCATTAGCAAGACTCAGACCTATCCGAACACTCACACATCATCCCAGCTCTCTCCCAACTTCCGGAGCACCCATACCCCAGAGTATTGCTTTCAAAGGACTGTGCATTGTGTACAAAGCCATCCACTGCATAACCACATTTTACCTTCACAACAAACTGAAACCCATCACCCAAACAAACACCAGACCAGTGAACTAAAATCTCCTATACATTCCACTGTTTAAACTAACATTCACACAAAAACAAGGCTTCACGCAGTGGACACTTTGTGCTTGGAACACCCCCACAATTCCACATCCATACCGCACCCTCCATCATTACTTTCCAAAAAAGGTTCAAAACATACCTCTTTACCAACATCTAATGCAACCAGAATATTCTATCCTGATGTTCCCATCCTGTCCTGCAAATATGCAAACTTCTTTATCACCTCCTTCCTTTTGAACTTTGTAAGGTGCTCCCAGATCCTTTGGCTATGGACCGCAATCAACAAAAATTTAAATGACATAAAATAAAATAAATGCATTACTTATTATTCACCTTATGCAAACCATCGTACTTATATTAGATATATTACTGGCATGTAAAATATATCAGTCTGTTGAGCAAAATTGAAATTTTTACAGTAACAGCATCAATTATACATTCCATGCCATTTTCATTCAACCACTCTATTATTTAGACCTTCCATTATAATCTAAATTCAACACAAACCCAGCTAAATTTTTGTAATTTTTGCAATTACTTTCCAATAGTCTAGAAAATTATGTTTCTTTCAATGAGGCCATCATAAATATGTGTATTTCAGTCTGGCCGCTACCATGTGACTTGCACAGGGGGAAAAGCAATAATATTCTTTGTTCATTAAATGTGCACATGAAAACAATAATGGGTTTACAAAAATGACATCGCAGTTCCACAAAGTCACCACCTTTACAAACATCCTGGTGCCAGGTGCTAAGTCCTGGTTGTATCGCTGGTATGTCATTTGGGGGTCACCAGGGGTCGCAAGTGCAACTCCTGAGGTCTCCCTTGCTACCCCTAAAAAAACAAAGATAAAACGTTTTTGTTGTTGTTTGTTTTAAAATGGAAGCTCCTGGGCTGTGGCCAGTGCCATATGGCTCTTTGTTTCTGGGGTGGCTGGCTTTCCTGTTCAGGCCTCTTAAAAAACAGGAATTCTATACATTGATTGCTAGACTCATTAAATGTTTATTTTAGGCACACTTTAGGGGTGAGTCACTGATTTAGTCTGACTTAGTCTGTTCTTAAAAACCTCAAATTCCCAATGCAGGCGAAAACTATATGTATTTTGATTTTTGCAAGTTGCAGTTGTAGCATGTTTTTTTCTGCCGTTGTCTCTGTTACGATCATCACAAGCCATTCCATCTCGGTGTCCTCGGTCTCATGACAAAATCCTTGAGCCTAAAAGCTTGTGTACAGTGTAGAAATGTTTGACCATAGCACATCAAGTGGCACTTGATTTCATTGTGCCACAATTAATGCTTTGTTGCAATGTGTCAATGTTTCCTAGCTCCCTGACATGCTGTTCAGGATGTTTGTTTGTATTTATGAAGTAAAGAGTGCCCAGAGTACGGGATACCGTGTGAGTGCGCTGCTTTCCCTGTGCTACTCTAAATTCTTTAATACACAGTTATGAACCCTCCCAAGGGTATGTATTTTGCCAACCTCAGAAGCCTGAAAAGTAGATCCATGCAGGCTTGACAAGCAGCCAACTTTGCTCCATACTTGCAGATGAACTGGGCTTCTTTTGAATCTAAGTTACCAGTTTATTAGTATCCACTACAGAGTGTAATTTGCTTTATGACTTTGAGAACGTTCAGACATGTAATTGCTAATTTTACTATCATTTTACTATAGCCGGCAAGATAGCTATAGCTGGTAAGACAGCTCAGCGAGTTGAGCAGTTGCTGCTGCGATGTGTGTGCAATCCCGACATGGCCAACTGAGCCGTTTATCCTTCTAAGGTCTATAAATGAGTACCAACACAGGTTGGGTGATGTTGTATGTATTTTGTTTCTATATAAAGCGCTTATGTGTAAGTGCTATATAATAACACATCATTATCATTTGACCCAGGACGTCTGCTTGCATTCACAGTAATTTGGTAATATGGGCCTATACACACTGATATTAACGATACATATGGTGATTCATTCTTTTGCTCAGCCACAGCTACCAGGTGAATCTGTGTGGTACAGACAGCTACCAAGTTGGTTTACCGCCAACACCTGTAAGCCTAAATCTTTTGCAGTGGCCCCAGAGGGAACTGCACAGGTTTTCCGCTTAACAGTGGTGTACAGCGGTGGGATTTGTATCGAGTATACAGTTTAGAGTGCTTTTCAACACTTTAGGATAACTAACCACAAAGCTTAGCACTAAAAAGCAATTTTCAAAAAACATGTCTACTATGGAAGTTTACAGTCAAGAGTCCTTGTCAGGTGAAAATACTGAGAGTTTGAGAGCTCTCTGTAGACAAGAGAATCTTTCTGTAAGAGGCAAGAAAGTAGAACTGATAGCGATATTGCTGGAAAACCAAAGTCTGGGTACTGGTTCAGAGGAACCAACTTCTCCAGCAAATGTAGATAACAGTAATGGTGTTCATCTAAATCAAAGTTCTGATGATAGCAATGAAGAGGCTGAAGAGGAAAGAGAGGCTAACGAAACTGTCCCCCCTGCCCCTCTGTCTGCCTTACCAGCTTTACCTACAGGGCCTATAACAGGTCCCACACTAAGTCCTCAAGTCCTTGAACTAGAAAAAATGAAAATAGACTTGGAATTCAGAAGGATTACTGCTCAAACTGAACAGAAACACCAAGAAATGCAACAAATTCTTAGGCTACAAGAAATGGAGCTCAAGCATGAGTTAGAAATGAAAATGTTGTCTGTCGAAACTGCTTCTGTCTCTGGCTCCTCTAGAAGTTCCAGTCCCAAAAGACCCCGGATGCCGAAGGAATTAATTGGTATGTATGAACCAAAGTTGGATGTGTTGGATTGGCTGAGTTTGTTTGAGTACAATCATGGGCTCCAGAACATCACAGGTAATGAGTTGCTTACCTGGCTGTTCTCTAGGCTCCCCCCTATTGCAACTGATGTGGTAATGGGGTTGGGGGAGGAGGATAGGAAAGAGTACGAAAGTGTGAAACTAGCTTTGATAGCTAGATTTGGGAAGACCCCTTCCCAGTATCTCTAGAGGTTTAGAACCCTAAAAAAGCATGACGGTACCCCTTGGGCTACCTGGGTGAGTGAAGGGTTGAAAAACTTAGAGGGATGGATTAAGGGTTACAAAGTGAACACTTATGAGGGTATGAAGAATCTTTTTATGTTGGCAAGTGGAAACTTTCTACTGCTGGCTGATGAACCCATTGGAGTCTCAGCCAGTGTTTCTTTAGTATCTCTGGGGTTGTGGGAACAACAGAATTTAGATGTCTATAATTCTATCCCCGATAATACTAAAGAGTATTATAAGGACAGTGTCCAGGTGAATGGTCAGGAGACTCCTGCCATTAGGGACACTGGGGCCAGCATAACTGTGGTGGATAAATCATTTTTTCAGGCTGAGGATGTTGCTAAGGCACCCAAATGCCTCACCAAGTTAGCTGGAGGGCCTGTGCAGATGATTCCCCAATTACCAGTTCTCATCCAGTGTAACGACATGACTGTGAAGATACCTGTCAGCATACAGAGTGAGGTACCAGGACGCGTTCTGTTGGGTAACGATTTGAAAACTCTCGGAGTTGTGTCGCATACCCCAAGACCTCTTAGTAAACGGTTACAGGAGCTAACCAGACCTGCAAGGGAGAGAACCATGCAAGGTACTCTCCAGGAGATGATGAAGAAATATATCACTCCTGCTCCACTGGAATTGTCAGCTGCTGTCTCCAAGAAATCAGAAGCGAAAGGGAAACCTAAGACTTCTATACCGAAACCAGCAGCCCGCATTTCCTTGCAGCCAACAAGGACTTCCCCACGGTTGTCCAAAGTTACACCCGTACCTCCCCCTCCAGCTGAGGCTGAGAGGGAGGTACAACCCTGTGTGGTAGAATTAGACTCTGAAGAGGAGCTAATGGAAGGCCAGGAACTCATTGGAGATCTGAATCCTGTTGACCATCCTGAGCTGCAGTCTTTACTGGCAGAAGGTGGACCCAGCAGGGCAGACTTCAGTAAGGGACAGAGAGAATGTCCAACTCTGGAAGGTCTTCGCCACCAGGCAGAAGCTCAGGCTGAAGGGCAAGAGCCTGGGAAATACAGGTTGCACTGGGAAGATGGCCTCTTCTACAGTGAACCGACCGAGTCTGCACCTGGAGACTACAAACGACTTGTAGTACCCCAAGAGAACAGACCACAGTTCTTGCAGTTAGCCCACGAGATTCCTTTGGCTGGTCACTTGAGTTTCAAGAAGACCAAGGAAAGGCTCTCTCTCTACTTTTATTGGCCAAAGATGGGGGCCGAAGTAGACAAACACTGCAGGAGCTGCCACACCAGCCAGACCTCTGGTAAGGTGGGCTCCAAGAATGTGGCACCTTTAGTGCCTCTCCCAGTTGTGGGAGTCCCATTTGAGAGAGTAGGGATTGACATTGTTGGTCCCCTTGATCCTCCAACCTCCTCAGGCAACAGGTTTATACTTGTTGTAGTAGACCATGCTACTAGGTATCCTGAGGCAATTCCTATGAGGACTGTTACAGCTCCGGCTGTGGCTAGGCCCTCCTCGGTATTTTTACCAGGGTCGGGTTTCCTAAGGAAATAATCTCTGACAGGGGGTCAAACTTTATGTCCCACTACATGAAAGCCATGTGGAAAACCTGTGGAGTTACTTACAAGTTCTCAACAGCTTACCACCCACAAACCAATGGGTTGGTAGAACGGTTCAACCGAACCATGAAGAGCATGATAGGTGCTTTAGAAGAACCCCTTAAATGAAAGTGGGACCTTCTACTGCCATGCCTTCTCTTTGCTTATAGAGAAGTCCCTCAGGAGGGAGTAGGTTATTCTCCCTTTGAGCTTTTCTATGGTCATCCCGTCAGAGGTCCATTGGCCCTGATTAAGGAGGGGTTGGAGAGTGCTCCTTCCCCCAAGCCAGTCAGAGTGACTGACTACGTGATAGGTCTCCGGAGGAGAATGTCGCACATGATGACAGAAGCAAGCGATAACTTGAAAGCTGGACAAGCATTGGTCAAGCACTGGCATGATCAAAAGGCTAACATGGTTGAGTTCACTCAAGACCAGCTAGTTCTCGTTATGATCCCAACAAGGCAGAGGGCCTTGCAAGACAAATGGATGGGACCCTTCAGAGTTGTGTGTAAACTCGGAGAGGTCAACTATCTAGTGGACTTGGGCAATCCCAAGGAGGCTCTGACCGTCTTCCACACCAACCGACTCAAAGGGTACATCTCGAGACCTGATTTAGGAGCGTTGCTTCTATCATCATCAGAGGAAGAAGAAGAGAGTGAAGCTCTTCCGGATCTCCTCAGAGGCTTACCTTTAGACAAAAAAATTGAAGGAGTAAATCTCTCTTCAAATCTGACACCTGAGCAACAAGAAGAGTGCAAATCTATGTTGAATCAGTTTGCCTCTCTGTTCTCACTTTCACCAGGCTTGAGCCCTTGGGGCCAGCATGACATACTCACTGGTGACTGTCTGGCAGTCAAAAGCAGAGGATAACGAATGTCAGAAAATGTACGAACCCACATCAAAGGTGAGGTCAGCAAGATGCTCGATCTCGGGGTAATAGAGCCCTCTACTAGTCCATGGTCTAGCCCAGTTGTGTTAGTACCAAAGGCCGGATCTAAAGAACTTAGATTCTGCATGGATTATAGAGCTCTTAATGCAGTCACCAAGACTGATGCCCAGCCTTTGCCAAGAACAGATGAGTTGGTGGATAAACTTGGCGCCGCCAAGTTCTTCAGCACATTTGACTTGACGTCAGGCTATTGGCAAAGAGCCCTGACAGACCATGCCAAGGAGAAAACTGCATTTTCTACCCCCATTGGCTTATACCAGTTTAAGGTAATGCCTTTCGGATTGAAAAATGCACCTGCTACATTTCAACGGATGGTAAACCAGGTTCTGAATGGGATGGAGGACTTCTGCATGGCATACTTAGATGACATAGCAGTGTTCAGCAGTTCCTGGGAAGAACATGTAACCCACCTAAGAGATGTTTTTCAGGCTCTTGAACGAGCCAATCTGACCATAAAGGCGAGTAAATGCCAAATTGGACAGAGTAAGGTAGTCTATCTTGGACATGAGGTAGGAGGTGGAGAAATAAGGCCTTTGCTCAGTAAGATTGAAGCTGTGCAAAATTGGACAACACCTACTACTCAGACCCAGGTGAGAGCCTTCTTAGGCCTCACTGGGTACTACAGGAATTTCATTGAGAACTATGGGTCCATAGCTTCTCCACTGAATGTCATCTCCTCGCCCAAATTTCCTAAAAAGGTTAGATGGAACGAGGAGTGCAATCGGGCTTTTGAAAACCTGAAAAAGGCTCTTTTCCAAGCCCAAGTACTCAGAGCTCCTGATTACCACCAAACGTTCATTGTGCAGACAGATGCTTCAAATGTAGGAATAGGTGTCAACTGGATGGGAAAGGTAGGGAGCACCCCGTTTGCTTCATCAGCCGCAAGCTGAAGGATCCTGAAACAAGGTGGGCAACAATCGAAAGAGAATGCTTTGCTATCGTGTGGGCTCTGAAGAAGTTTAGGCCATACTTGTATGGTTCTACTTTTGTCATTCAGACCGACCACCAACCCTTTAGATGGTTAATGCAAATGAAAGGGGAAAACCCGAAACTACTGAGATGGTCGATCTGCCTGCAAGGGTTTGAATTCACCATTGAGCACAGGTCAGGGTGTCACCACCAAAATGCTGATGGTCTCTCTAGGATGTATGTCATCGACTAGAGGTATGAGATTCATCCAGGAGTGGATTAAATCCTCCTGTCCCTTAGTCTGGGGGGGGGCGAGTGTTAGGGAGAATTCTCTGTTTAGGCTGAATTTCCTAACCTAGTGAGTCCCCCAGCAGCTTTGCTGGATTTCTGGAGTTTGTTTGTTTCCATCCTGCCAAGAGTGAGACTCTTTTTTCTCCCACTCTTGGGCATGAATGTGGTTAAGTCCTTTGAATGTCAATGTGTTCTATGGGCTATGGGGTCTTTTACTCCATAGGGTTTCATATGTTTTGCTATGTGTGTTACACCGCACCCTCCGTGCCGTAACACAGGGGCATCCTAGAGGATCCCCACCATAGACTCCATACCCTGGGACCGACTACTGTCTCCCAGGGCATGTAAAGTCACCATTGGCTTTACTAGACCTAAATTTACTAACAGAACTAGTACAAACCATCCTATTGTGGACGTGCTGGTAGGGGTAATTCGATTACCCCTGGGTCTGTTGTTCGAGGGGGCACTGTCCCGTCCCCCCTCGTCGAGTTTTGGCTGGTGGCAGTGGAAACTACTTGTTATATTCGACCCCGAATATAACCCTATGGGATTCTTCCCATTGTTGGAGGTTAATACTTTTTCTCGTTACTCTCTAACATACCACCGGTTTATTTATCTTAAATAAATCTATCGGTTGGTATTTTCTGCCAGAACTCGGTTTTTAAAATGGCGTCTGTGTTCGTCTCTGTGAATCCTAAACCAAAGGTTGAGCCCTTTGTTCCACTTTTGGCGGGCTTCTGCACAGAGGCCCTCCAAAGTGGTGCCATTCTGTCTGGGTACCACAGGGGGTGAGGGAGGGGGTTTAGGCACCCTGGACTGAGTTGCCTTGCCACTCAAGTCGCACTCTGGTGTGATTGGCCCAAGTGGTGAGCCACCCCGCACTTAGCGTGTTTTGAGTGACAGCTAGGCTGAATGAAGGGGGGTTTTCTGCATAAAAGCAGGGCTTTTGGGACTGGATCTTCAGAAGTCGCCACAGGACCTAAGAATCCGACGAGGGTAAGGCTGAGCCGACCTGCAACGACGACACCTCCGGGGGAGCCCTGCTGAACCGACTCACCACTTCCCAACAACAGAGGAGATCTCCCGGCTGGAGAGTCTTCTTCCCCTGACTGGTGGGAACAACCAGTCCCCTTTGCTTTTTCTTCGCTTCCAGGGCGTAGTGGTCGAATTGCCCGTGCTGAGCACCCCGGCAACCGGATAGCCACTAACCCGTACTGCGACCAAAAGGTGGTGCCTTGTGACGGAGCACTCCGCGGCTGATCTCTTCCCTGGTGGTGCAACGATCTTCAACTTTCCTTCGACGACAAGATCATCTCTTCTCTTGGCAAAGCCCCGACTTGCATCCACCACCAGGAACAACTGCCCCCGCCGGAGCTGTCTCTCCACATACAAGATACCATGTCCGCCTGGCTTCCCTTGTGACGGGTAGTGTGAGGTGTCTTAATCCTCGCCTCTCCATTGTGTCGCCTCCAAGCTTTCTTAACTTCCTGTTCTGAACTGGTCCAATCTTTCAATAACAATTTGCGACAAAGACTCGCAGTGCATTTCCACTGTGATACTTTTTGGGACATATCGCCTTGCCTCTCTCCGAGTGGGCCTGGCCTCTGAACTTTGCGATCTACAGTAGACCCTGCCTTACCTGCCTTGCATTTGTTCGTAAAAGTGTTGGTACCGAGTTGATTTCATACCCTGCCTTTTCCCTCCCGTCCTAACGAATACTAGAGTGCCATCTAGGTTAAAGCATTCACCTCTGTCTGCAAATAAGTGCTGCCGTTGAACCTAGACTTGTCGAACTATTGTTAGGGGGATTGAGTTACTTATAGTAATTGTAATTGAAGTTGTTTGCCGTATTAGTGCCAGTGTGTTTTTCACAGATGTGTTTTTATAAATAAATAACTATATATCTTTACACCGAAGCTCTGTTCCGTGTTTGCTTGTTCTACTGTGTAAATTGCCCTATTTTGTATACTCCACATACTGCCTAACTTTTCTTGAGAGAAGTCTAACTGCTCAGCCACAGCTACCAGGTGAATCTGTGTGGTACAGACAGCTACCAAGTGGGTTTACCGCCAACACCTGTAAGCCTAAATCTTTTGCAGTGGTCCCAGAGGGAACTGCACAGGTTTTCCGCTTAACAGTGCCTGTCGCAGTACTTGTATGCAGCACCAGACACAACAGGGACATCATTTCACCAAAATGCCAAGTGTAGTAACATCACACGACCCTTGACCTCTGCTGACATCACAGGAAGTGATGTAATTTGACCCCACCCCAAAGTGACTTCATGGGAAGCGATGGAACACAAACTTTGACCCCTGGACAAAACAGGAAGTGGCATCACATAGCATTGTTTCTAAGTACACTATGATAAATATGGTTACAATATCACTTTAATGTGATATACACTTCATAAAGATTTAGGCTTACAGGTGTTGGCGGTAAACCCACTTGGTAGCTGTCTGTACCACACAGATTCACCTGGTAGCTGTGGCTGAGCAAAAGAATGAATCACCATATGTACCGTTAATATCAGTGTGTATAGGCCCATATTACCAAATTACTGTGAATGCAAGCAGACGTCCAGGGTCAAATGATAATGATGTGTTATTATATAGCACTTACACATAAGCGCTTTATATAGAACATAAATACATACAATATCACCCAACCTGTGTTGGTACTCAATTATAGACCTTAGAAGGATAAACGTCTCAGTTGGCCATGTCGGGATTGCACACACATCGCAGCAGCAAGTGCTCAACTCGAGCAGTCAGACTTCTCTCAAGAAAAGTTAGGCAGTATGTGGAGTATACAAAATAGGGCAATTTACACAGTAGAACAAGCAAACACAGAACAGAGCTTCGGTGTAAAGATATATAGTTATTTATTTATAAAAACACATCTATGAAAAACACACTGGCACTAATACGGCAAACAACTTCAATTACAATTACTATAAGTAACTCAATCCCCCTAACAATAGTTTGACAAGTCTAGGTTCAACGGCACCACCTATTTGCAGACAGAGGTGAATGCTGTAACCTAGATGGCACTCTAGTATTCGTTAGGACGGGAGAGAAAAGGCAGGGTATGAAATCAACTTGGTACCAACACTTTTACGAACAAACGCAAGGCAAGTAAGGCAGGGTCTACTGTAGATCGCAAAGTTCAGAGGCCAGGCCCACTCGGAGAGAGGCAAGGCGATATGTCCCAAAAAGTATCACAGTGGAAATGCACTTCGAGTCTTTGTCGCAAATTGTTATCGAAAGATTGGACCAGTTCAGAACAGGAAGTTAAGAAAGCTTGGAGGCGACCCAATGGAGAGGCGAGGATTAAGACACCTCACACTACCCGTCACAAGGGAAGCCAGGCGGACACGGTACCTTGTATGTGGAGAGACAGCTCCGGCGGGGGCCGTTGTTCCTGGTGGTGGATGCAAGTCGGGGCTTTGCCAAGAGAAAAGATGATCTCGTCGTCGAAGGAAAGTTGAAGATCGTTGCACCACCAGGGAAGAGACCAGCCGCGGAGTGCTCCGTCACAAGGCACCACCTTTTGGTTGCGGTACGGGTTAGTGGCTATCCGGTTGCCGGGGTGCTCAGCACGGGCAATTCGACCACTACGCCCTGGAAGCAAAGAAAAAGCAAAGGGGACTGGTTGTTCCCACCAGTCAGGGGAAGAAGACTCTCCAGCCGGGATATCTCCTCTGTTGTTGGGAAGTGGTGAGTCAGTTGAGCAGGGCTCCACCGGAGGTGTCGTCGTTGCAGGTCGGCTCAGCTTTACCCTCGTCGGATTCTTAGGTCCTGTGGCGACTTCTGAAGATCCAGTCCCAAAAGCCCTGCTTTTATGCAGAAAACTCCCCTTCATTCAGCCTAGCTGTCACTCAAAACACGCTAAGTGGTGAGTGGGGTGGCTCGCCACTTGGGCCAATCACACCAGAGTGTGACTTGAGTTGGCAAGGCAACTCAGTCCTGGGTGCCTAAACCCCCTCCCACACCCCCTGTGGTACCCAGACAGAATGGCACCACTTTGGAGGGCCTCTGTGCAGAAGCCTGCCAAAAGTGGAACAAAGGGCTCAACCTTTGGTTTAGGAGTCACAGAGACGAACACAGACGCCATTTTAAAAACCGAGTTCTGGCAGAAAATACCAACCGATAGATTTATTTAAGATAAATAAACCGGTGGTATGTTAGAGATTAACGAGAAAAAGTATTAACCTCAAACAATGGGAAGAATCCCATAGGGTTATATTCGGGGTCGAATATAACAAGTGGTTTCCACTGCCACCAGCCAAAACTCGACGAGGGGGGACGGGACAGTGCCCCCTCGAACAACAGACCATGGGGTAATTGAATTACCCCTACCAGTACATCCACAATAGGATGGTTTGTACTAGTTCTGTTAGTAAATTTAGGTCTAGTAAAGCCAATGGTGACTTTACATACCCTGGGAGACAGTAGTCGGTCCCAGGGTATGGAGTCTATGGTGGGGATCCTCTAGGACGCCCCAGTGTTACGGCACAGAGGGTGCGGTGTAACACACATAGCAAAACATATGAGACCCTATGGAGTAAAAGACCCCATAGCCCATAGAACACATTGACATTCAAAGGACTTAACCACATTCATGTCCAAGAGTGGGAGAAAAAAGAGTCTCACTCTTGGCAGGATGGAAAAAAACAAACTCCAGAAATCCAGCAAAGCTGCTGGGTGACTCACTAGGTTAGGAAATTCAGCCTAAACAGAGAATTCTCCCTAACAGGCACAACTGAGGGATGTACGCCACATTAACAAAACGCAGCTCAAGAGCAACATCCCTGTGTTCATCATTTCAGTACACCGCACTGCGGAGCCATGCTGAACATAGAAAGAGTGCCAAAGCTGAGCAAATATTTCTAGAGGTCTGCCCCCAGCTCCCACAGCTGTGCACTAGCAGTGGGGTGGAGCACACACATGCAGGGCCGCTTGCCGGGAGGCATTATGTGTATTGTTTGTTAAACCGTGGGTTCAGACAATCTGTTTCCCTCATTTGTACTGGCCATGCTCCAGTGCAAATGAGGAAAGGCAAAGACAATACAGTGCCCGCATGTAGGAACAGCGTGTGACAGCAAAACATGTTGTACTTGTTTGTACACCTTTGTATTTTCTCTTGAAGGGAATAATTTGCCATGAGCAAACTAGAAAATCATCATTCCTGTGCATCACAATTACTCATGCAAAGTAGCACTGAGTGGAATAGTGACAGTGCAGGCGCGTGTAACTCTGAATACGTGCTGGAAACGTATTAGATAACATGTGTGCCATGCACCATGTGAAACAAAGGCGTTGTGGAGGGGCTAATGTGGCTATAGCCCCAGGTCTTTCAGTTGTATTTATTTATTTGAATTTATAAAGTGCACAAAGTGGCCTACGGGCTTCGTGGCGATGTTACAGCAGTGCTTACTTAGTTACAAAGAAAATGACAGACACACCTGCCTGTGATTCCTGGTTACATTGAACCCATTGCCAGACAGGTGAGAAATACATTGAAGTAAGAAGGTAAGTAACACATGTGTTAACATGAAAAGGGATAGTGAGAGGAGCAGAGATATAGTTAGTGAGAATGGGGTTACCGACAGAGAGCTGTCGAGGACAGGATACCTCCTCATGTATGCAGTGAGTGACTAAACTAAACAAGCAAGACAACAATCGCAGCATCAGTTCATTCTGTGAGGGTGGGGAGTAAAGGGGCGCTAGAAGGAGAGTATTGGGAGAGCTAATTGAAGAGTTCAGTTTTGAGTGATTTGCAGAAGGCTAGGTAGGAAGTCTCGTTTCGAAGGGTTGTGGCGAGGGCGTTCCAATACTTGGGAGCAAGGAACGTGAAACAGGCCCCTCCTGCTTTGGCCCTTTTGAAGGTGGGGACTTTAAGCTGGTTGGAGTGGTGTGACCTGATGGGTCTGGTCGAGGTATCTCTGGTGATTTTCTCTATCAGATAGGGGGTGGCTGTGAAAGATAGACATGTGTGTTGTAGCCCTGGATAGAAGCTCAGGGGCTACAACCAAAAGGCTATCTAGCCCCGAGTCCCGGCAGTCCCGACATTAGCATAGCCCCAGATCTTTTACAAACTTAGCAACACTGTGGAAACACTGTGAAAATCTAAATGACAACAACTTGTCAGAAGGATGATAATGATGTCAACCTCACTGACACTGTCTTCACCACCCACCATGCCACCTCCTGCAACCACCATCTGTCCTCCATAGTCATAACATCCTGCTGCAGATCCATGGGCGCACCAAAACTAGCATAATGTCCACCGACATTGGAACCATGGTCACACCAGTCATACAGCGGCCCTAAAGCAGCTGAGGACAGGGGACACCCTCAAGGTTGTAGATGCTGAACAGGATTTCAACCCCTCTGCAAAAAATGTTTTACCCACCGGTGGGACGATTACCAATACTCCTCTGCTAATGAGATCTCCCTCCTCTTTTCAGTGCTCCTCGCTCATGCCTGACAGCATCATAGTGTGCATTGGGGAGGGACAATCAGCCAATAGAAGCAGCCCAGGCACAGGTAGGGGAGAATGGGAGGGAACTGGCCAATGCCTGTCCCTCAATGGTGCAAATCCTGGGATAGGTGCACTAGTTAATGGAAGGCTTTCAGCAGGAGCATCTGCACAGTGAGGCAGCTGAGGAAGGAGGTGGAAGAGGAAATAAGGCAAGAGCGTAGGGAGGCCTGTGCAGCATCTTCTGAAGCAGCAACAACATGGCTGTAGTTATGGGTGCTCCAACTGCAACTGCAAATATTGCTGCTGCAGCTGTGGATGACTATGCTGGGTCCAGGGAGGATGCTTCGCTGGTCCAAGAACAGGGCATCAGGTGCAACCTGTTTGCTGTCCATGCCACTCATACACGCTCTTCAGCGGTAGATGTCGTCAGATGGTGGAGGCCAGTGAGTGGCAAGCCCAGCCTCATGCCACTGGACTGGGTTACTGGCCTGCCAGGAGAGGTATCTCGCCAACATGCAGGAATTTGTGGGGAGGGAATCCACAACCCCCTCTCCATCCACTTCCCCTCCACCTCCACCGCGTGATCTGCATGGCACTCCCCTGCCCTTCGTCAATACTGGTGTCTCCTCTCTATACACATCGAAGTCCCAGGGGTCAAGTGGCCACGAAGGGAGAAGCGCTCCTTCTTGTGTCCCCTGTTCTTCAACTGACACCTTACATTTTTGCTGAATTTCTGCCACCCTGCCTCCACCCTTGATTTGCATTGGACTACATTTCACCCTGGGATTGAATTTGTTTGCGTGCATCCTGGTTTTCGGATTTCTTTTCATTTGACCTCACCCCCAATGGTGCTGAATCCCTATTCCCTTCCTCACCAGTTATAATAGAGGTTTGTTTGCTTCAGAGTTTTCTGGTGCCATTTGATGGGAGATGGATAGAGGGAAAGGGGTCTATATGCTCTATTAGTACCCGGCGAGAGTCAAGCAGAATGCAACACGCATTCTGATTGGCTCTCGCCCGCCGGGTCCTTACCCGGCCGAGAATCGACTCCAGCTGCCTTCTCCTCGGCGGGGGGCGTGGCAGCCCCTCAGCCAATTAGGAGGCTCGAAGCGGGGCCATCCCTGCTCCGAGCCACCCCACGGCTGAGAGGCTGCCTCCGCCCCCCACTGGGGACTTGAGTAAGCTTTTTTTTTTTCCCTTCCCTCCCTCCTCCCTACCCCACCCCACTTACCTTCTTGCCCCTGCGTCCCTAGTGGGGGACGATGGCAGCCTCCAGCAGTGTGGAGACTCTGCGCCTCCACACAGCTGGAGGCTTCCATCGTCCCATGGCAGGGATGAAGGTACTTTTCCTTCGCTTCGCTCGGCCCTATAACTATGGGCTCCGGGGCATTACCTGAGTCGATAATGCCCCCGCCGCTCGGGTCATATTGCTTAATTATAGTGATGCACGTATCTCTTGTTAAAGACATTGTTGAGTATTTCATCACACAGCACAAACCCATCAATATTATCCAAATGGTGCCCATTCCCTGGTGCTTACCCATCATGGCCATACACATCCTAGTGCTCCTTTCCCTCATCAGGTATGGGCACATTGCGTATGATGGCGACGCTGTGCAGCGTGTAACACATGGACACAGTGAGGCAGACTGCATCTGTTCAGTGCATGAATGCACCATCAGCACTGTTTGTTTGTTTGTTTATTTTATTTATATAGCGCAGACCAGGCCCAAAGGCAACCGGGCGCATATCTTGGCAGAAAGTTACAGGTATGAAACATTGGTACCAACCGATTGTGAACAGGATATACAGAATATACAATTGAACGTTACAAAGCAGAGCAATAAGCGGAACAATAGTGCCGGAACAAAGCAGAGCTAGGTCCCAGATGGCCCCACAGAGTCAGAAGGCGGTTGTTAGTGAGATGTAACTAGCCAAAGCTTGGCTTTGTGTTTGAATAGGTTAAATGACGGTAAGGATCCGATAGTGAGTGGTACAGTGTTCCAAAGCTTGGCAGCCAGGACAGGGAAGCTGGCAATCTAGGGATTTCAAGACCGTGGGACTGTGCAGATCTGAGTACTCGCGTTGGAATATGTTGAGTGAATCGAGAAGCTAGATATGAGGGGGCCTGGTGGTTAACACATTTGTATGTAAGAGTGAGAGCTTTCAGTGAGATCCTTTGGGCGACTGAGAGCCAGTTGAGATTCTTCCTGGTTTCTGAGATGTGGGCAGATCGGGGATATTAAGAGCCGCTCTAATGGCATTATTTTGGGTAGTCTGCAGTTTGTTAAGATTGCCCTGGTTAGTGCCTTGGTACAGTGCGTTACAATAGTCCAGTTTGGACATAACCAAGGTCCTGGCCAGGGTAATGCAATTCTGGGCGGTAAGGAATGGGTGACAGGCTGAGATCAATTTGCAGGTGTAGGCAGCCGCGGCAGCCACTGCATTGGTTTGACGGGTGAGATTCAAGGAGGCGTCCAAGTAGATACCCAAGGTTTTGGTATCTTTAGATACTTTAATTAGATTACCGTCAATGTTAAAGGAGCCGAACAGGGGACTGAGTTTGTTAAGTCTCTGTTGCGTGCCTAAGATGAGAAGCTCAGTCTTGTCGTCGTTGAGGCACAGCTCGTGCTGGGCCATCCATGCTTGAATGACAAGGTAAATGTCATTGAGGGCTTTGGAGTCAACAGTGTAGTCACCAGTGATGGGTATGAGTATCTGGGTGTCATCGGCGTAGTTCGTGTAGGTGACACCCAGATAGTCAAGCACATCAAATAATGGTTTGGTGAAGACATTATAGAGAGTAGGGGAGACACAGGACCCTTGCGGGACTCCACACGGGACTGGTGTCGGGTCTGCCGATGCGGTAGGTGAGAAAACTCTCATGTGCCTGTTGTCGAGGAATGACCTGATCCAGTTGGATGCGTTGTCGGAGAAGTGGGCAGCGGACTTCAGGTGCCGACATAGTGTTTGGTGGTTGACCAAGTCGAAAGCAGCGGATAAGTCCAGTAATAGTAGAAGGGCCAGTTTACCGTTGTCTTTAATGTCCTCAATTTGGGTTTTGAGGTCAAGAAGAGCTGTTTCGGTCCCATGCTTGGGTCTGAAGCCAGACTGTCTTGAGCCGAGGAGGTTATTAGTTTCTAAGTAGTTCTGAATCTGCAGGTATGCTGCTCTGTCAAGTATTTTAAGTAGGAATGGTACAGTGGTAATAGGTCTGTAGTTAGTTGGTGTTTTAGGGTCCAGATTCGTTTTTTTTAGGAGAGGGATAACCCATGCGTCCTTTAAATTGTTGGGTACCGTTCCTGATAGGAATGAAGAGTTGATGAAGGTGGTTATGAAAGGAGCAAGGTCCTGTGCCGCTTCCTTAATGATAGGTGCTGGGCAGGAGTCACCTTGGCAGTTAGAGGGTTTTAGGTTGCGAATGATGTTTTCGACCTCAAGGATGGTAAGTGGGGTGAAGCTGAAAGGGGTGTGAGTAAAGGAGGCCTTTGGCGTAGTGGAGGGTTTAGTAGGGGGGTTGGTGAGTAGGGTAGTTTGTTTGGCGTTAATCTTTGATTGCAGGGTGGTGATTTTGTTGAGGAGAGCGTTTTGGATGTTATTGCACCATTGGCTGTCTTTAGTGCAAGTATCAGGGACAGGGGAGGGGGCTTCCAATTCTTTAAGAATTTTAAACAACTCCTTAGTGTTGGATTCTGCTTGTGTAATACGTTGGTTGTAAGTCTCCTTTTTTGCTTGTAAGATTGCTTCCTTGTAGTTGTGGGTGGCGATGATAAGGCGTTCTTTGTTAGGGTCGCATGGGTGGCTCTTCCAAAGTGATTCAGCCTTGCGTTTTTCTTTGCGTAAGGCTCGTAACTGCGGGGTGAACCAGGAGTTCAAATGGGCTTGTTGTTTAGCTTTCCGTAATTTAAGCGGAGCTATATTATCAATGGCTTTGAGAAGTGTTTGATTGAAGATGTCTACTAAGACTGTAGGGTCGTTATGTTGGGACACACATTTGTTCAGGATGGGAAGGATGACTGGGAGAAGTTTATCCCTAGTGATGTCTTTTTTGTTCCTTGTGGGAGTGGCTGGAGCTATCGTGGGAGTGGTGAGAGGGTTGGTCGCCGGAAGGTGGAAAATGATGATGTGGTGGTCGGACCAGGCACAAGCGTGGTTGGAGCTTATGGTAGTGTTGCAATTGAGATCAGAAATCCAATCGAGCGTTCTACCTTTGATATGGGTAGGTTTGTCAATGCGCTGTTGGAGTCCAAAGTTAGCTAATGTGACAGCGACTTCAGAGGCCAAATGATCCTTAGGGTCATATAGGCCAAGGTTGAGGTCACCTAGAAGCAGTACCTGAGAGTTGGGTTTCGTATTGGCAGTCAGAATGGCTGTGATCTCATCTATGAAGGAGCTAAGTGGTCCTGGGGGTCTATAGATGAGGTGGAGGGTAGCAGTGTTAGTTGGAAATAAGGTGAGTTTCACGGAGAGGGATTCTGCACAACTGAGCTCTGTGTTGGGGATGATTCTAAGTGTGATGTTATTTCTATGTATGAATGCGACTCCACCTCCTTTGGATGTTGATTGTCGGTCAGCTCTAAGGATAGAGTAACTGTTGGGGATAGCGAGGGAAAGAAGTGGGCCAGAGGCTGCGTGTAACCATGTTTCGGTAATGGCCACAAAATCGAGGTTATGAGTGGTGATGAGGTCAGAGATGTCCAGTGCGTGGGCTGTAATGGATCTAGCGTTAATGAGGGCACCCTTGAGTTCTTTGGCCGAGATAGTGCTGTGGGGTGATGGTGACTTCTGTGAGGTAGTGGTGACCTGAGTGTGCTGAGTGCAGTGGGCACGAGGCAGTCTGGATCCAAGTCTAAGATTCCTGGCTTGGAGTGTGCACGGTTGAATGGGTGTGGGTTTAGTGGCAAAGTGATGGAGCCAGAGGGCAGGGTCATTGAGGTATGGGTTACTAAGGGGCATTGCGGTATGGTGAAAAGTAGGGTGATGAGGGTCGGTCTTAACGGTGCTGGGAGGAGTGGGGGGATAGAGGGATGTGGCGATTATGAGCCCTACGATGATGGCGAGAGGAGGTGGCTGGCAGTTGGCAGTGGCCGCATATCGTGAACCAAGTGCTCTAACCGTCTGTGCGGTAGTGTAAGCGTGCACTGGAGGGGATGTGGAGGAGTTGTGCGCTGGGCAGAAGCAGGATCAGCCAGGAAGTGGCAGTCCAAGTGCAGCTTGCTATGTAAGTACATGTGCAATTGTGCAATCAATGACTCAAAAGGCAGAAATTCAGCTACTGGGTAAGTACATGTGCAATTATGCAATCGATGACTCAAAGGCAGAAGTTCAGCTACTGGGTAAGTACATGTGCAATTATGCAATCAATGACTCAAAGGCAGAAATTCAGCTACTGGGTAAGTACATGTGCAATTATGCAATCAATGACTCAAAAGGCAGAAATTCAGCTACTGGGTAAGTACATGTGCAATTATGCAATCAATGACTCAAAAGGCAGAAATTCAGCTACTGGGAAAGTACATGTGCAAATATGCAATCGATGACTCAAAAGGCAGAAATTCAGCTACTGGGTAAGTACATGTGCAATTATGCAATCGATGACTCAAAAGGCAGAAATTTAGCAGCTGGGTAAGTACATGTGCAATTATGCAATCAATGACTCAAAAGGCAGAAATTCAGCTACTGGGTAAGTACATGTGCACTTATGCAATCGATGACTCAAAAGGCAGAAATTTAGCAGCTGGGTAAGTACATGTGCAATTATGCAATCAATGACTCAAAAGGCAGAAATTCAGCTACTGGGTAAGTACATGCGCAATTATGCAATCGATGACTCAAAGGCAGAAATTCAGCTACTGGGTAAGTACATGTGCAATTATGCAATCGATGACTCAAAAGGCAGATGTTCAGCTAGTCTGACGAGTTAAGTGCAGCAGGTTGCGAGCAATTAGCTTAACATCAAACGCTGTGTGACTACAGAACATAAGGGAAGGTGCAAGCGTACATAAGAAGAATTACAATAGGCGGTGATTCGTGATTCGAGTGGTGAAAGATGTGGCACTACGTAGTGAAGGTGCTCCCGAATGAGAAAGGGGAATGACCTTAATATCCAGTCGGAGCAGCAGAGGACGACAGGATGGGTGAGTTAACCATGCTAAGTTCAACTAGGTCAGGTCCGCGAGGAGTCTTACCGCATTTCTAGACGACGTTCCGTGTGTGTTCTGATGAACAGGAGTACAACAACAGCTGAGAATGAATGTGCTGCGGGGCGGTGACCATCACCGTGGCGTACCAGTGTTATATATAGGGGATCAGCATAAAGCGCTCCCTCATGCTCCACGGCGCGAACAGGGAGCAAACAGGGGCCTTAGTATGGGCCTTCGTGTGGCCGCCGGCGCTTCCGCCTGCCGGCGGATGTGGGTAGAGGAAAAAGGCCGCTAGTTGCTTAGCAGCGAGGCATCAGCCTCGGTTTCATGCCGCGCTGCGCCCGGCATTAGTAGGTCAGGCAAGGTAGGTCAGGCAGAGCGTGCTCGATGCTCGATGGCATCTAGATAGGGATTTTTCTTAGTGCAGGCAGGTGTATCTGATCCTTACCGCAAGGAAGGCTCTGGGTGGGCTTTCAGTGCGGCTGGGCATCGAGGATGGCGGTGACCACGGCACGTAGAGTGCTTCTGCTGCTGCTGAATGGAGGCTGCTGCAGGGGAGGAGGGGCTCCTGCCCTCTCCTCAGGGTGGCTGCTGGCGGTGATGAATGGGGCTCCAGGGGCAAACAGGGGCCTTAGTAGGGGCCTTCGTGTGGCCGCCGGCGCTTCCGCCTGCTGGCGGATGTGGGTAGAGGAAAAAGGCCGCTAGTTGCTTAGCAGCGAGGCATCAGCCTCGGTTTCATGCCGCGCTGCGCCCGGCATTAGTAGGTCAGGCAAGGTAGGTCAAGCAGAGCGTGCTCGATGCTCGATGGCATCTAGATAGGGATTTTTCTTAGTGCAGGCAGGTGTATCTGATCCTTACCGCAAGGAAGGCTCTGGGTGGGCTTTCAGTGCGGCTGGGCATCGAGGATGGCGGTGACCACGGCACGTAGAGTGCTTCTGCTGCTGCTGAATGAAGGCTGCTGCAGGGGAGGAGGGGCTCCTGCCCTCTCCTCAGGGTGGCTGCTGGCGGTGATGAATGGGGCTCCAGGGGCAAACAGGGTCCTTAGTATGGGCCTTCGTGTGGCCGCCGACAGTGCAAGTCGATCTTTAGGGCGCCAAATGCTGGTTCAATTGGGTTACTCGTTCAAGTGTGGGCAGCATTGTTGCACTGTTGCCTGGGGTTGAATGGTGGCATATCGGGGTCATGGGTGACGGTGCAATCCAGGGCCAACTGCGATGAGGGAGGGTGATTCATGTACTTGTAGGAGTGTAACATGCCAATGCCTGCATTTTCTGCAATATTTGGCAAGAACATGCATTTCAGTGGCTGTAGTCTTGCAACCATGCTTTTCTTCGGAGGATAGGGCGGACTCAAGCCTTTGTCGTGGGGAGAGCCTTGCCATTACTCGTCAAACCACATGAACGTATATATTGCTTTTTTATAAGCACTGCAATCGCCAAAGAGGTGACAGTGTGCATCAATTCCATTGCCATAGCATGTGATTGGTAGTGCATCAAGGAATCCTCATGCATACCTCTCAGGTTTCCACATGCGATTCCTGAGTGTGACACCCTCTGTTTGCTTTGCATTCTGGAACTTGCAGTCTAACATTTAAAGGGCAAATTAGAAATCCCAGAGTGCAAAAGAGGAAACCAGGTCTGAAGGTCCTACTCAATCGTAGCATGGGAGCACATGTGACCTCCACCTCACGTGGCCATTTGTGTTGGAATCACCCAAACTATTCCTGCAGGTTGTGTGCTATCACGTCTGCATGTTCTGACCCAAATATGTGCGCTGTATAGCATGTGGTAACGACACATGTAGGGTAAGTCTTTGATGATATGCATGTGTCAGGGATTGTAGTCTCATGCACATTTTCAAGAGACAGACAGATGGGCGGCCTGTTGTCGGCTGAAGAGCAGGCTGATGGGTGGCCTGTGCTGGGCTGCAGAGCAGGCTGGTGGGTGGGCTTAGGTGGGCTGCAGTGCAGGCTGATGGGTGGCCTTTCGTGGGCTGCAGTGCAGGCTGATGGGTGGCCTTTCGTGGGCTTATGGGTGGCCTGTGGTGGGCTGCAGGGCAGGCTGATGGGTGCCCTCTGGTGGGCTGCAGGGCAGGCTGATGGGTGGCCTGTGGTGGGCTGCAGGACAGGCTGATGGGTGGCCTGTGGTGGGCTGCAGGACAGGCTGATGGATGGCCTGTTGTGGGCTGCAGGACAGGCTGATGGATGGCCTCTGGTGGGCTGCAGGGCAGGCTAATTGCCATCCTGCTTGAGCAGTTTGGTGCTTACCTTGGAATCGGACAAGCCTCCCAGAAGTTCCCTCAGGATGAGCCACAAGTGTGCTGCTCCAGCCAGGGTCAAGGTGATGCGATTTACAGGTGATGCTGTTCTTTATCTGCTGCCCCCACGCCCTAATTCTTAATTGGTTCCATGTGTTGCTTGGTACAGTGACTAGGGTGGCTAGTTTGGTTGATTAGGTTCAGCTGTTCTGCGCAAGTGCTATTTTGATTAGTAAATCTGGGTAGTGAAACACGAGTAACAGGCTACAGTTATAGATGCGGAAATGCTCTGCATTTACAGGCAGTGCAATCACACATATCCTATGTGCTGTTCCATCAGCTGTACATGGACGGAGTTTACACTCCAATAATTCATGCCATAGGTCTACATGTGCGGTGCATGTGAACCAGTATCGTGCCGTGCAAATAAACTATGCATAAATGGTTAGGCATGGTTTCTCAACTCTGGGGACCATCTAAATGACAACCATTAAATTGAATGCGTCCATAATAGCCTGGTGTGTCGTAGATCCGACAGTAAAAGAAGTGCATGCGCTTGTTCAAAACATCCTGGCCGTCCAGGAAAATAACGATTCTGGGTGACGCCAGGATCCTCACTAAACATGTGAGCGGAATTTTTGAACGGGTACAGGTCGTCCCGTGGGTGACCCGCCTACTTAGCGGGATGCCTTGGTGCAGCGATCTAAAAAAAAAAAAAAAAAAAACCAAATAATGGCAGATGTGTACATAGTGCTCCCCTTATTAGTGCTGTAATATTTTCTTTTCTTATTCATTCATTCAATTTGTCATTTGTATATGGCCTTTCACCATAATGATGTTCCCAACGCGCTGTTAGTTGAATGTGCTCAGACGGACAATATTTGGGAGAAGTTGGGAGGTGCTATTATGCGTGTGTGCATTGCAGCCATTAAAGTCATGTGAGGGTCGCCAAGCCCCTGCTAGTCACCCATGTCTGAATGGCGTGTGGGTGGATGCAGCAGAGGCAACATATGAACGAAACAGGGCTGGGTTGTGTTCAAGGAGATAGGAATTATGTGAGAAGCTACAGTTTTTGTCGTGAAAGGTAGCTTCATTCTAATGGCAGAGGTGCTGTGCACTGGTGTTTGTGTTATATGTGAGGACAGGGTGTGTGGAATGAGACTGTGCCTTCTGCTAAGTTGCAATGGTGCGGTGTACTCATTTCATTCATACTCAATGGTGTAAAGAGGGGGTACTAGTCTCAGTCATTAACGAAACCTGTCATGAAATGATTTGCTTCCTTGTCAGCACATGAAACCATAACATCGAACTGTAACAAAATAACAGACATTTCCATACACTTCGCTTTTCATTTGAACTATACTTGGAAATCGATAAAGAGTCTCTTTATATGGGTGTGATGTCATATTCGTTCCTGCACCTACCTGCGGGAGCTATATAATTTTGTACGGTGATAGTAGGTTTTCTGGGCAGGCCTGGCTCCAGCAGGGAGGACAGGGAGGCCAGGCCCCCCCAAAGCCAGCCCCTGGCCCCCCTAGAAAGGAGGCCGTGTCAGTGGTGTTATACACCAATAGTAACCAAGGGAGTGGGGGGTGGATATCACTCTAAACATTCATCTGCAACCTCAGAGACATCATTCTGAGAGGCTGAACTGCAGGTGGCCCAAGCAGGATTTGTTTTCTTGCCCTAGACAATGATTTATGCCCCACAGCCATGAAAGTACAAATGACCAGGGAGATGGAAGGCCAGTCACACCTCTAAATGAGGTAGCACACGTATTCAAGCAGGCTGCCTACAACTATTTTCTCAAACCTAAAATCACAATTTTGTTTTCTGTAATTTAAAGTATGTTTATTTTTTGTGGGAACATAGTGGTTTTTCACATCATGCTTAATAAAATGGTTAATCATATTAAACAATATAAATGACAGGTAAAGTTGCTTGAAAATCGATTTCTGCAGAAGGTGCATCAACTGACTGGTGGCCCTTGCAAATTACATTCAAAGTATATATTCTGCTGCATTAACTACTTGAGTACAAGTGAAAAGATAAGGTTGGTAGCAACATAAATTTAATTCTGTAGGGGTAAAGTGTAGTAAAATCAAAAAGTGATAGATGCAAGGCTTTGAATTAAACATTACCACTACTCTTGCTCTGCGCAACATTCCATGCCATAATTCTGTAGTATGCCTGTGCCATTAGAGAAGGCGGCAAGCCATTAGCAAATGACTTTTGGTGCTGCCACCAAAAGGTGCAGTTCAATCTCAATTGCTCAACCGTGTTCCAACTGCACTGGAACACAAGTATCCACATGCATTTTTAGGCCCTGTGGTCTAGCAGTTTGGGACAGGCTTCTGATATTAGTGACAGGGCCAAGGCTGATATGCAAACAATGTATGGAATGCTGGTCAGAGCAATGACAATGGTTCTAACTGATTTACAGACTTTTTACCTATTAGGTACAACTGGAATGCATTCAATGCAAAACAGATAGGATGGAGATAAAATGTGAGGGGAGACACACATCCTATGGGTGTGTCTGGTCATTTACCCACAATGACTAGCCATGGCTATGTTAATGTCTCACCACCAAAACCTAACCTTTCTAGAACTCTTTGAGCAAGCTCCATCACAAACTAACACCAAATGTGTTGCTGTATAGGGCCTGCCAGTGTTATATCTAACCATTCTTTTGAGTTTTTAATTGCTTAATTGCCTCTTTAAAGGAGCTCCTGGTGCAATAAAATGATCTTAATGTGTCTTCAGCCAGTTGATTTTATAAGCAATATATTTGTCAATGTCTCAGTGACTTGCACTGAAGTCCTGTCTTAAACAAGCAATCACATTCCATCAGTTTTTGCTTGCACATAGGTATTAGCAGACATTTGCTTGGCAATGCAATCATATGCCCAGTTACTGGTACCATTTTCCAGCAGCTGCCATCTTATGGCCATGTCGTACCCTTATGGCAGTGCCTGGCAAATTCCTATCCATGCCTAATGAAAATCCCAAGCTGTTGGCTTTGCCAATGCATGTTGGCTTCCGTTTGTCTCCCTAAGTAAATGTGTATATGTCCAGATGTGGGCGTCTTGCTTGCTACGCCTAGGGAATCAAGCTGCACCTCACTGAGCTGGTCCAACAAGGCCCTACCTGAAAATGATAAGGCTAGGTTGGCAATTATTGACCAGTTTCAGATTTTCTCATGCATACTTACCAGTGGGGCTCCGACTTAAATAGAATGTATCTTTGTTTGGAAGCCTAATCTACTCTGCCAGAATGTTTCATGATTCAAACTGACAGGTACTGACTTGATAACCTCATTCTGTTTGAGTAACTTTACAGAGTTTGCATGCAAACAGAATATGTCATGCGTGTTGTGGGATTTGTTTGGAAAGTATGATGTAAATCCTGGGTGCTGGGTGTTTATGCAGTGCCAAAAATGAAACATGAACATCCGTAAAATAACAAAAAAGAAGAGCGTTTTCTATAATGTTGCAGGCAAAGTATAAAAGGTGCTCATCTTTTATAACTAAAAAGCAGGATTTCAATATTTTCTAAAGAGTGCAATCAGAGGTGGATGTAACATCTGGACAAGGGTAGAATGCCAATGTGGCCCACCCTCTTTCCCCCCCCCCGTTCTACCGTCTCCCCTCAAATACAAACCACAAGGCTGAACAGGCCCTACCATTGAGATTGTATCTTTTTAACGTGTCTCAAAGGCAGATTATTTACAACAGGAAGTGCTATGGCAACTATGTGTCTTTTCCCTTTATCAGGTGACCATTCCAAAGACACTGAGGTTATTAATGCCACATACAACCAAACCAACTCTGGATGCTGTATAATGGCCTAGCACTGAATAACTCAAAAACTGAGATTATTATCCTGGGCACCGGCCCCAAGTGGTGCCAGCTTGATCAGTCCTATTGATTCTTTCAAATTGCAGACTGTCTGCTCCACACTTTGAAAAAAGTAAAAACCTTGGGAGTCACCATTGACCTAGAGCTCCAAATGAGGTCCCATATCAGCAGCCTAGTGTCTAACCCAACATACTACATTACATTTTTGGCACAAATCCGACCATTCCTTGAGGCCTCCGGTTGTGCCACCCTATTGTTACGCTCACCTGGTTCCACGGGGGCGCCACCCAGCAGTTGGGGTTCAGATGTCCCTCCTTGCGATGCCCAGATGTGACCAGCGGAAGAGTTCTGCCTGGAATACAGGTAAGATATGTTCAAGACTGGGCAACCGGGGTAAACAGCCTCCCACCTCCCTGAAGGTCTGCAACCCTTCTGGACTTCTCCTCACCTTGTTTTAGATGTTGGCAGGTTCTCCGTCCTGCTGTCTTGGCAGGGGCGCGTTGAGCTTGGTGGGCAATGGCGATCAAGTTGCTTTACTGATGCCAGCCCGTCTTGAGTCTTTCAGGTAGGTCTTATTGCTGTGAATATTACTGTTCTTGCATGCCTTTTAGACAATGTCTTTTTCTTTCTAGGTACGCGGAAGTCCAATATGTGGCAAGGCAGAATCTGTGTTTCGCTGGTAAGTATGGGTGTTTTTGGAGTGCCTTGATGCAGTCAGTAGGCGCTATGCGCTGCGCTTAAGATGCCTTTCCTTTGCTAACCTGTTATCTTTTCCTCTCCACAGGTCGCGGTACTCGGCCGGAGTATGGAATTTCCTTCGTGATGCTGATTGAGGAAAGGCCGGCGAGGTAAGCCTTTCGGCACAGTTCGTTAATTGTACAATGTCTCATGCCTTGTTTCTTCTCTTTTTCAGGTCCGTCGATCCGGAGGAGCGCTGGTTCCAGGATGATGGTTGGAAGAGCTGCGGACCGCTGGTGATGAAGTTCAGGTAAGCTGCTGCCTTTTTCTCACAATGTCTTCTCCTTTCCTTTGCAGGTGCTGTCCTTACGAGGTTCGTGGCTGAAGCTGAACACGGTGGGCGTTATGTTGCAGTAATGCAAACTAATGCGAAGCGTGTCAGTCTATTCGGGTGTGGTTTAAATGGTGGGCAGTCATAATGTCGACAGTCAAAATGTCGACAGTCAAAATTTCGAAAAATAAATGTCGAAAAAAATAATGTCGACAAACAATAATGTCGAAATTTTTTCGATATTTTTTCGAAATTTTGTATTTATTGTAAGAATAAATAAATAAATATATATAAAACTAAGATGTGTTGAGTATGAGGGGTGGGGGGTGTGGGGGGGGTGGCAGGGGGGTGTTGGGTGAGGGGGGGTTGGGGGGGACCCCCCCCAATAGTAAAAGATACTCTTTTTGGTTATTTATTTATTGAATAAATAAATAAATAAATATATAATTAGAATGTGTTGAGTATGAGGGGTGGGAGGGTGGTGTGGGGGGGGTGTTGGGTGAGGTGTTGATAGTTTTAAGTGACATTTTTTTGTCGACATTTTTTTTTCGAAAAAATGACTTTTTACATTATAAGTATAGGATGTCGACATTATTGTTTTCGACATTTTTTTTTCGACATTATGACTATAAACCGTTTAAATAGCTTCAAGAAAGAAGTCCAGGTAAAATAGTCCCCATGGTACCACACCCAAAAACACTACACTGCAAGCCTGGTTTCAAGGAGCCAGGTTATGAGGATGCCTCCACATGACTGGCATTAATGAAAAGTAGTTCTCAAGCACAAGTCCATATTTAAACATGAGCCTGGCGCCAAAGGCGCCAGGACTGGCCCCAAGAAGGCCTATGCTGCAATTTTTTTGGGTTTAGTGGGGGCTGGAATCAAGACTCTCCCTGCCCCATAGGTTGGCCAGGGGGTATTCAGAGTGTGGGTCGTGACACCTATCCAGGGCGGTCATTGGGAGCCACCCAGACTTCTGTGCCAGCAGTCTAGTGGGGGTAGGCAAAGGAGCACACAATCGTCTGCAAGTTGTGCAGAACAACGCAGTGAGGGTCGTTATGGGTATGCGTAAAACAGATCATATCTCAACAGAACGCAGAGCATTACATTGGCTCCCCATTACAAAGAGAATCAAGTTTCATACCTTTTGCATTGCACATGCTTGCATGTATGGAATAAGCCCTTCTTATATGGCAGCACAGTTGAAGTGGCTATCTAACATGCGTAATCTAAGATCCAATAACACAGGGTTGCTTTTCACCCCAAAGGCCAAACTGTGCAAAATGGATGCTTCCCAGCCGCAATTCCTCCCTTGTGGAATACTCTTCCGCCTGATTTGAGGCTGTGTGCCAGTCTTCCCAGATTCAAATGTGTCCTGAAAACCTTTCTTTTCGAGTAAATGGATCCTTGGCCTCCACTAGTTTCTCTCAGGTTTCTCCTTAGGCCTATCCGAGCTTTATGTTTTTTATTGTATGTAATGTCAACGCTCTTATGCCTCCGGGCCACTGTCCTAGCGCATTAAAAATAAATTTAATACATTAGAGATGAAAAAAGGTAAAAAGGCACTGACCATTGCTGTGGTACATTAAAAGAAATTTATGTAGGGTTTTAAGAAGCTGTTTGCGTGATTGTTGGGTGATTAGTAATTAAGTGGATACAGAACAAGCTGTGTGAAACAATAACCTTGTCATGCATTTCATTTCACTTTGTGTCTGTATCAGACTTTTTGTAAGTTCCCATTCGTTGCTATGCTGGAGCTTGTAGGCTTCCATTCAGGATGGCGAAAAGAAAGCTAGTCATGGGGGATTATTTTCCAGGTCAAGCGGAGTGGACGAAGTGGCACTAAATGCATATAGCTACACTTTTTATGAGCTGTAGGATTTTGTATGATTTGATAGGCGAAGTTGGAGAGCAGACCAGACTTAACAAGGTCCCCCTGCCAAATCCGGTTGGTATTCCACTAGCATATATTTGTATGTTGGCGGAAAACCAATGGATTCCTATGGGATCTGCCTGACTTTTACACCTGGCAAAAGTGGACAGTGTCAAAAGGAATACATTGTGGATGGCTCCTACAATTGTTAATTGTGGAAGTGATTTACACTTTTCCAGACATGTAGAGGTAAAGTAAAGAGCAAAGGTGATTTTCGCCTGTGTTTTACTTTTTACTTTTCCAGTACTTGATGGAAACAATTAAAATGAATGAATGGCTAAGGGGGTGCTGTTGCGCACTGTTGAAGATGGCCGCGTAGAGCACTTGCTCCGTGCCCAGCACATCCTTTATTTCCAACAAAGGCATTTGGACATTGCGGTTCGCTGCTACATTCTACCGCCAGGACCACAAATCCTTTCTGCAGTTGCTGGCCAAGTCCCGTCCCTCTACAAGCTGGCACTGGGGAGCTGTCGCGGTTCCCATTTTCACCGCGGGTGATCCCTCGCTGAGCCTGTGGAGCAGCTCCATGCGTGGCCTTCATCCTGATGCCTGAGGCCAGGGCCCGCTGGGCCTGCGTGTGGGAGGGGCGCTCTAGGCCCGAGCGCACTGCCGAGCTTCGCGCCTTCCTGTGCGGCGCCGTCTGGCTCGGCGGGCTGCCGCATCCCATCTGCGGCTCCTGCATCATCTGGGCCCAGTCCGCCTCTACTCTTCCCCAGCGGCCCTGCTCCAGGGACACCGACGCTCGCCCAGGCTGCCTGCTCTGGCCGGGAGGGCTGCTCTCCTACAGCCCTCAGCGCTGCGGCCCGTTTTTGCTGGGCTCTGACACGGGGCGGCCACCTCCCCCTGACACTGCCAGACTTTTCAGCCTACAAGGTAGGACTCCCTGTCATGGCAACCTACTGCTAAACCCACAGAACTTGTGGGGCTGGATCACCTAATTGAGTGGGGTAACCCATAACCTGACTCGGTGGGGGGGGCACCTGCCACACTCTCAGCTATATCCAGGAAAGTCCTCCACCTTGACTGCTTACATGGCCTGACCTCCTGCAACCACGGCTCTCCCCTACACCCCTTGGATTATCGCTCTCCCCTCAGCGCCCCGAGTGAGCCTCAGCAAAGAAGCAGGCAATGCATATACTTGTTTACTGGGGAGGCTGGGCACTGGATACCTGATTGCGTGGTGGGCCACGTACACTGACCTGTGTCCCCCCTCCCGAAGGGCATGCTACCACCAGATACTCTCGCTGACATCATTGGTGATATACCTGGACAAGTTTACACGTGGATTTCACCTCCCCACGTGTCCTGTATTTGCTAGCTTCTCGAACATCTTGCGCAGTCACTCTGTCACCCATCTGGGGAACAACCTGAGGAGCCGTGATTGCCTTGTATTGAGGTAGAGACCTGTACTGAGCCTGATTGACGTGTGAACGTGGGAGGCCGCAACCCATTCTATAACATAGCATACACTACAGAGAGACGGGCCACCTCCGAACTCTGCTGCCGCTCCCTAATAAAACACTGCACTCGATACAGAGATAACATATATCCTTCTGACTCTGCTACCATCTTTCACTCCGGAGGTCCAGAATTCCACATTCCCCGACTTGTTCAGTGCAGACCCACTCAACAGGACCCCACGCCTAACCACTGATAATCAGTCTTCAGCACCCTGTGTAACTCTATCAAAGTACTGCCTGGCACACACTTCTTGGGCAGCATGCCCAGAAGAAACAACAAGAAACAAAGCATAATTAACATGTTCACAAAGACAACGCAGAAAACGGTGGAGTCACGACCAGAATCCGGGATGGCTACAGCATCAACTCCTGGCAACCAAGATTCAACTAAAATGTTTGAATACATGTGTGAGGGGTTCATGGCTCTCCACTCTAAATTGGACGACATGAGCGGAACGATCTGCTCCATCAAGGCGTATATGGAGAGGACGGA
Organism: Ambystoma mexicanum; assembly: GCF_040938575.1. Taxonomy (NCBI): domain Eukaryota; kingdom Metazoa; phylum Chordata; class Amphibia; order Caudata; family Ambystomatidae; genus Ambystoma; species Ambystoma mexicanum. The sequence goes on from NC_090928.1 coordinate 685,920,451, forward strand.
TGGTCGGGTCACAGAGGTCGAGAACAGGGTGAGGACTGCTGAAGATGACATTGCCTCCCTCCGGGCTGAGGTAAGCACCCTGTCCAGTAGGGTCCAAGACATCAGTAGGAAGAACGATGACCTTGAATCGCGCTCTAGGCGCAACAATGGGCCTCATTACGACCTTGGCGGAGGACCATGGCGCTATTGTCACCATGGTCCATGGCGCTAAGTTGCCAACTCCGCCATGGTGGATGGCGGACTTACCGCCCCATTCCGACCTTGGCGGGGCGGTAAGTCCCCAATCCCCATTTACCCTTCCCCATTCCCATTTTCGCCCCATAGGGCATAATGGGAGTGGGGAAGGCGTTAATTACGCCACCGTAAATTACGGTGGCGTAATTAACATCAAGGTCCCTTAGCGCCATGGATTTTAACACCTGCTAAAAGCAGGTGTTATATCCGCCATGGCGCTAAGGGATCTCGTACTCAGGCGGTAAGGGTCGGCGCTGTTTACGCTGGCGTAAACCCATTACCGCCTGGGTCGTAATGAGGCCCAATATCCATATTATTGGTATACCTGAGAACAACATCGACAGATCTATGGAGGAGTACATAGAACACACTCTTCTGACCCTGTTGGATTCCCCCAAATTGCCTCCTCAGTTTGCTATTGAGAGAGCCCACTGTTCCCTCACGGCTAAACCCAAACCGGGTGCCCCTCCTGTCCAATTATAGCAAGGGTGCTGAACTACCGTGACAGAGACGCTTTGCTAAGCGCCGCGAGAGCCAAGGGCCAACTGCTCTTGGGATCCTCTAGAATTCACCTTTACCCAGACCTTTCTACTGCTGTCCAGCAAGAACGCAAGCCCTTTTTATCAGTGAAGAAGAGACTCTGTGACCTGGGTGTGAAATACTCCATGTTATACCCTGCCAACCTCAGGATTGAGCACGCGAACCGGATCCTCGTTTTCTCTATCCCTGAAGAAGCAACCAAATTTATAGAGGATCACTTCCATGGCTGATCTCGGCATAACATACACCCAGGTTACACACCTGTCCGTGTTCCCCAGGCTCCTGCTTCAGTCTTGGCCGCACACTGTTCTCTTCAGGCATTCCTTCTTGGTACGGAGCCCCTAAGCAGATGAGTGCTCTACTATGATTGTTTTCCTGGCTACCCACTATGTTTATGGGTCCCCCTCCATGGGCCTAACTTCAAGTGGGCCTGTGCCATGTATCCTTTATTGTTCTGGTTCTCTTGGGCAGCGACTAATCACCGACTAATGCCTAGCTCCTGAAACAGTTTATTGTCTCAGTACTCATATGCCACAGTGACCTAGTTACTGTCCCAGCACGAGTGTGCTCATGTTCGACTGGCGCTAAGGCCCCCAGGAGAAGTTGCCAAAGGTTATGAGTTGGTTTGATAAGGGGATGGGATTAATTCTTCTGTTTGGAGGAGGGATGTAGGTGGAGGTGGGATGTTATTGTTGATTGTTGTATTGGGGTATTACGCAGGAAAATGCTTGACTTCTGCAGTGGAGGGGATGCGTGGGACTACACCATTGTGGACATTCTTGTCGGATGGACTCATTTTATATCAATTAGACTGTGCACATAATATATTGCTTCGTCGCTTTATGTTACTTCTTTTTTCTAATATCTATAATGGCTGACAATGATTTGACCTTACTTAGCTGGAATGTGAGGGGACTAGGAAATTACAAATTTTTAAAAAAATGCGGAATGTTCAATTGTATGTAGAACGTCATGGTGCCAAGATCCTTTTCTTACAGGAGACGCATGCCAGGTCACAGGGATGCTTAAAATTCACAAAGTCATGGGGCACACAAAGATTCTACACTGATTACTCTACCCAGAACAGGGGTGTCATGATTCTACTTCATAAAAGTGTTAAGTTCCATCTCATCTCCTCCCACATTGATCCTTTAGGGTGTTATGTCTTGCTTCATGGTTGTCTGAATGGTAAAGAGATTATACTTCTCAATGTGCATGGCCCCAATATTGAGGACCCGGAGTTCTATTCATACCTTACTACACTACTTGTTGGGTTTCTCCAGGTTCCCATCCTTTGGGGCGGTGACCTCAACACAATCCTTGATGTCGACTGGGTTAGGTCGGGCACCAGGCCCCGCCAACTTTCCAGGGCCGCCAGGGTCATCCTAGCATCCTTGCCACAGCTAGAGCTCTCTGATGCATGGAGAATGGTACACCCTGATTCCCAAATGTATTCTTTCTACTCCTCTGTCCACGACTCTCATTCCAGGATAGACAGATGGATCATCTCAGATCTACTACTCACACAAATGTTAATTCTTCCCAACTCATTCTGATCATTCCCCTGTGACTATCTCCCTTGCCTAGGGCACGGCTCACTCAGAATCCCGTTCCTGGAAACTTAAACCTCAGTCACTACTAGACGTGGCCTTCAAGACTGACCTAGCGGTGGCTAACGATGACTACTTTACATTGAATGCCAGATCTGTTCCCACACAAGCCACCCTCTGGGAGTCATTCAAGGCCTACATCAGGGGTGTGGCTATCTCCAAAGAGTCGGGGATTCTCAGGACTATCTGCAGAGATATTTCATTGAGCAAATCTACACTCTCCTCCCTCGAGGCCCAATATGCCCTACATCACTTGTCAACTACCCTAGCCAGCATCACCGTTGAGCTGGAAACTTTCCATGCCCATGCTGAAATGAAAATTCATAGACATTCCAGGACTGGGGAGACGTTACGGTGAGGGCGAGCGACCTGGCCGCCTTCTTGTTAGACTCCTTTGTCAAGAGACATGCTTGCCACACATCCCTGCCACTGAAAGACCAGATGGCTCCCTGGCCATCCTTTCGCAGGACATTAATGACCAGTTTTGCTCGTTCTACTCTGCTTTATATACAAATACCGACACTCTCCTGGTGTCAGAGATAGATGCATATCTGGATTCCCTCCCTTTCTCTGTTCTTTCCGATGACACTAACATTGCCCTGGACGCACCTATCACAACCGAGGAAAATATTTGAGGCCATCGATTCATTAGCATCAGGCAAAAGCCAGGGTTCCAACGGTTTCCCCATAGAATTCTGTAAGCAATATAAATCACGTCTGGTTCCCCACCTCTTGGCATTGTGGGAAGAGTCCTGTACTTCAAGTACACTCCCACTGACTCTCCGTGAAGCCGTCATAACTATATTACTTAAGCCTTGTAAGCCTGCCACCCAATGCGGGTCGTATCGGCCTCTCTCATTCATTAACTGCAACGTTACGATTTATGCTAAGGTGCTGGCCATGCGACTGACTCCTTACATGCCCCACATTATTCACCCAGACCAGTCCGGGTTTATCACTGGCCGATCCACTTCTCTCAACCTGCGTCGCCTCTTTAAAAGTGCCAAGGACGAGTATACTCGTCCTTTTTACATAGACTTCAATAATAGCCTGGCACTTAAGGGTATCATGAGCAGGATTGATCCAAACACTCAGGCTGTGGCAGCAACCCTCAATATGCAGAAGGGATTTGACTCTGTATCTTGGAACTATCTTTGGCGGGTGCTTGTAAAATGTAAGTTTGGGCCCCGGTTGCTTTCGTGGGTTAAACTTCCTTACTCAGACCCTGTAGCCAGGGTTCGCACAGAGGATAGGCTTTCGCCCCCCTTTTGCATATCCCGAGGCATGAGACAGGGATGCTCCTTCTCTCCCCTAATCATCTCCATTGCCATTGAACCCTAGCGGATAGAATACGGCAGGCACATTCACTCCCGGGTCTACATCTACTAAATGCACCTAATATTACTTCTTTATATGCAGATGACTCCCTGCTTTTCATCCGCTCTCCTGAATGTAATCTCGCCCAGATCCTTGAAGACGTAGTACACTTGGGTGAACTCTCCGGCCTTAAGGTTAATTGTTCCAAATCGACACTCTTTCCACTAACTGACGCTACCCCCGCCCCTCCTGATCTCATGGGCTTCACTTGGACACAATTGGAAATCACGTATATCGGTGCAGTTGTGGCTTGCACGCGCGAATGAGTATATGAGGCTAACTACCAGAATTATTTAGCCACGCTTACAAGGAAAGGCCAGGTTTGGGCTAACCTCTCATTGTCTCTTGCGGGTAAACTTGGTGTCTTAAAGATGGTGGTTCTCCCCCAGATTCTTTATCGTTTTCTCAATCTTCCCATGTGGCCAGGCAGAGACTTCTTTCGATCATTGAACCGCACACTTAACAAATTCCTTTGGCATTCTAGAGCAGTCCGCCTCAAATATAACACACTAGCTACCTCCTCAGAATACGGGGGCTTTGGTATCCCCAACTTTGAGAAATATTGGCTGGTCACCCAAACACAATTCGCATCGTATTGCTTCGCCACCATCAGTCCTCTGTCACACTTACGTCTGGAGCGTCGTGCAGTGGGGGATCGCGATATCCATCCCTTAGCACTCTCTCCCCCCAACCGTAATGGTAATCCCCTAGATCCGGTAGACGACACATTTAAGGCACTCACCAGACTATGGACACTCTCTGGCAACCCTTATCCATTCCACGGCTGCCTTCCTCTCTGGAACTTCTTTCCCGGGGTCCCCTGTGTTCCCCTTTCAGCGATGCAAAACTGGGCGGATGCGGGCTTTGAAAACATCTGGGATGTTTTTGACCAGGACCACTTTATTGAGTGGGCGGATCTGCCGATAGCTCTACGGCGAGGCTCACCCATCTGGTGCCAGTACTCAGCTCTTCGTCGAATTCATAAGAAGAGATACCCTAGCTTTCCCACCATACCTCCTGATGACCAAATTCTGGCTGAAATAATGAATACCATGAATAGTCGAGGGAAAATCTCCAGTCTATATTCTCTATTACAATCTACAACCTCCCCCACGTTTGATGCGCTGCGACAATCTTGGACCGGGGACTTGGGACTAGAGATAACTGACCAGTGCCGGAAACGGATGTGCTCCCGCACCCACGACATCTCAATCAACTCCCGTTTTAAGTTGATTCAATTCGAAATCCTACACAGCTACCACTACACGCCAATTCGATTACACCGAATGTTCCCGGACCATTCGCCCTGCTGCCCCAGATGTAGATCTAACGATGCAACCTATATTGACATGATTTGGGCCTGTCCGTCGCTTACACGATTCTGGTCCAAAGTATGCTCCACAATTTAATCTGTCCTTGATCACGAGTTGGCCCCTCCCCCGTTGAAATGCCTCTTCCATGACTTCCCTGGTCTTCACAGTGATTCCTGAAAGCTTGCTGGTCTATGTGTGTTACTTGCAGTACGATGTATTCTGCTGTGTTGGCTCCGCCCCGGACACCTACACATACACAATAGCTATCAGTCGTCACCTGGGCTTCCGACACACAGGAGGCATGGGCATTCCAATTGCCACAAGCAACTAGACCTAGGGATGTGTGGCCCTGATTCCGTTCCTATCTCACATCTATATCCGCTGAATCAGATGCCTCTCCCTCTGTGCAATCCTCCCCCCTCAACAATCCCTCTTGAAAGTTAGCTCTATTTGTCATGCCATGTGTGTTCAGCGACTAGCTACCACGATAATGCCCTTCTGGTTCCATTTGTCATTGTTGAGCACTGTCTTTGTATGCTTTCACTGTAATTAATGATTGTGACCCACTGTTTACCCTTCGATTGTAACGTTAAACACAATAAAATAAAGTTTTTTTAAAAAATGAATGAATGGCCCCTTTTGCAAAAAGTGCAAACAGGAGAATTCTGCAGTTTAGAATTCAAAACAAAATGCCCCCTTAATCTTTTCATCAACATGTTTCTACAATGATGAATACATTGTCACGTTGGTTTATTATGTGAATTGTGCATTTTTTAAAGTAATCTGTATAGAATTGAGTATTATTTTAGGTATTCAAAGCCAAACTTCAACACATATTTGTACCAACTTGAGCTCAGAAGATGTGTAGTATCTACATTTCAGGGTAGTCTGAAATTATGGCTTTACCACTTAACCAAAGTGTGTGATCCTGAGCATTTTTTTTTTATTTCACTATGCCTTGCCTGTTAAAATTAGGTTCCCCTAGAAGTGATTCCATTCACATCATAAGCTATTCCAAAAAGACTCACTCATGGTTTGATAGAAGAGCAGCACGGGCATTAGAACACACACACACACACATCTAACTTTGGAAATATTCGGGCCACATATATAGAACAACATTGTGTCATTCAATACCAAATCAAAGTAAACACATCAAGCAAAGAGTCATCATGGACAATTGCATATTATAACCAGTATGTAAACAGTATGTACCAGACAATCATGTTCAGGGGCATGGCAGGGGAGCAAGGCCCTCTCCTTCATGCCATGCCCCACCAGGAGAGATACCACGAGGCCAGAAACCCTTCAACCAGCAACGTCTGCCACCTGATGCAACCCAACAGCCCTAGCACTGCCCTGCACTCTCAACCCAATTAAAATGTGCTGCAAAAATGCAACAAAAAATAACATTTTGTGTTTAAAATGTAATTTTGGACATGAACCATTGATTGGAGACATCCAGAATGGGACTACAGTAGGGGATCTATTGGAAAGGAGGGGGTTGGTTGTGGCCTGGGTGGGTGAAGGGAGGATTGTATACATGTGTATGTTATTGGAGGATATGTTTTTGTGCTCTAAATATTGTTAAGATCAACAAAACTACCTGTATTGATTGGGCATGTTATGCGCTGTTCTTGAAATGAAAAGAAGTTTGAAAAAGATGTAATTTTGTAGGAAACACAATCTCCTATTCCTTGCTTCAGTATTCTGGGATTTGAATGGGGTCTCTCTTTCACAGCAAGATGGAGGGAGCACAAGCATCTCCTCCGGGGCCTGCTAGGAGTAGCCACAGTGCTCAGGAAGGTTTTGTTGGGCAGACACCATCTGAGATGGTACAGAGACTGGGAGCCTCACTGCTCAGCCCTCTCAGGGGAAGAGGAGGAGGCATCACCCTCAATTCTCCCAAGCCAGGCCAGGAAAGGCATGATGGGTTCTGTTGTGAATAGGTGGAAGGGTAGGTAAATGGGAACGGTGGTTAGGGCAGCTGAAGGAAGGTGTCTGGAAGGTGAAAGGTAAAGGAGGATCAGATATAACAGAAAGGGGAGAGCAGATGGGAAGGGAAGATAGGTAGATTGAAGTTGCAACACTAGTTGCCTTGCTTCTCTTTTGCTATGTACTGTTTTTTATGAGTGATGTAAATGTATTATTGCAGATCCGGGAAAATAAATTGCTGGATCACGGATCTGGGAAATCTGGATTCATGCAATCACTTTGATTAGGGTACTCCTAGACATACATTCAATGGAATGTGAGCCCCCCTGATCACAACCCTGGCCCACCCAGATGCAAATTCCTGGAGCCGGGACTGTTTCTGTGGCTTGTCACCATCGGTTGAGTATTCGGGACTGGTTTTACACTTCACTCAGTTGTTTTCTAAATAATGCCAGCAGGGTGCTTTTCAAGAAAAAGCCTTCATACGCATATTTTTTGTCGCCATAAAGCCGCCAAACCCTCATTCAATGAGTATGTGGTAAACAAAACGTACACAGGTGTGAACAAAAAGTATGCCTATTCTGTATTAAAAGTATCTAATTAATCATTAGCAACTTGCAAGGGATTGCTATCAAAGCAAGATGCTCAGTGCACAGGCTCTATTCAAAAATAGAAGCCTGTGTGCTGCTAGGCCTGCACCTCTTAATCGTTCTCTCAGCTCTCCACTTGACCGGAGCCGGCAAAGATCACAAATGGGTGTTAAGGATCTTTGGAGTTTAGAAAATGATAAACAAAATTTACACTGGTATTACTGTAGCCAAGCAGTCCTTGTTGAGGACGTAATGGTCAACACAAAGGAAAAGGTACTTCAGAAGTACAATGGGGCTGGAGGACTCGCTGAGTACATTTTGGTTTTCTTTTTTTTATTCAAAAATGCCCTTAGCACCTTACTGTGATTGTCATCTCTCCTAATGACTATATTAACCACCCCAGCGGGTTGACCCTGCCTGTAACAGTACCATCACCTAGGCTAAGGGACCCTCTCTTCGCAGAGGCCCTTTACTTGGGTGACAAGCAATTATCAGCAGAGGCTGGCCAGTGAAAATGTGCTCAAATGTATTGATGAAAGCAAAATATTCAATCTCCAAAAAGAACATGGACAATAGTGACCATGACACAAAAGCCTTTCTAAGTACTCATATTTTGCAACAGCATGAAAGAATGCTCAATTCGAAAAATATGAGATATAGTTTGACATATACATTTATTACCCATACATTAACATACATGAACATGCAATCTGTTCTCAAACTATTCATCGAGTGGTTCCCCCACAATTATAAAATTGAAAATGAGTCTAATAAATCATATTCCCAACATAGACACTGATTTTGAAATGTCCCTCCTCTTCTTAGTCAGAGCACCCTCTAAAAAGTCAACATACATTTCAGTCTTAAATGTTTAACAGTATGGTTCACCACCTTTCCCTCCTTTGGAAAATCAAGCCCTTCATCTCAACAAACAACTTCAGATCTGCTGTACAAGACTTGGTCCTCTCCTACCTGAATGTTGGCAATGCCCTTCCGGAAAGGTTTTCAGAAACCACCCTGGCACCTTTGAGATGTGTCCTACATGCTACAGCACGACTCATCAAAGGCCTCCATAAACTTTACCACATCACCCAAACCCTCATCGAACTGCATTGGCTACCGCTGCAAGAACGTACCACCTTCCAATCCTGCGGCATCATCTTGAAGGCAATCACCCTCATGTCCCCAAGCTACCTCGCTGACAAGCTCAGCATCTCCAGAGTTCTATGATCCACCAGAGGCAAAGGCAATTGCAGACTTGAGCTCCACAGGTCAAAAGGGACAGAACTAGAAGACAAGCCCTCTCTGTCTGTAACCTCATCCCTGTCAACATGGGACTGCCCCTTCTCTTCTATATTTTAGAAAAGAGCTCAAGACCCTCCTCCTCAAGGAATGGCTCCTCCCTAGCACCTAGGTCTACACACTCCCACCTAACCTAAGACTGGGCAACCTGCTGCCCTGTTTTCTCACGTAGTTGCTTGTTGATCCTTCGCGTCCAAATTGCCACCTACCCCTTCACCAATAGTTAGCTCCCTCTCCCTTGTATCTCTCCTTCCCTGACTGTGTACTTCCCCATATGTCTTCTAAAGCGCTCTGTTACTTCTAATCTTTTTCTGCACATGGTAGATGCAGATTCAGAAGTTGCTGCATGCCTCTGTGAAAGCATCAGGAACTTGGAGTGCTGTGAGTCTTGCGCAAATCAGGGATCTGCTATCACGGCCGCCATTATAAATATGGCGGCAGTCTTTGCAGTGTGGATTTCAGTGGGTTCCCTCTAGTTTTCCCTTTTGCAGGAAAAAAGGGTGCACTCTAATAATCCCTAATGGTCCCCAGCCCCGCCTGTGGTGATCATGCACTGTGCAGGGAATCCACATCGGAATTTCCATAGAGGGCTTTCCCACACTGTGCAGGAACGCCTGCAAAAACCCACATCAGAAGGGGGCAGAAGTGACTGGCAAAGAGGGCAGAAAGCCATTTTCCACGCTTTTCCAACACATCTTCATCATTCATAAAGAGGGTGCAAATAATCCTAGCACACTTCTTAGAGTAAAATCACAGCGCGTGATAAAAGGTTTTATGGTTGAAGCAGAAAGGTACCACACAATAACAGACGAGAACGCATTTATTTGGATTTCATTTGTTTTTTCTCAGGATGACCCCTTCGCATTGGGGGCCAATCTCTAATAATTCAGCAGTCTTCTTTGGGATCCCTGAGGTGGAATCCTAGGGTTTACTTCATGGCAGGATGGACAACATGAGCATTTCTACCAGATCCCATGAGGCATTGTCTCAATAATCTTACATTTAAATGGAATGGATCAGGGTACACACCTGAGTAGTATTAACTGAGGATGCTTTGCAATATTGATGCTATCATTTGCAATGGGCATTAGGCTGCTGCTTAGGGCCCAGGATATCATTATGGCTGAAAACGTTAGCACATTGCCTTTTTGCCAGGTTCAATAATATCTGCCACATCAAGAGCTAAGATCCTAGACATTTCATGCTACTTCTGCCCCACTGCACCTCCAGCGCCAAATATAAATGATGTGTTGCTGAGATCCACTGACGGTGTGTTATAGCCTATTCACACCCAGGGAAGGATTCTTAACCAATCAGGTGGTTGGAACAGCAGGCGAGAATACAAATTCTCCAGCCACTGCTTCCAGCCCATCCGAGGCTCTTCCCGGGTGGCGCAATTTATTTTCATGTGGGGAGGCAACAGGGTGCCTCTCCCCTGTTGCCTCCCTACCCCCTACTCCCTCAAAACAATCCTTACCCCTTCCCCATACCCTCCCACCCTCCACACTTATCGGCTGCACCAGAGTTTTGTGCTCTGGTCCCAGCATTACTCCTGTTTCCCGGCCACCATAGAAATGGAAAAGGTACTTAGTCCCTTTTCGCTACGGTAGCGCACATCTTTGTTTCATTTTTTTACCCTCTTGAGATTGACTGCCCAAGCGACAGCCATCTCCCGAGGGAACAAAAACATTTGCACCCCTGAAAAATCCAACGGCAGCCTCATTTTGATAGCCATACAAAATGGCAGAGGTGGTAAAACATATTGAGCACAACCCTTCACTTCTTCTTGCATTCCTGGGGCAGTTGGATTAACATGCCCGGGATACAAGCAGGCCACAATCATCTCTGTCCATTTGGGAATCCAGCAGCACCTCTTCCTGCATCACACTTTGATGCTGTGGCTGGAGAGGCTGGAATCCTAATGGATTTGTGAGCAAAGGGCAGGCAAAGTCTAGTGTGATCCATGATAATGGTGGCAGCCATGTTTGTGCATGGCTACCGCCATTACTGAACACCGCTGTGACAACATACGTGGTATGTGGGGATCCTAATGCCTTGTCTACTGTTGAATATTGCTATGCAAGATTGTATGCAGTACCCTTTTGGTGCACTACAACAACCCTCACCTCCTGGCAATAGGAACCAAACCTTTGGTATAGGTCTGTACTACACAGGTTGATAGCGTGTTGAGCAGCCAGGCTTATCTCAAGAGTTGTGATGCACTCAATGGGGGTCATTACAACCCAGGCGCTAATTGCGCCAACTTTACCACCATGGTGTAAACTAAGTTTACACCATGGTGGATGGCGGATTTACCGCCCCATTCCAAGGTGAGTGGGGCGGTAAATCCCCATTTCCCATTTTCCCTTCCCCATTCCCATTTTTGCCCCATAGGGCATAATGGGAGTGGGGAAGGTGCTAATTACGCCACCGTAAATTACAGTGGCGTAATTAGCATCATGGCAGGTTAGCGCCATGGATTTTAACGGCTGCTAAAAGCAGCCGTTAAAATCAGAATAGGCGTTAAGGGTTAACGACGGCGTTAACCCTTAACGCCTGGGTCGTAATGAGGCCCAATGTGAGCTGTAGGGGAGTTACACAGAGATTCACAGTGACAAGTATTCAAATAAACTCTTACACACAAGGTTTCTAGATTAAACAATTATTAATTTATTTAACAGTCAGTTTGAGTAAGCCTTCTTCAGAAGGGGCAATATAATAGTATCACACAAATACACTCCAAAATACACACTCTGACTTTCCCTAAATCAGCAAATACCCTTTTGGGATGGCACACAGACACTTCCAACACCCTCAGGTGACTTGAATAGGTAGGATACTGTGGACATTAATATATCACTGTTGCATTTAGGGCAATACTTAGGAGTATGTCACAGAAAAAGGTTATTTGAATAAAACAAGAGATCACATACATATTCTGAAGCAGGTAAGTATGTTTGGTAACTCCCAATGCAAAGTAAGTTAAACCCTTCCTGGAAGGAGGGCTAAACACAGAGTTAGAGGGACGAAGAGTTATTCAGGGAGCCAGGCCAGGCCAAAGTCAATTGGACAAAAGTGAAGGTGAACTGAAGCAATTCTTGCAGGTAGGTAAAAGTCTTGCACAATGTTTTAGAAGTCTTTGTAGAAAAGAATGAATCAAAGTAGGGCCACAAGTTTATTAGGATGTGAGGTAAAGAAGCTGTTAGCAACTCTACAGAAGCAACCAAGAAAAGTCTCCACTGAGAACAAGTGTGGTTACAAAACAAGAGGCATGTTCTCTTAAACTTTACAGCACCTTTGGTTAGAAGAAAAACGGTTCCAGCTGGCTTCTGTTCCTATGCAGCTCTGCAGATCCTGTGTTCCTGGGCCTCAGTCGTGGGGACAAGATGGAGGACGTATGGAGGACTCCTGCACTGCAATGGGATGGTCAGCGACAGAAAAGGACCAACTTCTATTTAGTGGCACTTTGTGGTTTCAGCACCTTGCGTCTCAGAAAATAGCACGACAGCGGATTCTTGCCTGTTGAGATGGGCTTTCCTTGCATCTGGGGTCAGTCCTGCTTCCTGGGAGTCCGGAGGATCTTCCCGGAGCTCTTGGCCACCTTAAAAACAACACACACAAACTGGTGTTCCTCTCCCTGGCACTTCGGTTCCAGCAGCAACTGCAGTGGAAATACAACCAGCTTCAAGAGGATGTCCAGGTGGCTTACTTTGGAGTTGATTGGTGCCACCAACTCAAGTGGAGAAATCGTCCTTACACTAGTCGAAACGAATTCGGAGCTTTAGCACAGCAACAGGGTTTCACCGGGAAAACCAACGGTCCACAAGTTGCAGCAGGTGTATCTTCCAAGTTCTTCTTTGGATTCCTTCGTCCAGTGGTCGACTCTGTCTTCCAAGCCAAAAAGCCTCACCTTTTATACTGATTTCTCCAATTCATTCCAGCCAAGCTGTCACCCGGTAGGGTGGCTGTCCTTGAAAGACAGCCAGCTGGCCAATCACCTAAGAATGCATTTCTGTCTCCTAGGAGACTAAGCACAGGGAGTCTCAGGCACCTCCCTCGCTTCCTGCCCCGCCAGACACCGTGGAGCCAGAGGCTGGCTTCACTCATGAATCCCGCCAAAGACAAAATAAACAAAGGGACCAAACCTAGTTTGCTGTGCAGAGTAAATCTCAAGAAGGGCCTTTCCATAAACAAATGATGAAAAAAGAAGACCAGGGCACATTTGACAAAAATGGCACCCTTGGGTGCTTTACTGCAGCTGCGAACGCAGCCCGCGGTAAAAGCTCACCACAATAGTTTAAAGTAAACCACTGCCACCAGCCATTCATCAAGTAAAGGGTAACATAAAAAATGTTACATGAGAAACTAGACAAAGGGGATACTAAGTAACCCCTCTAGCACCCTATTGTAAGATAGTGGGGGTCATTCTGAGTTGGGCGGTAAGGGTTTACGGGCACCGGTAAGGATGCCGGTGCCGGTAAACCCTTACAGCCCTATTCCAAGGTCCCTTAGCGGGTCCCAGCAGGAACGGCTGGTCTGACCAGCCGTTCTCTCCGGGTCCCGTTAAGGGACCTTGGAGCTAATAATGGGCCCGCAATGTGCGGGCCCGTTATTAGCGCCTTCCCCATTCCCATTGAGCCCTGTGGGGGCTCAAATGGGAATGGGGAATGGTTTACTGAATGGGGACTTACCGGGTCCTCCAAGGTCAGAATGACCCGGGTCCTCCAAGGTCAGAATGAACCGGTAAGTCCCCATTCAGTCAGACCGGACCCGGGTTTGGAGGCAGCCATGGCGCTAATAGCGCCATGGCTGCCTCCAAACTCGTAATGACCCCCAGTGTGTGCTGGGCCTAGAAAGTTACAAGTGTAAGTAAAGTCAATTTCACTTCAGTGCTCTTGGAAACAGTAGTTTATCCAAGAGAAGGTATTTAAACCTTTGGGAAATCTGAAAGACTTTGCTGTGCCCCTGCACTGAAGGTGACACAATGTAAAGATGATGCCTTCGGAGTTTGTCAGACCCCATACTTAATAAAGAAACACAGAGTTCAAATCACATTAAAAATACACGAGAGAGTGGGAAAAAGGGTCTCACTCTCTCCAGGTTAAAAATGAAAAGTCCTAAAATCCAGCAAAGTTGCTGGGACTCTCTAAGGTGGAGAGGAATTAGCACATTTCGGAGAATTCTCCCTAACAAAGATGATAGCAGGGATGCCACAGACCACCCGTATTAGCATTCCATTATCCCCGCAGGGTAAAACCTTTTAAATACCCCAGAGCTGTCCAAATATGCCATGGCTGTGTACGGGGTTTGGGTTTATTCTGCCACAGATTCTCCACATATAGGTTTAGCGTCCGCATCTCGTGCCTCATCTGCGCCATTTCACTGCATCTACACATTTTAAAACCAGGCTAGCAAAGGCTCACAGAAGACGGCATTGTAATTTGAGCTGCTCCATCTGTCGACCAAACTTCACAAATTCCCAGATGTTTCTCTGAGAAAATCGATTCAATAGAACTACTGCTTTAAATATCCATCAGAGACAAGACTGCTGCTGTCTTTTTAAATGACTACAAAGCTATCCACCTAGAATGGGAAGAGCAATTCTTGGATATTGCAACTAATTACCGTTCTGGCAGTCTCGATGAGTGTGTGGCAAAACCAGAGCAACCGGTATCCCCCTACAAAATCGTATTATTGACTAAAGATACACTGTTTCCCAATTCATCCACATTCATCAATTCTAATAGTACAATTAATTACTACATGTGCTGCAATCATTCCACTGTTCTTAGCAGCCATCCATTGTCATCAGTAGAAAACTAAATGACACTTGCCTCTGTTAGAAAATGAAGGAAGCTTCGTTTTCTGAATCCTTCCAATAATTAATCTTCTCTTTCACCCGAATGACGGCCTGCAACAAGGCATATAGAAATACATCATTCAAAAAAGGGAACAGCAATAACGCAAATGTGCCGACTGCTACAGTAGCTAAATCGCAAGAAAATGTGCATTATAAGAATGTCACGTACATTTATCCCCGGTTTTGTTCATGTGAATTCAATGTACGGACAAAGAATAGGGGGTCCTTTGGCAATCCTGCGGAGGCAAAAAGCAGTGTTAAAAAATATGGAACAGGATTACCGTTTCTGCCTGATTTTGCTTCGCCGCCTTCCAAAACTAAATGCCATTGTCATACGGACGGAAAACTGTTGTATTGCCATGCACCCCACCTGCTTAAAGCAGGCGACTCTGTAGGAATCCATTGTACATGGCTCACGACATGCGTGCGTTGAAGGCGGGGTTTACTCTCATGGCAGCATGAATACTGCATGCTAACCAAGATCGCTCAGATATGCATTCTTGTAAATATGTTATTCCTCTACTGCATTGTAAAGTAATTGGAACACAAAAGCAGAATTCCATTGGCTAGACATTATGATGGCATCCCCTGGGTCTCCTCAGACCTGGGGTAAGAAGTAGAGACATTGGTCCTCATTGCAAGTTGGCAGTCATTCCGCCAGACTGCCTGCCAAACCTGTCTACTGTTACTGCCACTCTGGCATGTGGATGCACCATGGGATTACAAGTGGGGTAAAGGTGGAGGCCATAGGAAACCCAGGGGGAATTTGTCATATTGACTGTGAGTAGTAATTCTGCCACAGTTAATCCACTGTTTTTTGGAGTTGAAGCAGGGGGTCTTCCTCCACCTTTTTCCTAGCGGCATACCCTCTGCTTCGCCTTCAACCTTGGAATTCAGTGGTGCGCAAATGTGGCGATACACTGGCAGTAACCAAACTATTTTTTTAATTTTTTAATTTTATTTTAAAATTTGTTTTTGGTGTAGCACACCTTTACAAATGACTTCACAAAAATAGAATACAGTACATTAAAATACATTTTTGACACACTTCTCGATTCATCACTTTCCTTTTTTGGATCCTAAATCGCAAAGCAATCTTTTTCCATCTCAGTTCTAATATAATTCACTATACGGACCGTTGCAATTATGGCCATGTTACTCGCTCCCCACATACAATGCTTCTATATGCAAACTTGTGCTGGCACTTTTAAATTCTTTCATCATAATTACACGTATTATTTCAAAGTAAGGACAGTATAAAAATAGATGTTTTAGAGATTCTAGAGTCTCTTTACAAAATCTGCATGTTTGATCAGTTTGCGCATCATAATCTTTGTTCCAATGTCTGGTTCTAACTTTGGTATGAATCAGATACATTCTAAAAAACATGTATATTCTTCGAATTGTTTTATCTGGACAAAGTAGTAAGTATTTCAAAAGAGGACTTTGTCGATGAATGAATAGTGCGTATTGTTCAAACGATGAATAAGACTGCACTTGTATAATGCGTTCTGCCCAGTCATCAACGAACAGTTTTTTTTCATGTTATTTATGTTCTCATCAAGATCATCTGCTCGTATGTTGATCTTGTCTAAGAGTTTGTCCATCATCTCCTTAAATTTTACAATAGATACAGGATGGTCCTGAATTAACATTTTAGCAAATTTTGTATAGATAGAATTTCTCGGAGGGTCTAACATTTTGAAATAGAGTGTTAGTAGCCGCCAATAATAGCGTGCTGCTAAGGATGTTAGTCCTAGTTCATGCCTTAGAATGGCGTTCAGGAGGCACAGAGGCAGGCCCAAAACGTTCTTCCACAAGATTCCTTGTAGGCGGTTGAGGAAGGGTCCCAGGTCTTCTAGATGTAATTCGACCCCATATAACAATATCGCCTCAACTTTCTTATTGTAATATTCATACAATGGAATCAATGAGAAATAGCAGAATTTATGATATATCATTTTCATTTGTCCTTTAAGGGGTTGCATTTTCTCCATCAACTGTTCCTTAGCTTTTTTCATTGAAATGTTATTTGAAATCTTATATCCTAAGTAGGACATTTTTGGTACCACCTTTATCTTTGTTGCCTCTATGCTCCAAATGAAGTGGCAAATTTTCTTTCGATTTGAAAAGATCATGATATTTGATTTTTGAGGGTTGACCATGAGATTATTGGAATTGCAGTACGAAAGGAAACTCTCCAGCTTTGCCTGTAGTCCGGAATGAGTTCTGTCAAAAAGCAGTATGTCATCTGCATAGGTTAACCATGATAACTTGAGATTTCCCAGTCGTACTGCAAAAGATTGATTTTCACTCCAAATCTTATCAAGATCAGCCATGTACAAGTTGAACATTATAGCTGTCAAGTTACATCCTTGCTTTACACCAATCCCACTTGGTATGGCTTCTGTAAGCGTGCCTTTACGGTTTATTCTTACTTTAAAATTTGTTTTGTAGTGGAGCATTGAAATCAGTGTTACTAAGTGCGCTGGAAAATTAGCACTTAACATTTTTTCCATAATATCCCTCTGATGACAACAATCAAAGGCAGCTTTGAGGTCCAGAGATGCCACAAACATTGGACTTTGGTCGGGTGGTTTGCAGGATGCAATCAAGTGAGCCAGAATGCTTACATTTAAAGTTGTCCCCATTGCTTTTCGAAAGCCTACCTGGGCTATACTTAGACAATCAGTGTTTCGGATCACGGTCTCTATTTCCTGCAACAACAATATAGCGAATGTTTTGGCTGCAACATCCATAAGGGCTGTAGGTCTAAAATTGTTCGGGTTATCAATAGGTCCCTTTTTGTGTATAGGTATTATAATAGATGTGAGCCAAGATGAAGGAATTTTTTTGGTTCGAATATAGTTTTTAAGTTTTCTAAGAAAACTTGTGTCCAGAATAGAGGATCGTCTTTAATAACACAAGGGGGCAAACCATCAGGCCCCGGGCATCTCGACAGTTTCAACTTGTTAATGGCATACAAAATGTCTTCAGTGCCCCACGGGCAAATGTCAGGAATATTTTCACATATTGGAGCTCTTTCTGCGCCCTCAAATTCAGGAGGAATTTTGTATTTTTGCAGAAAAAAGGAAGTCCAAGTTGCTCCATCGATTGCTGAATCGAATTCTAAGTATTCATCTTTGTTACTAGATCTAAGGTGTTTCCAAATTTCTTTGGTGTTGCGTTTACATAACAACCATTTTTTGGTTTTGATTCAGTAACATATGCGCACAAATTCGTGATAGTTCGTTTTTAAATTGCACAAGTATTTTTTTTTGCAGTTGTAAAGCAAATCGAGTCATGGATCTTAAAGGACTTCCTTAATTTCCTTAATTCCATATTTGTTTTGCGTTTCAGCTCCAAAATGTCCAGAGGGCCAGTAAAAGTTGCATAATTATTATAGTCTTGAAATTTGTGTGTACTGGCTATAGATCTTAGATGAAAGACTATGATCTTTAGATTCCATTGCATGATAGATTCCATCTCTTTGGGTATCTTAATCTTACATGTCCAGAGGTCTCGATTGACAAGAAATGTTTTTTTTCTACAGGTACTTATGTTCCAATTAATTGAGAGCCTAGTTCTATTACTCTGGATCAATGATAGTGTGGAATCACATGTATTTTTAGCAATATTGCATATCATTGAAGAGGTAATCATTAGGTGGTCCCCCATTGCAAGATCTACGTACTAGAAAGAGACATCTGACCCGATAAAATTCTAGAGCCCACTAAATAAACATTCCATGAGGAATTTGGACCTCTTTTCCATGAATATGCCTCGTTACTAACATCCTGTTCAATAATATACAAGTCATGACTTTCCAAATATTGAACCCACTTTACACCTTTTTCGTGAGAAGGTCCAACATAGGTTTTCAGTTTATGATGAGTTTTAATGTTCAAAGCAGATATGAAGGTTGCGTTAAAATCTCCACCAATCAGTATTTCTGCGTGTGGAGATTTTTCGTACACCCCCTGTAAAACTGTGTCAAATCTTTCGCAAGCTTGTATGAATGTCATGCCGGACGGATTCCAATAGAGTGTAATCAAAAAAACATTAAAACCATACAGGGAGTCTATTGTAACATCTACCAAAAGCAGCAAGTCGGAGTGGAAAATATGGTTCACCCTAAAGGAAAGTACATTGTTGATAAGGATCGCCAGTCCCCCTGCTGGTCTCCCACCACTGCTACCCTTTGCGTGGTGTACAATAGAAGTAAAACCATTGAAGTGCAATTCAAACGTGGACATTGTTTCTTGGATCAGAGGTATGTGTGGCAACGTGTCCATGTGAACATGTTGGAACCATTTTCTAAGATTATTAAAGCCAAGTAATTCCACGCAATGATTTTTAACTCCCTCAATTATGAGGGTGCTTGCATTGAGCTTATCATAGAGGCGGCTTTTATCAAAGGTTCCAACCAAGACAAACCGTTCAAAACAGTAGTAAGAGAGGCTAGTTGTTCCATCATTTGCTTTGAAGTGTCTATATTGGAGGTAACTTGATTTACATTATTATCTGCATGTGGTATAATTGGTGGTTGAAAATCAAGGAAATCCATCGCCTCTTCCACTGAATAAAATGCATACAATTCTAGACCCAGCATCATTAAATCAGATTTGTGTTCCCAATATAATTTTGCAATAATGGGAGAAAGCAAAATCGAGAGCATACGGTTATTTTTTATGTTAGATAGCCGGATGCTTTCAATATTATTAGAGACTAAGGGCCTCATTACACGGATGGCGGTAAGGGTTTACTGGTACCGGTATTTTACAGGTACCGGTAAATCCTTACCGCCTTACTACGAGGTCCCTTGGCGGGTTGAGGAATTTAACGCCTGCTTTTTGCAGGCGTTAAAAACCAACCCGCAAAGGGACCAGGGAGCTAATTACGGTACCGCAATTTGCGGTACCGTATTTAGCACCTTCCCCATTCCCATAGAGCCCTATGGGGCAAAAATGGGAATGGGGAAGGGCAATGGTGGAAGGGGGAATTACCGCCCCGCCAACCTTGGAATAGGGCGGTAATTCCCCTTTCCACCAAGGCGGTGCCGGTATTTTACCGGCATGAACCATGGCGCTAATAGCCCCATGGTTCACCGCCATCCGTGTAATGAGGCCCTAAGTTTCTTAGGGAAGGAATTTTATAAAGGGATGTCATTAGGAAGGAGCGGTTGATACGTTCCTTTCTGTTGATTATATGATCACTCTTCCAACCAATAGTTGTTTTCATGGCCTCTGGAATGTTCTTAAATGCTACTAAGGTTGATTCAATGATAGTCAATGGTTGGGAATTCACATCCTGACAGACAATACCATGCACCAAGTCATTTGACAAAGATCTATTTTCATGCAAGTGCCAGTTGTTTGTTGAATTATATGCGTCTTGTGAGATTATAGATTTCCTGGGACTGTTTTTAGTTTCCATTTGAGTGGCTGTAGCGTTTACTTCCAAGTTAGTACCAGCACTCAGTGTAGGAAGAGTAGTTAGATTTTGTAAAACCTGGGTATTAGTTGGAGAACATACATCTTGTGTGACTATAGATTTAGTGGGACTGTTTTTGATTTCCATTTGAGTAGCTGTAGCATTTCCTTCCAAGTTGTAACCAGCAATCAGTTGAGGAAAGATAGTATTTTGTGAAAGTTGGGTATTCAATGATACTTCTTCTAGGTTTTGCGCTTTTCGTTCCATAGGAATAGAGTGAATTACAGCACATGTTTGTACCGTAGTTGAAGCTGTCAGAGGTTGTCTAGATGCCATACTTGGTACTGATTCAGTATCAATAGTTTTCAAATTACCATCATTTGGAATTGGTTTTCCACTTTCTACCTTGCATTCTGGTTTTTTTTATGTTACATGTTTTTTTTGCATGAGATTCATGAAAATATGCATTCATTTTTGTTTGGGTTACTTGTACTGCCTTGAGATCTTCGTGGGCAATAAGTTGATTTTTTTCCTCCAACATTGGTTTCCCGTTGAAATCTTGTGGAGGTATTTACAAAACTATTTTGCTTTCTTCATTTAATTGACTTAAGTTCAAGGCGTGCTCATCATGGTTAGGTGTAGGAAGCTGTTTTTGTGTTTTGCCTTTCTTCGCACCCACAGGGGGTATCTTTATTCCTTGATGTGTTCCGGAGACATCTCCCCGTTTCTTATGTCTTCTTTTTAATGCGCTTTGATAGTTTTTTTGGCTCTTCTCGATATATGATAAGGCCCTTCAGCAGATATAGCTGTATTCTCTGCTTCTTCAGCGATTTTCTTCAACTCAATATCCTTCTCAATAATTTCTAGTATCGCTGAGGGGCTATCAGGAGAAGCATTCTGTGTTTCACCCTCAGGTGTTAGTTGTGTTTGAGGCGCTTCCGAGTGATGCATTTGGGGATTAGTTTGATACAGAAATTGTTCAATCTGTAACAATCGCTCATGTTGTACTTCAGCAATTTCAATAAAATCAATTGATTCCCCGTTATCCTCCACGATAGTGGATTTAGGTTGATTCCTTACCATATGTGCAAACGATTTTGGAATTCCATGGTGCAGTAGAGGATCATTATTCGTTTGTGTCCGTGTAGAATTTTGTGAAAATATTTTGGATGCAAAGCTTTCTTATTTAACAATTAGAGCAGTTCTTGTTGGACATTCTAAATGAAATTTATGACAGGCTTCTTGCGCTAGGGTGTATCCTTCTACTTTGCTTAATTTTTCAGAGTTTGTCGCAATGTTATTTTTTATGTCCTTCAGTAAAGTATGTGTAAGTTCGTTTCCCTTATCTAACAAGTTGAGAATTCTGGTAATTACCGGAAAGTCTTGTATTTCTTCCTCTAGTACTTCTGAAAGCTTTCTTTCTGCTTGCACTGGAACTTCAAGTGAATGGCTATTACTGAAGACAGGGATCGAAGTTTGTAGATCTCCTGATAGATACCTCTCCGGTAAATATGTATGTTTCTTTTCCAATGTTGATGTTGGTGAGCTGGTAGATTGATATGGAATTTTTGAGTTACGTTCCTCTCCGTTGTGAAAGAAACTATGTGAAAGGTCACTATTTTCTTTCATATTCAATTTGTGAAAGTGTACATGTTCACGAAATTGTCCAAAAGTGGATACTGGCGTTGATGGACCTAGTGAGAGGCATACCCTTTTATCTAGGTCTGCCATGATAACAGGTGCTAACATGGATATATCCACAGCTGGAAGGCGACTGTCCCTGCATCATGTGTCTTCATTTTTTTTTCTATCTTCCTTTTTGGCAAACGGATCGTGAATTATATCTTCGTTTGCCTCTTTCAGAGAGCAAATCACATTGGCTTCTTGAGTCTCTACATTGAGACTCATTTCGGCAGTGTTGTCAGCTATTTGGACTGACATCGATCGGAATGAGCGCTTTTGTTTAGGCAAAATAGGCAAACTTTCAGTTTGTTTTTTTTGTTGTTTTTAATATTTACAGGGTTTATGCCTTAATTTTTTTCCCATTGCGCAGTGTAATTTCCATTTTTATATTAAGTTTTTAATGTTCACCAGACACTGTGTTGCTAAGTTTTGGATCCCCCGGGTGGTAGGACTCCCAAGCCACGAGTGCTTTAGAAAAGAAACTGGTGCACACCCATATAAACCGCGACACAGATTAGCAGCACTCGGCCCTGCTCATCCCGCTATTACAGCTGACCATACAGATAGCTGTATCAGGCTGTAACGCTCACCTGATTCCCGCAGAGGCGCCGGTCTTGACTGGGTGAATGCCGTATCTTCAAAGGTGATGTGTAACACACGGTTGGCTCTTTGGGCTGGACCTCTGTGCACTGTATGTCTGACTCGAAGAGTAAGATGTCTGCAGATAGAAAATATGGGATTAATGAACTGAGGTTATTGGGTGCCTCTCTCCTCTTCCCTTTCTCTTCTCCTGTAGAACCCCAAAGGTTAACACCCTCACCTTAGGTAAGTGAACGCCGAGCTCTCCATCTGCCTCGGGGCAGGGTGCCGTAACCAGTTTCTTCACTGGATAAGGGTGCAGGCCTCTTGACCTCAGAGGACTGCTGTCCGTCGTTAACTGCACGAACGGTAAGTTCTGGGCACTTCAAATATCTTAAAAGTCTTTTGTAATGATATCTCTTGTTTTGCAGGGTTCCGGCGAAGGCGGATGGCGGGCTGATGAGAGTTGAGGATCGAACCCGCGTGAGGAATAGAAGCGCCTGGAAGCACGTAAGTAAGCGCTTGTAGCCTTCTTCACGATGCGCACTAACTGTCCCTTTTATCTTGCAGGTACAAGTTCGGAGCTTTAGAGAAGTTGAAGGGTGCTGGAATACCCACTGGATTCGGCGTGGGAAGGAGTAATGGCACGTGAGTAATAAAGTTGCCCAATGTCTTTAAACGCACCTTCTTTTGTCTTTCAGATGCGGGATGCAGCGCCGAAGGCCTCCGGAGCGTGCGAAGAGCTGGTAAGCTTTTGTCTTTCAGATGCCGGAATGCAGTGCGAAGACCTCCGGAACATGCGAAGAGTAGGTAAGCCTTTGTCTTTTAGATGCCGGAATGCAGCGCGAGGCGTTGGTGACAGCCGATGGACCAGGTAAGAGATGCGCTGCCACTGAAGACCGTAGTGCTAACCTGTTCTTTCTTTGTCTTTACAGGTGCTGCTGAAGACTGGATTCCAGGATGGTAAGCCTTTGTTCCCTTAGGCCCAGGATCAGAAGCAGAAGACAAGATGAGCGTTCTGCTGCAGAGAATGCAGAATAACGCAAAGCAAGATTCATCCATCGGGTGTGGTTTAAATAGCCTCCTGTAGTGCTTAGGTGTCTCCTTCCACAGCCACGCCTAGGTAAGAAAAGAGTTCCTGCTTTCCAGAAGAGTTCCAGTGTTCTGAACCTAGGGAGTGGCTCCTGCCCCACCCAACAGGAAAAGTAGTCCCAAACAGAAGAGGATCAGGGGTTCAACTGGCAGGTAAGTAAGCAGCATGGTCTGCTGCAGGTAAGTCCACCCAAGCATTATGAGCCCAGCGCTTCCAGCGCTGGGACGGGGCATCTTTATGAGCCTGGTGCCACTGGCGCCAGGACAGGGTCCAAAAGGTCCCAATTGGGACTGGCTGGCACTCGGAACCGGGGTTATGGGTCTGCTTCCAAGGGAGTCGGGCAAGTCCTGATCTTTTGGAAGCAGAGATCATGACACAGGCCTTTATAACAGCTGTATGTTTGAATCAAAAAATTAGAAGAACCCAAACATACAAGCATACATTCACCAGAACCGAGTACTCACTCAATAGGGAATCACGGTAATTCACGTTCTTAATAGCAGGTGTCCTAGCACCAGTGTGTAGTAGTAATGCCAGGATAAAGTCTCTAGGTTTGGGCAGTAAGTACTCTGCGCCCCGCACCACGCACTGCGGACAGCAAACAGTACTTGGCTGTACTTCGCAATGCGTGGTGCAGGTGCTCCTGGGCGTGGGTTTATGTAGTGGTGGGAGGGGCGTCACTCGAGCCAAAAAGAGGCAGGCCGCGTTCTACGTGCAACACCCTTGGAAAAATAGAAAAGGGATTTTAAATATGCAGCCTCGTTTGAATTCCCACTGTTCTACTAGCTTACGAGGCACAATATTAATGAGCTCCACTGTCAATGAGATGCAATGTCAATGAGCTCCAAAGTGAGCAATGAGTAATATCGTACAGTCACCTTCTATTTCCTCCATAGGGGGTCAGGCAAGTTGCGTGTTCCCGCTAAAGACGTCCTCCTGCGTGAAATCCTTCAACGCTGCAGCAGAGCAAATCCAGGCTCGGTGAAACTGCAGAGTGTGATGAGGGAAAAGCGGCGGCGAGTCACAGCGCTCCCTGGGCAGAAAACAGTACTTGGCTACACTTAAGGCAAGTAGAGAGACACGCAGGCACACAAACTCCCAGGTGAGAAGGGGACCTTCTCACTGTAGTGGAGCCAGGATGCAACAGCTCGCTCAGGTGTGCAAGGGAGGAAAGCATCTGCATGCGTCGATTCTCAAAGCGTGTGGAGGAAAGGACATTCAAGCCCCTGCTGCCACTTGAGACCACGGGGCCCTGATTCCTTCTCAGTCACTCAGTGAGAGGTGCATGATAACGATGCACAATGCCGAGAACATTCACAATAGGGACACTTGTGGCCTCAATGCACCAAACTATTGTCACTTTGCTGCCATGTTCACCCACACAGCCAAACTCGCAATGCAGCCCCAGGTGCCCTGCCTTACAACCATCACCATGGTTGGCATAATTCCTATAACTCAGATAGACCAACTCCGGGGTTAGGCATTACTCGTGGACAGAGCAGGAAATGCAGGCCTTTTACAGTACCACGCATAGGGATGCACAACCAGCACAGATAATCAGTGCGCATACTTTGGTAAAACAAAGCATGAACAAATGCATTTACGATTCCCACATGCCAATAAGGGAACGCCACCTTTTGAAACCCAAGGTACACCCCCTACATCATAAATGCCACCTCTACTGTTTGCACACAGGGCACAGATTTTATAATAAGACAGGAATGTGTTTTTCCCATGTTGTCCGTCTTTTCATTATTGTGCACCTGTTCACTCCCTGTACTGCAAGCATAGGGGAACAGTAAGGAGCTATCAGGGGCAATACACAACATGAAATTATGAATGCCACCCCCCAAATCGCACCCAGAACAGACGGATCAACTCTACTGTGTGCAAGGGTATATATGCTTATACATGTTTAAGACTATACATGCTTAGACAAGCTTAATAACCAGAGTACTGATGGCACAGATGAATAGACAGACACTTTGAAGAAAGGGTTCAGGCTTGTGAGCTGGGTTTGCATCTCTCTGCCAGTGCTCTACTTTTCTTTAATGTAAACTGTTATGACCTGAAATGGCCCACACTTAAAACACACTGGGCCTCATTACGACCCTGGCGGAATGGGTTAAACGGCGCCGTAAAAGGCTGCGGCGCCGTTCAACCCGTTCCGTC
Organism: Ambystoma mexicanum; assembly: GCF_040938575.1. Taxonomy (NCBI): domain Eukaryota; kingdom Metazoa; phylum Chordata; class Amphibia; order Caudata; family Ambystomatidae; genus Ambystoma; species Ambystoma mexicanum. Next base: position 685,946,172 of record NC_090928.1, read on the forward strand.
ACATTACGAGGTCCCCTCGCGGGATACGTTAAGCATGCCTGGGAAAACCAGGCGTGCATACCGGGTCCCGCGAGGGGAAGAGGGAGCAAACAACGGGCCATCTTGTAATGGCCCGTTGTTTACTCCCTCTCCCATTCCCATTCAGCCCTAAGGGGGCTACCAAGATGGCTGCCCTAGATTGGGAAGGCAGGGCTCCATAGGGAGCCCCTCTTCCATTTCCATGGCCGAAAAAGGCAAGTGGAGAAGAAGCAGCAGCTGCGCCGATAAGTGGATAGTGGGGATGGGGGAAAAAGAGACGGGCGGTGGGGGGAAGATGATAGGCTGGGGAACCAGCCATCAAGCGGCTTGGAATGTGGGCTAGATCGGTAAATTCAGCCCATGTTTCCAGCCTCCTGATTGGCTGGCTCACCTCCGCAGGGTGCTAATGGACAAGAAAATGGGTACAAGTTTCTAAAAGGTGGCAGATCTGCTGCACTGCCTTTAATATTTAATACTGTACATTTAATGTTTTCTCTGGTATTTTTGTTTAATGATCATCCTGTTAATAAAATCTCTTTTTTCAGATACATTGGGCCTTATTATAAGTTTGCCGGTCCGGGAACTATGTACTGGTAAGCATGCCTGGACCTGGAGGGCAAAAAGGCATTATAAATGTGCCGGTGCATCCGACCTCCCATTCCTATTCAGCCCTATTGGGCCGAATGGGAATGGGGAACATCTTTTTTCCGGCCCCCGCAAATGGGCAATTACCGGGACCGGTGGGCTGTAATGACCCGGTAATTGCCCATTCACGGGCGTTGGAAAACAAATGACACCGGCTGCAGCCGTGATTGTATTACAGGCACAGCTACCACCAATGTCATAATGAGGCCCATAGACACAGTGAACAGTAACACCAATGTCAACAATGCACTATTATACAAAGAGGCTTGGTGGACCCATCTGCTACAAACTCACTCAAATGGCCTCAATGAAGTGATGCCTTCTTACTTTGGGAGATAATATACTGAGATCTGCATACTCCAGCAGGGGATCCAGCTAGACCTACTGGGTAAGATCTCGACCAGCCAGACCAACAGAGCAGGAGGAGAAGCGGTCATACAAGCTATTTCCAACAGTACCACTTCCCGATACACCCACTGCACTTGGCTCGACATCGAGCGCCACGGGGTCAGCCCCTGAACCACTTCAGCTCATGAGTTACACGCCTTTGGTAGGCAACTAGTAAAAACAATTATGTATTCAGTCATCTAGAGCAACAGTACACACATCTTTCTATGCAATAGCATCAGAGTCAATATTAAATTGTGAATGTTGTCATTGGGGGATGATAACCCCTTTTGCGCTCTCACATACAGCTGAGGCCACTTATCCCCCATTCAGTAACATTGTTCAGCCATAGATGACTTCCTTAATAATAGCCGCCCCAGTCAGTGCATTTTGCTTGCATCTGAAGCAACGCAAATGCGCGCATGATTAGCGGCTATGAGTCGCTATGGTAACCTCTGCATCTTGCCAGACGCAGCCTGCACAGCAACCAGAACGCTGCAATCGCAAAGGTAAGACCTTGCAACAAACCTCTACGCTGTTAGTTCTTGCACAGTGTGATGTTAAAACCTACCTCCCTGTCTTGTCGTCCCAGTGCGTCCTGCAGAATAGCCGTGTCCCCTGTATCTACCACGAGCAGCAACTCTACACCCAGAGTACGAACACACCACAAACCACATAAAGTTAACTGCACGTGAGAAAACAGAAACGTGAATATCTGCCCCAAAGGTAACAGATGACCTGGCCTAATGAATCATCAGTACTTAATGTATGTTGCATGTATGCACCTATATCCTAACTACATGGGCAAATTGACTATGCCTTTCATGTTTTCTCCCTCCTCCACTCTTCGCCTTATCTCCCTTTCAGCCTCTGTGCTTAAAAGGCGCTGAGTGTCAATATCCCAAATAGCCATCCCGCAGGATATCTTCAGACGGAATGCCATTTGGAGACATTCCTTAAGAACAAAACACAGCGTTCGGATTTCCTGCCCTGACCTTGCTCTGAGGAAGGGAAGGTTCTACAAGGTCAGTGTATAGTTAGGTCTAAGAATAGACCCTTTTGTTGTTTTTATCCTTGAATACCCTGTTTTTTTGTTTTACTTTAGTTTTAATGCCTGTTACTTACCTCAAATATTCCAGTAACCCAGTATCTGGTTTCCCTCACCAGGGATACCCCAATCTACGGTCCAGAAGAAGGCAACAGAACATAACATCCTGCCGAAAGGTCACATGAAAAGGTCATGGACATTCCACCTTACGTCCCTGCCCCCACTAACAGCTAATGGCTAGTGACGTCGGCCCTAGGATTGGTCAAATGACTAATTCAGTAAATAATGGGCCTCATTACACGGACGGCGGTAGCGGTGACCCTTAACCCTTACAGCCTTACTACGAGGTCCCTTTGCGGGTTGGAGACTTTAACGCCTGCTTTTCGCAGGCGTTAAAAACCAACCCGCAAAGGGACCAGGGAGCTAATTACGGTACCGCAATTTGCGGTGCCGTAATTAGCACATTCCCATTATGCTCTATGGGGCAAAAATGGGAATGGGGAAGGGCAATGGGGAAAGGGGGAATTACCGCCCACCAACCTTGGAATAGGGCGGTAATTCCCCTTTCCTCCAAGGCGGTGCCGGTATTTTACCGGCATGGACCAAGGTGCTAGTAGCACCTTGGTCCACCGCCGTCCGTATAATGAGGCCCAATGAATAATGCATCGCAGACGATATCGTCCTGATGGACCAAACCCAAATCGGCTTGCAAAGACAGCTTACATCATTACAGTCATATGTGGACTCAAATGACCTGGTTATAAACACAGAAAAATCAAGAATTCTGAAGTTAGGCCCAGGAGGTAATAAAGCCAGAGGGAAAAAACTAGGATGGTCTCTGAGAAACAAAAAAATCTGGAAGTCGAAGCATTCACGTACTTAGGAGTCTGTATAGACAACACGAAGAACAATACGCCAAGAATAGCTGGGCTAAAAAGAAAAGCAACCAATCTAGCTGCCCAAGGGAGAATTCTGCGTAAAAGATACTGCAGATTTATCTTATCACCTCTAATAGCCTTTTATAGGACGAAAGTGGTGCCAATACTAACATATGGGGTAGAATCACCAATCCCCTTACAAGCTCAAACATGGTCAATCCTGGAGGGTCTGTTTTGGAGAAAAGCTTTACAGCTGCCTAAATCAGCCCCAATACAGCAGATAAGAAGAGAGCTGGCTCTGACATCACTCAAAACAATAGTGGTATGGAAAACACTAAGTTTCTATCGGAAATTTCTTGAGGAAAACACTACGGGTGGATTTGGGGTGTTGAAAAAAGCCCTAAAAGATCAATCCGATGTAATCCTAACAGACTGGCAAAAGTCATGTCGATGGATCCTAGTGAACCTCAGCGAGTCAGAGGATGACTTATGGATTAACCCAGACAAAACTAAAAAGAAACTATACATGGCAGATTGGATCGAAACCCAAGAAGATAACTGTAAATATAAAGGTTACGAAGACTTCTGGGCCCAGTCACGAAAACTGAATCAGATCCCGAGCTATCTGACTTTATTCCCCAATTGGTACTTCCGAGACCTTTTCCTGAGATTCAGATTGAACATTTTACCAACAGGAGAAATATTACAAAGAAGAAAAAGGCTGGACATCAGGGAAGGCTGCAGAATGTGCAAAAAAAAAGGAGAGATAGAATCTCTGAAACACCTCATACTACAGTGTACCGGTTTAAGGAAAGAGCAAGAGCAGTGCTTGGGGGACATCCTTAGAAGCTACACGAAAAGGAATGTCGATGAGTGGTGGAGGACTCTTGTAGAAGGAGAAAAAATGAAAACGACATTAGCACTCATAAAATTAGTGATTTTAATCCTTAAGAAACCAGAGGAGATCAACAACATAACCCAGGACTAATAAGATGCTACTAAGATACTGTATACCAAACGAAGAATCATGATGAAAGAACGGACATGCTCAGGTTAAAGGTTTCAAATAAGGAAACCACACAATCTGTTTAAATAAAAAAAATAAAAAAAATAATGAATTGGACATTTTCCACACCACAGATAAAAGGCCTAAGGATGAACAAGTAACCCTGGTGGAGCATATACACACATAAACACTGAAAACACTATACAGCTAACTGCTTTAGATAGATAAAGGAACTAGGGGCCTTTAGCAGAAGTGAAACTATAGGAATTTGTTGAATGGATTTTGATTCACCCTAGCATCTGCTTATGTGATTTGTGTGATGTTTTTTCGAGATCAACTTACGTATTGAGATACATGAGATGTTTACAGGAAGAAAAAGTACTATCAGATTATCAAAATTTTAGCACAATGTTCTGTCATGTATGTTTGTAAGATTGTTCATTTTTTATTTTTTTTATTTAAAGTGCATTAGCCACAATTTGACTTTTAACACATTTCACAGACAAACTATTACATAAGCAGCAAAAATAAACCTTTACAGTTTTTAAGTACACATATCTCATAATAAAAGAAAAATAAGGAAAGATCAAGATAAAAAGACAAGATGAAACAAAAAAAAAAATCTAACAACCACTTTTTTTACAAAAAGGAAATCAAGTTGTTATTAGCTTCCATTCCTTTAATACTCTACCCACTTCAATTGATAAAGCCATCTCATTGCCCGACGATAACCTCGCCCAGAAATCATCAGAATTTAAATGAGACTCATTATGAACAAATCTGCCAAAAGAACTAGCCCTGACACTCCAAGTCCCCGGGCACTTAGAAAGTAAATGCTTAGTGGTCTGAACTTCCATAGTTAAGCATCTATCACAGATTGGAGCAGTAACCCCTTCTTTATCCCTTATAGCAAGCAATTCCAGGGTAGGGAGTAGATTTAAACGAAATCTCAAGAAAGCAGATCTAAACCAAAAGCTAGGGGACTTCTTAAGATATGCCGGAAGGAACGATAAACGCTTATCCAAGAGTATGAGGGAAGCTGATCTTTTAGTTCCCCGCATCTCCTCTATCGTATGAATCCAATCAGCCAGTTTCAATTTTTTCTTCACTATTAAAGGGTTCTGTAGGAGGGACTCAACATCAGAATCGCAACGGGACAATAATTCCAAACATATTGATTCTAACCTACATAGAAAAACGTTATTGCCATGTACCCGCTCTGCATCAGAATCTTCGAAAAGTGAATTCTTAGGGTGATCAAGAATTGACCTATAAAGAGTAAGCCACTTCCAGGCTAGCCATGATCTGAGTGAGGACAGACCAAACTCATATCGTAGGGAGACGATCGGAACACAATCAGGGAGCCCCAAGGTGCGTTTCCAAATCTTTGATTCGAGAGCATCCCAGTCTAAGTCAAAGGCTAGAGAATTGTAGTCCATGCCATATAGAATAATGGGAACTACCTTCCCGATATAGAATCTTATAAGGGGAATGATGGTAAATCTGCCAAACTTAGAATGGATTTTTTTCATCTGGGATCCCAACTTGATCAATTTTAAATCCATAGAAGCCATCAGATTAAACCTAGATGGGAAGGATAATTATTCTGCTCCCAAATAGGTTAATTCAGAGACAACCTCTACCAGAGAGTGGTCTAACATCCAACTCAAATTCTTCACTATTTTTTTAGGCCTCCTGAATACAAGAATCTTAGATTTTGAGGGATTTATTCTTAATTTATTAATCCTGGCATAAGATTCTAAAGCACTTAGCAGGCGCTGCAGCCCCACTTGAGAGTAGTCCAACACTACTATATCATCGGCATAATCTAGCCAATTAATTTTGGCATTACTGATGGAGGGAGATATCAACCCAATGTTCTGTAGCCAATCAACTAGGTCCGCCATAAAAAGGATGAAAAGCAAGGGAGCCAATAAACAACCTTGGCGGACCCCTCTAGTTATCCTGATTTGGTCAGAGAGGAAACCATATCAACCATATCAAAGGCCTGTGATAAGTCAATCCATGCTCCAAACAGAGGAGGGCCTCCCTTAGTGAAGGACTTCGCAGCTAAGCAGCTCAAGACTAACCCATTCAGTGACGTCGACAGACCCTTTCTAAATCCAGATTGCTGCTTCGGAATAATTCCCTTCGTTTTTGGCCAGAGTTCCAACTCCCCTAGAACAATACCCGAAAAAAATTTACTATCGGCCTCTAGGAGAGAGATAGGGCGATAATTAGAAGCCAATAGCCTATCTCCCTTTTTATAAATGGGAATGACTATTGAGAGTCTCCACGAATCAGGGATTCTCCTCCGGGCGATAATATTATCAAAAAGGGCTTTAAGGACCTTCAACCATGTTTCTGGATCCGATTTAAAGATCGAGTTACTTAAGCCATTCGGTCCAGAAGCTCTGGACGCTGAAGATTTTTTAATTAACAGTTCTATAACTGGAACATTAAACTAAAGCACCCAACTTTGGATTACGTCAGCAACCAAGCATAATGAGGCATCAGAACCATACACCTTCGAGAAATGTTCAATCCACACCCCCTCTTGAATAATAGAATCTTGTTTCTGATGTTGAGAGGCCTCGTCATATTGACTAGAGACCAGAAATTTCGGGAATTCTTAAGAGACAGGACATATAACATTCTCTCAGCATCTTGCTGTAATATCAGATGATGATGTGCACAAATCCAATTCCTGTATTTATTTTTCAGCGTTACCAACCCCTCCCCATAGGCCTTCTCACACAAGCCCGCTCTCCTTAGGAACGTTATCTGAGACCTCAATTCCTTTTTACGATTTATAATTTGAACATTAAAAGAGTATTTATGTAACTTGTGAGTTTTCTGCGCATGGGGCTCCACTACTGCCTGTACAGACAGAAAATTCAGGAAAACACTAGGAATACAGAAGTCAGACAAACACTGATTAGATAAATCGCTCGTCCTAAGGCAAAGCTCACTATTTAATAGCTGACCTCCTTTTTGAAATTTTCTAATCGCATTGCCTGAGTTATTAACAAGGAGCTCTTGATCATAACTAAAAGTTACTGGAGCACAATCATACGATACGGTCAACTTCAGCATAGCATGGTCATCAGGATTCCCTTCTCCAACTATCAAACTGTTACAATTTTCAAAAATATTGCTAGAGACAAAGAAATAATCTATCGTGGAAAATGAAATACCTCTGTTCCAAGTTGGGGAATTAGGAATATCCCCCCTTATATTTCCATTCAACATTGATAGATTCCAATCCTGTATAAACCTTAACCATATTTTTCCATTCGTAGACTTCTGCTTACACTTGCCTGATCTGAGATCCACTGTAGAGATACATTGAGAGTTAAAGTCCCCGGCAATAAGAATTTCATCCCCCGGGTAACGGATAGAGCAATCCAGTAAACCCTCCGAGAGAGCACACAGAAACTCACTAAGTAGAGAAACGCCTGAGTTCCAGTAAAGGTTTACCACAATCCAGCTCAAGCGTTCGTTTGAGTTTCTCAAAGATACTCTCACCATGAGGATCCCCTGAATACTATTTGAGAGAATTACCAAGGATTTAAACATCTCGTTACTAGAGGCCACCAGCAAACCACCCGTTGGTCTACCCATCCAAGGAGCCAAGGCCAACTGTTGAAAAATTGTGAATCCATCAAGGCCTACTAGACCAGTTAGACAAGTTTCTTGAAAAAGAATTAGATTGAAAGTTTTAAAAATTTCCCATCTCCTGGGCTCCTCAGAAAAGGATGTGTAGCCTCTAGTATTCCATGATAGCAAATTAACTTGAGGCGACCCTAGAGCTTCGGATGGGTCATCCCCATCTTAAGAAAAACTTGGGCGATCACTTCAGGTAACATATCCCACATATTTGTTGAGGCAGTTGGGGAGAAATCCTTACTGGTTGCCCCCCATCGGTGATCTTGATTGGTTGTCGGGTGGGACTCGGAGACAGTAGTTATCGGGCAAGTACGAGAGATCTTCAGGCCCCTCTGCTCCCATGCCACCGCCTCACCCATAATTAGATTCAATCCCAGACTTGATTTCAGTTCTATTGACACTATATTAGTGTCAGTATCATATGGGAAGCTCACTGCTTCAATGTCATTTGAAGAAAAATACTTCAGATCTGGGATTGACTTCAATTCTGTTATTATTGTCGAACGATTTAATGGAGAGCCAACACATGAAGATGCAATTTTTCTTGATAAAAAAACTGTCAGATCTGGGTTCTGTTTGTATAGTTCATCAGGCAACTGAGATGCTAGGACAGAATTACCATTCTCCGTCAAAGAGCCTAAACCAGATGAGGCATCTATTCCTGCAGCCAGAGGTGCATCATCATACAAAGGGCAAGCCAATCCAGCAGACGGACGCTTGATTACCGCAGCAGTATTAGCTTGCAAGTTTTCACAGCTAAAGGATCCCCCCCTTAGCTCCCTGATCTATCACCAACCTAGCTGATTTTTTCAGGAAGATAAGAGCAATTTTAACCAGTGGGTTAGACGGCAGCTTTTTTTGTTTAGCCATTAAAAAGATTGGAGCAATTTCTTTTGGAGCAATTTTTTTTGATTGGTCCACATAGTCAGTTTGACTTCCCACTGTGGATTTACCTCCAGGCAATATCGTTTCATCCACAGGATGTGCTTTTTGGGATTTTAATTTGGGATTTTTCTTCCCTTTTTTGGAGGAAGGAGACTTAGCCACAATCTTTACGGATTTTTCAGGGGTTTCCTGGTCAACATTTGATTTTCGTGGATGCTGATTAGATCCTGAGTTGATCTGTTTTTTCTTTCCTTTTCTCTTTTTGATTACAGGGGTGATGGCTTCGCTGGCTGATAGCCTCCTATTTTTACTCTTTTTTTTTTTTGGACTTCCCATTTAATTTCTTCTTCCTAGGGACTGCTACATCCGAATCTGAAGAGGAAATATCTATTGGAGAACCCTCAAGTGGTACCCCCACTTGAGGATCACTATCCGCCAGGGCAGCCAATCTCATGAACTCCTCCATCACAGATATCGAGAGGGGAGTATCATCAGCCGTGGTCACCTCATGAGGAAGAATGGGGGACCTAAAGGGCCTTCTTGTGATTGATTATCCGAGTGATCAGCTTTTTCTAATAAGATCAGGGACATCTTTTTTAAATCCCCACATAAATCAGTCAAAAGGGCCATTTTACATGATTGATCCTTTACTTCTTTATGAAGCTCAGTCAGAAACCCTGCCAGTGATTCATAGACTGCTGATTTTAAGGCTATCATGGCAATTTCATTTAGTTCCAACTCCTTATTCATCTCCATTAGTATACCCGTATGCTGGTAGACCTCAGTTTTCAAGTTTTCAAAGACTTTAACCAGAGAGGATAGAACGAAGTTTAGAGCTGTTATGGTGGGTGGCACAAGTTCTTCGGTAGAATTCTGAACAGACGCAACCGGTCCCTCTGGTTCAGGTAGAGAAATAGGCAGCTCCTGAGGGATCTCCCGAGAACTTACTTCAACCAATGTTAAAGGCCTTCCCCTATCAGGAGTTGAGACTACGGCTTCTAACTCCAACATGTCCTCATCTCTTGGCTCAATGGAGACCTCCGGCTGTTGAATCGCAGAGTTCTCTAAATGGACTACGCCGATCCTAGGGACTAACAAATGAGGCATAATATTAGTCAGGGAAGGGTCATCCAAGGAGCCCAGTTGATTTAGAATCACGTTCTTCATGGTAGAGGTCCTCAGGGTGAAATCAATATCACCTTGGAATCGCGAACAAGTAGGTTGAATTAAAGGCGCTGACAAGTCCTCCATATGTGTTACAGAGTATGGCAGAGCCGAGCCTGCTGGAACCTGATCACTGATGGGTATACACCTGGAGGAAGAAAAAGAGGAAGAAAAAGATTCCCTCGCTCTTGCCTTCTCTTTACGTATTGCCTTCTTCCCCATATCCACCGGAGTAGAGTGTAATGGTCTCTGAGCTTCTGAGGGAATAGCTGCACTCCGAAGGTCATACATGACCCCCTATTCGAATCAAAGCAAACGTTTTGCTGAAGGAAGTGCTTCTTCAAAAATTAGGTCAGGCACCCCCAAGGGGCAGGAAGAGGAGGAGGAGGAGCAATACAGACAGGCAGATTGCAGACTCAAAACCTGCTAGTTATCTATCCGCTACCACCCTCGCCTCCTGATAACACCTGCTCAAACCCTTTGTCACTTATTATAGCCACAAAGGTATTGATGACCACACTTGACAAAGCAATTTAGAATAGAGTGTAATAGAGTGTAATTGGGTTGGTAAGTAAGGGTGGGTAAGGTAGGGATATGTAAGGATGTGGGGGGGGCACTTCTTTTATGGAAGCCCTTTTCACCCTATTTCTGCCTTTATCAGATACAAAAGGCCGACACCGAGTTCCTCAAGTAAGCCCCCACACCTACCCACCTTTGCCTTGATCCTTTACCTTTTGTTTATTACCCGTTATCCGTTATGAGTTGGCACCAAGGCACCAGGGAGTTGGCAGGAGGCAGTTTTCTACAGACCTACTGCCTACCCCACCAACCCCCCAAAGCACAACTCACTCTGAGCGGGTAGGACGGATAGGGTGGATCTAGCGGGTCCCGCGGGAAACAGCTCAGCACAGGAGAGGCTGAAAGACAAAAAGAGAAGGCAGCGAGGGCAATCCCCCGGCCACGCCACGCAATCCAACACTCAGCGCCCGTTTCTACACTTGCCACTCGCCACTCACCACTCGCCACTCGGCAGCCACCAACCGTCAGTCGGCACTCGGTAAACAGCCGGCCGACCTCAGCTCCTCAGCTGCTCAGCTCCTGCTCAGTCCAAATCGCAAAGCCGCACCTCTACCGTAGAGGAAAGGACCGTAGGACGTGAGATGTGAGACGTCAACCCGTCAAGCCGTCAAGCCGCACTGAAAACGCTTAGCACAACCGCTTAGCCGATCAGCCGCTTCCGACAGCTGTAACTTGTCAAGTTTGTAAGATTGTTTAACTTTCACACAAAAGAAGCACAGCACATTGAAAAATGACCATCCTGGTTTGTTTTAATGTAAATTGAATTAGTCCCATTCCTCATGGATGTATGAAGAGAATATATATGAAGTAATAGAACAGGGCAATGAGAAATGCCCAACTCAAGAAAGGTTTACCAAATAGATTTTTTTAGCACTATGCATGGCAAAACAGATGTTTTGAAGGCGAATGTGCATTAATTACGACATAAAAATTAAGGAAATAGCTCAAAAATGTATGCCTTTGAAATTTGATTATTAGGAGACATCTTGTTAAAGTGGTAGTGTTACCCCAAGTCGTAATATTTCAGGGCCACCCTTTTGTTAAATAAACATTTCATTATGGCAACATTTCAACTAGTGTGATCATGTTCCAAAATCAAATTATGCATACAATAACAACGTATAAAATATACACGTATCTCGATTGTTTGATCAAAACCTTGTCTGACTATACAATACAATGAGCAGAATGCCTCACTGAGAAAACAAGTTGTCTTCTGCGTCTGTATGCATGAATTCCTATGGGTTATGACCCATGTGGAAATAGGGCGGAGTCAGCCGCCCTTGATACCTCTTAGCTGCTGTCCGCTTTTAAGACTCCACTTCACCATGTGTTCAAGCAGAAGAAGATGAAAGTGCTGTAGGAGAGCCCTACATCCGAGACTGGCAGGTCGCTACTCACTCAATTTAGCCATTGCTGAGAAGATCCTGTCCTGTGTTTCTGTGTGCTTGGACCTAGTTTACCCTGTGCCCTTCCTCTGTGTGTCTTGCAGTAGTGTTCTGCACTGCTCTCTGTGCCTGCCTGACCTTTCTACCGCTCTCTGCATGGTTTCCCCTTGACCTCTCCTCTACCTTCATCTGTAGTGTATCAATGCTCTTGTATGCTTCCAGTCTGTTGTTCCTATCTTCTCCTCGTTCTAAGGTTGTGCTGGACTATACCTCCCAAACTCTTATCCTCCTGACTGCAAGTTCCATCATGGTTCCCTGGGTGTCAAAGTCTCAAGCTCTTCACCACCTGCTACAAGCTGAAAAATGATTTCCTGTTTGGCCAAGCTACAAGATCCATCAGAAACTCAGAAATGGGTTGGCAGAGGCTTTTTTCCTCAGGGTTGCCTCATCCAGGGATCACCCGTTAAGCAGGTGTTTACTGCGGCCCCCGGCAGGGTGACATGTGAAAGTCCATTCCTCACTGCTTGCAAAAGGGCTGCGAGGCCAGCAGTAAACACAGGTGCAGATAAGTTGTGACACCATTCTCAGAGTTGGAGCACTCCTGAAGCACTGCCAGCCTTTTCTAAACAGACCGGCCACATAGTAGTAGAAAGGGCTGTTCCCCAGTGGCAATTGTAATATGGAGTTGCACATGGTGGCCTGCAGTCTTACAAGTGAATATCACCAGGGAGGTACCAAGAACGGCTGACTTGTGGGCCCTATGTCCACCTGGCCCGTAAATCATAACAAATCATGACAGCACCTGTTAATTAAGTCATTCGTTCTTGTACTTTTCATGTGCACCCCATGTTTTTTTAATCTCTCCCTGAAGTTAATCATTACTACTCCAAATAAAGCACCTTTGAAACACACTCAAATATTCTCAACCTGTTTCAGTCGAATCCTTTATTGTCTGGACTTTCTTCAGAGGTACCTTAACTGTCATTCTTTACTCTTCTCACGTTTTCTCATTTCACTCTAGACTTTCAACTGTTGTAGGCTTATCTTGGGATCACCTGACAGTACATCATTATTTTATTGAAAAGAGGTATCACATGATCTCTTTTTTCCAGCATTTATTGGAGTCTGACTAAGGAGTGAATTAACAACACTACTTCAGACATCCCTCCCCCATCTATACTGTATTCTGGGATGGGCTGTTATTAAATAAATCACAGAGCCGGAGTGTGTAAGAGCTTGAAGCGCCTTCATGCCGTGCAAATATACATTGGGGGTCATTCCGAGTTGGGGAGTAAGGGTTAATCGGCACCGGTAAGGATGCCTTTGCCGGTAAACCCTTACCGCCCAATTCCGAGGTCCCTTAGCGGGTACCAGCAGGAACGGGTGGTCTGAACACACGTTCTCTGTGGTTAAGGGACCTTGGAGCTAATAACGCTACCGTTGTTAGCGCCTTCCCCATTGAGCCCTATGGGGGCTCAAATGGGAATGGGGAATGGTTTACTGAATGGGGAGTTACCGGGTCCTCCTGGGTCGGAATGACCCGGTAAATCCCCATTCAGCCAGACCGGACCCGGTATTGGAGGCAGCCATGGTGCTAAAAGCACCATGGCTACCTCCAATCTCGGAATGACCCCCATTGTCCTCAAAAACATGCCTTCAAATGATTTCATTTCCATTGTAATATGTTCTTACTTACTTTTTGCTTATGACTCTCCTTATTTTCCGGATTTAGGTTTGGGTGTTGTTTTAGCGAGGCTGAGTCAAGGGATTGTGACTGCACCAGTATCTGCACTTCCATTTACATCTGATTCAAGTCATAGAACCGCAGTGTCATGGGTGCTGCAAAGTCAGACCCATTACAGTTGTCCCTAAATGAATTTACAACTGTAGTACATCACTGAGGTGAGATTTTCACTATGAATGCAGTGCAAGCCGTTGCACTATCAGAAAAGAACAGTGAATGTGTAAAATGATGACTTCCTATGAGCCTGGAGCTCCGTCCTTACCTGGGAAGGGAGTTGCACAGTAACCAGCGAATGCAGAGAGAATCTCTTGTTTCCACAACTAACTTTGTGTGCATATCCAACGCCTTGGTTGCATCCAATGGGCACGAAAGAGAACCATCAGTGTTGAGCCACCGAAAACCAACCTACAAACTAAAAAAAGCCCAAAACAGAACTGCAAGATGCAAAGTACTATGAGTATTATGAAATGGGTGCAAATTGGCTGACCAGGCATTCAGGAGGAAAAAAGCACATGTTCCACTAGGGAGTTGGAGGTGTTAGTGGATGAAATTATCAAAGTGGAGCCCCAACTGTTTGGGTTCCATGCCCATCACACACCTTTGCCAATGAATTCAGCATTGTGAGAGAAGACCATGCTGAGGGTACATGCTATTGTCACAACAGCAAAAAACATGCAGAAGGGTTCAAAAGCAATGGCATGACTTGCCACAAAGAGAACTTGAGATGGTTATGGTGGCTAATTAACAAGCATCTGGAATGGGCAATGGGCCCCCCTGGTGAGTGGAATTTGACCCCAATCCATGAGAAAGTTCCGACCCCAATGCATGTGGGTAGTTTGGTTGCTGTCCAGGCTGCAGATTTATCAGACGATAAGGAAGGAAATACGTTTGCAGAACTGTTATAACTGAGAGGATTTTGAGCAGAATGATCTCACTACAAAAGGTACAAATAAAGAGCAACAGGCATCAGTGACCAAGAAACAGTACCTAATTTATTTATTTATTATTTATTTATTTATTTGTATTGCGCCGGTAGCTCTCGAGCTTCGCGGCGCAGAGACAGGAACACGGAGGACAAATGACAGTGTACACGTATCACGAGACATTTGATCTACCTGAATAGATGGGCGGGTTACATTGTGTGTATTACTTAAAGATGTGAGTTTTCAGTAATTTGCGAAAGCTTTGGTAGTTAGCTTCCATCCTTAGCTGGCCTGGGAGGTTATTCCATAAGCCTGCTACAGATATAGGGAAGGATTTACCAGCCCTATTTTTACGTCTGAAAGGAGCCACCACAATCAATGCTTGTTCGGCTGATCTTAGCTTTCTGGCGGGCTTGTATAGAATGATTTTAGTTTTCAGGTATGCAGGGGCTTCACCAAAAAGACATCTATGTGTAAGTGTGAGGGACTTGAATTGGACTCTCTCTTCAATTTTTAGCCAGTGTAGTTCTTTCCTGGCTTTGCTAATGTGCTGATTCCTGGTTTTTTGCTTGATGATTCCCACTGCGTTGTTTTGCAGAACTTGGTAGCTATGGTAGCAGTTTTTGTCAGATCTTAGTATTAGCACATTGCCATAGTCCAGACGGCATAATATGGTAGCTCTTGCGACCGTTGCGCTGTTTTCCTCAGGTAGGTAAGGTCTTATGGCTTTTAGTAAGCGGAGGTGGTATGAGCATGTTTTTTTAACGTAATGGGTTTGGGCATCAGATCCCAGAGAACCTTCTAGCATCATCCCAAGGGATTTGACCTTGTTTAGGACCTGAATTTGAGTATTTTTTATGGTGAAGGTGTTGTATGCGGGATGGAGCTTAGATCTGACTAGATTGGAACCAAAGACCACAAGCTCTGTTTTGTTGCCGTTTAGGCACATCCAATTTTGGTCCATCCATTGCTCTACCGCGTTGTCAACCAGGCTTAGTTTTTCGTTGTCCTTTTGATGGTCTCCACTTAGTTCAATTACCAGCTGAGTGTCATCAGCGTAATTGGTAAAGAACGTGTTGATGTTATCGAGGACTATACAGAGAAACCAGAGGTATAGGTTAAAAAAGAGTGGGGACATGCTAGCACCCTCTGGAACTCCGCAGGTAATTTCTTTTTCTTTTTTTCAAAACTTTAAACATTTAGAACTTTACAGAAGCAATAGAACATAATACAATATCTCAAATGCACAAGGTGATACCTATTCACCCATAATTTCCTAAATACATCTTTAGGAAGTAACAGAGGGGAACTGAATACAGGGAGTAAGGAAACAAAAGGTAAAGGAAAGAAATAAAATGAAAAAAACAAAAACAAAGCAAAATAAGAAACCTAGAACACAATCAAATATTTTAACCGTAGAGATCATTAAATGCACCCCACATCCTCTCATATTTATCAAGCTGATCTTTTGCTTTAAAGGATATTTTCTCCCTCTTGGACAAAAGGGACAAACTCTGCAGCCAGTCATCAATGTTAGGAGAGGTATCACTTTTCCAAAATTTCAAAATCTGCCTCTTGGCTAGCAAAAGAGCTCTACATATCCAAAACAGCTTACTTGTAGTTAAACCAATATTTGAAGGCAGTAAACCTAACACAGCAACAAGTGGATCTCTGGGTATAGAGAGATCCAGAACCAACTCCATTCTCTGGAAAACACCTACCCAGAATGACTTAATTTCTTTTTCTATTGAGAATAGATTTCCCCAATGAACTCTCAATGTTCTGCTTTGGAGGAAAGACATGATCCAGCTTATTGCTTCATCTGAGCAGTTTGCTGTTTTTTTAGAGCTGTCCTGAGTAAGTTGTGGTTGAATAAGTCGAAGGCAGCGCTCAGGTCCAAGAGTACGAGCAGGCTGGCTTTCCCCTGATCAATGATGTTGAGCATCTTAGTCTGTAGATCCAGCATAGCTGTTTCTGTGCTATGCGCTGGTCGAAAACCAGACTGTTGGTGGTGGAGAAGTTCCAAGCTTTCTACGTGTTCTTGGAGCTGCGTGGTGGCAATCTTGTCCATGATTTTAAGTATAAAGTTGCAGTTGGTTATGGGTCTTAGATTGTTTGGTTCCCTCTGGTCTTGATTCGTTTTTTTTACAAGGGGCGTGACTGTTACCCTTTTTATACTTTTAGGCATCATTTGATCGTGGAAAGACCTGTTAATCACTTTAGTTAAGGCTGGTGCAAAGATGTTAGGATGGTCTAGGATGATGTTGGCCGGGAGTATGTTTTCGGCGCAAGTGGTGGGTTTCATGGATGCCAAGGCTTTTATCATGTCATTGGCAGTGATGGGCTTGAACCTAAATTGGGCCATCTGGTGGGTGAGTTCCTCTGGTATGTCTTGGGTGGGTCACTTGGTGGCCGCTTGGGATTTAGCTATAATATCCATGGCCTTATCGATTTTGTTAAAAAACGCTATCTGGGTTGCGTCACATTCTTCTTGGGTGGGCGAGAAGATGGGGTGATGCCTTTAGGTTTATCAACTGATTTCAATATATTGAAGAGTTTGCTGGTAGAATTAGCTGCCACTGAAATCTGTTTATCATAGTAGTTCTTCTTTGCCTCAATTATCATATCTTTATAGGTTTTCTCACTGGTTTTCCAGAGTGTTTTATTGTCCTGGTGGGCTTTTTCTCCACTCATTTTCCCTTTTTCTTTTATGTTTTTTCTGTTCGAGGAGTTCCTCTGTGAACCACTCTTGTTTTTCTTCTTTTGGTCTAATGGTTTTGGTTTAGAGGGGGGATTCTAGGTCCACTCGGGCCTGTAGGTGGCTAAGTAAGTTGGATAGAGTGGCCTTGCATGTGTCTTCGTTATTTACCTCTGTTTCAAACATATCTAGATATTGCAACAGGTGTTCTTTGCTGATGTTTTTAAAATTCTGCAGTGATTTTTTAATAGGGAGGTTGAGAAGTTTGGGTTTTTTGGGTGGGGGGAGAGATATGGAAGGTCACACTGTAGTGGTCCGACCATATGCATAGGTCAGTTTTGTAGTCTTGGGATATAAGGTTGTTGGTGACAACCCAATCCAGTAATTGACCATTGTCCATGGTGGGATCGGTGTTCATCACTTGGTCTTCGATATTGTTCAGGAGTTTCCTAATGTAATGAGAGGGTCTTTTTACCACTGATCCCACCTCCAGCAGAGAAACTGACCACACACCATTTAACTGTTTTGTTTAGATTGCATTTACATTTGTTGACTTGCCAATAAATCCATAAATAAATTACATTATATTGGCACAGCTGAACAGTAGGTTCAATTAGTGTGAATGTTCAATTTGGGGAATGCTCTTTTATAATGCAGCAGATATTTCAGTGGGAAGGGATGAGGTTTTTCATCCCCAATAATGTATGTATCTTCTCCTTGCAGTTCAGAAGTTCATCATCTGTGAGCATGGACAACACAATTGTGGTCCTCAGGTAAAGAGGTAGAATTGCCTTGGTGCTCGACCCATCAAAGTTAACATTTCTAATCCATTGCTTATACTATTCGAAAACCCAAAATATCTGAACAGTATGTGAAATATCTCCCTCATGTAGTGTTGTCAGATACTGGCAATGTGCTGCTCATCCTACACAGTAAATGTTCTCAATAAGTAGCCACCGAATAGGGCTCCTATGCTTTCCTTTCTTGGAATCATGGGACAAGGGATGTGTTTTATCAGTGACTTAGGTGTGCACCCTCCCTGGCCTGAAAAGTGGATCATGAGCATTTGTCTAATTGTGGCAGCTCTTTCCTCCTGCCTGTCCATGTTCAGTACAGTATGTTCTGATGCTTCGAAGGAGCCAGCCTCTGATATCAACTTTGCGTTCACTCTGTGGTTTGCCTGATGATAGATATTAGTGCTGCATGGCTTGGGTCGGGACCTGGACAAGGCCTAGGATCTCTGTCAATTTGAGCGGGGCACCACTTGGAGGGGCAGTGCAGAAGGGAGGCAGAGCTTGGACTGGATGCAATAATCTGGAGTCCTCAGCTGTTCGGCAGTTCAGGGGGTGGCCTGAATAGGCATACGGCCTGGATTCTGCTGTCTGGATCCACTTGACTGCAGATTGTGGTACATGAGGAAGTGGATGGTTCCGCTTCTGTACGGTGTATACAAATAACCAGAAACATATAACACTGTGGTGCAGGTGCATAATTGCAAGGAGAGGGTTCTCGCATACTTAAAAGTGGTTTCATTCTCTTCATAGGTGTTATGGGCAAGTCCAACAAAGGCCAGCCCCGGTTGCCTTTTTGGTGCAAGAAAGAATAAAGACCTGCTTCGAACACCCTCAGTTTTGCAAGTGGGCAATGCTTGATGTCAGACGAACACTGAGCAGAAGGAAATTCTCTGTTAAGAGATAGGCAGAATCCTCTCGAGCACAGGATATCAGAAGTGGATGACTCTTCATAAACTATTGGCAAGGGGATTAAGAAATATGACAATTTACTTAAGGTTATAAAAGCAAAGAACATGGACATGACGGAGGATAAGGGCGGAATAACACATGCATCTTCAGCGTTTCACAATCCTTAGACATCACAAACATGGAGACCTTTATGGGAACCATTATTAAGGGCCAATTGGATGCAACAGAGTTATTTTTGTGGTTGAGAAGGCGCATTATGCTTTGGTCCAAGGGCCGACCAGGCAGCCCCACACCAGAATTGAGGCATGGCTCTATAATTATCAACACGTGGAAACCATATTGCGTCTTGTAAGGGAGAAAAGGACATTGATATTAACGGAAGGCAGAGTCTACTTCTTTCCTGACCATAGGACATCTGTACAGATGACTCGTAAGTATTTTTGGAATGTAAAAAAGAGGATGTGAGACAAGCAAATTCAATATGATATTATTTATACATATATTCAGTGAAAACACGTTGGTAAAGGGGTGTTATGGTTCCAAGTAAAACTGGAAACCCCCAGAAATGTGCCACTTATGGTAAACTAAGCAAATATAACTCGTGCCAGCACCGTGCACTGCTAAAACTAACACCCAGGACATCAAAGATGACATCACAAATGTCATTGATGACATCACATCCTTGCATGAGTTGGCTGCAAATCCGTCCATCTTTTATTTATTTTTTAAAGTGTCAAAATGTACATGCAAAACATTGTCATAAAACTTAGATCCCAGTAGACAAAATCCATAAACATTCAAGGCTGGTTCTATAATCTTTCTGAAAACATTTGTGCAGATTCGTCAAACAGCAACATAGTTATAAGCCATCTAAAAATGTTGAGAGGCCCCCTTTAATTTTGCCCCCTCCTGACAAAATCCCACCAAACTCTCAAATCTGGGTCTAAAATCTTTTTGCAAACGTTTGTGCAGATTAGTCAAATAGCACCAAATATATAAACCATTCAAATATTTTGGGACCCCCCTCTAATTTTGCCCCTCAGCAACAAACCTTTTCAGTACCATTCAGGGTCAGGTTTAAAATGATATTGCAATATTTCATGCAGTTGCATTGAGTGGAGCTAAAGTTACAAACCACCCAAAAACTGCTTTTCACCGACCCTGTAATGCAGAAATATGCATGGATGTCCCTGAACATCTAAGATGTTCCCAGAATTTGGAGTAGAAAAACACATGATTTTGGGATTTTATGGCCATATCCCATCCCATCTTCACCCCCCTCCCGACCCCAGAGATAGTTTCATTCGTTTGACAAGTGCAATGTTGTGTTTTTTAATATGCTTTTACTGCGATGTCCGCGGACTATGGCAGTGTTCAGGAATCCAACATGGCAGCCGTTTCAAAAGTTTTGACACACCTCACATTTTTGATCGAGCAATCAGCAGGCATGTATGATAATCTGAAATCATGCTTTTCTCTGATTGGTCCAGAGGCGTCCACAGACTGAAAATCTGAGAAATTTAGTCTGCGAACCGGACCCAGATATCACTCATTTGTTTTACCTGCTTTTTGTCCATTTTGAAAAAAAATACTGGACAGATTTACACCAAATTTACAAAATCACGCATTCAGGACCAAGTGGCCGCACCAGGTGAAAATTTGGTAAAAATCAGTCCAGCAGTTTGGGCTGTAGGCACAAGCCAAAAAAAATGTCCATTGTGTCTATGAAGATTTACACAGATTTTTTGACCCCCTTTATAACTTTGCCCCCCCTGGATGAAACTGCACCAAACTTCGCAGAATCATAATGAGGGGGCCGTATACTTGGTTGGTGAGCATTCATCCGGGGGGGGGGCAAAGTTGTAAGATTCCCAGGAAAGTGCTCTTTCAATGAGTTGAGCAACTTAACCATAACTACAGGGATGCTACCGATGGCCCTGTAATTATAGTGTGGCGGTCGCCACACTACAGTTGAATTGAGTATTGAGATACATAGGAAACCCAAAAAATGAATTGCTAAAAACGTTTGATGCGTATGTCGGATTTGGCTGAAATTTTGCAAACAGTTTGTCATGGGCCCCCCAAACACACACCCCACCTCCTGACTGGAAATGTCCATTGAAAATTGAAAAAGTTATTAGGAAGGTAAAAAAATGTGGTTTCGTCCTACTGCCCATTCATTTTCCCATAGAGAAAAAGTCCACATTTTTGTTCAGTGCACAGAAAAAATGCTGGATGGAATTGGACCAGACATGAAACAACTTGGGCATGAAGCGTTGACTTGATTTCCGAGAAGGCTCTGGGGTAATTGCATCCAGTAGTTTTTAAAATATTTGTCAGACAAGGCTGTTCCCATTTATCCCAAAATTATAGTTATATCTCCCATGGTGCTTTACAGGAGAGAGGCTTTTCAGAAATGAAAACCGCCTTTTTTTGTTCGATGTGAGATATAACTGCGGTTATTATGGGAATAACCGGAGCTAGCTGAAAACAAAAAGTTTAAAAAAATGCCATTTGGAGATGGAAAAAAGGACGCATTAGCATCAGGTTAGGGAGGGAGAAAGAGGACATCCTATGAAATTGGGAAGTTGGAGGGGTCTGGCAACCATGTTCAGAGTTCAAAACATTTTCCCATATCCGTGGTTATTCTGTGAGGTAACCGTGGTTATGAAAGAAAACACAATCAGGAATGAAAGTGTTGGGGAATGGGAGAGGGCTGGGGAGATAGAGAGGACTTGAGAGGAGTGGGAGAGCATGCCAAGAGGAGTGGGGCACTTGGTGACGGGGAGGGCAGGGAAGAGGTTCCAATGTTGCTCACTTTTTATGGGTAACCACGGTTATGCAAAGGTGCCTGCAGATAACCGCTGTTATTTGTAGTACATTGCTAATATAACTGTGGTTATGGGAAGAAAGCTTTTGGGGGGAGATGTACACTGGACACAGCCCTAAGGCCGAAGGCCATGGCTAATGGGCCATAAAAAAACGATGGTATAACAAATGCCTTGAAATTCACTGGAAAAAGTTTAGTTAAGGTGCAGTTAAGTTAAGCAGATTTAACGCAACAAAACCTTTGAAATGCAGCAGATGTGGAAAGTCATGACCAGCTTAACTCGGCGGGTTCCCGTTGCAAAGCCCATGAGCACATACATATTATAAGAGAAGGGATTCAATATGACATACCAAATAGCATTATGTGGAACATAGCATTATGGGGGACATCAACGAGAGAGCGCAAAGTTAAACTGGTCATGACTTCCCACATCTACTGAATTTCAAGGGCTTTGTTGTGTTAAAGCTGCTCAACTTAACCGCTTAAGTGCAAGGACGAGTATGCTCGTCCTTTTTGCATAGACTTGCATAATACCCAGACACTTAACTACACCTAAACTAAAGTTTTTTCTATGAATTATATATACACAAAGTGACTGTAAGCCCCCTTTCTCCACCTTTTTTAATGAGACATTTTCTTGAATACTGACATTGTGCCATTTGTGTGCCTGAACATCCCTGCTCATCTACCCAGAGTGCTATTTTACAACAGCTTTCATTTTCTGTGTTTTTTTACAGGGGTCTGTTTTTGCTTGTATTTTTACCTAGTTAGTTGGCTTCTTATTGTTTAATTAAAACTCCATATTTTTGTATAACCTTGATTAGAAATTCTTTTATTTTGGATTCTTGTACCATTTCTGCTACTGCTATCAGCTGACACCATTCCTGAATGTATAGCCTGCCTTTGGTCTGCGCTAGAAAATTAGGTGAAGGAGTTATACCTTTCAGGTTGTGCTTGTTTCACCTTTATGATCGAGATCATTGCGGGTTTCGTAGTAGTTTAGGTCTGAGTATGCAATTCAGCCACTACTCATCCCTGTACTCATGCATAGCAGTAGTCATTTTATCAGAAGTCATTTTATCACACTGTGAGATCACCATTATTATTAAGTGTAACCTTCAGGGAAGTACTAGAACTTAAAATCATTATCATTTTTAAAATGCCTCTATCAATGCCCCATTCGTTCTACTTATGCTACAATAATTCCCAATTTACTTCATCAAAGTCTGAGCTAAGGTCTATGAGGGTAACATAGAGAAGTGGAACTTTGGTATGTTTCGCTACTCCATTTGGCAAGTTTAAGATGATCTGTATATATAAAGCTGAATGCATGCATGTGTGTATTTTTGTCCGGCTATACACATCCACACCGTTGAGCCCAAGTCAACCAACTTTTGCAGGGATTCCTCTTTTGTCTGGGCGAAGATCGTAGTCTATGTTTGGAAGCAAAAATCTTATATACAAAAAGAATGTTTGAAAAAAATGTTTACATATCTTTTTACGGCACATCTCCAAATATGGGAAATGGCAAGGTTACAGTTTACTTAAGTTCATTTAGAAGAAGAGAGCAAAATCAATCTAACTTTCTTGGACATTTTCTCAAATGTGCTGAAGCCATTGGGCCTCATTACGACCCAGGCGGAGGACCATGGTGCTATTAGCACCATGGTCCATGCCGGTGTCCGCCATGGCGGAATGGGGAATTACCACCCCATTCCGAGGTTGGTGGGGTGGTAATTCCCCATGCCGCCATGGCCCTTCCCCATTCCCATTTTTGCCCCATAGGGCTCAATGGGAATGTGGAAGGCGCTAACAACGGTACCGCAAATTGTGGTACCGTTATTAGCACCAAAGTCCCTTTGCGGGTCCCTACTTTAACGGCTGGAAAAACCACCCGTTAAGGTCGGGTCCCGCAAAGGGACCTCATAATTAGGCATTAAGGGTTTAACGGCGCTGACACCTTTTACAGCGCCGTTAAACCCTTAACGCCAGGGTCGTAATGAGGCCCATTGAGTGACTGAAACATGCCCCACAAAAAACGTACATCACTTGGAAAAGCTCCATCTGATGCAAAGAGAAAATCAATATCAAGAGCTTCTGAAACACAACAACAAACAGCAGCATGACTCGCCAACCAGAGGACAAGAGCACCTTTCTCCAGTGCAAATGAGATGCCAGAGAAAACTGAAGCAAGCCTTGCTGACATGAGGACAAGAGCAACATCCTCCAGGGCACATGAGACACCAGAGCAAACTGAGGCAAGACTTGCCGACAAGAGGATAAAAGCAACATCCTCCAGGGCACATGAGACACCACTCAATGAGTACACAGGCAACGCCGGGTACCCCAGCTGTTTATCTATGTATAAAACAAAGTGGGGTTTGTTTGTGGGTTTGTATATGGTGTTGATTTTGGGAATTAACTCCTCATGAATGGTGAGGGCTGGTATCATGAATTTAGCATGTAATATTCTTTATTTCATTGCCGAATTAATGCAACTATTTCTAGCTCGATAGGCCATTCCGTTCCCAAGATAATTAATTTTGGTGTTTTTCTGCATTATGTTTTGTGGTGTTTTGCGCGCCATCTACAGGTCAATTGCAGAAAGTGCTCATCATCGTGCTGTCTGTGCTAAACTGGTCTTGGGTTTTTTTTCTTTTCAAATTGTTTTAGAAGAGAGTTAGGGCCTCATTACACGGATGGCGGAGAACCATGGCGCTGTTAGCGCCATGGTTCATGCCGGTAAAATACCGGCACCGCCTTGGCGGAAAGGGGAATTACCGCCCCATTCCAAGGTTGGTGGGGCGGTAATTCCCCCTTCCACCATTGCCCTTCCCCATTCCGATTTTTGCCCCATAGGGCATAATGGGAATGGGGAAGGCGCTAATTACGGTACCGCAAATTGCGGTAACGTAATTAGCTCCCTGGGTCCCTTTGCGGGTTAGTTTTTAATGCCTGCAAAAAGCAGGCATTAAATTCCCCAACCCGCAAAGGGACCTCGTAGTAAGGCGGTAAGGATTTACCGGTACCGGTAAAATACTGGTACCGGTAAACCCTTACCGCCATCCGTGTAATGAGGCCCTTAGTGTGTGATAAATCAACTTCCGGGGCACTAGTGGTCCAGGGATGAATATCGGTTTCTAAACCATCAGTCAACCCCACACCTCTAGTACACCAGAAGGGATCCAAACAGATTGCAATTCAAGTAAATTATAAGACCTCCTTGTCCAATTTTGGTAACGTGGACGGAACAGCAGGCTTATCTCCGCAAGGTCGTGGATCGTTGGTTTGTTACAACACAGCGAAAATACAATTATTAACCAATGATAAAAGGGACTGTCCAGTCAAGGTTGTATACAAATATCTACTTTATTATTACTATAAAATACTGTTCTAGCACATTACAATTACAGCCCACACTGTAAAGGAAAACAGAGGACAGACAGTTTCATAAACGAAAGGGATGCACTCTGGATACTCACAGGAGAGTAGTTGGTAAAGTAATCAGTCTTACTGTTCAAGGTTATTTGGTTTCAACACCAAAGGGTTGTAACAGTTTCTTATGGTCTTAGGAGAAGGACCAGGGGGCAGAACCACAATCTACCTGGTGCTGAAGATGTTATTAGTGCTTGACAGCCTTGAGACGGCGCTACACAAGCCTGTGAGACAGAGTTAGTGGCAGGAGACAGCTGCAGGTACCAGGCGGCAGGCAGTTCAGCAAGCGTGGCTGGACGGATGTCTGTAGGCTGACCAGTGTGACGGCTCGGACCAAGAATCATT
Source organism: Ambystoma mexicanum (assembly GCF_040938575.1). NCBI lineage: Eukaryota > Metazoa > Chordata > Amphibia > Caudata > Ambystomatidae > Ambystoma > Ambystoma mexicanum. The sequence goes on from NC_090928.1 coordinate 685,971,517, forward strand.
GTCTCTGTGCTGGTTGGTGGATCTGGAATGCTGGTTGAGGCATCTCAGACGGCTCTTGTGACTGCGGCATCACAACAGTCAGCAGTACAGCCGGATGCATTTTGAGGACTCGACTGTCTCAAAATTGTCACTGATGGACACTGGATGATGCTTGATGGCACTCCCCTTAGATTCGTTGCAGGGCTCATGTCCTTTCAAGACAGACGGCCCAAAGCTCAGGAGGGTGTTTGCAGACAACGGCCTTATTCTTTGTCCAGAGACTCTCCAGCACTTCCCACCTAAGAAGCTTGCTGTCAGAGCCTAGCAGGGCATGTTGTGTGCTGGCTGCGTACCGGTTCTGGAGATGCTGGACAGGACTTCTGAGTCTGGTATCTCCATATGTTCCCTGGGAGATGTCTGGGGGAGGAATCATACTTCCCTCTTGGAACTACTGGCCTTCCTTCACTGGCGGAATATGTAAGGTAGACTGTACCTTCAGCTCGGGTCCAAATGAGTCCTTCTTACTCCATGCATAGTCTTCAGATGATCTGATCAATGAGGGGCTCAGCCCTATTTTAAAGCCAAATGGGCCCCAGTGATTGGTGTAGCCTAAGCCCACCATAATGAACCAATCCTGGGTCCCCAACAATAATCGTCAGTGATGAGTGATGCTTCAGGTCAGAATCAGAGTGCTTGGCAACAGACAGGGGAAGGATCACAACATATACTTCTAAATCCCACCCATCTTCCTGTCTGCTGTACATCAAAGTGGCTCCCTAATTAACAGAACCATATGCGGTGCTTGATAACAACATGGGCCTCCTTTGAAGTAGGGGGTTGCAGGCAGACTTTCGTCTCCTACAATTGACATACTTCCCTGCTCTGAAAGGAGTGGACAGGACATTCCCTGCCCTTTCATACCAAGGAGGGGTGCTAGTACCGAGTTGGCACATTGCATTACAAAGGGGTTGGGCTTAGGGACCTTGTCAGGTATTGCCTCATGCAGTGGATGAGATGCAAAGTAACTCTTTACACCAAATAATCAAACCAACTCAGGAATAATGACATTTGTTTACTGTTTTATTATCAATTGTCTAAAACAGGGAGTTACAACGGACATCAACGGACATCGCACAGCGTTCTCTTGAAGCATTTCATAAAAAACAACACTTTTATAATAAAAACTCATCAAACGTGGTAAATAAGAAAACCTACAGAGGGTTGTGGTTGGCTCAAGGGGAACATCTAAGCATACTTTCCATAAGGGGTTGGGTTGTGATCAGCTCTCTACAGTCAGGTGGACAACTCATGCCCACCCCTAGTGCAAGTCATCTTCAACAGTTATTAGAAACACGGTAAACCATTGTCTCTCAAACTATAAGCCCCTTTGTTATATGGCACTCTACAATTGGTTGGCACGCTCGTGCCCTTCTGGAACATTTGGCTCATTAGCAGCACGTAAGCTCATACGCCAGGTTTCAGGGGGTGGACTGCACTGTACCTCCCCACCCAATTAGCCCAACATCTCTCGTTACCCATTCTTTCTGCCATGAAGATGGACTTTGAACTTGGCCTTGCAATATATTCTCTTCTCTGGGAATATAAGGGAGTGTGAGCACATGCTTATAGTTCTGGAACAGCGTACCCAACTCTATTTTCATCCTGATCTCACATGACAACAGACTCCAATTCAGCCCATTTTGCAGCATTTAATTGTCTTGAATTAATAAAAATTGGCACTTATGGTGTTCTTTCTTTGCACCTTAACAAGGAATGATTCACCTTCAAGAATAGATAACCAGTCTTGGCTGCCTTCAGTCTTGACACCAGGCCAGACATCCCTTCTCGATTCTTCCATGCTCTCAGCTAATTCTCTGCTGCGACACAGCTTTCAGCCCTTCTCTTCATGGTTTGAACTTACTAAAATTGTGACACTGATGTCCAGCTTCTATATAATGGCGGCTACACCTGCAGTCTATTCATTACTTATAGCCAGCGTCTAAGATTACTTGATCTACTTGCGTTGCTGCATCTGTGCAGTTATTGAACGGCTTGTAATTTCTACAGTGCTCTTTATCCGTGCAATATTCTTTTCGCACATGGAAGTTTAATCGATTCTTTACTTCGTCATCAGTTTTTATAAGGTACATACATTCTCTTCTTCAGCCAGTCTTCTCTGTGTGTCACGCTCATTTCTTGTGACGTCACCAAATTCTCTTTCTCTCTTTTTCATATTCCTTCAGGGATCTCCTCCAAGAGATTGTCATCTCTTAGGGAATACATCTGATAGGGTTTTCTTACTGGATACCTTTTCTCGGAAACTCAACGCGGAATAGTCACAACTGCTGGTGTCAAGCATGGCACAATTTAAGGCTGCTAGCATACAGGTAGTGGGGGTACTTCCTGCAGGGGACGTTGGCTTCTCCTCTACAGGGTGTCGGCTCTCTAGTTTCCATTGTCACTTAATGCACTCAGGACTTCCCTGAGGCCTGCTAATTAACATTCTTCAGTATTCACAGCCACCAGCCAGGTGTAACAATGGAGATGCAAATCCATGGGGCCTTGAAATGCTAATCAGGCTGCCCACTGCCAGAGGCTTATCATGTACCCACAGCTGTCAGGTGTCCGCTACACATGACAGGGGAGGGCATCGCTGTCAAGCTATGTCCTCTCAGAGTTCATGACTATTCTTCTGCTGTGCAGTGGGCGTGGAAAATATGTGCGGGAATGGCCCCACATATTTTCCGGAGGTTGATCTCCCATCATTCATTCTTTTAAAATAAACAAAAATCAAAAAGCCCAGGCAAGCGCACTCTTCCTGTGTGGATGGTGGAATTTCTCACATAGTGTGTCTTTCTTTTCATTGATTTGTTTTGAAATAAACTCAATACATGTTAATTTCACTTAGTAATTGAACACCACATTTGTATTTACCTCCGATTTAAATTCTCATATGAATATCATATTTGTATCATATTTGTATGCTTACACTGATTATATGCAGAATTTGTTTAGCAGCAAAAATGGCCACCAATGCTAACAACACTGCAAAGAATCAGAGTAAGCATACAAATAGGATATTCATGTGAGAATTTAAATCAGAGATAAATGAAAATTTGGTGTTCAATTAATTAGTGAAACTAACATCAATCGCCTTTTTTCTTTGTGGCAAACAACAATATTCGTTCCTCTTTTTCAGTGGAATATGAAAAAAAATCTGAGAATGGACATCCAGGGCAACACCAGGTACTTAAGCTAGAGCAATTATACAATGTTCTTGCTGCTTTCTAAAAACCTTCTTTTCACCACTACCGCCCGATCAGCAGCTGTACTGCGAATTATATGGTCTTGTGACCTGTTACTACATATAACCCTTACTCCAATAAATGTGTATTAGAAGAGATGGCAATAAGTTTTTATCTACATATCTACTTAAAAAAAAGGCCCTGCATATGATAGTGTCAGGGGACTTTAACGCCAAATGGCCAGACATTTTTCAAAGTGATTTGTATGCTGAAAATCTTTTTTCTGGTACTATTGTTAAAGCTGCACTAACACAGAAGAAAGTTACTTTGGATAGAAAGAACTGGGCAGAGTTATTAGACTCACTGGGCTTCATCACGTTGAATGGTGAACTAAGGGCAACATTCATAGTCAATCTACATTGGCAGATGGGAAAGCAGCTTCAACAATTGATCTCCGGTTTGTAAGTGAGCATCTCTACAATAATGCAAAAGAAGGTCTGGTTGTCTCTCTACTGGCAGGAACACAGCCCATTGTCCTTTTCTTGGGAGGATGGCCCCTGGGAGAGTCTCAACCACGCTTTAGGTCACTGTGCTTTTCACAGAGGAGAAATTTCCATATGCATATCAGTCTTTGTCCCACCCAAAGGCAGTCCAGCACTGAAATGCTAGGCAAATCTCCTCTGAACAAGAGTACCAACAGCAACCCCAGACATGTGTTTTGGCGGATTCGGTGAGGTTGAGCTGTACCTCTCTGAGCACAGTGATCAAGGGGTCCATGTCTGGATTACCCTGGTAATTTAGGGTGAGACCCCAAGTACCTCAAAATATGCAAAAGAATGTCTGGGAGTCCCTCTACCGGCACAAACACATCCCATTGACCTGTTCTTGTGTGGATGGCCCCGGGAAAGTCTCAACCAACCGTTCTATCTCTACAATAATGGAATTATTATGTTTTAAGTCCGTAAAACACTAGTTATCACAATTCTTTGAGGCTCACCATGAAATACTTTATTAATCTACAGACAGACAAGTGCATTGGGAGGACTTATTGTAAAAAAAAAGTGCAGGGATTTTATTTCATTTCAAGGATGGACAAACATATAGATCAAGCTAAGCAATACGGTCTTGAAAGGAAATCAAGAGATTCCCCTGAGTTGAATGCCTTGGACTGGGTTCTTTCAAAAATGTTTGCAACATCTTCAAAGGAAAATAGCCCTTGACAAATCCCTATTGGTGCCTTGTACGAATACAACATGCACTGTGAAATGTGTGTTCATAATATCATCAAGTGAAAGAGGCAGACGAGAGCTCAAATTGGAGCTTGATACAAGAATTGAATTGATTGATGAGTTTTTCTATTACAAAAAATAGAGCAAACATTACATTTAAATAATAATTTGAATAATGTTTATTTTGTTGACTATTTATGAATTATGTTTACAATATGAAAGGTCGAGGAGTCATAATACCTAGAAACAATTATCTATGGATTCCCTTTTCCAAGGATGAAATGGATTCCTCGGTTACAATTCTCCTACAACAACAATTGATATTGTCATTTATATACTTATGATCTGCTTAATTGTTAAATACAACCACCGGGATGATGTGCTTGTATCTGCCTAGACACTTGATGAGGCTGGCAGCCGCATGTAGGGCACTTGTCAGGGGCACAATGGAGGATGACAGGAGGCCTTCGAGGAGTGCATTGCCCCCATCCAGGTGGGCTAGAACCAGTGCTTGAACAGTGGATCTAGAGCTGTCCAGAGGGAGGTAGGGCTTGACTTTCCACAGGAGGGAGAGCTGATACCAAGCTGTCTGAGTTTTCTTAGCTATGTGTGTCTTGTAGGAGATCGGTTTGTTGATGTGGAACCCGAGGGACTTAGTGCAGGAGGTGAGCTCTGTTGTGAAACCCTCCCATTCATGGTTGATAGCCAGGTCTGTTTGTCTGGGTCTTCGGTGTTGTTGGTGAGAAGTAGGAATTCGGTCTTGGGGGGTTGATATTCAAGTCTGCACTGGACATCCACAGCTGTATCAGTGAGAGGCAGGTTTTGAGCCTATGGATGTCATTGATGGAGTCAATCTTGAGGTATAGCTGTGTGTCATCGGCGTATTGGTGGATGTGGATGTTGTGTGTGGCTGGGGGGCTCCCAGTGGCTAAATGTATAGATTAACTTGGGAGAGGATGGAACCCTTGGGACTCCACAAGTGATGGGTACCATTGGCAATCTAGATGAGTCCATCTGAATAAACTACTGGTGGTTGGCGAGGTAGGACTTGAACTAACATAGGAAAAGGTTGCTGATACCCATGCGCCAATGTATGGTGTGTGTAAGCGCCTGGTGGTCTACTGTGTAAAAGGTGTCTGAGAGGTCAAGTAGAACCAGGAAGCAGGGGTGGCCATCGTCAAGGATGTTGAGGGCATCATCAACCACCTGTATGGTTGATGTCTCCATGATGCATCTGGATCTGAACCCAGATTGGTAGGTTTGAAGGATATTGTTGGTGTTGATGTATTGCTGCAGTTGTGTGGCTGCCACTTTCTAATTGATCTTACCTAGGAAGGGAAGATGGGTGATGGGGCAATAGTTGTCTTGGGATCTAGAGTGGGTTTCGGTGTAGATGGAGGATTTGTCTTGTTTTTAGGGTTGATGGGAAGGTGGCTTGGGTTAAGGAACTGTTGATGATCTCCAGGCAGGGAAGGAGAGCTTCTGCTGGGAGGGTCTTGAGGATGGATGCTGGGAGGATGTTGTTTGTATACGATGTGGCTTTGTACAGGGCCAGTGTTTCTACCAGGTCTTCTGTTGAGAGTGTCTTGAATGCTGTCCAGGGTGTGGCAATTTCGTGAGGAGGGACATGTGGTGAGACTGTGGATGAAGAGCTGGTGTCTAAGTGCTGGAGAATCTTGCAGATTTTGTTGATGAAGAAGGTGTTGATGGCGGTGGATTTTTCGATGGAGTGTGGGAGGCAGAGACGGGTAGCGGGTTGATGCAGTGCTTCACCGCTTTGAAGAGGGCTCTGCTTTTGTTGTCAGCTTCTGCTATGGTATTCTGATAGTCAGAGGCCTTGACTGTGTTGATTAGTTGTCGGTGGGTTGCTCGGAGTTCCTTGTGGAGCATCAGGTCAGATGCAGTCCTGGAGTGGCACCAGGTTTTCTCTTGTTTCCTGATGACTGTTTTGCTGAGATTGAGTTCTTGCGAGTTACAGGGTGCTGACGGTTTCAGTTTGCAGGTGCGTTGTTTCAGAGGCATGTGCCGGTTGATGGAGACTGAGAGGGTATATAAAAGGGTACAAAATTGTAAAGAGACACATGTGGATTCCACGGCCTGGGTGGACCATTTTTCAAACCTATGTCAGGGTCCCTCTTATTGTTTTTTATTTATTTTATTTTTTTTAATTTGTTTATTGGCATAACAACTTTCCAACAGTAACAATAATAATCCCGCATCCCCACCATCCGGACCCTACACCCCACCCCAGAGTCGTCACACCAAGAACTTTGTAGCAAAAAGTCTGAAGCACCCCAGGATACGACACAAAGGATGTCCAACGTTCGCAGTCCTCAGGGGGGGCACCTTTGCACCCAATAGTCTGCACCCAGAAATGTAAGGCCAAGTCCCATATTCTGCAGCCCACTCAAGATTAACAAATCACATAAACAGCAACTGCAACCACACCCCTACACCCCCCCACTCCCTGCCCCGTCCCTCCCCCAACATGGCACATAACTGTACGCAACATTTTAGGTCGGCTCCAAGCACCCAGGAGAGAAAGAAAAAAAAAACACAGGCCCCATCGTTGCAATATGAGACTCGCGGGGGCCAGACCCCTCAGTCAGACGGTGATAAGTGAAAGGACACCTGTGATGGTGCGGCGTCCTGTTCCCCGCCAGCCCTATTCAGAAGATATGACGTGTGCGCATCCCACATACTGGTGTCGCCTCCGTCCCTCCTAGATATCACACCCCATTGCTGCTCCATATCATTGCAATACATAACCTCCTGAGACCATTGATCGATCGTCGGGGGAATGCTTTTGCCCCACCCCATGGCGACCCTACGCTTGGCAAGGATCAGGAGAAGGCTTATCAACTTTGAACCCCTTTCGGAACCTGGGCGGTGTAACCCAACAACCCCATCACCGGGTCCGGAGTGTATCGCTGACCCGCAATCTGCTCTATCACATCGAACACCCCTCCCCAGAATTGAGCCAGCGATGTGCATTCCCATGCCACATGAAGAAAATTAGCAGGTTCATACCATACCTGATACAAGCCGCCGACCTATGAGGAAAAAATCGATGCAGCTGAGCCGGAGAGTAATAGTATTGGTGCAGGAATTTAAAATGAACACGTTTAGAATTAGAATGAATAGCCCCTTTTCTAGTTCATTCACAGCAGAATAGCCATACATCCTCAGAGATCTCCCTACCAAGCAACTTTCCCCACTCAGCCCTCGGCGACATCACAGACTGTGACCTCCTCTCCGACACCGTCGCGTAGAGCTCCGAGAGCAGCCTCTGATCCAAGTTCACCCTAATCACCCTATCTAGTAGTTTGGCCGTTTCGGCTGCTCGGGAAAGGCCAGAAAGAGCCCCCGCAGCACCACCCGAAGCCTATAATAAAGAAAGACATCCAGCGCTGACAAGGCCCCCCTACCCTTCAAGTGCTCGATAGTAATAAATCTACCATCCGGAAACAGATCCACAAACTTAGTGAGACCCAGCCGCTTCGTCATAGCAACATATCTTGCTTCACTCGTCAAAGGCACCCCCGGAATGAATATAACCGGAAGCTCCGGTGAGAAGAGTATCCCCTCCTTCGGTACATGCTCCAGCCGAGACCAAGCCCTGCACGTTAACTCCACAAAATTCCGGACCGCCCCAGAGCGAGCTTGGGCTGTCAGAATAACCGATCTCAATAATGCCAGGGATGCAATCGACCGCTCCACCTCAACATGCCTATGTTCGGCTGCCAGACCATACCAATATTTTAGATAGCTAGCCTGAGCCACATGATAATACAATTCAAAATCAGGCAAGGCCAAACCCCCCTTGTGAACAGGCACAATGAGCTTGTCCCACGCCACTCGCGCCTGCTTCCCAGCCCAAAGAAACCGAGACACTGCCGACTTAAGATCCTGGAAAAATTACTTAGGTACTCGAATAGGCACGTTAAGAAACATGTATAAGAACCGGGGCATTATAGACATCTTAACCACCAAGATCCTACCAAACAAGTCGAGCGGGAGCAAAGCCCACCTGTGCATTGCTACCGTAGCCTGCTGCAGAATCACCCCATAATTGCTACGATACACCTCGCCCTCTGACCTAGCCAAGATAATCCCCAAGTACCGAGTACTGAGCATATCCCACTGAAACCCCCACCCGTCCTGAAACCGAACCAGCCCATCCGTCAATGGGAATATTATTGACTTTCCCGGATTCACCCTTAACCCTGAGAGCTCCCCAAATTGCTGAACATCGAACATAACCTCGGGATGACGCAAAAATAAGACCATGTCATCTGCGTACAACAAAGCTATCACCCTATGGGTGTGTAGCTGAATCCCTCTATGGATATGGAACTCCCGTACTCTCTCAGCCCAAGGCTCTATAACTAAAGTGAACAATAAGGGGGACAAGGGGCACCCCTGATGCGTTCCCCTTTCAAGAGGGATTGGTGAGGTAATCTGCCCATTGACCCACACCCTTGCGAACGGCTTCGCATGGAGCAATGACACTAATGGCCAGAAAGGACTCCCCCAGACCCAGCCGTCTCAAAACCGTGAATAAGAATGGCCATTCGATAGAATCAAAAGCCTTAGTGGCATCTAACAAAACTGCCGGGGCATCACTCGGTAGGGCGGCCATCAACCCAAACATCCGCCGTAGGCCAAACGATGTCGACCGGCCCAGCGATAAAACCCACCTGATCTGCACGAACCAGCGTGGACATCAACGGAGAGAGGCGAGACGCCAAAATCTTGGCCAAGATCTTATTATCCAAATTGATCAAAGAGATCAGGCGGTAGGAGGAACACTCCCCTTCGTGCTTTCCCGGTTTCAATAGTACCACTACCAGAGCTTCCCTAAGAGAGTCCGGTAACCTACCCACACTCACCGCCTCCTGGTACACCCGCAGTATATAAGGCGCTAATTTATCAGCAAAACACTTATAAAACTCCGAAGTAAATCCGTCCGGACCCAGGGACTTCCCGTTAGGCAACGACTTTATAGCTTCCTGCACCTCACCCAATGACACTGGACTGTTTAGCCACTCCCTATGCTCCTCCGAACACCAAAACAATCCCACCTGGTCAAAGCATGCATCAATGTCCGACTGCGAGGCAGAGCACTGGGTTGCATACAGGTGAGTATAAAATGTGTGGAACTCCTGAAGTATCGCCTCATCTTCAAAATGACTCGCCCCACCCTCCGTAATTACCGTCACTCTGCTTCCTGCTGTATCCAACCACGTGGCCCTAGCAAGCCACCTACCTGGAGCTTGACCCTCCCCATACTTCCGAGGAGCAGACCTATCCCACAAATACTTGACTTCCCGTTGGGCCAACTCCCGACATTTCTGAAGGTGCACCATTATCTCGCCCCGCTGAACCCTGGAAGAACAGGGGCAGCCCTTTGCAAGGCACGTATCTCCTCTTCCTCCTTCACCAAGTCCCTCCGGATCCCCCTCAGTATACCTGCCTCCTTAGCAATACACCCCCCCGGTATCACGCACTTAAACCCTTCCCATAGAGTACCGACCGATGACACTGATCCTTCATTCACCTCAAAATAATCATCAATAGCCTTTCCCAGCTCCTCTCTAAAAACCACATCTGTGAGCTCATCGCTTTTAAAACGCCATGGCGGCCTCCCCTCAACCCGTCCCCGCAGACGAACTGCCAAGACCACCGGAGCGTGGTCCGATAGAGTGCGAGCCAAAGCCTCCACTTCCGACACTTGCCCCAAAAGACTTTCTGACACCAAGAAGTAATCCAAGTGTGCTGCCGAGTTGTGTGGGGCAGAATAATGCGTTTACTGATACCCCTCCGGGTTCCGCACCCTCCACACATCCGACAGTCACCACACCTCCTGCATGCCCTGGATTTTAACAGAGCACCTGCTATCCAAGCGTGGGTGGCGTACCAGTCTGGCTCGAGCAGGGTCCAGCACCGCGTTAAAATCCCCAGCCCACAGTGCCTCCACCAAAGGCATGCCTGCCAAATGCCGCTCGACTCACTCCAGCGATTCAGATGTGTCCTGATTGGGGCCGTAATAGCAAATAAACGAATATAACCTCCCCTGTATAACACCCTGGACTATAACTACCCTACCCTCCGTATCCTTCAGCACCTTAGTCAGATGGAACCCCACAGACCTGTGCACCAACACGCACACACCCCTGGAAAAGGAAGAGTATGAAGAAAAATATCTGTGGCAACCCCAGCATTTACCGAACTTGGCCTCCGACTCCGCCGACAGGTGGGTCTCCTGAAGGAAGGCCACCTCCACCTGATGACGCCGCAGGTATTGGAGCGCCTTCCGGCATTTCGGAGGGCTGTTAAGTCCCCGCACATTCCAAGTTAAAAACTTAAGTGTCGCCATTATTAAACCTCATGAACCCTGCTATGCATGCAGCAACCGACCTACCTAAGAAATGCATACCTCGTGCCAGTAATCCCCCCCATCCACCCTCCAACAACTTCCCCCCTTACCACCCCCCTTCCCTACCAACAACCCCCCAACTTTTCGGTGACTACCCAGCCCCCTGTCCCCCCCGGACCCCACGACCCCCCCATTTGTGCCAGACAGCACAACCCACCAACAAATCAACAACCCACAACATAATGTCAACCAGCTTTCGCGCTGAGTGGAGCTACCAGCCCGACCCACCAGCACCCCGTTATAAAGCTCCCGACTTCTTCCATAAAAGAAAAGCCAGCTCCGAATATCCCGCCAGCATCAGTGATCCAAGACCAAACATACTTCCGCCCCCTCATCAAACCCAAGGCTCCCCTCACTGTCCAGGTTCTTCCGGCAGCATGTCTAAAAAGGACGCTGCTTCCCCAGGAGACTGAAAAAAGAGCGACTTTCCCTTATGCTCCACTCGGAGCCGGGCCGGATATAGCATGGCGTATTTCATATTTCTGTCCCTTAACCGTTTCTTCACATCCAGAAAAGTCTTCCGGGTAGCTTGCACCTTATCCGAGAAGTCAGGGAAAAACCTAATGACATCCCCTTTGTAAGTGACAGTGCCTTTTTCCCTCGCCTTCCGAAAGCACAGTATCCCTGTCACGGTAGTTCAGCAGGCGAGCTATCAACGGCCTCGGAGGGGCTCCCGGAACCGGTCTCTTTCCACTAGGAATCCTGTGAGCTCTTTCCACCACACATATTGGGGAGAATCCCTCCGAGCCCAACACCTCCTTCAAAAAGCCTTCAACCAAACTCTCCATGTCCCTCTGGTCCACCGACTCCGCCAGGCCCACAATCTTGACGTTATGCCGCCTCGAGCATGATTCAAAATCTTCCTGCTTCTCTCTAAGCTCCTTCAGAGCTCTCTGCACCCCAGCCATTGCCCCAGACACCGAACGGGCGGGTACTTCGAAATGTAACTTGGCTTGTTGCTTGCCACCCTTGCCCGCCTTCGACATGTTGTGCGAGTGAGGAGGGGGAGGAGGGATAAAAGCCCATGCACCAACCAGTATGTCCAATGCAAAAGCCCCCACTGCAGCGCCAGTCCCCCGCGACACCTTCAGTGATCCACCCGGCGCACTCCACACCCGTGCCCAAAGTCCAACAAAGTCCAACAGAACCACAAGGGGGGGGGGGGGAGAAAGGCACAATGCCCCCACCGTGCCACAAGCGTAGAGATTCAATCAGCAGCCAGTGGCACTAGGTGAAGAAAAGATTCCAAGCATGCAGGAGCAGTCGAAACACACAAACACACTCTCATTAAGCTCACCAGGATATGGTCGCAGCACCTTCAATCTTCAGGAGGCCTCCAAAGCTTCTCCAGCCTCCGACTCCGGCCCAAGGACTATGCCCGAGGCATCCGTAGAGCCGGCGCCAGCAGCGTGCCCCCCAATGCAGCCCCGCTCCGTCGACCACCTCCAAGGAGCTCAGGGGAGGGGGGGGCCGTGGCCGCAGCACCCCACGCAACGGCTGACTTCGCCAGCAGGAACCCCAGCACAGCACCACAACAGCCAGGGGCGGTCCCCGACAGCGGCCCGACTCCACCGCACTGCCCCTGCAGCAGACAGGCTCCCCCGCCAAGCCTGCTCCCCTCTGGGAGAAACCTCAGGCGGCCGCGGTACTCCCAGCCCCCCGGTGACTGCGCAGCACAGCGCTCCCGGCGTCTCAGCGCCCGAGCGCCTGGAGCAGCCCCTCCGAAGTCCACACCAGTAGTCCGGAGACTCCGCCGAGCGGGACAGCACACAGGTCCCCCAGTCAGACGGCGGCCGCACCCGCTCCGGCGCACATTCGGGGCAGTCTCTCCCGAAGCCCACAGTAAAAGCCTCAAGCAGGGGGGCTAAACACCGCGCCTCCTCCACATCCAAGTCCGCCAGCACACAGGGCCTCTCCGCGGTGCGCCCGCCTCAGGACCGTCCCTCCTCCACTCCGCACAGGGCCTCCAACAAGAAAACAAGAGCCTCGCCACAGAACCCTGCACCATCCGATGCTCTTGCGGGGCACAGGGATGAGTAGCGCTGGCACACCTCACCTGGGTGTAAAATCAGCAGCAAAGTCGGCAGGATATCATCTGAATATCTGAGGGTGCCGGGAGCTTCACGGGCCTGCGGCCATCTTGGTCGGGCTCTCGAGCGCCCCCCAGTCAGGGTCCCTCTTAGTCATTGGTAACCTCAAACTCTGTTGCCTGCCTAAAAGTTTCTTTGAAGGGGGTAGAGGATGCTATTTTAAAATAAGCGTGTAATTGCACTCCAGGCCCAGACGCTGTCCCTGCAGACCTTTACCAAGAATCATTGGACCTGTGGGACCCATTGTTAACTGCTAGCTTCAATGCTATTCTTATTGTGGATATTGGCCATTTTTTGTCCCATTTTTAAAAAGGGAGATTGAGAAATCCTGCTTGCATACATGCCATTGTCCTTATTGGATACATTGTTTAAGATTTTTTGGAGGTACTGCTGGGTAACTTTGCAGAGTGGATTTCCAGCAATTCTATATTCTCCGACATACAGTACAGTTATAGACCGGGGGTTGGCACTGGGGATCAGGCCCTGAATCTCTATTTGCTTGTGGCACATTCAGTGTTGAGCAGGCGGGAACCCATCTATCTGTCATTCATAGAGCTGAGCACGGGCTTTGATGAGGTTAACAGAGCTAATTTTTGTCTGTGGAATTGTTGTTTTAACTGTTTTTATGACATGATGTGATGTTTAATGGATTTCTTTTTATTCGAATAAACCTATTATGATGATGACATATTGTAATTATAAGCCATTTAAAATTAACTTTGGAGCTACACCAAACTAAAGACACCCCTAATAAATGGGGTTTATCAATTAGTATCTCTATGATGTGTGCCAGTAAAGCGTGTTTCACAATAAAGAGGGGACTGCCGTTTGATGGCCCTCTTGAACCTTTAAGGGTTTCCTTTGAAATAGTGGCCTTTCCAGTATTTGTCTCTGTAGTTCTTTTAGTGGGCTGTAAATCATAACAAACTTGGGGGGCTTCTATTAGAGACAAATTGGAACTGTCCGTGGTAATTAGTGCGTTTCTCTTCTCAGTCTGTTTGTATTTTTGCGACTTTTTCTTCCTAAAATGGCTGTGTTCTATGTCATACGAGAAGTGGGGCTCAACGCCACTTGTGGAGGTAGCGTTTCTACAAAAACAATAGGAATTTACATGTTCCAACTTATTCTGATGCCCCGGAACACAGATTCATCACGTGTTTGAATGCTAATCTCGTTCATCAGATTCACATTACTTACTTGGCATTCTGTTTAATTTGAACTAACCTAAAATGCAAAGCTCTGCACCCTGTCTCTCTGATAAGGCCAAGAACGTTTTAGGAGCGTTAGGATTGTTCGAAGCCGGGAAGGGTTATCTCCCTTTGCTATTTTCCATACTATAGGTGTTGTTGGCTCATTATTTTTCCTTCCCGATTTTTTAAAGTGGATTTACAGCAGATCATGTTCGCATTGATTCCTTGTAAAAGGTTAGCATGGTTGGTAACCCGGGCCAATACATTTTCATACAGCCACACCAGCGATTGTAGAACTAAATGTAAGAGTTTTCGAATAGGAAAATCCCATTGAAAAGTGCTTTGTAAATCAGGCCCTTAATATTGTAGGCAATGATGAAATGCTTGTCTTCCACTTTCTCTGTAGTTTGCTGGCCTGGTGGCTTAGTCACCTTGCATAGGAAATAGTGGCACTCGTCCAACCCTGTATGATTGATCAGAGGATCGATCTGTGCCAAGGCAAGATAGAAAATCAAGGGAACATTCTGGAAGACCCTTGGGTTATTCCAAAGGGGAAGCTGTCTGGTGGCATTGTGTTATTGGTGGTTGGGTGCGGTCGTGGCATGTACAGTAACTCAGAAGTGTTACAGGCCTCTTTTATTTTTTTAATTACGATATTGGTTTTATTAAGAAATAAACCTTTCAAATTTCGTAATGTTATAACACAAGTAAAAACAATCATCTGAAAAATAACATAAAATATAAAAATACACATTAACATATGTACATTTATTAATTAATTATTAAAATTATACAGGGCTGTTATAAGCGACACACTATCACCCCACATCAAGCGGGCCCAAAAAGCCTCCCCCATATCGCTTGGTTGAATGGGGAGTACTGAGCTGATGTATTTGGCTCTAGTAATTTTGAACTGAGTACAATGTAAGACCAGATGTTTCAAAGTTTCACAAATGGTCCCGGAATCGCACATTCTGAAATGTAACCTGATCCATGTCTCTGATTTCCATGAAGCTACTCGCTGTAATTTGGGGAGTTGGTTGAGACAAAAGTGTATATACAGTACTCGTATTCTGTTTACAAGGAAACAAGTACACACATTAAGGTCTTCCCATTTTCTTGGGAATCTCGCATATTCCCTGTATGATTTGTGATGAGATAACTAGTCCACTGTCAAACACCAGTGTGAATAGTTTTGTTTTGTAACAGAAGGCCTAGAAAACAATCCCTCAAAGGATGAGTTAATGGCCTTCAGTATGTCCACACACGTTGCTTTGAACATATTTATTGATTTTACTGACTGGTTGGTTAACAATACACCCAGGCCTTCATATAGAGAGTTGTTAGTAGGGGAAATCATTTTTAAATAATTAGACAGTGGCCTCCATTGGGTCCTTGCCTGGAGAGAAATCAAGCACAATTCATGCCAGATTTTTCCACTAGGAATAGAATTAGAGAGGCCAAAAGTCTCCTTCCATACCACCCCCTGGATGGCATTTAAATAAGAGCCCAAATAAAAAGTTGATAAATCTAGCCCATATAGAATGGAAGGCTCTACTTTTGCCGAGTAGTACTTAATGGCAGGCAGGAGGGAAAATGTACAGAGACTGGACAACAATCTTTTCATCTGGCAGAAAAGTGGCCTAAACTTCTCTCTTCGGCGAGTCTTGCTCACTGTCATTGAACGGGTATTCATAAGATCATTGCCCAAGTAGCTTATTGAGGCCCCCCTCTCCAAAGACTGTTCTCCCACCTTCCAAGTCATTACTTTAGGTTTGAGTTTGTTGGAAAAAATAATTATCTTGGATTTCTCTCTGTTAACCATAAGATTGTTCCTGATGGAGTAGGTGAAAAATAAGTTTAACTTCCTACGGAGGTCTAGGGGAGTTTTATCAAAACAAATTAAGTCATCGTTGAATACTAAGCTGTTTAACTTCACATGCCCCAGATTAACTGGAAATGTGACTGCCTCTAACCAGAGTCTTTCCAAATCACTAATGTAGACATTAAAGAGGGTGGTCCTCATTACGACCCTGGCGGAGAGGGGTTTACACCAGCGTAATGCATGGCGTACCTCTCCGCCAGATTCCGACTTTCCGTAGCGCCATGGTGATTTTTACGCCCGGATTTTCCGGGCGGAAAAATCCATGGCGCTACGGGACCTCTTGTTAATTACGCCACCGTAATCTACGGTGGCGTAATTAACGCCTTCCCCACTCCCATTATACCCTATGGGGCAAAAATGGGAATGGGGAAGGGTAAATGGGGATTGGGGACTAACCGCCCCGCCAAGGTCGGAATGGGGCGGTAAGTCCGCCAACCCCCATGGCGGAGTTGGCAGCTCTGCGCCATGGACCATGGTGCAAATTGCACCATGGTCCTCCGCCAGGGTCGTAATGAGGGCCGGTGGGTGCCAATACACATCCTTGTCTTAGGCCCACAAACGTCTTAACTGGGCATGACACTGCACTCTCTTTTGTCAACCTAAACCTGACCGACGTGTTCCTATAAAGACTAGCCATTAATTTCATAGTTTTAGGGGAACATACCTTGCCAGCAGCTTATTCCATAAGAGTGATCTATTGACTTGATCGAATGTGCTGCTCAAATCAAGGGGGGCCATGTAGATGGAAAGCAGGGCCCAGGATTGTAGCATTGAAGACGTTCCCATGTCCGATCTAAAGCCTACCTGGTAATGATTTAACACTCCCAGATGCGCCAGCGAGCGATTCAAGTTTTGTAAAAGAAGAGAACTGAATATCTTGCTGACTGCACCAGGAGTGCAATCAGCCTATAGTTGCTTCGGTCGTTAAGCCAACCCCTTTTTGTAAATAGGTATATTAATTTATTTGTGGCAGGATGGTGGAAGTACATGGGTATCATATATGAATGGGAATAACACACCCAAGGGACCCACCCAAGCTTGTGGGTCAGTCTTAAGTAAAAACAGACCCCAAACTGTCAGGACCAGGTCCCCTGGAAGCTTTAGCTTTTGCTATTGCCCACTGTACGTCCTCCTCCTTCCAAGAATAAAGTCCCATTTCAAAAGGTCCCATCACACGCGGGTCTTCCAGAACAGGCCCTTCTGGTGCACTACATTTTTCCAAGTAATACTCGGGCCAGGTGGATTCTGTTATCAAATATGTCACAATGGATTTGACTAGAGCCACCCTAGAGCCTACCGTTGCCCAAACAATCTGCAGTATTACAGAGTGTTGGAGAATAATTTGGCTATATTCTGTATGCATTCGTGCTTTAACTCATTTGACAGAATTCTTGCAACTCTGTAATATACTTTCACTGTAAATAATCTTCCATGGACACTTATTTTGGTTGGAGGTTTCTCAATCGTGTTCTCTTAAATTTTTTTGCCTCTACTAGGCTGCTATTGTACACATGGGTGTATGTCTTGGACTGTCGAAACATTCCTTTATCTGACAGGGATGTTAATCTGTGTTGTGGTTATGTTAAAGTCAATGTTCATGAACAAGTTCCAGCTATTGCGCCCTTAGGTGTGCTGCATTGCTGGATACGTAAGTATTCAATACACTAACCCACGTTCCACTTTATGGTTAACCGTACCCTGTCAACGAAGATTGGAGCCAAAAGTTGATGGATCATGTCTGTGTTAACCTCCAGATCAACTCTTAGATGTAGGGCTGAATGGTTGCAGAGTCCAAGGTCTTCTATTACCAAACCACCACACATATAGTGTAGGTAGGTGGTAAGATACATGTAGTCTATCCAAGAGGACAATAAAGCTCTGCTCCATCAAGACGTTTTTCCTACATCGGACAGATTGGCTGGTAGAGCCATTTGAAGTCCCCATTGGTGCATGAAACTGTTCAATTGTTGAGCTGTCACTGCTGGGCCATCTATAGGCCCAATACAATTTTTTGTTGTTTAAACTGCCCCCCTCAATAAAGCTGGTGTTAAAATCGCCACCCACAATGTTAAAAGGGTGCCGTCATCCAGCCATTTTTCAAATAGATCAGCCAGTCCCACTTGCATCATGTTAATTGAAATTTTCAGAGGGTTCCATTAGAGATTGACAATCAATACAGCCAATCTGGGACATTCTGAAGTAAAGGCTACCATCTGGACTAGTTTCTATTTACTCATAGTTGGCCTCAAACCGAGATCTATAGCGATTGCGAGACCTCCTGATGCATGCCCCATAGACCCTCTAGTAGCTGGTTTCGTAAAGGTGAAAAGCCCTTCCAGTTTGAAATGAGACTCAGGGCCTCATTACGACCCTGGCGGTAAGTTACCGCCAGGGCCGTGACTTTACCGCCATGGTGCTAACTACGTTAACGCCATGGCGGTAAGGGGATTTACCGCCCCATTCCGACCTTGGCGGGGCGGTAAATCCCCAATCCCCATTTACCCTTCCCCATTCCCATTTTTGCCCCATAGGGCATAATGGGAGTGGGGAAGGCGTTAATTACGCCACCGTAAATTACGGTGGCGTAATTAACACCAAGTTCCCTTACCGCCATGGTTTTTTACACCCGCTAAAAGCAGGTGTAAAAACCGCCATGGCGGAAAGGGAACTCGTAATTGGCGGTAAGGGGTCGGCGCAGCTAACGCTGGCGCTAACCCCTTACCGCCAGGGTCGTAATGAGGCCCTCAGTCATTGTTTCCTGCAGGAGTAAAATGTGCTTGCCACGAAAGGTTCCTGTCATGTTTGAAGCCTTATCCAGGTTATTGTAGCCACAGACATTCCAAGAGGTTAAAGTTAGGTTAGATATCTTAAAGGTGCTCCGAGGGTTGTCTTGAGTGAGCAAACATCTTAAATGCTCCCTCCAACCATGACCAATCCTGATTTGTGCCTGTAATGGCACATTGAGTTGAATTGCTAAATTGCATCAGTTATTGGGCACTTATGCCCTGCTGCAGGAAATTGTTTGTAGGAGCTGTGTTTACTGTTGGTTTGACTCAAAAGGACCTCGGCTCTACCTTGTTATTAACTTCATAGAGGTCAAATCCTAAGGATCTCAAAGTACTTTGCTCCTCAAAAAACAGTTTTGAAAGCCGGTTTGAATAGAAAGGACATATCCGTTGCTGTCTGAGTCTGAACATTCTCCAAAATCTATCCAGAGCGCAGCAATCATAGAGAAGGTATCACTTGAAATTGATCCAGCACCTTGTTCCTATTCATAGTTATCTCCCCATTGATATGAGTGATTTTAACCCAGTCAATAGATTTACAGGTGCACTTATTGAGTGGCCTTGGAGCTTTAGTGGGCTGGTCTTTGTTCGATAGAGAGCTATTAGATGTTTATCACAGTGAATCAACTAACAAGTTACTTATGTTTTGCACCATTGTAACCTCCTGCACTGAAAGTACCCCTGATGTATTGTTATGGATAGTTGAGTTTCCTTTATCTGTTATCGGTATCGCAGAGGAGGACAGAGCTATTAACTGCATCAAGACTGCAGTTGAGGGGCCTAAAAAGATGTTAGCTCCAGTTGATCTGTTTGATTTGGGTTCCCTGCAGCCAATGGAACCTCTTCTTGGTTCATTTGTCCCACGCTAAGCACAGGTTGTAAATCTCCAGTTTCCTCATTGGATTCATTAGAGAGTGCCTCCACCATTAACAATGACCTCAAGAACTTTAATGAGGATTTTCTTCTGTTGCTGTTTTTAACTGGCTGGTTCTTCATGTTTTCTCTTTTGTTGTTGCCACTGTCTTTTATTTTGTACTTTTGTATTCTAGGATTGACCCAAACAGACAAGAGAAGTAGGACTGTCCATGACATGTATTACACTTTTGTTGTCGATGACAACAAAGGGCTGCTTCCCAATTGACCTTCAATTAATGAAGAGGGACTGTTTGGGATCACTCTCCCAATTTCCAGGTTCCAACAAATTGTTGCCGCTGTCATCAGTACCAAGCTTTCATTATTTAGCTGGGGACTTTCAGGTAGTCTGGATTTGGTACTTTTCTTTTTCTTGTTCATACTGACAATATTCGGCACTTTCTGAATCTTGTTATCAGTCTCTAGAAGTTGGAGATGGTTTTGCTGCACTGTCTTCTGGATGTTACCATCGAGTCGAAGTAGCGATTCTAACATCAAATGAAGCACTGAAATTGAAGCAGGACCCAGCGTATTCAAGTTAGGAACTATGTTTGACTCTCACCTGCTTTGAATGTTCTTTGCAGTAGAAAAGTCACTAGACTTCAGTGCATGATGAATAGGCAACCTTTCTGTGGGACTTGAGTTGCCATCAACCCTCTGTAATCTATATTGGTTCTGTGCCATGTGATTGATTGATGATCTCTCCAGCCCACTTCTCATTCAAGTCACCCATGTCTCTACATAAGTGTAGGAAAGATTCATCTAAGATGATAGAATCCTCATGAGGATTGTTGCTGGTCTTTGGAGCTTGAGCTTCACAAGCATTCATAAGACCAAGGTTTTCCACATGTCTATCCTCCACCTCATGATTCATGGCTTTAGTAGAGACATCTGCAGAGGGAGCTTGTAGTATCAGATTTTGATCGCCTGCCCCTTTTTTGCCTACCTTAGGTAAGTGAGTCAATTGCGTGGTATCTCCTACAATACAGTTTAGTGAAACTAAACCCAAATGATTTGGTGACATTGTGGTTGGCAGAGTACATATCCCCCCTGTTGCACCTGTCAGTTGCATATTTTGTGTCAGTTTTGCTGCAAATGTGATCTTTCATTGCTTTGTGTGTGTCAAGTTTTTCTTAGTAGATTATTGTAATTGAGTAGAAGGTGTTAAACAAGTGCCTGCATTATCCATACTTATTGTAGAGTCCTGCAAGCTGCTTAGGTTTCTACCCATTTGTTATTTGCTTCTTAAGGCAGCAGCCATTCAAGTAGCTGTAGAGGTCGCATGGGGGTCGAGAGATGTAAGCACCACTACGGTGTCCTGTTGATAAAGTTTGAACATGGATGCTCTGAAGTGGAACACATCTCTTACTTTGCTGTAGTTTGAAAATGTTATGTGCCCTGTTTGATGTTCCTTTTAAATCTGCACAACCGTTTGTAAGAATCTGTGATTAAATGATTCTGAATCTTTTTTTAACGTCTAATCAAAGCTCTTAAAATCCCATGTCAGGTAACTAGTAAACAAAGCGAGTGTACAGGCAAGCTGAAAGAACCCACTTGGAATACTCAAGCCTGTGAGAAAGGATTATCAATCTGATGCAGCTGCACACAATGAGAGTCAGTCATTTTGGGTAATGCCAATGACACTAATAACAGTAACAACTGCAACAGACAGTAAACGCTGGCGGTAAGGGCTGACAATCAAATGTAAAAGTATGTCTGTTGTATAGTGTTGCACAGATTTAAGGATTGATTGCTGAAATCAATAAAATCAAAGGTATCGGTGTGGATGCCTTAACCAATTACTCACCTCATCATCATAGGAGCAGTTAAGTGCAATTGATGTGGGAAAAAATGCAGCAGCAGAAACGCAACCGTTGGCCTGCCGCTCTAAGGACCAGAATGTATCTGCACAATATAGGTGGTATGATGCAATGTTAAGACTCAGACTCTCTCGAACCCACGAGGGATACATGTTAGAGAGCTGTCACCCCTCTGCTCCTCGGAGCCACCGGAACACCGGAACACTCTCACCACACTATGCCACGCTCCACTGTGGTGGAGATTATTTGTAGAATAACGTCCTCCTTATATGATGGAAATGGAAAAGAGACTGTTCTATTCCTGACACTGCAACAGTGTAACTGCACTGTAACACTCTCGGCGCACTCTGCCACGCTCCACTGTGATGGGGATTATTTGTAGAATAACGTCCTCCTCCTTTGATGGAAATGGAAAAGAGACTGTTCTATTCCTGACCCTGCAACAGACACTATAACACTCGAACTGCACTCCGTGACAGGCCTCTACTTAGGGCCAGGCGAATTTGAAGTGGGATCTATTTAGTGTCTGCTGACTGTGAGACCCTCTGCCCTCCCTTTCATGGATTGTTTTGTGCCTTTTGTTTGGTTATGTATGTTTTCTTTTCTTCTTTATTGCCTAGATTCCCCTGGCAGAGCTACAGGGTGTATCCAGGGAAAAGGTGCTGGTAGGTACCACAAGGTTTCAGCACAGCCAAGAACCGGATTATGGCGCCTTGGGGGATAAGACATTTGGGAGGACATCTATGGCTTAAATAGCATTGGAGGTGATTTAAAGTAACAAAAATGTAGATGATCAAGAGAAGTAAAACAGGTCACAAGACCAGCCACGAGGCTAAGAAAGAAGCCAAAATACTAACAAGAAACATGTATGCCAAAGGGGGTGGATTGGGTTTGCTGAATAGAGAGAGATTTCATTAAGGGGCAGGGGAACAGTTTACCCCTTACTTGTGGAAGATTTTGCTGAACATGCGGCCAACCCTTGGGATACATCCCAGTTGACCTTGTGACAATATGCAGACTTCTTGCAAAGCCAGGACTCCAGATCGGGGTAGAATGCTGACACTGTGACATCACCTGTTGCCTAATAAACAATCCTGCAGGTGTTTTCCTGCCACACACCATGTTGTCAATGTCTCCTATTTCTCTGCAGGCAGGCTGCCTTGGGGGAGATTGCCATTCCGTAATAGGAGAGGGTTGTCTGTGTACCCACTATTCTATAAGGATGTGCGGAAGGCTGGTGTGGGTTGTTTCTGGTAAGATTAGGGACTAATGTTCTTATATGAAAGCATTAGAAGAATAAATGCAGGCACACTTACTGATCAAACCGCTGAGGTATCCAGTGGCCTGGGAAATGGTTGCCATGGGGTGACATTTCCCCGAAATGTGTACTCCCAAGCAAATCAAGCAATGTCCCCAAATATTCTACAACTGGAGTATATAACAGTAAATTATATCTGTCCTAGAATATGTGGGGGAAGGCTTATAGGGGTGCAGGAAAATAAGTTGCCTACCTGACGACATTTTTCCCAGGGGATATCATTGCATAGAACCACTGCTGATTGCCACGGCCAGTCACGGACTTCAGATACTAGAATTGTCCATGCTTCATGCTCAGTGGGTCTTTTTTGAGGCTCTACACGTCTTAGGCCATGCTCTTTTACCAGTTTCCAAATACTTGAAGAGCCAGTCCCCAAAGGAGCACTTACTTTCAGAGCACATAAGTAAAGAAGCAATGGCAATGCCAATAGTTTTGGCTTTTGTGTACGCATGGGAAAGTCATTTGCCAGGCACTGCTGTAGTGGTATTAACTGACCATCGATGGTAGCAGCTGCAAAATGGTGTGAGTATATGCACATATAATAATGTGCATAGGCGAAGGTGAGATTATTTTAATGTAAATTGATTTCTGTGACCTGTACAACTTAAACCCAAACTTTCTTTCATGACGAGTGTTTTATTGGGAGATAAAAGCACATTTAACTGTATAATTCTTTTGTTCTGTATCATTCTAATAAAAGCGGAATCTAGTTTTTAACTTCTGTAAACTGTACGTTTTTAGACATTTACTTGAAAAGAATGAGTAAGCCCTGGATGCCACCCCATGGGAATAAACTCTGAACCAATACAGAAGAACATGTTATTAGATATGAATAGGAGGGGTGTTTAAATACAAAAGGTAGACGTTATTTTATGAACAAAATAAGATTAAAAATGGAAAGTGTTAAGAAACAGCACCGTCATCAAGTTTACATTCACAGAGTAGCACAAGTCAAAAACAACACAGCACACAAGTGGATTAACGTTAGAGGGAAATAAAGGTTTTGCTTGCATGGCTTCTCAAAACTCAGTGTGATTCCAAGAGAATCACAGGGGGGGTGGAGCAGCATTATAATGTAGAGAAAGGCAGATTGTTCCTTCCTTGCTGTACTGTGCACCAGAGAAATCGTAGAATAGCTGGAACTGTCTGCTTTTGAATTTTAATTGTCCCTTCATTTAATTGGTCTGATTTTGACTTTTAATTGACCCTTCATATAATTGGTAAGCAATCGCCTCCTTATCTCTGTAACCCACAAACTGTACACGGATAACCCCATTATATGACCTGCATTGAAGGTTGCTCATTTTCCTGCATCGATTGTTCTTCTCTAGTACCCTTGGGATAACATGTGTATTCTGTGCACTGCCATTTTAAAGCAACATAGTCTAGCTTCCACAAGGCTTGCTTTATTAAGAATACATGGGTAATATATACATCATCTTTCTCATTTTCAGTGTAAATGAGTCAGTGGTTGACTGGCATCTCTCTAGATTATATTCACTTTCGGAAATGTCTGAAGTGCTCCTTTCCATGACTGTCATTCTTGACAGCGTGAACACTGTTCATGTGTTTATTCAACAGATATTTGGATTTCCTCCAACAATAGATTTTACAGTTTCAATAGTGTAATTGGACACCGTCTGTTTTGCTGAAAAAAACAAATGTGGAACCAAAGTGGCTGGGAGATGGAAAAAAAGGAGACAAAGAAAGGCAGCGACTGCATCCCAATGAGGGCAAGTCATGAAATGAAGATCTCGTACAATGCACACCACATGCTAGATCCTTAACCATGTTTATTGTGTGCAGTTATTCTCTTAAAACTATGAAATATATTTTTAAAAAATGCAATATGTTGTAGTTAAGCGATGAACCATCTGTTGGATTTTCTGTACTGAACCATCTGCTCGTAGGGGCAGATCTTCGGTGTCTGGGTTGTTTCTGCCACCATCACTCAGTATTGATCAGTCTGTGCTGATTTCCTCCCTCCCTACCATGTCATTATTTTCAATTAATCATCTTTATTCCTTTGCTTGCACTTGCTTTACTGGTCGAGTGACTACAGTTTCAGAAAAAAACAGCTGGGCATATATTGCATGGGAGATGGAAAGAGATCAAGCTCATCAACAGGCAATATGTTTACCATATAAAATGCCACCCTCTTCTCCCGTTTTTCAGTTATGAACAAATCCCGCCATGCTAAATTGCAGCTTCTATTTGTCTGTCTTGCACTGTACTTGCCATCAATAGTTTATATATCCTCCAACACACAATGCACCCTGGTGCCTGATATAAGACCCGGTGAGGGACCTTTTGTTGATTTATTTATTTATTCCACTGATAGACCTATAGATAAATGACCATCTCTTCATCGTGTTGAACTAGAGGAAGACGGCACTGGCCATGTTTTGGTTCAACCCACAAACCATGACCTCTGAGGATGTGTTAACCCTCATCAACAGTTCTATGGGTTTCAAGTTTATTTTTTATTTTGTCTCCAGTAAACGGGTTAGGACACTGGCCTCCCAGTGAGTGCTGGGTTTGAATACAACCTCTTCCAAAGTGTTTTTGAATTGATCTTGTGTTGTTTTTAATTTTATTTCATTGATTTAATTTTCACATTGATAAATGGAACACAAATATAAATATTGTGGGTAACTTTAGCTTGCAGTTTATGTGTGTTTGGAGCAGCAATTTAAAAATAAAATAAATACATTTGCTTCACAACCTGGTTACTCATGGGTTTCTGTGCGCACATTTGAGAGATTGAGTTGATCGTTCCACCTATCAATTCATCCAGACGGGTTTAAAGAGCACAGGTCTCGAAGCCCTTGACATCTACTGCTGCGTTTTGCAGAGTGACCTCGCCACAAAAACAGGCCCTTTTTTGCAGAAAAATAGAATTAGAAAAACCCTCTCCCCTTCTTAACATATTAATATTAGTGGTGATATAGACTGCACAGTGTGGAGCCACACTCTAGATAGGCTTGGATCAGCAATTAACCTAGCAGCTTGGTTGGTTTAGGGATTCTGTGGACTCACTTGCTAACTGGAGATAGTCCTTACAATATAGCATTGCCATTGAAATGCAGTTTCGCAGCGGAATCCAGGTCAAATGTTGAACCAAGTTCATTGACGATATAAGAC
This sequence comes from Ambystoma mexicanum, assembly GCF_040938575.1. Lineage (NCBI taxonomy): Eukaryota > Metazoa > Chordata > Amphibia > Caudata > Ambystomatidae > Ambystoma > Ambystoma mexicanum. The sequence continues at coordinate 685,997,554 of NC_090928.1, forward strand.
ATTGAAAATACTTTACTATTGAGATCTCTTGATGAAAATGAAGACTTTGAGATGAGAAACCTTCTATCAGATTTAAGAATCTCACCAATTAAGATGAAGCTTCATGAACTCAAACCCAAATCAGAATTTGTATCACAACTAGCTCAGGACAATATCATAGATACGTTTTGGAAGCAGTTACAAATGACATCAATAATGAACGTTCTAATCTCACAAGAGACAACACCAAATCATCTAAAGGGGGCAATCTATCCTACCAAGAAAGACAAGCATTTAAAGTCCTAAAAGGTGATGCGTCAATCATCATCAAGGAGGCAGATAATGAGGGTAAGACAAAGAAAACTGCATTTCAATGGCAATGCTACATTTGAACAACCCTGGATGCTACAAGGTATTGAACAAAAATCCCAAGAAGGATGTAGTGCAACACCTAGTGGGATTTACCACCAAATGGCAGAGGCAGGGGATCTTGTAACTGATGCTGAAAAGAGGTTCTTGATGATTAAGGAACCAACTCTTCCACCTATGCACTTTTTGCCCAAAATTCACAAGGCGTTTCACAAAATACCAGAAGCCAGACCCATCCTAAGCAGAATTGGGTGGGCAAATGAACCCCTTTCAGAGTACTTTGACAATGGGCCTCATTACACGAATGGCGGTAGGGATTTACCGGTACCGGTAAAATACCAGTACACGTAAATCCCTACCGCCTTACTACGAGGTCCCTTTGCGGGTTGGGGGATTTAACGCCTGCCTCTTGCAGGCGTTAAAATCCAACCCACTAAGGGACCTCGGAGCTAATTACGGCACCGCAAAATTGCGCTGCCGTAATTAGCGCCTTCCCCATTCCCATAGAGCCCTATGGGGCAGAAATGGGAATGGGGAAGGGCAATGGCGGAAGGGGGATTTACCGCCCCTCCAACCTTGGAATGGGGCGCTAATAGCGCCATGGCTCACCGCCTACCGTGTAATGAGGCGTGTTTTTTAATGGTTTAAATTCAGACACAGAGATGTTTCATTGGCTCTAACTGAAAACAATATATTTTTTTGCAGGTTTAGAAACAGAGTAAAAACATTTCTTCTTTCTCTTCCTTTTCTTCCACATTTTTCTGATTTTATCATGTGCATTAAAAACTTAACATCTCCTTTACTTAATCCTTGTCTACTGCAAACAACATATTTCTCTATTATTTTTAATATATCCTTTGTTGCCATTTTTCTTCTTTTTCTTTCTCTTTTTTCCTTTTTTTTCTTTTATTTCTCTATCACAATCTACACTGTAAACAACAAATATAAACACAAGTGCTACTTAGGCTTGCAAGTTCCAATAACATAGTTTTTTGAATATTTAACTTAAAAATATTTTCCTTCAATCTTTAATCATTTTTGTTGTTTGACACATTCCTGTCATCACGCCAAAACGCAGTGGCTTATTACGTATCACGTCGTTGCGTCTCTTCTTTGGCACATATAAATGGCGCAAAACAACACAATCCATTTGTGCCTCTTACAAGAAGCATTGTGGTAATGACTGCAGGCGGACCTAGAGCCTTTAACCTCAAATTTACATTAGAAATCAGAATAAAGGTAAGAATTACTGAACCCAGCCCTATTTTCTCTCCTGCACTCTTCTGACTGCTATGAGAAAAAACCTTTTAACTTCTACCATCTTTCTTCCCTCCCTCCTCTATCCTTCTTTGGGTCAACACAAGAATAACCACCAGCCAGCTTGGAAAAAACCGGCTTAATACTTTAAGAGATTGTTATTTGTGGTCGAATAAGTGTTAATTTAGGAGTTTGGAAAGAACACTCCCTGTATTAAAGACAATACCCTCCAATCAGGGTAAGCCTTGCAAAATATTTGCCAAATTATCATTTTCTGTTTAAATTAATATTGCTTGTTTTACAATTGGAATTCTATGAAGATGAATAGGATATTTAATTTGATTCAATATTCTGTTTGCCTTTGTTTGTTTTTTAGGAATTAAATCTCAGGTTCTAAAAACCAGTTCTCTCCTGATGATCCATTCACTATTTATAGAATGGTGAAACACGTGTAGAGAGAAACAATGAGAGTAACGATTTAACATTGCAAATAAGGATAAAAAATAAGAATTCAAAATAAACAATTATCAATGGCAACAAACTGAAAAAAGAGAGAAACAATGAGAGTAACGATTTAACATTGCAAATAAGGATAAAAAATAAGGAATCAAAACAAACAATTATCATTGGCAACAAACATAAACAGTTATTTCCTTTTTTTCAACTGCTACAATACAAACAAAGAATTAAAAAACACAGTTGGCGCAAACAGTAACTATCCCAACCCCACCAAACACTACTACTCTATAGTTGTGAAGCAGTCTCGCAACGGGCTAAGTAATTATTGCATGACAACTATCACCTATGGAATATAAACTTTGGTATCGCCAGGAGCAAGATACTTTAGACTGTTTTTTTTGTACATTGACAATATGCTAAGGCCTTATGTCAGTCAACTTAAATCTTATTTGAAGGATACAATGGCAGTACTCAACATCATCGAGGAGTACCAATGGGACAAGGATTACCTGTTGGCCACACTTGACGTTCGAGCATTACATACATCGATAAAGCATGAATGGGCACTCAAAACCATCCAATATGTATTTAGATATAGATCTGTCTCACACAAAAACCATATAAACATGCTACTCAAGATGCTGGATGCTACACTATCACACAATAAATTAATATTCAATGACACATATTACCAACACATACAGGGTGTTGCAATGGGTACCAAGCATGGGCCAGCTTTGGCCATTCTGTTTATGGGCTTATTTGAAGACATAGTTATCTACATGAACATCAAGTATTCCACACAGGTTATGCTGTTGACAAGATAAAAAGATGTAATAAACCAGATTTACAGCATTCACACGCCGAGCGTAAAGGTATACCTGAGAAGGGATTCTTCCAAGATGGTATTGTGGAGGTTCCAAAGACGCAGACGAGTGGATCCAGTCAGGAAGAAACCGCACCAGGAGACACCCACTTCCGGAGGGGTAAATCCTGGAATGGGACCCGTAGCAAGTTGTGTTGCTACTCCCCATAGAGCTCTGGGACGCTCTGTGAGTTCGTCAGCTAGAGAAATCTTTTCATGCTTCTTAACTACTTACTTCTACTTTCAGGGATCTAACTCTCCACTCTGCTTTTCTACAGTTCTCAATCTGTGCACTTAGGGGCAGAGGTCCAGCTCCGCATTCGGCGCAACTCGGCTTTCGGGTCGCCAGATCCTCCTTGGTGCATTGTAGGTCCTTTTCTCTAATCCCGTATCTTTCAGTCCTCATTTCTCTTCAGTTTGGATACAATATTTACCCGACTACTTTTTCTTTAGATTCAGCCAATACGATCAAATCAGCAGGCCTCTTTTTCAGACCCAACCTCGCAGAGGGAATAGCGAGTCCTCACATCCCTCGCGGTAAAACCTTATTATCGGTTTGCTTGCCGTTGCACTTAGACATCGCAGGGATTTCATTCTAATCATTTCTCTCCTTTATCCATCCAGGGATACCATTTCCTTCTAATGATTTTATCATGTGCATGTAAAAACTTAACATCTCCTTTACTTTATCCTTGTCTACTGCAAACAGCATATTTCTCTATTATTTTTAATATCTCCTCTGTTGCAATTTTTCTTATTTTTCTTTCTCTTTTTTCCTTTTTTTTCTTTTATTTTGCTATCACAATCTACACTGTAAACAACAAATATAAACACAAATGCCACTTAGGCTTGCTAGTTCCAATAACATAATTTTTGAATATTTAACTTAAAAATATTTTACTTCAAGCATTTTCTGCAATCTCATTTGCACAACGCTTGTCGTTTGACGCATTCCTGTCATCACGCCAAAATGCAGTGACGTGTTGCATATCACGTCATCGCGTCTCTTCTTTGGCACGTTTAAATGGCGCAAAACAACACAATCCATTTGTGTCTCTTACAAGAAGCATCGTGGTAATGACTGCAGGCGGACCTAGAGCCTTTGACCTCAAATTTACATTAGAATTCAGAATAAAGGTAAGAGGGAATAGTGAGTCCTCACATCCCTCGCGATAAGACCTTATTATCGGTTTTCTTGACGTTGCACTTAGACACCGCGGGAATTTGATTCTAATCCTTTCTCTCCTTTATCCATCCAGGGATACCATTTCCTTCTAATGATTTTATCATGTGCATGTAAAAACTTAACATGTCTAACCCTTTATCCGTTCGCCTTTCGGCGGATCAACAGTCTCATCAGTAACTCCACACTTTCTCTTTGCTGGGGTAAGGAGGTAGAGGGAGGAGGAGCTAATCTTTACGTTATTCCAGGGAAAGGGATTGTTATCAGAATCTATTCTAACTATTGAATCTTGTGTGTACTACAGTAAACTCCGCAGACATCTTCCAGTCAGCCAGTTCACAAATTAAGACCTCCAGTTGAACAGGAACCTGGTCACGGACCAACGCACCCTAGCAGCCCTGCACAGGGTTTTTTCCCTTTGGGGTTTCCATGGGGGTCTCTCAGTATTCAAGCCTTGTGCCAGGAGGATGAGGAAAAACCAGGTGAATTCCATATCGTCCCGCTTAAGGACTTCCAGACTGATCCAGACCATCTATCCTTATACTCAGGTGGGTGATTTACGTTGATGTACCTGCTCTTTGAAAAACAAGTATAACAAAAGATGACATTCTGATGTTTTGGAAGGGCGATGCTCAACAGCTTGAACAATTTGTCAAAGATATCAACACCAATGACTTTGGCATTTCATTTACGGGGACACACAGTTCAAAGGAGATCACCTTAGTTGACTTGGAAGTGTATGTATCTGGCAATGTATTGCAAAGCAGGACTTTTAGAAAACCAACTGACAGCTCCTTGAATATAGAATTGCAAAGGGATTAACCCGGGACGGAATTATCTATGAACACTACTTTACCCAATTGCAAGAAATTATGTTACGCATCATTGGGTTGATGTAGTAGCGGCTGTGAGGTGCTAACATCCAAGTCAGTACAAGACTTGACAAATAAAATGCAAAAGGATGAGGCTGTCCACCATCATAGGAGCAGGCTGGTATGCTAAACAATGTTGGTTGCAGAAGACAGCTTTACCTTCTTGGATTAATTATCCAATCTGTAATTCTCAAGCCATTAAGTGCCTCAGGCTCACAGAAAAGGAATTAATCGGAAAAACTAAATCTGAAAAAGATAGACCTCTGAAAAGACAATAGAACATTTTGGAGTCTTGTCACCAATGGTCTTAGGACAGAGAAGGCAAATAACCAGGTGAGTACCTATATCCCTCAGCAAGATTGGGCCTCCCATTTTACACCACTCTAGAACAGGGATTCCCAATGTGATATGCTGATGAAAATGCACCTGCCTGAGGGAAATGTCCCTGACCTTGTGGATCTTGTCACCCAGAAAGTAATTGTTGATTGTGGATTTTATTGTGAGTAAAAGAAAAAAAGCTAAGGCTCCAAGTCCTGACTGGCGTTGGGTGAATCTATTGAAGTATCACATTGCATTTCCAGGTTACCTTGATTTCTAATCTAAAAAGGACAGCACTTTTACACTGACGGATCCCAAAAACCTGGTCATGGCCAATATTTGTGCCAATATAGAAAACAGGTAATTGCAGAGACCTGGGTTGCTACTACTTAAACTTGCTTATTAGCTCTTCCCTGAAAATTATGGGTAATTTTTCATTACTCCACCTAGTGGACTGGTGCTACGATTCTAACATTCTGACTCGTATTCAATAAGGATTATGTAAACATCTTGGTACAGAGCAATGTTTACACCTCTATATATTGGTGGCAGAGTATACAAGGTCAGGCGAGGGCATACTGTGCCCTCACAGTTATGGACTTAAGCACATCCTTCGAGCTCATGTACATGCAAATCCTTTGGGCGACTTTAGAAGACTTGGGACTGGATAGAGGCCTGCCTATTATTATTGAACAAGGGTTCAATTTCTTGACTCTGGATTTATTTACTGCACAGGCCTTTCCCGTGCAGCAAATCCCTTGGAGCGCTTTTCTATTGCTGCCTGCGCCCAGTCCCAAACCAACTAGCTTCCTCGAAGGGGGGTACTCCCTTTCACACCCACCCTTACCTCATGCTCCTATCAAGGGGAGTTCCCCCTTTCATCTCTTGTTCCCAACACTTACCCCTCACACACCTCCACACTTACCTCACGGTGCACCACAACATCCTCCTCTACCTCTCGCTTCTGTGTCAGGTGCTGTTGTCATCAATCTCTACCATGCCCCCTAGACACCACTACTCATCTACTCCCCAAACACCCACTCCCCACACACTTACAGCATGCCTCCGAAGACCTGTATACCCATGCCACCTTTGCGTTGCAGTGCAGAACACCAATGCAAAGAAATCGCAGTACAGACCCCGACACAAAGGTGACACAAGAAAGACACGTAAAGTAAACAACCATACTTGAATTTAGATGGAACTGTAGAAACCACAGGAACTGGCAAAACCACAACATTTCAAGTTTATCTTCCTTTTGTGACCATATTAGATTGTGGACCATTTTTGGAATTTTTCTTGTTCTGCCTATCAGAAGGTTGAAGGCTAGCGTTAATCAGTTGCAGACTAAGGTATTATTTTCCCATGGGTGAAAGTTTAGGAAAATAAGTGAACACGGTACTCTGTCCTTTTGACCTTTCTATACAAAATTCTCCCTTGCATATTATATTGCTGTGTGAGTGATTTGCCAGTTTGAGAAAGAGATATTTGCTCCCTGTCCTGGAAGATTTGGGTTTGTCAAGTGCAGGGTGACATTATATGCTCTCTCTCCTGCATACAAAATGAACCCGGGCGTGGGTGTGTTCCTATAGCATGCATGCAAAAGCAAATCTTGTTCTACTATTGCCGATATCTTTGTTATACAGTTTGGTAACCTTTTTATTGTTTTGTGGTATTTGCAAAAAGTATGATTTCATGACTGTGAATGCTGAATATATCATGAACAATTATAGTTTTATTGCTTTTATTTTGTGGTTTCCTTTCTGGGTTGTTGTATGATGACAGGTTATGAATGGAAACTTCTGTAGATTGATGGCATTTTTGCCAAATAAAATAAAACGGATTGCATTGTGGGGGTCGATGAGATACAGGAGGCGAGGGGGAGATAGCTAGTCTGTACCACAGGAGCAGAATTGATCATGGCACTGCCCACGGGATAGCTGGGCCATGGGCGCGGGACTCGTAGAGAGTCTCTTACAGGTACACCTGGTGATGTATCATATTGTATTGTAGGATTTGTAAAGTGCACATTCACCATACTGGCAACTCATCGTTAAAGAAGACACATCAGATCTACCAGAGATGGACGATAAAGACATAGGATACCACGCATTTTTTTTAAAAAACATGTCTTTAGTCTGATTCTGAAAGGTAGCAGATCGCTTAACATACGCAGGTGTAGTGGAAGGCCATTCCAAATTCTGGCACACCGAAGTGAAAAAGATATATCTCTGAGTTTATGTGTTTTGAAATTAGGGGTGACTATCAGGGAGGTATTTTGGTGCCTTGATTCCTAGATGGAATATAATGTAGTACTAGGTGTTTCAGAACCTTTGCTTTATTCCCATGCATAGCACTATGTATCAGGCACATAGACTTGAAGATTATTCTATTCTCTGCAGGTAGCCAATGAAGTGATGCAATAGCAGGAAAAATATGCACAAATCTGCCAATGCCCCCAAAAAAGCCTGGCTGCCCTATTCAGTACCTTCTGCAAATGGGGTATAACACTGCCAGGGAGACCCATGGACATGCTATCATGAATCTCAAGTCTAGAATAAATCAGGGCATGCGCTACCAGAGTCTTTTGAAAAGTGGGGGTGAATAAAGGAGAGTTTTAAGTTTCCTATGAAGGAAAACATGAAATCACTACCGATGAAATTTGTAAGGGATGCTAGAGGTTGGCATCCATCAAATTTTCTAATTTTTCACAGAAGATGAAGGGTTTGCTGAAATATTCTTCCATAACAGAGCATTCACCAGGGCTCATTACAGTGTCAACAGCCAGATCTTACTCTGTCTTACTCAGATCCACGTTTAGGAAGTTCTTGTTCTAAAAGGGTTTGATCAATTGTTTTTTTTTTCAAAGATTGGGATGACATCTCTCAAAGATTGGGATGACATCTCTCGCCATATAACCTCATATAAATGTATGTATTGTCTGCATAATTAAGAAAAAATAACCCACTGTGGTAGATAAGGTCCATCAGTGGTCAAATATATAGATTTAAAATGAGCAGTGACCGGAAAAAAGCACTGTGACACTGCACATTTCAAAAGGTGAGGGGAAGACTTGAAAGTGCACATGTTAATCGATTGGTAGCGATTGGAACGAAAATAACTAATACATTGGAGGATTGTACACGTATACCTAAAGATTTCAGATGTTTTAAAAGGATCTGGTGGTCCACAGCATCAAAGAAGCACTCAGCAGCACACAGCATAGGATCCCTGGGGTTGGTGCAGAGATAGAAGTCCCATACCTCTTCCACTTCAGACCCATATCTTTGAGTCAGAGGTCAATTGGTCTGCCTTCTCCACCTGGAACTCAAGGCCCTGCCTTATCTTCAGTACTTTTCAGGTCGGTCCATGTTGATAGTCCTCTTATGATAAGTTATCTTAGAAAATAAATATTTTATTTTAAAACAGTTAAGGTTACTGTGAATTGAAATTAAAGTCTACACCCATTGTTTCTTTGTAAATTAAATATTCATAAACATAAATGTAGTTTCTCACACTCCAAATGGAAGCTGAGCTGACAACGCAGCATTGCCTTACAACACTCATGTTAACTATGTTATACACTTGCTATTACCTACCTTTTATTTAAATTGAATGTTGTGAACTAGTAGTGGTGTGAATTAAGGTTTCATTTGTAGTGAAAGAGACCATATTTATCTTCAGAAATAATTAATTGGCACTGAGTGTTTACAGTAACATTAACATCCATTCATATAACACATATTTATGACATATTTGTAGACTAACTATTGTAGACTTTTATATTTTAGAGAAATCAACGTTAGCTTTTTTATTTAAAAACTTTTTTTCCAGTGATTTCTATTATTTATTTTAGGTTACAGTATAGGTGCATATTAGTGGATTGTAGGGGAGGGTAGTGTGTGGCATGTGGCATGTGGATTGTGGCAGAGTGTGTCAAATATGGCAAAGGTTATTGATTTTGGGAATGATTATGGATTGTGGGGAAGTGAGCTGAATGTGGTGCAGGGTAGTGATGTGGATGTGGGCTGATTGTGCCAGAGTGTGTGGATTATGAGAAAGTGGTAAGTGGCATTGAGCAAGTGGACGGTTGCATAGGGTGCATAAGGCAGGGGTATTGATATTGGGAATATGTGGATTGTGGTATGCATCGTGGAATACTTCGATGGGTATGTGTGAGTGTTGGTGTCTAACAGGCCAGAGGATGGTACTATGGATTATGTTGAAGTGTGTATATAGTGTAAAGAGGTTGAGTGGGCCTCAACCTCCGTGCCTGTTGTACTCCTGTGACTGTCTGGATCACCAGCTCCAGCGTAGCTTGGTAGAGCTGCCAATCATTATAAATAGGAAGGCAGAGAATTGAGGAACTCATTACAGACTAGTTCTTCCTTCAGGGCCTTCAAGCTTTTCTTTCACAGTCATGTTTTCACCAGGACTGTGGTCCAATATGGCATCTGGTTTGGTGCATACTGGCAGAGCAACTTCAAATCCTTTACAAAGTATCTATGGTGCTCAGCTTTTGTCCCAGCCTTCCAATATACCCACACGAATAGTCAGAATCTGTCTGATTACCAGTGTTCAGGATCAGGCTTGTAGCCTGCAGCTCCCCAGTCATCAATGGTGAAGTATTGTGAGGCCAGCTGGTCCTCTCCCATTTGGTAGCTTTATAGATCATCCCAGAGTTATTAAAGAAAGCTGTGCAGTACTCACCTTGACTGTATTTTCTGCAGAGGGGAGATGGGTGGAACCAGTGTTCAAGACTTCAATTGCCCTAGCAAGGCTGTTTTTCCATTCACAAACCTGTCCAGAATGGTTGTTAGAATCTGAGCACCTCATTCCTAAGTACTAAGGGTTAGTTGTGCCAGTTGGGCCATTCTACACCTCCTCTCCAGCCTGCATCTGATTTTGAGAAGGGTTTGGTTGATCAAATGATGTTGTTCACCCAAATGGGAGGATAGGAAAATAAATGTGGACATGTCTTTCTGCTCTGAGACTGAGGAGAGAAGGGAGCTATTCCTTATGGTCTTCTGTTTCACCACCTGGTCGAATGTCAATTCTTTGTTCTCATTGGCTCTGGCTTGCTCTTGTGGTGAGAGGGTGCTGTCTGAGTATGACTGAACCTCAGGATCTGACATTCAAGTTCACTGTCAGATTCAGTTTCATCATTCATTGGGTGGTAGATAGTGGCTCACACACCCCAGACATGAACACAGTCTCAGAAAGCCCTACAAGGATGGAATTAAATAGGACATACTGTCAAACGGAAAATTATATTGTGCCTCCTATTGTAATGAATATATGTATATTGGCCTACGCCAAGCTGCTTGTAAGCCACTTGCGAAGAAATCTGTGTTGGAAGGTCCCGACCTTAGAATCAATGTAAGCCGCCATTTTAGGTCAATCCGCCATTTTAGGTTCTCTCTGCAAAGTCACCCTGTGAGCTAAAATGGTGGACAGTGTCATTCCGAAAATGTAACATGGCCGTCTTGACCTCTATGTATAAACTAATGTGTAACTTGCCTGCAGGCATGAACTGAGACCGTGTCCTTCGTTGACCTGTGTGTAAAGGATTATTCGTGCCAATGAAGCTAATCCGTGAGCATATGTTACGAACAATCTATTCAAATCCTGAACTGAGAACATTTGTTTAAACTATTGTATAGATGTTTGAGAAGGTCTCTAAAAGAAACCCTAAAGCACACTATTATTATTAAGGCTTGTTGGTGAATACATTAAAAGTAAACCCTAAACGTATAGATGTGTGAACTCGGCACGAACCCTAGATCCATAATGTATTAACAAATATTAACCCACAGTAGGGTTGGACATCATGTTTTCAAAAGTATATAAGGTGCGACTATTCTAATGTACAGTCCCACTCACTAAGCACACCGAACCACGCTGGAGTTTGCTGTGTTGTACTGAGGGCCGATAGCTATCTGTTGTTTTGTCCTTTGAAACTGTTCAGTATAAAATAAAGATTTTTGTATGTTCCTTTGTAACCCGTGTTCGGTGTATTTCCTTTTGGGGGTCCTCAGCCTCGATATTTTCTCTTTGTTTTCACACTACGTGCAGCAACTTGGCCTCGGTGTATATGGGTCTGTTACACTGACTGAGTTGGATGATCCCACATTTGACACCCTTTGCCACAATACTGACAGGGACCAGAAACAACACAAAGGTGGCTATCAGTTCTGTGTGCATTTATATTGGGGAAACAAAGTAAAGGTTTGGTTAAAATAAAAGAAAATATGGGAAGACAAACTTGGGAAGTCAAAGTTGTAGGGCTCACTGACTTCACCCGCTCTCCGGTTCTTCAAGGTTTCTTGTCGTCCTTGAGTCAGCACCCTCACAACAGTATGCATGGCTGTCTTGGGACAGCTTGCACCTATTCCCCACCTATTCTTCATAGTGGGTTTAAGGGGTTCCTGAACACTTTACATATCTTCCTCAGGCTGCAGTTTTAAGAGGTTCCTGAACTCTTCTGATCTCTTCTTCAGTTGTTAGTTTAAAAGGTTCCTGAACCTCTCCTCTGGGTCTTTCTCTCTTATCTCCTTCTCTCTGACTTTCTCTCTCTTTTTCTCTCTCCCTCTCAGTCTCTAATCCTCCTCGGGTTCAATTCTTGCTTCAGTCCTCAGGACTGAAGCAAGATAGGTAGCAAAGCTTTGTTTCGCAACTCTGTATATCAAGGAGGAGACTCACTCTCTTCCTCAGCTTTTCCAACCCCCTTTCTCAGCTCCTAAAATCACCTCCTCTTGATGTTCACTCTCCCACTAACATGATTCTACCCACCACCTCTTTTAAGGACTCCAACTACCTCCTTATGATGTTCAACCTCCTTCTTCTCAACTATGACCACCCCCACATCTTCTCCAACCACATCCATGTCTATGGTGTCTATTCAGGCACTTGTCTGCCATAGCATCGGAAATTGAACCACTCACAAGAGTTTTACTTTCCAGTCCTGAAACTCACTGCCATAAAACACTTTAGAGGAGCAGGCAGATGCCATCTTGCCAGTTCTCACCCCCTCACCATCGTCATATTGGAACAGTCAGAGAGAAGCCTTAAATGGGGCCCCCTGTATCGTTCCTATACCGCATTGAGTGTATGAGAGACGTTATGCACTCAGGCAGTCGTACGGAATGCACACTCACACTGAAAGGGTGGAAGGATGTCGCATGGAAAAACGCTATATGGAAGGATGTAGCCTGCGGAGATGTCAGAATGCATCAATGAATATCATGGACAAATGCTAAAGTGAAATCTGACAAGGACAAAGTGATGTCATGAAGGAGATATATAACCTATGCCCGAACAATATAAAATACTAAGTAACAGTGTAACTGAAGCACTAAGAGTAACATGTACCTAAAGCTAAAGTAATAATAGATCTAAAAAAGATAAAGTAACTTACAGACCAATAACTGTAAATATGCAGTAACGTAAGGTAGAACGACAACATATATAAGCTTGCTATAGAGCAATATGTAACATGACAAGGACGGCCATAGTAGGATAATGGACGCTGGCTCACGTTGAACATAACCAAGCTACCTCATAGACAGGCTGAGGCTGTAAGAATCAGGAGATGCAGGAAAGAGGCTCCATGTTCAGAGCTGACAATGGGGGTCCTTATAAGGTGGGCGGTAAGGGATACCAGGCACCGGTAAGGAGACCGGTGGCGGTAATCCCTTACTGCCCTACTACAAGGTCCCTTAGCGGGTCCCTCCAATAACACCTGGTCTAACCTGGTGTTATGGATGGGACCCGTTAAGGGACCAGGGCGCAAATAACGAGCTTGACATACGTGAGCCCGTTATTTGCTCCCTCCCCTTTCCCATTGAGCCCTATGGGGGCTCAAATGGGAATGGGAAATGGCATTTTCAATGGGGACTTACCGGTCCCGCAAGGGTCGGACTACACCGGTAAGTCCCCATTGAACTAGACCGGTGCTAGACCCGTTATTGGTGGCAGTCATGGCGCAAATAGCGCCATGACTACTACCAACCTCGGAATGAGGCCCAATGAGTCAAGGTTGGCCCCAAGTTAACAATTCAGTTTTTAAAGGATAAGCACAGAGCACAAAGGGACTACATGTTTAGCCTCTGAATGTGAGACATTCTTCATAGATGGAAGAAGATGAAAACATCTGTGAGAGCAAAACTGCTGGTCAATTAAAAGTTTGCAAAGTTTATATGCGATAGAGTGAGCAACAGCACCCTGCATAATTAAATCAAATAGGAGTAAATAAAAGGCTAAAATTGACAAATTCGCGGTCTCTTCACATGTAACTCAGAAGTCGAAAACAAAGGCTATTCATTAGAGCCTTAAACTAAGATAGTGGTGTGTTCACACTCCCTTTAATGTTCCAGGACAGTGAGCAGACAGAAGGTCAACTACAAATGGAAGACTTTGGCTTGTGGCCTACCAATGAGAGATGATGGACTCATTGGGAAAGGGGGAGTAGTCTGATGAATTTCAAACACCTAGGTTTTGTTTCACATATGTGCTGTTAAGGAGCCAAACCAATCAGTGGGGTTGGGGGACAACCTAACACACAATGTTGCAGAATCCAATCCAGTGTTGCTTTGTCCACTATAATCAGTACTATACACATTTAGAGGTAGTTTAAAGCATGACCTACAGATAAAGTAGCCAATGATGCACTAATCCTTATATGTTCTATAAGTAGATATGTTCCCTTCACCAATACCTTCCCTTGATAGGTTTTGTATTTTGCCACATAGATGTCAAAGATGACGCATATTGGGGTATAAGATCTCTACGCAATCAAGTGTGTTTGTTAGTGTGCATGCATCAGCCCAATGTCTGCCAGTTCACCCTGCTTTATTCAGTTGATAATAAAGTAGAACTTTGCCATATTCTTTGAGTCCATCTGATTATTTGGTCTGAGATCATTATTGTAATTCCATCTAGCACAAACAGATGCTTCAAGGTGCTAAAGTACAGAACAATGCTAGCTGCTTGCTCAGCAAGACTGACAAAAGTAAATGGGTTGCACTGGGTACCAGAGAAGGTGGGTGTAATAATTCTGTCAATTTTGGTAACCCTTTTTAAAGTGGCAGGGGCCCTAACATGCCTCTTCTGTATGTCAGGGGCTAAGCGCAGGTGGCTAGTGGATCCCCCTTAAACTTTCTCCAACCTCTTCATCCTCTATGTCGGGAAGGTGTGTGGCCTCTTTGGTCACGCAACTCAAAGCTCCTAGAGTCAGGAAAGGGACTTTGTCAAATGGTGTACCTATCTATCTACTTATCTATCATCACTCTTTCTACCTATTTGTCTTTGAGCATATATATCTATCTACCTAGCTGCTTGTATTTTGCATTACACATTACCAATAGACATGCACTACAAGAGTTCTGATTTTCTACAGCATGAAGCTACACGCATTTGCACTGAGGCTGGCTTTCCTATTTGTAGATGAATTTCAAGACGTATGTTCCAATGTTCGTATTTTACAAAACAGCTTAATAATGCACATAGACACGGAGAATTCTGTTAATGTACTGAGAGAGGATGCCATATTTTCAGATGAATTTACAGATTTCTTTCATCTGTTCGTATATCTCATTACACATTTCGAAAACAGAAACACTTCGCATGCTCTGTGCATGTCAGAAATATAGATACATTCTGATTTATAAAGTAAATATCTTAATCACACACAATTTAAAGGTAACGTGTACATGTAGGCCACAGATCCTGAATATTGAAGGAGACAACTTCGAGTATTCGTGATCAGAAAATGTATTTTCACTATTCAGATCTCACTCTAAGAAAGTGAAAACAAATGTTTTGTTGCACATTGCAAGTATGCATACACCAGGTTCTGCACATGCAGGCACATAGTGACATGCCAATGTTTGTACAAGTTCATTCTAGAGTTTGGCTGTTACATTTTTCATAATGTTTGTTGCATGAACAACTTTAAAGTGTAAATGTTTGGCAAAAATGTCGAAAATAGAAGAAAATAAAAAATGTGTTTACGGAAAAAGAAAATCCCTAAGACCTCTCCACTCAAATTAGTTCTTTAAACTTCTTACCAAATTGGGCATGCATGATCAGACTGGATCACTACCAGTGGTTTGCCAATTTGGTGGGGATCCATCCACAGGTTCAAAGGTTATAAGGGAAAGCATGTTTGCATTTGCCATTTAACCTTTGATGTAATATTAACTATACTGCCCCTAGTATGGCGGTATACTAATAAATATCAATATAGGTACCAGGAACCAACATGTTTCTAGCGGTTGCCGTTTCATAGGTTTAGTAATATCCTTTCACCATGTAACGATGGGCTGAATATTCCCTTACCATCATGGTTTAGATGCACTCATACAATATGTGTCAAGCACCCGCAGCACACAGATGGACACACCCCCACCCTCATCCATTCTACATTTATCCTTAATGCTACCTTCCATATTCTGCTTTTTTCACAATGTACTCTTGACTCTGCTACACTTGTCAGCCAGGCTGGCTGGGTCATCCCTGAATTAGTATCCTGTGATATGTTACGGTTCAGTATTGCGATACCATCATGCAGCCAAACAGAGGAAGGTTGCTCCCAAGGTATTCTCATCTTTTCCCACATCAATATCACAACTCACCATTTCTATCTTATTTGGATATTCCTACATAATTCAGTGAATGCCACCACCTTCTTCTTCTGCCTGACCAATAATACCCACTCCCATTATTCGAAAACTGTCTCTGTATGGCATTATCACGTCTCTTCGTAGCTCTGCTTCTGAAGGTACCTTTGAAGTCATCAAATGCCATCCTTTTTTTCCTTCATGAAATTCCACCCACTCCACATCCTTTCACTTCAATAGTCTTGGTTGAGGTACATAATGCAGCCAATCCGCTATGGGCCTTCGATTCAGATAGTCTCCTATTGTTCCCTTCCAAGTACACTGAAAAAATAGAAGACATCCATTGTGGGCTGTCACTTTACTCAAGTAACTTTCATTGCTTGCCTCTCTAGTTTCATGGATAGAGTCTTCCCTGCCACCCCTTCTGCCCTTCTCATTTACTTCTTCATTTTCCATTTATCTTTTTAATTCACACATTTTGTGAGTTTTTCTTTTGCGTTACCTTTTCTTTGCCCTTTCCCTTTTTTTTATTATTTTCTTTCCCTTTCCCCCCATATTTGACTGTCCTTTTCATCTGCTGTTTCCTAACTTATCAATGCCCTGATATCTTTCCTTATACTTTCCCTCTCAATACTGATTAGGTTAGGTCGGCCCAATTATGCTGTTGTTCAGCCTTGTTGATAATCCTTATTTCTTTTTCTTTTGTGTTGAAGTCCATTGAGGACTAAATAACAGATAATGGTGCAGAATCTCCTCTCGTTATCCTTCACACCCACGATCTGTTCCTTCTCCTCATCCATAGAAAAACTGCCTCTTTCTTCTAAACCTTCCAAACCATCAGGAGGATACTCATAAGTATTTTTACTGTTTCTTTATCTACCTAATATTATACTTTTTCTGATGTCTGACCCAGTTATATTGATTTAAGGTAACTATAATTTGTCCTTTTAATTCTTACTATATCCAACACATGGGCATGACGTGACTGGTCTACATGTGTCCCCCCACTTGTTATTCACTTCATATCCATTTCAGTTCATACCTTTACACCACTGTCATTTCCTGTCACTACTCAACTCCTCCTGTTTTCTTAATGTGCATATACTCATTGTGAACTGATTAGAGTGGTGTTCAGTTTCTGGTTCATTATTTCCATAAGTGCAAATATAAACATGTGTAAATAAGGCATAAGGTCCACAAATACTACTGCTTTTTCCTGATACCTTTCTCAGGTGCTCTATGTAGGGTTGCGATGATGCAGTCATACCTTCTCTCAGACTTGCATTTCTAAAGGAAGTATGGTTACTTATTGCTTCTTTCCCAAATGTCTTTGAACAGCTCTCAAAGAGTTGTTACATGGCTTTAATCAGAAGATAAGCTGGAATTGTATGTTCCAATTGGTTACTGGGTTCTATCTGTTGGGTTCTTGATTTTACTCTGCTAGCTGATATATTTATATGTTTGTCTTCTAGAGGGCATACAAATACACATTCACCACAAGAGAAATATAGTTAAATGTCTCCTGAGTATGTATTTGTCCATCGCTTTCTTGCTGTACTTGATATTTGATACTTAAACAATATATCCACTGCTGCAAATTCAAGTCCATATACATTTTTTACTATACCTTTCTCCTCTCCCTTATGCATAAATCTGTGTAAGTACTGCTTATTTGCATGAAATTGTACTTCACCTCCACTTACCCTTATCTGAATAGATTAACTAACACCCTGCTCAATTTAGACCTTTTCAATCAGTTATGCCATCAGGTTTACACAAACCCATTGCATTTTTCCATAAATCGAATTTCATATTTTGCTGGTGTTTTTCCATAAATATGGAGAACAAATTGATTTGTACTTCTTAACTCTGAGATGTCCCACTTGAGAAATACTAGTCTACAATAAATTACTTATACTACTAAAGTACTTCATTTAATATCAGTGCTTGCTCCTCTCCTGTATCCAAGAAAACGATTTCAAGCATGGAGCAACAGATGGGTACCTCGGGTCCTTTGATATTACGTCAATCAGTAGCTAATTATCCCCATCAAAGTAACTCAAGCTTGTCATGAAATGTGTTTTATGGGCCTAATTCATAGAAGTGTTTTATAATGGCAAACACCCATTGGAAAACGCTCTGGGAATACATGTCTAAACCATTATTACTACTCCTCAGTGATAATTATTGGCAATCTGTGGGTGGGATTTATCACAAAAAAGCAAGCCCTGTATCTGAAATACATTAAAAACAATTAACAGAACCCACTATATAACTGGGTTCAATAAGCAGAAAAGTTGTTGATGATTCAATATATACATAGGTTATAAAGGGCTTGGGGCCCCTATCCATAGGAGTACAGGTACCAAATGTGCTTACTATCAAAGTACAAATACTATCAAAGAAAGTATTACATGAGTTAAATGTATGTATGCACATACGTAGATGATGTATACAGCACAAACCTAGCTAGAAAGCACCAGACCACTGTACAATAAAAAGAGTGGAACATATGAGGGAGAGGATCGCCTTATTGGTTTATGTTTCTCATTTGTCAGTGAAGTGTTCCTTGAAGCGCAGGCTCTTCAGCTCTTTTCTAAATTGCAGGAGGGAGGGAGTCTGCTGGATGTTAGCAGGAAGGTTATTCCAGAGCATGGAAGCATAGCAGGAGAATGCTTATTTTCTTCTCTTCTCCTTCTTGGGTTTCGTTGAATCCAGTCTGTTGCTATCTTGGCTCTTGGTGTTGTGTTGACCTCCTGAGATGATGATCTTTTCAGCCAAGTATAATGGTATCTTGGACATTTGAGCTTTCTATGTGATGCAGTTCGTCTTGAAGGTGATACGAGCTTCAATGGATAATAAGTGTTGTTCCTTGAGAGTGGGGAAATTGTGGTTGAATGTCTTCAGTCCTTTGATGAGGCGTGTTGCTGCATGCTGGACAGTTTTCAGAGGGGCCATATTGGTGATTGGGACACCACACAGAGGTCCTTCCCCACGTTTCAGATAGGAGAGCACCAGTGCCTGGACAACAGATCTGAAATCAAAGGTGGGATGAAAGGTTTGATTTTGTGCAGAAGTGGGACCTGGTACCGTGCTTTTTGTATCTTCTTGGAAATTTGTGCATTGAAGGAGAGATCACAGTGGATGGTGAAACCAAGAGACTTTGCAGTAGGGATGAGTAGGGAGAAAAGTACAATGAGATCCATCTATGTCAGGCAGTTTTGGACTTGGGTGCATTTGGTGGCACACCAAAGAAAAATGAACTTGACATCCAGGTTTGAATTGTGGAGAGGCAATGCTTCAATTGATGAATGTTATTGAGACAGTTGACCTTCAGGTAAAGCTGCATATCATCAAAATACTGGTGGATTTTGATGCTGGATTTGTCCACGAATACCTGTGGGATGTTCTGACCCACTAGGCTCTGCCCTGCAATATCACTGTGTGCTGCTTTCATCAAAAACAACGTGATAGCTGCCAAAAAGTTCTATGCGCTAAAAATCTCTGAGAAGTGCGCAGGGAAAACTGAAAAATAGTCCGCCAATCCATTTTGCCGATGTCAGTGGTAAAACAGGAGACCACACTACCAAAACCTGTCATTGGGCTGTCCGCAGAGTGAAATGAAACTACTTGAAAAAGCAGTGCTGCATGCCAGGAAAACCCCAGAAGTGCTTAAAAAAACAGTTTTTCCGTGGCTGTTGAAAGTAAAAAATCATGGTTCCCAAATATCAGAAAAGATCCAACATCCTTGTTGGGTGTTAAATATCAAATTATTTAAGGAATCCACCTAAGCACAATGTCAGGAGAAGCACATTTCATTACAAAAATATTCTCATTCAAAAAGGTGCTTGCCTGGAAAAATATGTCAGAATATAGGCGCAGTACCGCCGCTCGCCTGTGTCAGAGCTGTCATTTACTTATACTGGCAGTTTAAAACTTGACTCTTAAAATCAAATTGTGGAAAAGAAGAGACTTGCCATCAAAAGCAATATAGGTTGCCACAATTCACTCTCTATGTTTGAAAAAGACTGGAATTATGAGCTCTTTGTGTATATTTGGTGAAAATGTAAGTTTATTTAGAAAAGACAATTTTAAACCAGGGGTTTTAAAAGTGAACTAATGTTAGCCACAGTACTTCAAGGGCACATTCCACAGTTTGCCCCAAACAAAGGCATCCTCCCCCTGCTCTCTGCTCAGGAACTGTCATTGGGTTGTTAATGGAGGTGGGAGGAGATTTTGGCCTGTTGCTCTGAGGAGAGACAAAAGACTTCCTGGACTGAAAGAAAATGCAAATTCGGGTATCAACAGAAACCAATTGCCAGCAGGAAGGGAGCCCTGGACTGCTCTGGGTCCATCAAACTCTGGGTGCAGGCCCAGACAGATTTGTGTATCTTAGATTACAAGAAAATATCTTTTTGAAAAAGACTCATAGAAAACTAAAAAATGTGGAAAAATCTGTAAATTAGAGGTTGTTAATATGAAAAGGCTGCTCACCGTTTGAAACTATTTGGGACTCTGTGCGATGATCAGAGACAGGACTACCGAAATGTGGATGTTGTAGCAATTGCAACAATGCTAGGAATATGAAAGTTTACAGGATTATGCCCAGATGTCATGCGCATGTATGGAGAAAAATGTGGACAGATCTGACACTGGGTACCCAACCAAAAAGCGTGAAAAACGGTAACATTGGAACTAAAGCTCTCACTGAGTGGGGACTCGGACGGATGCCCTACTAAATCTGTAATGTGAATATGTATTATTAGCAAGTTGGTGATATTGTAAATATGATTTATGTGGAAAATAGATTTACTGTACGGAAACCAGGGGGAGGTACTCACTGGGTTGTAAAATACAGCATCACAATGACACTAGATTTCCTTCTTAAATCAGGAGAGGGGAAAGACTTTAACCAATAGGATTCCTCGAGGGTGTGCTTAGTATAATTTAGCCTACCCACCCCCTTGGGAAATACATAAATAGGGACTGTTTAGGACCTACAGACACACACAGATTCACCCATCAACTGATTTACTGGCGAAGAGCTCTGCATTAGAACCCAGATCCAAGACTCCAGAACTCTGAAAGCAGAAGGCCCAATTCCAAAGCTGAACCCTTCTCAGCTTGGCCTTTAAATCTTGAAACCTGATTTTAACCCCAGACTTCCAAGGGGCACCCCAAAAATTGAACAGCCTGGCTGTGGTGTTTCTGCTTCTTGCCAAGAACACTTGCCAGAGCCTAGAGATCCAAACCAGTAGAGCAGAGCTGTAACCTGATAGCTGTAACCCAGAATCAACCCGTCAGATCCTGTTCAGAGGCTGTGCAGCGTCCGGAGTGCCGTGCTGAGTGCAGAACCGGGTGCCTGAATCCTGTCCGGTAGGCTAGCAGAATTCCAGTCCAAAACCTTTCACCAGATCTTTGACGGGCCTATTCCAAACCATAGTTGTGGTGAGTATCTATAGCATAGAATTGTCCATAGCCAATCTCTTATCCTTAAGTAATCTAATCCAAATCATTCCATAATATCCAGAACTGCATTTTAGAATCTCTTTTGTTTTTCCTGAATCTTTCCCTCATCCATATAGTCCTTTGTTAATGGTAGTGATAATATAATCTTTGCGCTAATATATTTGCTGAAGAAAGACAAGTGTCTCGGCGGGCAAAAGTCAGAACAGAGGCGCCCTGATCTGGTGGCTGTCACGTTGGGTATCTTGCATCTTCATACCCTCCTTAAAGTAAAGAATATCTGTTTGTATTTTCAAAAGCACATCTTTCATTTGAAAATCTTGACTCTTTCTGAGAAAAATTGACCTCTACTAAAACCTCTGTAACTTCCATACCTTACATGCTTTCAAACGAACCTAAAACCGCATTCCAACTCCTTGTAGTTTTTCTGTAATCGGTTTTCTCGCGCGCTGAAAAGTTTGCAGCAGATTTGCATTTGGCTCAATTTCAACACGTGTAAAAAAGATATTCTTTACATCTGACCTCTGAATTCCGTTTTCAATCTGTTAGTTAGTCAATCATCATTGCTAGTGTTCACCTGAAACTATCCAAAGCGGCTCCCACTAGTTTTGAATACAATTAAGTGAATTAAATCCATGTTCAGTGTTTTTCCCATTAATTCAAAGCCACATTCAAAAGCATTTGACCTGCTTAAAATAATTCCTGTTTCTCTCCATGCTTGCTGGGGGGAACTGGGTTTGAAACTGCATTGGTTGAGATTGTTTATTCCTGAAACCTGTTTTTTCTCCGTCCATCTCTTTATACTGCATATTGGGGGGATTGAGTAGTATCAGGGGGAATAGTGACATTGCATTGTTTCATATCCATATCAAGTATTATTCTATGCTGCATTGTTTTCCTATCCTTATCAAGTATTATTCTTTGCTGCATTATTTTTCTTATCCATCCTCATTCTGATTAAAGAGATTGTTGATTGTTGTGATATCACCAAATGCTGATCATTGTATAAATATTAATAGTGTGATATCTAGATATTGTTCAAATTCATAAAAGTGTGAAATATATCTTGTTCAATTCATAAAAATAAATCTTTTAACTTTGCAAAACAGCCTGCTACCTGGTTCAGTGAGACCGGGGGGATTCAAAGAGAGGGACGTGATATAAGGGTACATAATTCAGAAATAAAAGAACTTATAGACAAAAATATATAATTAAGGGTTCCAACTGTGCATCACACGCTAGGCATTGACTTAGGTGGAGTGCCGGGTTGAAATCACTTACAAGATTGGGGGCTTGTGTCCGAGATTTCTGAAATTGATAGACCACTTGTGACAGTCTAATACAGTGCGCTAACTAGTGGGGTACATAATCCCTGCTGGGCTACCACGCTGTCTTACACTGTGAAAAGCACCCCTCAATAGGAACACTCTAAGGAAGTGGTCTGTTTTGTAAAAATAAAATAAAACTTCTGTAAATCAGGAAGGAAATTAACATTTCCAGAATGGTGACATTGGTAGAGATCAATATGGCTAGAGAACACCTATTGCATAAGTTATTTGTGAGAGGTGAATGGACAGAGCAGGATCAGAATGTGTGGTTGCAGGCAATCACAGAACAGATCACTGCAACAGGGTCAGACAAATGGCAAGACCAGGGTCCATTAGATATGGCCCTTAGTGAACTATAGGAAGAGCAAAACATGATAGCAAAAATAGCGGCATATCTATACCTATATATTGGAGCAATACAGGACAAATATGCTGAGGGCCAAGATCTGGCAAACAGGCAACTGCAGGCATTAGACAAGGCCCAAACTTACCTGGACTCTTCTGAGCAGAGGCTGCAGAGGAGCCAGGAGTCGGAAAAGGAAAGTAGGCTGTACCTAACCAAAATAAAAGAGGACATGGGCATCCTGCAGCAGGAAAAGGCATACCACGATACAAGAATGCTGGCCCTGCAGAAGGACTACCAAGAAAGTTTGGACTCCCAACTGCAGAACCAGAAAAAACTGGAACAACAAATACATTCCATTAGGGCATGCGCAGAGCAGGTAGTCACCCTGCAAAGCCACTTAGAGAGAAAGAAGAGAGTGATAAATTAATCCTGAAAGACCTGGACACCCAGGCAGAATTTGATGAAGAGCGCCAGAAAGCTGGTGCACTTAAAATACAGAGGGATGACCTGGCGGCACAGAGGCAGGCTCTTGCTCAGGAAAGGGACACCTTCGGCCAGGAAGTCTGCTATTTAAAAGAGAAGCTGAAAGATGATCACCTGGCCCTTCAGGGACTGGGTGACCTCCAAAAAGACCATCAAAAATTGTTAGAGCACACCAGGAGGGTGGAAGATGCTCCAGCAGGTAAGGACCAGGCCAGTATAGACAGGATTTAGGAGGTAACCCTCCTGCAGCAAAGACTAGCCCAGTACTCTAAAACAACACAGGAAGCACAGAGAGAAAATTAGGCTCTCTGTGAGAACAATTACAAGCTCCACAGATAGGTAGCCATGCAAGAGAGACTGATAGAAACTAGCAAGGCCTTGATTGAGGAACAGAAAGCTCTGATTCTTGCTTGGCAACAGGGAGCAGGGGCTGACAGAGATGAGGTTCGCTGGGAAAGGAAAACACCTGAGCATAACCTCAGGAACTTTAGTACCAGAGGCCTTCATCTCTTCCAATCCCTGGACTCTGCCACCCCCATGTCCACTGGTGCACATTGTGGGATGTTTCAACCCACTAGTCCAGGCCCTGCAACATTACTGTGCATTGCTTGCAGCAGAAACATCAGAATGGCCGCTGGAAAGCATGCTGCTCGCTAAAAATCACCAGAAAGTGCGCAGTAAAAATCTGAAAAATAGGCCGCCATCCACTTTTGCCTATGTCAGTGGTAACACAGGAGACCACGGCCAAAACCCATCATTTGGCTGCCCACAGAGCAAAATCATTGCAAAAGAAATACAGAGCTGTTTTAAAAATCCGTTTTTCCCTGGCTGTCAAATTTGCAAAAATCATGGCTCACAAACCACCCAAAAAGATCCAACCTCCTTGTTGGGTGGTAAACATCATTCTACTTCAAGAATCCATATAAACATACTGTCAGTAGAAGTATATGTTATCTGAACAAAGTCCACTTTTGAAGATGGTTGCTGGAAGAAATCTGTCAAAAATGGGTGTAATACCGTTACTCACCTCTGTCAGAAGCTGGCGATTTTAAAACCTGTCATGTGTAAAGTTGGACATTGAACTCAAAGTATGCCAAAGAAAGACTTGCTATCAGAAGCCTAAGGGGTGGATACAATTCAAAACTATATTTTAAAAAGGCTTGAAGTAAGAAATTGGTTGATGTATTTGTTAAAAATGTAAGTTATATTTTAGGACAAGACAATTTCAGACATTGTGTTTAAAAGTTAAAGTTTCCCACACTGAGCTTCAAAGACATTCCACACCCTTTTACCCAATATAGGAATCTCCCCCTGCTCTCTGCTAAGAAACTGGCAGGCTGGTGTGAAAGGAAATGGGAGGGGCACTCTGGCATGTTGCTCTGAGTGGAGACAATGGAGTCCTTGAGCTGAATTGAAATGCTAATTTGGGGCGTCAATAGAAACTGCCCTGGCCGGAAGAAGGCCATGTGACTCTCTGACTCTCTGTCTCAGCCAAGACCTTGGAGGCGGGCCAGACTGAAAATGTGGATTTGAAATTGGATTAAATATATGTTTAAGAAAAATACTTCAAAAATATTGTACTGAACTGACAAAAATATGAAATTTAGAGATTATTAAAATGAAAAATGTGCTCACAGTTTAAAACTAATCTGGAATCTGTGCGATGTTCTGAGACTGAACCACAAACCTTTTTAATATTGCAGCTATTGTGATTATGCTAGGAACATGAAAAATTACAGAAGTATGACCAGATGGTATGTGCATGTATCTGTAAAAAATGGTACAGATCCGAAAATGTGTAACCAACCAAAAGCACGAAAAACTGTCATTTATGAACCAAAACTCTTATGAAGATGGGACTTGAACAGAGACGTGCCTTAATTAATATGTCATGTAATTATGTATTATTAACAAGTTGTGCATATTGTCAATATGTTTTTTTAGGAAAAATAGATTTTCTAAGTAAAAGCAAAGGGGAGGGATTTTTTTCTGGACCCTAAACACAATGTCACTCTGACACATTATGACACACTGTTCCTTTCTCAAATCAGGGGACAGGGAATACTCTGACCTATCAGATCATTAGAGGGTTGGGCATAGACAATCAGCCTCCCCGCCAACTTTGGAAAACTGATAAATAGGGACTGTTGAGGACCCACAGATACATTTTTCACTCATCAACTGATCCACTGGCGAAGCACCCTGCAGGAAGATCCAGACTCCAGAACCAGACTCCAGATCCAGACTCTGGAACCAGACTCTAGAACCCTGAAGCAGCGGCCTAATCCAAAAAGCTGAACCCTGTTCAGCAGGCCTTTAAAAATCTTGAAAACCTGATTAACCCCTAACTTCCACGGGGCCTAACCTAACTGATCCAACAGCCTGGCTGAGCTGTCGCTGCTTCTGGCCAACAACCTTTGCTAGAAACCAAGAGCCAGATCAGTCCAGCAGAGCTGTAACCCAGAACCCATTAGAACCAGTCCAAGAGGCCGTGCAGACCAGAGTGCCTTGCTGAGAGCAGAGTCCAGGTGCTCTGAAGCCTGTCCGGTGGTGAGCGAAGTCCAGTCCAAACCTTTGACCAGATCTTTGACGGGCCCATTCCAATCCAAAGCCATAGTTGTAAGTATTTAGTGTAGAACTGTCCATAACCAACCTCTTAGTATGAAGTAACCCAATCCGCCCATTCCAGCCTATCCATAACTGCATTATTGAATCTCTTTTGTCTATCCTAAATTCTTCTCTCCTCCACATAATCCTTGATGATTGTAGTGATAATCATCTTGGCGCTAATATATATTTTCTGGAGAAAGGCAATCGTCTCCTACAGACAGAAACCATCCGGAAGCACCTCTGGATAGGTGGCTGGGCTGTCGTGTAGTTTGCGGCTCCCT
The DNA here is from genome assembly GCF_040938575.1 of Ambystoma mexicanum. Taxonomy (NCBI): domain Eukaryota; kingdom Metazoa; phylum Chordata; class Amphibia; order Caudata; family Ambystomatidae; genus Ambystoma; species Ambystoma mexicanum. The sequence goes on from NC_090928.1 coordinate 686,023,989, forward strand.
AGACTCTTTAGTGTTAAGAAATCTTTGTTCCAAATCTTCAACAGCGCATCTTTCATTTTTAAATCTTGACTTTTTGAGAAAAATCAACCTTTATTAAAACCTCTGTAACGTTTGAACCGTATGAGATAGGAACGAGATTTAAATGTCATTTTGAAGCTAACATCCTCAGCTTTCAAACGAACCTGAAATGACATTCCTTATAGTTTTTCTGTAATCGTGTTTCCCGCACGCAGAAAAGTTGCAGCGATTTCGCATTTGGCTAAATTTCACCCCATGTAAAAAAACAGCTATTTCTTGCTTTCAACTTCTGTATTTCGTTTTCCATCTGCTAATCATTCTATAATCATTGCTAGTGTTGACCTGACCCAATCCAAAGCAACTCTCACTAGTTCTGAATCCCATTTAGCGAATTAAAGTAATTTTTAGCATTTTTCCTATTCAATTCAGATTACATTTAAAAGCAATTGACCTGTTTTAAAATCATTACTGTTCTCTCTAAGCTTGCTGGGAGAATCGGGATTGAAACTGCAATTGTTGATTGTTATTCCTTATACCTGTGGGCCCTCATTCCATATCTCCATAGTGCATTTTGGGGGGAGTGAGTAACAACAGGGGGAAAGAGCGAATATAGTGGGCGTCATTACGAGTCCGGCGGTAACCGAGGCGGTAAAACCGCCTGGTTACCGCCAGACTCGTATTACCATTCCGCCTCCGTGACTCCCGGAAATACCAGGGCATTACGACCCTGGTGTCCTGGGAATTTCGGAAGGTGGAATTCGGTAAATCCCCATTCCCATTGAGTGCCACAGGGCTCAATAGGAATGGGGAAGTGGAAACACCGGCACCATCTCGTGATGGTGCTGGTGTTTCCACGTCCGCCTGCAGCGGGCGGTGTTAAACCCGCCAGGTCAGACCTGGCGGGAACATCACCTTCCGCCTGCAGGAGTTGGGATCGGGCGGTCCGGAATTAACAGTGGCGGCGGGTTTACCGCCACTGTTATTTCCGGACCGCCCGACCTGTAATGATTGTCTTTGGTTGAATTCATATCAAGTTTATTTCTGTGTTGCATTCTTTCCTATCATTGCATTTCCTTGAATCCGCACAAAGTATTCTCTGCTACTATAATCCTCCTATTCCTACTCCTAATTGATTAAAGAGATTGTTGATGTTGTATTATTACACATTGCTGATCATTGTTCATATTCATAAGTGTGATATTCAGATATTATTCATCTTCATAAAAGTATAATCTATATATTGTTCAATTCTTCAAATAAATCTTTTAATTTGCAAAACAAACCTATTTCTTGGTTCAGTGAAACCAGGGGGATTCAAAGAGAGGGGCGTTATATGAGGGTACATCATCCAGAATTAAAAGAATTTCTGACCTAAAAATATATAAATAAGGGTTTCCATTGAGCATCCGATACTAGGCATTGACTTAGTTGGAGTGCTGGATTGAAATCACTTACAACATGAGCCAAGGGCCACGGGGATGGCAGATTTCAATCCAATCAGAAATATGGGGCTCATAGACCAGCACCTGCCAGGAATGGATGGGCGGGCATCTGGGTACCCAAGTACTGTGAAATTTAGTGGGGAACTCCATGAGAGTAGGCCCACTAAGTGCATCCTGAAAACCTCTGCCCAGCTAGGACAGTGGGGGGGTACCCATCAAATCCTGGGAGCAAGGAGGAATCAGAAGACTCCTCTGAGTGCCCCAGGACACAGGAGACTAGATCCCCACATTCTACCAGCCATTCCCAGGCTTGCAGAATCCGGGAGAGCCTAGAAGACCAGACGGGCACCTCTGGGAGCAATGCCTCTGAGTCAGAGGAGGAGTGGACCAGGGTTACCCGAACCAAAAAGGCCAATAAGGCAAAAAGGGCCTGGCTTAAGGACCCCTTAAAGCAAATCAAGGTGATAAGGAGCGTCATCACACCCTAACATAAGAACGCTAAGTATTCTGTTTGGGAGCACTTAGAGCTCTTTGATCAGATGATGGAAACTTTCCATTTGAAGGACAGCCAAAGCTGTATTCAATGTGTGAAATGGACCTTCTCACCAGAATACTCCAGCTTCTTTGCGGGGCTAGAGGACCAAAATCATTCTAGATGGTCCACCTATAAGGTGGCCATCTTGAAGCATTTTTCAGTGCACAGAAATCCTCAGGAAGCTCGCAAGGCCCCACAAGAATTTGTGCAGGAATTAAAGCGTGCCTTTGCGCAGACCACCAGAAGGGTGCGCACGGACAGCAAAGAATTTGTGAATACTTTTTTCCACGCTCTACCAAAGTACATCATGACGCAGCTAGTGAGAGATTTTCATGAGAAAAGATCATTAGACTGGGTCATTGAACAGGCCACATGAATTTATGAGGTGCAAAAGTCCATTGAAAACAAAAATAATGCAAAAAGCCCCAAACCAACCAACACCCCTGCTGCTGCTAAGGTGGCAGAGGTGAGGGTTGCCCCCATTTTAGATTTGGAAATGGGGGGCCTAAAAACCTGCCTGCACAGCAGAATAATCCCAAGCCCAGAAGGCCCTCGGGCCAGTCACAAACAGGGAGTCAAGGAGGTAGTCCCACAAATGGGACCCCTCACTCCCCTGACTACATAGGTCCCCGCTACAAGGGGAACAAACCCATCCTGGGTTCTGTGTGGACTCCTCCAGCCCAAGGGGGGTATCCAACCAAACAGCAGCTAACCCGGGAAACTTCCCTCCTCACTTCCCCCAGGAGGACAGAAATTCCCCAAACCCTGGACAGAACTTCTTCCCCAGGGACCAGCAAAACTCTCAAACCCAAAATCATCCATCCTTCTTTCCCCACTTTCCTGAGCCCAGACAACCCAATCCGGGAGAGGGGAGGCCAAGGGTGGAGGGGTACCCACATTTTCCAAACCCGGGGTATTTTCAGAGAAGGGATAGCTACCCTTCCCGGGATCAGCCCAGGGTAGACAACAGAACCCTGTATCAGCCTGAGCGGGTTTCACAGCTAGAGCGCCAGGTCCAAAAATGGCACAGGATCTGGGTCGCATGCTGAGGGCTCAACAGAACCCTCAGTTGAGCATGCCGGTGCAAAATGCCTCAACCTCTGGACCTGGTGCTCCAGAGAAATGACGGGGCAGAACACCGACAACCCACCGGTTACCAGGGAGGAGGCACAAGGGGAAGGGGGGGTGTAAAGCTTTGGAGGAAGCTTCCTTCCCCACTTGTAAAAAGCCCCTGGAAACCCAGGAACCGGAACCAAAATCTCCTGCCCCTGAAAGTCTGCCACCCAAGGAGCAGAGGGGGGTAGGAGAAAGAAAGAACCCAAACAGACCCATTTTGTAGAAGAGGTACAAATCTTCCAATTTGAGGGAGAGGGGTCCTCAGAGGATTCTGGGAAAAAGATCTTCTCAATCAGAGATGGTGGAACTCCTCCCAAAGAAAAATGGGTCCCAAAGGATTCAAATCCAGACTAGGCAGATATGGGGACGGAGCTAGCGCCACCCATCATCTAACCCCAGAACCAACAACATGAAAATCCCCTGGCTCAAACCCATTCCGGTGAATGCCTCCACAAAGGGGGGGTCAGCCAGAACCAGGGGAACCCAAAACTTCTCCCATATCTAGTTGTCACCTTTTCTTTTCAGATTCCCTAGACTCCAAACAGAATTCTGCCCAAATATTTTCTCTATCAGTGTCCAAAACTAGAAAACTAACCCACCAGTTGTCCAAAAATGTACATTATCTGTGCCCCCTAGCGGAGAAGGAGGGAAGATGCTATGTCCCGGTCCAAATACAGGGGCAGGGTACAATTTTGGCAATGGTGGACACTGGATCCTAAGCTACCCTTCTGTCCAAAAAGGCCTTTGATATACTGAATTCGGGAAGGGGGGAGAAATACCAAATTCCTCTCACCCTTCTTCCTGGACAACTTCAGAACTTTGACGGGAAGGAAATTCCCGTCGAGGGGACTGCGGATTTGGTCATTAAAATTGGGCAACACAAAATGAAGCACCTGGTCATAGTTGTGACTCCAGAGGGTACCCCTTGTTTACTGGGGAATTACCTCCTGCGAAGGTTGTCACCCCTAATGGACTGTGTAAACAAGGTTCTCTGGACCCAGACTATCCGAACGATAATATTAAAACAGAGTGTCAACCATGTTAGTTGAAACGGCACATGCAACATGGTTGAACAAAAATCTGACCAAGTAGAATTTCACTTGCAGGACAAACAAATCCCAGACATGACAGTAATAGCAGTAGGACAACAAACTGGTGATGGGGGGTCCTCTCTATTTCTGAAAATCAACCTTCCTTCCAGTTCAAGGTGGCATTCCACACTGGAAGGAAACACTCTGAAATTGTTTAGCAATCCAAAATCAGACATTCCCACTACTATAGTCCAGAAAGATGAGAAATCAGCTCAGAGCCTGGCTGATATTCAGCAAATTGGAGAGCAGTTGTTCATCCCTGTTCAGTTAAATGAAGGGAAGTACTCTGTTCTCGCCCGAGTGTGTGTGAACAACGGAAAGAGCTTCATCAGCGAAGCCATGTTCTGCCAACTCCCATAAGATCCAGCCATTCCCACATTTAAACTAATAGACAAATGGGAAATGAATCTGGAAACACCCAATTCCAAACATCTCCTGCCAAGCAGGTGTATGCTCAAAATCTCCATAGGCAACAAGAGCATAGTCCATAATTGTTGGGTCGTGCGAGACGTCACTGCCGCCTTTTACTTAGGCAGTGACATTATCAATCGCTTTGCCATTAGTTTGGACCTAATAAACTTCAAAGCTTGGTCCCGATTAGCGGATAATCCCATGGGCTTTGATAATCCAGAGAAAGCATTTAGGTCAGCTCAATTGCTCCCTTATGCAGTTGAAATTCAGATTGGAGAGGAAGTCACCATCCCAGAAAGGACCCGACAATTCTCATTGGAAGTGAAAGTTAAAAGAGGACAGAAATTGAAAAACCCTGATGCCTATATGCATCTAAATGCTTCTCTCCAACAGCAAGGGTTGGTGGTGAACCCAACACCACTAGTCAATATAGAACATGACACCATTCCAATAGAGGTGGATAACAGCGACTTAAAGAGTATCACTCTAGCCGCAGGCCCCATTAATGGAATGGCGGTTGATGACCGACATTTTTCCATAGATTTAGGTAATGAACTGTTAGGACCAATCCCCAAGGACTGTTTTGACAGTGATAGTGATGACAACACCAGACAGGATCTTTACTTTGCATGGGGGGAACTTCCTGGTGTACACTTCCTGCCCTTATGGTAAGGAGGATGTGACCTGTGACTTCAGGAGGGATGAGGTGATTTTCCAAGTCTGCGAGGACTGCCTTCCACACCTGAAGCCACCAGTCCAAATTAGCACTCTGACCAGGGACTTCTCCACCCAGCTGGAGGAGGCCGCTGAGGTAGCAAAACCAGAAGTCTTTCCAGGCTTCAGGCAGATGGTTGAAGAGAGAGTCAACCTAGCTGATGCCTGTGAGACTTTGGAGCAAAAGCCAAAATTGAAGCAAGTTTTCTTGGATTTTCAAGATTTCTTTGCAGTGGACTCATATGACTGTGGTCGCACCAACATCCACACAACGACGATTCCCACGGACCCAGGCATGACTCCAGTGTTTGTGAAGCAATATCGCTTGCCTCTCGCATCAATGGAGTCCCTTACGGAAATAATTAAGAACCTTGAGTCCCGTGGGATAATCCATCCAGTCCACAGCACCTTCAATAATCCGGTGCTGGGGATATTGAAGTCAAACGGCCAGTGGAGACTCTGCACTGACCTTAGGGAGCTCAACAAACGGGTCCATACTTGCCGATGGCCGCTTCCCTACATTGACCAAGGGCTGGCCCAGATCCAGGGGTCACAGGTATTCACTGCTATAGACCTGACCAATGGGTACTGGACTGTACCTGTCAGTAGGGAGGACCAATACAAGCTGGCCTTTACCTTTGGGGGGCAGCAGTACACATGGACCCGGACTCCCTTCGGATACATTAACTCCGACAATGAATTCAACATTTTTCTACATAAGGCCATGCACGCCCTCGGTGACAGGGTAACCTGGCCTATGTAGATGATGTTCTCATCAAAAGCTCAACCGTGGAGGAACACATAGCGGAGATCCGTTATGTTCTGACACAGTTAAGGGCCGCCGGAGCAAAACTTTCCTTTCAAAATGCACAGTGGTGTAGAACCTGCGTCAATTTCTTGGGGCATGAGATTACTCCTCAGGGTCTCTGTCCCCAGGAAAAGAAAGTGGAAGCACTCCAGAAATTGAAAGACCCCACAACTCTGCAGGAACTAAGGAGCCTCCTTGGACTGACTAATTACAGTAGAAAGTTCATTAAGGACTACACATAGATCACAAGACCCCTGATTCATCTTTTGAAGGGGGGGTCAAGTTGGAATGGGGTCCAGAACAAGCCGAGGCAGTAAGACAACTCAAAAGAAGCCTCTCACAAGCACCTTGCCTAGCTTACCGTGTCAAAAACAAGGAGTTCTTCTTGGAGAATGGGTTCTCTAATACATGCTTGTCTGCAGTATTATGCCAAAAGCATGACAAGGTCAATAAAGTAATCTCCTATGCAAGTAAATCTTTATCCTCTGTGGAGGAAAAATTCAACGATTGTGAGAAGGCACTCCTGGCAACGGTATGGGCATTGAAGAATTACCGCCCATTTATCCAGGGGGAACACATAATAGTGGAGACTCCACACCAGCCTCTGCAATATCTCCAAAGTGACAGAATTCGTGCAGGAAATGTGAGTGATTCCCGAATTACTTCCTGGATTCTGTCAATGCAAGGCTTTCCTGTGGAGGTCAGATATGGCCAAAACAAGAAGAGTCCCCTCGCGCAAGGTGTGGCTGACTTGCATGATTGTGCCAGAGAAAAATGTCTCGAGGACGAAAGTCTTAAAATCAAGGACAACATGGAGGCATACTTCAATTCCCCACACAAAGTCTTTGAAGAAGACAAGTGTGAGGGAATGCCCACTGTCTATGTGGATGGATGCTTCTACCATGTTGACAACAACGGGGAAAAAGAACTTGTGGCCGGCGTAGGAAATGCATGGGTGAATGAGACCCCAGAACCCTTCGCTGGGTACAAGATTGGTCCCCGAAGTAGTCAAGTGGCAGAGTTGATGGCTGTGAATCAAGCCATCCTCACTGCTGTCCAACATCAACTCCACGAACTGGTCATAATCACTGATTCGGATTATGTACGGAACGGGTTCGTGGAGCACCTGGTTAATTGGAAAACCAGAGGCATGTTATGTGCTAGTAAGAAACCTTTGAAACATGGGAAATTAATTCAAAATATTGATGATCTGGTCACCTCAAATGGGATGACCATCTACTGGAAAAAGATCAAGGGTCATTCCAAAGTAGAGGGACCAGACAAAACTGGAAATGACCTGGCTGATCAGCTGGCCAAAACCGGAGACATCCAAGGGGATCTACTTGAGATCGAGTGCCTGGTGGGGGAAATCCAGGTCACTTCTATCACTAGGTCCCAGACAAATGCTCACAATGAACTCTCAACTACACAATGGAGTATGGAGACCCCAGATGCTGATTTGATTACTGCTCAAAAAGGGCATCCAATAATTGGTAAGTTTCATCAACACATTGAGGACCCTAAGAACTATCCCCTAACGGATACCAATTACATAGGGAAGGAGGACCTCAGAGTGTTGATGAAATGTCCAAAAATGTTCCGAATCCAAGACGGTTTGTTGGTAAGGAAATCCCTAGCTAGCCATGATCAGTGGGTGGTCCCTACCTCATTCCAAAGCATGATGTTAAGTCACACTCATGATGCGGCCACAGCCGGTCATAGGGGGTTTCATACAACACTTGAAATCTTAAGAGAGGTTGCATACTGGCCACACATGGGGCAGGACCTCGACCAGTACTTGAAGGAGTGTCTTGTGTGTGCACAATTTCAGCCAACATCCCTCACACACTGTGCGCCTCTCCAAAAGAGGGGGAGGACACTGCCTTGGTCAGATTTACAAGTCGATTATATTGGGCCCGTGATTCGCTCCTCTAGGGGGAATAAGTACATGTTGACCGTGACATGCTTGTTTACTAAGTGGGTAGAATGTCTCCCGGCCCCAAACTGCAAGGCAGAAACAGCAGCTGCCCTGATGATCAACCACATCTTCTCGCGTTTTGGACTACCCCAAAGGATCGAGCCAGACCAAGGTAGCCACTTCACTAGCGAAGTAATGACAAAGATGTGGGAGATACTTGGGGTAAAAAGGTAATTACACATTGCCTACCGGCTAGCCTCTAGTGGCGCAGTGGAGAGATACAACAAGACAATTGTGAGCATATTAAAAATGTTTGTGGCAGATTCTGGGCCAAGTTGGGATATTCGATTACCTCTTGTCCTAATGGCCATCAGATCTACCCCTTCATTTGCAACTAAAATGTCACTGTTTGAGCTGATGACTGGACGCAGAATGGTGCTTCCCCAGCATCTGCTCTACAGAACCCAAGAGCAGACATTGATCAATGCCTCCACAACTCATGAGTGCGTTGAAAATCTAAGAAAACACCTTCAACATGCTTTTGCCTATGCTCAGCGAAATCTCGAAAGATCTGCAGACAGCATGAAGACCCACTATGACTTACAGACTACTAGAAAAGAATACCATGTAGGAGACTGGGTCTACTTATACAATTTCCAAAGAAACCAGGCCAAACAGCACACATTTTTGCCTAGCTGGTGGGGACCTTTTGAAATTGCAGACAAAATCTCACCAGTCGCCTACAAAATCTGCATCCCCAAAGGCAGTTTGGCAGAGGGGGAAGATAAGTGGGTCCATGTTAACCAACTAAAGTGTTGCCATCCTAGGCACACTCTGCAGCAACTGGAGGAGTCTCCTGGAACCCCAGAGGGGGTCACTCCAGCTCCCTAGAATTCCAACTATAAAATATTCCATATATAGTCCATAAATGACAATAGAAAAATGTGTCCTGATATGCCAAATGTATGTGTCCGCCCCACTACATCAATAGTGGTGGGGAAATGTCTACAAATATGTTTTTGCTTTGTCATCCTAGATTTGGAAACCATGGAGACTAAAACCAAGGAGGACCACCCCAGGGACCGGAAGGAAAGATCCAAGTGGCCCGGGGTATCACTTCATGCTCACATCAGGACTGGGCAAGGAACTGGTCGATCCACCCTGATGGAAGAAAAGATGATGAACTTTGCCATTTTTGGAACCAAAAGAAAAGAGACTGATCATCCCAGGCTTGCGACTTCCCATTGATGGACATCAACGCCAAATCGCAAGGGGAGGCTTGTGGATGTTCTGACCCACTAGGCTCTGCCCTGCAATATCACTGTGTGCTGCTTTCATCAAAAACAACAGGATGGCTGCCAAAAACTCTATGTGCTAAAAATCTCTGAGAAGAACGCAAGGAAACCTGAAAAATAGGCCGCCAATCCATTTTGCCGATGTCAGTGGTAAAACAGGGACCACACTACCAAAACCTGTTATTGGGTTGCCCGCAGAGTGAAATGAATCTACTTGAAAAAGCAGTGCTGCATGCCAGGAAAACCCCAGAAATGCTTTAAAATCTGTTTTTCCTTGGCTTGAAAGTGAAAAATCATGGTTCCCAAATATCAGAAAAGATTCAACATCCTTGTTGGGTGTTAAATATCACTTTATTTAAAGAATCGACCTAAGCACAATGTCAGGAGAAGCACATTTCATTACAAAAATATCCCCATTCAAAAAGGTGCTTGCCTGGAAAAATATGTCAGAATATGGGCGCAGTACCGCCGCTCGCCTGTGTCAGAGCTGTCATTTACTTATACTGGCAGTTTAAAACTTGTGTCCTAAAATCAAATTGTGGAAAAAAAGAGACTTGCCATCAAAAGCAATATATGTTGCCACAATTCAATCTCTATGTTTGAAAAAGACTGGAATTATGATATCTGGGTGTCTATTTGGTGAAAATGTAAGTTTATTTAGAAAAGACAATTTTAAACCAGGGGTTTTAAAAGTGAACTAATGTTAGCCACAGTACTTCAAAGGCACATTCCACAGTTTTCCCCAAACAAAGGCATCTCCCCCTGCTCTCTGCTCAGGAACTGTCATTGAGTTGTTAATGGAGGTGGGAGGAGATTTTGGCCTCTTGATCTGAGGAGAGACAAAAGACTTCCTGGACTGAAAGGAAATGCAAATTCGGGTGTCAACAGAAACCAACCGCCAGCAGGAAGGGAGCCCTGGACTGCTCTGGGTCCATCAAACTCTGGGGGCGTGACCAGACAGATTTGTGTATCTTAGATTACAAGAAAATATCTTTTTGAAAAAGACTCATAAAAAACTGTGAAAAATGTGGAAAAATCTGTAAATTAGAGGTTGTTAATATGAAAAGGCTGCTCAGAGTTTGAAACTATTCTGGACTCTGTGCGATGTTCAGAGACAGGACTACTGAAATTTGGATGTTGTAGCAATTGTGATAATGCTAGGAATATGAAAGTTTACAGGATTATGCCCATATGTCATGCGCATGTATGGAGAAAAATGTGGACAGATCTGACATTGGGTACCCAACCAAAAGCACGAAAAACTGTAACATTGGAACTAAAGCTCTCACTGAGTGGGGACTCGGACGGATACGTGCCCTACTAAATCTGTAATGTGAATATGTATTTTTATCAAGTTGGTGATATTGTAAATATGATTTATGTGGAAAATAGATTTACTGTACGGAAACCAGGGGGAGGTACTCCCTGGGTTGTAAAATGCAGCATCACTATGACACTAGATTTCCTTCTCAAATCAGGAGAGCGGAAAGACTTTAACCTATAGGATTCCTAGAGGGTGTGCTTAGTATAATTTAGCCTATCCACCCCTTTGGGAAATACATAAATAGGGACTGTTTAGGACCTAGAGACACACACAGATTCACGCATCAGCTGATTTACTGGCAAAGCGCTCTGCAGGAGAACCCAGATCCAAGACTCCAGAACTCTGAAAGCAGAAGGCCCAATTACAAAGCTGAACCCTTCTCAGCCTGGCCTTTAAATCTTGAAACCTGATTTTAACCCCAGACTTCCAAGGGGCACCCCAAAAATTGAACAGCCTGGCTGTGCTGTTTCTGCTTCTTGCCAATAACTTTTGCCAGAACCCAGAGATCCAAACCAGTAGAGCAGAGCTGTAACCTGATAGCCGTAACCCAGAATCAACCCGTAAGATCCAGTTCAGAGGCCGTGCAGAGACCACCAGAGTGTCGTGCTGAGTGCAGAACCGGGTGCCTGAATCCTGTCCAGTGGGCTAGCAGAATTTCAGTCCAAAACCTTTGACCAGATATTTGACAGGCCTATTCCAAACCATAGTTGTGAGTATCTATAGCATAGAATTGTCCATAGCCAATCTTGTATCCTTAAGTGATCTTATCCAAATCATTCCATCATATCCAGAACTGCATTTAGAATATCTTTTCTTTTTCCTGAATCTTTCCCTCATCCATATAGTCCTTTGTTAATGGTAGTGATAATATAATCTTTGCGCTAATATATTTGCTGAAGAAAGACAAGTGTCTCGGCGGGCAAAAGCGAGAACAGAGGCACCCTGATCTGGTGGCTGTCCTGTTGGGTATCTTGCATCTTCATACCCTCCTTAGTGTAAAGAATATCTGTTTGTAATTTCAAAAGCGCATCTTTCATTTGAAAATCTTGACTCTTTCTGATAAAAATCAACCTCTACTAAAACCTCTGTAACTTCCATGCCGTACATGCTAGAAATGTAAGTGTCAAATTGAAGCTAACATCATCAGCTTTCAAACGAACCTAAAACTGCATTCCAACTCATTGTAGTTTTTCTGTATTCACGTTTCTCGCGCGCTGAAAAGTTTGCAGCGGATTTGCATTTGGCTCAATTTCAACACGTGTAAAACAGCTATTCTTTGCATCTGACCTCCGAATTCCGTTTTCAATCTGTTAGTTAGTCAATCATCATTGCTAGTGTTCACCTGAAACTATCCAAAGCGGCTCCCACTAGTTTTGAATACAATTAAGTGAATTAAATCAATTTTCAGTGTTGTTCCCATTAATTCAAATCCACATTGAAAAGCATTTGACCTGTTTAAAATCATTCCTGTTTCTCTCTATGCTTGCTGGGGGGAACTGGGATTGAAACCGCATTGGTTGAGATTGTTTATTCCTGAAACCTGTTTTCTCTCAGTCCATCTCTTTATACTGCATATTGCGGGATTGAGTAGTATCAGGGGGAAAAGTGATATTGCATTGTTTCATATCCATATCAAGTATTATTCTCTGCTGCATTGTTTTCCTATCCTTATCAAGTATTTTTCTCTGCTGCATTATTTTTCTTATCCATCCTCATTCTCATTAAAGAGATTGTTGATTGTTGTGATATTACCAAATGCTGATCATTGTATAAATATTAATAGTGTGATATCTAGATATTGTTCAAATTCATAAAAGTGTGAAATATATCTTGTTCAATTCATACAAATAAATCTTTTAACTTTGCAAAACAGCCTGCTTCCTGGTTCAGTGAGACCGGGGGGATTCAAAGAGAGGGGCGTGATATAAGGGTACATCATTCAGAAATAAAAGAACTTATAGACAAAAATATATAATTAAGGGATCCAACTGTGCATCACACACTAGGCATTGACTTAGGTGGAGTGCCAGGTTGAAATCACTTACATACCCCAGTGACTCCACGTAGATACAGAAGATGACAGGAGAGAAGATAGAGTCTTGTGGGACTGCACAGATCACAACATTTCCTGGACTACCTATTATTTGGTCTGATCATATTGTTATCCCTTTCTCTGTGAACATGTCATCCACCCCTTCGGTCTAGACCTTCTTCGCCCCCCCCGTCCTGACATTGGCACAACATTGAATGCAGTGACATTCAATGCTTTGGGTATCACCAATGCTGTCTCAGTGGTGTCTCAGTGGACACTCTGTGTGACCCTCTGTGTTACGCTATGGCAGCAGAGAGCTTTCTTACGAAGAACTTCCTCAGCATGGAATCTGTTTTGGCATCGTTACAAGTTGCCTTGGAAACTGTTCAGGTCACGTAAACGTGCTAGTCAGCTGATCGGACGTGCTTCGCTTACACAGAAGCCACGCCCCCTTGTTCCTTAAAAGCCTTCAGCCGCGGAACTTCGTTGCTGCTAATTGTACGTTACTACGTAGCCCGCTTTTAGCACTGTTTGCCTTCCTTCGGATTACCCTCCGTGAACCTTTGACTCTGAAATCTTGTTACCTGACCTCGGCTTTGACTCTGTTTCTGCTTATCTGGATTACCCTGAGGACTTGTTACCACGGTAGTTTACCTTTACTACCGTCTAACCGCAGGAGCCTCCCCGCTCGACCTTCAGTTTCTACGGACTCTGCGGTTCTTCATTTCCGCTCAAAACAGAATTCCAGTTCTCAATCATTTTACGATTGCACAAATGCCTTTGCTTTTCCAGCTCTACGATTTGCCAAGATCCGCTTCCATGTGACTTTGCTTGGTACTTTTTTCCTGTTCAATCTTAATTCTATTTGAACTACAAGAACATTCTTACCAATACTGCTTATCAAGGACTTTGTTGTTCCTTCTACTAAAGTGCATTTATGAACGCTTTCCAGGACATGCACCAACCCGGCTCTAGTGTATCCCTCGTGCCGTTCGGGTTGTCCTCCCTATACTAACCTTCCCATTTATTATTTTTTCCTGTCGTTTTCATCAACCATTCGGATTTTGCTCTCACTATCGAAACTGCTCCAGGATTTCCTCTCAAGTCTACTCACCTTCATTATATCAGGTACCGGCAGATTTATTGTGTTTAATAGAATTAATTAAAACTAGACAAGTTAGACATAATACTCAAAACCTCTTCTGTATCTCTTGCAGTATTAGTCTGGCGGTGCGCTCAATCCCGCTCTTTTGCATTATAGATTACTCTGTCTGTTCTTACATAAATAGCAGAGTGATACATCGTGAAAAAGCACCCCTCTCAAAGAGGAAGCCTGATTCTTGATATCAGGGGAACTGGGTTTCGGATATGTCTACGGCTCATCTTACATCTCGATCCAGGTTGGGGTCCCGCACACCTTCCGGCTCGGTGAGTAACAGAATTAGCAGCCTAGAAAGGTGTCGACTGAGACTACTGATGCTTTAAACCAAATTGTGCAGATGGTTACTGATCTCCGGACTGACCTGAGAAGTGCACAAGAAGCATTGCGCCAACGCATGGACGCAATTCAGTCTCTCGTCACTACTCCAGCAGCACAGGCAGGCGCTGGTGCTATGGCTTCTGTGTCTGGTTTTCCAGCACCCGTTCAAGAAAGCGCTCCTGTGTTGCTTACTACCCAGTTCCCATTGGCTCCTCTGGAAAGGTTTTTAGGAGATCCCAAACAATACAGGACGTTCATTAATCAGTGCAAATTGCATTTTCTATGCCGTCCTACCTCCTTTCCCACTTCCACTACCAAAGCAGCTTTTGTTCTTTCTCATTTGGGTGGTACTGCCGCAGCCTGGCCAATCCTCTGCTTGAATCCAATAGTCATGTTCTATACAATTGCGATGCTCTTCTTGCCATGATGAGCATGGTGTTTGATACCAGATACACTACCCAAGCCACGGATTTAGAGCTACTCAAACATCGCAAGGCAATTCTTCCTTGTTGGTTTATCTTGCCCGGTTTAATCAACTGGCGGCGGAAACCGACTGGCCCGAGGAGAAAAAAGCGGCAGTGTTTTATCAAGGACTTTCGGAGGAACTTAAGGATATTTTGTCCATTGTTCCTGTGGTGCCTACAGCTTTAGGGGAGTTGCTCGACTTGGTGCTACAAATAGACGCCCGAAAGGCAGAAAGACGTGGAGAAAAGAAGGCCACACCCATACTAACGGCCTCAGAAGCCGTCTCGACTCCTCTGCCTCTCCCTGAACCTATGCAAATCGGTGCTGTTAAAAGTGCTTTAACACCAGCTCAACGAGAATATCGTAGGTTCCACAATCTGTGTATGTACTGTGGTTCCTCTGACCATCTTTTACCAGAGTGTCCAAAGAAACCCAAAAGAAAGGCGGGAAACGCAAAATCCCAACAGTAGACAGAGCCCCTATGTCGGGAGGTGCAAATCAGGACTCACCTTGCCTTGGATCTTCTCAACTCATTCATCTTCCTGTCAAATTTCCTTTGACTCCTGGACCATCCTTTGAGGCCCAGGCAGTTATTGATTCAGGAGCCGCAGTCAACTACATTGATCATGGTTTCGTTTCAGTAGCAGGGATTCCATTGATTCTCAAGAAACAACCTGAAACAGTTCAATCCTTGTTTCTGGAATGGTCACCCATCAGACGTGCCCATGGTCATGTGCACCCAGGAAGGACATACTGAGACCATTACATTTGACGTAATTAAAGCTCCAGCTTATAAGGTCATTCTGTGTATTCCATGGCTTTCCACAACCCTGTTATCGACTGGGTCACACATCAGATACAGTTCCCTTCTACTGTATGTAACCTTCAGTGCACGCCCTTACATGGCATTATTCAGAATACTCCTATTAATGCTCTTGCATCTTGTTCCCTGCACATCGGAGCAATTTCCACTGTCGCCTCACCATCTGTTCCTACAGAGTATTCCGACTTCCTAGATGTGTTCGACAAGGGTATGGCTGAAACCCTAGCACCCCATAGGATCTACGACTGTCCCATAGACTTAATGCCCGGGGCAAAGATTCCTGTGGGAAGGGTGTATTCTCTTACCTTAAAGGAGGATGCTGTGCTAAAAGAATATCTGGATAAGGCACTTGCTATGGGGTTTATTAGACTGTCTAAATCACCGGCGGCGTCCCCACTCTTCTTTGTACCTAAAAAAGAAGGCGATCTTCGTCCCTGCATTGATTACAGAGCCCTGAATGCAGTTACCATAAAGAACCAATATCCACTTCCATTGATTTCTGTTCTTCTCGATCAGCTGGGGTCTTCTCAGATTTTCACTAAATTGGACCTCAGAGGAGCATACAATCTGGTGCACATGCGAGAAGGGGACGAGTGAAAGACTGCGTTCAAGACACAGTATGGGTTGTACGAATAATTAGTGATGCCCTTCGGGCTTTGTAATGCCCGGCCACTTTTCAGGCTTTCATGAATGACTTGTTTCATGATATTTCAGACCACTATGTTGTCATATATTTAGACGACATATTGATTTATTCACAAACCCTTACTGAACACATTCAACACATTAAAACTGTACTCCAATGTTTAAGGGAAAATCATCTATTCGTGAAAGCTGAAAAATGCATTTTCCACGCTTCTGAGGTAGAATTCCTGGGTTACGATCTCACCAACCAAGGTGTGCGTATATGAGCAAATCCAAACTGAAGGCCATACTTGAATGGCCAGCACCCAAGACAGTCAAATCCCTCCAATCTTTCTTGGGTTTCGCCAATTTTTATAGGCGGTTTATTCATGGATTTTCTGCTCTTTCAGCGCCTCTTACCTCACTTACCAGTGTTAAAATGCCCTATGATTGGTCACCTGAGGCACAACAGGCTTTCGACCAATTAAAATCAGCTTTCATCTCTGCACCTGTCCTTAAACACCATGACCCTGATCTTCCTTTCTATGTGGAAGCTGACGCCTCAGGAACCGCTATAGTGCAGTCTTGTCCCAATATGTCCACAGACTGGGGAAATGCATCCCATAGCCTTTTCTTCTTGCAAGTTAACAACATACGAAAAGAACTACTCCATCACGGAACGGGAACTCTGGCGATCAGGGATTCCTTCGCTGAGTGGCGACATCATTTGCTTGGAGCACGTCATCCTGTCACTGTGTATTCCGATCACAGAAGTCTTTTGGCTTTCAAATCTATGAAGTGTCTCACGGCTAGACAGGCAAGATGGCATTTGTTCTTTTCGCAATACCAATTCCATATAACCTATCGTCCTGCCAAAGCTCAGTTATCAGCTGACGCGCTATCACGTCTTCATTCGGAGGGTGACCCGTCCAAGACGGAGCCGGCTATTCTTCTCCCAAACAAGGTTGTTTGTGGATGTATGGTACAGCCCTCCTTGCGTAATATCATTGAGCAATGGGCGATTGAACATCCAAAAGAGGTCCAGGAACTCAATATGGATTTGTCTCAAGGTTTACCCATCATTCAAGGGCGTATTTTCATACCTCCCGGTCAGGCTCGTTCATTGGCGCTCCAGTGGACGCATGCTTCTGTGGTTGCTGCATATCCAGGTCAAAAGAAAACACTGGCATCTCTACAGCGATGGTCTTGGTGGTCTAATATGGCTCGTGACGTGCAAGATTATATCACTATCTGTGCTATATGTGCCCAGTGTAAATCCACCAGGTCCAAACCAGTGGGCTTATTGCGGCCATTACCGGTTCCTCCTAAACCCTGGCATATGGTATTGAGGGACTTCATTGTGGAATTGCCAGAAGTTCAGGGTCATGATACCATATGGGTAATCGTGGACTATTTCACAAAATATGCCATTTTTGTACCTTGTTCACGGTTGCCTTTTACTTCCCGTTTGGCCAGACTGTTTATGGCTAATGTCTTCAGATATTTTGGTCTTCCTTCCATCATTGTGTCTGATTGGGGTAAACAATTCACCTCAAGATTCTGGAGGGCGCTTACTACCTCATTGGGTATCGATGACAGGTATTCTTCATCTTATCATCCTCAAACAGATGGCCAAACTGAAAGACTTAATTCCACTATTGAACAATATTTGCGCTGTCTTTGTCTCCAGTTCCAACAGACTTGGTATACAGCCCTGCCTCAAGCGGAATTTGCATACAACAATTCCTTACATTCTTCTACGGGGGTATCCCCCTTTTTTGCATTATACGGGTTACACCCGAGGTCTTTACCATTGACTCTTCCTTTACCTGAGGCCTCTCCTGCTGCATTGGCATGTGTAAGAGACCTAGACCAAGTACATCGGGATGTACGTTGTCATCTACTCCGGGCTCAGGAGCATGCAAAAAGGTCAGCTGACTCTCGCCGGCTACCGGCACCGGAGTATCGGATTGGTATGAAGGTCTGGTTGTCCTCCCGCAACTTGCATATTGCGGGTAAGCGTTCCTTGCTGCCACGCTTTGTTGGTCCTTTCCTCGTTTCTTCTGTGATCAATCCTGTTGCGGTTAAATTGGACCTCCCAAAGAGTTGGCGTATTCACCCTGTGTTTCATGTTTCGCTGATAAAGCCATTCCTTCCGTCCATTCGGATGCCTGCACGGCCTGCGCCTATCATGGTGAATGGGGAGGAGGAGTATGAGGTCTCCCGCATCCTTGACTGTAGGATCTCTAGGGGTTCTGCTCTTTATTTAGTGGACTGGAAGGGGTTTGGACCGGAGGATCATACTTGGGAGCCTTTGTCCAAATTGCATTGCCCCGATCTCTTGCAGGAATTCCATGCCGCCCGGGGGTTGCCGGCGTTTTTGGAGGCGGATGCTGTTACGCTAGGGCAGCAGGGAGCTTTCTTACGAAGAACTTCCTCACCATGGAATCCATTTTGGCATTGTTACAAGTTGCCTTGGAAACTGTTCAGGTCACGTAAACATGCTAGTCAGCTGATCGGACGTGCTTCTCTTACACAGAAGCCACGCCCCCTTGTTCCTTAAAAGCCTTCAGCCGCGGGAACTTTGTTGCTGCTAATGTACGTTACTATGTGCCTTTTCGTAGCCCGCTTTCGGCACTGTTTGCCTTCCTTCGGATTACTCTGCGTGAACCTTTGACTCTGAACTCTCGTTACCTGACCTCGGCTTTGTACTCTGTTTCTGCTTATCTGGATTACCCCAAGGACTTGTTACCAAGGTAGTTTACCTTTACTACTGTCTAACCGCAGGAGCCTCCACGCTCAACCTTCAGTTTCTACGGACTCTGCGGTTCTTCATTTCCGCTCAAAACGGAATTTCAGTTCTCAATCATTTTACGATTGCACAAACACCCTTGCTTTTCCAGCTCTTTGATTTTCCAAGATCCGCTTCCATGTGACTTTGCTTGGTTCTTTTTTCCTGTTCAATCTGAATTCTATTTGGACTACAAGAACATTCTTACCAATACTGCTTATCAAGGACTTCCTTGTTCCTTCTACTAAAGTGCATTTACAAACGCTTTCCAGGACATGCACCAACCCGGCTCTAGTGCGTCCCTCGTGCCGTTCGGGTTGTCCTCCCTATACTAACCTTCCCATTTATTATTTTTTCCTGTCGTTTTCATCAACCATTTGGATTTTGCTCTCACTATCGAAACTACTCCAGGATTTCCTCTCAAGTCTACTCACCTTCATTATATCAGGTACCGGCAGTTCTATTGTGTTTAATAGAATTAATTAAAACTAGACAAGTTAGACATAATACTCAAAACCTCTTCTGTATCTCTTGCAGTATTGGTCTGGCGGTGCGCTCAATCCCGCTCTTTTGCATTATAGATTACTCTGTCTGTTCTTACATAAATAGCAGAGTGATACATCATGAAAAAGAGCCCCTCTCAAAGAGGAAGCCTGATTCTTGAAATCAGGGGAACTGGGTTTCGGATACGTCTACGGCTCATCCTACATCTCGACCCCAGTTGGTGTCACGCACACCTTCCGGCTCGGTGAGTAACACTCTGGCTCTCTCGTCTGATAGGCTCACTGCAGCTGATTATCTGGCCCCTCTTAAAGCAACACGCCCCTGTGGTCGTCCTTTTGAGCCCTGGTTTTCTGCTGACTTGGTCAACCTTCACTTGTCTCAGAGGCAAGCAGAACGGAAATTGTAGATATCCTATTGTCCTACTGCTCTTGTTGCTTTTCGCAAAGCTATGGCTTTACATCAACAGGTGATAGTTAATGCTAAATGTTCCTACTTTGCATCTCAGGTTGAAGTGGCTTACAACTCCCCAAAAGAACTATTCATATTGGTTCAGTCGTTGTCAACTCTTCCTTCCTCCAATCTAAGTCATTTTAATACTTTATCCTCTTTCTTTAATGATAAAATCAACATCATCAGGCAGAAAATAACAGATCAGGTGCCCTCTTCGGTTGCTCCTTCAGCCGTTTTGGCCTCTGAGCAGACCTATCATTCCTGGTCTAGGTTTCTGGTCTTTCTGGAGGAGGAGGTGTTGCGTGCTACCCTCAATATGAAATCTGTCTCCCTGACAGACCCGATCCCGCTCAGCCTACTCAAAACTGTCATCTCAGTTTTTGCACCTCTTGTCACTGTTGATGTTAATCTGTCTTTTTATAATGCCCACATCCCTGTTATACTTATTCATGCCTTGATCATACCTCTTCTGAAAAAGCCACACTGAACCAATCTGTCCTGTCTAATTTTCAGCCTATCTCCCTCCTTTCTTATCCTATGAAACTTTTGGAAGCTCTGGTCACTCCTCTTCTCTGTTCCTTCCTGGAGGACTCTGGTGTTCTTGACCCATACCAGTCTGGATTCTGCCCTGGCTGGGGCACGGAAACAGTCCTGTTGTCGTGGTGTATGAGCTGGCCCTGATTGTGGATCAGAGTGGGATTGGTGCCCTAATCCTGCTGCACCTCTCCGCTGCCTTTGACACTGTGGACCATGGCATCATCTTGGAGAGCCTGTCACTAGCAGGGATCTCTGGCACGGTCCTTGACTGGTTTTGGTCTTTCCTTCTTGATCGATCACAGTCTTTCTCATGATCGCCTTTTCTCTCTCACCCCACGCTCCTCACCTGTGGTGTGCCTCAGGGCTCAGCTCTTTCTCCTCTTCTCTTTAATCTCTATATCCAGCCTCTTGTTAAGGTGAATCATTCTTTTGGGTTACAGTGTTTTTCATATGTGGATGACACTCCAATCCTGGTGCGGCTTGATCTTTCCCTTCTTGGTACGGCTGAGCGGTGCCGTAAGTGTCTGTCAGCCGTCCATGTTTGGATGGGTAAAAACTGGCTTTGTCTTAACAGAGACAACTGTAAAAATGTGTAATTTATGTCATAACTGATTGTTGGCAAAAATAATTGTGGGAGCGCATGGGCTTTCGAAGCCATAATACTGACATCATTTCGCTGAAGTCCAACTGGTTGACAGGAAGGCGGTAACAGTAACTCCTGACCAATCCAGGTGTTAGAGGCATGTCAAGCCAAAGGTCTGCCCCATTGTAAATCCTTACCCACCCACCTTATAAAAGGTAAAAGGGAAAGTGAGACAAGAAAGAAAGGCAAATATTGGAAAATTTGCAAGGAGAGAGCTGAAGAACATCAGATGCCAGTAGATGAAACTGTACTGGTGCGGCAGAGGCAGAAAGGAAAATGGACTCTAGTCACGAACCAGAGCCCCTAATCGTGATGGCTGTCAATGGACCCATGGTCACTGCCATGAGTGATGACGGTGAAATGCAATTTCTATGCGTCTGATTTGGCTGCACTGTGTTGTCGCTTCAAAGTGGATTTTTGGACAGTATGCACTTTGTTGGTACCTTGCCTGGTAGTTGCTAGTTGCTAGATTTTGCCTCCCATTACATGGGGGAAGGTCGGATTTTAATTCTGTTCGTTACATACCTGACTCCTTGCTGCTCCTTTCTATCCACTCAAAACTTCATTAATAGGGGTTTGAGGGAGCATTGCAGGGGGAAATCTTAACTCAGGTGCTATCTACCCGAAGAGTACAATTGCTCCCATTCATTTGTGCTTTGGATATGTTATAGTAGAAGGTCAAACTAAGTGTATTTTATCAATTTACCTTGTTATTATCACCCATTGGTGATTGCTGCCCAATATCAAATTTGTGTGATTTTCTTTGAATTTAAAATAAATAAATATTTTATTAACACCCAACGGCCTGGTTTATGGTCCATTGTTACCCAGGGTATTTGTAAAAGGGGGTGTGAGACGGGTTGGGTGCCAGCTCAATCCGAATTCTAGGAAATGAAGTAAAAGTGTTTTAATTGTGCGCTGCATCGAAGGCTAATGGCAAGAGTCCTGGTCTGGTTTGTGATGCCTGATTAGAATCCTTAGCAAAGGGCATCAAGGTACTGGGAGGTAAGTCAAGCAGGAGCCAAAGAGAAAGTGACAAGGAAACTCAGGCTGAAAAAAAGGTTTTCAAAGCATGTCGAAATGACAGATGGTCAACAATCGCGCACAGAGACAGTGGAGAGGAGTTCCATAATAGGGCAGCTGCCAAGGAGAAAGAGCGACCTCCAACCCGAGAGAGTTTGAATCAGGTAACAGGAATCCATAGAGTGGCAGAAGAGCATAAGGATCGGGAGGGGACATAATGAATAAAATTAGCCTGAAAACATTCTGGCCTGGTTTTATAAAACGGCCAGTGGACCAGGCAGAGGGCCTTGAACTTCACCTGTTTGGCCACAGGTAGTCAGTGCAAGGCACAGAGAATGGGAGAGGCAGAGGCGTAGTGGGCAGCACCAGTGGCCAACCTGTCTGCAGAACTTTGAAGGACTTGTAAACACTGGAGTAAAAGCTGTGCTGCCCAAGAAAGAGCAAATTACAATAATCCATAGAGCTGGATGTGAGTGAAGAGATTACCAAAGGGCAGAGGGTACAAGGAAGGTAGGGTAGAAATGTGTGCAGAATGCGCAATTTGCAATGGACAGACTGACAGATAGAGCTGACCTGTGCCTGTATGGACAAAAAAGCAGATAGCTTTATACCCAGGTTTTTACTGTCGATGGGGTAGGTAGAGGGCCATGTTCAGCAGTCCAAAAAGCTGAAGACCATCTTGAAGACTCAGCAATGGACCCAACAATTAGGACCTCCGTTTTATCCCTGTTTACAGTTTACAGTTGTAGCACTTTTGCAAATCACATAGATGAATGACATATTTTATACAGAGCATGGCAGTCCAACTCCCTGGTTTGTATGGTGTCATTTAGCCCTCCTAATAATATTTCTCAATTTTCAGTGGGAAATATTTTACCTAAAATATTACAATTCTATATATGTGTACCTATTATCACAGAGCATGTTTGCATTAATTTTTAACGTTCCACCATGTATACGTTTGCTATAATGTACATTTTCCTGCCGTTTGCATTCCCTACATACTAGGGACAACTACTATGTCTTGATTTAATGACACAAAAATTACATTTAAACTGTTAAACTTTCGCATTCTTGCGTGGTCTGGTTGCAGAAATAAAAGTCTTAAAGTTTATTTAATAAAATAGTCTTTTGAGCCAGGTGGATTGGCTTGTGTCTTCCAAATATGGTCATTCCTTTCCCTGCCACAGCCAAATGTCAGTTCAGTCCAGTGTTGCCATGGAGTTTGTCTTTGGAGCTCTCCATTTGGAATGGAGGGGAGGTGCTGCTAAAAAGTCACAACTATGTGTCCCAGAAATCCATTGTGCCAAGCTGGAGCACTGCCACAGAGTCTGATGGGGGTGTGAGGTCTTCCACTTGGCCCATTCATAGTTTCCAGACTCCATAGTTTGCTGGGCCCATTGGGGGAGACAGGTCCTGTTCCCAGGAAGCAAATGTCCTTTGAAGCCTGGGCCTAGACAAACCTGTGCTGCTAGTTTCACAGTAAATGCATTTATTTATTTGTTTATTTTTTTCTGAACCACAAGCAAGTCTGTTGGAATAAAACATCCTATATGTTTTTTCAAACAAATCCCCCATCACATTCTATGCAAAGACAGGGCCTTAATTCAACATTTCACTTTTAAACATATATTTTTCTTATTTGTAAAAGCACCATTTGACACGTGGTCAATTTTCCTTGGCTGTCACGTGACAATGCAGCCTTCTCACATTCATTTTCTGAATCTTTCCAAAGCCCCAGTCATGTTTCTAATGCACAGGCATCTGTCCAAAAAAAGATCCCTTGAAACTGACATGAGCTAGGAGAGGGAGAGGGCTTTTACAAAGAATTTAGCTATGATATGTTGTTGCAAAGTAAAGTGTTTTTTTTCATACAGCTTGAAATGGAGGTCTTTCTTATTTCACAGATCTGGCCTGACACAGCCTGTCATTCAGTGAGAAATGTCCCCCTTTTCTGAAGCACCACTTGAATATGGATGGACATAGCTGGGTCTCACTGGATCAGAACTATGTACTGCTGAACAGATGAAAAAGAGCATCAGAGCGCAGTCATTTTAAAAGGCAAAATCATTTCTTTTTCAGTGAAGATTTGGGCTGGCAGCCTAGCAGGACAGCCTTTGAATGCTTTTCTTTTTGGTGCAAATGGACTTTTCTCTGGTGCCACTGAAGAAAATACTGGCAGCAATTCTCTGTATATTTGGTCGTTCATCTCGCCCCATGTGTGGCTGGTCAGACAGCGCAGCCATTATCAAAATGCAGTTTTTAAGGCAAGGCGATAGTGCTCAGCAGCACCATTGTAGCCATTCTGCCGGTGACTACTGAGATGTGGTTTGGTGATGTAGGGGAGTTCTGCTGGGTGGTAGATGTATCCCACACATTGTTGGTGAAGGCAGCACTTAATAAATGCGGCTGACATAAAATAACACAGGTAACAGAATGCAGGGGTGCATCTGGGTGAGCTAGCATATGTCGGCGGTGTAGGGGTCAAACCTTTCAAGGACTGTGGGAGGCAATTGATTTCTGGTGATGAGGTGAATACCAGGTTGAGAGTGATGGCTTTAGTGTGGGTGGGATCAGTGGTGAGATGTGTGATGTGGAGGGTGTCCAGGAGATAAAGGAGTTGTTTTTTATTCCTCAGAAAATATAAAATAGTTTTTTTTATAAATGATGGGGTTGTAGCTGAAAGCACAGCAACCTGGCTCCCAGACCAAATATACATGCAGCCTTCTGAGCTGATTGAAAGTTCAAACCTAAAGCTGCCTCGTTCACTGTGCTTACACAGTGGCTCAAATTAAGCAGCAGAAGCTTCAATGAGAAGCATCAAAGTCGCTAAAGTATTTAAGCTTCTACCTTCTCAAGTCAGCTGTGCTTCGCTCTAGGTTGGGGGAATGATGAAATGGGGGAAATCAAAGGGGAACAAGGTGGACCAAAGAATATAGTCACACAGTCGAAAAGCACAGCTAGGGCTCCAAGACCAAAAAGCTCCCCCAGTCACCGAAGGTGAATGGCAGTGTAGAGGTTAAAATGAACAGAACACAGGCAGATATTCAAAACAGTCGGGCTGTAAAACATCAAAATACATAATGACCAATTTACTGATGGAGCAGAAAAAAAGAATCAATCCGTACTACGAATTCTCCAGCAACAGAGCGCCTACTCATGGACAGGTAAAGTGTACCAAAAAAGCTTACACTCGCAATAGGGTCACATAAGGGAAGGAGAGAAGGTGTGTTTGAGTGAGGGTGAAGTAGGGTATCCTCTGCACCGAGAAGAGAAGTTCCAGTGGCCTCCCAGCAGATCATCTCATCGGTTCAAGTACTCAGGAGTGACCTTGGTAGCACTCACAATAGTATATTTAACAGCATATATAATGTTACTGAATGGACTACTGTATCAGCAGTCCATAGTCCTATTTCCTCCATATAGTATTGTATAGGGGCAGCATGAGCAATACAATGTAGGTTTTGGCTTCATAGTCACTGCATTCACATCTCAGAAGAGCAGACTCCACAGACTCGAGGTGGCAGAGGGGTGCAGTTATGGGCCCTGGGAAGTCAATACGCAGCAATCTTAGGGTAATGGTCACCCCTCTGACTTTTTCTCCAGAAATCATCTGTATACCTGCTCCGCACTTCAAAGTAACGTATTGTAATCATGTTTTTTTATGGCGCATCACACACTTGTGTATGCCCTGAAGCCGATGACCCAGCCAGCCATCTTGCCTAATGGGCAGTCAGACTTGTCCAAGTTAGCATCGAACGCTCGTGCGACACAGATCGTAACTCACTGCTCTGCTGTTGACATGTGCAGCCTCCGGATTTCTATGACCTCTCAAGGTCTTGACACTTTGACTAATTGCCATGGAAATGCAGACAACGCTTTCACCTCCAATGCATATCAACAGAGTGTTCCTCAGTTCTCCCTTCATTATCTGTGCTGGTGTCTGCTTGCTTGTTCTCACTCATCGAAACTATTTTTAAAGCCAGGCTTTCAATATAGCACCACTCTTTCTACTTCCTTGTCAAAGTATAACATGCTCAAGCTTCCTCTACATCAGTCAACATGTTTTACATTTTAAGAATTATATATTTTAACGATGCATGCTGTATTGGTGGAGGCATGCATCGAAGGATGTATTGATTTTTTAATTAAAATGTGAGGCGTGATGGGATCTGCAGCTAGTGTCTGCATTTCAGGAAGCATTCTCAGACAAGGCCTCATTACACGGATGGTGGAGAACCATGGTGCTATTAGCGCCATGGTTCATGCCGGTAAAATACCGGCACCGCCTTGGCGGAAAGGGGAATTACCGCCCCATTCCAAGGTTGGCGGGGCGATAATTCCCCCTTCCACCATTGCCCTTCCACATTCCCATTTTTGCCCCATATGGCATAATGGGAATGGGGAAGGCGCTAATTACGGTACCGCAAATTGCGGTACCGTAATTAGCTCCCTGGGTCCCTTTGCGGGTTGGTTTTTAACGCCTGCAAAAAGCAGGCGTTAAATTCCCCAACCCGCAAAGGGACCTCGTAGTAAGGCGGTAAGGATTTACCGGTACCGGTAAAATACCGGTACCGGTAAATCCTTACCGCCATCCGTGTAATGAGGCCCGAAGTAACTTGCTGACCCATAACTGTAAATACATTGTAACAAAAGGTATGAAAAGCATATGGAAGCTTGCTGAAAAGAGGTATATACATAATGTTTAGGACGGCAATTGGAAGAAAATGCGACGGCCCATGTTAAAGAATGAACCCAGCTACCTCATGCAAACTGAAGAAGCAATGGAGAAGCTGTTTTCTTGTGCAGAATAAGGAGTTGGCCTGAAGTCAAGGAGGTTATTTCGAGAGATGGGTGCAAGGCACAAAGGGAGTCGAATGAACACACTACGTGAGTCAGATATTTCTGCTAAGATTAGGAGGTACAAGGAGATTTGCAAATGCCAAGTGTTGGACAAATACGAAGCAAAAGCCTATGTGAGGTGGGGTGAGCAAGTCTCTGAAGGCTAGAAGTGGAAATCACACCTTGTTTAATAAATCAAATAGCAGTAATTGAGAGGCTGAAATTGACGTAATCATGGTCTCCCAACACGTGATGAAGAACTCAAAACAAAGACTATTCATTAGAGCTTGAGTTAAGATAGTGGTGTGCTCACATTCCCTCGAATGTCCCAGAATTGTGAGCAGACGATGGGAGCAACTACAAACAATAAACCTTGGCGGAGGATCAGTTCGATGAAATGCAATGGACTAATTGGGAAAACAAGAGAACAAGTTGACGCAGCTTGAACACCTAGGTTTTGTTCTGTTCACATGCTGCAAAGGAGCCAAAAGTCCAAGGTTGGATTGGGTTGCCAACCAATCAAAAGGCATGCCATGCACTTTCATACACAGTTATTAGCCCGCTGCCATGTTCTCTGCTATAATTAGTATGTGACTAGATAGAAGTAGCTCAGGGCGTGTCCTACTGACAAGGGGCAGCCAATGAGATATTAACCCATATTTCATTCTATAAGTAGACATGGTCCCCTAATCCAATCCCTCCCGGCGATAGGTTTTATGAAATTGTTAAGGATTTTAAAGAGGCGTCACACTCCAGACCAGGATTCTTTACACTGGCCAAGGATGCAGCGCACAATTAAAACGCTTTTAAATTTATTAATTTGGATTCAGCTTTGAGAAGGCAGCCAACCTGTCTCACCCCCCCCCTTAGCGTTCACCCCGTGTCACAATGGAACATGAATAATAGAATATTTTTATTTTTTATTTTGAATAAAATCAAACACATTCAAATAGGGCAGTAATCACCAGTGTGGTGATAATTTCACTGTCAAATGATAGAATACACTTAGTTTGAACTTTGTACATAAGATGTACGATGCACAATTGAAAGAAAGCAAGATTACTTTTCGGTAGTATTTCAGATAGCACCACAGTTAATATTTCCCCCTGCAACACTTCCTGAAACCCCTGTTAACCAAATGTCATGTGGATAGAGAGGAGTAGCAAGGAGTCAGTATACTATGCAAAAATCGGATTCAAAATCCAACCTACCACTCCTGAATAGGAGGAAAAAATCGAATTGAGCTCCCTTGAAAAATGAGCAAAAGGGCACTCTGAATTACTAAACAGTTGTTTTACATGTGCGGTTAAATGAATAAGGCAAGAATGGGTATGGTAGTATCAAGGAAGCAAGAAAACTCGCAAGCTATAAGGCAATGTACTAAACAACAGGCATACAGTTTGGAAATCAACTTTAGAAGGAAACACAGTGCAGCAAAATCACACGTGGCAGGATTACAATTTCTTGACTTTTACGGGTTTAAAATATAAAAACGGCCTGGAAAATTAGCTAAACAGACAACATCGGAATGCAGTTTTAATGCTAAAGTACAAAGGCACATCACAGGTATGAACTGAAAGTGAAAGGGTAAGTCTGGATGGATGACAGCATGGAATTCTTAAAGGGAAAGGAAAAATCAGCCTTTTAAAATGAAAGCAGTTGCACAGGGAAAACTGGTTTTACAAGAATATGACAAGATTTACTGATACTATATTTTAGTGGCTAGAAAAGAAGAATGCTGCCCGCAACAAAGGTTAATTTGCAATTTTAACCCCTTCACGCCTTGTGTCTCTTTGTATGAGAATTACTTAATGTATTCCAAATAGTACTAAGGACTTCTACAATGGTCTGAAATGATTTGGGAAAGAATGGCGCTAACACATGGAAATGACTATGGATTTTCTCAAAGACAGGATTCACAGAGGATTCTGACAATTTTAAGGATTTTGCTAGGGCAGTTATAGGATTTCGATGGGATTGGACATAATACAAGGTAACAAAGCAAGGAATGCAGTTTTTGGGTACTGGGGAAGGATGATACTTACAACAAGCACTTGAATGGGGTAGTTTGGACAGCGAACCGGGTTTTTGGGCAGCGAGGCAAGGTCTGGTCACTGCGCAGTGGTGGGCTCTCCTGGAACGGGACAGCTAGGCCTAGTCTGGTCACTGGATAGCAAAGTGCATCTGATGGGCTCTCCTGGAAGGGGACAGCTGGGCCTAGTCTGGTCACTGGATAGTAAGGTACATCAGCTGGGCTCTCCTTTAATTATTGGGATTTGGTAGGGCTTTAATTCTGGATCAGTGGTTCAGCCTGGGTAATAGGTTCTGCCTGGATCTGCTATCAGCTATCCCTGGCCTGGCACTGGAATCTGGAATCTGGCAGGGTGAATGTGGAATGCCTGGATCTCTGGATGTTGATTCATGAATTTTGGATTTTCTTGGATGTCTGTGTGTCGTGATCTTTGAATGTCTCCCCCTTTATAGGCCGGATGACATCAGAGGATTTTTTACTATGGGGGCAGAACTAAGTTAGACATACCTCTAAATCGGATAGGTCAGCCTAAGGAAGTCGCTGCCTCCCTGTAAGCAGATTGGACTGAAGGGAGTGACTCAGTTTTATGGTGGGTGTTTTCTTACAATGTGCTTTGTCCTACCAAAGTTACTTTTGCCAAAATCAGTTATGGAACAAAACACTCATATTTACAAATGTCATCATCAGGAAAATTATACAAGCAGATTCCATATTTTACAAGAAGCATGCTGATCCAAATCCCAAGACGGTGCAATGCTGTTTAGTTATTCTGGCAATCTTTCGCAATTTACACCCAAAATGTTGTATCAAACATCCTGCAAATGGATATACATAAGCCTAACACTATCGGACACATTGCAAGTTCAAAAACTGTACCATGTACGCTTTTCCCAGAAATGACATTTTTCTGGGGTTTGCATCCCCAACATGTCAGAGAAACCTACAATGGGCCTCATTACAATAGTGGCGGTCACGGTATGACTGGTGCCGGTAAGGCACCGGCACCATTCATACCGGGCCGCTGCATTACGTATTCTGCTCGCGGGTTCCTGACAGCCCACCAGGTCTTACCTGGCGGGCTGTGCCGCACCCATGAGCAGAACTCATGATTGCACCAGCACCGTTATCAACGGTGCTGGTGCAACCATGCTCTCCACCCCCATTGTGCCCTATAGGGCACAATGGGGATCGGGAGCGCGGCATTACCGCCACCCGCGAATGGGCAATTATTGGCCCCTTCATCTCGTAATGGGCCGGTTATTGCCCAATCGCGGGAGGAGGTGCCGGTAGCGAGCAGAGCTGTAACCGTGCCTGCCATACAGGCACTGCTACTGCCATGCTCATAATGAGGCCCAATGTCTTATTTTAATGGTGCTGAAATCACTTTAAAACCATCCTAATTTCCCCTTTCTGTGCCTTTAGGTTACTGAAATAAATATGAACAGTCTCTGAAATCAAATGGGCTGGCTTTATTTCCAGATATGGGCAGTCTTTCCCACCCCCAGCCAAAATTCAGGCCCTGGTCAGCTTAGCCTAGGGTTGCCATGGATTCGCCTTTGATCTTAGGCAGTTGAAGCTGAGGAGAGGTGTCAGAGGATTTCACACCTCTGTGCTAGGGCAGTCCATTGTCTCATTCTGTCGCAATACCGCTCCGTCTGACGAGGTCGCTAGATTCTCCACCTTGGCCCCTTTCATGTGTCCAGGGGGACTGGCCCACTTGGGGAAGGTAATTCTGTTCCCAGGGGAAGCAGGGCCCTTTAAGGTCAGGGCCTGCAAAAACTGTTCTGCTGGCCTCAAAGTAATTTTATTTATTTATTTGTTTTCCCTTTCTTTAAACAGAAATCAAGTCTTTTGGGGAATACATATCATGTATATATCTAGAGCAAACCCCCATCTCTCATCCCATTTCTGTGCAAGCACAGGGCATCATTTTAACATTTCTCTTTCAAAAAGGCCTTTTCTTGCTTGGCAAAAGCACCATTGTACACATGGGTTAATTTTCTTGGAGGTCCCTTTACAAATGTGGTTTTTCCTCGCATCTTTATTCTTAACATTTCCATGGCCCTAGTCAATTTCTACTACACAGGAATCTGTTCAACACAAGGGTTCTTTGAAACTGACATAAGCAAAGAGAGAGGGGGCTTCTTCTGAAGAGTTTGCATGTGTTATTTTGTTGCAAAAAGTAAAAACTTTGCCGTACGGCCTGGAGTGAAGTTCTTTGCTCTTTTACAGATTTTGCCTGACACAATATGCCATTGAGTGAGTAATGCCACCGTTGTCTGGTGTACAATCTGAATATGGAGGAATATGGAAGTGTCTTACTGGAACCAAACTGTGTAATATTGAACAGATGGAACAGGCATCAGTGTGCAGTCATTTTAAACACATAACATTTTCTTTTTCAGTGGGAAGTTTTGAGCTGGCAGCAAAGCAGCGCTGCCTTTGAATTCTTTTCTTTGGTGCACATGAAGAAAACACTGGCAGCCATTCTCGGGGGGTTGCAGGTTTCATCTCGCCCCACATGTGCTCAGCAAAGATAGCACAGCCATTATTTTTGTAACTGCAAAATGCAGTTTTAATGCAAGGGCATATATCACAGCAGAGCCAGTGCAGCCATTCTTCTTATAACTGCTGAAAATGCAGTTTGGTGGTGCAGGGGGGTTCTGCTGGGCTGGTACATGTACCCCACAAAATGCCATGTATGATGACATCATAAATGACGTATGTGAAAGTATATAAACTTTGTACAAGCAAAATTATGTGTGAACATTGAGCATCTACTTTGATATCTGCCATATCGCCCTGCTTTCTTTCATTGAGATTAAAGCAGTATTTTACCATCTTCTTCGGTCTGTACGTGTATTTGGTCTGTGATATTTAATGGTAATTCCCTCTAGCACAAAAAAGAAGCTTCAAGGTGCTAGAGCACATTTGGTATTGGTGTGGATGGTTGTGGTCTAATGACCTAGATCTAGGCCCAGATCCAGACCCCAGACAATCGCTGGCTCGTACGATTAGCCAGATGATTGCAGAATTTCCTGTGGAGAGCGGAGCGTAAAAACAGCATTTGTTCAAGATCCAGTTTGGCAGGTCCCCCTTTGATGAAATTACTGTCAGGTGCCCGCAGGCGCCCCGGCGACTAAAGGCAAATTGGTCGGTTGTGGGAGAGTTGATGCCGAGGCACTCAAACTGAATAGCGGATGTGAGTAGAACATTGAATATGGTAAAAGATAACAGGGAGGGATTGTATTGTGGTGCATTGAATATATATATATATATATATATATATATATATATATATATATATATATATATATATATATATATATATATATATATATATAAAGAGTAACTGGATTTTTAGGGATGATAAAGAAGAGAAGGGATACCTCGATTGCACGGGCCAATGAGGGATGGAAAGCCATAACTCCATATATGAGTGTTAAGGAATTCCTGAGGCATAAAGCCAACAAGAAAGGCGTGTATTAAAATCTGAGATGCAGTCAATAAGAGATCAGATACATTTACTAAGAATAGGAAAGGAAGGCATACATCGGGTAACAAATTGAACGTACATATGTGTAGAGGGTATAATATGTCTTCATAAAGTGTTTGTCGTGTTTGAATTTATAGATATAAAACAACAGTAAAAATAAATAAAGAAAAGCAATGTATTGGTATATTTTTTAAACACAGGATTGCCATCAATCAAAAGGTTAAAATTAAATGAAATTGATATACAAATAAAGAACCTTAAGATACTAAAAAACCAAAAACGATATACAATTAATTGATAAAAAGTGTAAACGAAGAAGTAAGAAGAATAGAGAAGTTTTCAAAATATTTTGATTAAAATGATATATTTAATAAACCTAGCAAGAAGAAGAATAGATCAGGTAAGTACTGACAGTCTGAATCAACTTGTCACCGTGGAAGACACACTGCTTTCACACCTATGCAGAACATTGCTGACATATACAGTCAAAATAAGGAAGTGCCACTCCGAGTGGTTCAAGGGCGTGACTAATAAAGCACTTATGTCATGGCCTCAAGAGGGTTAATTAACAAAACCGGTATTACATCACATGACAACATACTTACATGCCACTCATAAAGCAAAAAAGGTTGGCAGTTTTAGAACTCTGTAAAATGCACCACAGTGAGAAAGAAGATCCAGCAGAGAGAGAGTGGATGATTAATCAGCAGAGAGTGGATGATTAATCAGCATGAAGGAGAAGATGTAACACCTTCAGCTCCAATTTTACCTCCTGAAAAACAAAATGCGAAAGTTGAAGAAAAGGGATTTCATCCTTTAAAGGAATTATAGGCAGCAGTGGGGTATGTTAATCCAATGTAGCAGCCCCTTGCTTTGAACATTGAAGACACTTCACAAGAAAGCGAGAATAGAGAACACAATAATATATCAAAATGTGATGAAGATGAACAGCATGATGAGGGAAAAGAAAGACAGGACAAACAGGCAGAGATACAGGAAAAAGCAGAAAGACAGAAGGGAACAAAGGATGTAGCTAAGGGCATGACAATAGTACAGAATGAATGGATGGGTGGATACATATTGCTCAAACTAGACGATAAGGACACTGATGGAGTACGGGAACAACAGGAAAGGGAAGAGCAAGAAGGAATAGAAGAAGAGAGAATATCTAAATAAGAAAGGGACAAACAATGTAAGCAAAGGGAGGAACGGAAAACGTGTGAGATGGGAAAAGGGAAAGGAGAGATTGGAAGAGGAGTAACAAAAAGCAGTAGAATCCCAAAGATTGAAACTGCGCAGGTGGCAACGAAGGTGAGAGGAAAGGGAGTTAAGATAATTAAGGAGACAATAGGAAGAAATGAACAGGAGTAAGGGATTAAAAGATCATGAAATTGAATATTTATGCCACCGAAGCATAGCGCCTATAGTAGCACAAGAACGATTGGTAGAAGAAAGAGGGTCACAACAGCCCCGAAGGGAGCTTCAAGGAATGCTGCGATCAGCATGGAATGCTGGGAAGGTTGCAGAAGGCATATAGCAGAGGCTTATGAAATTATATAGACAAATGAGGGACTCAGAAAGTTATGGAACTCAAGAGAATACTAAAAGTTCCCGATTAAAGGGACCAGAAGGTAAATCAAGGGACATCATAACAGACAATCATAGAATGATGTCCTTGAGCAGGCTAGATCTTGACGGTGTAGAAGAAGATAACAGCAACACGAGCTGGGGCATAATATGTCGAGACGAAGAAAGAGAGGAGAATGAGAGGGCACAGAGAGAGGGCGCATGCAGATTTTCCAGGGATTTGAGAAAAGATAAAGGGGTGAAATGGTCACATTTAGAAGACCCCATAGAAAAAACACCAGAACCAACACCATGTACTGAACGACCTCAACCACAATCAGGCAGTACAGGGGATTTATCCCCACTTTTTAAAAGCAGATTATGGGCATTACCACGGTGGAAACAAATGGGCGAGAACAACACTGCTTGGAAAACAAGGTGTGTGGGCAGATATGATTATGAATCAGGATTGTCGCAATTCCCCCTATTAGAGGAAGGGGGGTCGACCACAGTATATACAGTGGCGCCAAATGGATGCAAATTTAAAGTGCAAACTATCAAGTTTAACATCGGGTGTGGGGAAAATGAATTTCTGAACTAGAGACAAGAACAACAGGAGCGACTTTTGCTATAGGTGACATTAAAGGCCTATTATCAGTCATTCTAGGGGAGAGAGATGATGACATTTGCAAAATAGCAGCATATACAAAAGTCACTGCACAAAACATGGTGCACGATGGAGCACCATTTAATAATTGTAGAGCAGATGTATGCGATCACTTAGAGTTCAATATCCTGATACATCGGATATTGGGGCAATAATGACAGGGAAACTGGGAGAGACTGAAGACCACATTGCCTTCATTCAGGAGATTCGGGACAGTTGGAATTTGGAAACGCATGAATCATGGGATAAAATGGTAGCATTATTTTACCATATTCTATGTCAAGGACTGCCAGAGACTGTGCAGCGTCAGCTAAAAAACAGGCAGGAATGGAAGCAAAGCCATGGCCAGAAATACAATTGGTAATTGTGCATTACTGTAAAATTTTAAGGTAGAAAGACAAAAAGAAAGCAGAGGGTAGAAAACAGGAAGAAGCAAAGCTGGTACAGAAAAAATTCTCAAAATACACCATAGAAGGAGCAGTATTGACAAACAATGAGAAAGCGACAGCACAAATAGTGCAGCTACCACAGCAGAATAATGCAGCATATATCATGGATCAGAATTGGCATAATTTTATGCCAAGATGCAGAGGGAATGGGCCTTCAGGAGAAGGATGAGGTGGATTTCAAAAATGTAAGGAAGGGGAGGATTTTATGGCGGACAACCACTGCAATGTTGGAGCTGGGGTAAATTAGGACATTTAGCTAGAGTATGCAGAAGCAGCGGAGGCGGGCAGCAACAGAATTGGCAATCTCCAAGAGGGGAATGGGATTTGCTCCTCAGTATAATACAGATTCACAAGGATATTATGCCCAAGATTACACGCAAACGTATGCACCGCAAGCATAGCAAATAGAACAAGTCCCAATGGAGCTGCAATCATCACAAGGGCACCAACAGCAAGTACCTCTGCAGATGCAACAGGCACTTATACAACAAGAACAATATATTTCAATGCAACATGCAGGTGCATCACAATGGCACATGGATACGGGAGCCACACAAGCAGCCACACCCAAATTGGGTAATATGACTGTGGTGGGAGGAAATCCTTTCACAGGTACGGGCATAGATTTATAACAAAAATAGGAAATCCCACAGAGAGACCTGATGTGCTCAGTACTATCTGTAATGCCGGACCCCAGAGAAGAACCAGGGGTCAAGGTGACGAAAGAAGGCAACACGTTTTCTTTTCCTGTGGACACTTGACCAACTTGTTCCTGTGTCCATGAGGGAAAATATCCAATGTCAGGTGTTTTCATGAATGCACAGGTATTTTCTGGGTCAATTAATTTAGTTCCATTTCACAGACAAATAACCAATTTCTATAGGTGAACATGACGTGAACATGACATGTGTATGCCATTATTAAATTCTAGGCGCGATCTGATGATGAAACTTAACATATTTTACTGACAAAGGAAAACATTATGTAAATGTGAGGGAGCTCATACTAGCATTTACAGGAAAGAAAGCCCTACAAGGAGTACCTCTAGACGAGAAGTGTTTTGGTATGGAGTGCCCATCTTATCATGGTTGCCTCAATTGATCGTCAAGCTATTTGGGATACCTGATATGTTTTTTTCAGGCCAGAGATTCCTATAGATGACGTGGAAGGGCAAAATATCCCTTTGGAACTAGAATCAAAATTAGTAAGAGAAGAACAGGTGATGTTTCATGGGATAGACAATGAGGAAAGGGGATGGAGAACAGTGATAGCCCTCAATGAAGTGTTGAACGGGAAATATATATGGCCTGTTGAATGTTGTCATGAGCCAATTTCAGAGACAGTTGCAGAGACAGATATATCCATTATCCATATTATTCTGCCACTTTGACTATGCATTTTGCTAGAGAAATAGGCTGTTATATGAAGCGACTTGTTTAGACATGTTTAGACATATGTTATTATGTATGCAATTAGACATGCATGTGTGTGCACTTAGGTATGAACACATTGAGTCCATTATGTAGTGCTTGGTTTGAGTGAGTAAATGTTGTTAAGCACTATAGAGAATGTGTGTAGCTGGCTCTGAAGCCATTTCACAGAGAGACACTGAAAGCTGTTAGTTCCGCGGAAGGATTGGAATGTAACCAATGGCTGGCAGACAGACAGATAAGGCCATAGCTTTTGGCCTAGCAGAAAGAATGCATCCTTGGGCCTTGTGTTCACAGACAGCGCAGACAGACAGAAAGGTGGGAGGCAGTGAGGAGTGTTTTGCACACAGGGATAGAGGGATTTCAGTAGAGAGAAAAAGCTGACCATGGAGGGCTGGGAGGATGGTATGGTTTCGTAACACAGACAGGAGAAGGCCATTGGACATGTACATGATATGCGCTGAAATGTCACGATAACTAGAACACACTGGACTAGAAAGAAGACAAGATTGACGTAACAGACCTTTAGGCACTTGGTTTTAGAGAAATGCTTGCTAAGAGAGTTTTGACATGTAACCATGGAGAGAGTGACGTGATTTGACACTATAACTGGGAGCCGGAAATGAGTAGTAAGTGGAAGCGTTTGAGAAGCTTTTGTAGAGGCGTTTGGGAGGCGGTTTGGCAGGAAGGCTTTTGGAGAATCAGCTGACATGCAGCTTGGGGAAGCATTCTGGGAGAGCAGATGAGCTGGCAGAGCTTTGGCAGGAGACCAGACCACTGAGGGGCCAAGGAAAGAGCGCCTGTGCAGGGACTGGCTGGCAGAGGGAGCTGGAGAGGAGAGAGAGGCTCGAGTCATGCTGGGAGCAGATTGATCACACCAAATGGGGAGTAGGGTTTATGGCCTAACTGATTGATAAAACAGGTGCAATGGGGAATTAGGGCATACACTCACACAGAGCTTTTGGTTTTATAGAAGGGGAGTTCAGACAGGGATTGTCTCAGAGAGAAAGTGTGATGTGTGCTGTGGATTGGAGAGAAATGCTGGTGCTCTGTTGCTATTAGATCGCTTGCATTAGAAGCCTGAAAGACTTACATTTATTTAGTATTGATCTGGCCTGTTTGGCTGTGTGAAAGTAAAATATTGTCATTTTGTGACATTTTTTCCGCAGATGTGAGGACACACATACTGTTTGGCTACACCGTGAATTAACTGACAGACTGACATGCAGTGAGAGACTGGAATATTGAACTGATTGGCCTGCATGACCAATGAAATGAATGTATACACTGTATGTATGCACTGACCTGTAATGTATTGATCTGGCCTGTTTGGCTCTGTGAAAGTAAAATATTGTATTTCTGTGCTTGACACATTGAAATTGAATCCATCTTGATGTCCACAGTACACATGCATTGATGCTATGCAGAATGTTCTTTTCTGAATACATCTACTTCTAGAGTGAATGACACTTTTGGCTTCACACACTAATTTGACTTGGCTTTTGCTTGAATTACTACATTAGGATTTCTGCTATGATTTGCCATTTGAGATTTGCTTAGAGATTTGAATATGCCATTCTGAATTTTGACACGCTTGCAGCTATGCATTTATCAGACAGATAAGGCCGTAGCTTTTGGCCTAGCAGAAAGAATGCATCCTTGGGCCTTGTGTTCGCAGACAGCGCAGACAGACAGAAAGGTGTGAGGCAGTGAGGCGTTCTTTGCACAAAGGGGTAGAGAGATTTCAGTGGAGAGAAAGAGCTTACAATGGAGGGCTGGGAGGATGGTATGGTTTTGTAACACAGACAGGAGAAGGCCATTGGACATGTACAAGATATGCTCTGAAATGTCACAATGACTAGAACACACTGGACTAGAAAGAAGACAAAATTGACGTAACAGACCTTTAGGCACTTGGTTTTAGAGAAATGCTTGCTAAGAGAGTTTTGACATGAACCATGGAGAGAGTTATGTGATTTGACATCTCTTCAGAAACTATGCTAAAAACGTTAGCAACTATGAAACCATCCTCTTGCGCTGAAAACTTACTCCCTCCGAAGATCATCCTACAATATCCAGAAATGTTCGCGCCATTCGTTACTAAAATTGTCAACACCTCATTTCGGGACCAAGTAGTGCCTAACAATATAAAAAAGGTTACTGTCACACCGCTAGTAAAAAAAAACTACCCTTGACCCTCGCGACCCCAACAACTTAAGACCCATCACAAACTGTAAATTTACACTTAAAGTACTAGACAAAATAGCAACAGCCCAACTCCAAGAATATGTGGAAAGCCATGAGATCTTACATTCTCAACAATCTGGCTCTTGCAACAAGCACTGGAGAAGGTCGCTAATTGTTCCAAGAATCCATAAGCTGGTTAGCATCCTTCTTAGAAAACAGATATCCAGAGTACACTGGGGTGACAAATTCTCCTCTGAATTTAATATCTTATGCAGGGTACAACAGGGAGCTAATCTATCCCCTTTGCTCTTCAATCTGTACATCCGGTTCCTATGCGAGCTACTACAACAACTCCAGATATTCTTTACCAACTATGCTGACGATACGCAGCTGGTCCTGGAACTGAGTGGGAATTACGCTAAAGACAGTTCAACTCTAAATACACTTTACGGAAACATCGAAGACTGGATGGACAATAACTGGATGTGCCTGAACGGAAACAAAACCGAATTAATGGTATTCGGCTCCACCCAGGCCCGTGCCAAACTCTCCGTGGAATATCAGGCTTTCCAAATCAAAGAAACCCTTATTCCAGTGACAGACAAGGTTAAAACATTAGGCATGATACTGGAAGCATCCCTCAATTCTGATGCCCAGGCTACATATGTTAGTAAAAGTTGTAACTATTACATCCGGTTACTTAAAGCCATCAGACCACTATTGAGTGAGAAAAACTGCATCACAATAGCAAGAGCGACCGTCATGCCACGCCTGGACTATGGTAACCCTCTCCTGGTAGGAGCTAGTAAGCAAAGCATCCAAAAATTCCAACTGGTCCAAAACAACGCGATCAGAATGGTCAAAAAGAAAGCAAGAAGTGAACACATAAGTGAAGCTAGACGAGACCTTCATTGGCTGAGAATAGAGGACCGTATACAATTCAAGTCTATGTGCCTTACTCACAAGTGCTTATATGGCAAGGCACCAGCCTACTTGAATTCCAAACTTACGATTTACCACCCACGCAGGGCATTAAGATCAGAAGCAAATGGACTCATAACAACCCTGAAATTCAAGAAAAAACTCGGTTTGGGCAGAGCTTTCCCCAACCGAGCAGCCTCCAACTGGAACAAGTTGCCAAAGCACCTTAGATTGGAGCCCAATCTTTTGGTCTTCCGCAAAAAACTCAAGACAGAGCTCTTCAAGTAACCCCCGTCTTGGCCCCTCTGAATCAGTTATCTGGTATATATATGTCTCCGTCCCGTCGCCTCACTCTGGCTCCTTCTTGAGCTATGTATATGTCTAATTGTAAGCACCCCGAAACCTGCGGGCGACTGGCGCTATATAAATAAATAAATAAATAAATAAATAAATAAATAAATAAATAAATATAACTGGGAGCCTGAAATGAGCTGTAAGTGGAAGTATTTGAGAAGCTTTTGGAGAGACGTTTGGGAGGCGGTTTGGCAGAAAGGCTTTTGGAGAATCGGCTGACATGCAGCTTGGGGAAGCATTCTGGGAGAGCAGATGAGATCGATCTGGCAGAGCTTTGGCAGGAGACCAGACCACTGAGGGCCCAAGGAAAGAGCGCCTGTGCAGGGACTGGCTGGCAGAGGGAGCTGGAGAGAAGAGAGAGGCTCAGGTCATGCTGGGAGCAGATTGATCACACCGAATGGTGAGTATGGTTTATGGCCTAACTGATTGATAAGGCACGTGCATGGAAATTAGGACATACACTCACACAGAGCATTTGGTTTGATAGAAGGGGAGATCAGACAGGGATTGTCTCAGAGAGAGTGTGATGTGTCGTGTGGATTGAAGAGGAATTCTGACGCTTTGTTGCTATTAGATTGCTTGCATTAGAAGCCTGAAAGGCTTACATTTATTGCAGTTTCCACCCCAACATAAGGGGTGAAAAATGTGGTTTAGCTAGAAGTGTTTATTATGTCTTGCTATGCATGAATAAATGTAATCCATTATTATAATTGAGACTGATTGTGTGTTTTCTTTGTGTCATATGTTATTTCATCTTGGGTCTATTCTTAGCATTAGGGTATGTTTGTGTGTCCATAGCATAGCAATTTGACAGTAACACAGTGCACAACCGCCCTGAGATATATTTGCAGGTGGGCCAAAGTGGTCCACCCCCCCTGAGGTATAGTTGCAGTTTTACAGAAGGATACAGGTTGACAGATTTGACGGACGAGGAGCTATTTGGGCATGACTATTCAAATGAGGAGGTAGTATTTTTCATAATTCTTACTTATAGGATTAAAGTAGAGGATGTAGAGATATTGCAGAGAATGGCAATAGTAAAAAAAGAAACCGCCATTTTTTCAGTAACACTTGCAAAATATACCAAGTATCTTATGGACTACAAGACCATATGATGTGTGCAAAACAGTATCCCATGTCTAGAGAAGCGGATGAAGGTATATTTGAAACCAAGTGCGCTTTAATGAAACAAGTCATTTTGGTACCATCTGATTCCACGTGTAACAAGGCCATGTGCTCTCTAAAAAAATCAATGGGGCTTCTGAGATTCATCCAGGACTTGAGATCCCTAAACAATATAGTCAAAGCAGAATTTCCTTTAGTTCCAAATCCTGTAACAATATTGTGTACTATCCCATCAAAAGCAAAGTATTTTACTGTTGTAACTTTAAAAAATACACTTTTCTCGATGCCCCTTAATGAAGACTCACTAGACTTGACTCCCTTTTCATTTAGAGCGATTCATCTGAAACATACTTGTTTGCTTCAGGGGTAATGTGAGTCCCCATCATTTTTTAATACAGTCCTTCAGATGGACTTGGGTAATGTTCAACTTGAAAGTACCATAATTCAATATGTTGATGACATTTTAGTGTGCAGTGAGACAGAAGAAAGATGCATAGAAGGCTCTGTTAAACGGATGGCTATGCTGGCAGAGAAAGGGTACAAAGTGGATAAGGATACATTACAATATTGCCAAGAAGAAGTACTGTATACAGGGCTGTTGATCCCACACAAAGGGACAAAAGTGACACCTGAAAGGGCAGAGGCTATTATGAGTACTGAACCACCAAAAAGAGTGAGACAAATGCAACAATTTGTAGGCCTATGTAATTATTACAGGGCCGGTGTCTTTGATTACAGTACATATATTTGACCACATTTAAAAGGACTTAAAAAGGCACAGATCACTATGAATAAATTCATATGGACATTAGAGATGAGTGAAGGATTTCATGTATTAAAAAAGGCAATCATCACAGCCCCTGTGTTAGGAATTCCAAATTATAGTGAAGAATTTTACTTATTTTCTCATGCAAAAGGAGAAGTCATGACAGCAGTGCTTATTCAGAAAACAACATTACGACATGTTCATAAACCATTGGCTTATTATAGTGGGATCTTAGATCCAGTCATGAAAGGACATTATCCTTGTGAGCAATCTTTGGCAGCATCTGCCTTTGCAATCGAAAAAGCCTCAAGCATAACCACGGGGTAATCAGTAACTTATTCATGGAACATGCATTATTTGCAATTTTGGAAAAACCCAAAAGCACATTGGCCACACAAAGAGTGTCAGGGTATGAGGTAACTATCTCAAACCCTGCAATTGAAATTGTTAAGTGAATGCAGCAATGTTTATAGCTGTGCCAGTGGGTGACGATGATGATATGCATGATTGTACAACGTATACTGAGTGCTATGATATTCCCCAAGTTGGACAAAATGCTCCAGGGAGGGTAGATGTGGTCTTCATTGATAGGTCACTGAGGATTGACCAAAAGAATGGGGTGAGACA
The DNA here is from genome assembly GCF_040938575.1 of Ambystoma mexicanum. Lineage (NCBI taxonomy): Eukaryota > Metazoa > Chordata > Amphibia > Caudata > Ambystomatidae > Ambystoma > Ambystoma mexicanum. The sequence goes on from NC_090928.1 coordinate 686,066,495, forward strand.
TTCAGGATCAGCAGTGGTAAAGCTGAACCGAGAGGATAAATTTGAGGTAATGATTAGTAGGAGATTGTCCCCAAATTATTCAGCACAGGCAGCAGAATTAGCCGTGCTTATTGATGCGCTGCGAAGCTTTGAGGATGAGGAAGTGACAGTGTACTCTGACTCCGTCTATGTGATGTCAACTGTACACGCAGGCTTGTCACGTTGGAAAAGGAGGGTTTTCCTCCACGTAGACGGCACTCCAGTGCAACATGCAGGATTCGTGTTGAAGCGTTCAATTTTCCAGAGACCATAGCAATTGTAAAATGTGCAGCCCATTCAAAAAGAACAGATTTAATCGCTTGCAGAAATGAAGCTGCAGATTTAGAGGCCAAAAAAGGCAGCCTATTACCCAACTATTTTTTTATTTTTTTATTTTATTGGTTTATACAAACCTTTAAAACATTTCGAGTTAGTCCAGACCCAATACAAAACAAAACAAGACAAAACAAAACAAAACATGTGCATGAGATAAAGTTCCGTCCTTTTGACACGGTTTGTGTCTTTAGTGCCAAAGGAGCCTTGTCAGGGAGTGATTAAATTGCTTCGTGTGATGACTAAGCCATGTTAGACACTACCCTAATGTCCTTGTGCTTCGGTGTCAGATATCTCAAGGCTCCTTTCAATCTCATGCAAAAACAGGGTTAACACCCTTGTCAGTTTTGTGTTTGAACCCATGAACATCTGCTGCCAACATTCTTCGGCGTTCCTCAGTGGATATTCATTTAACGTTTGGCCAAGATGTTTAGTTCTTAGAGATCTAAAGAAGGGGCAGAATAAGACCAGGTGTTTAAGCGTTTCGTCGCAGGCTTTACAAAACCTACATACGATGTTAGACTTATCCTTTCCAGCCCAGTTCTTTGTTCGATATTTAGTTCTAATCAGGTTTAGGCGGAATCTCATGTATGTGGCTCTCCTCCTGTTGTCTGGGAATAAGACCACATATTTTTGCAGTTTATTGAACGCTCTTGCTTCACTAGGAGCGTCCCTCATTGTTTTGGAAGTCCTTCGGTCTTCGCTGGTTTGCATCCAATCGAGTTCCCAGATCTTTTTCTTTACCAACAGCGGATTGTCCTGCAGCGTTTTGGTATTGGTCTCATACATGGTCAGAAGCTCTTCACATTTCTTAAACCATAAAGCTAACAGACAGTCTGGGTTCGCATTTCCAGGTTTGCTCAGTATTTTAAATTGTGGAGCAGCGTCTGGCAGTGTAGTTTTCCTAAATAGGGCCAGGGCATTCCACGTGATCCGTGCCTCAATAGAAATCAAGCCTAACTCATAATGTAGGCAGGCTGTTGGGATGCTATTTGGTAGATGTAAAGTTTTTACCCAGAAGATGTGTTCTAGGGTTGGCCAGAATTCAACTGGGCATCCAAAAGCATTTTCAGCTCCATATATGGGGGACGGGACAACCTTCTGCTGGTAAAAGGTTATCACTGGCTTAAGCGAGAACTTCCCGTATTTTTTGTTTAGGATCAGTGCTTGAGAGGCAAAGTGTCGGCATTTTATTTTCGCAATCTCCATCCAAGGGTTTTCATTTATGTTTGTGTTAATTTGCATGCCGAGATATCTAGTGCTTTCCACCGTGGTAAGTTTTTCTTTTCCCAGATGCCATCTAAATTTGTTGTTTTTCTGATGGCGGCCCGTTTGCAGGTTTTGCAGCGTCAGAATTTCACTTTTTGTGCTATTGATGTGCAGACCATTGGTTTCCACATAACGTTCCACTGCATTCATTTTACGCTGTAGGCCGATTGGGGTGGTATCTAACAAGATTAAGTCGTCCGCATACAGCATCCAGCTTAGAGCACAGCCATGTATTTTTGGGGAAAAGGATCGAGGCTCGTTAATTGACATGCCAATGTCCGAGAGAAACAAGTTAAATATGATCGCCGCCAGAGGACAACCCTGTTTAACTCCGCAGAAGGTGTTAATTTCCTCTGTAAGAGATCCGCGTTGGTCAAGACGCACTCTGATGGTAGTAGCAGTGTGAATTTCTTTAATGGCGGCTAGTAGACTCTCAGGACATCCCCAATTGGTCATCTTTGTCCACAGTAGTTCTCGGTCGATTGAGTCGAAAGCATGGGAGAAGTCTATCAGGGCTAAATAGACCTTTCTTTCAGTTCTAATTGCTTCCATCTTTAGCAAATTTATTAGCAAAAGGTTTAGGCCACAGCCGACACCTTTTACGAAGCCCATCTGTCGTACATCAGTGTGGTTGCTATCGACAATCCATTGTGACAGTTTCTGTTGGAGCATGGTTGCGTACACTTTGCCTAGCACGTCCAAGAGCGCTATCGGTCGATAGTTTTTGGGCTCAAGGCGATTTCCTTTTTTGAAGATGGGGACTATTATTGCAGTCTTCCAGGAGTTTGGAGTTTCACATCTTCTACAGATTCGGGTAAAGAGCTCTTCGCAAAACTCTGCCCATAGTTCTGGATTTTGCTTTATAGTGAAGTTGGTGAGGCCGTCCGGTCCCGGGGCCCTTGAGGCACTGACATTCTTAATTATCTGGAGCAGATCAGCTTTAGGGAAAGTGAGGTCCCATTTTGTTAGGTTCGGTGTCATCGGGCTCGACCACTTCCCTTTTTTACTGTACAGATTTTCGAAATGTGAAGACCACTCTGCCTCTGAAACCATGTTTGTCATCAGTGCAGATTGAGGAGCACCTTCGTTGTTTAGTAAACTCCAAAACTCAGACGAGTTTTTGTTACTCATCTTTAACAGCATCAATTCTGCGTCATTTTGGAACATTAGAGCCTTGTGGGATCTTATCCAGTTTTTATATTTCTGTTTTGCAGCATGTTTTTCTTACAAGAATTTTGTGGGATCTCTGAATTTTATGTGTCTAATAGTGGCACGAAGTTCCCTCTTTCTCCTTATGACCTCAACATCAAATTTATGTTTATTTACAAACCCAGGATTTCTCGATCCATGTTTTTTTTCCACAAATGATTGTAGAAGATGAACGTATTCCACTCCAAAATCAGTCTTAATGAATGTTTCTGAAATTTTAGAGACTTCATCGGGATGGAGTGACAGCCTCACTACTCTGTTTGGCTCGACCAGGATCCGATGATTCCAGCATTTGTCAGATGGTTGTTTTGCAACACGCAAGGTTAAAATTGTCATCTCATGATCACTTTGGGTCATCTGCTTTACCACAAAAGACAGAGTCGACTGTTGAATCTTTTCTGAGACGAAAAAGTAATCCAAGATAGAATTCTGTGCGAGTCGTCTCCACGTTGGTTTGGCCAGTATATCGCTGGTAGTGTTTCCATTTAGCATTACCAGATCTCTGGCTTCCATTTCCGTCATCCATTTAGTGGCCAAGTTATACGGTACATGAAGGACTTCGTTGTTTTTCCGTCTTATATCCATGCAGTTAATGTTCAAGTCTCCACATATAATTATGTTGTTTGACTCATTTTTGTGCAGTAGATCGTCAATTGTTGATGAGACTTGATCTATGAAGGGAGTTGTCCCGGTCTGAGTATGGTTCCAATATAGGTTAAGTAGATGGAAGTGGATCACATTGTTAGTTCTAGGCCCTATCGAGGCTAACGTTGATACTTGAATAAAGGGCGACAAGTTTGTAGTATTTATAATACGGCACCCAGAACTTTTTTTTACAAGTGTCAGCAGGCCTGCCATAGGTCTTCCTCTGGTTTTTTTGATGGCCGGATTGAATGCCACTTCATAGGTATCCACGATCGGACAAGTAGTCAGCCAAGTTTCCTGAAGACAGACCACGTCAAGCACGTCCAGCCAAGGATCTTCGAATAGGTGGGAGAAGCCCCTCGTGTTCCAGGATCCGATCCTGAACTCCAGTTGCTCCTCTACCACCTGGCATTATCGTCTTGAGGGTCTACATAAGGCTTCCGCCAACCAGGACCATTCCTTTTGGTCGCCTCTTAGATCTCTTGGGCTTAATGAATCGTCACAGCTTGAGTCCATAGCACAGGCGCCTTTGATGGTGATTTTGATGTTGTCATCTTTAGAGAATTTCCCTAAGTCGTTCTCAGTGGCACTAGTGGATAATTGCGTTTTCTTATTGCCGAGGCGAGAATGGAATTCGCTCTCTCTGGATGTTTCTGAGTTTTGATACAGGGCGATTTCAGTGGCTCTGTTAGAAGAAGACGATTCCCGACGAGCATAGGCAAGTTTGAGTTTTTGAGTTTCTGACCTATCGTCTGTTTTAGCATTCTCAAACACTTCTGAGATGACGTAGCCCATGGACATAAGTGCAGATGTAGCGTCCAGGACAATATTCGGGACAATTCTGGATCTAAAGTGGAGGATGATTTTGTCATTTTGGTCCTCGTTTTTAAATTCCACAGTCTTGATGTCGTCAGAACGAATCGTTCTAAGAGATGGCACGTGTTGAAATAGGCATAGGACGTTTGTGCGATTTAAGATGAGATTGTCGCCGTTTTCTATGCGTTCTAGCCGGACTTTGTGGAGTGATAGACCTTTTTCGCTGCATCCTTTGTCCGTCCTGTTTGCTTGTCGCCGTTCCCTTTGGTCTGGGCCAAGACCTGATTCCTTGGTCTCGTGTCGATCCGGTCTTGATCTGGTTTTGTTCTCTTTGTTACAGTCAGGCCCATCATAAGTATTTCCTTTTGGATCGCCGTAATTTCGCGAGCCCTCTTTCGAGTCTGGAATCTTTTCCATTGAAGATTTGGGGATTGACTGCATGTGCACAAGGGCTTTGCGTCTGCCCTCCAAAGTTTTTAAAGTCGGACTCAAGGGGACAGCCTGCGGCACGTCCCGTGCAATGGTCTTTTTAAGTAAAGTGCAAATTCTTGAAGCACCAATCGGTAGTTGAATGGGTTTCGGGTCATTTTCATCATTTGTTTTTTTCTGCGATTCTGGGGCAGCTACCAAGACTTCGTCTCCCGTCTCAGGGGCCAATTCCTGTGATTCCAAGTCTTCGTACACAGAAAGATTGATAAGGTCGATGGAAGGTTCATCAGCAAGTTCAGAAGACGGCTCCAGGCCCTTGGTCTTTGCAATTGCATTGGCAGTAGGGAGATCTTTATTCTTTACAGAGTCTCTCTCTTCTGTAAGAGTGTTATTGACAGTGACGTTGACAGTTTTTAGGTTCCGGAGAAATTTTCTTGAGTTATTTCCAAGTCTTTGGTTTTTTGTTTTTTGATTTTTTGTTTTTTTTACTTGTCCTAATTTAGGTACCTTTGGACCTGGTTTCTGAGGTACAGTTCCTTTGAATATGTCGAATATTGACTTTTCGGCTCAGCTAATTGTGGAATTATGGTCTCCGCAGACACACGAGGGGCGCCCATATCCGGTGTATTTGCCGATGTCAAGGGTATTTGAGGGTCCAACGTCGCAGGATTGTGAGAACTCTTGCTGCTTTCCAAAGCGCAGGCAAAGTTCATTTGTTCGGATGAATCATCTGTCAGTTTTCCCAGACTAAGAGCTGGGTCCCCTTGCAAAGGTTTTTCAGTGTTGGGTATTAGGCCCTGGTTACACAGGTTAACAGATACTAAATGAGTCAGAGGACCCATAGAACTGGTCAGACCATTTGAGACCGGGCAATTAGAGCTTGTTGATGTAATTTTTAGAGCTTCTGTTGGATCACTGGAGAGTTTTGTAGTTTCCAAGGCTTCCGTGATAGTTTGCTGCCTCGGAGCTCCAGTGTCCTTACGGAGGTTGCTGACAGATGTAGAGATGGGGGGGCTCAGTAAACAATTGCCCATTGTCGTTTCTTTGAGGACCTTGAGGTTGCAACCTGTCTCGCTGAGTGGCATCCTGATGCAACGCCTGTCGATGTTTTAGCACACTTAGTGCTTCTTTGGCGATCTCGGCCAGTAATTTTTTGTCCAGTTTGTTGTTTTCTTTCTGTTCCATTAATGTTTGCAAGGCCGAGGTTGTTTTTGTTTTTAAAGCCCCGTTTTCCTTTTTCTCAGCATTCAGGTCTTTTTCGATGTTAATTAGTTTCGAGTTCATAAGCGCCACTAACGTTGTCAGGTCCTTCACGTTGTCATTCAATTGCTCATAGAGCTTTAGGAAGGGGGCAATCGAGATTCCTATAGATGACATTAGTACTGATTGAAGTTCTTTGATGAGGTTCGCGTCCAGCCTGACATTTGAGTAGCAGTCTTTTTTGTGTAGTTGAGCTTTAGATCTCCTGACTTTTGGAAAATCACGTTCTATAATTGAGGAGACGGATGAGCAAGTCTCAGACAAGGAGGAACTAGAAGCGTAAGAGTCACTCGCCACACCATTGTGGGCGCTCGTGTGTTTGGCGCTTCTGAGGTTAGTTGAACGTATTTGCAGAGTGTCCAGCGTTTGAGGAGCCCGGGCTTGAGAACAGGATAAGCGAGGTGATGCCACACCCGACTTTTTCTTCGTTAAGCCCTACATTTGTCATAGTATACATCGGGTTGTGGTATGAGGTGATCCGACCTACCCCTAATTGTGCCTCGTGAGTGGACACTGGGGGCATCCACTGTTTTTCCCGATCAGCTGAGGGGCTGACTCTTCTGGGCGAGAAATTGCGGGCCTTATTTATTTGTGAGATGCTCTGTAAGATTTTATTTACCACTTCAAGTGAGTCTCTCCTGTTGTTCATGAGTGCAGGAGAGGCGCACTCTTCATGTGATGTATTTAGTGCATGAGGGCAGAATACCTCATTTTCCATTTCACAGTTCTTCTCAGCATTTCCAGACTCAAAGTCAGTTTGGGCACAGACTTCCGAGGCTATTTTAGGTGTCAAGCAATGTGAAGGGCAGGTTCTGGACTCAGCAGTCTCTGTCCGGTTTGGATCCAGTCCACCATCGATTTTATCGATTTTGTCGTTGTTTCCCCAGTTTCTCATAGTGTGAGCGCGCCAAGCTAGTACCATTAGCTTGGGCAGCTTGGCTATGGGGGAATTTCTAACATAATGCGCGGTTGAAAATAGTGAGTTAGGTGTCCTCGGCCTCGTACAAGATGTGGGCACAAATTCGCATTCCGTGTCACAAACATCGGATGTAGGAGCGGGCGCACAGAATTCCACTCCGTGGTTTGCCTCTCTCTCAGAGCTCGCTGTCAGGTCGAGCACGGGCTCCCACGAGGCAGAAGCAGCTGAACACAAGTGGAGGGCAGCCCCGTTCGCGAGCCCATCCCCGGGACCACACACGTCCAGAGAAGCCCCAGCACCCTCCCGAGCCGACCCACACAGCCCTAGGTGAGCAGGGTGCTCCGGTCCTGGGCCTTCTGCCATGGAGCAGCCAATGTGACTGCCAACCTCCTTCCCCTCAGTCCCCCCCTCCTTCCCCAAACACGGCAACGCCACACGCGATGAAAGTTCTTTCGCTTCCTCTGCAGAGTTGCATAGTGGAGGGCAAGTACCCAACTATATTTGAGAGTGAGGTGAAAATATGAAGCAGGCAACAGGGCGATGCAAGTTGGTTAAGGAAGGATTTAATATGACGTCCATGGTGCAGTTAATTGAAATACAAAGACGAGCATCGCAGGAAGAAAAAGAATTATGGAAAAAATTGGGATGTTCTTTATCCCTTAGTGAGGCAATATGGAGACAGGACAGCACTGAAAAGCCAGTTATGCTTTTAGCACTATTGAGGGTAGAGTTGGAACAGCTTCACTACCCAGCAAATGTGACTCGAGAGAGTCTAGCTGCTACTATTGCAGAAGAATGTTTCATACCAAACCTATTTGAACATGTGGCACAGTTCATTAGAAACTTTATTGTGTGCCAGAAATGTACTGCAGGACACACTTTGCGAACAGTGAGAGGAGTAATTCCCAGACCAAATGGACCATTCCGGCATCTCAACATCGATTATGTAGATATGCTGCAGACTTGCAATGGTTGGTATATGTTAGTTATGATATGATATGATAAGATATGATATGATATGATATGATATGATATGATATGATAAGATATGATATGATATGATATGACATGATATAGCATTTATAACGCACCTATACACAAGTGTTTCAAGGCACGACGAAGCAAAGGAGGGGGAATGAAGGGAGGAACAGACAACGATCCTACTAGGCCAGGTGTCATTCAGATCGCGCAAGTGCATGGGATGGGGGAAGGGGGAAAGTGTGGGGGGAAGAGGGGAGGGACACTGCAGTACATGTGCATAGAATAATGACAATAAGTAAAAGGAACGGCCATCAGGTGGCAAGTGCAAAGTTAAGTGCAGAAATCAGGTGTCATGTGCTGGTGGTGGGACTGTAGGGATACAGAAACAGTCCCCAAATGTGGGGGTTGCCAGGCAAGCAGTGCAGGTGTGTGTGACTGGAGGGGCAGGGATCTGGGCCCGAGAACAGAGGGAGGCCAGATAACCAGTGCAGATTCAGTTTCAGCCAGGAGGTCAGCGGGGGAGAGGAGGAGAAAAGGCAGAAGTAAAGAGAAAGGTTTTGAAGGGCTTCCGGAACCGAAGATGGTTCTCCTCAAGTTTCAGGGAGGCAGGGAGGCTGTTCCAGAGGGAGGCCTCAGCTGAAGAAAGAGATCTACCAGTCCCTAGCCCATACCAGGAGTATGTCCCTTTTCAAGATGGATCGAGGTGGGTCCATGCATGAACCCTGTGTTAGGACAGTTTTTCTGAAGTCCGACTAAGGGCTTAGTAAAACCATTCAACTGACACAGTACAAGACTCCACTCTTAGTATAAGGCTGTGCCACCTGAGTTCATGGTAGCCTAGACAGAGCAGCCAGGCTTATCGTGAGAGGGAGAGAGGGCTGTAGAATCAGCACAAAGAAATTGTATTATACATATGTTCCAAAGAAACAGTGAAACGCTATGTATTGTGAATAAAACTAAACGTTTATTTTATGTACAAGCAGACCAAGTGATTCTTGAGTAAGTAAGTACTATCATCAAACACATACACACATTATATAATGCAACACTATGCTTTAAATACACAGATCAAAGCACAGACCTTATTTAGAACACCTAACAATATTTCTAGGTAAGTCGGAACTTTGTATACACATTCAGTATAGGGCACACCTATTCTTGGGGAGTAAACCTTTTTTTGGTGTCATATACAATTACAGTTGTATTTAATGCCAGTGGAACACAGTCTATGATAAGCAAGAACTCTTTACACTAATTGTGAATGCCCCAGGCAACCCAATTCAGCTACACCTTAAGGAACAGTTTTCAGGAATGGCACACAGCTATTCTAAGCAGGTAAGAACTAATGTTGTAATATTCTGTTACAGTAGCTTTTTAAGATCAGATTGATATAAGCAAAACATCTTTAACTTGTTTTAGGATGGCACACAACTAACACAAGGTATGTAAAACCTATATACTTTGTAAAGGGGCTATCAGCAACTTAAAGGTAAGTATATCTTAGGCAGACATAATTATTCTGGGCAGGCTAACAACAAGTCAGGGGAAGCAAGACTGAAATCGGGGACATTCAGACATTTTATCCTAACAGGAATAGTTAAGTGAAACCAACAGCATTACTTTTGGGTAAGAGGCACAACCAATTCACAGGTGAGTAAATTAACCTTATATATACTTTTTAGAATAGTGCAACACACATTCAAGGTAAGTAAGAACTTTTGTAACTGTGTACTCTCAGAGTTACAGTTATCAACTAACTTCTTTTGCAACCTTTTTATTCTTTTCAAGGCATAACCCTTTTCTTATCCAGTCCTTCCCTTATTCCATAGCATTAGTTCACTCAGAGGCAGTAGAGGGACCCTAGAGGTCAAGGTGGCAACTGCAGGCTGGGTGGCATAGGGTTCAGTTGCAAGCAAAGTCTGAGTTCCTGAGGAATACTGTTTAAACAAGTAAGTATTTCATTTTAAAGTAAGTTGAGAGTCCAGGAACTTAAGAGAAGCCACTCTAGGAGGATTCTGCAGTGGGCCTGGGTGAACTGGATGACTGACCTCCCAATCACAGAAAACACTGCAAAGCTATATAGAAATCCAAAGGCTTAAGGTTGGTAAAAGAAACATCCAACACAGTACCCCAGCACAGAAGAAGAGTTGCAGCAGGAAGACTTTAGGATCTGCAGCCAAAAACCCAGTGGATGGATTCCTTTGTCAAAAAGATGGAGGACAGGACTTTTGAAGGACTTTTGCAGCAGGGATCACAGGGGAAGGCTTCAGGCAAGAGCTTCTGCATGGCTGGATGCGGCTCTGTGGATTTTGTGCCTTTTCAGGAGCACAGAAGGAGACAGAATATCACTGGTTGGAAACTCGTCATTTGCAAGGTCCAACACACTGATGAGGGGACTTTTTGGACTGGAGTCGTACCTCTGGAGATCCAGGAGGAAGCCCACAAAGTTTCAGTGAGATGCAGGATTCGTAAGACCATGCACCGCACAATGGCTTGAGGTCCTAGGGTATTAGGGTTTTGCAGCCCCGCAAGGTTGCAGCACAACATGGGATGGCTCAAAATGTAGTTCTTCTTGAGTCTAGTGGGTCTCATTAGGCTCTGGGTTGGGGTCATCATTTTTGGAGTTGCTAGTCTGATTGGAGGAAAGGGCTATAGCAGGCTGCCGTTACATAGCAGGCTCTTTGGTTGCTTGAAATTGTCTCAGCTGCAGTTTCTTCATCTTCCACTTATGCTTTGATTTTGGTTCCAGTGGTCAACTACCTCTTCAGCTTCCAGGATCGGACTTTTATGCAGGAACCCAGCCAATCAAACATCCATTCAACATTCAAACATGGGGGGTTGGCTGTCCTTTCAAGACAGCCAGCCTTCCAATTTGAACTGGATTCTCGTATTCGGGCTGGAAGAAAAAGGGCTGTGGAGTTTTGGACTCCTCCCTCACTTCCTTCCTTCACGGACACCCATGGGTGCCTTTTCTGTGTCTGTGGAACCAGCACGCGGTAAAGGTGCACCAAATTAATAAAAAGGTTCACTGCCACCACTCAATAAAGATACATTTATCCTTGTAACATAAATGTTAGGAAAAAACGCACGCCTGTGCCTGCACTTCTTTGCGCCAAAATACGTGAAAGGATGATTCCAAACAAGTCTCTGGTTAATTGGTTTTTATTTTGTTAAAGGTTTAGCCCTTTGTGGATGACACGTGTTTCGGCGTCTATACTTCGCCTTTTTCAAATCCGGGCTATTCATAATCTTGCAAAAAGAAAAAGAAACAAATACACAATACAAAAATAAGGTTCATGTATAACATACTCATCTGTTATTCAGCACTTAATAAAGAATGTGACTTCATTGTGTTTGAAACCTACACCATGACTCTATGAAAACAATTTTGTAAAAAGCATCACACCTCGTGCAACTTGTGTAACCCTTATTGTAACCCTTATTGAAAAAACCATGAGTGGGGCATGAGTGGCCAACTGTCAGATATGCATATGGATTTGAGGATGTCTGGCCAGTGTCTTAAAGTTCTTAAAGTTCTCTGGAGTATTTGAATGTTTAGTTCAGTTGGTTGTGCCCCATAGGCTGAGTCAGTGTAGTGTCTGAGTGGGTGAATAGTGACTGTCTCTGTCTCTGGTAAAGGAAGGAGATGTGTTGTGTTGAGACTGTTTGTGTTGTGTTGAGACTGTTTGTGTGTGTTGAGTCTGGTTGTGTGTGAGTTGGGTTTGGTAAAGGAATGAGATGTGTTATGTTGTGACCGACTGTGTGTGTGGTCCCAGAAAAGGAAGCAGATGTGTTATGTAGTGACTGTATGTGTGCGTGTGGGTCTGGTAAAGGAGTGAGGTGTGCTATGTAGTGACTGTCTGTGTCTGAAGTGAGCCTGTGTGAATGATGGAATGTTGATCAGAGGGTTCCACACTGAGGCAGTTAGAGCTCCCCTGCCTGGGTGATGGGTCCAGTTTCTGTGTCCTGCCCATACCCTCATGTATTTATCTTTATGTAACTATGGTGTCCGGTCAATTGGTCGACAACAAACTGGTCGACTGCAATTTGGTCGACACCATTTGGTCGAATGCCAAATGGTCGAATTTTTTTTTTTTTTATATACATATGTGTTTTGTGGGTTTTCGTGTGGGGGAAAAAAAAAAAAAGAAAAAAAAGGGGGTTGGGGGGGGACCCCCCCAAAAAAAACCAAAAAAGGGGTAAAAAAAAAAAAAAATCGACCATTTGGCATTCGACCAAATGGTGTCGACCAATTGTCCTGTCGACCAAATGTTTTCGACCAATTGACTGGTAACCTGTAACTATGTCTTAAGTTCTTGTACTAAACCTAAGAAGTCATCCAAGAAAGCCTGGAAGTCACTTTTCAACAGTGGGTACTGGCCTCACCTAATAAAATGTAAAAGGAATCCAAAGATCCTTTCCACCCTTGAGAACAGTAGTTCTCACATGGTTAACCAGAGAAAGTGAAAAGGGGAGCCACTGGAGAAACACAGAAACAATAGGCACTTATTGCTAAAATGTTGTCAAAGAGGATAACTTTTAAAAGACATTATGGAGAGTCTTACAAATGACACCCATAAAAAGAGTAAAATGCTCTGTGAGTGTGGAAAAAGATGGTCACTCACTGAGGTATAGGGAAAAATAATCTACCAGTCCAGCAAAAGGTTCTGGGGTTGACACAGGTCAGGAAGCTTAATCATTCATATGTAAATCTTATCTAACACCCTGACGCCGCATGTGCTGCCAATTTCCTTGTTTGTGGAGTTTTTCCAAGATGGGGTGTGTGCGAAAGTTTTGCACTCCAATAATGGACCGCACTTTGTAAAGGAGTACCCGGTCAGGGTCAATGAGCTTATAAAATCAAGCTCATTGGCCCTCATCTGGGCCTTACCTGCCCAACAAGTTTCCGTGCCCTGCCGCGTCCCGGAGTTCTCTTGGTGAGTGGCCACCATGGAAAGGGAGAAGAGACTATGTGTAGTCCCTTCCCCCCTTCCATGGTGGCCATTTATTTTTGTTTACTTTTCTTTACATTTGTTTTAATGGCCTTAATGGCTGCCCTGGAAAGGCAGAAGGGACTACATGTAGTTCTTTCTCCCCGATCCCTGCTGGCCATTTTGTTTGCAGTTTTTTCTGGAGTCGAGCAAACAGTTGCAGCGCCATTACACGACTTGAGAAAAATGGCAATTAGTACCCTGGTACGACGTGCCGGGGTACTGATGGCAATATGACCACCGAAGGGGGGCATTACCAGTTGGGTGATGCTCCTAGGGCTCAGTTAAAGCCCTCTCTTTGCTCAGGCTTGTAACTATGGCCCGGGGGCATTACCCAACCAGTAATGCCCCCCTCCTCGGGTCATATTGCCTAAATATAGTTTTGCTATTAGGCATTAAACACAAGTTTGCTTCAGCTAATCATCCGCAAGTAAACAGGATTTGGAAGGAATTAAATTACCCTTTGAAAGAAAGGATAGCAAAACTTTAAAGAAGGGATGGCTTCATTGCTTATATGTGCTGTGGAACCAGTCAAGCTCAGATCATCATCTGATGCCCCATGAGTTGGTGACTGGATGCCGCATAAGAACTCCTCTCACTCCCCAACAAGGGCAAATACAGGTGGCCATAGTGTAACGAGGGCTTTAGGTGATGAAATGCATGATTATTTTAAAACGATGACTGAAAGTGTTTCTTTTATGTCCCAACAGCTCCAGAAAAGACAGGTGGGGGGGTCAAGGGAAAACAAAAAAGACAATCAGCTCATTGATTTGGAAGGGACGCTCAAGCCCTTTAGTTTACACCCAGGGGACCAAGTGCCAGTGCGTAAATGTGCGCGTACCTGGAGTACCCCTCATTTTGAAGCTCCTCTCGAAGTAGAAGAATTAAGCCATACCACAGTAAAGTTAAAAGGTAGAAGAACGTGGATACATTTACATGACGTCAAACCATACAAAGGAGAAAGCTAGACCTCTCCTGCAGCTACCCCTAATGAAGCAAGTGAAGAATTTCTGCAAAGGCATACAAGATCCAGGACTAAAACTTTCAAGACAAGATAAAGGAAGAAGAGGCAAAACTTTTATTTTAGGGTTTCTTAAGGACTGATGGACTTGCAGCGATCTAGGAACACATTCCCTGGACTAGGAAAAAAGTGACAATGGTACATGAGCAGTAGAAGTCATGAGAAAAGGAGAATACTTTATTTTCTTATGCTACCCACTGTACACATGTTCTTACTTGCAGTGTTTTCAGGCATATTACAGTCTTACCCCGTTTTGATAATAAGACTTACCGATATAGTGACGTTTCTCTGAAATCCTAAAAATAACACTATTGTTTTAAGAATTATACTGGCGATAATTTTGCAGTTTTTGCTATAAATTCATGAATCATCAATAATTGACACATTTGATATATGTCAAACATAATCAGAGAATTGAAATGTTCGAAGAGGTAAGAACTGTAGCTCCACGAAAAAGATGTACTATACGTAAAATAATTATTGGCGCATTTTGTGGTATTTTGATTTTACCTGCTATCCTTATTACATTTGCATTCACACACGTTATAGTCCCATTGTCCCTATTAAAGTCCAAAAACCCGACTGACTCCTGATATGAAAAGACATTTTTCTCAAATAAAGAAAGCTGCTGAGGAAGACAATTACACTATAAATACATACTTAGATAAATCGGCTCATCTACCTAATAATCTAGGGTACCAACATATGAAAGGGGGGGAGAAAGCACACGGGAAGACAGTTGTTATGTCTGCTCATTGATACTGTATGCTATGAATGCTGCAGGAACATTTATTGCAAGAGAAATGTCTTCACACGATGTAAAATGTCTCAGTCATCTGGCAGCATGTACCACGAGAAGACAATTCGAAGGAAAATGGGCAACTATGAGATAGCGATCCTGACAGCCTTTTCCATACAAAGATACATATGTGAAGACAAAAAGACTTGAGACTGGACTAAGATGGACAAACAAAAAATGTAAGTATCCATCCCAGTATGGTGGGAAAATGCGAACTGTCAAAATGAAAACGATTAACTGCTCAGACATGACTGAAAGATCAGGGGAGCCAGGATGCTGAGAGAGAGCACAGCTGTTGGTGTATGGGCATGTAGCAACCCAAAATGAATGGGAAGATGGGCTAATATCATACCCTGCACACTTACAGAAAAAGAAACTGTACACAAGGTGCAAAAGGTGAACGATGAATGCCTGGAATCATGTGCCAAGTATGCAAAACTACTAACCTGAGTTGATAACGAAGCAGGACCAATACATATATCACAATTGAAGAATGCAACAACATGCTTCAAAGATGATGGCAAGGTCAATGTTGGAAGGGATAAAGGTTGTGGAGAAATAATTGAAGTGTCAGGAATGAATGGAGGAACTGCAATACTAATGGATCGATATTGGGCCTGTGAATTCAGAGCCTACATGCAGTAGCATAAAGATTGGGGAGGAATGTGATCCATTGTAAATGTACATGTCCCAGTTCCTGAAAATGAATGAATAAAAAAGAAGGAAGAGAACGTTTTATCTTCATCAACAAAAGAGAGAACTATTTCTCATCAAAATCAATAAAGTTTACGAAGACATTCCTGATTAACACAAATTATTCAGTAAGACCGCCATGATAATGACATCTATATTTACACTGGGACTTTTACCTGCAGTAAATGCAAAGGGGTGCAGATCACTAGGTGGGCATTGCTGCAGACAATTAACGCAACAACAAAAGTATTCAATGCAATCAAACAAAAATTGAGAGCCATCAGGCTAATGACCCTCCAGAACAGGTACATTCTGGATCTAATAACAGCAATCGAAGGAGGCATCTGTGCTAAGGTCGGGCCTTCTTGCTGTACATTTTATACAATCCCATGATGGAGAAAATAGAACCCAGACATAAGCAATAATGGTGTTAACAATTCGACATACAAAATGGAAGACGATGCTGATGAGACGCAGAGGATGATTGGTTCTCATCTGTGTTTTCATGGATTCCATCTTGGCTAGCGAATGCTTTCAAATAACTTAGAGCTATGCTAGTGTTAGTGTTGCTAGGATTCTGTCTCGTAAGGAACATCTTGGGAAAATTCCAGAAAAAAGTCATGAAAGCTGTTGGAATAAAGATAATGATTGACATTAACAGGGGCACTGGAAAGAAAATGTAGACTGGAGAGATTACTTGAGAAAACATCAAGAAGAGTTCTCTTGTGCCTCCAGGACCAAGGTTTTACTATACCCAAGCTCAGAAGAGATATGTGAGATGATGGATATTCTTTTCACCAGGAGGGGATTGTCGATATATGACCTGCAGTGTGGATGAACACATAAAGAATGCAGGTCACCTGAGGATGGGTCCTAAAGTAAAGAAAATATGATTAGATGATAGAATAAAATTAAGCAGGAATTGCGGAAGAAGAAGAAAATAAGGGTATGGTTGAATATTCGACCAGAGAGGGGAATGTAGAGGAGCAGGTAGATGCCTCCTCTCTGTTTCCAACCCCCTCTCCACTGTCTTATTGGTGTAGCAGACAAAGAGCTACAATTGGGAACCCATGCGCAAATTTATGCGGCATGTCCAGACCTCCTTGATTGTATGAAAGACGATATGCACACTCAGACAGCCATTCATAAGATACCCTCATGCTGAGACAGTGGAAGGAAGCTACCAAGAAGGATGCCCGCTGAAAAGTGCCAGAATGCAGCTATGGGAATTATGGGTGAGCGCTAAGTAAAAGTCATAATGATGTCATGAAAAAAATGTCTAAACCTATGTTGAAACGATGTGAAAATACTTAAGACTGATGATGTAACTAAAGCAAGAGAACATGTACCTGAAAATTGAGTAATCGTGCAAATAAGATATTGTAACTTGCTGACGAATAACTGTAAATACGCTGTAACGCAAGGTAGAAAAAGCGTGTAGAAGCTTGTTAAAAAGAGGTATAGACATAACATTTAGGACGGCTATTGGAAGAAAATGGATGATAGCCCGTGTTAAAGAATAAACACATCTTCCTCAAAATACAAGCCTAGGACTGCAAATTGAAGAACTAATGAAGAAGCTGTTTTTGTGTGCAGAATAAGGGAGTATATTGGCCTGAAGTCAAGGAGGCTATTTCGAGAGATGAGTGCAAGGCACAAAGAGATGTGAAATTAACAGACCATGTGCATCAGATATATTTCTGCTAAGATTAGGAGGTACAAGGACATTTGCAAATGCCACATGTTGAACAAATACGAAGGCAAAAGCCTGTGTGAGGTGGAGTGAAAAAGTCTCTAAAGGCTAGAAGGGGTAATGACACCCTGTTTAATAAAATCAAAAAGTAGTAATTGAGAAGCTAAAATAGACAAAATCGTGGTCTCCAAACACATGATGAAGACCTCAAAACAAAGACTATTCAGTAGAGCTTGAGTTAAGATAGTGGTGTGCTCACATTCCTTCGAATGTCCCAGAACAGTGAGCAGACTACGAGGTCACCTACAAACTATAGACCTTAGCTAAGGGCCAGGTCAGTGAAATGCAATGGACTCATTGGGAAAACAAGAGAACAGGTTGAAGCAGCTTGAACACTTAGGTTTCGTTCTGTTCACATACTGCTAAGGAGCCAAAAGTCCAAGGTTGGATTGGATTGCCAGGCAATAGGTTTTATGAAATGTCACATAGGATGACATCATAAATGACGTATGTGAAAGCATATTAACTTTATCCAAGCAAAATTGTGTGTGAACATTGAGCATTTACTTCGATAACTGTATTATCGCCCTGCTTTGTTTCATTGATATTAAAGCAGTAGTTTAGCATCTTCCTTTGGACTGTCTGGTTCTTTGGTCTGTGCTATTTACTGGTTATTCCATCTAGCACAAAGAAGATGATTCAAGGTTCTAGAGCACAATGGCAAAATGTGTCTCTATCCAACAATTCTTTTGTGTTAAAAATTGTCTTCTTTATCTAACAGTTTTTCTTTGTCTTTGGTATTGGATTCACTACGTTCTTGTTCAAACAATAAATCCTGTAACAGCCCATCTTTAACTTCAAATAAAACATTCCGTAAGAGTCCTTCTTTAACTTCAAACAATACATTCCATAACAGACTTTCTTTAGCTTTTCTTGTTACTATTGTGGATAGCCTGGTATACTCTTCTGCCAGGAATCCTTATATGTGGTTTTCAGATCCCCTGGTATACTCCCCTGCCAGGTATCTTCCCCAAAGATCAATCTATCTACACAACTTCAGGTGCATGGTGTACTCCCCTGCCAGGACTTCTGCAAAGGTTTACGAGGTAAGGGTTTTCCTTTCTTTCCCCTTTTCCTCTCATGGGCTATGCTTCCAAACTGCCTGTTATTCTTCTGTCAGGAATTCTACAAAGTTTTATGAAGTGAGGGTTTTCCTCTCCCACCCCATTTTTCCTCCCGTAAGCTTTACTTCCCAACTGCATGGTATTCTTCTGCCAGGACTCCTCAAAGGTTCACGAGGTAAGGATGTTCCTTTCTAACCCCTTTTCCTCTTACAGGCTTTGCTTCCCAACTGCCTGGTAAATTCTTCTGCCAAAACTTGTGCAAATGTTCATGCGGTAAGGGTTCTCCTTTCTTCCCCTTTTCCTCTCAAAGTCTTTGCCTCCCAACTGCCTAGTATATTCTACTGCCAGGACTTCTTATTTGTTTCACAGTTTTTTTCACTGTACAAAGTAGAAAATGTCCTAAGGTGTTCCATATATTTGTCTATGGTAACATTTGTTTCCACTTTACCCACATTGACAGCCAATGCATCCGGGCTTGCCTGGGGCTTGTTGTGGCCCTTTGTTTTGTTCTTCTTATTGGCATTTGAACTTGCGTTTTTCCTTGATTGCAATTAACCAAGCTTGGTGTCTTTCTGTCATTTGTAACTGCATACCATTCAACCATTTGCTGCATTGTGTTTGTTAATGTCCTGGTGTCCCCCCTGCTCTAGGCAGACTCACTGAGTCCCCTTTGCTTCTCCAAGCTTGCTTGCACTTCCACAGTGCTGTTTCTTCCCCTCTGGGATTGTACAGACACTGTCAGCATCTGACGTGGCTCATCGAGCAACCACCGGCTTCCCTGGACCAGAAAGTGCTGTTTGTACATGCAGTTGTGTTCCCTGGAGCCTCTGCATAGTCTCCAGCCTTGCCACGACTTGCCTTCCTCCACGCTCTGCTTGCAGTCTCACCACACTGGTCTGGATACCTTGTGGACAGGAGCCCCAGGACGGTGTGCTCTAGCACCTCAAAGCATCTCTTGTGCTAGACGGAATTACCAATAAAGATCTCAGACCAAATAACCAGACAGACTCACGGAATATGGCAAAGTACTACTTTATTCTCAATTTAATAAAGCAGGGTCATCTGTCAGACATCGGACTGATGCCTGCACACTCACACACAAACTTGGGTACACAGGGGTCTTATACACCAATATTTGTCATCTATGATGTCATCCTACATGGCAAAACATAAACCTATTAGTGGGAGGGATTGGATTAGGGGAACCTATCTACTTATAGAAGGTATATGGGTTAGTACTTCATTCGCAATCACTTATCTGTAAGACAACCCTCGAACTACCTCTACATACATATAATACTGATTATAGCAAAAGAAATGGCAGCGGATTGGTCTATGCAACATTGTATAGCAGGTTGTGTCAAATCCACAATACCTTATGCAATAACAACGTTCCAACACTGACCTGAATCCAAGTTCGGGCAAGACGAAGGTAAAAATGTCGTCAGTAACTCTGCCTCCCCTTCTCTGAGATATCCTGAATCAGGGGAGACAGAATCCCTAGGGAAACCTTCTGGGGGATAAAGCCCTGTTGATCAGATGTCTTCTGCTCTTTGCTGATGCTGTATAGCAACCGGTAGGTGAATAATCTCCTTCCTGGGTATGGTGTGGGCCCTCTGTTCCTCGTGCTGCAATGTAAATACACTGATGGGTAAAAGCTAGCTCACTGGAAGGCTGAGGTGGGAATCGTACAAAAATGTCGACCTGGGAACTGCGACGGCCGAAAATGCCAACTTTCTTTTTCTTTTTAACTCCTCCCTTACACCATATATATGTGGGGGGGTTTAGAGTATGATATTA
This sequence comes from Ambystoma mexicanum, assembly GCF_040938575.1. NCBI lineage: Eukaryota > Metazoa > Chordata > Amphibia > Caudata > Ambystomatidae > Ambystoma > Ambystoma mexicanum. Next base: position 686,086,495 of record NC_090928.1, read on the forward strand.
ATATGGGGGGAGCTCTGGGGGGTCTTCCCCCACATATATATGTAGTGTAAAGGGTTAAGAAAAGAAAAAGTCGGCATTTTCGGCCGTCGCAGTGATCACATAGATCCCTGAGGTGAGACTAAGTGAAAGTAATTACCAGAGGTCTGAATAGGGTTTGCTTATCAGTTGAGCAGATCTCTGAGCATACACTGCCATCGGGTTGCAAGGAGAACAGGCTGAGTTGGGCTCAGAGCAAGAATTGTAATTGTAGGGCTGCAAGGAGGAGGAACTGTTAAGGAGAGGTGGTAAGGTAAGGAGAGAGAGAGGAAAGAACCAAGGCCTACACGTGTCAGTGAGGTGTTGGGCTCGGAGCAAGTACTGTAGTCGTGCCTTGTTGGTAAGGTGATGGATTAGGAGTCAGATATCCCTCGCAGGGTGTAACAGCCACGAATGTATATGCCTTGTAAAAATCGGAAAGTTAGTGTCGACTCGCAAGCAGAGTTTCCAAAACAATGGACGGAGTGAGAGAGGGGATGTACCGGGGAGAGGGCAGCCTCAGAGCCATCAGTGGGAATCGGCAAAGATCTGGAAAGGTGCAGGACGGACAAGGCGAGAAAGCATGAGAAAGAGAATCTCGAGCTGTGAATGAGGGAACAAGACGATCAGTATATCGCAATATGTTGGCTAGAAACAATGTCTAAAGAGAAAGATCGAACTTATGGGAGCACTGCACAGAGTAGCAACGCACCGGCCCACAGCCTGTGGCTTAAGATATCTTCCTGTCTGTGCACAAACAGGCAGGGACTTTACCAGGAGAGAGGGAAAGACTATACCGCAAACAGCACTCAGGAGCGTCATCTTGGGAGGAGGACATGTCACAACCCCGACCCGTCTCCACTTGCTCCAGAGAGATCTCCACTGGCACCAGAGCATGACATGTTGCCGCATAGACTCACTGATCGGATGGAATTCTTCCCAACCTTAGACTTTCGACTCGGCTATTAGCACTTAAGGAAACCAGAACCCAGGTGCTTGAATCATGTCAGATTACTCCCCACTTTCCCAAATTGGCCCATCATCTCTCATCAGTCCGGCCATGAGCCAATGTTTTCCATCTGTAGTTGACCATGTAGCCTGTTCTCTGTTCTAGGACATTCAAAGGAGTGAAAACACATCACTATCTTCATTCAAGGCTTAATGAATCGCCCTTCATTTCGATATGAGTCACGTATGGAGAGACCACGATTTTGTCAATTTCAGCCTCTCATTTACTACTATTTTATTTAATTATACTGGGTGCCATTGTTCCTTTTGGCCTCTACAGACTTGCTTACTCTATCTTGCATAGACTTGATACACTTTTAATTTTTCCAATACTTGGCTCGTGCAAATGTTTTCTTCTGTAATCTTAGAGAAATATGTCTCTTGTCCATGACTCATCTGTCTGTCTCCCTTTGTGCTTTGCAGCTATTTCTTAAAAATAGCATCCTTGATCCCAAGCCAACATTGACTCCTTTTCGTTTTGCACACAAAGCTGTTCTTCCAGCATCTCCTGACTCTCCAACCCTGATTAGATTCTGAAGTAGTTGAATTGAATATTTACACCTGCCGGTGTCCATTTTCCAATAATGGTCGTCCTTGCCATGTTACATATTCCTCTATAGCAAGCTTCCATATATGTTTTCTACCTTGTATTACTGAGTATTTACACTTATTGGTCAGCAAGTTACTTTATCTTCTTCTGTATTCATGATTATGTGCTAAATATTTGTGGCAAGTAGTTGCTATGCTTAGAAAATGATAACCTACTTATAGGATTGGTAGCTAACCACATGTTCAAATTAAATGATGTATTCATCTTAAGATGGAGAGCGATGGTGCTACAAGCTCTGGTGGAGGCTGATATATCATTGGATCTTCTAATGCAAAATCCAGTATGAGCCAAAACAAAATTATTTCAGCATGGCTGGAAAATCACTAGAAATTTGAATTTGAAATATAGGGCTCATGGAAGCCCAGTGCTTAGTCACAGAAAATACAGCTCTCCTGAGCCATACCTCTGTCGCTCACCGTCTTCCCAACACCGAGATGATTTTCCTCGATTAAGATTGAATCTGTGGATGACGAAAGAGATTCAAGTAAGATGGAAATCAATAGAACCCTTAGAAAATAGATGCAGATTTTGTAATAAACTTGATCAGACTGAGACTCTAGAACACATTTTAGTGCAATGTCAGGAACTAATAGCGATGCGGGTACACTATTTACAGCCAGCATTAAAACATTTTCAGATACTGTCAACCACATTCTTGTGGGCTTTGTTAGTAGAAGGACAAAACGCATCGTTAAGAATGGGAGCAACCAGCATGTTAATAGCACTTAATTTGAACTGTATAGAAAATGTAAACTGACTCAGGTTTTAATTGGTGCAATTTATTAAGATATTTTGCATTGGAAATAATGAATAATTGCAAATCATGTTTCTGCAGATAATAGCGTTTTATTATTGATGTGAGTACATTTTATTGTAATTTTATTTTTATATACTATTTTATTTTTTCTTCTTTTTTTCTTTGAATGCTTTCATATATGGCTGGCTTGTAAGCCTTTGTTTTTAAGTGATATATTGTAAAGTTGTTTATTCAGCTATAACAATAAAAAGAAAAAAGTATTCATGATTACTTCATTGTCTCATACATGTTTCTCTTGTTACTTCAGTTACAATGTCACTCTTAAGTATTTTCATATCATTTCAGCAAGGCTTTGTATATCTTCTTTATGGCATCACTCTACCTACATCAGATTTCACACAGCGCTCCATGATGTCCAATGGTGCGTGCTGACATCTTTTCATACGCATCCTTCTACACTTTCAGTGCGAGCGTACATTCAGTACAGTTGGCTGAGTGCATATCATCTCTCATACACTCTATGAGGTATAGGCATAACACATGGAGTCTCACACAGGCCCTTCTCCTGCTGTTCCAGTATGATGGCGGTTAGGAGGCAGGAATTAGGGAACATATGTCCACCTGCTCCTCTAGAGCAGGGTTCCTGATTTGCTCCTGCAGAGCTGTGTTCTGCAATGCCTCTGCCATTTTTAAGTGTCACATTTACTTTGGGTCCAACAAAACAGCTGGTCTGCACATTAGACTTCAGGCTTCTCTTGATCTGCATAAACTCCTTCCTCCCGTTCCTTGTCTCAGTACTTTAGGATTTATGGGAGTTAAAGTCCAAAGATGTTAAATTGATTTCTTAGATGTGGTTGTTCAAAAGCTTCACATACATCAAAACCATAACATGTTATATATAAGTTGTGAGAGTTAAGTCATAAATGGGGGCGTGACTAGTGTGATTTAAGTTTTTCTGACTTTTACTATAGAGTGGAATTGTTAAATGACAACGGGCCCTCAAGGACTTCCAGGGAAAAATGGGAATATCTCTCCTCATCTGATGGAGTCATCACCTCCACCGGCAACTGTCTTCCCCTATGTAATGCTTCCTTTTACAGCCGCCCCTAGGACCGAAATCAGGCAGTGGCTGACGTTGCCCGGCCACACAGGAGGAGGCCACAGCGGGGAAATCAGTGATAACTCCACTGGATTCATCACATTACCTTCTGTGAGTATGAAAATTATAGCATTCCAAGCAAATTGGTGGGGTCCACTGGCAGCATTACAGAAGTGGCGTTGTCACAAAAAAGGCATGGATTGCTGTGGCACTCCGACATCGGATAACGGGGTTGGATTAGAATGTGGACAATGCATCAAATCGTATGTGTAATTTCAGACACTGTCTTAAAAAGAACAGGACTCCAAAAATATGAGTGACTGCAATGTTGGATGGAGAAGAGAGGTGTTGAATTGTTGGGGGACAAAGGTGGCAGTCCATATTTTGAGAGAATCACCTGTGATGGTTGTGAGTATGGGTGTGGAGGGATCGAATCTGATGCAGGCATTGATATTTACTCTTGTACTGAATAGTCACCCATTTAATAAAGTATGTCTCGAAGCTCAGATCTATTTAGATAATCAACCACATGGGACTACTACTCGCCCCCAAAACTAGCAAAACGTTTTCCATAGACTTCAGTTGATCAATCAGAAAGAAAACTATTAAAAAAAACATCAAGATTTCACATCATTTGGATGGGGTCACCTGCCATCTTTAACTGAATTCACGCACCTTGCACACTGGAATAGTAGGGTTGATATGTTATCTCATGTTTTCACCCGTGTCCAGTTATGTTTGTTTGTTTATTTATTTCTATAGCGCTCCGGACCCAGGAGTAAAAGGGCGCTTAGTACAAGTTACAAGGCATAATACATGGTAATAAGCAGTAATAGAAGAGCAGCAGAAATATACAGAATACACAGACAGTGGAGGTGATAACAACCAATAATGACAGCATTACAGAAGTGGCGCTGCACATTTCTGATATGTATTTAAGGCTCTTTAATAGCTAAGTGTTCTCTTTCTTCAATGAAATGTTATCACAAATTCTAAATTGACTGTGTTGACTGCTTTCTTCATTTCTTGGAGAAATGATAACTTTCAAAAAAGAATCCATAAAAGGAACTAAGTAATGGTCTGTTAATATGCATTGCAGGCAAGAGCATCTTGCGCATTGCATGGAGACAAGTGATTGCATCAAGACATTGAAAGAGCATGTAAATCCATCCGACAGAAGCTTGACAGCAGGGGAGTGTGTTATGGTCTGTGTCTCGGGAGGATAGCTCAGGGGGAACGTGCTCTCCTTGGAACCACAGGTTCGATCCCCGGGTCCACGCTTAGAAACCTCTGGGTATAAAGCGCGCTATAAGTAACCTATCATATCATGAGTGCTTTTGGTGTTAACTCAAATAGATCTCACTGCCATTAAAACAAGATGGCTGTGCCGAAAAAGGCTAAGTCGTAGTCTTCAGGGCAAGACAAAGGGATGTTCCATAGACAGCATAACAATTCCTTTAACTTATGTCAGACCTGACCTGGTCTGGGTGGAGGAGGTCAGAGAGCAGATGGCAAATTGCGAAGCAAGCAGTGATCAAAGCTCATGTGAGGAAAACTCACAGCACCACATGCTCCTCCCCGGCACGCTCTGCTCCATGTTTCTTCTCTAACACGGCCTTTCTCTACAACCATCAGTATTACAACATTACAGTGTAGCACTACCTAAAACCATTGATAGAATACTAAAATTAGTCATCTACCTTGTATAGACCATTTATATACATATAATGTATATAGCACACATATATGCATACATCCTTATATGAAGATCTGGCCATTGTATGCTTGATTCTCAGGCACTGGCAGGTAGACAACAAAGAGCCAGACTATGGCTGGGTACAGCAGAACACAACAGGACTCAGCGCGATACACCACCGCACCAGCTCAGGCATGCATGACTACGAGTGGTAGCTTTGGCAGCAGCAGCCTCAGCCTGCTTTGCTCTGACCTGCCCTGTGCCACCTTACCTCGCCTCAATGATGTCTGCTCTGGGCTATCCACAGCACTCTGGGCTCCAGGTCCTTACTAAAGACTCAGGAGAGGTTTAGACCACTCGGGACTGGGAACTGTAAACTGGACTACGAGCGGAGCTGCAGCACTGATGACAAAGTGCCCCCCTCCCTTAACTCTAGGACACAGGGCTCCCGCAATGTGTCTCCTGTTTCTGCAGTCCACACCTGGCCTCTTCTAGTGTATAGTATTTTTATAAATGTGGTTGCAATGGAATTGATTGTTTAACATATAATGGCTCACGTATGCCCTATCCTGCCTGCCTCTAACCTTCCTGAAATTACTCTTTAAAGTAACTCCTTCGCAAGCGAGGGGTAATCCCCACGCTCAATTTACCCCCACCTCAGCCTTTACCCCCAGTACTATTCCTGGCTGCCTCTCCCCACCTCCCCTTCCATGCAGCCAGTGGCCCTTTATTTTTCCATGCAGTTTTCTTGTTAATTCTGCATTGTGTGCCTTGGGGAGGTTTCATTGCACGCTTTCTGCATTCTGTCTTTCTCGTTCTCTGCTGTGAGTATCTACCGAGGGGATGTGCCCGACTACACAGAACACGGGCTGGGCTGTGATGCGCCGGAGCCTTCCTGGAGGGTCTTGAGAAATGTATTCAGAAGTCAATTTAGAGGCACTCCTTTGCATAGAGGTGGCACCATCACACAGCCCTGGGACCTCTGTGCAGAACTCAGCTCATTCATTAAGGATGCTGAACAGGGTACTGCTGAAAGACATGTTTATTTGTTAAGAATAATATTCCATGGTGAAATAAATAAGACACATATTAAATCTAATCTCTCACTCCTTGTAGCCTTGAGTGCCTGAAAGAGAAAAAATCGGGATTTGTCAGCCGTCTTATGAAGAAACATTCATGCATTGTAAAAAAATAAATACATAAAGATGTTTATTTTAACGCCACTCGAGATCATAGGATATAAAAAAAGCAATATTCCGGCAGGCAGCGCGTGGGCCCTGTGCTGTGGGGTGAGCGTCAGCAGCAGCTCGGTTCTGTGGGGATTTTCTCGGTATTATGGTTACATAAGAAAGCGTGGCATCGTTAAACGGGCAAGAGCAAAGAGAACGCCGCCGGCCTATTTCAGGAGGCATTTGCATTCGCGCGGCCGGAAGAAGGCATCCTTTGATCTCCTAGAAGGAGGGCAGCGAGGGGGTGGCCGCTCTCCCGTGTGCGGGGATCTCGGAGCGCTGGCACGGGCATGTTTGCCAGCCTATCTATCGCACAGCGTTCCATGGAGACTGTGGGTTAGCAGCAACTTGAAAGAGAACGCAAGCAACAGCACGCAGCTGTCACGTTATCCGGGACCCTAATGGTACCCCAAGTGTCCAGAGGCCTGTTTTATCCTACAGTCATAAAGAATGATGCTCACAAAGTAATAGGGTAGGTCAGTTTGATCAAACCACAGTTCCACTACCTTTGGTTTGGCCACTTAGCTTTCACGTATTGCAAGCTGCAGTAAGACAGCAGTGCATAACGGAGAGAGGAGAAAAGCTATATGGGCCCGGATAGGATTGCTTAAATAGCACTGACTTGTGAACATGTCTAACGCTATTATCTGAGCGTAAAGCCCACCTGGAAGGGATTCTTTTCACTCTTGAAGAAAGATACCCAGGAGCTTCACCTAAAAGGCACTTAAACACCAAAACGGAGCCCTTGTACTGAATCCTTTATTCAACAGGAAGCCAATGCAATTTCCTGTGTGACTCAGACACATGAGATTGACACTCTAGTCCACAGACTGCACGTACTGTTCCATTCTGTGTCACCTGTAACTTTCTTATATTTGCTTGAGATGTGCTTACTAAAAGACTATTGCAATACTCTAGCTTTGTGTTAACAATGACCGCTGCAATAAAGGCTATATTTGCCTGTGAAAGATAGGGGCAGATCTGCCATAATAGGTGAACATAGTAGGAGCAGGAGGACATAAAATAGGTGTGAGTCAAAGGCGACTCCTAGTGTATTAACAGAGTCCGAGACTTTGATGGCAATACCATCAACTATGAAACTCTTATACTGTGCTTCAGGTTTTTGTTTTATTTTTGATGAGTGCCAAGAATAAGCAACTCAGTTTTGGAATTGTTCAGGACCAAATAATTAACGGCCATCCACACCTCTATGGCCTTAAACACTTTATTTACACTTGCTACGTCATCGCTGTATAACCCAGATAGTTTGATTACTATCTGGGTATTGTCAGCATAATTTGCAAACTGAACCCCTAAGGAGACAAGAAGGTCACATAGAGGTTTGGAATACACAATAAAGAGTAAAGGCGGCAAACACGATCCCTGTGGGACACCGCAGGTAAGAAGCGTTCTTAGTAATTGAGCATTTCCTTTAACCACATTTGCCATCCTAGGTCCCAAAAATCTTTGAACCAACACGCTGCAGAGGGGGTACATTTACCCACCTTGACCAGTCTATCCACCAACGAGGTGTGTACAATCAAAGGCGGACGAAAGATCCAAAAGTAAGAGCAATGCTGCGTTACCTTTCGCAATTATTCCTGTAATATTCGTTTTTAAATCTGGGAGCGCATTCTCCGTCCCGTGATTCACGTGAAAACCGGACTGTTCATTTTCCAAGATTTCATGCTGCCCCGCGAAGGTTTGGTATTGAGAGCTAGCTAATTTATCGATTATTTTTAACACAAAGGGAACGTTCGATGGGCCTATATTTGCCTGCAACTGTTGAGTCGAGATTGTCCTTTTTTATCAAACGAGTGATCCATGCCTCTTTAATATTCTCTGGACTACAGGGCTCCTGAAAAGAACAGTTAAACAAATCTCGTGGCGCAGGGAGCAAGGGTCCTCGAGAAATCCTTGAAATGCGGGGTGGGAAAAATATACCCGTTACATGATGTAGGTTCCATCTTGTGAATTGTCTCCATCACCTCTATTTCCGATACCTTTTTGAAGGCGGATAGAACAGTCTATTTGTGGATTAATTATACTATTAGAAGGGAATATAATCTCATCTGTGGGCTTTATCAGTTTAACTTGGTCCAAAATATGTTGCTGATGTTGTGTGGTTTTGTCAATGTCAGAACTGACCTCTTCAGAGTTAGGATTAGTTACATCCAGATCCCCCTCCACCTCACCGCCACTCTGCCAACCTGGTGAAACAGGAAAGCAAAGGACCTCCTCCCGAAGAAACCAATGAGAGAGGAAAAAACAAATGTTAAAAAAAACTCTCTTTAGATGATGTTAAAGTTGTCTTATGGGTGAAGTGTTTGATGGCAGAGGAGTAATCCAAGTATAATGAAGAAGTAGATGGTCCGGATCTCAGGTCCAGCGATGGGTATGAGATGAAGCAATATCTTCCGAAGGCACCCCAGGCAGAATAGAATCCTTGACTGAACGATGAGGTCCGCAACCAAAGAGAGCGATGGAAGGATACCAGTAAGAGGTAAACAGAACAGCAAAGAAGGGTGAAGAAAGAAGCATGAGAAAGCGGAAGCGAAAGATAGAGGCACCAACCAGTTGAGGTAAGGGGGGCAGTCCAAGCGAGGAAAGAAAAGAAAGGAAAAACGGAAACAAGAAGGGTAAGGAGCAGAGCGGAGCGGCAAAAAGAAGGAAGCAGCCGGAGCCAAAGGGCGAAAGATTAGAAAGCACAGCGGAGGACAAAAGGCGAGAAGGAAGGCAGGAAAGTCAGAAGACAGAAACGGGAGAAAAGCGGAAGGCAAAAATCAGCAAAAATGCATGAAAGGCACAGCGCAAGTACCCGAGCAAAAAGCGAAGGGTTGCAACGCGCTGGAACAAAACAATGGGCAGGGTTAAATACGGAACCACAAGACAGAGGACAGAAAGACTAGAGCGTGCAAACAGGAAGTACCAGAGAAAGGTGGAACAGTCTAATGACGACGTAGTCGCCAACGGTTCCATAGATGCCAGGGGAATCTGCGTGAGGGATGCCTGACAGGTTTTCTGGACGACACCTTCATGAATGCCTTGACACTAGTCGTTATCTATAACTATAGATGACTCAACCACGGTTCCCTTTAGTTCCTGAAGGACTGTGAACAGTTCTTTTGGCGTGATTTACCCATTTCTATCCTTGCATTTAAATTCTCTTCTTTAGCTTTAAACACTGCAGTCTTAAAGGATTTAGCTGCAGGTTTGTAGGCCTCGGCCGTGTCATTAGAAGGATTTTTTTGCAAGTTACATTCTGCCTTCCATGTAACCCCTCTGGCACACAATACCTCTGAGGAAAACCACTGGTTATACCTAACCACTTTATTTTGCTTTACAGATCTAAGTGGAGACAGGGAATCAAAGGCTTTGTTAGTTTCTGCTCTGAAAGAATATCTAAAATCTTTGAGATGGATGATCTCTGCCAGTGAGAGTAATAAAGGTATAACTGGTGATTCAAAAGATTTGTGTGTAACCTTTCTACTGTTTTGAGTCAGGACCAATGATTTATCCAGCTTCGATGTTTTATTTAGATGATGAGTGTTAGGAGTCACTTCACTCAATTAACAGCAAGGGCGTCTTCTTGGAAGGGGTTCTTTGTGCTAAATGTCTATGTTAACTAGACCTAGTTAAGCACATAATGGCAACAGGGCAGTTACAATTGAACACAGCAAGTGAGTCAGACACAGACATCCTACAAGATGTGGCAGAGGTGGAGTATCTGCTCTCCTTCAAGATTCCCTGTTCTGCCTCCTCCTCTTCCGCTCTCATTCCTGATTGCCTGTGTGCTTTTCAGGAGTGGCACACTGCTAACAACCTCTGCCTTAATACCAGTAACACAGAGATCCTTCTCATTGGGACCCCTGCTCTCTCCTTCCCTCCCACATTTTGGCAACCCTCCATAGGCTCCCTCCCTTCGCCCTCCTTTGAGGCAAAAGCCTTGGTGTCATCTTCAACGCCTCTATCTCCTTCACTACTCACATCACAGACCTTGCCAAGAAGGCTTACTTTCAGCTGCATCTCCTCAGAGGGTTCTCCCCTTCCTCACCTTCCCACAGAAACTCAATGTCTCCAAAGCTCTGGTCCTCTCCAGGGTGGACTACTGCAACCACCTCTTCCTCAATCTGCCTAATTCCTCCCTTCGCCACATTCAACTAATACAGAATAGGACTGCAAGACTTATCCTTGGCCTCAAGCCTAGGGACCACATCTCTCCAGCCCTAGAATGTCTCCTCTGGCTCCCAGTTGCAGTGAGGATCAAGTTAAAGACCCTCTGCATCATCAACAAGGCTTTCTGGGGCCTGGGACCCCACTACATTCGACATGCTCTCCCTAAATACCTTCCTGATAGAGCCCTTTGGTCTTTTAGCTCCAATTCTTTGCAGATCAGACGCTTTTCCAAGCAGAGAGTGGGGTAGATCTCTCTCTCCTCCGCAGGTGCATCCTTCTGGAATGGCCTCCCTGCCCTGCTCAGACTTGAGCCAGATCTCCTTAAGTTCCCAAAAGCTTCTCAAGAACTTCCTTTTCTCTTCCTCCTTCCCTCTCCCCTCCGATGACAATGCCCCAGTCTGCCTCTTGACTGGCTCCTTCAGATTCCTACAGGCACCTGGCCTTCCTCATCCAGGCTACCCCTGCACCTCGTTTCCCCTGCCCCCCCACACAACCTGCACTTGCCTTTCCGGGTCCCGTCCCCCTGCACTAGCCTGGCTGGGCATGCATCCCTTGAGCCTTTCCACCCCTGTACCTCACAGTTAGCACATGGACCTTCCTTCACCTGCACTCTCTGTATTCCCCTGGCTCTGTCCACCTGGCCCCTGGCACTCGCTTATCCCAGAGGCCCATCCGCCCTGACTGGCACTTCTACTTTCCCCTCTCCCCCGCACTTCTTGTTGCTGCACTTGCACAATTCGCATGTCACAAGGCCTAGTAGGTCCGTTTTGTTTTTGTCATCCCTGCCCCCCCTTGTCTTGTTGAGCCTTGAAACACATTGTGTATAGGCGCATTATAAATACCACATAAATAAATCCAGGTGGGCCAGCAGTATGTGCATCCCACCACACTCACCCTTTTCATCTCTTCCCACACATGTAAGCATCCATTTCACACCCTACTACCAAGCATCGCCAACCCACAAAACCTCTTTCACAGCCCATACATCGCTGCCCATACTCTAAAACATGCATGTAAACTCATGGCCATCCATGCATACTTCACAGTACTACATGCAGGTAACTGAGGATTTAAAAGTGCTTGGAAGGGACTTCCCAGCCCCACCAGGGAGTACACCCCATACCCAAGGGATAACAATAATGGTGCTTCATCTAATATGTTGGATGCCAAAAAGTTAGATGAAAAATTAATAATCACTCTATAATTTGTCAATCTGAAGTGAATTCTAATTTGGGTAGGTCATTAGTTGTTATGGTTCTCAGCCGTGGGATCTCTGAAAAGAGACTCAAGATATAGGGCATCATTATGACCCTGGCGGTAGCCGTGCTAGTAAAAATGGCACGGCTGCCGCCTGAGTCATTTTTTTCTGATGCCCGGCAATGGGGACTTACAGGGCATGAAAGGCGCCGGGAAAAATTACTCCCCATTCCCTTTCCAGTCCCATTGGACTTCATGGAGAAACAACACACATTAGCACAGATTCAATTTGTCATTCTTGAAGTTGTTAAATTACCCAGGAGAGCTGGTGATCTGACAAAACCGTTGGCTCAAATGGAGATATTCTGGATTCATAAATTGTCTGCCATGCAACCCAAAGGTTCAATATTGATTGTGATCCCAATCGTTATATTTCATCTGCAAGTGTAACCTATATTTCAGAATGTTAAGACTGATTTATTATTATTTTTGTTTTTTATGTTATTGAAACTAATATTGGTCTACCAAAATTGACACTGGTTACAATATGTAAATTCACTAGGAAGTGTGACAGAAATTGTTCAATTTTACAACAATGAGTGTAAATCCTGAACAACTTTTTGAAGAGGTTATCATGTAATATGACCACTATTAGTCATGTGGTGACTTTACACATAGAAGGAACCTCATCAGAAATTAGGCTTCATAATTTTCTTAAGCGGCATAACTTCTTTTGGAACTTATCATTGATAGATTCCTATCACCTTATTTTCTTCACATTTATGTAGAATTACGGGACATTATGAGTTTTTTACTATTATCAATTGTTGAGAGACAGAGGGACTCTTGGTTTTATGGCCTCACTTATTCTTTCATAAATATTACTACGTACTAATAGTGTAGATTTTGTAGAAACCATTTCAAGATGGTGTCTCCTCAGAGCCGTTCCATTTTTCTGCACTTTGACTGACCAGTGTTTGTATTGTATCTAACGCGGGAAAAAGAAAGCATTATAAAACAAGCGGGATTGTTTTTCAAATACTACATGCACCCGAGTGCGGTATACCAGTGAACATAATTATTGTTATTTATTGATATATAGGTAATCGAGGGACCCAGTTTACACCATTTTTGTACAATACCAATTGTTTTTTTAGGTTCTCCTCTGAGCATGCTCTTTGTTTTGTGTGACACTGGTATGAGTATTCTTGAATACCCACTCAATGACACTTACTTACAAGTTAGAGGAGTTTTAATGGTTCCAGTTCCCTTTGTTTTAACAGTATCAAGACAAATTGTTGCAAGACAATTCTGAAATCGTTAGTGTGAACATACAATGGTTAAGAAAATGGGACACATATTGTGAGGTTCCATGCAATTGTTTGAACCAGTTGGGATACCAGTATGCTGGATGCTATTGGGCTGAGGGTCAGAGCCTCATTTACTTCATAATAAGATAGTTGATAAGTTATAGGACTAGTTAGTAATTATTTGTTATTTATTATTATTTTAGAAATTGTTCAGTGATATGCTGTCTGCATTCCTGATGAAGGGTTTGTCCCAGAACACATAGAGTGATCACAGGACACCAAGATTGAGTTGCTGAATAATTGATTCAATACATTTGCTAATTGTTTTGTATATTTTATTGGAATGATGTCATACTAACCGGTTAAGGGGTTAGAGTCTACATATGTTATTTTGAAATGCTTCTTTTGTCTACATTTTTATGAATTCATTTCATTATTCGTTTATTGAAACACTTCAAATGATTCTTACAGATGATTGTTTAATAACTATTACAAATATAGTTTTCATTTAAATGTGAATTAATAATGAGGGAGATTTTGTATACTCTGGCAAATTACAGTTTGAGAACTTTGACTAATTGGTAATTGTTTTCTTTTTCTAATAACCATCTAGAGATATTTGGGGAGTTTCCCTGGTGAGTGCTTTGTTTTACTTGCAGCTTAGAAAGCAGTTTCTTCTCCTTTTTAAATGTAAAGTAGAATAAGACTTATCTGCAAGGATGCAGGATAAGAGCCTGCCCGTAATTGCCCAGACTGCCATGACTGCACTCACCCTCCTGCAATGCGCTTTCGGCGCTCTGTGCCGCAGGACGTATTTTGAATTCTCAATCTGCAGCAGTAAAACGGGTGCCCTGCGCAACACCGATTGCCACGACTGCACTCAACCGCCTGCACACTGCATTTCATACACACATTGTCAAGTTAAAAAAAAGCATGGCACCATCTGGAGGTACTCTGCAAAGTCAAGCCAGCCCTTCATCTCTACCCTGAGTTTCAAAACAGTTATCCAAGCTGTGGACATCTTCCACCTGGGCAGAGGGAATTCCCTACTTGCAGGAGCCACACATGCCGCCTTAGCCCCTCCGAAAGCCATGCTGCATGCTGCAGCACAGGGCTAAGAAACTGTGGTCACATCCCATTCATCTTCGAGGGGTTGCACTGGCTACCTTTCAAGCACACCTTGTGTTCGAGACAGCCAGCACAAACTTCAAAGCAAACACAACCAAAACACCACTCTAGCCGAGAAACTCACCAGCACCAGGCCAATGCATTACCAGAAGCTATGACATCACCACACAAGAAACAAAGAGCTGCAAGTGGGAAAAGAATGATCTGTCTATAAACAACTTACCAAAGCAAATCAGACTGGCCTACTCCATCTTTCACTTCCGGAAGGACCCGAAGTCACAAACCTTCAAAGACAATCTCACCAATCTGTGAGTGCTCCATTAACTCCTTCTTCTAATTGGGTGGTGTTTGATTTGTCCATACTTCTTGGCCTACTTCAAACCCTGCAAAACGCACCCTTTTCCTGCTCCCATACCAGCAACCTCTACTACCCCTGCACCCTACCATTAACCCTTGGGTGTGTCTAATAAGTACAACTTCATTGCTTGCCTGCTAGCTTTGTGCGTTATATATACCATACATAACAAAAGCATTAAATGGGAGCGTATATCCACAACACATTAAAAAACATAAAAAATTGAAAGAAGAAAATATGACAAGTAGATGATGTCACTCAGAGCAATTTACTAACATCATGTGCAATATTCAAAATAGCCATGATGCAAAATAATACACAATCATTTAATTTCTGTGTTATTTTGCTCCAGGCGTGCTATACTGCCGAGGGCAATATATTGCACATGGTGGTAGAACATTAGACCTGTGAACTCGTTTCACCTTTCCTGTTTTTTTTTCTTATTTGAATAATAAGTAAGAACATATCAACCACACTTTAAATAAAATGCATATGACATCTGAAAGATGTAACCCAGAGAAATATACCACCATCACATTCAATAATGGCTTTAAAATGTAGCACCCCTGGAACAAAATAACAGAAACATACAATTAAACACTTGAGCCAGATCACTTAGGTTTCTCCAGGCTGGAAAATTTTGCACCAGTGGCAGGCAATTTATCACTGGCAAAAGGAGGTCTTGCCCTACCTAAACCGTTGCAAAAATGACATTCCCACTGAATGACCAGTGTAAAGATGACATTTTGCACTGATCAGTCAGTTCAATAGTCAGTGTCAAACTGCCCGGCACTGAAGCAATGTATCCAATCTGACCTTAGATTTTTAATTTGCATCACACAGCTCATAATCAAGGCCTATTCTATTTGATCATTAGTCACAATGGCAGGTCAAAATAGAAGGTAGTGCTGGTGGACTACATCCCGATGCAAACGTGCCTCTAACCTTGTGAAGTATTAAGTATGTTGGGTGACCTGGCCAAATAACTCAACGAGACAAGTGTTGGGAAGGGTGCAGCCCCATCCCACCCTCCTAGGTGCTTAAGAGTGAGGTGAGATGCATTTCGAAGCACTATGCTTGGCCGGGGGGAGGTGGGACGGTGAGAGAGACACCGTCCCCTTCAACAGGACCCTACTTCTGTATAATCAAATATAGTTTAACTACATAGTACAGTATAAGGCATGAGCAGCATTGCCATTTTGCGTAGATAGTAGTAACAATAGGTAGAAGCGAAGGCCTATAGAGTAAATGCCCCATTGCATGCACTAGGTCCCAATTTGCTAGACCACGGAAGTCCCCAACTATGCCCGAGCTCCCGTGAGGACAGCTCACACCCCCAACCGCCACAGCGTCTATTCATTGTTCTAACAGTGTTGCAAAGATGTGTTTTTTACCCAAGAGAAATGTGCCCTACAAGGCCACGATCAGAGGCCGGTGCCTGGTGTGCATGTTATCTCACACTGACCAAAGCATGATCCGTCTCAATCCCGGGTGACCACGAGTTATAGCCCACATATCTGACTAAACCTTAAGATCCCCAAACTCTATTGCACCATGTGCCCTTTCACCACCAACCCGAAAATAACAAATCCTGAGATGTTCAAAGAGGACGGACAGGGCATATTGTTGAAGCGACAATCGTGTGAGTTGTATTGCGAGGTGCTGGGAGGGATAAATTATAGGTCAAAGTGAGGGTGGAGACCTTGGAGCCAGATGGCGCACATGGAGTGATTAAAATGTGTATGTGAAGTTTTGAGTGCCCCAGAACCTCTTCTGTGTCCATTTTAAGGCCTCCCAAGTGTATAGGATGAGTGATAAAATATTCGTATGGTAGGAGTATAATTAATTTGTTTTCTGACCTTCAACGTGAGAAGAATATGAGCCCAATAGCAGCAGCGTAATGGAAGACAGACGGACTGGGCTGGGATCAATAGACCGGCACCCCTTAAGGGTAAAGGAGGGATATTTGTAGGGTCCATCGAACCAGCCGTGCTGTTTTTTACTATATGTTGTTGCGTCATTATGATGCTGTGTATCTTTAAAAGTTTCTGCTTGTACCTCTTTTTGGCGACACGTTCTCGAGCGGCAGAGTTCTTTGTTTGCACCCTTACTTTGTGTATGATTAAAACTTGTAATCCTTACAAGATCGACTTGGGCCTTTCTTCCCTAGCGGGTTGTATTCTCTCTGGTGTGAGTGTTTAGGGGCGTGTCTTCAAATGGTGACCCAACGTGATCCCAGAACCCCCTGTACCCGCATAGGCTTCCGGGCCACTTCTCCAGAAGGAGCTACACCCACCTACAGCAACCAGCCCCAAAACAACACATGTTCTGAGTGGTTTAGCAAGAGCCATTTTAAAAGAAATCCTCTCTGCTCTTTGAAGAGGGGTGCGGCTCCGAGGAGAGTGCACGCCGGTGTTGGATCCCTGTGATGGAGAAATTCGGGTGAGCACACACATGTGAGTAGACTCTTGTTAGAGATAACAAGTACGGGACAGATGCATGTGGAAGTGTGAAAGGTGTGAGCACGTGGAGAGCGAGGTCGTAGTTGTGACGTGGATGAGGTCAGGGTAATTTGTTGTTAAAGTTTGTATTATGAATGGAGTGTTTCGGTAAGGCATTATAAGGTAAGGCAAAGGTAAGTCAGGGCGCCCCTCTTTGGAAGGGGAGGGAAGGTGGTACCACAAAGCAGTTTAGTATTTAAAGGAGGTATATGGAATAAAAAGTAGTGGTCTCGTATAAGTAATCGTCCTGGAACAAGTAGTGGCTGGTAGCTTAGCATGTTGGTTTAATATTTTGTGATCATGCTTTTTAGGTAAAGGACAGGCCCTAGAAGGGGTGGTAATTGTGTGTGTCACGGTGTGGTGTGGTATTGGATGATTTTGAGCGGCGGTTTCTGTGCGCATGGAAGGGTGAGAGAGAAGGGTGGGGGTTAATTTTCTTTGTTTTTGGTGTCACAAGCAAACCGCAGCCTGTGCGGCATGTTAGAGGGACTTTGCAGGGTCAGTAGGAGGTAGACATCACTAGCATGGGGGGAGGAACACCAATAGAACACATGTACAAGGCACCTCCACTGTATCATGACAGGGTGGAGAAATACCATAAACAGTAGATCGTGGAGACAGGAGGTGGGGGGATGCCCTGCCAATGGCCAGGGCAGGGCCCACACAACAAGAGCATTTTGGAACACATGTCCACATTTTTAGTAGCAACGTATAAGGAAGGGGAAGCAGCTACAAAAGAGAAAAGAAATTCTTGAACTTTGGCATATGTTTGAAGACGCAGAAGATCAAGGGAATGAAGTAGAAGTGAAGACAGAGACAGAGAGATGGGACGTGTAGAAAGGGGGGAGGAGAAGGTGGGGTACCAGTGGAGACTAGGGGACTATATCCCTTGACAACATACCCCGCAGAAGGGTATGCTAATCCAAGATATGTACCTGCTGAGGTAGGGACCCTTTCCACTACGGTAGGGGCTCCCGCAGCACCAGTAATACCACAAGCTACCGCTCCCCCACCTCAGTATAATCACCCTCCTGAAGTACCAGCATCGGTGGGTTATAGGTCAAGTGAGTTTGGCTATAGGTTGACAGGATTACTAACAGAACTGAGAAGGATACAGACGTCCCCAAAATCAGTAGGGATATAGTAGCATCATGGGAAGGGTCAGGAGAATGAAAATCAGGTGAAGTTCTGATTTCTGATGGATACAGAATGAATAAGATGTGTGGGTGTTGAGAAAGAAAGAAGCCCAGCTGGGTAGATCATCATGGTAGAGGAGAATATGGTAGTGGGAGAGAATGTGGATGAAGAGGATGCAGATATGTTTTTCAGGGAGAATTCTCCAGAATGGCTAATTTCCCTTACCTACTGAGTCCCTCAGCAGCTTTGCTGGATTTCTAGGATTTATTTTTTCACCTGGTAAGAGTGTGAGCCTTTTTTTCCCACTCTTACATGTGCTTTGCTGTGTGTGTTTAACATGTTTGTGTTCATAGACTGTGGAGCCTGACCTACTCCACAGGCATCATCTTTTTACTGTGTGTTACACAGCACCTTTAGTGCAGTGACACAGGGTTGTCTTTTAGACTTCCCAACTCAGACTCCATTTTCTGGGACTGACTACTGTCTCCCAGAACATATAAAGTTGCCATTAACTTTATTAACCTCTGTAAAACCACAGACCCAGTACACCCTATCCTACATAGAGTACTGGAAAGGGTTAATACTTATCCCTTTTTGTCTCTTTCTCTTGGAGCATTGTTTCGCTCCCTTTGCATCAAGACTTGGCTGGTGGCAGTGGTAACTACCCTATTTTTCCTACCACGGTTATCTTAAATAACCTTGGTATTGATTTAGGCTATCTTGGTAGCCTCGAACTTAAACCCGCTAGACCATATATGTTTTATTTCGGTTCCGGTTGAGTTTATTCGACATTTCTTTTTGTAAAAGGCTTTTTCGTGTTTTATTCTGCGTGCCAAACCCGGGTTGATTCCTTTGTTCACCGTCTTTTCGTGGGCTTCTACGCAGAAGCCCTCCTTGGGTGCCTGTATGTCTGGGGGGGACAGGATGTGAGGGATGGGTTTAGGACTCCCTGTCCATGGACTCCTTGGAGATCCATGTCGCACTCTGAACTGATTGGCTGTGGTGACTGTCCCAGAAGGACAGCCACCCTGCTGTGTGATTGACAACCAGGCTGTGTGAATGGGGCAAAACTGCATAAAAAGCAGGTCTCTGGGTCTGGAAAGGCAGCGTCGCCACTGGAATGAAAGAACTGATGAGGAGCTGACGGAAGAGGACCCCTACCATGACTGAACCGTCCGGTGAAGCCCTGCTGCAGGTCTGAATCCTCGAACTCCAACAACAGAGAAGATCCTCCAGGAATCTTCTTCCCCTGAGCTGGTGGGACCAACCAGTTTGCCCAAACTGCAAGCCAGGACTCCCTCCTCTGGTTTAATACACTGTACACAGCTACAGTGGACCTAATAGCCAAAAAGGTCAGACTCTGCTTGGGTTTTAAGGAGTGCACCTTTTATTCGTTGCTTTGCTCTTCTGCTGGTTTCTTCCCTGGGTAGTGCAGGACCCTCCAATCTCCTTCTTCGTGTCAGTCTGACAGTCGCTTCAAGAACCGTGAGCCTGCAGGAACTACCAGGAACGTCCGCCTCAGCTACAGCTTCTTCTCCATTTAAAGGTACTGTTAAAATCCGGCTGTTCCTTTCGTTCCGCCACGGTGAAAGTGTGTGAAATCTTTCTCCAATCCGAGGGCTTGTCCTTCTCTACTCTTTAAGCTAACTTTTCTGCCGACCAACTTCATCCGGAACTCTTGGCAAAGACTTAAACTGCAAACTACCTTGAGCTGTGTGATCCTGAGCAAAAAGACTTTTGTCCTATTGACTTTGGCCCTAAGCCTTTTTGATTTGATTCCATCACTGTAGTTCCTCTTTCTAGATTTCCCTGCTTACTTGCCTGTTGGTGCTGTTCAATTTCTGCCTAACTCTGTCGTTCCCTCCTTTTTAAATTCCTGGAGTGCCATTTTGCTCCCACTTCATTTTGTGAGCTTAACTTGTCTGGAACCTATTGGGAGTGGTGTGGTGTATAAGAGTGTGATTTTTAAACTGCTTTACTTTAGTGAAATGTTATACAACTGATGTGTAAATAAATGTATATTCTTTTACTCAGAAACCTTGAGTCAGTGTTTGTTTGAATCATAGTAATTGCTGTCCTTTGTGTAACTATTGATACTGCTCACGTGCTCTTGAGATAAGTCTGGCTGCTCAGCCATTGCTGCCACTTTTACTGTGTAGTACAGGATTGTACCAAAGGTGAATTTGTACTGTCACTTGTAGTCTTAATTGTGGGTGGTGTTCCCAAAGTGTACTGCATATAATTCTGCCTAACAACGTTTACTGAGGATCAGAGAGAAGGAGAAGGAAGGGGTGAAGAGGCGGCTGAGATTACCCCTGAAGTAGAAGGACTTTGGGCAGGGGGAAGGTTGAGGAACAGGGCCGGCTGGATGGCATTGGTAAAGAGAAGAGGAGTTATGAAGAAGGGTATGGGAAGTAGGGCAAAGATACAGATGCCCATTATACATAGGGAGGCAGGGAGGAGTAATTATGTTTCCTGGCCCCAATTGGATAAGAATAATATAATAAAGGCACTTTCACAGCTCACAGCAGGGGCGAGCAATTGGATATGCGAATTCAAAAAGCAAAACGCAGGGGTGCCCCTGGTGATAGGGGATCTTAAGAGCCTTCTGGTTGCTGTAATTAGGGACCAGGCTGGGGATGTGTGGGTTAAGGCCAGATACCCAGGTGTAAGCATGGGGACGATGCGCATGATGGAGCACCATTCAATGGAGTTAGGGCACTGGAATGGGACACAATACAGAGGGCCTTCCCAGATACCCCTGATTTACAGTCCTTGATGCAGTATACTATAGGTGATGATGATGACTTGGCTAGATTTATTCTTAAAATGAATGAGAAGTGGAGGGTTGAGAAGGGAGGGGCGTGGTATCAGTTGATACAATGTTTCTATTTTATTGTGAAGAGGGGCTTGCTGAAGGAAGGGCAGAAGGCATTGGATAAGGGTGTGGATATTGAGGCAAAGGGGTTGCCAGAAATACCGAGTATAATGGTGCATCATTGTAAAAGAATTAAGGAGCGGGAGAAGGAAACAGTCGAAAGGCATCAGCAGTAAGAAACGAAATTGGTGGAGAAAAAAATTGTCAACGGTAGCAGTCCTGGTGCCTGTATCAACGGCAGCACAGATGGAAGGAGCAGAGATACCCAGAAAGGCGTGAGTGGCACTATTGCGGTGCTCTGGGATGAAGGAGGCCAAGGACAGTTGGGTAGGGGCAACAGTACCCTGGCCCACTGTGGCAGCAAGGGGGGCCACATTGAGGAAGAGGGGGATATTGAGGGGCAAAAGGAGGAGGGTTTGGACCCAGGGAGGGTGTGTTTGGACAGTCCCAATGTTGGAATTGTTAATGGTGGGGGCATTTTGCAAGGGAATGCAGGAGCAGGTCTGCAGTGGGGTATAGTTATGGGCCGCAACAACAGGGTCAAGGGCCCCAAGGGCCTCAAGGACTAGGGCATCGACAGGGTGGTCAAGGATATCAGAACCAAGGGCATCCTAGGGGGAACACCAAACACATAATCAGCAGCCTAAAGCATCGACATGCAAGTGCGGCATCTGCCACAGCAGCAGCAGGGTGGTACTTCCCTAGCAAACAGGGTACCAGGTGGGGCTTGCGTTCCCTTTGGGGGAGCCGCAGTGGTAGGAGGTAGCCCCTTCTCATTCCCTGGAACAAGCACATATCCTGATTAGGACAGCCCACAGAGAGCACTTGCCTGTCCAGTCTTGTTAACGGCAACCCCTGTCCCGGGAGAATAGCTCAGCGGCAACGTGTCCGCCTTCGAAGCAACACGAGACAAAGCAATCCCCGGGTCCGCGCTTAGAAACCTCTGGGTATTTAGGCACGTTATAAATATGCAACTAAGAGGGAAAAAAAAATGACATAACAAAAAAAATAAAACAAATCCTGTGACAGCACCTCGATGCCCGTGGGCTGCGCTTTAAAAATGCAAATAAATAAATAAAATAAAATAAATAAAATAACCCACCCTGAAGAGAAACCTTTGGTGGGGTGGAGATAGAAAATAAGCAATTCATATTCATGGTGGACTTTGGTGCAACAAAATCATGTATCATAGAAAGAAACTTTCCACTATCAGGAAAATATCTCTGTGCCTATTTCCAAGGTTCCATACAATGAGGATTTAGACGTAAGGGTGGGAGGGAAGGTAGTGCGGTTGCCCCTACTATATTCTGAGAGTTTCCCTGTTAATTTACTGGGTAAGGACCTGCTCAACAGGTTAAACATGACTATATCCTTAACAGATCATGGGGTAGTCTGTTCCACACCTGGGATGTACACTGTAAGGGCGATGTTGATAATACACACCATGACAAGGGGGGTGGTAGTCCGTGGGATTCCCGTAGACCCGCACATATTTATTTGTGGTATTTCAGCGCTTGGGTAGGCGGTGCCCTAGATTGCCCAACAGTGTTGGTGAGTGCCCACTGATTTTATCTTTCGTCCAGCGTTGTCACCTGAGGTGGTGGCGGGAACTATATTATTGCTGGATCTACAGGGATTGATGGTTTTGGACGAGAGTGTTGTCCTTTTGGGAATGGATAGGGACGGGTGTTAATGGTGCATAGTGCTCTGTGTGAATCCAATAGTGCAGCTAAAGAAGCTAACGGATGATGAATTGTTTGAAGATAGCGACAAAGAGGGGGAACTCATTCTAGGGATCTGCATCCCATGTGACATAATGATACAATACCAAAGACTGCAGAGTCCCCTAATGGCAGCATTAACTCCATCTCCATTCTTTGATGAAGATTTACAACACCGTACCTTCACAATTGTGGACTACAAATCTACATGATGTAGGATTACTGAAAGACGTAACACCTGTGCGTATAACACTGAAGCCAGGTGCACTGCTGCCCATGGTAAGACAATATCCACTATCGAGAGAGGCAGAGAAGGGTATTAGAAAAACTATACAGGCCCTACTGGACTAGGGGAGTATCGTGCCATCTCTGTCCCTGTGTAACACATCAATATACCTGGTCAGAAAATCTACAGGGTGCAATTGGAGAATGATTCAGGACTTGCACCCTCTAAATGACGTGGTACAGAAAGAGTTTCCAGATATTACGAATCCTATGAGAATTTTATGCAGCATCCCCAAAGAAGCCACATATTTTTCTGTAGTAGATCTGAAAAACACATTTTTTTCGATTCCACTTCATCCAGAGTCGAGGTACCTCACAGCATTTACACAGGGCCAGATGCGGATTGAACACACTAGATTACCTCCGTTTGCGAGAGCCGAGCATATTTAACAGATTACTGCATGCCAATCTTGGGAATATTCTGGTGCCTAGCACGATTATCCAGTACATGGATGATCTGCTAGTATGTACTGACAGTGAACAGCACTGCCGCAGGGGCTCCATTGCCCTCCTAAGTTGTTGGCTTGTAAGGGTGATCCATGGCTGACAAGGCCAAATTGCAATATTGTCAACCGGAAGTGATCTATTTGGGGAAGTTCATATTAGTGAATGGTAAGAGAATACTACCAGACAGGGCAGCGTCAGTATGCACCACTCGCAGACCTGCCTCAGTTAAAGAAATGCAGAAGTTCTTGGGTCTGTGTAATTACAGTATGGCCTGGATTCTAGATTGCGCGGCATACACAAGGCCACTTTTACAGGCCCTTATGGAAGCGCAAAAGACAAAGGACCATAAATTACAGTGGGCGACAAATTTAATGAAACAGTTTGATGACTTAAAATAAGTTATTCGTTTGGCACCCATACTGACCACCCCAGATTATACACAGGAATTTTATTTGTTTTCACATTCAGATGGTCAGCTTATGACGGCAATAGTGATGCAGAAAAGCACTATGGGCCATAAGCCATTGACCTACTATAGTGGTACCTTGGATGCAGTGATGCAAGAGTAATTTAGCAACAGCTGCCTTTGAAATAGAGAAAAGTTCTACGATTGTAATGGGGTTTTCAGTAATGTTGTTTGTGGAACATTCTTTGTTTGCCATTCTAGAAAGGTCAATGTCTACCCTGACTACACAAAGGTCTTCAGCATATGAGATAATTATTTCTAAACCCCATATTCATGTGGTTAGGTGTAAGACAGTGAACCCTGCTTCCTTTTTGATGGACATGCCCACTACAGAGCATTTGATGGCATATGACTGTACCACATTCAAGGGGGAGGAGGATGACACTCCCCAAGCATTGACAGAGGGTTAGATACTTTTTATTGACCGCTCTTCCACAATTGATCAGGAGGGTGGGCAGAGACGGACAGAGGCAGCGGGTTACGACTTGAGGAAGGGGAATACAAGACGGTGGTCATGAAAAGGTTGCTTACGCATTATTCTGCACAGACAGCAGAACTTGTGGTGCTTATCGAAGCACTGAGAGTGTCACAAGGGTGCCATGTCACAATATATTCTGACTCAGAGCACGTTACAACAATGGTACACGCCGGTCTATCACGCTGGAAGAGGAGGGGGTTTTCAGAGGGCGGATGGATCCCCAGTGCAGCATGCAGCTCAGCTCTGCTAGAAATGCTGATAGAAGCATTATCACAGTTATCTGTTGATGTGGTCATTAAGTGTGCTACCCATACTAATGGGACAGACAAAATGTCAATGGGGAAGTCAGCCACCGATGTGGCTGCCAAAATGGCAGTGTATCTGCCAAATGAAAATCTGCTGAGTACGTTGTGACTGCCCCACCCACAAGCGAACATCCAGCACCCAACACAGCATTGCCCATTTCCAAGATTATCGAGCTACAAGGAAGGGCACCTAAAAGGGAGAAGGAGTTGTGGTTATGGAGAGGTTGAAGACAATCCCAGACAGATCTGTTATGGAGGCAAGTGAGCTCTTGGAAGACAGTAATGCCCCAAGAGCTTCTAGCTTCCAACAGTTACATTATCCATCTCACAGCTCAAAGCAGCACATAGCAGCAGATATACAGGAGGACTGGTTTATACCAAATATCCAGGAAAGCATTACAGAAATGGTCATATGTTGCACCAAATGTCAAAGTTTCAGTACAGGGATGACACTACGGATGTTATGGGGCACCTTCCCCCACCATACTAGGCCATTCTGTGAATTACACATAATTAAATGTAAAGTGTGCTGCAAGGTTTCTAGTGCAGGAGGTTTTCCCATGATGGGGTGTGTGCAAGGTTTTGAGGTCAGATAATGGCACACAATTCTTCAATGCATTATTTCAACACGTTACAGCACTACTTGGCATCAAGCATCGAATGATTTGATTTACCACCCACAGGCCAATGACATGTGGAGAGAATAAATGGGCTCCTTAAACATAAGTTATCCATACTGTGCAGCATGTTGATGAAAAACGGGGTGCACTGTTTGCCCCTGGCCCTCTTCAGTTTAGGCACTCAGCCAAGCAAAGGCCACCATATGTTACCCCATAAAGTGGTCACTGACCGGCACATGCATACTCCCTTATCCCCTGTAAGAAGGGCCTCGGACATACATAGGGCTGCAGCGGTGCTAGGCGAGGAGTTCAAAGAGTATTTGACTACACCAACTAGGGTCATTAAACATGTCTCCCAAAAGATTGCGCCTCCCAGGATTGTGACAACAAACACGCCAGATGCCGAGACTACTATGGTGATGGACCCCGAACAATTGATTACTCGTCCACTGCTGCCTGGAGACTTTATTTATGTCCGCAATTTTGTACGCAGGTGGAATAATCCTCGGTTCCAAGGGCCCCATGAGGTGGTGTTCTGTACTCCCCTCACAGTAAAAGTAAAGGAACTGCACTACTGCGTCCACCTCTTTGTTGTTCATAAGGCACCTCCAGGGAACACACAGGTGCATCAAATATCTTGAAATGAGGGGTAACAGTACTTGTACCCCGACTATCCCAGCGGCCTGTCCTGGGGTGATATGGGTGTGGTGGCACGCTCAAGTGGCAGGTCAAAGCTCAGCTGACAGCTCTGTGTTTTTCTTTTTCTGGGAGTGCTTTCTTTTTCTCTTTCTTCCTTTACTCTCTCTCTCTCTCTCTTCATCTCTCTTCCTCTCTTTTCTCTCGCTCTGTTTCTCTGTATTTTTTCTCTTTTCTGTCTCTCTCTCTCTCTCTCTCTCTCTCATTCTTTCTTCTTTTCTGTACAAAGTACATCTTGTACATTTCTCCCTTTTTGTTTTCTTGTGTGTCTGTGCTTCTATTTCAGGAAAGAAGAAGATTGGTGTCACCAATGTAAATAATGTGTTAAGTAGGGACCTGAGGTGCAGATGCACAAATGACAAAATGTGGACTTATATTTATTATTGTGGATCAGCTATTTCTCGAGGCCTCTATGTAATATTTCTAGTACTGTTGGGAGTGTATTGGGGCAGGGTATTATAGGAGGAGGTCCTATAAAGGGGGTAATAGGGGAAATAGGATTGTACATTATCCAAATGGATTGATACATATAAATGTTAATAATATGAGTGGATTTACATATATTAGCACTAATGTGAACACTAATAATAAGAATGGAAATTAATTGAATGACTCTAATATGCACAATACATCAGTAAGGGAAGCAGAGAATAGGTTGTTTTAAGCAAGTAGGAGATTGTCTACCACTGTGAAACGATATAATGTTATTTCCGGTAGTACAACTAAAGCGGCCATCCCTGAGAATGTGTATGGAAGAATGAAAAGAGAAGTATGACAAAGGTATCACAGGTATCAACGGCTGGGTTTTGATGTGATTGAGGATATTCATCATCCCGAGTTCACTAACTCATGGTACTCTGATATGAGCGGTGTGGGGAGAAACACTGTGAATGGGAGCTGTTATGTATGTTCACTCATTCCACACATGTCAGGGGTCACAAGGTGTTAGTACCGCAAGCAGTCCCAATTAAAGAGGCACAATGCCCAGTTCATCTAGCGCTATGCAGAATAAAAGGAACGTTCCAGGCACATAGGGTGCAACTGCAAATGGTGGGTCCAGATTTTTTAAAGTGCAAGGACAACCCAAAAGACATCAAGTGTGTGGAGCTACCCTATCTGATGGTGAAAGGGCAAAAACATGTCAATAACAACTGGCAGGACATCACACTACCTTGCTTGGCAGAGAGACTGGTTAACACATAGCAAGGAAAGGATAGCACGAGTGGACACTTTCTGTGCTCAAATCTGGACAGAGCATATCATTAAGCTGACATGGATTGCAACAATCGAAAAGCTGGTGCGAGTGCATAAGGAAGAACAATATAGACTCTGTATTTTTTGTTTCATGACACCTCATGAAACAAAAATATTGAAGTACAAACTGATATTTTACAGAACCCACATTTTCCTTAACCCAGAAAATGTGGGTGGACCTGTCGGGGAAGGGGGGATGCATTTATATATGACTTGCTCACCAGAAGAGTACACGCAAAGGGGGATGGTTTGCGATCAGTGTGTAGGGCCTGGGTGCCAATAAAGGGGACTCAGCAATATGTGGATGCAGAAATGGGGGAGCGGGAGCGCAGAAGGATTCCAGAATGTGTTACTGTAGAAGTAACGAAAGGGGGGAATGTTGGGAAGGGCATGGCCCTGCCCCCCCATAGGTGCTTTAGAATGAGGTGGGATGCATTCAAAGCGCTATGATGGGCCAGGGGGGAGGGGGTACAGTGAAATGGGTGCCGTCCCATTTAACAGGACCCTACTTCCATATAATCAAATATAGTTTAACTGCATAGTAAAGTAAAAGGCGTGGCGTGAGCAGCATTGCCATTTTGCGTAGCATAGATAGTAATAACCATAGCTAGAAGGGAAGGCCCGCACAGTAAATGCGGCATTGCATGCACTAGTCCCAAATTCGCTAGACCACAGAAATTCCCAGCCATGCCGAGCTCCTGTGAGGACAGCTCAGACCCCCAACCACCACAACGTCTATTCATTGTTCTAACAGTGTTGCAAAGATGTGTTTTTTACCCAAGAGCAATGTGCCCTACAAGGCTGCGATCAGAGGCCAGCGCCTGGTGTGCATGTTATCTCACACTGGCCAAAGCATGACCTGGCTCATTCCTGGGTGACCACGAGTTATAGCCCATATAACTGATTAAACCTTAAGATCCCCAAACTCCATGGCACCAGGTGCTCTTTGACCACCAACCCGAAAGTAACAAGTCCTGAAATGTTCAAAGAGGACGGACAGTGCATATCATTGAAGCGACAATCATGTGATTTGTATTGGGAAGTGCTGGGATGGATAAATTATAGGTCAAAATGGGGTTAGAGACCTTGGAGCCAGATGGCGCGGATGGAGTGAGTGAAATGTATGTATGAAGGTTAGAGTGTCCCAGAACGTCCTTTGTGTCCATCTTAAGGCCGGGCAAGTGTACAGGATGAGTGATAAAATATTCATATGGTAGTATTATAATTTGTTTTCTGACCTTTCGACGTGAGAAGAAGATGAGCCTCACAGCACCAACTTGATGGAAGATGGACGGTCTGGGCTGGGACCAATAGACCGGCACCCCTTATGGGTAAAGGTGGGATATGTATAGGGTCCATCGAATCAGCCGCACAGGTTCTTACTGCATGTGTTTGCATCACAATGACACTATGTATCTTCAAACGTTTCTGCTTGTACCTCTTTTTGGCAGGACGTTCTCGAGCAGCAGAGTTCTTTGCATACACCCTTACTTTTTGTACAATTAAAACTTGTTATCCTTACAAGATTGACTTGGCCCTTTCTTACCTAGCGTGTTCTATTCTCTCTGGTGTGAGCATTTAAGGGCATGCCTTCAAAAGCAATCACTAATCTTAATAATGATTAGCGTGCAGGTCGACAGTTACAATGGAAATGTTATCCCTCCCTCCCCTCACCCTTCACCGCAAATCGATGCATCTTAGCTACATGTGTATCCTTGATTGAAATCTCATGTCCTCTGCCCCCCCAGAAGAAAACTCTGAAGCAACCGTCTGCATGTAGCACTTTACAAAAAAATCCACTGAAATTAATAAATGAATTCTAATACCTAGTGTTGGATTACATCACTAGCATTGGTTCCAGGCAACTTATAAACAGTGGAGAGAAGTTTTTCAACGACATTTGCACATGGCCACCCGTACAAAATAGGCATTTGCAGCAAAGTAAATACAACATTTAAAGCCAGTCAGTCTGAGCAAATGTCAGTGCCAAACTGCCCAGCACAAGTGAAAACTTGGTCAGCACTTGGGCAATTTACATATTTTGGCCCCTTTCTTTTTCGGTGCTGAAAAAAACTTTGATAGGAAGCGCTATATGAACAAGCACTGTTTTGACTTTTGTGTAGGCATGGGGTCTACACTTTCTGGGAACTGCAATCACGGTACTACCTGGTCACTGGGGCATATTATGGCTGTACCTAACAAATGCCTATACAAGAGCCAAAACTGTTGGCTTTGCCAGTGCATGTTTCGAACAGGAATTCAGTGCAAGGAACATATGCACCCACCCTCTGTAACCCAATCCTGGTGTTGCCTAGAAATGCCCCCACAATTCTCCAATTTTGCAAATTTCTCAAAACATGGCATTTTCAAAAACACCTAAGCAAGGACTAATTCCAATGGCCACATATACCAATGGATAGACCTCACCAGTACTGCGCTACTGTTAAAAGATGGCAGCCCATTGCTGGCTGCCCGCACTCTGGACAGCGCTCTGCTGCTCTCGAGCTAGGTCAGTGCTTTAAACAATAATAATTTTAAAAAATGCAAGGACACACATACTGCTTATGAAGCAAGTGGCTAAAGCCGTTCTTGTTGATGGCAATATTATTACATCAGGAGCTGTGTAACTGGTTTACAGATGCAATTAATTCATTACCTTTTGAAAGGCTGTTCAGAAAGCACAGAGCTAGACTCATCTCAGGGGGTTGTGTTCTGGGCGGAAAGGGGCAGGTAGTTGTTGGAAGTGGCCAGATGGCTAGAAGGGCCATGGGCAGTCAATGGGTGGGTAAATGGCCACACAACACCCACAGGCTGTGTGTCTGACCTCACACCTCTTCTCGCTCTCTCTCTTTACTTTTCATCACAATACTCTAAGCGTTTTGGTAGCGCGTTTAACACCACCTAATTGCCAAAACTAAAAGAGGTACTGGCAATGATTTTTCTGTACAATTAAAGCAAATATTTAGAAAAGGGAGCCTCACGGGTGTCAAAAGCAATAAGCGTGTGGCTTCAACAACGCACGACACAGACCCTCAGAAAACCAAATACAAAAGCACAACTGGGTAGGAACAGAAAATACATATTTCACCCGCTTCCGTTGTAGAAAAAGCAATTTAAAATAATGGAATGACCGAAGGCGGTGCGTTTCTGAAGTCAGTGTAGCTGTCATGGTGGCACGGGGCACAGATACAGTACGTCTCTCCTAGTTTGGACAGCGGCACTGGAGAGGATTTTCCCGCGCACCGCATCCCTGCGCTGGGGCGTCCCCTGCGGACATTGGTCTTGGCTATTATAAAGCACGCGAGCAGGCGGATGTGCCTGGAAAGGAGACAGTCTTGTGAAGGAGGCGCGGGAGAGGAGGGGGGGGAGACGGTGTGTTGGCGAGGGGAGGATGTTTCACTCGCCTTTGTCACTGCACGGTTTAAGCCGCGGTGATCCTAATAATCCCGTTCAACATCAGAGAAGTGAATTATTCAGACGGAAGTTTCTATATAAATACGCAGCGGTGGGGGCGCAGGGGGCATGCGTGACGCAGGCTTAACAAGAAAAGGGAGACGGCTCTTAATAAAAGGTGGGCACTTCCCTGCTGTTCGACGCCCCTCCCCCTGCTGCCCTTTAAATGCTGCCCGCGCTCGGGCTGCAGCTTCAGAAACTACGCCTGCTGACAGGGAGAGGAGCAGAGCGCAGCCGGACCTGCCCTCTGTCCACCGCAAGCGCACTCGCCCTAAAACAGACGCCCGTGCGCAGGAAGAGGGACTCTCCCTCGAAGACCCCTGGGGAGGATGGCGAGCCCAGTGCTCCTGCTCAGCGTTCTGCTGAGTGCCCTGGCAGGTAAGAAGGGGTGGGGGGGTGGCTATTCGGTTCCCGGGAGCGCAGGGGCCGAACGCTCGAATCCTCAGCAGTGTCAGGAGAGCAGCCTTCAGTGCCTCGGACATCTTTCCATATCCCCAGACTGAGGACACAGGCCTCAGCACCTTGGACAGGCGGCTGGGATAAAGGCTCGACGATATGGTGCGAGACCCCATCCTTTTGCAACTCAGACAGCCGCCCCTGCCCACATTGCGGCCACCAGTGAGAGGCCACGCACACACCCTCGCCCCCTGGGACAGCTAGCAGTGTGTGTTCCTATCTGGCTGCACTGTCAAAATCTTGTACCCCCTTGGGACTCAGCCACCTCCACACTAGTGTTGGGGCGCAGTCTAAGCGCATAGGGTATCTATGCCTAGTGTGGTCTCTGGGGAAAGGAACTTGGCACAGCTGTCCCTGGTCATATAGTGGCCCAGGGTGCGAGTACCCGCCAACTTGGAGAACATCCAAGGGCCACATTGTGCTCACCGAAGTGGGGCTCCTTGGGGAGTAGCCACTAGCCACGCCGTGAATGGACCCCAGTGTCAGACCTCAGCGTTCACCGTGTTCTCTCTTGTGAGAGTATCTCGGTAAGCAGCTCCTTTGTGCAGAGACTCGTATTTCAGCACCATGGAGAGCAATCTGCTTCCTGCGGCTTCTGCTCTTATCCGCGCTTCAGCACCTCGGACAGCGGATCCATGGCACATTATGGTGGCCGCCAGTGGCAGGACGCAGCCTTCCCTCCCTTGGACACAGGTCCTTTGGGAGCCCCTCCCACTTTCGCAAACTCAGGAAGCAACAATTGGTGAAGGGTTAGTCTAACTCTCACTCGGACAACAGGCTCCGCATGCAAAGTTTTACCATCAGCAGAGAGTGTCTGTCCATAGTCTCTTTCTGAGAGACACATCCTCGCTTATGCTACAAATAACGCCCATTTTGCACTGGATCGCAACGTCGTCGCGCCCTTTTGCACCCACCGGACTAGTACGACTGGGCTTTGTCTGACAGCAAGTCCTGCTAATACGTTTAGCACTCACCCACCCCAAGACGCAAACCGCCCCACCCCCGCCGCTCTAATTTGCTGATTTCTTCTGATGGCTGTGTAGTAATGCGAAATCGATGTTCATAAAAGAATATGCATCCGCGCTCGTGGTGAAATTAACTCCCGCAAGGTAACGTCTTCGCATTTGGCGCTAATTAAATTGTGTGCACTCGATCAGAAAGAAACGATTGCCCCTGCTGGTAATATGTAAATGCATTCCCACAGTTCCTCTTTTAAAAAATAAAATAAAAAGCAACCGAAACACCATTAGTTGTTGAAAACCTAACGACGAATTGGTTTTAGCCCCTTCTCAGACACAGCGAGAAAACTCTGTGAAATGGGTGGCTACACAGAGGTACTGCAGAGAGGACTGAGGCCGAAAAGCGGAGCATCCTTGAGCTGGGGGATCGCTGCACCTCTATTTAATTCTCCTTGTGTAGTGCCGGGCATAGGAAGCCCTTGTTGCTACTGTGAGCAGGTGGTCTATAAGGGGACCAAGACCAGTGCATAAAAATAACCTAGAAGTATTTGAATTGTAGGGTTTGCCATTAAAGCACACCTGTATATAGGTGAAACTCTTCCCAATCTTATCCTCACGTTAAGATTCCACGCAGGGCGCTTCGTCAAAACTCCACCATGAAAAAAACAACTCTTTTATTGAAGTGCCCCTTCCCTTTGCCAGGAGAAGAGCACCTTCTAGATTTCCCCCCTCACCACCGTACCTAAAACTGGCTGATCTGCTCCCCACTGTCTTCTCCCCGGATTGTTTGTAGATCCTTTGCTACCACACTGCCCACCCCCCCCATGCCCAGTTAGCTCCCCCCTCCCTTGTGTCTCTGCTTCCCTCACCATATTCTTCACCCTATGATTGTAAAGCTCCCCGAAGCCAGGTCAACGCTCAGCAAAACCCTTAATAATACCAATATTGTTTTATTGTGTATTTAGTTTATAATACATGTTTTAGACACATATAATACGCCAAGAAAAAAAGAGAAGATCCTTGAAACTTACAGATAAATACCCAGATAAGGCACACATGTTACCACAATATTTCCATTGGATCATGAATTATAAAAATGGAAATTGATGCATTATTCAAATATAAAATATTTTAAATGAGCAATTAGTTAATCTTGGGTAGTAAACATGTCCCCCAAAGTGACATGAATCCTGATAAAACACGGGACCAAGGCTATTGTTAAGGAAACCTGAAAACCACTTAGAAGTCTGTGCCAAAACTCCCCTCGAACCAGTAAGTTGCTATAGTGGACATATTTCCCCAAAAATAAACATCTTACAGCAAAAATTCCACTGCAGTTTAACATAAGATGTGTTAAGGTTTCTATCGAAGACACGTGATTACAAAGTCTTCAGCGGCGATCACAAAGTGGCGATCACAAAGTGCAATGTTCATAATAGGACCCCATCTCTCGAGGGTAACCAATAGATAACATCGAAAATGCTAACACATATGACGACATACAGGGCTAGGAAATTTGTAGAGATATTTGGGCATAGATGTCATAGTATAATGCAGTTTCAAATACTCCCTAAGGAGTTTATATTTAACTATATATTGGTTGGCAAATTGGCTCTTGTTGATGGTGGATCCATGAAGGGATTTGGGAATGAGCTAATACTAATCAATGTGTATGACCCCCCCATATTACTTGTTGCACTGTGAAATCATTAAGGAGTTGGAGATTCTGCTGACCAATAACAGGGGGTCCATTCCTGTTCTCTAATGTGGCGACCTAAATGCAAAGGTTCCTAGAGATGGCCTCATGTATAGCCATGCGCAAGAGCAGTCCTCGGCTCGTGTGTCACTAGCAGGTTAAACATTAATGTAAACGAGGTGTGAGCTGAGCTAACTTGCTATATTCCTTTGGCTTGATTATGGTCAATGGCAACCATCCTTCTGATGTGCCCCCAAAGTTTACCTGAACCTCTAAAATAAGTACTAGCATTACTGATTATGTCTTTGTCTCTCATCCTCTTTGGTAACTGACATGAGTATTGTTCAAAGGTACGGGAGTGATAATTTACCTGTCATTTCTAGTCTTGCCTTGGCTAGAGCTTCTATTAGTCAGGAGAAACAAGGTACAATTCGTGTTAATAACCAGCTAAATCGGATCACATGGAATTCCAACTGCATAAAGGTGGCCACTGTTATGGCCAATGGTCTTCTCTCGACATACTCTGCTAAGTGTGAATGGCTGTTTGTAATTTTGTTGAATAAGGAGGCTGCTAACTTGCGAATGTCCAAATACGAAAGTTACGTTGAGAAGATTAAATCTAGCATTCTGATAACCAAGGGAAATCTTCCAGAACGGGTCTGTGACTAAGATTGTTCATCGCCCTATATTCGATTAAGTACTGAGAAATAGAAACGGGAACTTAGATCTGACTTGCGCAAAATCACACATCCTTCTTATTTGCCGCAGGAGCATGCCCACATAGTGAGTAAGACAAGGTCTACTTATCAACATCGGTTGAAAAGGCATAAGTTGAGCCTTGAATGTATGAAATGGTGGGATATGGTATACAGTGCTCAAATTATTGATCTTAAAACATTCTGGAGAATAA
The DNA here is from genome assembly GCF_040938575.1 of Ambystoma mexicanum. Classification (NCBI taxonomy): domain Eukaryota; kingdom Metazoa; phylum Chordata; class Amphibia; order Caudata; family Ambystomatidae; genus Ambystoma; species Ambystoma mexicanum. The sequence continues at coordinate 686,121,337 of NC_090928.1, forward strand.
TCAATGAGGATAATGACTGTAGTAGTGTTACCTGTAGAGTGAATGAGTGCGATTGGAAGATGCACATTGAGGCAATTTTGGGAAAATCAAATTCTTCTGACAGCACTATATCTCTGATTCCTCCTGAATCGTCTGAACGGGTACACTAAATTGGTTATTTCAGTGGATCAGCATTACCCAGTGTCTGCCTTCCACGGCAAAGGAAAGTATAATAGTTCCTGTTTACAAGAAAGGCTGCCGTAGAGATCCACAAAGTTATAGAATGAAAGCAATGCTTGATGTCCCGGCTAAAATCTTTGCATGGGTAGTATTGGTATTGGAAGCATTCATCTTCGGGATTGTGGATAATAACATCATAGCACTTAATCAAACTGGCTTTAGAAGTGGCTCCAACTCTACAATCAATGGGCTTGCACTTATTACCATCACAGAGCAGCCCTAGTTGATACGTAAACAATATGTCTACATGGCATGCTTTGATTATAGCGCATCCTTTGATGCAGTGGATAGGCAAAGATTGTGGGTCTAGATGAAAAAGGTGAATATTCCATGGGGATTATTGAACATGATTATCACACTTCATAATAACACCAGAGTCAGAGCGAGAATGAACCAACATGATTCCATGACAATCTGGATTGATACACATACTGGACTCAAGCAAGGCTGTATCCTTGTCCCCACATGCTTTCATTTATACTTGGTGGATTTGGGAGACGGCATTAACAATTTAGTCTCGATACCCCCCAAATTGGGTAACACCAGCCTCCAGTGGTTGGCATATGCTGCTGACCTTTCTTTATTGGATTTAACTCTTAGGGGTTTGCTGTCCTTAATGGACATCATTATGCATATGCCCAGCTTAATTTGTTAAAGATCACACCAACAAGACTAAAATCATGGTGTTTTGTCCAACATATAAGAAATCATTGAGTTGGAATTGAACGTTGAATCAGGATAGCATTGAGATGGTGCACCCATATAAATATTTTGGTATTACACTTGGTGCAAAGCTGAATGGTAAATTGCACTTGGAACAGTTGCAGTTACAAACATCACAGGTCACAGGTGCACTCAGACTTTTCTCCCACAAAGGCGGGGGGTATTCAATCGGGGTGATTCTCAAATTGTACCTTACTAAGATCTTTCCTCTAATACTCTCCAGTGCAGAAATGTAGGCTCAAAAGACGATTCCTCAACGTGTTAAACTTGAGCGGGGTATATTGAAGAGGCTAGTGTGTTTAATTATTAATGCCCCCACAGAATTTTTGTTGCTTGCGTTTACTATTAAGGATATTACAGCTAAAATCTATCTGCAGAGCCTACTCACATATTGCAAACTAGCTAATGCTTTCCTTGGAACTTTGTTAGGGCTTCTCTGGGACACCCTGGTTACATGGAAAGCCCTCATGAAATCCAGTAATATTACAAAGCTACAGGAAACCACTGAGTTGTGGCTTTCTCGGAACTCTGGGGACATCTTGAGTTTGCCCTATAAAAGTATAGATTAAGGGCATGAGAACATATCTTTACGCATAGCAGGGAACAAACTTGTGTCGACTTGTCAGCTAAATCCATAGCTGAAACCTATATAACTTGTCTTTATGGGAGGGAAAGTATTCCTAGATACATTGGTAATTACCCTGGTAACGGCTCTGTCTGGGATTATTTGAAAGTCAAGTTTAATTCAGTTGCCACTTTTGACATCACAGGGGCTTGAGCTGGTATTCCCAGGAGAGAGATATTGTCATTTGTGTGGAGATAATAGCATTGAAACAGTGAAGCACCTCGTATTAGTGGGTCTCTCTCCATCTAACTTGAAAAAAGGTTATTTGGCTGCAGCAGGGTTGTGTGGGGACAAAGATATTGTTCAGACATGGAATTTATTTATGAATGGAAATAATGATATATGTATTTTATATTTGATGGCATTTTGAAAATTGATTAAGGATATTTTAAATAGTTTAAACCTATTATACATCCATATAGGCAACACAGGAATCTTTCCTAAAAATTGGTCCGAAAGTCATATTCTGCCAGTTCACTAAAAAGGACCTTGGAACATAGCAACTAACTACAGAATGCTCGCAATGTTAGATGTTCCATCAGCATTTATTGCTAAAATACTTTTGTCTGAATTGAATGACTGGATCTCAGAGAATAATATCCTTCCACCGCACCAGATGGGCTGCATCAAAAAATCCAATACTTCTTATAATCTGCTCATCCTTGTTGCATCCATAGAATATACCTGGAAGTGCAGAGAAACCCCCGTATATGCTGCCTTTATTGACTTTTCTGCAGCTTTCGACTCTGTGGGCCTCATTACGAGTAGAGCGGTATGGGATACCGGGCACCGGTAAGGAGACCGGTGCCAGTAATCCCTTACTGCCCTACTACGAGTTCCCTTAGCCGGTCCCTCCTTTAACGCCTGGTCTGACCAGGCGTTATGGACGGGACCCGTTAAGGGACTTAGAGCAAATAACAGTACCGCAATTTGCGGTACTGTTATTAGCGCCTTCCCCATTCCCATTGAGCCCTATGGGGGCTCAAATGGGAATGGGGAATGGCTTTTTCAATGGGGAGTTACCGGTGCTGCAAAGGTCAGACTACACCGGTAAATCCCCATTGAACGAGACCCGTGCTGGACACGTTATTGGTGGCAGTCATGGCGCAAACAGCGCCATGACTACCACCAATCTTGTAATGAGGCCCTGTGTTTCATAACAGACTTTGGAAAAAATTGTCACTATGCAACATCCCAGCAGGTCTGCTTAGGATGTTGATGCTAATATACTCTAACACCTCAGTCATGATCAGACTAGATGTGGAAGGTAAATTGTCAGGCTCTATACTCACTCGATGCAGCATTAAACAAGGGTGTACCATCACCTAAACACTTTTCAAACTTTACCTCGCAGACCTTGGCCAGGCTTTGACTAATCCGATTATCTGCCCTGTCAAAATGGGTCGCCATCTGACCAGTTGACTAGCCTACGGCGATGACATGGTATTAGTCAATCACACACCCAAGGGCTTGCAAAGTTTGATTTGTGCCTTAGGTGCATATGCTAAAGCTAATGGACTATCAATTAATATCGACAAAAGCAAGACCATGGGCCTCATTACGACCCAGGCGGTAACTTACCGCCTGGGCCGTCACTTTACCACCATGGCGTAAACTATGTTTACGCCATGGTGGTTGGCGGACTTACCGCCCCATTCCGAGTTTGGCGGGGCGGTAAGTCCCCAATCCCCATTTACCCTTCCCCATTCCCATTTTTGCCCCATAGGGCATAATGGGAGTGGGGAAGGCGTTAATTACGCCACCGTAAATTACGGTGGCGTAATTAACTCCATGGTCCCTTAGCGCCATGGATTTTAAACCTGCTAAAAGCAGGTGTTATATCCGTCATGGCACAAAGGGACCTCGTACTCAGGCGGTAAGGGTCGGCGCTGTTTACGGCGCCGTAAACCCCTTACCGCCTGAGTTGTAATGAGGCCCCATGACATTTTTACCATCCCCTGCAAAAAGCCGAAATGTTGCCTGTACATTGAATGGGCTGCATCTTGCATGTGTTTCCACCTACAAGTATTTAGGTATTTATGTGCAAAATAACATGCGCTGGGAAACACACTGGAAGGAAACTAAGCTCAAATGTAACGGAGCAATAGGTGCCATCCATCAATTTATCGGCCAACAATGCGGTATTTCCATAGTGACAATTCTTTTACTATACCAAACCAAAATTCGTTCTGTCCTCTTTTACGGGATTTAGATCTGGGGACATAAATATGGTGCAGCATTGAAATGATATGAAGCCTCAACCCTGCGTAAACTATTTTGTATGCCAATAGAATACTTGTACCTAGAATTCGATCTCACAAGTATATTAGCAGATTTCATTGTGAAGACAGTAATGTTTTGTAATACCTTACGCAGGTTAGAGAACAATACCATGATGTCAAACTTTGTTGAAGCTTTCCATGAGATAGAAAATTGTAATCCAATGGGGACTCTTGAACAGTTGTTTTCCCTGCATAACAAATGGCAAGAGGGATGTTGCGGTTTTACCTCAAACGGGGTTGTGTACATGATTACGGCTCACCTGAAAGCCAAACTCATGACACACAGTAAAGAACAACATTTGGTGAACTTGTACTCCTGGAGTAACACTGTCTCATTTTGTGAGCACATCTCTGATCGCAAGTCAAAACCTACCTATCTAACTGCATATCCAAACAGTTATATCGCTAGACAGTACATGAAACTAACATTATATATAAGCCATGCTTTGATAACCCTGGGGGAACCATATGGAATTCCACGCAAGACTCGATATTGTCGGCTATGTGGCACTGATGCCATTGAAACTATTGAACACCTGTTAATAGCATGTGAGATTCTCCATATGTTACGAATTAGCTATCTGAAAGCTTATAACAATGGTCTTAACTGTGATAACATTTCTCAAATCTGGCCTATGTTCTTAAATGGTTGTGATCATAATCTGATGTTTTACCTTGTGAAATTTTACTGGAAATGTGTGGAGATTATTAACTCATTAACCTGCTTAAATCTATTCCTCCCCTACCCAAAAGCAAGAAATGTTGCTTGAAGTAGTGCCACATGAAATTTCATAATTTTTATGCATAATCCTTATGTGGTTCTTTTAATGATCTTAGTCATCGTTTTAAATAATGTGGGTTTTATGTAGTAACCCTAAAATGTGTACGTCCCACTCGTATAAACAGGACATCAATTCTTTCAGTGATTTTATTATGGTGACTTTTATTGGGTTAAATTAGTTTTTAAGATTGATGAACTGCAATTGTTCTAATTGTGTTTTATGTTCTTACTGTTGTATATACAAAGCCACTCGGCTGCATGTATATTATTAAATAAATAAATCCAAAATATCTTTAAGTAAGAATTTTTTGGGGGGAAATGTAGGCTTAAATTCATGATTAGTTTATCTGTTGCTTTTATGTAATGGTGATGTAGTCATCCCTTTCTGGACTGATAAGCGTATGTGCAAAAGTATTAAAAGTTGACTTCTGTTAACTGCATAATACAGTAAATAAATTAACGCAATGTAAGGTTAATATTTGGCAATAGTCACATGATCTTGACTCCTTACTAATTTTCCAGTTTTTATTTTAAGCTCATCAGGATTTGTTAAAAGACCATAATAATAATTCATGTTGATAATAAGAATGCTGAATTTGATATTCAACTCAGAAGACTTCTTTCAACTAACATTCACACATTTCTACTGAAGCATCCATAAAGAAGGTAATAGAGACTGTAGTTGTTCCCGTCATTAACACTGGCCCACCTTGGAGGGCACCCAACCAAAGCAACTTCATTTAGACTTGCACCTAGATTCACTGTGTGATTTATTTCTCAGTTATATACAACTGCCCATTATACCGGTCCATAACAAGTTTGGCCGATTGTTCCAATAATAGAAGTCCAGGCTTGATGGAATATTTCAGGTAAACATATGAAGTGGGCGGTGTGCCTATGGACTGTCCCACTTAATGGGGATCAACCCCAGGCATTAGGAAAACAGCCTCTAGTCCAGTTTTCCTTATGAAAGACTTTCTTGAAGTTCACAATTTCCAAATCTTTGCTGACTCGCTGCTGCATGATCTGATCTGAATGGGTGTACTAGAGTTGGACAGCAATGGTCTTTCATGTTCCTTCATTGTGTGTTGTTTCTTCTCATCTACCATCAATGGTTCAAGCGGGCTCTGTCAATGAATTAAGATTAGTCAGAAAGCTGTGCTGCTATTCACACACATTATATAGGGCTATTAGAACCCATACAATATGTAACTACAGTACTATAAATATCATAATTACAATATCAATGTATTTATTCAGATCTTGCAAACGATACCTTAGAAACCTTCACCACACACCAAATTGGTAGTTTGTTCATACACATGTAAATTCCCGAAGTTAGCTGAAAGTATTTCTAAAATGACCCAACAGCACTCTGGATTAGGAGCACCCTTCACCTTTGTTTAGTAGTCAAAAACAGTGACACATCGCAGTCGACGCGCTCCCTGAGTATAGGATTCAGCATAGCTGATTTCAGCCTTGACAAATGGAAAAACATGAATAGCCAACTGTCTTCATTTTCCCCAGATTTCACAAGCACGGGCAATCTACTTCTTCCTAATTCTTCCACAATCTTATCCCTGCCAATATTGAGTATTGGCGAAACCTGATTTGTGAATACAGAGACAATGCTCTTCTCTGAAATATTCATGCTAGATATGTCTCTGGGCCATCCACCACCTTTAGCATCAAGCAATCTTGATGCATGTTGCTACCTGCTGACCTTTCATGCCACTTTGTTTGCCCTTGGGCCGAGAACCATTAATTGAGTTTTGGAATCAGAATCACCTCTCCAGTCAAGGACTGGCGGTGCAACCAATAATCCAAAAAGCCTCAACACGCACAACAAGTTCTTGACCTAGACAAAGGGAACTGTGTCTACTCCTTTACTCCTTTTAGCTGCACATTTCTCTAAATTGCACTGTGATGGGAGGGCATGTCATCATTGGACTAAATGCAAACCCACGTCAAAAAATGGTTGATGGAGGATCAGGTGTCTCACCAGCTTGATACCCCCTCTGAATCAACAGAGCGGGAGTCCCTCATGAATTCCAAGCAAGCCTGAAAGAAAATGGCTCCCGGCACTATCGTCTCTGTCTACATTTGTTACCAGTTTCCTCTCTTCAGGGAACTCCCCAAGCCCTCCTCATATCAACTGATCAAGTCTAGAGCCTACCCTTCCCAGGAAGATTGCACCATCCGCAATCAAAAGAACTCAGTTTCCCATAACACATTTCTTCCCCCAGTACTGTGAACTTGCCTCCCAGGTTGTTTATGTACAGATTAAAAAGCTGTGGGTGAACGTCCAGCCCACCCTACCCCACCCCCGCCAACATCACACTGCTCTGATCTATAAATGATGTGTATGGTGCCCCTTTCTTAATTTTGATGTATTTAGACATCATAGGCTACGACACCAGACACCTATATCCTTTACAGATGCCCCTCTTGAACCGCAATGGGGTTACGAGTCACATCTCCTCCTCCCGCAACTGCAGGTATTTCAAAAGGAATTTGCCATAGAACATTGCAGTTGAGTCAACGAGGGAGATTGGGTGATGATATATGAGGTGTCTCTTGCAGACCTTTTAACTAAAGGATATAAACTGGCCCCTGTACCAGGAATTGGATATCAACACTTTTCACATCTAATTGAAGACCCTCCTGAGGAAATGGGACCAAAGTGAGAGCTTTTGACTGCACTTGGTTGCTGGAAGCAGAGCTTTGTTTGGATGTTGGGTCAAGATGGCTACCATACTTTCTTTCAGGGAAATGGGTAATAATGGCTATTTGTGGGGTCTATTCTGGATGTGTTGCCCCGAGCTTTCTATATTTTTCACATCTACTGAGTAAACCCAGGCAAAAGAATATGCCAACAGTACTCCGATATGTTAGCACATGTGCAACAAAGTGCTAATTGTTGGCAGTATGCCAGAAGGTCTTATAATCCTTGCTCTTTGCTGCCAGCTTGCATCTTTTCCAGTGTAATTTATCTCCATGGAGCTTGGCCAGGTTGCTTAGGTCTGTCGTGATTGTAGGGCTATCCAGGCTGGTTGTTTACCTTGCTGTGGGGAGTTTTTATCCATTTCATATTCCCAATTGAACCAGGCTGTTTATTCATTCTCTCATCTCTGGGTCATCACATGTAACATGTGCCCCTAATAACATTTGAAAATGTGGTCTTAAGCGGTTTCCAGGGTTAACATACGTTAGACAAATGAGTAAGTGTCAGCTTCAACATTTTTTATCAGAACATCAGAGTCACACAAATCCCATTTCAGTCTTGATCAGTTCCCCCCAGCTACTAACTCTTGTGGGGCTTCCTAACAGAAATAGGGACTGGATTAGGGTGTTAAGCTCTGCTTCTGTCCTCCGGTCAAACCCCAGATCATCCATTTTGGCCCACCTGCCGGGACAAAACCTTAATCTAAAATGGAAGCCGCGCCTGACCCACACACTTCCAGGTGCACATGAAATCCAGCTTCAACTGTTATTGGTATTGTTTATCTATAAAGTCCTCATACACAAAACGAGTGTTTCACAGTGCTCCAGGATGGGAGGGTAACATGGGATACAATCATTCATAAGGCCTTGAAAAATTCCAAATGATATACAATAATAATAAGCATAATAGGCCTGGCAGCATTTCTGCAAATTCAAGTGTGTTGATAGTGGGGGAAGCAGGGAGGCCGGAGGAGAGGGGGGGTACATGAAAAGACCATGGGCCTCATTACGAGTTTGGCGGCAGCCATGGAGCTATTCGCTCCATGGCTGTCGCCAAACCTGGCTCCTTCACCAGGTTCCCTGAATGGGGAATTACCGGGCCATTCCGAGTTCGGAGGGCCCGGTAATTCCTCCCTCTGGGAACCCAGGCCCGGACCTTCCCCATTCCCATCTGAGCCCCAATAGGGCTCAATGGGAATGGGAGAGGGAGCTAACAACGGGCCGATTACGACCGGCCCGTTGTTGACTCCCTCTTCCCCTCGCGGGACCCGGTAAAGATGTCTGGCTTTACCAGGCGTCTTTACCGGGTCCCGCGAGGGGACCTCGTAATTTCACGGAATGGGTTCAATGGGTCTGCCTCCATTAGTGGAGCCCGTTAACCTGTTCCGCGAACGTCGTAATGAGGCCCCATGTCTTGCTAGAATGAGCACAGTCGACATTGACATATGAGCAGTGAAACAGGGGAGGGGAAGGGGAATGGTTAAGTTGGCTGGGCATTTTATAGTGTACCACTAACACAAGTGTTGCAGGTGCACAATGCTAGGGGGACAAGGGGAGACAGAGGGGCAGACAGACAAATAACTGACTGGGTTGGGTGCATTCAACTTCTGTAAGTGCGCAGACAGTAAGTGCGAGGAGTGGGGGAAGGGATAAGTGCACCTAGTCCAGGAGGGCCACGTTAGAGCGGAGGGGGGTTATCTCTTTTGGGAAGTGCGTAATGCAGTCAGAGTGCGGGGGCCCGGAGACAAATGCAGGGACTGGTGTGGGTGCCTGGGACCTTTAGGGTTCTGAGGTGACCCAGGAAACCAGTCAGCTGTCCATTTCCCCAACAGAGGCCAGTGTTCAGACTCATTTGTTGGGCCAAGCCACCCAGACTGTCCTGGGAATAATTAAGCATAGGAGGTTTTGCGTTCCTTGGGACCCTTCTAGGGAGCCCGATCAGTAGTTTAAAGTGGGCATTGAAATAGCCATAACTCACCATCAGTGCCGTTTTACTTCAACTTTTCCTCAATGTAAATCAACAAGGATTTTATACATGATGCAAATCAAAGCCTGGCAATAATCGGGGAGTGGGCAGTAAACGTTTATGGCATGCCCCTGTTTTTCATCTTCACTCTCGTGCACAAGAGATGAAGCTCTGTGCCATCGAAAAGAGCATCTTTCCCGAGGGAGAATTTTTGTGACAAGGCCTCCCTTTCAGGCTTTGGGCAGAGCCTTGTGGAAGGGTGCAATACACGTTCTTGCTCCAGCCCTCATGGTCAATTGACTGTGAAAACCATGCCAGTGGGGGCAGCTGGTAATTCCAGCAAATCCCACCTCGCTCTCCCACAACCTCCTGGCCTCAGGATGGTGATTTCACAGTGCGATTTATATGTGGAAGAAAGGGGCAACTTGCCCTTAAACCTGAGATCTTGGGGGGGCTCAACTAGTCCAACATTACTTACCTCATTGTTGTCCAGGGTAACCAAGACACAGTCACTCAGAAAGACATGTACTCATATTAAAACTCTTAAATGTGTGCACACAGGAGAACTTTTGCAATTAAGAAAATGAATATTATAACTTTTCCGTGTACAGTCATTAACTATAACAGTTCCCAGGGGTCTCACAGAATTAAATGCTCATATAAAAAAAACTTGTCAACCTTTCTGGATTTAGACCTTAATATGAAATTCTATTCACAGGAGGGGCGTTTAAAAAAAATAGTATCCATTAATATAATGTGGAGAAAAATGATGTTTGCTTATTTGCAAGAGAGTAGGTTTGCTAAACTCATAAAGCAAATTTACAGCAAGATAACATTTTGATACGGTATCTTAGTTCGGCCAATAAAAGGTGTCCCAAAGCACCATTGAACCTCATACTCAATTATTTATTTGTAGGGCGCAGAAGCCCGCAGACATCAGGGTGCACAAACACAGGAAACAGCAACAAAAAAAGACAGGACAGGTGACCAACGTGGGCAAGAGAGTCAGAAGCGGGGTGGGTTCTGATTCAGAGAGGCATGGCTGTAGAGAGTGCTAGTTGAAAGGGACAGTTTTCAATCTCCGGTGAAAGAGATTGTATTTCTTTACCAGCCTTAGCTCCAAAGGCAAGGCATTTCAGATTTCCGTGGCCTTAAAGGGGAAGCATCTGCCTAGACAACTGGAGAGAGCGAATTTAGGGATGTTGACCAGCGCCAAGACAAGGCAGTGCAGCTTCCTTAGTGGCTCATAAAAGGACACCAGTTCTTTAGTGTATACTGGAGCAGTACCATCTAAAGCTCTATGGGCTAGAGAGGCAGCCTTAAATTCCAGCGGGAGGCCACAGGAAGCCAATGGAGATCTCATCGGCTACAAGAAATAGGATCTCGTCTAGCTTTCTTCATGTTAATGCGAACTGCATCATTTTAAATAACCTGGAGGGTATGGATGTTTTTGTTGTTGGACTCAATTAATAATGCATTGCCATAGTCCAATCTGGATATCACAACTGCACAGGCCATTTAGGAGCAACTAGATGCTGACAGAAAGGGACGCAGGTTTCTCAGCAGCCTAAGGTAATAAGAAACATTTTTTACTGTCTGGATGATATGAGCATCTGCACTAAGCCGAGGATCAAGATAGAAGCCCAGAGTTTTAACACTCTGTGAGACCAGAATTGGACAACCGTGAATGGAGAATGATCATTAGCTGGGGTCTAATGTTGCTCAAGCATGCTTGGTGCCAAAAACGAACAGCTCAGTCTTAATCGCATTCAGACACATCCAGTTGTTACTCATCCAGGTCTCAACACGAAGATAGATGGGCTAAAGTAGGACGGCATCCTTGACATAATCCCCTGATAACGTAAGAACTAGCTGGGTGTCACCAGCATAGTTCGAGAAGTACACTCCAAGCTCATCCAACAGGTAACAGAAAGATTGAATATAAAGGTTGAAAAGTATTGGGGACATACATGGTCCCAGAGGTACCCCACAGGAAATGGTGAAGGAGGGAGAAGTGGCCTCACCCCAACATACTCGAGAGGTATGATTCTGGAGAAATTATGTCACCCATAGAATTGAGTCAGGAGTGCAGCGAACATGTTTCTCTAAGACAAGCAGGAGTTGGTCATCGTCAAGAAGATCAAAAGTTGCTGATAAATCCAGCAGGACCAGCATGCCAGAGCGACCTCCATCCGAGATTCTCAACATGTGCGTCTGCAGATCTAAAAGAGCAGTCTCAGTACCGTGGAGGGGTTTTAAGCCAGACTGTCTAGGATGCAGGATGTTAGTCTTCTCAACAAAGACTTGTAGTTGGTTAGTAGCACATTTATCAAGCACCTTGAGGAGAAAACAACAGTTGGAGGCCGGGCACAGGTTACCAGGCTCACTTGGGTCTACTCCTGGTTTTTTAATGAGAGGGGTAATTGTGGCTTTCTTTATGAAATCAGGGACTTGATTACTGGCAAAAGAGGAGTTCACAAATCTCATCAAAAAGGGTGCAAATATATCCTTGTAGTCCAAGAAAAAGTTAGGCGGAATGGTGTTCTCTGGACACTGAGAGGGGCACATAGCCTAGAGGGTGGCCATCATGTCAGCAAGAGAAACAGGAGCAAAGCTAAACATTTGCTCTGATTTATTGATCAGAGGAACAGGAGGACGACAGAAAGGTAGATGTTTATGAGCCGAATGTTTAGCTCTGATTTTGTCCGTCGCCTTGTCCACCTTGGTTTCAAAGCCAGTCTGTATATCAGCACAGACTTGGTCCATGGGAGCTATAGTGATGGAAAGAGTATTGGGTTTCTATAAGGATTTCATCATCTCAAAAGGTTCTTTAGAACTGTTGTTTGCTTCCGCCACTTGTTTGTTATCAAATTTCTTTTATCTTCATTAATAGCTATCCTGTAGTCTTTGTCTAAGATCTTTCACTGGGCTTTGTTGTCTACTGAAGGGCATTTAAGCCATTTGGCCTCCTCCTGACGTTTCTGAATGTTAATTTGGCACAGATCGCGTGTGAACCATTTCTAGTGCGAAGGATTATCTCTAAGCAGTTTGCTCCTAAGCAGCGCCACATGATTCAACATGGAGAGCATAAGGTTATTAAAGGTGTTAGTAACAATAGAAGGAGGGTCCAGATCAAATGTGGCCGACATGATGCTGTCAAAGCAGTCTTTGAAGTCCAGCTGCATACTCTTCTTAAAGTTCCGGTTTATGACAGTTTTCGGAGGGTTTAGTAGTTCAGGAGATGGGCCAGGAGTAAGAATTGTAAAGGAGACATGATAGTGGTCGGACCAGATGCAAGGGAAAGTGTCCATCGCATTGACTTCGAGATTATTTACTACAACCCAGTCAAGGGTTTGACCCCTAATATGAGTGGGTGCACTATTAAGGGCATGGAAGTCAAGGTTATTTAATGCCTTCTCTAGAATGGTTGCTTGCTGGTCAGCAACGTCAGATACACTAACGGTTGAATCCCCCAACTAGCAAGGTGGAACAGTTGGGTTATTGTAATTTATTGAGAAGGTGAAAAATATCTTCATCAAAATTAGGTGCTTTGTGTGTTTCAGCTGGAGGACGATGGATCAAGACAAAGTTCATGTAACTATATGTTGGCGTGTCAGTTTGAGATGCAAAACCTTAAAATCCTTAAAGGAGCAAGGCGTTTGAAAGAAATTAAGGTGATGTTTTGCTATAATAGCTACCCTCCCACCCCGGCCAGAAAAGCGGTTCTGACAGAAGGTACTGTAGCCATCTGGGGTGGCCATCTCAATCAGTGGGCCACTAGATTCATTTAGCCATGACTTTCTAAGGCACAATAAGTCTCCTTCCATGAATATTAGTGTCATGCTTGGAGAGTGTTGTTAAGCAGAGAACATTTCAAATTCGTGTTGACCTTATTGGTGTTTGCAGTCTTGGCAGGGGTAATATGCAAGGATGCCTCCGACTGAGAGAGAAGGAAAGATTTATCATCCATCTCATAGTCTAAACTGCCTGGCAGGGGTAGAACGCAGGAATTTTTAGCTATATTTAGTGGCTGAAAGTCACTCATAGTGGGAGGTAATCCACTGGGCAGCAGATCCAGAGCTGAGAGGCCCAGAAGGGATCTATGATTTTCTAAAGGAAATGGTGTTTCTGTGCATATGTCCTTATTGATTTTTCCTAAGTAAAAACCTTGTTGGCAATCATCCTATCATCCTTACATATGGGTATAGGATTGGCTAAAGGCAGGGCAGCTGGGGGGGTCTAATCTCAAGGAGGTATATTTCTCCACAATGGCACGAGAGAGTGCCTTTTTGGCAGCAAGCAGCAGATTGAGGCTATCTGGGTAACCCATGTTGGTAACAGCGGTAGTTCGCCTCTTGCTCACAGAGTACAGGACACAACAGTGCCATGGGATTATCCCTGTGAGCAAAAAGAGTGGATTAGTTTGAAGTATAATGTTCTTCCACAGAGTACCAGGCCACCAACGGTGTGCAGCAGCTTACGTCAGAGGACGGCACACAGTGAAATGTACAGCTAACAACAAGGAACAGAGGCCAAGCACACAATAAGCGTGCATTATGTTATTTCTCACAAGGTTTCAAAAAAGTGTAAAAAGCACAGAATACCTGAAGGACAGGCTTTACGGGAGGAAGACGCTGAAATGCCAATTCCGGCGATGACTGGGGAAGACTGGGCATGTCGCAGGTCACCTGATTTGAGGAGCCTGGGGCTGCTGGGAAATGTAGTTTCCCTGGCCAAGTAGCTCAAGCAGAAAGTACAAAACCAAATGCTGCTTTTAAAGTGAGTAGGCTAAGTTCACATGCAGCCAGGCACACAATCCACAGAACGTGATGGAATCTCACAAGTATTTACAAAGGTACTTCAATTTCAATTAAAGTGCACCAAACACACATTCAGTTTTGGCAGCAGCAAGATAACACACACACAGATGCAAAAAAGAAAAAACCTGAAAGCGTGCCCCACAGCAGATTAAGTAGCTGGGGAAGACTGGGCTTGTCTCAAGTGCGCTGGCACAGGTGTGCCAGGTCACCTGATTTGAGGAACATGGGGCTGCTGGGAAATGTTTCCCATGCCAAGTAGCTCAAGCATAATGCACAAAGCCAAATTCTGCTTTTAAAGTGAGTAGGCTAACCTCACATGCAGCCAGGCACGCAATCCACAGAACGTGATGGAATCTCACAAGTATTTACAAAAGTACTTCAATTTCAATTAAAGCGCACCAAACACACATTCAGTTTTGACAGCAGCAAGATAACACACACACAGATTCAAAAAAGAAAGAACCTGGTCATCAAGTACTTATAAGGAAGGGAGCCTTGTCCTCAAAGATATACAAGGAAGGGAACCTATGCCTCGAATATATATATAAGGAAAGGAAGCCTACTCCTTATATGCACAGATGGAAAGGGAGCCTTGTCCTCAAATGCATATAGCCTGAGGGAGCCTGGTTCTCAAATACATATAAGCAAAGAGAGCTTGAACCTCAAACTCATAAAAGCAAAGGGAATCTGGTCCTCAAACACATCATAGAAGGGTATATGGTCCTCAATATATATAAGGAAAGTGAAGTTGGTCATTAATGTTTATTCTTCTTTAACAGTGGTAAGCTTATTTTCATTCATTGTAAACATGGTAAACTGGCTGTATCCCGTTTTCATACACGTCTTTAGTTTGTTGGTCAAAGATTAATATTTGAGGGTTCATGTCCAATTCTGATTTTTGTGTGGCTATCAGTAGGGGCCAGTCTAGTCTCATACGATGCAGTAAGATCATCAGTACTCATCTGTACTTCGAGTTGAGCATTACATCCCTCTTTTGCTATTTCACTTATCAACTTGAGAAAAACATCATCTCAGAGGTCACCAAGTTTTATAGAACTTCGCTTTTGCGAATGCATTGTCATTTGGTGTTTGCCTTTCTGAGATTATAGAAAATCCTGTCTAGATGTTTTACTTCTTATTTATGTATTTAAAAATAGAACATGACAGCTTAATGAAAGCTTTTAGTACAATTAATCACAAGAGGAGTCACCATCCATAGAGAAATAGTAAAACCAGACAAAAAGACCAAAAAAAGCATATATTTGCCTAAAATTTAAAATAATTTCTATCCTGCCTCAAAACTTCATGAGATAATAAATTAAACCAACATTGTTCCCTTCATAGTATTCAGACCGTATGTTGGTAATGCTATCATGAGTGTCGACTATTCCACATGCCAGTAAATAAGATCTTCTAATAGTAGTCAAGGTCGCACTCGCGTGCCAGAGGTTTAGCGGTTTCCAATTTACAATCTCCACAAATGGACATCCACACATTGTCGTGGTTAATCCTAACCATCCCCCAACTACTTTAAGGGTAGAAATTGCATTGAATTTAATCCTTAAATATTTGGAAATAATCCAGTTACTCGGATATACGGTTAAGTAATCACCAACGCTAGTATTCTGCCTAAAATGGTAAATGTATTCAGTTGATAATGATTTGGTTGCCAGATTTATCAAAGATTGCTCGAGACCTATTTTCCCAATCAATCTTTTATGCCTATCTGTCACCTTAAGGAAGGGATATTGAATAGGAGAAATACCAAATCTAGCAAACCAGTTAGGTCATTCTTTGTGTAAACTATTGATTGTAACCTCTTAATTCCAGAACACTATGAATAGAGCTCAACCACGCTTCTAAAAGGATACATTTGATGGGGATACTGGTTGTTAATTTTAATAAAGTTTGTAGGCAACGTCTCTCAATCGAGCCCAGTTTATCCACCTGTTTCCTGGCCCAGACCTCAGCTCCATACAACATCACAGGCCTTATTTTCATCTTGTACAAGTTAAAGAGGGTGACAACTAAATGGCCAACAAGTTAATTCACAATGTGTGTTAACCCCCCCCCCCCAGTTAGTTGTTGCACTTTTACCTCAAAGCTTGCTAATATGTGTGTTCCAGCATAACCTGGTGTCAAAAATAAGGCCACGGTAATTGTTAGATAAAACCTGCTCCACTAAGCAGCCATCAAGCTTCAGGGACACGCGTTTCTTTTCCTTGCATTTGTCATTGGAAAAGACCATATCTTTGGTCTTGAAAATATAAATAACGAGGCCATTCAACAAAGCATATTTTCTAAAGAATGTTGTAATCCACATGGGGTATAATCAAAAATACCCAGGTCATCGGCATAGCCGAGCAAGGAGATCCAATTGAAGCCTTATCATGGGGGACATACCTCAGCTGTAATGAGAGCCTCAGATAAGTCAGGCAGATGCAGGTTGAATAATACAGGTGCAAGGAAACATCCTTGTTTTAACCCAGTGTGAGCGTCAATGTAATCAGAGGTAGTGCCAGAGTTAGAGAACCTAACCTTAACCATGGTCTCAGTGTACAGAGAAGTCAGCATCCTAAGCAGCCCCAGAGGGATCCCCCAATCATAAAGTTTCCACCACAAACGTTCCCTGGAGACTGTGTCAAATGCTGCACTAAAGTCAATGAAGGACGCATAAGTACACTGTTTCCTAGTGATCCATGAATATTCGATCAAATCTACCATAGTTAGAAGGTTTGTCAGAGTTCCGGCCTTCTAATAAAGCCTGTCTGGTACATGGTGATGGGATTAGCAGCACTAGCCCACGAGGCCAATTCCAGCAATAGAACTCTTACAAATAGTTTTGCTGGCACATCCAGCATAGCTAGTAGACTAAAGGTTTTGGCCTCATCTCTGGATCCCTTCTTGTGCACAGACACAATAATGCTTTCGCGCCACATGGAGGGAATGCTGTTGGTATAACTAACAGACTTAAAAAGAGTGTGGAGGAGATTCCCCCACCATCTGGGATTCAATTTTAATAGAGTTACATACACCATCCGTCCCTGTATCCCGCAAATTTGTTAATGTGCAGATCAAAGTGCTCAAGTCATCCGAAGATAGATGTAATGTCCAACTTGCCTTCGTTAGATCTACTTTGAACTTATGATCAGGCATCCCACCAAGGATGTCTCCAAATTCCTCCCAATCTCCCGTTGAAACGTTGGTCAACATCATTGTATGCTTGTGCACCAACTGCCAATATAATGTATTATTGTTCCTCAATGCAGCACGTGTGAGGACCTGCCATTCCTTCAGTTGTTTTTTTACACAAGGGAGACTTCAGCCACACATGATAGATTTGTTTCCATAGTTCTGAGAAGAGAGGACACAATTATACCATCTTCATTATGTGAAATGGTAAGGCGAAGATCTCTACATAGGGATCTTTTGACATTACGTATCTGGTTATCGAATTTTTATTCATGCTGCTTTATTCTTCACACCTATCACGGCCAAATGCAGGGCCAGGAAGTTGATCTAGTATCTCAGAAAGGACTTTAGGATAGCGTTCTAAAATGAAATTGTTCATCAGAGGGCAGTGGAGACTACATATTCCTGTGTCCTTCTGACAGAATCCATTATTAAAGGGATCATAGATCAACCACTATTTCTATTAACCCCCCAAGATCATCCCCTGAGTTATTTTGACTCCAGGGATATAAGGCTAAAAGATACCAATTTGCCAGAGACATATGTATGGGATTCCATGAAATTCTATACTTTACAGCGTTAATTGCAATCTGGCCTGATGTTTTACTTCCTTGTAGTCAAGGATCTGAGGGTGCTGGACGGCTGAAGAGGAGGCTTCCGTGTGCAGTTTCCTGGTACAGTGCATATGTTGACACTGTCTGACTACCGCGCATCCTGCAATACTGCCATTGGAAGTGTGTGTGTGGTCTTTTGCGTTCATACAGCCTTTCTTTTTTATTTTCTCACTTCTCTTGTCTCTGTTTCAGCTTATATAAATGTGACAAGGGAGTGGAGGGCAGGGATTGGAGGAAAGGTTTTCTTGAACATAGACACACCCATTGCAGGTTGCCCACTTGAAAATGGGTTTGGAGGCCTGAGGTTCCTAGCAACTGGGCCACCTCCAGATTGTGTATTCAAGAGTCTGCCCTGAAACAGCAACTCAAGAAAGATGTTGACAACCTGAGTACCACATGTATTGAGGTTCTTGTGTTTGATGTACTCAGCAAAGGAGGTAAACCTGCCCCTCTGCTCCTCTTCAACACCTACAACTTCATGTCTGCTCTTCCCATGGACTCGAACCCAGGGGGCTTTCTATGCCCCTCCCCTTATAATGGCTCCTACCTCTTGCCTTCTTCCCAAGGCTAATGCAAGCCCGCACACCCTCATGTATAACCCCCTGCTTTGTTCCCCCCTCCTTCCACTTGTCGCTACTGTACGCTCTTCAGTGTTAACCCCCCAGTTGCTACCAATTTTGCAAGGCGCGAGCCTAATGTTGACTTCTTCTCTGGAGTGTCAACCACCCCTTCATTGCCCTTCCTTGCTCCTACGCTATACCCCTCGTTACTAACTCCCCCTCCTGGTAGTTTTCCTTATTACTCTGTAAAGCGCTCGGTTGCTTTCCAAAGCTAGGTACGCACTTAATAAATACACACATAATAATAAAATAATAATAATAATAATAATAATAATAATAATAATAATAATAATAATAATAATATGCTCAATTTTCCATGCTACCTTATATCCTTGCCCAAATTAGCCAACAAGAAGGCTTTCATTTGTAATGCTGCAACTAAAGTGTTTTGGCAATCTCCACTGTGTCTGTAACTGTGTACACGAGATCGTATTGTTTCTGTTTTTCACTTGACGACACCTGGCAGTAAGGCATGGTTTATTGCTGAGTAATGGCCCCACTAGGGAACTCCTGTCAATCCTTGGGAGTGAAGCAAGGATTCTCTCTGTGCAACGCCCTGGCCGCTGAAAGGCATCTATGCATTGTCACAGCTCATAGTGAGAGAGATCAGTGGAGTTTTCCCAACATGTGGACCAGAGAGGACAGTTGAGATGGACATCAACCAAAAATAACAATTTGTAATTTGTCGCAATGTATTCGTATTTGAAAGAATTAGCATAATGGCGACCCCACGTGCTGTGCATAATGGATATTTCAAATAGGAGCGTGAAGGATATGAAAGACAGAGATGGCATGAACCATGATAACATGGATGCGGGGGAGTAAGAAGAAGGGTGCTGTGCAATACCATGGCACTGCACTCTCTGGCAGCTAGGAGGATTCTCACAGCACTAGTGGACTGCTTAGCTATCTTGGGCCTATGCAGAAGAGAAGCCGACTCTGAAGGTATACAGGCAGCAATGTGCTTGATGGGCCGGAGAGGAAGCATGCAGGTGGAGAGGCATCAGAAGGTCTAGGACTTGAAGGGGGATTTGAGGTCGGTCAGGTAGTGATGAATTTGCAAGTGAAGATTGCAACTCGGGCTATAGATAGCGAGGGGTGGTTTCAGCTGGGTTAAATGTGGTGAGCAGTGATCAAAAGTGGAACTATGTTCTCTGCTAGCCTTCCCCACTCCTCACAAACCCCATTGCCATGCCCCCTCCCACACACAATACAAACCCCCAAACACATTTGCCTGCTGTTTAAGGAAATGCTCAGTGCAGTGCACTGAAAGTGCAAGTTTCAACTTCTTCCTACACTGTTATTTTAAAACAAAACTGTTCCGGAATGGTTTCTTTTTAAAATAAAAGTATAGGAGCTGTGAAACTTCATTAAAAAAAGTAGAGGAGCACCGCTCCCAAATGCTCCTGCTCACTTTGACCACTGGTGGTGAGGACCCTTCACAGGCTGTGAGCCAGCCTACACATTCTAAAAGGGGAGCTAGGGAAGGCTCTCAGGAGGTTACATCGCATATCACTACCAAAGTTGAGTACTTCCCCCTGGGTAGCGTGGGTGCCCGTCGAAGGGACTCTTACAGCAATCCATGTTAAAGGTTTAAAATATCGACAAGGCTCATTCCTGGGAGCAACATGAAGGAGGGGGTTGGAACATAGGTATGCTGTGAAGGTAGCATTGCAGAGGCAGCATCTGAAGTGATGAGGGTGGAAAGATGCAAGTAACCATAGAAGGCAGTAGCCGTTGCCGCATTGCCCTGCGCTAAAAGGTATAGTTTGTGAATATGATTAGTGTTGGGAATCTTTTCCTTGAAAACAATGGCTGGGGCTTGTTGGCTGTCACATGTACCCAAAGTACTAGTCGGTCTGCCCTGGTCCATCTGCATACAAATGGCATTATCACATCATCCTTAGCTGCATAGCAAAGCCTTTCTTTCTCGCCCTTGTTAGTATTATTATTATTATTATTATTATTATTATTATTATTATTATTATTATTATTATTATTATGGTACTTATTGAGCACAGACCTAGATTCAAGAAGCAACGGAGCACTTTACAATCATAGGAGGGAGAGCATGGTGATGGGAGCAGAGAACCCAGGGAGTCAGGACCTAATGACAGGAGAGGGGGAAGGTGGGCAGTTTGTCAGCAAGGGATCTGCAAGTAACCCTTGCTGTTATTCCCCCAAAAGTGTATTTCTTTTGGCCTGGAGTCAGGAGAACATGTTGCCAGGAGCGAATGCGATGGTCGAGGGAAGGGTTTTTGGATGATCCAGTTAATGGGAAGCAGGTCATTTCTGTTTTGGCCGCATTCACCCTTGGGCAGTGGAGTGGCAATCGGTCATGAATAGGCTTGTCACCTGCTGATAGAGATGGGCAGAAGGAAGGGGTGGAAGAGCTTGTGACTGCCAGCAAAAGGGTGGAGAGAAGCCCAGGAAAGAGATGATTTTTACCATGGAAGGTTGTTTAATGAAATCATTAGGCATTTATTGGAAACTATCATCAAACGATCGAATGATTCTCAACTATACAAATGTCTTTGTTAGCTAATTTATTGGTAATGTGGAAGCAGAGAATTAGCAAAAGATTTGCCATAACGCTAACTTTGCCAATGCAATGAAAAGGATGCATTCTAATTTAATTCTACACAATGTATTCCCAATGACCCATTTTCATCTAAAGAGAGGCAATCAGCAGTATTGCATAAACTGGGGCTGCGCATAATATGATACCAGAAGCTTTGCATACTAAATGCACTAAATGCACATAACATACAAGGCCATTTGAAATAAACACTGGCAGGAGTTGGGGGGGAGACAGAATAGGCCACACAACCATGCATTGAGCTTACCACAATTTTGCCATGCCACACAACATAGAAGTGTGTGGCGGTGTGTGGCACCTGGCCTTTGTGGAAAGCTCCAGTCTCCTTGCAGGAAGGTGACCAGTAAGATGTGGTGATTGCACCACCCTATGCAGTGGGGGTTCTCAGACCCATCTTCTTCCCCCACACATTCTAGGGATAGGTACAAAGTTATCCTAGCATCTGATTTAGAATCTTCACTGGGGTTCTCGGGCCCTTGCCACATGTCCTCCTTAAGCATCATCTTTTCTAGATGAATACTATCTGGGGTAGAAGGCTGTTTCATGAGAGAGGATGCTTCTCCCATTGTGTATTCTTTAACAGAACTTGTTTTTGGTGAGGAGGAAACAGATCATTTCCCCCATTTGCACGAGGAATTCCCCCATGTAAATGAAAGCCATTCAGTTTATTTATGCACCAATGTGCCAAGAGGGTCTACATATTTAGTTTTACAGAAGTAGCTATGTAGCCCCGCCTGTAATACCAACATGGCTCAAACTGCAAAGGGTACACACAAAGAGCTGCAAGGTCAGAAGTGCAGTCAGCACACTTTCTATATCTGGGAGAGGACGTTAACTGAGGGGCATTTTCAAATCGTCATTTATTTTCAGTTCAAATTAAAGTAATGATCTGGTAAAAAAAAGAATGTTGCTCAGAGTTGATTGACTCAGTGGATACATCAATAATGAACAATGCTTGAGCTGTTCTCAAGACATGATGTGATAAGATATGATATGATATTTTATTTATAGCGCGCCTATACACACGTTTTTCAAGGGGTGAGGAGGTAAGGTAAGGGATCGAGGGAGGACAAGACAACGATCTTACTAGGCCCAGTGACATTGAGATCGAGCAAATGCAGGGGAGAGGGAAGGAAGAAAGAGCAAGGGGAAGGTGAGGAGGAGAAGTGTGAGACATAGGATCAATACATCTCACAGCTAACAGAGTTCCTTGCTTCCAACAAAGCATGGATGACAAGCACCTTCCAGAAGCTCAATTCTACAAAAAAAAAAGTGTGTCCTACTGGGCCTCTAGCTAAATGGGAGACGTCAAGAATTCAAGGACGGCTACATGACATGCACCTTGATGGAGTCACTGCTCAGCTTTCACAAACCACCAACTCACTCAGGTTAACTATCAACAGTCACCTCTGGTATCAACTAGTACACCTCCAGAAGAAACAACCCTTCCTGCCACCATATGACACCAGAACCACAGTCCAAGCCTAGTAATCGCACACCTTGCCGGACAGAGCTTCTTCCTCGCCTGCTTCTTGGACACACACCTACCTCTCCTAAGGTCCATTCAACATGCCACGGCAGGCCTGATCACAGGATCAAAGAAATTTGACCACATCTCAGCCAGTCTAAGAGAAAAACACTAAGTTATTTATCCAAGCTGGGAATACTCTTCTAGGTAGCTTTCAACACATACAAGGTAACTATTACTTGGCACCTGCCTTCCTTGCCACAGTGCACACCAGTTCCGGTGGCACATGCCCCTCCACGAGCCAGACCATTGCAAAGCCTATGACATAACTGGCACACAAAGAAAAAAACAGGTGCCATGCATTTTCTTGTTACGCACAGCCTATTGGAACACTATCCGCATCACAATTAGGATGCTCCTGATGCTCTTCGAGTTCAGGAAGGACCTCAAGACCCTGGTCTCCAGGCAGGGCCTACAGAACACCTAGGACCCTCAACCCCTTCTTTGAGGCCTGCATAATCATTTGTTGAAATCCTCAATTCATATTGTACAGCGTTCCATTGCTCCCGAGCTATTGTGTACTATAGAAACCAAAATATGAATACAAAAATACAAATACATTGGCACAAAGTGTAACTTTGTTCTTTCCATCTGTATTTGAGTTCGTTTCTGTACAGAATGTCCTCAAGATGCAACATTTTCGTGGATGTCCCTGTGGTGGTTGCATTAGAATGTCACTTTAACATCAAAAGTGTGCTAGACGTTCCAATCCGCCTTGTGTGTGTTAGCATTCATGAATATAGGTTGAGAACAACACACCTTTAAGGATGACAAGGTCCAACACTCATCACTGACAGACCAGACCCATATCAATGTTTGAAAACATCTAGATAGATCCCCAGCTAAACTAAATAGCACTTTATTGAATGACATTACCACCAAAGCACCAAGACTCATGCGGTTCATCTTCTAGCACTGAAGTGAGCTGTGGGCCTGTTCTGTGCTGGCTCTGTGCAGGATGGATTGTGCACAGAACAGGCTTCAATCTATTCTCAGCTTTAGAAGATGCACCGCACGTACTGTTAGAATATACTCTGAGTTTATCTGTGATGACACAGAAGGCAGTATGTACAAAAAGACAATAGGCCTCATTGCAAGTTTGGCGGTAGCCTTGCCAGTGAGACCGGCAGGCTGCCGCCAAACTTGCAAATATATCTGGCATCTGTAAATGGCCAATTACCGGGTCATTACGGCCCGCCGGACCGCCCATTCGCGGGCGTCGGAAATAAATGCTCCCCTGGGAATGGGGAGGTCGGATGCACCGGCACCATTCAGAATGGTGCCGGTGCATCTGACATGCTCTGCTTGTGGGTGCCGGAACGCCCGCCAGGTCAGACCTGGTGGGCGGGAAGGCACCAGCGAGCAGAACTTGTAGTTTGGAGGACCAGTAGCAATGGTACTGGCAAGCTTACCAGTACCGTTGTTACCGGACAGGCAAACTTATAATGAGGCCCAATAGCTGGATTTCTGTTACTGCTCTTAGTCAGTATTTGTCAGGTATGTACCGAATAGTTAAATTACTATTCAACCGAACACTGAATAGTTGACTTCCATAATGTGCCTCCAGCAGCATGTTCCACACTGGTAGAAGCACATTGCCAACAGCAGCATATTAAAGATTAATATACTGCTGGGGGCACGTCATAGAAATGGGCTTCTTTTTCCTATGGATGCATGAGCATTTTTTGATCGGTTTATTCATTGTTGCACCATTTCCATAACGTGCCTCCAGTAGTATATTATAGTATATACTTCTGAAGGTACCTTATGGAAATACATTCTGCACCTCGGTGAGCGTGGCGTTATATAAATACCACCCTCACTGATGTGCACAATGTATTTTGCTCACAGATAGCCTCCAAAGATTTCTTTTGGAGGCTCTCAATTAACAAAGCACTGTCGGCAAAATACTGCTGGGAGAAGGTGGCAGCCGAGCAATAAGCAAGTAGTTTATTGGCGCTGAAGCCCTTGCCTGGACGTTTTTTGCTCACAGAGCATCTCCAAATGAAATCCTTGGAGACTCTCTGTGATCAAAATACATTCTGCACACCAGTGACAGTGGCATTAATGCTGCCCTCACTGGTGTGCAGAATGTATTTTGCTCATAGAGAATGTCCAAGGGTTTCCTTTGGAGACTCTCAGTGAGCAAAACACAGTCCACAAAATACTGCCTAGGAAAGGCTGGAGCAGCCAATAAGCAAGTAGTTTGTAGACCCAGTGTAGATCCCTAAACTCTATTCCCAAAATCGTGAATCACTAGTACTCACACTTCTGCCCATCTTAATTTAATATAAGCAGTGATACCCAACTATTCATAAACCAAAAGCTCAATGATACCTTACTGCAGATACTTTGTACTGTTAGCATGAGATAATAGTAACACTTATGCATTTACACCACTTTCACGTTACACCGTTCCATTATCAGATGCTGACCCATCTTGTTGGTAAACGTATGTTCATGCACTCACCAACTGCTGATCAGTCGATATCCCCCACACTGAAGATTGCCTATTGGACAGGATTAGCAAACTGTGTGTGGGGCGTTTGAAGGTAGAAGTATTAAATCCTGAGTGGCAGGTCCAATTAATTATTATCAACTATTGTGTGTATTCTTCCTCCTTTTGGGGATTATCTTTGAGCCCTCACTTGACTTTAAACTGCATATCTCTTCTATTGCTCGCTCCTTTCGCTATGCCCTTTTTAACATCCATCGTGCTCACCCCTATCTCTCATTATATGTTACTACACTTCTTCTTTTCCGCCTTGTCTTTTCTCATATCGACTGCAGCTCTGATCTTCTCTTCTCCTTGGCCTCCCTGCCTCCCATCTTCTTCCTCTCCGATCTGTTTATAATTCTTTGGTTCGTCTTCTCTTCTCTTTACCTTTTCGCTCCTCTGTCACATCTTCTTTACTGTCTATTTCACTGCTTTGCTTTGAATCACGTCTTCTCTACCATTTTCATTCTATTGTTTTTAAATGTACTCACGACTTGGCTCCTCCTTATCTTTATTCACTAGTCTCATTCTGGTCTCCCCCTCGGACTCTCTGATCACAGAATCAGCTTCTTTCTACTAACTGTCCTCAAACTCCCCTGTGCTTCTTCCCGTTTCCGATCTTTTGCTCTCTTAGCCCCTAACCACTGGAATTCTCCCCCTCTCCCTATCCACTCTTCTTCATCTCTTTGTATTTTTCAATCTAACCTGAAAGCTCACCTTCTCTCCCTTCTTTCTGCTTAGTGACTTTCTCCCCTCTCCTTCTGTTTTAGTTGTTGTTTGCATTGTCATGTAAATTGCACCGTTTTCTAATATTTGGTAATAGTGCGTTTGACGAAAGGCGCTTTATATCTGAATTGGGTAAACAAGCCATACTCCAGCTGAGATGTGTCTGTCAAGAGGATGGGGCAGGAATGCGGGTGTAATAAAATTGCATAGATCGATGCAAGTGTGGTTTCACTGGTCACGAATCAGAACTGGTTGGAGCTAAAGTGCAGCACTGTGAGTGGGAGGGCTCATGACAGGCTGAGAAGGAGTGTAAGTGCAAAAGAGAAACATCTGGGAGTTGCCATGAATTAGACATATGTCAATATAAAAGTAAATAGGAATAGGAGACCTAATTAAAATCTGCAAGATTGCACTGGGACTGAGTATTGCAATAAAAAAGCATTGCGTGTGACTCTTTTGGCAGAGAAGGGGGTACAGGGAGCCATGCTGTAGGAGATGGATCTGGCACTGAGAGATGGCCATGGGGTGTTGAGCAGTTAGAGGGCGTAGATATTTGGTTCGCACTTGACCCTGATATGAGGAGTTCCCTGGTATGCAGAGCCACGTTGTGACCCTGGACAGCAACTCAACTCGGAAAGCCACATCGAGAATACCCAGCAGAAGGCAACAGGAAAGATGGCAGCGCTGTACTCACTCCTGAAGAGCAAGTCCATGCCCCTCTGGGCAAAGATCAACGTCTACAAGGCGATCATCAGACCAACCCTGATGTATGCCTCCCCAGCATGGATGACCTGCCATGAGCGACACCGGAAGAGTCTTCAGATAGTCCAGAACCAGGCACTGCAGATATCGTCTGGAGCTCCAATCTTCACAAGGATAGCAGACCTTCACAGAGACCTGGACATCGAGATGTTGGACAAACATCTAGCGAAGCTGAGTAAGAACTTCTGCCAAGGACTGGATCAGAACCCGAACCCTCTGATCAGAAGACTCACTGCCACCACTGCAAACCCCTTCGACCGCTACCCGGGGCCCATCACTGCGAAGACCCTGTGAAACCTGCTCTACTGTAACAAGACCACACAGACCAAGAAGAATACAAACCCACGACTACATACTCAACCCGAGAAGATGGAGTAATGAGGCTCAAGCCTCAGTATCCAAAAATCACAGCTGATGGATACAAATCTATCAGCAAGAAGAAGAACAAGCGCGCAGAGCCACGGAGTTGCAGGTACATGTACCAAATGTGTATTGATGGGCAGGAAGATATGTGCTGGTAATGCTTTGTTGAATTGGAGAAAACAGATGGTACCTTTTGCTGCAGAATGATAGCAGCTTTTTCTCAGTATGTGCACTGTGCACTATTCTTTCTTTAGCAATGAATTCATCTTTGGATGGATACCCGTATTCTGCATGCCCACTGGAGACAGTAACAGGGTACTGCAGGGTATCCTGTCCAGCTTTGATCCAAGTGATTCATGTAAGATCATTACCCTGACTGAAGAGCATGTTCCTTCTACTCCCCTGTGCACATGGTCTTCACAAGAACTGAAATGCAGCTGTGAATGATGGGTGTAGGAAGCATATTCGGAAAAGTTAATATCCAACCACTCACGGGAAATCAAACCTTTGGATGAGCGCGGGGCTATTGGGAGACATTATGCCTCGCAGCACACTGAGACGTGCATTGCCACCCTTTGCAGAGATTAACGATTGTCCGTGTTTTCATTCCAATGCGGGGTTTTATATTGCAGAAACCCAGCTAGGAAGCAACAAGGGTAACATTCCACTGATGCTGGAAAATGTCAGATGTGCCAGAGGAGGCGATTCATTTCTATGGCATCAGAAATGAGATGGACTTTACCGAGGCACTTGGAAAATACGAAGTGGACTCCCCCAATCAAAACAAAATGCTGTTAGAACGATTTTCCTTGCAATACGTGTAGGGTTTAGGACGATCAATCCATATTTTGGTCATAGGGCACTTTGATATATGGCATCAGACTATTTGATGCATATACCCATAATCGTATGCAAACTGTGGCAGCTTGTTTCACATCCAGCCTCCAATCCAACACACTGCACCATTAAAACATTTGGCAACCATCCAATCCGGGTTGATTGCCACATTGGAATCGTCCTGGGCTTCTTTTTGGGAAAACACGAAGGCTGTGGAGTCAGAGTGAACCCCAGAAACATGCCTGCATCCGTCCAGATCGGCTCATTTATTTCATTTATTTATTTTTGATATTTATATAGCGCCACACAAAGCCCAAGGGCATTTAGGTGCTTTAATTTAAGAATATGGTTACAGTAAGTGATTGAAGAAAGCCAATTACAATAGTTACAGATCAGGCATACATTGGACATGGATAGCGCAAAAAATACATACTTGGATGAGCTTGCCTTTGACATAAAAGGTACATTTAATTCATACTTGGGAAAGCTCATCTCTTGTTGCGGGGAACTGCATCTGGAGCATGTATGAGGGACATAATAGGTACATTTCACACATGTGAAAGTCTAGCAATGGTCAAATACGTGGTGCCTTCTCCCTGTTACAGGGCGGCAGCGGCACACAGAATGCTGACGTCAAATTAGTGGGCAAATACATGGTGCCCACCCCATTTTGCAGGGCGCAAGCAACACACAGATGTGAAAGTCCAGCAATGGTCAAAATACAGGGTGCCTATGCCATGTTGCAGGGCAGCAGCAGCACACAGATGCGAAAGTCCAGCAATAGGCAAATACATGTTGCCCACCCCATGCTGCAGAGTGGCAACAGCACACAGATGCGATAATGAATAGGGGGCATTATCAGGCTTGGAGGAATGGGATGCGGGGAGGGGAAAGTGGAGACATCAAAGGAAAGAAGGGCTGTGTGGGGGGCAAACAGTTCTCTCAGGCCTAGGTAAGGGTCCAGTAGGTCTATCCTCCTCTTCCTCAGAAGCAGGGGGGGGTCACAGACTCTGAAACTGGGGGAACAATGATGGAGCTTGGTTGGGGCTCCCATTTCCCTAATGTACTAGCCTGAAATGTGCCTGGGTTAGAGGTCAACTTACTAACACCAGGGCTTTTAGTGGGGGTCTCAGTAGAGGTTCCCACAGGCTTAGAGTGGTCCCTTGAGGTGGCCTCTCTAGCCAATTTGGTTAGGTTCCGGTTCTCCATACTGGGAGGCCTGGAGGTATGTGACACTACTCCTAGAGTTCTCAGGTCATTCCCCAACAGGACTTTCACAGGCACCTCAGTCTGCACACTGACAGGGATCCTCACTGTCATGCTGTTACACTGAATGAGGGCTGGTAGAATAGGAACCATTTGGACAGGGCCTCCAGACATCTTAGTGGGACCTTTGGGTGCTCTTGCCACATCCTCAGGTTGGTCAATAGCCTTACAGAAATAGCATTGTCCAAATGCTCTCTGAAAGGGTGGCTTGTTCTGACCTCCTTCTGGTTGTTGACCAGAAGGTACACTAGCCTGATTTGGATTACCCTGGGGCTTACCCTGGTTATTTTGTTGTTTGTGGCCCTCTTTAGTATGGGAGGTATTAGAATTCTCTGGATTAACTTTAGGTGGCTGCTTTCCCTCATCCTTTTTCTGAGTGACCCCTGAATCCTTGTGAGTGGCCCTGTTGGCAACGCACAAGTCAGCAGCCTTAGCCAGCTTTCTGAAATCTAATTCCTTTGAATCAGACAAGTGCTGTCTGAGCTCAGGAGAGCAGGCATCATAAATTGACTCCAACATAAAAGATTTCTCATTCCCTCATAAGTGTTCACCTTGTAACCCTTAATCCACCCCTCTACGTTTTTCAAACATTCACTCACCCAGGTAGCCCAAGGGGTACCATCATTCTTTTTGAGGGTTCTAAACCTCTTAAGATACTGGGAAGGGGTCTTCCCAAATCTAGCTATCAAAGCTAGTTTCACACATTCATACTCTTTCCTATCCTCCTCCCCCAACTCCATTACCACATCAGTTGCAACAGGGGGAAGCCTAGAGAACAACCAGGCGAGTAAGTCATTTCCTGTGATGTTCTGGAGCCCATGATTATATTCAAACAGAGTCAACCAATCCAACACATCCAACTTAGGCTCATACATACCAACCAATTCTTTAGGCATCCCGGGTCTTTTAGGACTGGAACTTCTAGAGGAGCCAGAGAAAAAAGCATTTTCAACAGACAATTTCTTCATTTCTAGCTCATGCTTGAGCTCCATTTCCCTTAGCCTTAGTTCTTTTTCAGTTTGAGCATTAAAGTTTCTTATACTCTAATTCTAGTTTCATTCTCTCCAGTTCAAAGTATTGAGGACTAAATGTGGGACCTGGTAAAGGTCCAGTAGGTACAGCAGGTAGAGCAGACAGAGGCCTAGGGGGGACAGCCACAGCAGCCTCACCCTCCTCTTCTGACTCTTCCTCAAGATCATCAACATTTTGTTCAGTTTCAATCTCAATACTGTTATCTACAGTTGCTGGAGTGGTAGGATCCTCTGAACCATCATCCAGGCTTTGGTTAGCTAACAACCTTTCTATTAGCTCAATGTTCTTGCCTCTAGTCAGGAGATTCTTATGCTTACAGAGAACTCTTAAACAATCAGCAGTTTTTGTAGCAAGGGACTCTTGACTATAACTTTCCATAGTTAACATGTTAGAAAGATTACTTTTTCAGTGCTAAGCTTTGTGGTTAGTTGCACTAAGGTATCCTAAAGCACACTAAAATGTATACTCAATACAAATCCCACCGCTGTACACCAGTGTTAGGCAGAAACCTGTGCAGTTCCCTTTGGGACCACTGCAAAAGATTTAGGACTACAGGTGTTAGCAGTAAACCCACTTTGTAGCAGTCTGTACCACCCAGATTTACCTGGTAGCTGTGGCTGAGCAGCCAGACTTCCCTCAAGAAGAGTTAGGCAGTATGCAAAGTATACACAATAGGCACTCAGACACAATAGCACAAGCAAACACTGACCAGAGCTTTGGTATCAAAGTATATAATTATTTATTTAAAAACACACTGTTTGAAACACTCTAGCACTCTTATTGTAAAACACTCTAAACACAGTTACTATTATGATATATACAACCCTTATTCCTTATCAGACAAGTCTTAGTTAACACCACTTATTTCCAGATAGAGGTGAGTGCTTAACTATAGATGGCACTCTGATAAGTTCATGAAGAAGGGAGGGAAAAAGACAGAATATGTGACGATACACCACTCTAATATTTAGGAACACTTTTAGCAAGGCAGAAGAGCAAAGGTCACTTGTAAGCCAAAGTCCATAGGCTGGGCCCACTCTTAGAGAGAGCAGAGCACAAATGCGCCCAAAATCACACAGTTACACTAGGCTTTGAAAGTCTTGCACAGAGTTCGGAAAGAGTTTAGAGAGGCTCAGAAAAGTTTAGCCAGGGTGTCCCAGGCTAACCCAGGTTCGAAAGCCGGGGGCTAAATCTACCCCGTACAGTCGGTGGCAAGGGAAGCCAGGCAGAACACGGTACCTTAAGTAGGAAGGATCCTCCAGCGGTGGCAGTTGTTCCTGGCAGCGGGTGCAAGTCTCGGCGTTGTCCAGAGGAAGAGAAGATCTCGACTTGGAGGAAAGATAAAGGTCGTTGCACTGCCAGGGAAGAAACCAGCCCCGGAGTTTTCCGGTTAAAGGTATTACCCTTTATTTCGCGGTCATGGTAAAACGTGGTATTCTGGTTGCCGGGGTGCTTGGCACAGGCAAGGCGGCCACGAGATGCATTGGGAAGGTGAAAAGACGGTGAAACTGGTTATCCCCACCAGTCAAAGGAAGAAGACTCTCCGGTGGGAGATCTCCTCTGTCGTTGGGAAAAGTGGTGAGACGGTTCAGCAGGGCTCCACCGGTGGTGTCGTCATAGCAGGTCGGCTCAGCTTCTCCCTCGTCGGATTCTTAGGTCCTGTGGCGACTTCCGAAGTTCCAGTCCCCAAAGCCCTGCTTTTATGCAGAAAACCCCCATTCATTCAGCCTAGCTGTCACTCAAACATGTTAAGTGGTGAGCCGGCCGGCTCACCACTTGGGCCAATCAGGACGGAGTGTGACTTGAGTTGCCTAGGCAACTGAGTCCAGGGTGCCTAAATCCCCCTCCACCCCTCCTAAGGACCCCAGACAGAGTGGCACCACTTTGGAGGGCTTCTGTGGAGAGGCCTGCCAAAAAGTGGAACAAAGGGCTCGACTTGGGTTGGGGTCACAGAAGAGAACACAAACGCCATTTTAGAACCGAGTTTTGGCAAAAAATACCAACCGGAGAATTAATAATAATTAAATAAACCGACGGTATGTTCGAGGCTATCGTAATTAAATAAATAAAGATAGTAGCCTCGAACAATGGGAAAATCCCATAGAGAAATATTCGCGGTTGAATATAAAAAGTAGTATCCACTGTCACCAGCCAAAACTCGATCGGGGGGGCGGAGACGTGCCCCCTCGACTAACAGACCCCGGGGCAATCGAATTGCCCCAGCCAGTACGTCCACAATATGATGGTTTGTACTGGTTCTGTTCAGAATTCAAGACTAGTAAAGTCATTGGTGACTTTACATGCCCTGGGAGACAGTAGTCAGTCCCAGGGTATGGAGTCTATACTGGGGGGTCACTATGACACCCCTGTCTTACTGCACTGAGAGTGCTGTGTAACACACATCACAAAAACACATGAAGCCCTATGGAGTAAAAGACCCCATAGCCCATTAAACACATCTAGAGTCAAAGGAACACACTCAAATCATATCCAAGAGTGAGGGTAAAAAGAGTCTCACTCTTGGCAGGAGAAAAAAAATAAACCCCAAAAATCCAGCAAAGCTGCTGGGGGACTCACTAGGTTAGGAAATTCAGCCTAAACAGATAATTCTCCCTAACAGGGAACACACAGCATCACAGGCGACCCGGGGGGGTGGGGGGGTAGAGGGAACACATGCATCACAGGCGACCAGGGAGGGGGTAGAGGGAACACACAGCATCACAGGCGACCTGGGCGGGGTAGAGGGAACACACAGCATCACAGGCGACCGGGGGGGTAGAAGGAACACACAGCATCACAGGCGACCTGGGCGGGGTAGAGGGAACACAGAATCTTCCATCAGAATCGCCTCTAACTCCCCAGAGAAGTGGCAGCCGTATATCGGATGTTTTAGCACTGAGTGCCTTAAGAAGGCAAAAGCTCCAAAGAGAACGCCTCATGCTTACTAATCTTATGCTCAGCAACAAAGGCTGTGAGAATGATTACATTCTTCCCTCTTCTAATGTTACTTGTCCTGAAGTCTATGGGGGTACTTCTGGGGTGCTAGCAGCTATGGAGCCTCACAACCCAAAGAGCCATTTGCTTCTGGCTGCCGAGGTTAGGGTTGTTACATTAAACTAAATGCTGGTTGTGGTATGCAAAGGGCAGAGGGATAGCAATACCAGCAAAATGGGGGTGTCCAGGTCATCAGTTAACTGGCCGCTGTTTAAAGAAGAAATGCAGCGAGAATTCTCTGCCTGCGCTAACTTTGAGGATTTTCAAGTATGGGTGACCTCCATTAGTTCCACTGTGCTCATCGCCCATCCGGTAAATGATCGAAAGTTGGGACAGAAAGAACATCATAGACTGGATAAATCCTCTCAAAACCCCCTCTTGTGGAGTGGGCCTCATCAAGGCTGTCACACGGACAGTAGTGAGGCTCCTCTCAAAAATCGATCATTGCAGGCTAGGGTAGCGCACCCTACTCCAGACACAGGGGATACCGCACTGATGAAGAATGTCTTGATCCCAGCCAAACCAGCCCTATCTCCGGTTCCTCCACTACTCAAAGATATCTGCCAAAGAAAATCTACAATGGCCAAAATTGAGGATCCTAATATTAGGAGCTTTGTTTTGGACCCCAGAAATCTTATTATTACAAATGTTGATAAACCTAGGGAATTCAAATCCAGGGAATCACTGAAGAATAAAATTCTCTCTTGGCTCAATCATAGAGTGGGGCCCAACTGTATCAGATCGCAGGATCTGAAGGTCCTCCGAAGGATACAGCTAAATAACTGGTGTTCCACCGTTAACACTGACTGTATTATTGTTGGATGTGGCCATAGTTCTCTTCCGTTGTTCTTGAATAGAATGAAAAATATGGACACCGATTCTCCTTCTAAGCTAAGAATCGTCCTGAACTGAGTATATTTGATGCTGTATTGTGCTGTTATTCTTTTTATCTGGCTACTCTGTGAATTATCTATGCACTATAGTCTTTTTATTTATTTTTACGTCATTTATGTAATTTGTAATTGTTTGTATGTCAGCGCTCTTAAGCCTAAGGGTCAGTGATACGCGGTATAAATACATTTCATTCAACATCACAGACAACCGGGGGGGTAGAGGGAACACACAGCATCACAGACGACTAGGGCGGGGTAGAAGGAACACACAGCATCACAGGCGGCCGGAGAGGTAGAGGGAACACACAGCATCACAGACGACCAGGGGGGAATGCACAGCATCACAGGCGACCAGGGGAGGGGAAGAGGGAACACACAGCATCACATGCGACCAAGGGCGGGGGTAGAGGGAACACACAGCATCAAGGCAACCAGGGGGCAGGGGGTACAGGGAACACAGAGCATCACAGGTGACCAAGGGCGGGGTAGAAGGAACACAAAGCATCACAGGTGACCAGGGGGTGTAGAAAGAACACACAGCATCACAGGCGAGCAAGGGGGGGTAGAAGGAACACACAGCATTGCAGGCGACCGGGCGGGTAGAGGGAACACACAGCATCACAGGTTACCAGTGGGGAGGTGTAGAGGGAACACACAGCATCACAGATGACCGGGGTGGTAGAGGGAGCACCCAGCATCACAGGCAACCAGTGGGGGGGGTTAGAGGGAAAACACAGCATCACAGGTGACCCGGGGGAGCTAGAGGGAACACACAGCATCATAGGTGCGCGGCGTGGGGTTAGAGGGAACACACAGCATCACAGGTGACCAGGGGGGGTGAAGGGAACACACAGAATCACAGGCGACCAGGGGGGAGGGTAGAGGGAACACACAGCATCACAGGCAACCCGGGGGGAGCTAGAGGGAACACACAGAATCACAGGCGACCAGGGGGAACGGTAGAGGGAAAACACAGCATCACAGGCGACCCGGGGGAGCTAGAGGGAACACACAGTATCACAGGTGAACAAGGGGGGGTAGAAGGAACATACAGCATCACAGGTGACCAGGGGAAGGCTAGAGGCAACACACAGCATCACAGGAAATTCGGGGTCAGAGGGAACACACTGCATCAGAGGCGACCAGGGGGGAGAATACCTCTAGCAGACAGGGAGCAGACAAGGCCTTATATGTGGGCCTTTGATTGGCCAGGGCCGCCTCCCGCCTCCCGGACGAGCTGATTGGGCTAAGTTGGAGTAGGCAGCCAATCATGGTTGTTCGTGGCCGAGGCAGGGGGATAGCTCAAGGCCCTATGAGAGGGAAGCCATCATGGAGAGTCCGGGACCTAGCCAGCACAGAAGAAGGTGCAAGCAAATATCCAGGAAGAAGAAAATGTTGAAGCAGCCCTGCTGCATATGGAATGAGGGCAGTTGGGCAGGCCCCTTCCCCATACATGCACAATCAGCTCAGATTGTGGCACGCATGCCACACAGCCTACACGAAAATGCAGATCGAATAGCAATATGGCACACAGGTGCCGTGCACAGTGATTTTGAGCCCAGCAAAGTGGCTTACCTTCCGGTGGTGGAGGGGGAAAGGCAGGGGTGCAGCAGTCCAGAGAGGACTCCCCGGTGCTCCCCTGTGCTCCACTGCCCTCACAACCTGGTGATTCCCAAAGGCCAGTGCCATATATGGCCCACTCTTGTTCCCATGCTTACCAAGTAAACACATCCTCATAGTGGAGTGTCACTGAATGTCTAAATCCAGATTGACATTTTTAATGGTGACCTCTAAGAACACACCTAATGTTCCTAATCAAAAAAGGTTGCAACAGTTCAAAACCTATTTAAGTATTATAAACGCCTCCCATCAGCCACCATGTGCACACGAGGGACCGGCCATGGCAATCTTCTCAGGGAAACAGACCACAAGCTACTTTTAGATTACTCTGATCTGGGGGTTTTAGGGACTTCCAGGGCATGAGTACTGCCAGTGACGCCCTGGATGGGGTCTCAAGGAGTTTGGGGAACCTGAGGGTAAAAGAAAAAATGGCGGACTAAACACTCTAAATTGCAGTTTAGGAATTTCATCAGAGTAAAAGGCTGCATGAATGAAGAAGAGACTCCAAAAGAGCAACAGTAGCACTAAGCAAATTAACAGCAGTTCATATTTAAAATGTCACTATAGGGACAAATATACATTGGGCAGAATGTTAGCATGTATGTTGAGGAGGGTGAGAGTCCATCATCTTTATCCATAACAATACAAGGAGATAACATTTCACCAGAAGCATATTAATCAAATGTTGTTTTTTTTTCTTATTTTTTTACCAAGCATTGCACACATAGGAACCCAACAAAATGTCACTGGAGCAAGTGAGGCAATATATAAATGACCTTGGAAGTTTTTCCTGGGGAGAGAGAAAAACCAATAAGTGAAAATCCTAGTGGCGATGAGGTCAATGAACAGGGCTGCCCCTCACATTTCTACAGAATGTTCTCTAACTTCTTATGCCGGTTCAATTAGATTATGTAATCAGCTTGACCCTAGGTTGGTCTCCAATACAGCAGGAGGCAAGCGATTATAAAAGTGCTACCCAAGCCCGGGAAATTTCAGTAACTAGTGGCACCGTATAGGCCTCTATAATAATACAGACAAAATGATCCTTAGTGCCGTATTAGATGGCGAATGCAACAGGCTATACCAACCTTAGGAAAACAATATTAATGTGAGGGTTTTACTGGCCAGGACCATAGTGATGAAGCCATAGAGGTTGATACATGGCATGGTTGATTAAAAATACATAGCCGAGGGGATGATAATTGCCATGTTTGATGATAAAAAGGCATTTCACAGAGTGAGTTGGGAATATCTTTGGCATACATAAAAAGGCTACTGATTTGGTCCAAAGTTTATGGTATGGATAAGACTGATGCATGTTAAACCTGTGGTCATTGTTAGAATGGGAAAGACAGACTTAGAGAAGACAGAATGTGGCATGTTACGAGATAGGGCTATGCCCTCACTGTTGTCATTTAGATTGGTGATAGAACCTTTTCTGCTGATGCTTAGAAGAGTGTTCAGACAAGTAGACTTGGCATTAGCGGGGCAGACACAAGTCATTATACACAGACAGCCTACTGTAGTTTGTGCAACATCCAGTTCCTAAAGACTGCTAGAAGGCATAGAGAATGTAGAACTTGCTGGCCTATATATCAATTGGGATAAGGACTTGTGCTCTCCAGTGGCCAAGACAGGGATACAACCAAGACAAGAAGTGGGGAATACACAGCGAGGAGTACAGAATGCGCTGTTCTGAATTTAACAAGGTTCTGGGACCGATATTTCTGGAAGAGGTGAGAGTGACCGTGTTGCATGCCTTGAACAAGGCACAGAAATCAAGCCAGCGGATATAAACAAGTCCACTATAAACAACACAATCCCACCAGTATTCAGGGCGGTCCCTCAATCAACCCCTCAGATCACTACACGTAATACATAGAAAAGTTTTTTTGAAAAATGTATTTATTTTTCTTTATTTAATTAGAAACATTAAAATGATTATTAAATAGATCAGAGCTCATATAAGAGTAAGTATAAATATAGAACATACAGTTATACGACATGAATAAAGTGCAAAATGTGAAGAAAAATGCTAATATCACAATAGAGCTGCTGGGAACTTGCTGCCCAATTACAAGCTGGGTAATAATCACCATCGTCCAAAATAAGTCCAAGTCAATGTCGAAGGATAAAATCCACTCGAGAGAAGGGAATCCCCCGGGTGGAAAAAATCCTAGTCAACCGAATATAGTCAGGATGGTTTCGAAATGAATTCGAAGATGGATTAAATCCTGATAGTGGCAGCAAAAAAAGTCGTTAGTTCCGAATCTAGCAGTTTGAACATTGCAATAAACAAGAAACTGAAAGGTCTTCACAAAAATGATATTCATAAACGCATACTCTAAAAAGTCTAACATGGGATGCTATACGTCAATCATTCATACATAATGACCATAAAAACAAGTGATCTGAGGATCCCGATGAAGGACCCGGTCCCCAACACTGGGTTGGGACGTGTATAGTGGCTAGTAGGGGAGAAAATCTAATTACCATGATCTCAGACCCTTTGGGGGTGGGCCCAGAAGCCTGACAAAAAAGTCCAGGAAATAGCGATCCGGCCACACCAAAACAAATCACAATTGAATTAGATCTGTAAAAAATGAGAGAAAAGAAGGCCACAAATTGTCATGAATTTCTCTGGTTAACAGATTCGAGCAAGATACAAGCAGCCAAAGAGAAAACCAGAAGTAGAAAAATAGATAAATATAGCTCTAATGAAATAAACATACAAAAAAAATACATATGTATAGAAAAGAGGAGCCCAAAAATGGGACTGCCCATATGTTAAAGATAAATTAAAAGAAATTGAGAATTAAAGTGAAAGAAACGAATGAGTGATGCAGTGGTATCCATAAAAGTAAATATAAATAAAGGAAAATCCTGCACCCAAAGAAGAAGGATAGAACCAACATCATAGTTGTCATTATGCTCACCATTGATCAAGCCCAGATCTGTCAATCAAGAACCATCAACAGATGATTCCTTAATGTGTAGAACGACCTCAACTACATGTACAGAATCGGATGTCGAAAGGTTCCCCAGAAGGGTGAATCTCCAAATGTCATTAAAGGATAGGCGAAGTCTGTGGGGCAATAGAAAGTACAACAAACTAGTAAGACATCTGTAATGTCCCAAAGTATCACATACATAGAATGCAACACTGCGCTGTATGGAATCAAGTCATGAAGCGTAATCTGAAAGTTCATGAAAAAACTGAACTTACATCAGTCCAAACAGGATCTGTGTGTCTGTTGTATAGTCTAAGTAGCAGTACTACAAGGTCCCAACATATAGGTATATCTATATAGATGTTTGACCTAATCTTGAAAATGAGAAATAAAACAAAGCCAAAAGCGTGAAAGATTCCGCCTAGCTACCCGTTCAAAGTTACTTACCTCAGCGGCAAAGGCCATAGACACCAAAGAAGGAAGTCGGTAACCAAACTTCCTGTGTTGGCATTTGTCCGGGGTTAAATACGTCAATGGGCGTATCAGGAGTGCCGTCTACAACGTCTCTAGTGGACGTGACTATTGACACAAAAAGGCACGTAAAATCTCGGGCCGCGTACCGTGCAATGGAAGGGAGCCGAATGGATGTAGCCACGCCCCCTGAAGGTATACAGGCGGCCCAGCGTTACCCGTTCCACCATAGGGTCAAGACAACAAAGGAAAAATAAAAATAAAGGAAAAAATAAGTTATAATGCACCCCATGCAGTGGTAGATCTCTACCAGTATAGAGGTAGACATAACACCTAGAATGATTAACAATGGAATGGAACAGGCTAATAACGCCTGAAAGCCGTATCGAAGGCACCAGGAATAACCAAAGCCTATAAAGGTGAGTCCAAAAGACGTCACGACATAGAGGATCTATTGAAATAGCGCATGCCATTCTTCATGGGCATTCAGGCCCAGTATATGGCTTCGGGTGTTAAATATCCACCACTGTTCCCTTCGGGACAAATTCGTGGCTATGGCATAATGGTCTGGTCCCGTAACTCTTTCAAGACACCACCAACGTAAGTTTTCACAGTCATGTTGGTGTTCAACAAAATGAGCAACTAAGGGAGAAGAAAGATTGCGAGTCCTGATTCTAGACTTGTGCTCAGAGATTCTCAGTTTAATAGGTGTAGAGGTTTTTCCTATATACGATTTATCACATGAACACATAATCACGTAAATCAGGTTTTTAGAATTACACGTAGTGTGATCCCTCAGTTTCCAGACTCTGTGGTTAATGGTGACAGTGTTGGTCACTGTAGTAGATCCGCACTGACAACAATTGCCACAGGGATAGTTGGCAGTAACTCTTTCCATACCCCACATTTCAGTGATGGTTTTGGGTGCCTGGATGGTCTGCAGTCTATCTGCCTGAGATAGCCAGCTCTTCAAATTCCTGCCCTTTTTGAATGCATACATGGGATGTTCCAAATCGGGCATGTTCATTTGAAGTAAATGCCAATGCTTAGCAATAGTCTTCTTGATTTTGGCATGGTGGGTGTTGTAGGTCATGGCACAGACTATACGTGACTGGTTCTGGGTGGTGCAGATATTTTTAGTCAACAGGACTTTGCTATGTTGATATCTCGCCCTTTTACGGGACTGTCGCAATATGTGAGCTGGATAACCTCGCTGGGAAAGTCTGTTTTCTATGATGTTAGATTGGGACATAAAATCTTTCTTGTTGGTGCAGTTCCGCCTAGCCCTCAAAAATTGACCGTACGGAATGCTTTCCCTTAAAGACTGCGGGTGAAAACTATCAAAGTGGAGGATAGTATTTCGATCCGTAGTCTTACGGAAAAGGTCCACAATGATAACACCATTGTGGTGTTTGAGTATTAGATCCAGGAAAGAGATAGACGCACTGTCCACCGACATGGTAAACTTGAGATGGTCATTCAATGAGTTAATCCAAGTCAGGAATTCTTCATGATCTCCCGTCGTTTTGTCCCATACAATTATGATATCATCTATATATCTTTTATAAAAAAGAATAGATGGCAAAAAGGGATTGAAAGTATCAAAGATAGAGACCATCTCAAAAGCCCACATAAAAAGGGTCGCGTAATTGGGTGCAAATGCTGCACCCATTGCGGTACCTTTAACTTGTAGGTAGAAACTTTCTTTAAACCTAAAGTAATTCTTGGTCAGGGCAATTTGGAGGAGATCCACAATGAATTCGCTTGGGACCAACTGCGGGTCATCTCTGAGATCCAAGAAACATTTAATAATGGGCAATGATTCTGACTGTGGGATATTCAAATAAAGGGATTCGACATCAAGAGTGATAAACAAGTTTTTGTCTGGATCAAATGGAAAATTTTCCAAATGGACAATAGCATCGGTGGTATCGGCCAGATAGGTCGGTGTACTGGCTGCCAATGGTTTGAGAAAATAATCAATGTATTTTCCTAAAGGTTCTAAGATAGAGCCACAAAGAGACCCTATCGGTCTACCTGGAGGATTTAATATATTCTTGTGGATTTTTAACAAGATATAGAACAGAGGTATGCGTGTTCCTTTACCAGTAAGAAATGAAAATTCTTTGGTACTAAGAATATCCGCATCTTTAGCCCATGTAACCAGGGCTAAGATTTCATCTTGTATAGTCTCTGTAGGGTCCCCCTTGAGTTTAAGATAGAAGATCCCATTGTCCAATTGTCTAAGTTCTTCTGAATCATAGAAAGTTGCGTCACAGACTACCACTCCTCCACCTTTGTCTGCCTGTTTAATGATGATAGAAGCGTCTCTTTTAAGGTCTTGCAAGCAGGACCATTCTTTTTTAGAAAAGTTATAACATCGATTAGAAGTGGGATTAGCCTGTGCTGAGAAAATGGAATGGAAATTACGAAGAACGGCACGTTCAAAAGTGATTGTTTCGCTAGAGACCATCTGTGATGTGGGCATAAAAGTTGATTTGGGCATGAACGGAGTATAGTTGTTTTCTAAATCACAGCCGTTTGTGCCAAAATGGTCTCTAAGCCGAATTTTTCTAAAAAAGCTCCGAAGTTCTAATTCAAGGTCCATCTGGCTTGGATTGCGCATAGGAATGAAAGAAAAACCTTTCTCAAGTACTGCAGTTTCATTGGTGGTAAGTATCCGTTTCGAGATGTTGTAAACTGCCGATGTGTTAGTTAACGTTGGTAAGACCTCCTCCTTGTCTGAAACATGTTCTCTATAGGCGGAGGTCCTACTTCGGCGGGAGGAAAAGGGGGGGTTCGGGGGAGGAAAGGCCTGATAAGGGCCTTGGGGTACAAACATGGGCATCTGCATGTATTGTTGGTAAGGCCAATTTTGGCATCCTCTTCTCCCTCTACGTGAGCCTCTATTCCATTGGCGACCTCTTGGGCCGCGTGATTTTTGGTTAGGAAAAGAACCACTCCCATCTGAGGAACTATCTAAAAAGGTAACTCTTTTTCTATAATGCTGCGGACCCTGATTAGGATGAGACGGATCATACCAAAGGCCTGGACCCGCATAATCGGGACTCAGATACGGGTAGGCAGATTCCTTAGAAAAAGTAGAAATGTCTTTCTTGAGTTTATCCATTTTTAAAGCAGTAGTAAGTTTGATAAACTCTTTAGTATGCTTATCTATTAGGTCAAGCTTTTCTTTGATATTAAGGATTGTCGTATCAAGGGCAAATACGGCTTCAGCTTCATCAATTTCATTGCCGACGAGTATGCTTTTCTTGAGGGCCGTGTTGATGGTTAATAGCATCCAGTCTCGGCTGCATTTAGTACCTACCCCAGAGAAAGCTGTTTTATATTCTAAATCGTCGACAAAAAGACAGGGTTCGTTCCTCACTAGGAGTCCCTGTGGTATAATGTTTTTCTTGAGATATTCAGTCAGTAAGTGCCCGTGCATCTCGGTCCTAAATTTCTTCTTTTTCAGTTTAAGGATGCCTTTGCTGGTAACGCCCGTATTAGATTCTTACCCTGTAGATTTGTTTAATGACTCAAAGAAAGATGGCACACGAATAGCTTCTGCTAGTTGTTCATCGCTAAACGAGTAAGTGTCTGAAGCAGCCATGGTCAAGGTAATAGATGTTCAGCCAAAAAGAATAAAAAATACAAAATAAACAACTCAACAAGAAATGATAATTAAGAGATAAACAATAATTAGAGAAAATACTACAATATGAGAAAATCCCAAATAGTTTTGCCACCTGTAGATCTTACTCGAAGCAAGACCAATTCCAGAGAAAAACGGAAAACAAAAAACCTTTCAATGAGGTTAAGAGGAAGAAGAAACCCACGCAGTGAACTCACTGCACTTAGAACAGCAATACAATAGATGGGTACCCCCTACATCGCTGGCAAGAGGGGAAACAACCAGAAACAAGGCACAGAAATCAAGCCAGCAGATATAAACAAGTCCACTATAAACAACACAATCCCACCAGTATTCGGGGCGGTCCCTCAATCAACCCCTCAGATCACTACACGTAATACATAGACAAGTTTTTTTGAAAAATGTATTTATTTTTCTTTATTTAATTAGAAACATTAAAATGATTATTAAATAGATCAGAGCTCAAATAAGAGTAAGTATAAATATAGGACATACAGTTATACAACATGAATAAAGTGCAAAATGTGAAGAAAAATGCTAATATCACAATAGAGCTGCTGGGAACTTGCTGCCCAATTACAAGCTGGGTAATAATCACCATCGTCCAAAATAAGTCCAAGTCAATGTCGAAGGATAAAATCCACTCGAGAGAAGGGAATCCCCCGGGTGGAAAAAATCCTAGTCAACCGGATATAGTCAGGATGGTTTCGAAATGAATTCGAAGATGGATTAAATCCTGATAGTGGCAGCAAAAAAAGCCGTTAGTTCCGAATCTAGCAGTTTGAACATTGCAATAAACAAGAAACTGAAAGGTCTTCACAAAAATGATATTCATAAACCCATACTCTAAAAAGTCTAACATGGGATGCTATACGTCAATCATTCATACATAATGACCATAAAAACAAGTGATCTGAGGATCCCGATGAAGAACCCGGTCACCAACAATGGGTTCGGTCGTGTATAGTGGCTAGTAGGGGAGAAAATCTAATTAACATGATCTCAGACCCGTGTTGCATGCCTTCTCAAACCCTAAAAGGATGTTTAGATGGGCAATGATTGCACTTATTGTAGTCAAGTTGTGTATCCTTAGGTAGTGAGGTACAAAATGCATATCAAAGTTGAAAGGCTAACTACTGGAAATGCGAAAAACTCTGCATTTGAACGTCAGATATATTGTCTCAATGATACAGAATTCAGTATTTTTGGAGATATATGATAGGTTTGTGTCTACAATCTCTGTATGATTGTTTAGTGGTGAGCATTGTGCAGCCAACATCACAAGCTGATAAATAAGCATTAGGTTGTGGCTCTTCCGTTGAATGACTGTTTCATTGGATTATATGTAATAGTTTGTTTCATTATTAGGGATGTGTCCCTGTAGTTTCTGTGTGTTGAAAAACATAGTTACTAGGATTGTTAATATTGACTTGGGGAACTTTTTGTGATATCACTGTGAGACCCCGCAACCAGTTTCAATTGTAATTCAGAAGTGTCGCATTGGTGTGTAAAAAACAGAGACTAAAGGCCTCATTACACGGAAGGCGGTAAACCAAGTTGCTATTAGCACCTTGGTCGATGCCGGTAAATTACCGGCACCGCCTTGAAGGAAAGGGGAATTACCGCCCTATTCCAAGGTTGTTGGGGTGGTAATTCCCCCTTCCACCATTGCCCTTCCCCATTCCCATTTTTGCCTCATAGGGCATAATGGGAATGGGGAAGGTGCTAATTACGGTACCGCAAATTTGCGGTGCCGTAATTAGCACCAAGGTCCCTTTGCGGGTTGGTTTTTAACGCCTGCAAAAAGCAGGCGTTAAAGTGCCAACCCGCAAATGGACCTCGTAGTAAAGCGGTAAGGGTTAACGGTCACCGGTACCATTACCGGTGACCGTTAACCCTTACCGCCTTCCGTGTAATGAGGCCCTAAGAG
The DNA here is from genome assembly GCF_040938575.1 of Ambystoma mexicanum. Taxonomy (NCBI): domain Eukaryota; kingdom Metazoa; phylum Chordata; class Amphibia; order Caudata; family Ambystomatidae; genus Ambystoma; species Ambystoma mexicanum. Next base: position 686,166,027 of record NC_090928.1, read on the forward strand.
TTCCCCTACTCCGTTTGTCTGTGAGGGGGTATGTATTTTTAACACACCTTGTTACTGTGCCACAGTTACATGTAAACAAAATTCCAAAATCACTTTATATTGGTGATCTAAATAGTTGTGTTTATTGGTCCTTTATGATACTTGTTTATGAAATGATCAAACTGTGAATAGCAGTCTTGCGAATGTGTACACCTTTTTGTTTATCGATTGACCACGGTGACTTTCATACAGCATCCCTTCCAGGTCAAACTGACTGTGTTTATGACATTGTTTAGTGCAAATGGTCATTAACTACGGAATATCTAGACATCATGATATGGGCGTTATCTCATGAACTCTTAGTTCGTTTATTTACTTATGTGTGCCACTGACTAATGTTTATTCTTGAATATTATCAGACTTCTTACTTGATGTTCGACAATACATAACTCTCTCAATACAAATGTAAATGGTGAAAACGTAAATGTTTGAGAGTGCCGTCATTAACCTTACCAAAAGTTAGAATACATCTATACCATCAAGATTTCCAGTTGAAAAATGTTCCTCCAAAATCCAGGGCCTTTTTAGTCACACCGATTATTAATGGCAATACGCCATCTTTTCTATGGCAATTGCACATTGTCTTCGGGTATTGCATGCACACCGTAGAAATCACTGTTCTCTTTTGTGGTGACAGTCTGACATGAACGGGACTAGCCTTAGCCTTACAGGAGACAAGTGTTTCTGGAATTCTATGCATTTAGGCTCAGAATCTGTATCAGTAGAAACTCAGTCCCTGGATTAGAGGAATGTGCCAGGTTCAGGATAAGCTAAAGGAACCTGGCAGGTGAACCTGACTTGATATGATATATGATGATATATGATATGTTATGATATGACATTCATAGCGCGCCTAAAGTTGGATTCGGAGGAGCTGCACAGGCTGTGAAATCACGCTTAGGGTCTCTTGAAACCCGATTCATATTGTGAAAATGACCTCAGATTGGGAAAAATTACAGAACTTCAATCACTCTTTACTCAATTTGAAATGAATGTTCTCACCTTTGATACAACCAGCCCTGCAGATAAGATGCTACAACCTACCCCCTCTCCTTATAAACAGGCAAATACAACAAACAAAAAAAGAGGTAAGGAGTCAAATACTTTAAAAGGAAACGGAAAAACGCAGAAACATGGAAGGAGCCAGCCCCCTGGTTCCCACACAGCTCCACATATATTTTCGGGGAAGAGCAGGTTAATGAAACGAGCAAGCAGTTCCACAGGAAGGCGCGCTGATACCCCTGCTTCCTGATCTTTCAACTACTCGCAAAGAAGTATGGTTAATTAAACATCCATTTTATAGTTTAAATAATTAAAATATATTTACCTGTCCTGAAAAATACCTACATTGCAAATGGGAATTAGTGTTTCACTCCCTAAAGATCCGTTCACTTCCAGCTTAAAAAAATATGAAGTAATATACTGCCACTCACACCTAATGATAGAATGTCCCGAGCTAACTACATTGAGAATGAGTTATCTAGCTGTCAATGATGTTTGCTGCCTTGAAATGTATGGAAACCGTTTTAATGATGTAAGGAATTTGAGAGTTTTCTTATTGTGTTCTCTTTCCGCGCGTTTCCTTTTCCCTGCTTTTTTCTTTTTGTGTATGTGGTTATGATTGGATAATAAGTTGGATGGATACAGTTGGTTGGTTTTCGTTTATGAAAGGTTTGTAATAAACCATGTCATAATAAATAAAACAAAAAAAACAAAAAATACTCCCACTTCAAAATCTTATCTGGAGCTCTGGCTACACCTGTGAGCAAATGGCCAGGCACAGATGAAAATGGCTGTTTTAACATTCAATGATTTTAGCCTTGATGTTTTTAGATGTGCTTGCAGATCCTGCTATATATTTACAGTTCGATGATTTATTTTCTGTGCTTTCAAATTAAGACATAACTTGGTCACTTGTCTGCTTGGAATTAGACTGCGTTTACTGAGTTCTTGTTTTGTGGTACCTACCAGGTGCGCCATACCATATTTTACCTGTCAAGAGGTGGATTGTTTTATTCTGGATTAAGATTGTTTTCTTTTCTTTTATCTTGTGTCAATTTGTTCCATCTAGTAAAGAATTGGGATGTCTTATGGAACTGTACGTTGTTTCCACAGTAAAGCTTGGTTTTGATTTGAGTATCCTGCCCTCTAGAAAGATGCTGAGGTGCCACCCTCAAAAGTCGATTGCTGGTCTAGTGGAAAAAACGTATTCTATCTTCCCCTAGTCACCATCTCTTAAGTTCCAGGATAGTTTGCAGCACGCAGCTGGGTGACGTTGAGTCCCAAAGCCTTCCAGCTCACACTCTTCAGATTTGAGATGCCCCCGCCCCCCAAAAGCTGCTCAGATGTATGCTTGTGCCTGTAATATACACACCATGCATGTTCCATAACAGAGCGCTGGAGCAGTTTATCATGAGTGGTTGCTGGGAGGCCTGTCTCAAGACACCTGGGGCCATGGTAGTAAAGATTTGCACTTCTGAAAAAAAGTGGAGCAAATGAATTTAGCACCAATGTTGCTGCTCTGATAATAGAGAATGGCGTTAAAAGGTTTATCCTCAATCGGTATTATCTAAAAAGGTTTTCAGCTGGGGGAAATTGGAGCAGGCAGTTTTATTTACTATGTTTTCTGTGTAACATGGAAAGATATGTAGTAGACACCTTTCGGTGTATGTTATAAAGCAAATATAGTGCAAAAAAACAGCCTGATACATTTTTGCTTCAGTGCAAAGATTTTTTGATAATATGGACTGTGACAAAATCTGTTGGCCCCATTTTGCATTATCAACGCATTTGCTCCTTTTTTAGCACCAGTGCAAATGTTAGATAATCTGCCCCTGGAAGCTAAATCGTCAACTAATAGTTCTACTTAACTCATAGATGAAGTTTTGAAATGTCTACAACATTTATGAAGAGCCTGCAATCATGCCTCCATAAAAAAGGAGGCTTCCCGCTGAGGGCAGTGCCCTGCTGCCTGCACATTGACACAGCATCCTCGAGAACTGTGTGATTGATACTAATCTTGTATAAAAGATGTGTAGCCTATTTGATTTATTATGTGTCCAGTACCAAGTTTCTCAACAGGCACCACCCAATAAGGAAAGTATACAGGCAGCGTTCCCATAGGAATGGGTAGAATTCCCACACCCTCTAGTGTTATGAGAATGGTTCGCACCATCACAGGGCATTAGCTGATGTTAAACGCACAATGTTTCCCTAATAAAACTGCTCTTATCAAAAATAGTATTATGCTAAGCCTGTAAAATACCCCTAAATAAAAAGCGTTTTTGAAAGCTGGGCAAGGGTCTCGTAGACACACAACCTTTTTTGTAAAACATACGTTTCTGTGTGTTCATAATGTATTGTTTGCTTTATTTTGTAAGTGTTGCGCGCATGTGTGTATGTGTCAGGGGCAGATGGGTAGTTCCTGGGAGGATAGCTCAGCGGCAACGTGCTCGCCATGGAAACCTCCAGGTATTAAGCGTGTTATAAACACGCAACTAAGAGACATATTCCTGTAACAGCGCCTCGATACCCACGGGCTGTATGAGCGCTTTAAAAAAATGCAGATGAATGAATCTGCTTAGGGGTATGTGGCAGTGTTCCATAGACACCTTCTACGGGACTAAATAGAGTGGCCTGGGGTGGATTGGCCATTAAAACACATGATGTGGGCACCGAAGGCCTGTTAGATTGAGTACCGCTAGAAGAACGGATTTCCTTTTTCTAATAGAGGAGGGTGCATTGAAACCCTTCTTCTTTGTCTTTAGAAATTGGCCCATCAGAGCAAATGCAGACACCCCAATAATGGATGCAGCACAGGGGAATTTGTTTGTAAGTGTACATGGTGCATGCATGTGGCATGCACAGAACGGGGACTGCAGAACCGTTGAGGCGTAGTGTGCCGGTAAATCATTACAGATAACCGCTTCAAAGACCAGGTTTACGATCATGGGGAAGTCAAAACTCTTAGATATATGGTATACGTAGTGATTACCTGAGGGTCCGTGTTCCTCCTCAGGATTTTGGCACCCCAAATTTCTAAAGCCACGTCTCTGAAGCATAATGCAGGAGAGGTGCACCGTCTCAACGTAATGTTTGGCAGAACCTCGGTTAATGTGCCACTTGCTGCCTATTGCAGCAGTGCTTTATGGGAGTGAATTGAAAGGCCACTACAAGGTACCCCCATGAAAGCAGGATACACTAGGTTTCCAAAATACTCATTACCCTTCCCCACAGGCAGAATCCGTTAAAGGTTAGGTTGGAATTTAGCATTGGAAGCATTGATCATCAAGTGCCTAGACACCAGCCCTGCTCTGGCTTCAGCAGCAGACTGGCCTATAGGGAACTCTGGAGATTTCCTGGTAGGTCTCTGCACCCTGGTCCTCTTTTGAGTTGTCACGGTTTTATAACACGGCACACTCCAGCCAGGGCCTCCTTCCCCGACAATGAATGTGCCGCACAATAAAAACGCTTTTTATCTTTATTATACTATGGATTCTTTCTGAGTAGGCCTCCAACCCGCCTCCCACCCAACCTTCACAAACACCCTGTGTCACACTGGACTAAGAACTAAGCCGGTGTGTATCAATAAGTTATTTATTAATGTATTATTTAGTGAAAAAGGAAAAATACTCAAAATACAGCAGCCACCAATATATGGCAACACAAATGCAATGATTCCTACAGAACAATTGGCTCAGATATCCTATCACAGTTTACACGGATCTTTAATGGCAAAACAGGAAAAAGAACAGTTTTTAATCAAATGATAGTACTCCCCCTGCAACACTCACCCCAAACATCAGCTAACTTAATTCCTTTGAAAGGAAGGCAATGGCAAGGAGTAAGGATAGAAAGAGAAAATTGGATTTGGAATGCAGCCCACCACCCCACGATGGGAAGCCAGAAAAGAAAGCCATTTTCGGAGCAAAACAGCAGAATCGGATTTTGATGATTACTCGCACAGCTACTCACAACTGCTCAGGGACAGATAGAAAGGACATTTGTGTTGCTACACTTGATGAGATAGGGAAGCTTACAGGATACTAATCAGCACACCAGAGCAACGTGGTAAGAAAAGGAACAATCGATTTATTTCAGGGGAAAGCAAATGCAAAAGGAAAAATACAAACAGCAAATGGAAATGCGTTTTACACGGGATTCACAATGACAGGCAGTTAGGGAAAGGGTATAGCTTTCAAAATCAGAAATCGGTTTTCAAGGACAAGGACACAGGCACATAACGGAGAGGATTCTAGACAAAAGGGGTGGCTCTCAATGGGACTATGGTTTGGGTTTTTTAATAGAACAGAAGCAATTTAGGAATTTGTGGGGTAATGAACACAATACACATGTAAATTTGGTTTTCAGTCACACGAAGACTGATTCTGATGAGGTTATACTTTAATGACTATAGTTATTAAAGAAAGACACTAGGGACAAGGGGGTTAATTTTGAATTTGAACCATCTCGTACCGTGCATTTCAATGGGGAATTAATTGACTTAATTCAAAATAATCCTAAGGATTTATACAGACAACTGAGCGATTTATCAAAGGAATATGCTAACATACACAGGCTAATACACATTCTTCTATGGAAAGGTGAATTAATTATACTGGCAATTTGGGACTATTAATGGGATTTCAATGGGGTCTCAATGGGATTTTCAATGGGGTTTCTGCTACTTACAAAGTAAGCCTTGGTTTGGGATTCTGAAAAGCCAGCTGGATCTCAGGACACTCTGGACAGCTAGGGCAAGGGATCTGGTCACTGCACTCTCTAGGATGGGATTCTGGACAGTCAGCTGGATCTCAGGACAATCTGGACAGCTAGGCAAGGTGTCTGGTCTCTGAACTCTCCTTGATATGGTTCAGCTGCCTTCTCTCCATCCTCCTCTTGTCTCCCTGGATTCTTGTGTGTCTGTCTGTTTTTTTTCATCTGTCTAGTAAAGCCCCCCCCCCCCTTATAGAGCGTAAAAAAAATCATTCTCTTTAAACTCTAGGGGGAGTACTCTATAATTACTCCTACCCTGAAATAGGACAGTTTACCATTCCTCTCTCTGTCCCATGGCATCATTGGTTCAAGGAGAGAGCACCATCTGTCTTTTTGGCCTTTATTACAGTTCATTGTTCTCAGGTCACGTTTTTATCAAAACTGAGTTATGCCTCATAACTTCATACTTATATTCGCACTGGCCATGTGAAAAAGATATACAGTTGTGTCTGGTCATGGGGAATTAGATAAATCGATTGCCAAATCCATACGATGGAGCATGGCCCTTCGGCACATTTTTGTCCTTTTCAGGCAATGTATAACAGTTATTACTCTGCAAATGGTCAAGCATATTCATAATGTCCATCCTCATCTTTCCACCAACTGGCATATTTGTCCCATTTTTAAATCGGCCAGAAAGTAGCTTTGACTGGCCATTTCAGTCCACAAAGTCCTAGGAACATGCACTTAGTCTCCAAAAATCCACCTGAAAATTGCATGGAGAAATAGCATAAAATTTAACTATTTCTTATTCTGAGTGCTGCGAAAAATGCCTACATTAAATCAGTCTTTAAATGTCAATTGAAAGGATCTGTACTTCTATGTGGGAGGGGCGCATCACCCCCACAGCCCACTGTCTTCCTGGTTCAGCTTGCAATCAGAGATTTTTATGCCCATCTTTGAAGTTTGTCAGTTCTTCTTTAGTAGGGGATGCAGGAAGGGCTCACCCCTCCTAGTCGTGCTCCATCCACACTTCGCTTTCTTTGTCCTCTTTGATCCCCTGTCTTAAAGTCTGGCAGAGCAGGGAATTATGTCACCCTTAATCACATCCCATCTTACTGCGGAGTGGTTCCCTGGTAGGTACGACTTTCAGTGAGACCAGGGCATTTCCCTGTGAAGTTTCCTGCTTCAAAGTTGATTGAACTCTTGTGGGGGAAAACATAATGTACCTTGTTTTAGTCAACCCCTCCACCCCCACACAGATTTCCCAGAAGTGGTGCTGTCTTTTCCCTTTGGCTTTTAAAAGGTTATTTTTCTTTTGCCATGTGTAACGTGCTGTGGTTCAATTTCTTGCCCCTCATGTGCATTAAAAGTCAAACAAAGCCATGTTTGGACGTAATGCATACTTCCTGTCATTCAGATGAAATCAGAGCAATGCAGGGCCGTTTTTGGTGAACTGTTTAACTTTTTGTCATTCAGATGGAAGAAAGCAAACACAGGGCCGCTCTTGATGCAATGTTTTACTTTTTGTCATTCAGGTGGAATAAAAGCAAACACATAGCCGTTCTTGGTGCAATGTTTAACTTTTTGTCATTCAGATGGGATAAAAGCAAACGCAGGGCCGTTTTTGATGAAAGGTGTTCAAATGCTTACCCCATATGTGCCAGGGAAAGAAAAGCACAGCTGTTTTTGGTGGCAATGTTTAATGGAGCTTTTCAGGTGGCAAAGATTTCTGTTTCGGGCCTTAGAACCCCACAGGGTGGTAACCTGTTTCATTTCCAAATGTTCTCATAGGAAAAGGGCAGCCCTTGCTGAAAATGTGTAATATGGGGTACTTTGAACATTATTTCCAGGGCCTCTTTTGGTTCCCAGTCCACCCCAGTTCTGGCTTACATCTGTCACCAGTCCAGAATGTAACTCGTGCATCTTGTGTGCTATGATGCTAGTATATAAGCAGTGTTCTTGCACAGTGAGGCAATGGGTCCTGTGGGACAAGCCCACATCTGTAACATCCTCAGACATCGTCTGGGCAGGAATGCAAGGTTGGGACACCCTGCCCTGTCTCACTAGTTATCGGGTTTTGGGTTTCAAAGCTGACTTTCATGGGATTGGCCCTCCTTACATGTGCATGTCATAGCGCAAGGTCCTTTCTTGATTCCTTTGCATTGGGAACTGCAGTGACAGACCACTGGGGTTTGTATAGGACAGAGTATTTTTGCAGCTGCACAGAGTCAGCAACCGAGACTATCATCCATTTTGTGTTCATTTGCCCGATCTACTATTTTATCTGGAGTAGGCGGATGGTGCTGTTATTAATGGCCCACCATGTTAGGATTGACCTGTGTGCCCCGAGTTGGACTAGGGAAAACGTCCCTATTGTGTTTGCAGTGGCACCTGCATATGGAGGGAGGGGCGTAGCAGGCAAACCCATGTTGTGCTTTGCTATTTTATGATACCTTTATCTTGTAAATAATGTAACAGATTTTATAAAACGGGCTGTATATGTGTGCATAATGGTGGATTTCTCTCTAGATTTAACTGTTTAGACTATTGTGGTACTGTATTGCAATGGCTACACAATCAAACTGTTTTGATTTGAATACTGAAGTGGGATTGTCAAATCAGACCTTCATGAAGAAAAATAAAGGTGTGTAAAAGAGACCAAATGACCTATTCAAGCTCATGCCTCCCACCCTTCATGAAATGCAATATCCTACTCACTGGAACCAAGTATTAGTTAGACACTCTCCAATTCATGTTTTCTCTGCACACACAGTATCTTGTTGGTCATTGAAATTAACTGGAGTGGACACATCAGCTTGAGTGTGGTTCCCTCCATGTCCTATGCGAAGTGCTTATCATTTAGAAAATCATTGCTTTTGTGTGTGGATTTGGGCACTCGGACACATCTCCATGGCTACTTTCATTGTGTGTGTTAGTGAGTCAGAAGTGCACTGATAACTGTAGAGGAGACAGGCTCACTGCAAAGTTCAGTCATGTCAGTGTATATTTGACAGGCTCTACCTTGAAGACAGGGGTTCAGCATTGCAAGACCTCTTTAGGATTGTCTTTTGGCTACAGGCGTTTGTGTGTCGCTAGGCCCGTAAACTGAGAGTTGTGTGAATAAATGTCTTTATTTTCAGGCCCTGGCATAAAATCAGGAGCTGCGTGACTGTGTGTTTAAGGCTCGATGCAATTACTCATGGCATGAGGTGTCCTTTGGCTTTTGCAGGTCCAACTTCATCAACATGTGCAGCAGTCCATGGGCAGTAGTGCATGTTGTGAGAGTCAGCCTTGTGTCGGGAAGGACATAGGACAATGGGTTGTAAGACTAATAGCAAGATATGCCTAATTCACCCTGCATATAGAACACCACTTCAGGTTATGTAAATTGTGCTATGAACATAGAGCACCTGGAGGCTGCTTTTATTGATTGATTGATTTATTTGTTTATTTATGTATTTTATTTATATGGCACAGAGAAAAAAGCCTGTGGGCATAGGGGCTCCTAGACAAAACACAGAGCGAGCATCAGAGCCGGGAGGGAGAGACCAGGGATCTGGGGGAGGCAATGGTGGTTCACTTAAACAGCGCTGTTTTTAGTCCATGTGTGAAGGCAGAGAAAGAGGTACAGGCTCTCAGATCAGGAGTTAATGCATTCCATATTTTGGGGGCTCCATAGGTGAAAGACCTTTGAGCCACAGTGGACAGTCTTGCCAGTGTTGTATCCAAAAGACAGGCGTTGTTGGATCTTAACACTCTGCGGACTAGAAGCCACGTTATACAATTTGACATATACTTGGACCTTACCCCATATAGGCACTTATGTGTGATACACTGAACTCTGAAGGAGATTCTACTGCTAATCGGGAGCCAGTGTAGAGGCATGCAAGCTGTAGACACATGATCCAATCTGCAGTGTTCCTCTACGATGTGAACACTGTTGTTCTGGACAACCAACAACCGCATTACTTCACCCTTAGAAACACCCATCAAAAGGCTGGAGCTTCGAGTTTCGAGTTTCGCTCCTATTGTAGCTCGCGCAATGGTGGCTCAGTTGGTAGAATTTAAAAATGGTCTAAACTGGGCAAGCTGTTTGAGATGGTAAGAGGTGCTTGAGACAAGGCTGCTTATTAGCGCTTTCATGTTTAGTTTTTGATCGAATATAACTCCGTACGTCTTGATTTTAGTTTAGGTGGGGAATGATGCAGCCTGCGATATTGAAGCTCTGGTATTGAGGGCCTAACTTCCGTAGCTGCGCAGAGCTACCCATGACCGTCAGCTCAGTCTTAGAATCATAAAGAGCCAAACATTTGTGTGGATCCAGGTTTGGAACTGGCCATAGGTAGCATTGATGGAAAGTAGGTCAGCATCGAGATTCCCAGTAAGGGGGAACAGGCATTGCGTATCGTCAGCCTAATTAGTGTACACAATGCCTTCCCTGTCCCGTTGTTCAAACAATGGTAACATAAATATGTTGAACAGTGTGGGTGATACACACAATCCCTGTGGTACCCCACAGATTACTGAGAATTCTTCAGCCATTGCATCTTTGAAAAAGACGTTGGCTTTGCGAAACAAGAGGAATGATTTCATCCATGCAGTTGCTGATGGAGAAAAGGAAGCTGCATGTTGTAAGCGGTCTGTAACTATGGCGTGATCTACCAGATCAAATGCTGCAGACAGACCTAGTGACACAAGCAGTGCTGTATTACCTGACTCAAAAGATTTAAAGATGTTCTTTTTAAAATCTAATAAGGTAGATTCTGTGCTATGTGCAAGCCTAAAACCTGATTGTTTCTCTCCCAAGATCTTGGTGTTTCAAGAGGCATTCCTCTATTTGGAATTCTAGCTTCACCTAGAAGAGGTCTGATGTGGTATATTTAATGAAATATTAAGACATTATCTGTGGTGCTCTGACCAAAATGACAATTTAAAGGTAGAACTTGATCTTCTACTGTGGGCATATTGCTTTTTGGAGATGTCTGGTAATTCCAGCGGAATCTGTAATGTAGGATCAGCCATCCGAGCTTGATTTCTTAAAGACTGTTTAAAAGGTGCATGTGTTGTGCAGGCCTGCATCTCGGGGACCCTGTGGGGGCCCCCATAACTGTAGCTGTTTTTGCTTTGCGTGAGGGTGTGTTGGGGGAATTCCAGCCGCGACTTGCATATACGGTTATTTTGCACAAACAATTCCATGAATATGCGGACCATGCAGAAAAACCTCTGCATGCTGACTCGTGCAGAGTCGTTCTCGGCACGTGGGCTTTGCAGGATCTCTGCGCACTGTTCCATTAAACTGAAGAGTGATGGCTGGTAGGTCTTGAATTAATCATAATCTCTTCCATTGCTGTGATCAACAGTCCGAATAAAACCTGCATTATCAAAAACAGCTTCAAATGATGTGTGTTCATGTTTGATTATTGGATGATTAAAAAGTGATAATGTTGACCAATTGATCATTGAAAGGATATACTTGGTGCATGTCTATGAACATTTTGCATCCTACCCCATGAAAGCGGGGTCTTATGTGCAGCTTTCGCAGCTAGTTGATCAGGTGAGTGTGCAGGACCCTTAATTTTATCTGTTCCTCATGTCTTTAAAAGATGTAATTTCATTTTTTTTTTTTGCCGCAGTGTGGCGTTTCATGCCTCCCCCAGCCTCCCTAAACCTCTACCTGTTCCCCTGCCTGGCTCCCTCCTCCCACTCCTCCCCTGCCCCCTGATGGGGCTCATCCATGTGTCATGGTGCTAGTGTAATGACCAGCCTAACCCGCTCCACAGAATTTTGCTCCGCAGTGTGAGCAGGTTAGTGTGCAGGCCCCTTCATGTTATCTAATCCCCCATGTTTTTATATTATTTTATTACATTTTTGTTTTTGCCGCATTGTGGCGTTTTGTTCCTCCCCCAGCCTCCCTAACCGTCTTCCTGGTCCCCTGCCCAGCTCCCTCCTCCCATTCCACCCCTGCCCCCCGATGGGGCACAGCCCTGTGTCGTGGTGCTCATGTAATGACTAGCCTGACCCACTCCATGGCATTTCGATCTGCTGTGTGAGCAGGTTAGTGTGCAGGCCCCTTCATGGTATCTGTGTTTCATGCCTCCCCCAGCCTTCCTAACCCTCTTCCTGTTCCCCTCCCCGGCTCCCGCCTTCTGCTCCTCCCCTTCCCCCTAATTGGGCTTCAGCCCCAAAAACTCCATGTCCTCAAGGCAGCCCCCTGCCCTTGCAGCCCCTGAGGCAGTGTGCAGCTCCCTCAGCAGTAGCTCCAGACTGTGCTTGCCTGTGGAGCCTGCAGCACAGCCATCAACCAGCAGCTACTGACAAGGTAAGAAAGGTGTGGGCAGGGGGAACAGCCATTACTGCTCCCTATTAAACTGACCCACCTCTCTTATGTCCCCTTTACCAATGCTTTAGGCTGTTGTTTGTCGCCCACTATTGTTTGTTTTCCATCTCGAGGACTCATGCCCTGCCAGGACATTCCCATCTTGTTGTCTTTGCTTTTCTGCAGTATGTTAAAACCTAGGCCTTGTTCCTCTTTCCTTGAAATTTGCATCTTGGTATTTTGTTTTACTGCTGTATGTTGAATCTTAGGCGTTTCCCTCATCCTGGGCCTCATTCTTGTTGAAGCTGCTTCATGCTGTTTCCTCACCCGCTGTCAGGCTTCCCTTGGCCCCCTTGAACTTCTTCCCTCTTGCTCTCCTCCTTCTCGCCCACATCACCTGGTAAGGTCTCTGTGTGGCTCCACTCTGAGCGAGTCTCATCCAATTGGTGTCCCCCGCTCCTCCTGAACTTTGTAGGACAACTTTGCCTCTGTTGCACCAACCTTGGCTGACTCAGCGCTCACTTCTTGCCACTGCGCTTCTTCTCTCTTCTCCTCTAGCACTCAATGTGCACCCTCTCCTCATAAGTGCAAGTGAACCTATTTGCTTGCACTTTACATTCCTTTCCCCTCCCTCTCGCCTGAGCATTACCCTTCCTCCCCGTCCTGCACTTCTCCCCCCTCCTCCTTTCTATTACCACACTTGCACGCTCCACATTGTCACACGACCTAGTAGGACAGGTGCTGTTTGTCTGCCTCCCTGTTTATCCCCTACCTACTCTTAACCTCCCCTCTTTCCCCTCATTTCTGTTACGGCACTTGCATGTTCCGAATTGTCTCACGACGTAGTAGGAACGTGATGGTATGTCTTCTCCCCAGCTCTTCTCCAACATCCCCCTTTCCCCACTCCCCCTCTGCCCTCTTTTGTTATTGCACATGCACGCTCCGAATGTCTCAAGACCTAGTAGAAATGTTATTGTTTGTTTATTTTCTCCCTGTTCCTCCCCCATCCTTGTCTTGATGCACCTTGAAACACCATTTGGCTGTATAGAGATTAGAGAACTAATAAATACCCAATAAATAAATACATAAATATTCGAACTAGCACAGGGACCATATATCCCTTTGGATGCACATATCATTCTTTACTGCATAAGAGCACAGACTTTAGGCCTCTGGCAGCTTTTGGCACTGTAGTGGGGGTCCTATATTGGACCACTCAGTAACAGGAAGCAGTGCCTCTCTCCAGCCAAGGCTCCCTATTGGAAAAAGAGGTGTTGCTTGGTTACCTCCTTATGTGGTGGTCTATGCAGAATAGCTGGGGCTTCTTGCATCCATGTTCAATCTCGGGCGGACGGGCATGCAGCATCTAAGGACTAAGTGGGTGCTTCATAGGAGCCTTAGGGTATAGTGTACTGCTGTGTGTGGCAGGTACCTCATGGTGGCATGAAAGAAGAGCTTCACTAATTAGATGCTGGGCGCTGCAGAGTACTATGTGCCAGGGGATGCACAGTACCGTGTTGGGAGTTTGAATCAGGTTAGATTTGTCGATCTACCAAATAATTGAATCAGTCAGCGGTTCAGGATTTCGGAAAGTGTGATGTTAAATACCATATAAGAATTTCAGTGTTGCTCATTTGCACATGCCTAAATGCATTCTAAAACCGCGGATCTCTGTACGCCAGTTTGCCGGGGGCTTCCAGACCCTGGCGAACAGTGCAGATCCTCCAAGAGCCTTGTGCATGTGCATGCCCAGACCAGACGAGTGCGCTACTGGAAGGCGCGATGTTCAAGGAGCACGGCGCAACGACTATAGCGCAAGGGCTGGGCATTCCGCAGGGTTATAGCAGCCGAATGCGCACGCGTAGAACATCTTGTATTACATCTCGTTTGACTTGTGATCTTCACTGTAGGTTCAGATGTTTTCTGTGCCTCATAATTCTGCCCCCTTCGGGTCTTCTGAGGATTGTTCATGCTTCGTTCTGACTTGATGCTCTAGCTTAGAAATATGTTTTTTAAAGGTAGCAAGAACTCTCTCCCCAAAAAGACTCTCGGTGCTGTGACCCTTTCTTCTAGCCTCCAATTGTCATTTTGTATTGAATTGACACTGTGCTTTCTTCACCCTGCGCCATGTTGCTGTCCCAATGCGATGTTACTGTGCTTCTGATCCTGGCCATGGACACTGATGCACCCTAACCAGGGGAAGGTGGCATGACTGGGAACCATGTGCTCCCAATGCCCTGCAGCAGGCATCAGATGCCAGCAAGCAGTCTGCCATTTCTGAACGACCTCTGCTTTTTTCGATTACAATTCACTCAATAGTCCTTGTGCTCAAGTGTATTTTTAAGACGTGGGATGTGATAAGGTTATTTGTAATTACTTTAAAATGTTTTTTAAAAATATATTTGCATTATTTTTGTAGGTTTTTGTTTTAACACCATTAGACTAAATAAACACTAACAAAACAATGATCTGTTTAAGAAAAACCTAAGTGCCAAGGACGAGTATGCTCGTCCTTTCTGCATAGACTTGCATAATAGCCTGGCAGTGAAGGAACAGAATAACCTGCCCCAAATGTCTGTCATATTCTACATTTACATTAAATGCTGAATAATCCATTTCAACTTTGGATTCTGGCTCTACAGGTGGTGTCAAAGGGTCCAACGTTTGGTGTATTGTCATATATGCACTCCCTGGCTACGTGCCGCCACGCTGCCATGGTTCTACGTCATTTCGCCGAATTAAATGTCATCGTGGGACATTTCATCGCCGAAATCTCATCGCCAGAAACCCTGTATTTTTTTATTTTTTATTTCTGGGGGGGGTTCCCCCCACCAGACCACCCCCCTACTTTAATAATCATACCCCAACCCGCACAAAACACCCCCAAAAAATATTTTTTTAAAAAAGGGTTTCTGGCGTTGACAATTCCGGCGATGAAATGTCCCACAATGACATTTCATTCGGCGAAATGCGTGTATACCGCTGCCATCTGGCCCTCCCCGCATTCCACGTCTTCTTTACCATGTGTCCCCTTTTAGTGATGCTGAAAGCAGTGAGGCACGTGAGCATTTCACAGTATCCGTCAATTCCTGTGTGTGGGTCACTTCGCCATTGCATCCCATGCTAACCGGGCTTTTGTGACTTAGGAACAGCATCTGAGCAGAACGGGACACGTCATACGGAGGAACAGGGGTGTTGCTAGGTCTGGAAAAGATCCGGGGCTATGCTCATTTTGGGACTATCGGGACAGGGGGCTAGCTAGCCTTTTTAGTTGTAAGCCCTCAGCTTCTATCTGGGGCTACAACCAGAAGACCCAGGGCTATAGCCGCCTTAGCCCCCCCCCCTCCTAGCAACGCCTCTGCGGAAGAACATGGGAATTCTACAAGCAATCACATATATGGCCATTCGCGAGATGTACCTGCCTCCTTGATGATACACGAATAATTCAAACAAAAGCAATGCCACCAGCACACCTTAAGAATAACATATTAACATATGGAAATGTCTAGATTAATGGAGTCTGACCAGATTAACCCATTCTTCCCTGTACTACCTAAAATCCTGCAACGGAAGAAGAATTATGAAAAATGGAACTCGGACTGTTGCACCAGTCGATGAGCAGACCTGGCCAAATTGTCCAGAAAAATACTTACTACAATTCTTTCGACAGTAGTTCAATTTGGGGTCATTTATGTTGCTTTCCATTTCATTCTCTCTGATATTT
The DNA here is from genome assembly GCF_040938575.1 of Ambystoma mexicanum. Lineage (NCBI taxonomy): Eukaryota > Metazoa > Chordata > Amphibia > Caudata > Ambystomatidae > Ambystoma > Ambystoma mexicanum. Next base: position 686,181,824 of record NC_090928.1, read on the forward strand.
ATTATACACCCCCCCCCACCGCTCCTCCCCCTTCATCGACTCGAGCAGCGACCATTTGCTCCAAGGGGTCTTGTATGCACCTGATAAAACGAATAATTGCAAAAGTAAAAGGTGGGATAGTTACATATGAGCTTTATTAAAAGTAATTCCTGGGTTGTATAGTCTTAAATGTACATGTAATGCAGCGGTCTTCTAATGGTGGGGCTGGCGACGTGTGTCTGGGGATGGGGGATGGGGCTCGCAGGAATATCATTACTGAAGTGGGGGTGCGCAGAAAAAGGTTTGAATGCCCCTGATGTAATGTCTGCTATTGATAGTCACTTCCTGAGATGCACGACCAGCTCTTAAATGCAAAGAATTCTATCTAAATCTAGCAGGGGGTTCATGGCATTAGATTTTGTGCGCAGGTTCTTGGGTTAGTCAGGTGAAATTACTGTGTAACCATCTCATACAGGGGTTCACTTCCTGGATGGCGACTCGGTATGATTTATTAAAACATGGTGGGGGATGCCTTTGCACCCCGAACTGCCACTGCCATATGTCTTATATAATTTCAAATAGCTGTATCCATGGAGGCATGTTATCTTAAAAAAGGGCATACAGATATAAAATGTTGTGAAAGAACGGTAACATGTTGCAGGCACACTCTAAGAGGCCAGCAGTGTTTACTCATAAAATGTCTGCTGTGAGCTCTGCTCTGGGCCCTCATTTCCTTCCCTATTTCGGTTTTTGTGTAAGAAATGACATCGAAGTCAGAAAATCAATACACACCCCAGACTCACTGGAAGACAATGTCAATATCAGTGTTTACAGATAATCTCCCTTAAATAAGCGTATCTTCCCCTCTTTGGTCAGTCTACAGATCCACCGTGAAAGATAAATATCACACATGGGAACCCGGGAAATGCACATGTGAGATGTGCCTGCACAGAGGGTAAATATACTAAATTCTGGGCTTATTGGGAAAATGGCGAGGAAAGCCGATACGCTACCCACCAATATCCTGCACCACCATTCTGAGGCAGGTGTACAAAGTGGTGAGGCGCTGCCAAGCTTTCCTACTGCAAATATACATTCATGCCTTCGTTGTGAGGTCACGGGGCGCAGCAGCTCCAGAGGGATACGTTTGGTTAAATTGCACTACTTTTTTTTATTTTTAGAAAGTGTTGCCACGCCGCCGTTACTTTCAGAAAATAGGAAAAAGTGCAGCTCTTGAACCAGGAGGGTAGCTTCTTCATTGTGCATAATTGCTGGGCCTGCGGAACCAGTATTCTGCCTTGTCATTCGTGTTGCCATCTTTCTCTCTTCCCGCAAAGCGCAAAGGTTATCCAACAATGCAAAATAGAATCAACAGAAAAGTTGCACTCAACTATGAGTTGAGCGTTTCCAAGTTTGCAGCGGCACAGAAAATAAATGCATCTGCAGCACACCACTTTCTACTTCAAACCAGCGACTACCGATTGATCACAGGGTGCCGTAGTTTTGCTTCTTTTTTAACGCAAAACTAGTGCTATGTTCACAGAATCTACTTGCAGTACCGGCTCAGCAGATCTGGCTGTCTCTGAGAGGCCGAAAGCAGACATTCTCCTCTCCAGTTTCCAGCACCACTGATCTGAGGTGGGTGGAAGAATTGGAGGGGTGATATTGTGCTTCCCAGCAACAAAAGCTGAGGTGACTGGAGAAGAAGAGAAATGTTGTCTGACACTAGTCTTATTTGGACATTATTTGATGAGTTGCCAAAGTGACAGATATTGATATAGTCCACTATTTTCGATAGCATTGTGCTGTCTACCTATAACAGTTTAAACAATGTATTTTATTTATTTTTTAGATTTGTAGAGCGCGCTGCAGCCCAGAGACATCGAGGCGCTATTACATGAAGGTGTATGCAAGCGAGATTATGTGTACATAGAAAACATAAGTTACTTAGTTACAGAGAGAGAGAGAGACAGAGCGTGGTTACATGTGGCATACGTCTGCCTGCAGAGATCGTGGAAGGTATGTGAAGGCTTTGTGAAAGGCTAGGTGAGAGTCAATCCCCCTGAGGTGCGTGGGTAGGGAGTTCCAGTGTGCGGCTGCTAGAGCTGGGAAGCTTGAACCGCCAGCACGTACTCTGCAGGTCTTGATTAGAGTCGAGATAAACTCCTAGAGTATTTACTGTTTGGGAAACCGCAATCGTGATGTTGTCATGGTAAAGGAGGAGTATTGTTTGTCAAGGTTGCCTAGAATGGTTGGTGACCCAATAAGTAAAATCTTGGTCTTCTCGCTATTAAGACATAGCCAATTGTTTGCCATCCAAGCTTGGACGGTGGCGTAGATGGAATTGAGGGTGTTCTTGTCCACCTCATAGTCACCTGTGAGCGGGATAAGCACTTGGGTGTAATCTGCATAATTGGTGTATGAGATGCCCATGGCATCAAGGAGATTGAAGAGAGGCCGAGTGAACAGGTTGTAGAGAGTGGGCGCTGTGCAAGAGCCCTGGGGCACCCCACATTTGATGTGACTGGGAGAGGTGCATGCTGAGTCCGAGAAAACTTTCATGGCCCTTTCCTGTAGGAAGAAGGTGATCCATGCGCATGCTTTCGCGGAGAAGTTGGCTGCTATAGGGAGATGGTGGCAGAGTGTGTTGTGATCGACCAGGTCGAATGGCGCTGAACGATCGAGGAGGAGCAGGAGCGCTGGTATGTCAATATCACAAATGTCATCCATTTGATTTTTCAGGTCAAGTAGAGCTGTTTCAGTCCCATGTCGAGGTCTGAAACCAGACTGCCGAAGGCCCAGAAGGCGGTGCTATTCGATGAATTTTTGGACTTGCTGGTAGGCCACTTTGTCCAGAATTTTCGGTAGAAAGGGGACAGTGGTGATGGGCCTGTAGTTCCCTGGTACTGATGGGTCAAATTAAGGTTTTTTGAGAAGTGGACGAACCCAGGCTTCCTTAAGATCAGTCGGAACATGGACAGACTGAAAGGATGCATTTATGAAGGCTCTGAGGAAGGGGGCAAGGGTAGGGCCGCAGTCTTTGATTAGCTGTGCAGGACAGACGTCACCTTTACAGTTTGATGGTTTTTAGGAGCGTGATGACGTCAGATTCAGTGATGTCCTTGAAGTCGAATGGTGGGCAGGAGTGGGTTTTGGTCTTTAATATTCTGGTTGGCAATTAGGAGGGTCAGAGCTTTTTGGTGTGCCTGAATTTTAGTTTGCAAGCTGTTTAGTTTATTAAACATGGCGGATTGGATGTCATTGCACCATTTTTCATCTTTCAGGATGGTGGATGGTGGTGTAGATGGAGTTTCAAGTTCCCTGAAGATGGTGAAGATTTCTTTGGTACTAGATTTGGCGTTGGCAATCCTATTGTTGAAGGAGTTAGCTTTAGCGAGGATAATAGCTGATTTGTAGTCCTTAGAGATAGTCTTAAAGGTGGATTTGGTAGCGTCTTTAGGTTTGTTTCTCCAGGCTGAAAGGGCAGCTCGCTTCTTGGCACGAAGCTCAAGAAGCTCTTGGGTATGCTTGGCTTTCTTAGATTATCTGAGAGAGAGAGGGGCGATGGCATCAACTGCATTAGTGATTGCCAGTTTGAAAGTGTTGGCAAGAGTGTCGGGGTCCGTTGAGAAAGGGGCTTCGAGAGCCAGTACCTCAAGGAAGGGTGAGATCCTTTCTACAGTTAGTAGGCGAGAGCTTCTTGCGAGAGCTGCAGGAAGAGGGATGGTGGGTTTAGGGGATCCTTCAGATGTGTTCAGGTCAAATTGGATGTGGTGGTGGTCTGACCACGGGACAGGAGAGTTTCCGGTGAATAGCACTGGGCAGTTTTGGTGGGCAACCCAGTCTAAGGAACGTCCTTTGATGTGAGTAGGATTTGAGATGGTTTGCGAGAATCCAAGAGTGGAGAGGGCTTTATTTACAATGCTCCTTGTGACCAAAGGTTCGGTTGTACACATATGTTATGTGGATTTTCTCCTCCTTTTACTTTACAGTTTGCATTCTCAACGTTTGTGTGCCTCCTTTCCCATTTACCAGCAAAGGCCAAGCATATTTTGTACACGTCTTTCCATAGTGTCTAATTGCATACTCCAAGAATTGGAAATGAGCGGTAGAGCACCAGTAGAATGCCAAGTAGAACACCAGTCAGCAGATCATAACAATTTGTATACGTTAGACATCCTTATGCTAAACTGAAGGGCGCTCTACTTCAGAATCCCTGCTCCTTGTGGATTCAGCTGAGCATTGCTCAATGAACACTCCAGTTGACACCTGATAATAATGGGCAGGTTATAGCCTTCAAGACCTTACAGAGAGCGGCCTTGGAGGGATTTGACCTCTGCCTATGTCACGCCCCAATCAAGGCCCACTCAAAACAATATGGTGCTCACTAAAGCACCCACATTGGCTGAGACCAACGCCCAGAGACACGGACAATAGCATTCAATAGAGCGGGAGATATATGTGCTCTCCATCACTTGGGCTGGCAGGGCAGGAGGGTCAAGCTTCCACCACACTCTCTGAACTGCAACCAGCAACTCGAAGCAGGCGCTTGATGCCGGAGAGAAGTGCAAACAGTCAGGGCAACACAAAAGGTATTGTGGGTAAGCCTCAACATCAACTGTAGATTCATTAGTAGTATTGCGATGAGTGTCCAAAAAAGCTGGTTTGTACTTGGGGGCTTCCTTATTTAGTGACACTCTTGCAGTAATTACAGGCACTTTACATGTTTTTAAAAGTGCTACCGAGGATATTTTTTGACTGATGCTACTTGTCCAAAATAAGGAAAGTGCAAGCTACTGTTTCAGCCCTAGTTGTGGTGTGGACTCATACAACTGGAATGAGTTTCTAATTTTGAAAAGTGCTGATAATTAAAGAAGAGCTGTGATGGATTTCCAGCTGCTGGGGGAATCTTAGAGATTAATTATTTACTTTAGGAACTCTAGTAAATGGATTCTGCCATGAAAGTTAGATCTGCCAAACAGCCTCACTTTCAAACAGCGATGGTGGGTTTATACCCAGATGAGCCTCCCGGACATTGGGTGCATAATTGAATTGACCAACATCCATGTGTAAAAGAGCCCATGTATACTTTCTGGTAAGCATCAGTAATTGGCGTGGCAGCAGCTCTTAGGACACACAGTACCCAACATAATAGTATGCACAAAATGAAATGCGCACATGCAGAAGCGGATGGGCGTGTTCTTATGTAGGTTCACTTTTCAAAGCTTGATTGCTTTGAAGAGGAGCCCTTCACATCACACAGATGTCTACTGAAGTAAACATAATAGATAGAGAAATAGTACGCACAGCAATTATTTCAACATATTTAAATCGATTGAAATATTCATTAAATTGTATGAAACTTCGGATGCTTTGAGATAGGTCCTTGGCTAGCCAGACCCATAATTAATCAAAACGAAAAAATGCCCATTAAAACTAATGGTGCCACCCACAAGCACTCCAAACGGATAAACTTTCTGGTTGATTCAAGAAGTATATCCAATTTTCAACAACAAAGATCTCATACAAATAAACATCATTAAATGAGTGTCAAAAATCTTTATAATTTTGCTCAAAAACAAATGATATATATTATATTTTTTTCAAGTTGATGATAAACAATTTGTGTCATCTGTTAAGACAATAAACAATTATTCACATAATTTGCAAAACTTCACACCACAATAAAAAAATCTTAATTAATAGCAGTTAGTCCATTAAACAAGACATTATGGAGGACCTTCCTTTGTACTCTTTTCTATCTGACGTGTTTCAGATATATCCAATCCTTCTTCAGAGAATCTGAACACTACCTTCCTACAAAATGACCAAGGTAATCTACATTAGTTACTCAAAACTCAAATAATCTATACATTTTAGAAACGAATATTAAGATAATCAAAAAGTACTGACCTCTTCATCAAAAAAATCTCAAATTAAGGATGATACAGGAAACGTTCCTACACCTACAAGTGAACATAATGCATACGTTTACCAAAATAATTAATACACTCTTTATATAACTAATCATACTTCTATTCTAGGCGATCTTACTTAGTTCTGGTGTATGTGATCAATAGAATTTGATTTTTCTCAATGAATTTGGATCATCAGTTTATGCAATCACCTCTCAATTAAAAACAAATAATCACTGTAGTGACCATTAGAATGCAATCATATTCAGCCCTTTTTAGTCACTAATGTTTACCTTAATGAGGTTTCAATAGACCTCTTCCACTTTGTATCCTGTTAGCCTATTTAGGAGCCTGTCATTAAGAGGAGACAATTTATATCTGTCCGTTTTCTGATGTAGCCAGAATATTGTCCATTAACCCCATGTCTTTAACTTAACGGGATTTGATGAGGTCCAAAAACTTGCAAGAACTTAAGATTCAGTAGAACTGGACAACAAGCACCCTGTGAATCTACATTATTTAAACCAAGATGAGCGTACGTAGCGTGGTTTATGACGTCACCCACCATAATGACCTATTGCTGTGTCCGGTGGCCATCTTTCAGTGAATTCATGGATTTTTAAAGGATCACGAACAAAATAAGATATCAATCATCTTAACAACAAAGGATGTTTTAAATGTAGCTTCTTATTCATGATTACTACGTCCAACCACCATCTATAAGTGTTTCCAAGAAGTTTTTGTATAGAGAGTTACGAATACAATGAAGTATCAAACATTTTAATCAAAGAAGATGTTATTGATATTTCTTCTTCATCTTAAAAAATGTAAGATTTTAAACGTGGTAATATTCTAATGTGTCAATGACAAGTGAGCCAAGTGGAAAGCAGTTTTCAGCAACTTAAAAGAGGCATGCTTTTATTTTCCTTGAAACATTTTCATTGGATATTGGAACAGACTAGGAGAGTTTGAAGTCCGAGCTCCATTGATTCTGCCTGCAGGTACAGGAAGCAACTACTTTTGCCTGGGGTTTGAAAAACCCATCACCTGTATGTGAGCGTGTGTGACAAGTGAGCCAAGTGGAAAGCAGTTTGGCAGTTCAGCGGGGAGGCGAAGAGACCCCTGGCTCTCAGAAGGTAATTTTGAGTGATTGGTAGCTGCCTGGTTTGCCTAAGTCTCAAAACGTATGATCCCAAGATGTGTGATCTTAGCAAGAGAGCCCAGGGGGAGCCCTTAAAATCAGACATCATTACGGTGCCTCTGGTGTTTACCACCAGGAAAGATTGATTAAGTTTGACAATGGCGACTCTACTTCCACCTTCACCGCCTATTGAAGTCACCGAGGTCGAATGCCGGTCTTAATGCCTAAGAAAAAGGAAGGAAAGGACAAAATAAATTACCACTTTCCATCCATTTCGAAAAATAGTGGAGTGACACTTTCTACACAAGAGAGTGAGTTTGGACCGCTTCCTGAAACTGTGTTAAATCATATATTAGGGTGATCGGGCCCAGTCTCACAAGTGGAAGTCCAGAGTGAGTTCTGTGTGCCCCCCGCCCCTCCACCTTTGAGTCTTTCCCTATTGAATACCCCACCTATGTTCACAGAGGAGGAGATATCAGTCTATGAAGAACCGGTCTTATCACAGAAACAAGTGATCAGTGTGGGATCTGTAAGGCTGTCAGAACCTAGATACTCGTGTGGCGCCCCGACGTGGGGGCACTTTCATATGATATTTGCATCTATGGAAAAACTGTGCGAAAATATTTATGAGGAATGAAAGGGCCAAACTGATTACCTTAGCCACATCACTGCCCGTTTGGAAAGAACGGAGTTAACTTGCTGTGATCCGGTTCGAAACAGTCTGCAGGCTTGCGATAAGGTTATTGGGCAGGATGATGGGAAAGCTCCCCAAGATAAAAGCCAAGCTAATGTATTTTTGCGAATTTGAGGAGGTTACCCAGGAAAATCCTTCACTCCAGGAAGTGGCATTACCTAAGCAGGCTGAATGGCTAAATAAGAAGAGGGGCATTAAAAAACCTAATCTTACAAAGCACAAAGGTTGTGGGGCCAACCCTTTGAAGAAATTTCTGCGAACCGTCAATCCTTTTTTTGGCAGAAAAACCATGGCGAAAGAATGTTGGCAGCAAAAACAGAGTTGATACCGCCAAAAGTATGGGTGAGGTAAAAAGCACAGGTCCAATGACTCGTAGCACCTTGATATCTGATGAGGGTATCTCTATTGTGAGTATTGGGAACACTACAGAGAATGATAAATCAACGGTTCCATGTCATTTTGCTGATAGCAAATTACTTAAATGTAATTTACTTAGAAGTAAGAATATTTTCTTTGATTTACATTTTTTTTATTTGGGAGGGTACCCCATCCCCTCTTCTCTTTCACTGCTACCCCTACCCCAAAGTCCTCCCCACCCCTTTTAATCTCTTACCCTACAACTATCTATTTAAATTGAATTAAATTCAAAGTAATTACTTCGAAGTAAATTACTTTGAAGCAATTGCTGGCGTTAAAATCACGTGATACCAAATCAACACTAGGGGCAGCACCGGTTTCAGTTTCTGAGGCCCTTACCACCTTCAGGGAGGGGGGCCCAGGTTGTGACTGTGTGTGGAATATAGTGGCAGAGCCATAGAAATTACCTAATTTACTGGATATGTTTATGAAGGACCCAGCGGGTTCCCTACTTTTCGGCCATGGCGGCCCCCAGGAGAAGTGTGGAATTTCAAACCATATATTGTGACCACAAAGGTGATGGGTGGAAGGTTTGGAATTAATGAGAGCAACTGGCATTGCTCTGGGCAACCTTCCACACTACCATCTTTTAGCCCATCTGCGCCATTGCAAAAGGAGTCCAGCCATATGCAAATCAGTCAGGTACTGCCACCAATGGTAGCAGCCCAGCCTGAACTGCTAGGTCAGGTCCCCTCTGCATGGAAACACAAGCAACCCCAAACCATAGATTGCAACATAAAACACCTCAAAATGTGCCTAATAGTCACGTTGTTGTATGTGAGTCATGTAATAAATTATGTAGGTTGAAGGAATTGGGGTGTGATTTCCCGAGAGTGGTGGTTCAGTCTCAGGTACAATGTCAAATGATAAATGGGGAGTGTCCCGAGGCAAGGGTTGTGACTCCGCAGTCTTGGCAATACGAAAGTGCTTTGAACCAGAGAGGGGGCTAAGGAAAGAGGGGATCCTGCAATCTCCACTCCCAGATTGTTCTTTGAATAACTGTTTGAGACTGGTGGCCTGGGTGCTCTTAATACTGCTAGACTTTTAGCACTATTTAATGAAATCCCTGGTCTTCCATTGATCACTACCAAGGATATCGAGGTAGTGGAATGATAAATCCAAGACGAGATGATTGTGTGACTTTAGCAATCCCGTCTAGGATTTTTTATGAGGCCCTTTTAAAGGAGGTAATACGCTTGAGAGAACCCGGTTATGATTTAACTCCCTTCGTCCCTAATTTAGTTGGTAAGCGAGCCGGTCGCATAACTCTAATTGTTCTAGGGTGCAGCTGCGGGGTGAGCTGGAGATGAAGTCTCAGTTTGACAGGGAGAGAGAACGAGAGGAGAACCGTGTGGCCTGTGCAGCCAACCCACTTGCAATGAGAGAGGGTGGAGATGGCTGGCTTTGACTTTGAAAAAGTCCATATCACAGTTGATGGAGATGTAAAAGGGTCATGAGTAAGCAGTTAGATCTGCCATGTGTTTCGTGGAATGTAAGGGACTTCAATGCCCTCACAACTAAGGCTGAGCTCTGTCTTTCTTAGGGCGCATACCATCTTAATGCGGCAGGAGGTAAGGCTAGTTGCTTGCCCAGTTTTGGATGGGTATCAAGTAGTGATGAAACCTGCCATACAAGGGTGCCGGGATCGTCTGGCATGGGGCCTTTTAGTGGCTATTAAAAACGATGGGGATCTTCTGGATACTATTCTAAAGCTTTCTGCTTTATTTGAAGAATGGTTTATAACTTTCCCAAGGGGACAGTTTCTTAGTAGCTGGCGGTTTTAATTCAGATTGTGGACCAGGAAATGTTCTTCAAGGATGGAGGGCCTCCTTAAAAGTAAGCAAGGGCTGTTATGGAGGCACTTTATGGAGGAGCGGGGGCTCCATATGTTGAATGAACACACGACATGGCACTGGGCTAAATTATCTTCTTTCCTTGACTATATGTTTATATGTAATGAGCTTTTAAAGCAGTACATGTTCTTTTATATTAAAGGGGAGAATACGAGTGACAATAATATGCTTGTAGCCTCCTTTCTTAAAAATCAGAACTCTATGGAACGCTATGGCTCCACTGCATAGTATGCAAACATAGGATGTACTCGAGTAGGATGGAATGAAAAGAATGTGCTTCTTTCTAATAGCTTCTTTATGTTTATAAATACCACGTGTGCTCAGAAGACCCTAGCCTTTTCGGCAGGGGGTAGGAGCACACAGCACAGTACGGCCCCTCCTCCCCAGACCTAGCACTGCTCTAGTGAATCGGCATCATTGATGATCGGGTACAAAAGAAGAAAAGATCTAGCAGAAGTTAATTAGAGGCACTAAGCGTAGCAGGAAAAACAGTGGTGAGAAAGTAGCTGAGATCAAGCAGAGAAGCAGAAGCGAAATAACTGGTGTAGGCCTGATCGACATCAAATAATGCGACAAGATGCAGAAATAATGCCAGGTGTTTGGAGCTACATTTTTTATCTTTAGTCAATGTCTCCGAGACAAATCAGGCAGAGATTCAAACCAACCTTATCCCGGAAGAGTTATGGGTGCAGTATTTCTCGCAGCTTTATGGAAATCAGGCCCACGACGTATTCCTGGCTCATGGTTTGGCAAATAGTAAATGGTTTCTGGAATTTACTTCTGAGGATATTGAGAGAATTATTAAGAGGTCTCGCGCATCAAGAGCTGGGGCTCTTTTTATTTTCCAATGTCATTTAAACAAATTCCCTGACTATCTGGTTCAATATACTGTTCATGCTATTTAAGGATATTGTCTATAGTCAACAAACCCCAGAATCATGGAAAAATGCTTATGTGATTCCTATATATAAAAATGGTGATAGACTACTGCCATGTAATTACAGTCCAGTCACACTGATAGATGCAGATTCCATGCTTTTTGCAGGTCTGACTTTGGTGAAATTGGAAGATTCAGCAAATTAAAATGTGGTGTTGAGCAAATTCCAGACCAGCTTCAGGTGAAATATGGGAAGCTGGCCTGGAAGAAAAATAGCCCCCATATTTATACGGTTTCATTTGATTAATCAACCGCTTTTGATTTAGTTGATGGAGGAATTTTATGGTCAAAATTGCATAGGTGGAGTGTGACGACAGGTATGTTGAAAATATTGATTTATATGCATGAGGGAAGCACGGTGCAAGTGAGGCTGAATAACGCAGGATCTCTGTCAAGGAAGGTGGCAACCAGCAGTGGTTTACAGCAAGGGTGCATGTTGGCACCCTGCCCATTTAATCTTTTTGTAGCTGACATTGGCACAACTTTGATAAAGGCGGCTTTTGTATCCCCTAAAATTAGTGAGCTACACCTTACATGGTTGGCTTTTGCTGATGATTTGATCTTGTTTGATTCCACCCCGATTGGGGTGCAGCAGTTAATGTTCTCGTTTAATGGTTTTATGGAGGAAAATAAGTTAACAATGAATCCCTTCAACTCACGTTTGTTGGAATTCTGCTGAAAAGAAAAATGCTGTAAACCGGCCTGCTTCGTTAATAATATGAGATGAACTGTTACTGATAATATCAAGTATTTGGGGTTTCCAGTTTTGGCACGTCCTAAGAATTCCTTTCATTGGAATCTGCTCAAATGATTAAGTGTAATGCGAAGTATGGAAAGTTATCTATTGCCCGTCTGCTAAAGGTTTATAGAGGAAAGGTGGTGCCAAAATTGTTACGCGGCCTAGAAGTACTCCCCACTTGGATTTTAGAGGAACTAGACTTTTATGAAGCATTGCTTTGGATAAGGGTTCTCCATTTTATTATTTACATGTTCCTTTAGCGGTGATTTGCTATGAGTTGGACTTACATTCCCTTTATAGTAGGTTACTGTGGAAAGAGCTGGACCTGTTCTGTAAGGTTCTGTGTTCTCCAACTTCCTCTTTGTACTCCAGCATGGGTAGTGGGAATTGTATGAGATCAGAGTAAAGTGGTGCGCCTTAGGTAGTATTTCCCCACATTCAATTCTGAGTCAAACATTCCTTGCTTTAGTTTTATATAATTTGCAAAAAAGGGATCTCGAAAGACCAAATTAGATTTCATATGTGTGCCCGTCTATTTTGACACGTGTTTCAGCCATCAAGGCCCTTCTCAAAACTGGGCTTAGTTATTTACAAAACAATAATCCACCTGCATTCTGTATTGAATGCATTAAACGTACATGTGTAACCCCAATTGTAAAGCCAGACAGAAAATGTGGGGTTGGTATCAGGTTGGATTATTAGGAAAAGAGAAAAGAAAACCATACAGCATTAGTTGAACGTTCTATTACAAAATCCTATCATACATAGTAATCCAGTGATGTCTTCGGAAAACCTTGTGGTCATTTGGTTACATTAACCCAATTCAATGCTTGAATGTGTCTTTTCCATTTATGAAGTGTGCCTCCCTCAGTGGATACTTATAGTTGCACGCTACTATAAATTTAATTTACCCTTGCATTCATTCCATCGATCAAAGTAAAGTTATCCTGCTGGTGATTCCTAAATTTCATCTTGCGTGATTTAAATGCATTATATAGTATGTTTTAGTACTAGGTATTGTGTCTAATTACTTGCCCACAGTTTTATACCTGGGACATAGTGTCCTTGTCCGTTTATTCATTCCTCCAACTCAAATAAAAGAGTTAATTCCCTATGTTCTGAAAAGAGATAATGTTTCATATGTATATACCCATTCTTTGGTAAAAACTCCCCAATTTCTTTAACTTCAAAAAGTCTGAAGATTAGCTAAACTCAAAATTCAGTACCTTTGCGGGTTTGTATTACAAAAAAAACACATTTTGTCCTCTAATGTTTCAACTTCTATTAGGCGTGTACCCTCTCTTTCCTTATTTAATTTCACATCAGAGGAGAATTCCTCTGGCACCCCACGTGTTAACCGTGGTCGCCATTTTGAACTTCTTTTTATACTGTTTGACATTGATTGACGCTATGCGTGTAAACATGTGACGTCATCACGTCCACACAGCCTCACCCATTGGCGATTAAGTTCTAGAATTGAAGAAAATAAATGAACGCTTACTTGCAGCAATATTGTACACTAACAAACCAATTGACCATGCCAGGTTAAAGTTTAAATTACAATTCGACCTTGCAATTCACGTGAATTACTATGTTGCGAAACTGAACAATCTTCTGAAGATTTCACAATTAACACGATATGAATGTGTTAAAGCATGTGAGCGCCAGATGACCTGCTTAGTGGCTAAGTACCATGTGTGATGTTTGCATTTTTAAAAATATTTACCTTTGTGCTGTTGCAATCTTATTACGGTAGGCATTCCGTTTATCTTTTGAACTGATAAATTACAGAAGGAACGTGAAAGCTTATACTGTACACATGCAAACCACAGAGTATGAATACATTAGATTACACTCATATATTCTCAAAAAGTCCCCTCCTTGAGGGCTACACTCAAGGGGTCATGCTCAAAAAACTTTAATTAGTGCTTATATAGATTCTTGTTTACCCTTCACCATTAAGGACAATTCTGCCAGGTAGGGAGAAGAAAAATGTCATATACCAGTCAAAAAGGTAAAGTCCATAGACATTATTTTATACTCATTCATTTTAAAACGTCTCCTCCTTAGGTGCCATGCATCCAAAAAAGAATTCATGTTCATACATCTAAACTGCATGCTTGTTGTAGATTCTAATTTCTCCTTCACCATACATTTGCCATATGTATTTGCCATATGCACATCTCATGGTCCGACTTCAATCCAAATTCTGTAGCCCTCATTCCTGTATGAGATCTGGTATGCCTCTTTGTGAAATCAGAAATCATTGTATTGGAAGATGTTTAGGAGGGACATATCCTTGGAGTTGTTGATTGAGAACCCAATAAAAGTAAAATTGGTAATACTGCGAGGTGACTGGATTAAAAAAGGGAAGATTTGGGCAGATACTCTATAGGCATATATATTTTGGTCATAAAAGGGTGGGTATTGTTGATGCGTATTTGATACAATTTCCGGATAGAGCAGGGTGGCAAAATTGTATACGATTTTTTTTTATGTTCTCCTAACAAATGATATAATTTGCACATGAAATGGAATTCCTCACAACCTGGCTTATAGCAGATGGTGTAGGAATCTGTATACTAAGGAGAACATTTATCACTTGCTTTTGATCTGCCCAGATTTGCTGTCACAGCGTATCCACTTTTTTCCAAAATATGTAAATAATCTTGCCTATGTAGACTCCGATCATTTGTAGAGGAAAATGTTGGCTGGCACCTCAGTGACTCTGTCCCTTGCAGTGCTGAGCTTTTTATTTGCCTGCGGCTTTATGTAAATGGGGGAATGTATTTAAATGGAGTGTTGTGGGTGGTTTATTCTATAGGCATTATACTCTTTTTGGGGTATGGCTTCCTATCTTAAATGTGATTAGGTGTTATTTTATGTGTATGTTTTCAAGAAAGGTGTTGGGTTCTTTAGGATGATTCATTTGTGATTTTATTGTAAAGGTTTGTTTTAAACCATACACAATTAATTAAATAAATAAATAGTCTAATGTTTACAACAATTCTCTTGATGGAAACAAAATTATTTGTTAAATACATTAATGATAAATTTCAACATATAGGATAGAGACATAAAACATTCCTACCAATGTTACAGTACAATCAATATTTCATATTAATCTAATCGTCTCTGATCTGATCTCATTTTAAACATAATCATAAAATGTTACATTTATGACACACATTATAGAACAAATTTGAGGTCCAAGTCAATATTCATTCCTCGAGGCACCATAGCATCTAGTTTTTCAATCCAGTTAATGTCTGTTTGGAGTAGCTTTTGGTTGATAATGCCTCCTCTTTTAGGGACACTAATTTGTTCCTGAATAACAAACTGTATTTGTGCAATGGTATGTTCAGCTTTGTCAAAATGGACAGCTATTTGTGATTTAATACTTGTTAGTCGTATGTTGGATTTACGTACACAAGCTCACATTTAACATGCAGACTTTCTCAATTCTACCCTGACCTTGCAACTTTTTCTCAGTTTCTATTTTGGTTGTGTTCATTTAACAAATTGATCACCATTGAAGTCTGCTCTGTCAGCAACATTTGAATATGATCTCCGAAACTAACAATACACAATGTGATAAAAATATACAATCAGAAAACATATGGATTCTGTGCACCTTCAAAAAAATTGAAATTGATGCAAATCGTATTTTTCTAATAGTCTATTCACATCAGCTAAGTCATAATTTCTGATATATTAGTGTTAAAGTCGATGTTCATGCCGGTCATTGTCACATGTCTCTTCCTCATACTATTTCTTACATTATATGTGATAAAATCGCTTTCAATAATCATTTTAGAGACTTTAGTGATTAGATCATTGCAAAAAAAAATCCTCCCTATTACTTTTAATGATTAGTATAAACAGTCTACAATAAAACATAATTATCACTGTAACTTCATAGAAGCCTTTTAACTTTGCCTGCTAATTCTCGATTTATAATCATATCCTATGACAGTGTGGCATGATCTCCATGAAAGTACACATCATATTACTGTCAAGTTTTCATGCTTAGTAATATATGAGGAAGTTGTTACTTTTGTCCTTCACAAATATTTATGCAGCAGGTGCATTTGCCGAATGTAGGCTCAGCCATAGTTTTAGTATATATTATGCATTTTCAATTTTAGTTGATTTATTATTTTGTTGCAAGGTTTATAGATTGTGCTGATTCTGAAGGTCTTAGCATTAACTTTCCACAATGTCACTAGAATGGAGGAAGAGGGGAGTAGCTGGAGTAAAACATTGTGCTTTTCCACCGGAATAACTTGATACCGCCTGTACACTAGTTTAATGATGGAGCCTTTTATATCAGAAGAAGAACGAAATGAGCTGTGTTTAAGTGTACAAGAGCTATTTAATGTTCATGCCCAACTCAAGCAACTTTCATATGTAACATAATATGACATGATAGATTTTTTATGTGATTTTAATTTTCTGCACATAACTTTTCAGAAGTTTTAGATTAAAAAAGAATACTTTAAAAGACAATGATAAGTCAACAGACCCCAATACAATATTTAATGTAAAATCCGTTTCTCATCAATTGCAATGTATATTTAAAACAGGAAATGTTTACAGTATAAAAAAATGTAATGTACTGCACCACTTTTTAATTTAAATATGCTGCTTAGTTGGGCTACAATGGTAAACGTGGGAGGACATGCCACTGTAGCAATTTCTTTTGGCATAGGGTCTGCTTTGAGGAGAAAACCTGTTCTCATGCCATATGTTTCTATCACCAAGACTGCCAAAGTGAGATCTCTCACAAACTTAAACTCCATTGATTCGAGCGAAGACTTGGCCACCCAGTCCTTCTTTCCTTTTCTAAATGCCAACCTGTAACACAATTTGCCTGCAACACCAGCAGTTCTAGCCTGTTGCCTACCAACATTCTCATTGTGAGCAAGAACCACAAGTCTTGATTGGACCTCGTTCATGCTGAAATGCAAATCATTGGGGATGTTCTACAGACACATTTGGGGAAAACCTCAAAATCGTGAGTGTGGAAACATTCGGTGAGGCCCTTCATATCTCTGGTCACTCCTTTGTGGCACACTACCTTTACAAGCGCTGCATTAGGAGACAAGCCTGGCTCTAGCCACTTTTTCCTCTGCTTGTCTTCCTTGCTAAGTGGTGGATGTTACCAAGCATGATAATGTGTGTTTGTCACCCATGAATGTTTGTTAGGAGTATAGTGGACAAGTGATTGCCACTTTTCCACCAGTATGTCCACTGAACTTTCACAACATTTAGCGCTCCACCTGAGGTGATTACTTCTGGACTGCAACCCTTTTAGTAGTTCTTTGCAGCCCTTTTTTCCATTGCCACATTGCTTTTCTTGACACAAAAAGTTGGGCTCTATCAGGAGGGGCGGTATCCTGGTAGTTAATCCTTCCGGATACTGTCTGATGCAATTAGAGCTGCCGTAAATTGGTCCGGCGCTATTAGCGCAGGATCACAAGTTGCAGTGGCCCAGTAAATCCCACTTTATTTTGAGTTCATGAGATTGAATGGGCCATTCTGGTGCAATTACCACGATGGTAATTGTGCCATGATTATTGCACCGAAAAAGGACATTCACCTCCAGCTCTGAGTTTCCCTCAACTCGGGTTTGGGAAGAGCGATAATGCAGTAGTAATAGCGTTACTGCCACATTTTACCACTCCGCCCAACTCCTGATGAGGCCCGTTGGCACTTGCCATGCATCAAATTGATGTCTGATTTGTGCAAACCTCTCTCTCATGTCTTTGAGTAGTTGAATAGATTTTACAAAACCCTGCTTCTCTATAGCAAAAGAGCTTGTACATTCAGTCACCTGCACCACCACAGAGCTTACTATTACTTTAATTTCCAAGTCCTGCAAGTTATATGCACAGTAAATAATTTTAAATCCAGGATTGCTAAACTGTCCATCACCTGCAAGCTAAAGCCTTTTACCAGCAAAAGCAAAGTCAAGTGCTAACTGCTCTAGATTCAAGGCATTGTATAATGAATAAGTAGGGAATACGTAATTGCACTTGTATTTGTAGTAGGCAGTTTTAGAAAGGAACTACATTCCCGAGAATATACACAAACTGTAGATTTGTGCAAATGTGGAACCATAAATAACAGAGTGTCCGTCCTCTGTTTCCTTGCCCGTTCAGGTTTGTTCCAACCACTTTTGTTTTGAAATGTACCAATGGTTTACCACAACTGTTACTTCATGCTGATATGTTGCATTTCTGCATCGTTAAAATTTCTAGCAGGCTGCAGTTAAATACTATGTACTTGGGTTCCATCAAAAGCCACTCATCTGCCTATTTGGTGTCTTCAGCTTCAACGGTTGTGGTTACTTCCTCTTCACATCCCAAGCTGTAGTGAAGTCTCTGTATGTATTATCCATTAATTCTGAGGTTGCATCCGTGAGTTCCATCTGTAATAAATCATGTGGCTTTGGTTCAATAGGCGAAACAGGGAAAACTACAATAGAATATGCCACCAATCCTTTATGTGGTGTTCATGGTGTGATTAGATCCGCAAGGAATTTTGGTTCCTCGTCTGTTGAAATTGCCAGTTGAGGAGGACATGGTGTGAAATAGTAATGGTCCCTCGTTACCTTACAAGGATCAGAGGTGATATTCAGCTCAAATTCCGGCCACTAAGATGGGCATCATTCATGCCACCATTGATTTGAGGATTTCGAATCTCCATCCACAGTTCTTCCCAAGTCCACGCAGTGTTACTGCCAGCATCCCTGGTTTTTGGTGTGATTTGGGTCTATTTGTTCTTTGTATCCTGGGCCACCAGTCAAATGATAACTGTAAGTGTCCAAAAGCAATTCCAACTTTTCTATGAGGAAACATCATTAAAAGCCTGTGTACAATAGTGATGTGATTTACACATGTGTATTTTGATTAATCCAATGCACAGACCGATGTTTTTTTATAGCCTGGGAAACAGTGACTGTTCCTGAGCACCTGTCAGTCTTATGTTGCATCGTCTATTTGCTAGCAAATGCAAGTTATCAATTAATGCAGATTTTAATTTGAGTCAATTTAAAAAAAAACACTAACAAAAATAACAACCATCTCATATTTTCACATCTGTGGTCTATGTGTGGGATTGTGTGGTTCAAAAATATTAGTCACCATCACGTTGTCATCATGCTGCGAAAGAAATAATTGTACACTTTTATATAAATGACGAATAATGGCACAAAGAACAAGGCTCACTATATTCCAGCGAATGGGCAACAACACAGTTGTACACCATCTACGTCTGTCTACCATAAAAACACAAATTCAATTCATCTGCAGTACCTGTGGCCCTTGGGTTTCATTGTGTTGCACTGGCATCGGAATCGACTCCTTTGAAACCACAAAAGATAACTGAAGTATAAAAAAATATATAACTGTGATAGTCAAGTCAATATGCCTTGCAATTTGGACTACAGAGGTTGCAATGTCTTTGACTTGTTATATTGTTGCTGTCAACAAGACTATATACCCTAATCATGGACAAGCACGAGGCAAACACCAACAATGTACCTGTTCTCCTTAAAAGGGGACTTGCCCAATACAGTATCATCCATCAGTACGTGATGAGATAAGTGAAAAAGCATGTACAATTGCATGATGCTGTACATTCTATAAGAAGCATGGAAAGGAAACTGACATAGCATACCTACACAACTTGATTACCACTCTTGATTTTTTAACACATTCAAGATGAGATCAATAAAATAAATGATATAAATTACCTCTTGTACTTCGCTGGTGTCATATGGTATTGTCAGAAGAGTGAGCACAACAGTTTCCTCCTTTGGTACAGAAACATGGACAATTAAAATCAATAATAATCAGCCAGCCATTTGCTATCTCTATAGTGTAACAGTAGAAACTGTTGGCCTCTACGTTATAAACTCTGCCAAAGGCGGAAATAATGCAATTGCATCCAGTGAGAACTGGTACGATCTGGAATGTAGGGATGCAAAGACGATAGTAAATATGATTAAGACAACATACATGCATGCATCTGCTGAACTAAGACAAGCATGTAAAACCTATGAGGCGCTAATAAAGGTGAAAAATAACAATCTTGCAGACATAAATGGGACCCTTTGCTTGATACTGTAAATACAGGGAACACTAAAGCATTTTGGTGGATCATTCAAACAGGAACAGACACGTTTGATGTGTAATTTGAATCGTGCATTCCTGAGAAAGAAGGGTATTTACATTTTGCAAAATTGTATAAAGAACTAATATTTTGATTTATTTCTCGGATAAACAAATGAAATAAATGGCTCACTACAGTACATTTCCTAATAACGAAACATGAATTTCAAAAAGTCATAAAATCATAAAGAGCTCAAAAGGCACAAGACCCCGACGGTATCCCAATTCATGTACTTAAGGAGAACACAGACATGTACCATTTGTAGTGCAATATGTGCACAAGGGCAAACACCAGGGTCCTGGAAAAATGCAATAATAGTCCCGATTTATAAAAAGGGGGGAATAGAGAAGTCAGAGAGCTAGCACCCCATTTCCCCATTGGGTTCCATTGGAAAACACTTTGGAAAAGTGCTATTAACCCACCTGGAAGAAAGGCTTGAAGAAAATCATATAATTGTACATCTTCAAGCAGGTTTCCAAAAGGCAGAATTTTAGGCTGTATCTCTTGCTTAAAAATATGTCATCTCAAAAAAGCTACCTTTGTACCTCACCTTTGTCAATCTGAAAGACAAAAAAATCCCACCCAGCCTAATAAAGGCACTTTTCTGGATATATACGGATAACACTACCTCAGTCAGATGAGCAGTGGGAGATGAGAACACTAAGTGTTTCTAAGTTGAAAATGGGGTCAGGGAAGGATGCGTTCTCACTCCAAGTTTATTTTGCATGTATGTGAACGAGATTGAGCTTGATCTAACGAGCTTGGAAGTAGATGCACCTACGTTTAGCTCGGAGGAAATCTTGCTGTTTGCAGATGATGCAGCCTGCTGTCAAAAACAATAAGCATCTTAAAAAGAACAATTGAGATATTCATTGATCTTTGCACATGAAAGGGGTTTAACTCCTCAAAAACCAAAAGCATTAAGAAAACTGATATAAGTAAAATCAATATGAGAATTAAAGGAGAACTAATTGAGGAAGTGACAATGTTTAATTATCTGGGATTAGGCTTTGATGGAAGGGGGAGTTGATCACACCAAGTAACTAAATCCTGATGGACATTAAAACGTATATTAGAAGCAGTGCTACAATTCTCATGCAACCATGGTAAAAGAGCAGTGGGACCAACTTTGCAAGTGTATAGAGCTCAGGCTAGGCAGACGGTATGTTACGGAGCCGAATTAAGGGCCTTCATGCCACGTACTGCTATCACTACCCAAGAAATAATGTTCTAAACAGAGTTGTCTGCGTACCAAAGACAGCACCTAACTCTATTGTCTCGAGCTAGACTGGCAAGGTATTGATAAGCTATTAAAGCTTAAAACCTTCGTTTGATTGGCTGCGTCCTTTGGTTCTCTCCAGTACTTGCAACATATAAAGAGGCTCTGCTGGATATTCCGACCATTCCAAATAGTAAAATGCTGCCATATATTAAACACATAAAATACATGGCCCACATACTGAGAGAGGGAAAATGGTGGACCTCACCAAATATGGTGGACAATACTTCAAAAGAGGTGCTGAGGGACATTTCTGTTGAATAGATAGTGCAGACACAGTTAAATAACAGCTGCAATAGCAGCTTACTGAGCTCCTATCTTCTCATTTAAGAAGAGTTCAATTCGAAAAGTATATTAATATTGTCAAGGAACCATATGTAGACTCCTTATTATTCAAGCTAAGAGCGGCCATTCGACCATTGGCCACTCTGGGGAGCATCTGAGCATCTGAAAAAAATGGCTACTCACAGATGTGTCCCTTTTATCTAATCTGAGGGAGATAGTTCAAAATGTCTTGTTTATCGGCCAAGAATATGCACAGATTAGATATCGAAATTGTAAGCCGTGTTTGTTAAATCATGGGGTCAGCGATACCTATGTAGCAGAAAAAGTATGCAAGAGTATGGCTCAGGAAGATATTGTATTCACAGTGGCACATTTCCTGGGTAAAGCATGGAACAAAAGAAACAAATGTATTATTACATCACAGGTGGCACTATACATTAGTGAAAAAGCCATGTAGGCCAAAAGTATGGTCAACTTATTAGGTAATGTGATAACTATACGAGTGTTATAGCAATCGGGCATCTTGTAAATTGAAGGTTTACATTAAAATGGATACTGCTGCATTGATGCCACCCTCTTTTTCTCTTTGCATTTTCAATGCCTATATAACTATCAAGAACTTTGCAATGATTTTGATGTATTTCTGGATTTTTACTTACATTTTAGCTTGACTTTTTACCATGTATATAACGTTACATGAGATTTGTATTTTTACTATGCACTTTTGTGACATTTGTGTTGAGTAAAGCTTAACAGAACTAGTGGAAATAGGTGGATAATAACCTACAGTGTATGTTGTGAGTATACACAATCATATATTGATGAAATCAATGAGGATGCAAGTAATTGATTGTAAAACCCACATAAACAGAAATGTGTAGCTAGTGACCCTGTCCCATGCCTGATGAAACACACAACTTAGTTGACGTGATGGTTTCATCCTTCTGCAACATGTTAAAGATGGACAACACCATATTACATATTGATTGCACCAAGAATCTAATAAATGTACATGTGGCAACACACAATCAGATCATAAAACATTCAAGAAACGTAAAGGTACATATTGTCATGTTTTATGCAATGTCAAGAACAGAGTTGTACTTTTGAGAATGAATTCAATATAGGATCATTAATAGTTGCATCTACAAAACACATTTTTAACACAAAAATAAGTAAAAGTAAGTGAAGACATTATATATACCACAAATATCCTTTTATCCCTTAAAAAATACATACGAAAAACACAAAAGAGTATATCATGTCATACCTCTGTGTCCTGGCTGGTTTGCAATGATGCTGTGCAAAATAATGACATCCTGGTCATCTCCTGTACAGTAGACATCGCAAATCAAAATGTGAAAATCTAAATTGTTCCATAAAACCTTATTTGTATGTTGCAATTTTTTCATCCTTCAAGAACAAGAAAGTGTAGTTGTTTTTTCCACACATATTTATATAATGTACAGTACAGTACTGTTACAGTTTTCCTGCAAATACAGTTATCAAATGTCTTTAATAAAAAACTAATGACTTTGAAAGATTTCTATATTAAAAATAAATATAATCGCTTCAAAGTTAGTATGGGACATGAAGAATAACATGGATAATTATAGAAGAAAAATATTGGTCAATTGTCAACATATAGACTGATATACAAAGAAAAATGATGTCATTGGTATAAACCATACCTGACCGGCAAGCAATGTGTCTTTGTTTTCAGATAATCTAGTAGACACAAAAGATTGGTCCTGTTGACAACATATAGCCCCTGATTCATGGAATTATTTGCGTGGAAAATGCACATTTGAGCGCCATTCTTCCCGAAAATCCCCACACCTCAAACAGGGATTTTTGGGCAGAATGGCGCGCAAATGTGCTTTTTACTCGCAAATATTCCATGAATCAAGGCGATAATGTGTGAAGAGGCTGAGTCAATGAAACAACAACAGTATATACAACAATCAGATATTGCAAAACAAAAATACCTCTCATCATGCCAGAGATATAGGCTTACCGGTGTGTCAATCGGAGTGCCTGTCATTTTATCCAAAGTACTTAAGCACACTTCCATTTGCTCTGCCTACATTATGAAAAGGACCAAGAGAACAAATTCAAAAGTGTTAACTGTGATACTTTGAAGGGTTAACATGCATCTTTGATAAAGATACTGACATCTGGAATAGCAAATGGGATCAATGCACCTCATAAATCAAAACACATGCATAGAACATAGAATTTCAAATAATGACTAGTCATATTTTTGGGATGTATCATATGCATTCTTCAAAATATATATAAATAATTTAGAAAGAGAAGCTCTGGAAACATGTAGAATATTATAGTAAGAGTGAAAGCATAACACATTCAAAAGGCTTTTATAATGTATACTAACTTTTCTGTGTGTATGTTGAAAGATAGTGGGAACAGCATTTGGCAGTAACTTGCGAGTCATTCTGGGGTGACGCTTTTTGTGAATTCTGCAGACTCATACGTCTGAAAGGAAAATTGCATGCTGCACATGCGGAAGTGGTTGCCCTTACATCTGCAAAGGCATAATTGGCATGGCTGTCAGTTACAGAATCTGGAAAGCCACAGTTGAGCAACTATTGTCAAAACAAAAACAAGAATTTCAGGAAAATGCGCAGCAACGCATCGTGAGCTCTTCCATGACTGAATACAGTACAGGAAGACATCTTAATATACAAATGAAGTTCTGAAAAATCAAGATGCTTAAATTAAACTCTGATGTTGCATGAAAGTAAATGATTGAGACAAAAACTAATGAGTAGTTGTGAGATGAATCTTTAAAAGATTCTGCTTGCTACACAGCTAAACAAATAATAAACTTTGAGATATGACAAAGTTGAGATTTAGAGAATATATAGGGCCTGAGAACATAAGAAAGGGAACATTTAATTTCTATGGACACACCATGAACCTAGACTTGAAATACCTCACTGCAAAGGAGTGATTTGAAATTGAATACAAAGTGATAGATGTGTATATGTTCTGTTGTCCAGTAGAAACCTGGACTTATTTTGGATTACAGGTCAGCATTATTCACAGTGATTAGGGGATGTATATGTGAAATAGGACAGATACTTGAAGGACTGTCCATTTAATTGATTGAATCGTGTTTGTTGCGGCCTAGACATACATTAACGTGTTGTTGCAATAGGCTAGGTCAAAACTTAGAAGCAGGGGCGGCCTGAAAATGATGTCATGAGAAATGTCTCCGGATGCCATCAGGGCCAATGAGATAGGCTCATTCACAGAGACAGTCTTCCAAGTTCTTGATGTAGACACTGCATCTGACGTGTCAATTTGGCCCGTGGCAAATAAACCTGTATTCCTCTGTGTGTAATTTGATAGTGGAAGGAGTTCCCTTATTGCATTCCCCATAATCAGTGGCCCACACCCTTTGTATGATGTTTGCTAAAGTGAGTCTTGCCTTTAGTTTGAGGCTGTGTGAGGAAAAATAATGTGTGAGGAAAAGTCTGTGGTGGACACCAGGACTAATGTAATATGTTTATTTGCAGGGACACCCGTCAGAGTATTAGCTGCAGACACTGCATCTGCATTGGCCATTTGGACAATGGAATTTGAAGCTTCATTGATCTTTGTGGTCAATGGATGTTTAAACGAGTGCCTTTATAACTTTCTATAGGGCCATTGGTGCACCTGGCCTGAATACAGTATAATAGTGTAGGGGGTCTCAAAATGAAGCCAGGCGAGCATATGCCCATGGAAAAGATAACTGTTCACCTGTGTTCAAAACATAGTACTTTGTCTGTGATTGTATATTTATATTTGGACGACACAACACATTGTAGTCTGTCTGACGTTTGGCTGTGCGCTGTGGATGAACTTTCTCAATTTTCCAAAGCAACACCATAGCAAGTATATGGGAAGTAAGTGACACAATAATAAATATCTGAACTCATCCACATGACAGCTTTCGCAGCAATATGCATAATAAAGAACACCTCCCTTTCGTCTTAGAAAAATCCACTAAGAGATATGCAGTATCACTTCCATTACATCGTAGATGGCCATGTAATGGAATGTATCTGTATGAGCATGTAGAGTCTAATTACGAAACGATATTATACCTGAACATCAGCATCTCCTGATATCGTTTAAGCATTTCGTTTTAGGCTCCTTGAAGTATATATTTATATTATGATCACTTATACATCATTGACTTTCAAAATGTGTATATTTAGAAGCATGAGACAACATGTCTATGGTGAAGCCTTTTTACAAAGGTACATTTTATGCTGAAATGTGAACCCTTACCAAATACTCTCAGAAATGTGATAATTACTAATAGTAAACAAACCGGTGGTCCATAAGAAATAGGAACTCAAGTACAATAGTTGTGCTTATTCCTTGTTATGTCACATGTCCGTGTATTCATTGGTGTGATACAGAAAGTATAATATTTTGGTGACTGAGTACCAAACTATACAATGGAATTTAGTTGACTTGTTCGCACCAACATACATTTTTTAAACTGACATCAATTGCAACAAATGAAAAAACAAAGAATTCATATTTTTTAAAGAAGATTTTTATTGAATATTTCAACTGAAACAAAATTATTAAATCAAAAATATCAAATGTATATTATTAAAAAAAGTCGTTGTTGGAAAATCTAGTATATAGGCCTATATTGCGAGGAAACTCCTCCCTTATGGTTCATAAAACAAATGCTGGTATCCCTGTATGTACTCTGCCTTCCCTGATTACACCACGTTTAGGCTCTGTAGGCCATGAGCCTGTGTTGAATGAAGTGAAATATAAAATGTACTGATTTGATTACCTTTTTAAAAAGTATACTCTGCTAGAACCGTGCAACAATATAAGTACTGAAGAACATGGTTCAATAATTGGTTCAAAAATATTCATATATTTGAGAAGAATATGCAAATAAAATATTAGGCCATATACATTTTGGGTGATAAGTGTAAAAAGGAATATATATGCTAAACAAGAATTTGGGGGGATTTATTTTTGGAACAAAATCTTTGTAAAGTCATTATTAAAAAAAAAGGCCTAACATTGGAACAATGATTTGTTGAGG
Source organism: Ambystoma mexicanum (assembly GCF_040938575.1). Classification (NCBI taxonomy): domain Eukaryota; kingdom Metazoa; phylum Chordata; class Amphibia; order Caudata; family Ambystomatidae; genus Ambystoma; species Ambystoma mexicanum. The sequence goes on from NC_090928.1 coordinate 686,208,330, forward strand.
GTAACATAAAAAAGAAGTACATGACAAATATAGGGAACACTTCAAATTGTTTATGGTAATGATTGTACAGTCATTTTAAATGCATTTCACAGGTTAATCTATAAAAAGGATACACATGATACTCCTTCCTGGGAACACATGGACAAACTGTTCCACAAAGTTCATAAGTTTCATGAGCATTCTTAGAACTGAAGATGTAAGGCACGTTGCCTTGAGGTTAGTTTGTTAAGTTACACATAGTGGCAGAGGACTCTACTCACATGTATAGGCTCTGCAGGGGAACTTTCGATAGAACAAGGTGTTTTCTGGCAAACTTGTCATCACTTGACAGTAGCTACACCAAATGTAAATGTCTTCCATTCTACTCGGTTCTGTGTCCGGTGAATCTTTACCCCTGCTACCAGTCATCTCCCCCATTTCTTGCTAGCTTTGCCTTGAAAACATTTCCTCATCCATGTATTCCAGTTTAGACATGAAATCCTGAATAGCGGCCATCATAGTTGACGAATGGAAACCGAAAAAAGAACTGTAGAAAAAGCGAAAATAAGGGAATTACATTTTAAACCGAAGTTGAAATCACAATTTTATTTTTATAAAATACAGTGAAGTTAGTCAAGTATATCGACTTATACAAATTGACAAATAAACCAAGTTATAAATGTTCAATAGGTCCATGGTACAAAAAAAGGCATCAGTGTAGACATAATGGTGCAAAAAAGAATTACACAAGATATGTTATTGTAAGCCCTTATAGCAGAGAACTTAGCAGTAGCAGAAACACATAAGTAATCTTACTTGTTGTATTGCAGGTGATAGTCTAGGTAGTATAATTGTGAGGAAAAGAAATACCCATAATCAGTGGCACAATTGTCCCAATGATGGTAGGGTCCAGGGTGGAAATACTATCCTGTGCCACTCAAGACCATAATGTGATAGTCAACTCATTCAACAATATTAATGCAGTTTATTAAAAACATTTATTAAAAACCTATTGACACATAAGGCATAGTTGCTAATAATCACAACACATAGGCAGGTACCTATATATAAAAAGTGCTACTGTGCAACTGTGCAAATGTACAATACAAATCAATCTAATATAGATCATAAAACGTCAATAGTAGCACCACATTATGTAAAAAAAACTTTGTATTTAAAAGGAGGGTTGTTTGTAAAGTTCTTGGGGTTCAAGGAATACTAATATTCTTTGTTATAGTTATATCAAACCAATGTTGAGAGCCCTACATGTTTCAATACATTGATGTTGGTGTGGGGATTTTCTTCAGGGGCTTGGAACCTTTGACGTGGTGCGAGGTACCTAGTACCTCTATGGGGCAGCCCATATGGATATTGCTAATTAATGGACATTACTTATGTATAGAAAATAAATTGTTGGTGTGATGTCTGGAGGCCACATTTTAATGAGGGAAATATCCTGTACATCACCAAATTTATGGTAGACATCTGAGAGGGGACGACTCCATTGGAGGCTGTGGTTTAGTTATAATGTGGAGAATCCAGAGGTCTGAGACGTGTGGCCGTAGTTGTGTGCAAGGTAGTGAGAGATGAAAAGCCAGTGAAGCCTTGTCTCTGCGACGGTCTACTTAGTAGACAGTATACCTCAAACTGCAAATCTTGTAGGTCAGAAATAAATAGAATGAACACTGAGCAAGCCACGGCACTAATAATGGCATGGGAAAAGGCGTTTGTTGATATTTATTAAACTCATAGGTGTCTTGCGCATTTCCATGGAAACAAGTGAGTGCATTGCGTTCATGGGATGTTTACGTCCATCATGCACTAACTTCATGACAAGTGGAGTTGCAGAGGCAGCTGACGACACATAGAGGGCCATCTGCTATGATTTATTGCTGCCATGGCATATGACCGTAGGTTGATCGATCGCGCCGCAGATTACATTATCACAAGATAGCAGATAGCTAGTGTGGTTCACTCAAAGATATACATTTTTAGAAATGTAAATGATGCACCACATAAAAAATGTATTGAACACATTGATATATGGTGCGACGCGGATGTCATTATGATTCGTCAAATTTAACATGGGAAAGAACCCTTCCTTTAACAGTATACTTGGCAGAGGCCTGGAACACAAATAATATATTTCACCTGACCAGTTTGGAAGACACGATCTGATGAACGATCTTTGGCCTTCCGAATTATACTCCAGTTCAGGCATTTAGATTAGAGATTACTGCCTCATTGCTGAACTTACAATTGGCACAAAAGAGTATAACCGGAACTAGCTAAAATGAAGAAATAGTCACTGTTTGAGTTGCCAATGCAGACCATTAAGTGCAGTGCACCAAATCATACAAGCTGGCTTGCTGTTGCAGGGTCTTGGCATGGATTGGTAGCGTGTAGGCATATTTATGATGACTGCCATTCCAAACCATCCATATGAAAATGTGTTTGGATCAAGTGTCTTTCCTGGGTACCCTCTTATGCAGCAACGCAATTGAAACCTGAATTTCCAGCCTGTTTGCTTGAGGGAAAATGAAGGCATACAGGAGGAGCTCGTTTTGCTTCCTATTCTTGTTCACGCATATTGGGGGAGCCAAAGAAGCCCAAAGGTCTCTCCTCATGGCCAATGTTTGTAGAATTTGCTATTTCATTGCACTTCCTTTTAGATGCTTTGAGTCTCTACTTAAAGAGGATGTAGGTGACCCATATATTTGATCTGGTAGAACAAACTAGAAGTGAGCTGAGTTCTATAATTAATTGATATGTGTAATTTGAGTGAGGCAGCGCTTCTTAAATGACATTAAAGTTGTAACTTTTTGTATACATTGGTTAAATGGTAAGCTCTGTTTTTATTGATTTACAGCTGTGTAAACTATTTTAACAAACATAAAACATTGAAACTGACAAACGGCTTTAAACGAGAAACAAGGCTGTTTGCATTGTTGTTTTCCTTATCAGGTGTTCACTTTCTCTCTTTGTACAGCCCACTGATACAATCTGCGGCTTCTTGCCCACTCACTAAAACCAATAGACATACACATAAATACAATCCCATGCTATCACAAGAGGTGTTTTACCACAAAGAAAGTGGGACCAGTAACAGTGACATAATAAATAACACTGAAACAAAATTGGCCTCACTGTGATACTGGCGGTAGCCGTGCCAGTGAAACCGGCACGTCTGCTGCCAGTATCATTTTTTTACGGGGCCCTGCGAATGGGCAATTACTGGGTCATTACGTCCTTGCCGGACTCTGTAATTTCCCATTCGCGGGTGCCAGAAAATATTCTTCCCCATTCCCATTGAGTCCCATAGGGTGAACGGTGCCGGTGCATCCGACATGCTCTGCTCGCGGCTGCCGGTACACCCACCGGGTCAGACCTGGCAGGCGAAAAAGTGCACGCTAGCAGAACTCGTAGTTTGCCGGTCCGGTAGTAACAGTGCCGGTAGCTTACTGGCACCATTACTACCGGACCAGCAAACTTATAATGAGGCATAATGTCTGTTCCTCTGTGTCCTTTGCCAGGAGTTTCATTAAAGACTCTTTTTGATAGCAGGTGTGTCTATGGAGTCTGAAATAAACCTCGTGCTTTTACCAATTGCATATCCCCATTTTTGCCAGTCTGAGGGTTCCCCACCACACTGACCTACACCACATCTGTGACACTGTTTAATGGCTGAGAGAATAACTCCAGGGCCAGGCGCTCACCAAGAGGATGCCTTGTAACATAGGTTCGAAAACCCAGTCTTCTGCGTAGAATCGGGAGGAGTCCGGCATTCAGCGTGATGAAATTCACCAATAATGATAATAATACTGCATTGTGGCTGGAGTTCCATCAACAACTTTTTAGCAGTAAAAGAATGCCCCAACCCACCTTGCCACATGTGTACCTGGGAAAACCAGACACGTCCAGTAGTGAAAAACTCAATTGAATCCTGCCTAACAATGAATAGTGTAAAAGAAGTGTTCGGCCATGCACACTAAGATCCTCATTCCAAAAGGTTTGCGCTGGAGAAAACCTGGAAATGCCGTGAGCAATGTGCTCCAGGCAGATCCAGATTTGCTGCAGTTTCAGGCTTTGGGAATCGGGTGTAAGGATGCAGGTGCATATCGGAGATGCTCACCAGTGTCTACTCATTTGTGGCAGGACAAATCTTTGTGAATCAGGCTTTAGAATCATGTAAGATTCTGGAACAAGGAAAGCTACAAAGAATACATGAGGCACGACAGGGTGTTGTTCTAAATGCAAAAGGATGTCATTGGTGTCAAAGCAGAATGTGGTGCAAACAATGTTATTTGTAGAGAAAATACACGAAATTGCAGATAATCATACTGTGTAACCGAACAGTGCATGGGCAAAAGAAACTGGCGGTGCAGAATTTGGGCATGAGTGCCTCCTCCACCCCAGCCCTCTCCCCACCAGAAGAAATGACTAAAGTGAATTACGAGTTGGTTATATTGTAGGCAACTTGAAATAATGCTATGGGAAAGTGCATCCTAGTTGTGCTCGCTCTGTGGAAAAAGCTTGTACTGATTTTGTAAGTAGCCTTCGACGTTCATGGATGACTCTACTCACTGGACAAGGTCTGACATTTAAAAAGCAGTTGTGATCAATTCTCAGCAGCTTCCTTAACCCTTCTATCGCCAGGTTGAGCCACAGCATTTGAAAATATGTCATGTTACGGACAGCACCTGACAGCCATTTGTCATTGCTTCGAAACACTTTAGGTTGTCTGGCGCTCCGTAGTCTGAACATGCATGATAAACAGCACATTGCAAGATACAGTTGCTATGCATGCAAATGATATTTTTTTGCAGAGGTGACCAATACTTTAATGCTATGTTTAGCAGGTGTATGTGTGTGGTGCATAGTCTTGTGTGATATTTTGTGCCAGTGAATATGGAATTGCTGTCTTGCCCAAATGTGTAGTACTCATCCAGCTTAACATGGGGACGCCACACTAAAAGCTGAGATGAGTAACACATAGACACGCGACTATCTAGACCTTAAGCAACTGATCGCAGTTTAGGGCTCTGCAACACCATACGTGCACACTCTGTGCACACTGCCTGCACATATGGTTAACATTACATGCAGATTACCAGCACATCTGGTCGACATTATGCAACATTATGCCTCGATATGTACTAATGGCATAAAGGACAGTTTTTACAAAGAGGATAGTATTGCGCACCAGCATTCGGGGATCATTGTGTTCATGAGGTGCTCTTTTCGCCTTCTGCTTAGTGAAATGTGTCTGCATATAGTGAACAAACACAGCATCATGTTAACCATGAGCTCTATCTCGTAAAGGCCCCTATGCAGTCCTTGAAGCCAAATTAGCAAATGTTACAGTCTGAAGTTGGCTGAATTCCGACCTTTTAGAAATCAGGTGACTATTATTTATTTCCACTGACACCATGTTGGTATGAAGTAAGTAAAGTTGTTCTAAAACGAGTCACTTTTTATTTGTATGATGCACACAACACAGCAATACTTTGCCCCCCCCCCCAGCCCCTGCCCCCAACTTATTTGCATAGCAAATGGAGCCAAATGTTTTTAAAATAACTAGAGCTACATTGTGGACTTATACTGTTGTGGTTCCACTTTCTTTTTTGTGTGCTCAAGGCATTCATTTTGCTCAAACACTGCAAACAATAGCAGTTACAATAGGCACAGAGCTGCGCTGTATCCTTATTCTGTCCTTTGGGAGCACTGGTTTGATGTGCTCGTTTGTCTGCCTCCATGGCCACAGTCCTCTCTCTTTGGTGCTTGGAGGGGTCTGCGCACAGGTGATCCCTATTAGTGTATCTTACAGGAGGAAGACATAGGGGGATGCCTGTTCTGCTTGCCCATGCATCGCCGCCAGATGCTGCCTCAGCTCCCAAGAACACCACTCGCTCGCTCAAATATTAATCAACACCATCACAGCCCGTGCTCGTTATTTCAAACATGCATGCTTAAACATTCAGGGAGGCAGGCTGTTGTGCTCTGACCGCAATCTGCGGCAAGCAGAGAAACACGAGCAAATACATTGAGCAAACTCTGAGGTCACCCGTGTTTGCACAGGGATCCTCGTTCGCTATTCAAAGAAGGCGGCAGATTCTCCTGTATCTATCTCTTGCCTGGCTTAGTCCCCTCCTGTTGAATATTTGATCTCCGGTTTGTTTACTTGTTATTGTCTTTTGGGGACATACGAAAAGGCATCTGTGCGTTTGCAGGGCCATGTGGCAAAGGTTTGCGCATGGAATCGCGCTCTTGCCTCCCATGTCTTCCTATTATCTGAAATGACCCCATGGTCTCGGTTTTAAATCATACGCACAGACTGCTGCTGCCCCGTCGCCCCCTCACTCCCACCCTCTGGAAGGCAAGAGAGATCCCCCACGGGTCTGGCAGCTAGAAACCAAACGGTGGTCGACTGACTATGCATGTATGCTACCAAGCCATCCGACCGCTGTCATGAAAATTCAGCAGGCCAGGGGTGGTGTAGTGTTGCAGCTCCTATGATAGCTGGGAAATACGTGCTAAGACTCACTAACACAGGACATTGGCTATGTATGGCAAGCAAGCTGGGCCCGGTATAATGTTTCAGCTCTCCGCTCATGGGCTGCCAATTCTGCGAAATTGAAAACCTCGCTAATACACAATTTGCTGTGTCTGCCTGACAGTCACGTTGGTGATCTTGCCTAATTATGTTTCTTTGGCTTGATGCCATGTTATATTTATTCTATAAAGTTTTTCATTAAAACAGTCTTTTTTTCATGAATCGGCTCATGTTCATGCGTCTCACAGTTTGGACTCAGCTTGCCCTCATACACTCATAATGTTGACCCTTAAGGGGAACATGTATTAATGAAATCATTGATATAACATTTTTTCCCCATCCCCACTCATGAGTATCATTGCCTTTTGACAGTTTTCTGACAGGCAAGCCAAGGGCAATATAATGTTGCAGCTCGCAATGTGATTCTAGCAAAAGACTCGGTAAGATTCACAAATCGAAAATTGGTTATGTTTGCTTGGCAGACAAGCGGAGGGCAGTGTGATGTTGCAGCGCCTGTGATGTGATTCCTGGGAAAGGGCTGCTAAAAGAAAAATGGGTATGTGTGATTGGCAGGTGCTCTGCTGGTGTATGCGTTTCAGTCTCTCGAGGGGCTGGTTATCAAAATAGGCGGAGGGCTGGCAGTGCGGTGCGGGTTCATTCCCAATGACAATGCCTTTGCACATGAATCGTGTGTCTCTAGTTAGCACAACATCATAACTATCGACCGGTCCGTATAACTTCCTGTATGGAGCTGTGCATTGTTCAAATAATTGCTATAGCAACATCAGTTCACCAGAATCATAAGGATAGTGTACTGCCATCTACCAACTATTGATCTCACAATGATGTCGCAGGAAGTGACATCACATGATCTTTTACCCCACTGGACAATTGTGTATTTTTGCTCACTTCATGGAAAACCTGAGAATGAACGGCGTGAATCAACAGTGATCAAAACAGGCACAGACACCAGCTATTAATCCCGCCCTAAAAGGATCTTCATAGTTAACAGGTGTTTGGCAAGATTGTATGCAGTACCCTGTGGGAGACTGCGCCAGCCTTGTCCTCTTGGCAACACTTAACCCAACCTTTGGTATATGCCTGTACTACACAAGTTGGTAGAGTGACTGAGCAGCCAAGCTTATCTCAAGAGGGGCAATGTGAGCTGTAGGGTTGCAACATCGAGTTTCACAGTGACAAGTATCCAAATAACACTTACACTCAAGGTTTCTTAATTAAACAATTATTTATTAATTTAACAGTCCGTTTTAAAGTAAGCCTTCTTTAGAAGGGAGCAAATAAGTAACACTTGAATATACTTCAAAATACACTCTGTTTCAATACATCAGTAGATACCCTTTTGGGATGGCACACAGACACGTGCTACACCCTGAGGTTACTTCAATAACTAGGACACTTTGGACATTGATATATCACTGGTACATTTAGAGCAATACTGAGTTTGATGTCAAAAAGGAAAAGGTTAGGGAAGGAAACAATGGTTAACAAGTTTCTCAAACAGGTAAGCACTTTTGAACCCTCAACGCGATGTAGATTAACCGTTTCCCAGCTATACAAGTAAAGAATGTGTGACTTTTTGGAGGGACAGATCAAAACACAAAGTCAGAGGTTAGAAGAGCCTTCGGGGAGCCAGGGCAGCCAATGTTACATGAGCACAGTCTAGGGGAGCCAAGGCACTTCTTGAAGGTAAGTAAAAGTTCTTGCACAATGTTATAGAGAGTTTTGTAGAAAACAAAATCATTGTAGTGCCACAAGCTGGGAGGCTTGTGATGGGCAAAGCTGCAAGCAACTCTGCAAAATGCAGCAACTGCAAGTCTCAACTGAGAGCAAGCAAGCTACTCAACAAGAGGTAAGTACTCCTTAGTTCACAGTACCTTAGGTCTGAAGAAATTGGTTCCAGATGGTTGCTGTTCCTGTTGTAGTATGCCAGATACTGTTGTTCCTGGACCTCAGTCGTGGGGACAAGACTGAGGACGTCTGGGAACTCCTGCACTACAATTCGAAGGTCAGCGGCAGCGATGGGCAAAGTTTCCATTCTAGACTGGCAATGTTATTACAGCCAGAGGGGATTGACAGTTACCGCCAGTAGCATGTTTAACAACTGTTATGTAAAATGGCCCTGGGTGTACAAAAGAGGAGCACATGATCTCCATACCATAATGTGTTTCTAAAAGACAGTGCAATTCCAGTGCTACGCTCAGACCAAGCAAATTAATAAAGCAGTGCATTCCACGACTTGCTTACTACATTTCATGAGAAAAAGATATTGTGGTATATGTAACTTGAAATCATCTTTATTTGAAATGTCTTAAAACATTTTCCCTACGTAGCAGGGGGTTAATATATCGAGCATAAATGTGTCCCAAATAAAACAAAAATGGTTGATGATGTAAACAAATTGTTTAATACCACAAGACATTTTGGGCCTGATATATGGAACTTTTAACATGGTGCAAAGTGACTTTGCACTGGTGAAAAGTGACTTGAACTGCCAACGAACACCCTGATTCACAGAGCAGTGCAAAGTGTATAAAGTATTTTTTGCACTGTGCTAAAAGGGCCTAAATCACCGTGCAAAGAGTACGTTTGCAGTGCAAAGTGACTCTACACTGCAAAAATACACTTTGCACCACTCTATGAATCACAGTGTTTGTTGGCAGTGCAAAGTCACTTTGCTCCGCGCTGAAAGTTCCATGAATCAGGCCCATAATATTTCCATTTCAGAATTTGAAACACGCTTTCCTTTCTTAACTATTTAATGAGAAAATCAAAGAATTGATAAAAAAAATATGAAGAGAAATCTCACCATCATTCTGCTAAAAGTGAGAAAGTGGAACTAAGAGTATTTGAAACAAAGGGCGTCCTTGCAAAGTATCTAAAGATTGTTGATCGTTGCAGCCTTCGTGAAGTTGGCTCTGCTCCACCCACGGCTCTCTACCCATGGACATGTTTATGGGGTCAGCATCCCCCTGCCACCTTCTCCCAGGCTTTCCCTATAGCAGTACATGAACTTACCTGCATGGCGTATCAAGAACGGGCCGCCACAAAGGAAATGTAGACAAGCATGGGCAACGCCAATAGTTTTGGCTTTGCTATAGTAGAGGGTCTGCAAAGAGAAAGGGAAAGGAGGGCACAAAGGGAAAGAGAGGTGATGAGGAGTGAGGGGAAGCGAGAGGTGAGTAGCAAGTGAAAGAAGGGCGGGGACAAAGGGAAAGAGTGAAGAGGGTAGTTCAGTGCACAGGAAGTGACAACTAACGCCACTGTAACATTCTTCACACGGGTTCAAGAGATATACAAAAATCCATCTGCTAGCACCTGAATCCAGTAGGAACCCTTTGGAAATGTTCCAACAGAAGGAACTGTGATTCATACCGAGATGCTGTTTTGTTAGAGAGCTGCAGGTCTTCAATGAAACCAGACTTGTATATCTGGCTACCTGGCGATGGCCTAAGCAGCAACACTGTTTTAATATGCTGCATGTTATATGGTGCCTTGCATTAATACGAAGACGATTTAAAAATTAAGGAAACAACATTTGGATTGAGCACAAAAATATGTTTTTGAAATTGAAAATAAAACTAGGTTTAAATGAGAATAATAGCTATCAATCACTTTCTGTTTAAAGTCTGCCCCCCCCCACTTTGGAAAGGTAGTCTTTCCTTTTTATGAAAGCCAATTAATCCTGAACATGGCTTTTGTGCGAGGCAGCACAAAAGCACACATTAGATGAAAGAGTGCAACCCGTTAACAATTTAGGTTCACACAGAATTTCCTCCAGAGGTCCGATATCTAATGGGGTTGAATGTCGGTTGTGAGTAGCTGATGCTAATGGAATTTCCAGTTGACACCTAAGAAATGTTTTCTACTGGATCCAGTTGTGGCATATCAGTTTTCAGACAGCAGGCTATACATATATACGTACACATATTGTGAGGAATTCGACCATCCACACGGGGAGTGTGCGCTCACCTGGGCTTTTTTGGTTTTTTTGATAAGTGAAAATGAATGATGGGAGATCAGCCTCTGGAAATGTGCGAGACCATTACACACAAATCTCCTCTGCTCACCGCACGAAACGCTTAGTCACGTGTACTTTGGGAAGACACAGCCTACAGGCACTACCTTCCGCTGTCATATTCAACTGGAATGTGACATCCACAGGTACATCAAAGCATCCCAAGAAGGGGGAAGGCACACCTTCCTCCAGCCATGTGCAGCCTAATTTAAATATCAAAGGCCCCATGGATCTGCTTTTCCTTTGCCTAATCCGGCTGGTGGTAGTGCATACTAATGAGGAATAATTAAGGAAAGCCTGGAGCAGAGGTGTGGTTGCCGGACAGACAACAGGAATTTATTTATTTCTTTTATTTAATTTATTTTTTACATTTGCGTTGCACACTTAAACCCTCAGGAATCAGGGTGCAATCAGGAAGGCGAGGCTAACAACCCTTTGCTATGCAATGTGTCAACTTGAAGCTAGTTCCCTCCCCTCTGTTTGAAAGGGAGTGAAATGCATGTCTGGGTCCACTATTTACTGTAGGCAAACCCCTGCAGAGCTGACCCCTTTGAGAGGGGAGAAGTATGTGATTTGGGGGAGACAGGAAGTCTGCTCTCATCACAAACTTCAAGGGAGACCTGCGCTTTAATCAAGATTCACAGAGGGCTCAGTTAACGAGAGAGACACTTTGATCTAAAGCGGGCAGGAAGATGGGTGTGACTTAGGTATATGTTGTCACCCCTTACCTTTTTCTGTTGCAGAGCACTCTGGTCCTGACCTCATGCATAACAGAAGATTGTTGGTTGGGACCCAGGATTGGTCCATTAATGTAGGCTTAGCCTGCAACAATCACTGGGGCCCATTTGGCTTTAAAGGAGGGCTGAACCCCTCACTTAGCAGATCATCCGACGACTTTCAAAGGAGTAAGAAGAAGGATTCATTTGGACCCGAGCTGAAAGTACAGTCTACCTTACATCTTACGCCAGTGAAGGATGGGCAGGAGTTCCAAGAGGGAAGCAAGATCCCTCCTCTAAACCTCGTCTAGGGAACAGAGGGAGATAGCGGACTCAAAGGACCCGTCCAGCAGCTCCAGAACCGGTACCCAGTCAGCACACAGCGTGCCCTGCTAGGTTCTGCCGGCAAGCTTCTGAGGTGGGAAGTGCCGGAGAGTATCTGAACTAAGGACAAGGCTGTTGCCTGCAAACACTCTCCTGAGCTTTGGGCCATCTGCCTGATAACATGAGCCATGTGAAGAAGCTAAGAGGAGTGTCACTCAAGCATCAACCAGTGTCCATCTTTTAAGATAGTCGAGCCTTCGAATCTGGCTGCACTGCGGACTGTTGTCACGCCACAGTCACCAGAGCCGTCCAAGCCACCTCTCGACCAGCGCTCCAGATCCACCAACCAGCACAGAGACAACGATTCTTGGCCCTTAGTCACCACGCTGGCTAGCCTGCAGCAGTCCTTCCCACCTCGCTTGCCGAACTGCCTGCCGCCTGATACCCACAGCTGTCTCCCCCCTCAAACTCTGTTTTAGGAACTGCTCTGCGCCCTGGAACCACCTTGATGCGGTCGAGCATCAAGAACTTCTTAAGCACCAGGTACATTGTGGTTCTGCCCCCCTGGTCCTTCTCTGGAAGCCCCTAGAGACAGTTACGACCCTTTGCCCCTTGGTGCTGAAACCAATAACCTGGAACAGTAGGACTGATTACTTTACCAACTACCCTCCTGTCAGCATCCAGAGTGCATCCCTTTCCTTCGTGAAACTGTCTGTCCTCTGTGTTCCTTTACAGGGTGGGTTGTATTTTGTAGCGTGCTAGAATTGTCTGTTGTAATAATAATAAAGTAGATATTTGTATACAACCTTGACTGGACAGTCCCTTTTATCATTGGGTAATAGTTGCATTTTCGCTGTGTTACAACTAACCAGCACGACCTTGTAGAGATAAGCCTGCTGTTCCATTCAAATTACTAAAAATTGGACAAGGAGGTTTATAATTGACTTGTGTTCGGATCCCTTCTGATGTACTAGAGGTGTGGGGATGGTTGATGGTTTAAAAACCGATATTCACCCCTGGACCACTGTTACCCTGGAATGTGATTCATCACACATATATATATACACAAAGCTACCTCTGAAAACGATTCAGCCGCCTTCTTCTTGTCGGATCTGCCAGTTTCATTAGGATGACTAAAGGAAAAGCATGAAATAGAGCTGAAATACCGGTGATTCTTTGAGAGCTGTCTGACGGATCTCAGGGGAATCTGTACAATCTTGTGACTAAAAGCTTGTTTTCAGGCATTGGGTTTTCTCGAGTTGCAAAATCAACACACTTCCTGGATGCATTTGCTAAACAATTGTTATTGTTGGCACACACCAGGCAAAGTTGAGATATTAATGTGTACACGAGGAAAACTATATCTATAAATCTTAAAGTGTGACCTGTGCAGCAGAGCTCAGTAAACAGCAACACACGCGGCTTCAAATGCTAACACTGGTGATTAGCTTAAAATACAACAGTCCCAGAAATATATGGCAGAAGTGAAACTGCAGAAAGGGATAGCAGCACGTGCATGCTACAGATGGAAGAGCCACAGACTTTGCCACGCGTGTTTGAAAAGCCTATTGAGCTGGAGACGAGTCAGCAAGTCTCCAGGATGATATAATATGATAGGTTATTTATAACGCGCTTAATACCCAGAGGTTTCTAAGCGCAGACCCGGGGATCGAACCTGTGTTGCTCCGTGTCGTCTTGCTTCCAAGACATGCACGTTGCCACTGAACTATCCTCCCGAGACAATGATGAAAGAAACATGGCCAACAGCCAGGGGCCTTTGAAAAGCCTATTGGGCTGGGGACGAGTCAGCCAGTCTCCAGGATAATGAAAGAAACATTGGCAGCAGCCTGGGACTTTTAAAAGCCTATTTGGCTGGGGACGAGTCAGCCAGTCTCCAGGACGATGAAAGAGACATTGCTAGCAGCCAGGGGCCTTTGAAAAGCGTATTGGGCTGGCGACGAGTCAGCCAGTCTCCTGGATTATGAAAGCAACATTGCCTGCAGCCTGGGACCTTTGAAAAACCTTATGGGCTGAGGACAAGTCAGCCAGTCTCCAGGATGATGAAAGAAGCATTGCTAGCAGCCAGGGGCCTCTGAGAAGCCTATTGGGCTGGGGACTAGTCAGCCAGTCTCCAGGATGATGAAAGAAGCATTGCCAGCAGACAGGGGCCTTTGAAAAGCCTATTGGGCTGGGGACGAGTCAGCCAGTCTCCAGGATGATGAAAGAACATTGCCAGCAGCCTGGGACCTTTGAAAAGCCTATTGGGCGGGGGACAAGTCAGTCAGTCTCCAGGATGATGAAAGAAACATCACCAACCGTCTAAGGCCTCTGGAAGACCAGCTGGGATTAGCCCGAGTCAGTCAATATCCGGGAGTGGGAATATACATTACCAACAGCCAGCGGCCAATGAAAGGTCAGGTGGGCTGGAACAGGCTCAGTCAGGCTCAGTCAATATCGAGGGGGAGACACTTCTACACCAAATAGGGGAGTGTGTGCATCCCCTTTCAGAACACAAAGAGACGCACTTTAACTCTAGCATCAATCAAAGATACATGATGTGTATAGCAAAGGTTGCGAAGTAGTGTTGTACTCTATTATGGTACTTTAATTAAGGTTTAATCGGCCGTGTGTTCACTTTCTTTATATTCGGGAAATACAGTGTTTCTACCATAACACTGGCATTCCCAACCTTTGTAGCCTTTACATTTCATTAACCCCTGGACAACTGTTTGCACCCAAACGTTGGTATTTCCAACATTGGTAGATGAACCTTTTTGGATGTAGTAAACGTAACTTAAAAAAGTGTCTTTTCCCTGTATGCCCTGTCCTTTTATTTCTCTGTGTGTACAGCTGAATTACACGTTTTCTATAGATTAACAGATAACATTATGAAATCAGTGTTTTCTAAATGCTCACCAGTTCTTTCATGGCACCTGATTATTTTACTCTATCTTTAATCAGAGGAAGGAAAGATATGAGTATGGACAACCCCTTCATGGATCTGAACACGCAACCTCATGTTGGGGAAATGACCACGCAAAGATCTCACTCTAACCGCCACCCGAAGGCAGATGTACAGACACGTGCGCATAGGAATCACTGCACAAAGTTAAGATCGTATGTTGGATCAGTGCTTTAAGTGGCATTACAAATCGAGCCGGGGCTCATCGAGGGGCGCGGCCTAACAACGGGGGTCTTCAGGGCCCGTTAGGCCACGCCCCCTTGACGAGCCCCAGCTCAATGGGCTACTGGCACCCCTGCCAGGCAGCCTTTTGTAGAGATTAGCACCCTCTCCCCAATGGAGGAGAGGGTGCTGATCTCTGCATTTATTTTGTATAGGCTTGCCTGGCAGGGGACAGCGCCTCGCCTATTCAGCCTTAATGGTGGCGCTGCCCCTCGCCAGCTGGGGAGGGGCAGCGTCACCATTATGGCTGAAAGGGTGAGGCCACTGGAAGCAGAGGCCTTTTTCCTAAAGACTGAAACTCCCGCGAATCCGCGGGAGCTTCAGTATTTAGAATGCAAGGCCTCTGCTTCCAGCGGCCTCACGTTTTCTCCATAATGGTGGCGCCGGCCCACGTGCATCACTTGATTAAAGGGATGCCTCGCAGGTGCGGCGCCACCATTATGGCTAAAAGGCATTTTTTTCTGAAGCCTGAAGCTCTCGCTCACGAGCGAGAGCTTTAGGCTGTAGAAAAAAAATGCCTTTTTGTGTAGTGGCCGGGGCTGCCAGGGGAGATTAGTGGGCCCCGGCAGGGCCCCGCCTCAAAACGAAATTTCGGAGCCTGCCGGGGCCCAGCCCCGGCAGGCCCCGGCCCACTTAAAGCCCTGGATTTAGGGGTGTGTGCACACAGCCGGGGTTCCAGTCAGACATAGAGGTGCATGTAAGCAGTCTAGTGGGCTGCAGGTGCAGTTTACAGGCAATCGCATGCAGAGGAATGGTACGCATATTGTCGGGGTGCTGTTAATAGTTACGGGGGCCGCCATCCAATGTCACCCGGGAGCTGGCCTGGTTGCAGGGGACCTCACGCAGGAGTACCAGGGTTCATGAGTTTGTGGCCGAGGTGCACGCACAGGTAAGTATTAATGGGTAGTTCTGCTTTGCAGGGGTGCACATCAGGGGCGTTCGGCCGCGACTTGTCATAGGGTTACTTTGCGGGAAACATTCCATGAGTACGCGGAGTGAGCACAAAAACCTTTGCTTGCAGGGACACGCAAATTCAATTTCACTGCACAAACTTTGCGGGATCTATGCGCACCTTTCCATGAATCAGTGCCATAATGTGTTGAAGTCAAATTTTGTTGGATGGTTTTACCCTCAGAATCCGAGATAACATCACCTTCGCAAGTCTTTTTTCCTTCAGTGGCTCATTTCTTGCATGCTTTCCCTGGAGACGTCTTGAGGAGCTTTAGCAGAGTATTTCCAATGTGTAAACCCCTTTGCAACCACCCTGACCTGGCTGCGCTTGCACTCATAACCTGATTCCTGGTGCTCACATGCCTGTTATCTGTCTCGTCTGCCTATCTGCGACCGGAGAGTTTGGAATTCAACAAACCTTGCAGTCCCTGAAGCTGCCATTTAGGATCTGCGGCAATACTATGTAATGTAAAGGCAAAAATATACAGAACATTTAAAAGACAGTTCATATACAGTAAATGAAGAGATCTCTGTATTTTACCTTGCTGCTGGCGCTGGGTGCCTGACAGCCGGGATATTAAGCTGTGCGTGGGGGTGGGGGGGGGGGGCAAATTTAACGTTCACACGAATGGATTTTACATCAAAAAGGGCCTTGTGGTGCTTTGGTTTTGCAGCACAACATGTCAAATGAGACATTTGCACGTGCTGCGACCACATTCAACATTCAGCATGTTAAACACACAACAATTCCAAAATGTAGGCTTTTAATATGCAAGCTGTGTGTACAAAGTCCACATTTAAACCTAAAGGTGCCATTTTAATTGTTCCTGTCCTAACACAATGACGACTCCTCACCCTTGCCATGTTAGGATTTTGGAAATGGCTAAAGAAAACCTTGTTTGGTTAAATGGCCTTCCGATACCTTGGGCCTCATTACACGGATGGCGGTAAGGATTTACCGGTACCGGTAAAATACTGGTACCGGTAAATCCTTACCGCCTTACTACGAGGTCCCTTTGCGGGTTGGGGGATTTAACGCCTGCTTTTTGCAGGCGTTAAAATCCAACCCGCAAAGGGACCTCGGAGCTAATTACGGCACCGCAAAATTGCGGTGCCGTAATTAGCGCCTTCCCCATTCCCATAGAGCCCTATGGGGCAGAAATGGGAATGGGGAAGGGCAATGGTGGAAGGGGGATTTACCGCCCCTCCAACCTTGGAATGGGGCGGTAAATCCCCTTTCCACCAAGGCGGTGCCGGTATTTTACCGGCATGAGCCATGGCGCTAATAGCACCCTGGCTCACCACCTACCGTGTAATGAGGCCCAAGGTCTTGTTGGGATATGTCCTTGGTGTTAATGTGCGCCCAGATGCCAGCGGGCTTTGACGCATAATAAACAAATAAATAAACACATTCTCTTAGGGAATCATGGGCACCCATGGGGCAGAATGCATTTTGGCCTACCAGTTTATCATTTGAACCTGAAATGCGTTTACATGGCTACCTGTAAATCCCTAAACCATTCTCAAGAAGCTCCATGAAGCCTTTCTAATCACATGCTCTTGCATGCACTTATATGTATTTCTCACTTCACACACTACTTCTAAACTCTTAATGTCCGACTAAAGCATTTTTGGTAATACAGTCCAGATTCAAAAACTGAGAACTTTAAAGAACTTTGCATCCATTTAAAAACAATTGTTTCTTCATTTCGGCACTTGGTTAAAATAACTTTAAATCTAACATTTATTGCCATTAAAATCCCTTCCAAAATAGCTGCCATCTTTAGAGTAAACTGATTTATTTTGAAATACACTACAAACATTAGCCTCTTAAAGAGATAGTGTGTTCAAAAATGTTATTGTCTTAAAAGATGGCCAATAATCAAAAACATATGTTAAACATCTTTTGAACGAAAATTCCTATGTAACATTTTGAGCAAATAATGTTTAAACCCCTTTAATTTCAAGCACTAGGAGGCATCCTTTTTGTGAAATGGATGAGCCTCCTGTGATTGTGTTATTCTCTGCCCTTGTGGCAGTAATGAAACAAAAGCCACCTGCTGGTAGCTTTTATTACAGTGGCTTTTGCTTAATTAGTGGCAGAGAGCAGAGAAGTGTTTTTTTTTTTTTTTAAATTAAACAATTGTTGTATTCATGATTGCTGTGGTTAGAAAACAAAGGGACGGTATAAATCCCCATTCATGGAGTCCCATAGGACTACATGAGGGGATTTGCCATCATTACCGGCACCGGCATTGCCGGTGCTGGTAATGACGGCTTTTTTTGCCAGTAGGGCATCTGGCTTAGGTAGCACAGGGGCCCCACCGGAGAAACCGTAGTCGGCCGGCCCGGTAAAGTGCTGGTATTCACGAATACCAGCACGTTTTTAACAGACCGGCTGACTCGGAATGAGGCCCATTGTACGTTGATACACTTTCTTAGGGGTGCTTCAAAATTAATCTCTCCTGACACAATGGAAGAAATAACCATACCGAAGTATCAAAAAATGCCAATATGTGTTAATATACTGGATTTATAGTACAATTTTACAATTTGTATTATTCTATAATTTTTATTTTATTTTTGGGGAAAAATACTCTACTTATTACTGTATAACTTTCTAGTTTATGAACCTGTTTGTCTTTCTGAATCCAATGCTGTCATTGAAGGTTTAAAGAGATGCATGAATAGATAACGGTATCGTCCCATCGGCAATGAACTTTAGTTTTTGGAATATTTGTAAACAAGTTGGTTTTGGCAAAAGAAATCTTAGAAGTTTGAATAAAACGAAATGAAATAATAATGGCAACAGAGCGCACATCTTATTTACCACCCTTACCCATGATGACCTATTTGCTCAACCCTCATGATGGCAGTTCTTGAATGTGGCACTGGAAAGGTAGACAGAAAGGGTGTCTTATAAAATGAGGCCTTTAGGTCAACAGAATGACAAAACAGTGGTGTTTGTTTGCCGTTGTAGTGCACTTTCAATCCGTATAGGCAACTGTGCAACACTCATCCGTGTTGAACAGACCCACATGAAACCAATCAGGGTTAAGTGCTTTGTTTTACTAACCCAACTAACCCAACTTTCTAACGTCAGGAGTAAATGTTTGCCCAACATTTCTTTCACTTGATATACTATTAAGAAAGATCAATCTATATTGTTTTTGGTCTCATAATTTCCTTTCCCTTTTTAAAACAAATAAGAAATCAATATACTACCTCTTCAACTTTTAGGAATTCACCCAGGCAATAATATTTAGTTCAGCAGAGGTCAAGATCTTTTGCCTCCATCATAATTATTATTTATTTTGGCATTTCGCCATGCCGTAGCCATAGATTTAGACATCATGGTTCATAGCGCCATTTTCCTGACCTGATCTATTTGTATAGGAATACATTAGTCAGTTGTTGCATCCTTTTTTACCATTATGCCTTGAAAATGATCTTGCAAAACAAGAACCTTGATTATCTGTAGTATCATAAATGCGTTCTTCCCAGTGACACTAGCTTTTGCTCTTTTTCTGTCACGCCCACGCTTTATAACCTTTGCTACCCTTTTCATGGCTTCTAACATAGTTTTACCCGCTAGCTACTTTTTTCTATAGTGTTTTTAAGTTGGCATTTCAATTAATGAAAGAAGACAAATATATCACTGATAAGGGTTTGGGTACGCAACTAGGAAATTAATCTATTAAGTTTGTATTTAACTGTCAAC
The DNA here is from genome assembly GCF_040938575.1 of Ambystoma mexicanum. Lineage (NCBI taxonomy): Eukaryota > Metazoa > Chordata > Amphibia > Caudata > Ambystomatidae > Ambystoma > Ambystoma mexicanum. The sequence goes on from NC_090928.1 coordinate 686,227,794, forward strand.
AATTAAAATCAAACATTCATTCACAGTAATTCCTGTGTTATGAACTCCCTGAGCAACAGGAGGCTGCCATTTTCCCTGTCGAGCAACAGGTAAATATGTGTGCGCGCCCTTCCCCTCCCCCAAAACTTCCATCCCTCCCCCAGCCCCTGCCCCAATTACTTGTAACTGTCTCATTCCTCACTGGCGCCTGGAACACACTCCACTCTTACCCAACCCGGCATTCAGAAAATAAGGAGGTCTCTTCTGATTGATCAAGCTCCTAAAACCCTGGCCCACACTCTAATCATCGCTCAAGGGTATCAATTCTGTGCAGGTAAGATAGTTCAGCGAGATAAATGCTTTTCTCAGTCAACTGTGTTCAGCCTGCCGGTCCGAATCTGGACAAAGCCGAGTCGGTTCTTCATCCTCACGAGTCCGATACATTCAGGGCTGTTACATTGGGTAGTACTATTAAATATTACAGCACTTAGAAGAGGGAGGAAACCAAAACAAAGTGCTATATAAAAACCTATAATCAGCCACCCTATTTCTTCTTTCAAGAACTCTTGATTTTGTTTTCCATTTCTGTCTCCTCTTTATTCTCTCCCCACCTGCTCACCTCTTCACTGTCCCCTACTCTTGTCTCCAGTTGCACTCTCTCCTGTTCACGTTTTCATGGCTTGATCCATCCTCACCTGCCTTGCAAGACTTCCCTGCACATCCCTAAATGTTCACTCCATGCTGCCTTTCAGTTCATACTAACCACCCACTGTACATCCCGAGGTTTCGCTCATTTAAAGACTAGGCTCTCAAGCTGTCCAACCAACATTTGAGCCACTTACGCCCTCTCGTCTTTCCATACGACCTTTCAAAGTATTCTTCTCCCCTGAACCTTTCCTAATAACAGATCCTCTGCTTTGCACTTCTTGGTAGCCAATACTCTATATACATGTTGATATGATATGATAGGTTATTTATAACGCGCTTAATGCCAAGAGGTTTCTAAGCGCAGAACCGGGATCCAACCTATGGTGCTTTGTGTCGTTTTGCTTCCCAGGCAAGCACGTTACCCCTGAGTTATCCTATCCAATAAGAGACATGCCTGCCTCAATTCTGAAATGTAACAAAATGTCGGCATCTAAATTTGCTTAACTTGTAAGATTGTTGGGTATTATAACCTCTATATGACTACTTCTATTTTTTTCTCTTACCAGCTGTCAATCCAACACCCCTGGACAAGGCGGAACACCCAGAAGAACTGGTAGGTGGTCAAAACAACATGTTATTCGATTCCCAGTGTCTCTGCACAACCATTGTGTGCACAGCACACCTTTTTCTGATTTGGTGTTGCTGGTTTCTTTTCAGTTCTCATTTTCATTTCCCGGCCACGGAAGTGCTGCTATCCAAAGGTTCCCCAGCGGTCACATGACCAGGGAAAAAGATTATTAATGTTCTGACCAGAGAGTCATAAGTGTGACTATGGTGTACATAAAATTAGCATTTTCAGCTCGGTTCTGAGCCACAAAAAAATGTTTTCACTTGCTCTTGCACAAATGTTCATTCCCACAAAGGGAAAATCACGCAAGGGGCGCAACTTGAACACGTCTCCAGATGAACAGTCACACAATCGTGACTAGATGTGTGAAGTTAGGCGAAAAATTCAGCATGCGGGCGTGTGTGGTCTGCAATAATGGCCGCCCTCACCTATGGATGCGCGTGCGCATTATGCAGCAGCGCTCACATCCGCCACATGGACCGTGCTGATTTCTAGTTATTGGGGCCCATTTCAGAAGACCCTTACATCTTCTCCCAAAGATAAGGAACCAGATCCCTAGAGATAGCGGACATCTGACTTCACTAAAAAAAAAGAACCAATAACCACGAAGGAGACCGTGCTGCCATCACTTCCATGTTTATAAGGGGGAGGGGGTCACCACGGTGTGCACCACTGCAGTGAACAGCCAGACTTCCCGCAATAGGCATGCGATGGCTCGAAATATACGACATTCACGTGGTTTGCTAAGTTCTCCCATCCCCGCATTGCATTTGTGTTGGACATATCGGTTAGCCTTCAAACTCTATTTCTTTTCATGAGTCCGTTTTTTTTAATGCTATGAGCATATAACATCTGATGGCCCATATGAGGCATTATCTCGGAGTGTTCATATGTTTTCATTGTTTGATCACACCTTTCTTTAAGGGAACACTTTAAGGATGTGCTTACACTGCTCCTTTTCTAGATACCAGATTGTGCACTGAAGTTCACCGCAAATTGTCCCTCATTTAAAGACAATTCAGATAGGCTAACCTTCGTTGAAAACCATCGCCAGAGGTAACTGAGTAGATATGGCTAGTGTTCCATGCACATTTCTTCCCTCATTACCACCCCTGCGAGAGACGCCAGCCAATCCGCTGGCCCTCAACACAGGCTAACGCTGCCAATATTCCTTCCTGGCGGCCTGCGACTCTTCCGCAAGTACACCATTTGTTTGGTTGGTAGTGCCCTGGGCACTGTATTCCCTCTTCGCCCCTTCAGGTATCCAGCACTGCCATCCCACAATCCTCCAAAAATCCTATATTGCAGCCCCGTTGCCCCCAATTACCTATCTATGTTCTCCGCTCAAGACCCTACCTCCTCATGCAGGCCCTTCGGCAGCCAGCCATGGAAATAGTAAAGGGAATAACTCCCATCTACTATTTTCTGCAGCCGTCTTGTAGTCACTTTTTAAGAATGTCATTTTATTAAAGTTTTTGGATTGAAAAGAGAGAAGAGTATTTGACATGCAAAATAGAAAATGTGTTAAAACAATAACACTAACATCGACTTCTTATCATGTCTGAAACAAATTTGTGAAACAGAAGCTTCCTAAATTCCATGACAGAATAATTGATATCAATTCGCTGGAAGGAACCATCTCAGAATATCTGGCCCAGAATGACAAGTGGTATGGGTCTCTACAAAAGCTACAACCAGAGGAGTGCTCATAGAGACTGGTTAGAGGATCAAGATATACAGGGACAGGATTAAGCAGTGGCACTTGAAACCATAAACAAGAGGTTTGAACATCAGGACAGAGGAACCTTGAGACATCTAACCCCCTCCTCTCTTAATAAGGCCAGGTTTGAACTGAATGAACTGCATACTGCTAAGGCAAGACTTCTAAAAGAAAATGGCTGCTCTTTTTACAAACAAGGAAATATAGCTGGAAAATCATCAGCATACCTGGCAAGAAAGGATGAATTCTCTAAGCACATCCCAGCAATTCGATCGAAAGAAGACCACTTGCTGAATAACCTACTTTCAAGTTCTCTCTAAGCACTTCCAAACTGTCCATCAATCCTGCTCTCATGGCTGCATCGTTAGTCCACAGTACTGCCCTGAAAGCAGTACCAAACCACACTGCTCCCGGACAACGCCTCAAGTTCTCGGCTATGCACGCTGTGGGGTATTGTTTTGCTCTGTGTTTGGCCAGTGGCTGAAGGAAAGGGCTTACAGTGCTGCCAATACCAGTGTGGCCCCGGTGGAGCATAAAGCGGGCTAGCTGCCTACATTATTACTCAACGTTATCTCTAGAGACAACGCAAAGTAATTTCATAGAGTTGACATGGTTTTTTATTGGAAAAGTAATGTGGCAATAAGACCTGAGGCGGTGGGCCAATACCGCCCAAGGTAATGCCCGGGCTGTAGTTATAGGCCTGAGCGTAGCGAGGGCCTTAACGAAGCCCCTGGGAATTACCTGCGGCGGTATTGGCCCACTGCCGAGAGTCTTATTGCCATTAGTACCCCGGCCCGTTGGATCGGGGTGGTAATGGCATTTTTTTCTGTTCCGAAACATGTTTTGGAACAAAAAAAAAAAAAAACAGAAAAAAAAATGGCCACTGCCATGGAAAGGGAAAACGTAGTCCGTTTTCCCTTTCCATGGTGGCCATCGGGAGAGGACGCGCTGGGAACAGAAGTGTTCCCAGCGCATTCGCTTCCAAGACCAGAAGAAAAAAGAAGGTAAGTGGGGTCGGGAGGGCGGAAGGGAGGGGATGGGGAGGAAGAAAAAAAAATGTACCGCGGTCTCCGGCGGGGTGCGATGGAAGCCTCCAGCCATGTGGAGGCTTGGAGCAGGGATGGCCCCGCTCCGAGTCTCCACGCAGCTGGAGGTTTCCATCGTCCCCTGCCGGAGACCGCGGGATAGAAGGTAAGTGGGGTGGGGAGGTAGGAAGGACCAGGGAGGAGGGAGGAAAGGCTTGGGGAAAAAAAAAATCTTACCTGAGTCCCCCTGCGGGGGACGAAGGAGCCATGGGGAGGCTCAGAGCGGGGATTGCCCTGTTTTGAGCCTCCTCATTGGCTGAGGGGCTGCCACGCCCCTCGCAAGGGAACAGAGTAGCCGGCATGCACGGCGTGGACGGGAATACCGTGTGGTATGGCTCGCAAATGAGCCAATCACCACACAGTATTCCTCTTCAGCCGCGCGTGCCGGGTACTAATGGCTCATATTATAATTGGCTTGGTGTGTTCTTTGGATGCGTGCATAAAAGATTTAGTAATGCCAGATAAAATAAACTTCTGTCCGTACCCTGTTTTGAAGCTCCATCTTGATCTCATTTAAATTAGTATTTATCAAAACAGGTTCAGATATTTGTGCCACCCACACCTCAGACCATACCTGTGTAACTCTGCAGTACCTTGTTAATGGCTGCTGATAGTTCTAATTAACAGAGGCCTGAAGCATGGTTACCACTCATAAAGCGCTCTCAAGTGATTCTTGGACCCAACATCAAGATTTAGCTCAGCTCGGGAAAAATGACTTCTTAAACTCATAAAACTATTCACCATTGGTGCAAGGGGTAGTGCCAAGCGCGAGGCTTCTCTTCAGAAGAGAGGCACGACAGAGAAAAAGGTTGGTATGATTTAAACGTTAAATATCAAATATGGAACACCAGGGAGTTATATGTCAAGAGAGAATCAGGAAAGGATTCGGTGCAAGTACGTGGAATGAAAGAAAATGGATGCAGGGAATAATAAAATAAATCGACCTGTAAGTGTCTAATCTTTCAGAGAAAGCTTTAGGGCCTGATTCACAGAGGCGTTTTATAATGGTCGCAATCCCAAAGGAAAACGTTATTTTAATCAGGCCCTTAGTCTTTGGAAAGGAACAAAGTACCTCAGATGAAGAAAGGTCCACGCAACCATGAATTCCCACCAAGGAAGTGTGCCGAATGATCTATGTTCGCTGCAAAAGTCAATCACAACAAGATGGCGGATTTCTCACGGAAAGCAGGCGATGCTGCCATTGTTTTGTGTACAACAAACATGTGTCTATTCAGGATTTCACATTGACCACACTGGTGCTGCAGCCTGAAATGTATACGTACACTGCTTCCAGGGTTGTTTAATGAGCTAACAGGAAAACATATGCTCTTATTGCAAACCTGTACCTTGTTAGTCCATCGCTCAGCGGAAGACTTGGCTTGGACTCACCTAGATCAGCGATGGTGCCACGGCTCTTACTCCCAGTAGCGCACCTGCCAAGGAGATTGCTGATTCGACTGCAGGCCCTCAGTGGTGACCTCCTACTGCTGCGTTCGCTTTGTAGCCAAGAATGAAACAAATACAAGGACATCTCGTTTGCGTAACTTTGAAATGGCATATTATGGGATTTTGGGGGAATTGCTCCTTTTTCTAGTCAAGGACAGCAAACCAAAGGAAATTACTTTCTGATACTTCCTCAAGTACATTTTCCTCATGAACATTTTTCACTGAGTGTTTTTACTCAAGTGCATTTTCCTCGACATTATTTAGTACTTGAGTTGTTTTCAAGAAGCTTCTTTTTTTATTGTGTTTATTATATTGTGCAAAATGCACACATCATAAAACAGCATCAAAGGGATAACCTAAAATACTAGCAAAACAGTAAAAACTCTACACGCATGACTAAATACCAAGCTCATAAAAGCAGGTCAATCACTGAAGCTGTCTTTAAATCATTTGAGAAGTGGTGTGACTACATTCCCCTTGCCTATAATCTGCCATGTTATGTTATTAGGAATTACATAGTACATAACCACCATTTGCATAGTGCACATGCACTCTGTAACAACTGAAAGAGGGTGGATGGGTTTAATTAGTGGGATGGCAAGTTAATTTTGCTCTTGTGTTGATGTGTGTAGAGTGGAAGAACCCTAACATATGCATGAGGGCGCTTTTCTAGGTGTTTTGTGTCAAGAGCATTGCAGTGTTTATGTTTGTGTTGGCTTATGGCCTTTAAATAAGTGGCATATTGTGCAGTAGATGGGATGCAGAGTAACTCTTACAACAAATAAACCAACTCAGGAAGAAGGCAAAGTGGTTTAACTGCTTTAATATCAATTATCTAAAACAGGGAGTTACAACGTACATCAACGGACGCCGCACAGCATAATCGCACTCAATCTCGCTTATTCAGTCCGCACAACTCAAAGCATTTCAGAAAAAACAACATTTATGCAGTAAAAAACCATCATACGTGACGTCATACTAGGTGGCAAACAAGAAAATCCTACAAGGGGTTGTGGTTGGCTGAAGGGGAACATCTAAGTATACTTTCTAAATGGGAATGGGTTGTGATTGGGTCTCTACAGTCAGGTGGGCAAACTATTCCCACCCCTAGTGCAAATCATCTACAACAGTTAATTGACACACAGCTCATCATTGGCTATCAAACTATAAGGCTCTTGATTATATGGCCTCTACAATTGGTTGGCACGCTCGTGCCCTTCTGGAACATTCGTCTCACTAGCAGCACGTAAGCTAGCACCCCATGTGTCAGTGGGTGGACTTGACCATGTCTCCCCACCCAATGAGCCCAACATCCATCATCACCCATGCCTTCTGCCATGCAGACTGTCATTGAACTTGGACTTGCAAAGTATCCTTGCCTCTGAGTATATAAGGGAGTGCGAGCATGCTTCTGGAAATTCTATTTCCATCCTTGTCCCACATGACAGGAGCCCTCAAATCGGCCCATTTTCTAGTATTTAATCGTATTAAATGAAAAACTTGGCAGGCATGGTGTTCCTTCGTTGCACCTTGACAAGATATGATTCGGCTTCTCACGTTCACTGTTCTTCAAGGATAGATAACCAGTTCTTGGCTGCTCCAGTCTTTGACACCAGGCCAGACAGTATCTCTCAGTCTTTCTACAATTTCCAGCTGCTTTCTTGCTGTGACACAGTTTTCAGCCATCTTCTACTTGGGCTTTTGAGCTTCTAAAGTTGTGACACCAATGTCTAGATTCTATACAATGGTGGCTTCACCTGAAGTCTATTCACAATGTATGGCTAGCTTCTATGATTACTTAGTCTACTTGCGTTGCTGCATCTGTACAGTTACCAAACGGCTTGAATTTTCTGCAGTGCTCTTCACACAAGGAATCTTCATTCCGCATATGAAAGGTTGCTCTATTCTTTACTTTGACATCAGATTCTATAAGGTCTATACATTCTCTTCTCCAGTCAGTCTCACTCCTATCTTGTGTGACATCACCAACTTCTCTTTCTTTCATCTTCACATTCCTGCAGCGATTTATTCCAAGAGATTGTCATCTCTACGGGGATACATCAGATAAGGTTTCTTAAAGGGTACCTCTTGTCAAAGACTCTCCTCGGAATGGTTACAGTCACTGGTGTTAAACATGGCATGACTTCTGGCTTCCAGCATGTAGGCGGAAGGGGGGTGGGACTTCCTGCAGAGGCATTTGGCTGCTCCTCTACACTCCTCCCTCTGGTTGATTTATTGACTACTCCTTCACCAGTCTCCACATTTTGATTTCTTCTCTTGAAGAAATGCTTCTTCTGGGACATATCCTTACTACTCCTTACAGAGATCCTGCTGATTTTACATGGTCATCTACACTCCAGGTCATGTAGCTGCACTGTCCATTCGGATTGCAATAGACCCATCGTCCCACATATTTCCTGTGATTTCTTGGATGCAGGAACTTCGTTCCCTTAGGTGCAAAGATCTTGGCCTCTATATATTTTCTGATATCTTCATCTGTCAAACCCTTGGGTCCAAACCCTGATTCGACATCGATCATAATCTTCATCCTTACTGCCTTCTTTGCTGTCTTCTTGCACTGTGTAATTATTATCCTGATCACACAGAATCCAAACATGATCATCACTAAAATTACTCCAAGAAATTTGAAGATATTCGCCATCCATTGTGGAACCCATGAAAAGATAGACGCAAACAACTGTCATCTGAAATATTCTCTGTCTCATCTTCCATCTTGGTGTGTAAGTTTGTCAGCAGCGTTATGGCCTCTGTCAAGGTCCCATTCTCGTCATTGTGTGAAGATATGAACGTGCAACATGATAGCCTGATTTTGGTGCAAACTCCTCATTCCATCGCTGTGATCATATCAAGGACATACCTATTCTGTAGGGTCATCAGTCGTATGGCCCTCAATTCTTCTTTGATAGCATTGAGTACCATTAAGGTAGTGTTGATCGTCTGCAGGAGCTCCCAGAGAGTGATTTGCAACCACTTCGCATTGGCCATTGTCCGGATCCCTGGCATAAAGATAGTCATGAAGATTGAGGCAGCTTTGCTGAACAGCCTATGCTCATATGGGGTAGCATCAATGACTTCTATCGATTTAGCTGAGAAATAGTTCTCCCTCCTTGTTCGATTGAGAAATTCGAGTTATCTTCTTCTCCAATGGGCATCCACTTTTGCAAATTCACTAGTAATCAGGTCACTCTGTGGAATCACTAATGCTGGAACATGGATAAGCACTAAGGAACACGTCCCTCCCCAGTCCTTGGGCAGCTTCATGTAGGCTCTGGACCCACAAGCCCAATATCAATTCATCAGGACAGCTGTTCCTGCTCCCATTTTAGAGACATCAGCTGTAGTCTTGCAACCTTTGTTAACTCGATAGCACAATGTCACATTTGCCAATGGCAATGGAATCACAATCATTGAACCTGATTCATCTTCTACCCATGTCAGCAAGTTGGCATGCTCGGCCCATGACTTTGAACACTCATCATTCACTTTTTGTACTTTTCGCACATAATCTGACTTCAATAGATGAGCTGCATAGGACATCAATCCTTCTCCCATCCCTTCTTGGTCTTCACTCGTCCATACACTAGCAGCTGAGATCGTTCCCAGCATCCAGGTGCCAAGCTGTTTCTATTCTATCAGGACAGTCCATTCTCTTCATTTCTTTTATGACCACTTCATCCTGTCCTGCCCTAGGATACGTGAGCATCTTGCTTTTCCATGCAGGCTCCTTGTCCATCTGTACAGTCTTGATATAATCATCCTAAAATGTAAACGACCATTTCAATCTCCATCGCAGAGTGGCCCAATTTCCTTGAAACTGTCCTCGAGTCATACGTGCAGCGAGGTGAACAAAACATCTAGCATTGTGTTCTGAAATTTCTCTGGAAATAAAAATGTGGGCAGCATTCATGGCATAGGGTATGAGAGCCCAAAAGTAACAACTATCCTTAGACGTTCTCTCTCCCACCTTTTTCATGTGCTGGTACCACATGTTGGGACCTAAGTGTGCTGCGCTATCTAGGTAAGTATTTATTCCATCATTGTCTTCCTCTGGGCTTCTCTTGTGTCTCCCTAACATAATGGTTGCAGCCCATGGAAAGAACTCTAAAGCAGCTCTAATTTGGGGAGACAACACAAAGGGTTTTGGCTCATCGGTAATAGGTACATCTAAATTAGTTCTTGGAGTGGGGAGGATCAAAGGGACACCTGTCTTATGCGGACCAAAGAAACAGAGGGTGTGAACCAGGAGAAACAGGAAGACAAAGATAGAAACCAAACATGCATATATTATACACCAGAATATTAACCCACGCCATTTATGGAATCCTGGAATTGGTTGGGCTTGCTCATTCCCCAAAAAAGTGCCAGCTTCAACATTCCTCATCCTTATTGTAATTTGTTTAAGGAGAAAAACACTTTTAATCAGGTAACTGCGGTAGATCAAGTAGCTGCAATATCTCTTCCACTATTGCTACAAGCAGCCTTCTGATTACAGGGCCATTCTTAGGATCCTGTAAAAAAGTTCGAACATCAGTGTGTCTTCTGACAAGAGCAAGATACGCTTGAAGGATAAATACAAAAATAGCAAGTAGAAGTCTATGGGCATCTCTGTTTGACAATACCATAGATTCACCTAAATAGAAACTCAGTGAGAAATGAGTCTGGAAATTGTTTGCGTATCCCGTCGTCAAATTCGAACTCTAGATTAGGCATTTTTTCGATACATCAATTGTCATTCTAAAGTCCACTTTTCAAAAGAATCCTGTGACTCTCTGCATGGTTTGCACACCTGTTATAATATCTATGAGGTTTGTCCAAGGTGAGTCACAGTCCAAATGCAAAATTGCATTTATCAGCTATTAGCTTTATCGTCCTTCTTCTTTGTCATTGATCGGGTTTTCACACGATGAAATTCTTCTTCTTGTCTTGCTTCTCGATCGAGAACTGGGGGTGCTGCGGTCTCGCCACTGTACTGTCTAATGTCATTCAGGTGAATCCAAGCTTGTCTGACTTGGACCTTTACTGCTGAGGGAGTAACATTTTTAACGCAAAAGGAGCTGTTAAATCTCGGCTAAGAGCAAGCAATGTAGCCATCCCTTCTTCAAAGTTAGCTTGAGCTTGGCAATCCTTTCTTCAAGGACGACATTGAGTCTCTCACATAATCTGTTTGCTTGCGGGTGATAAGCAGAAAAAAACTTGTGCTTAATGCTCAACAAGAGTCCTATCTGTTCAAACACTCCATTGACAAAATATGGCCCATTATCGGATCTCAGCACTTCACACACACCCCATCTTGGAAATACTTCATGTACTAAAAATGTTGCTGCGCACGTGGCATCAGGGTGTGTACACTGACCTGCTTCGATCCACCTGGAGAAGGGACACACCACCACTATCAGATACCTGTATCCATTACACACCTGCAGCATATCAACATAGTCAATATGTAAATGTTGAAAACAACCATTTGGTCAAGGGATAACTCCTCTTATCATTCTTAGTGTATGCCCAGCAGTAAACTTCTGACAGACATTGCAATTCACTACATAGAATGCAACATGCTCTAACAAATAGGGAACAAACAAGTCTTCTGCAATTGTAGCAGCAAGACTCTCCCCAGTCACATGATCAGGGTAATGCAGCTGTTTTAGCGCAATCTTTAATAACGCTGCTGGCGTCACTGGCTTTCCAATGCTATCCTGTCGCCTTCATGCTTCTGTGGGGGGATAGTGAACATCCCCCTTTGTTGCCATAATTCCTTCTCTTCCTGCGGTTCCCTTCCTTGAATCTGCATTTATTGCATCTTTGGCAAATGATTAAACCATTCTCGCATTAGCATAATCGTGGTTACTTCCTTTATACTTGGAGTATCAAAACTCGATGTATCTGATGAACATGCAACCCTTTTGGCTTCTACGTCTGTGGCTTAATTCCTGCAAGAAATAAAGTCTGTCTGCTTATTGTGTGCTGCACATTTGACTATCGCTATGGCTGCTGGAAGCTGCAGTGCCTTAATAAGCCTGTCCAATAAGGGTGCATGCTGCACTGGAGTGCCATCTGCTCGGAGGTAGTCCCTCCGTTTCCAATGTGCTAGCCTGCATGTACAGTTGACGTCACATAGGCAGAGTCACTGTACACCGGCACTTCCTGTCCTTCCTGTTTCTCAAGCAGGACAATAAGCGTCACTAATTCTGCTGCTTGTGCTGAAAAGTGAGATGCTAGCCTTATGCTCACTACAACCTCAAACTCCCTATTTTCCTTATGCCCTACTACAGCTGTGCCAGAATGTCTTTCTCCATTCGTTTAATTAATTTTCAAAGAACCATCAATGAAGAGAATCTCCCCATTGACAATGCATTCTCCTTTATGCGTGCTATATCATCATAAAATCCAACATAATTTGCAAAGTCATGCACATGATCACTCTCTGCCACTGGCTTAGCTACAAATGTGGCAGCAGTCACTATTTTACATCTGACAATTTTGATTGTTGGGTCCGAAATCATTAATTCATAAGCAGACACCTTCTGGGATGACAACATACTTTTCTGTTTCTCTAAAATGGCAAACAAAGCATGTTCTACAAAAAGCGTCATCGAGCAACCCATTACAATACTTGTAGACTTCTCAATTGTGAATGTGGCGGCTGCCAATGACTGTTTGCATGGAAAGTGTCCTTTCATAACTGGATCCAAAATCAAACTGTAATATGCCAGAGGTTTGTACCCTAATGTAGTCCTCTGTGAAAGCACTGCTGTCATAACTGCCCCATTCGTGTGTGAAAATAAGAAAAACTCCTCAGCATAATATGGGATTCCTAAAACAGGAGCTGTGCAAATTGCTTTTTTCAACTCCTCAAATCCTTCCCCCATTTCTTCAGTCCATTCTATTGTCTCCTAGTTCACCTGTGCCTTCTTTAAAGCTTGCAAAAGGGGTCCTTGTACGAACTATAGTCAAACATCTAGGCTCTAACATAATTACATAGCCCCAAAAAAGGCTGCATCTGTTTCACTGTGTGCAGTTTTGCGGTTTTCATAATTGCCTCAGCCCTTTCAGGTGTCACCTTTTTCCCCTCATGTGAAATCAACTGTCCTATGTATAACACCTCTTCTTGATAATACTGTAGCTTCCCTTGGTCCACCTTGTTTCCCTTGTCTGCTAGAATAGTCATCAACTGAAGTGAGTCCTGTCTGCACTCATCTTCTTTAGTGCTACAAATTAAAATGTCATCTGCGTACTGTATCACCGCACTTTTCAAATCAGCATTGCCTAAGTAGGACTCTGTTAAAGATTGATGGAGACTCACAGTACCCTTGGGGCAGCCTAGTGTGTGTGAGATGAGTCTGGCAGAACGTAAATGAAATCAAGTCTTGTGAATCCTTGTGCAATGGGATTGAGAAAAATGCGTTTTTCAAATCAATCACTGTGAAATATCGCGCTTCCATTGGGATACTGCATAGTATCATTGCCGGGTTAGGAACTAAAGGAAACTCTGCCTCTACAATCTGGTTAATCGGTCTCATGTCCGGTATGAATCTCCACAATCCTCCCTTTCATTTTTTCATAGGGTACACCACAGTGTTGCACAACAATTCTAACAGCACCAGAATACCCTGTTCCATTAGTGCTGAAATAGTCTTGAATATACCCTCATCGGCCTCTCGAGACACTGGGTACTGTTTTGCTCGAGGTAAAATTGCCCCTGGCTTCAGCTTCATTTTAATTTCCCTTATTCCCTTTAACAGGCCTATGTCATAAGGGCCTGTAGTCCATAAGACACTTGGCACCTTCTTCAAGTCTTCCTCAAAAAATGCTGGACGGTGCCGCATTATCACCATTCACTGTGGGATCTCCCATCTCTCTATCCTTATCCAGTATGCAATGCTCATAAAAAACACTACTTCATCATCTGTTGGGTCATCTCTAAACATATAATCGTCAGTAATGTCAGTCAGCCTGCACCCCTCTTCTAGAGCTATTACTATTCTCCATAGTCTACCATCATCATCTGTTATTTCAAGCATCGCTGTTTCCCTTCGTACTATGGCTTGTTTCAATTCTAGAGGGATGGTCTATCCCCTCTCTTCGTGCATAGGTACCTGCGGTCTAAACAAGAATTCATCAGGTATCCTCATAGTTCTTCCCACTAAACCAGGTAGCCATGTCAACAGAATGCTCACCCCATAAAGAAAAACCTCTGGCTCTATTGGTGCACCTCACAAAGCCACTTGCCCTGTGAATGCCAATATAAATTCACCCACATTCATGTGGTGTATTCCAGGAGTGCAACACACTATCCCCTTCATCAGTAAAAGAAATCGTCATATTCAATTTTGTCATCAAATCCCTTAACAAAATGTTAACTGGTGTCTGTCATGAATACAACAATGGACCAGACATGTCACACTCTCCTATAGAGACTGGTAATTCATCAGTAAAAGTAACCCAACTCTTAGCTCCAGAGAACCCTTGAGAATTCATGGCAATTCCCAAAATTGGATATTTTCCCTCTTGTATATATGAGCGAGTAGCCCCAGCGTCTACTAAAAAAAGGAAAAGATTTGCCTCCTATTGTCACATCAACCCTTGGTTGGGCTGGTGTCACTGATGGTACTGAACACATCAAGTCACCCTGTGAGCTGTTCTATTGTGGATACATGCATACCCCTGTACCTGTAAAGGGATTTCCTCCCATCACAGTGACACCCCCTATTCTAGGTGCCAATAATTGTCCCATGTTTCATACTGCTCTGTCCGCATGGGAGGGGTGCTGTGACTGCCCTTTCAATGGATTCATTTGCGCTTGCTGTGGTTGCTGTGCCTGTTGCAGTCACAGCGCTTCTGTCTGATACACTGTCTGATCTTGTACAAAAGCTTCCCTCGTTTGTGTACTATATGGTGGAGGATAAGCAGCCCCCCCTCTTGAGAATTGACCCTTCTGTACATTCCCTTGGCTGCCACATACGTATGCAATGTGCCTGTCATCCCACAAGTCCAACATACAGGAGGAGCCCATTTGACTAGTCCTCCTTGGTTGAATCCCCCTTGCGCATTCTGATTCTCTTTCTGTGCATTCTGAAACCCACCTTGGTTGTTTTGGAAACCACCCCTTCCTCTACAGCCCATGCCTCTACCTTGTGGCATGAACTCATTCCCTCCTTGGTCCAACGGCAGCTTATTCTTTGCCTGCGATGTACCTACTGCTTGCTGTATTCCTAACCCTTCTCCACTTGTCAATACTGCCCCTTCCATGGCATATTTTGACAATGTCTTCTGAACTAATTTGGCTTCCTCCATTTTCCTAGCCTCATCTTTCTTCTTATTTTTCTCCTGCAATAGCTGACAGTGATGCACTATCGTCAGCTGTATCTCAGCTCACGGCTTTGCTTCCATTCGCACTTGCTTCTTCATTTGCCTTTGCACTTGCTCGGGCAACCCTTGACATAAAATGTGGTAAAATGTTGCCGCCATTTTTTTCCCACGGTTCCCTCGTTTCAAGGGTCTAACGCTCTTGAATGTCCTGAATGTAAGCAATAGGATCATCGTCTTCTTTCATCTTGTGTGTCATGATTGCACCCATGTCTGACGTGTCTGGATACTGGTAGCCTGAGAGTCCTCCAAACATCTGCTATGCTATTATTAAATGGCCCTCCATTGTGTGCTGTGTTCTGTGCTTTCACACCTGACTAACCTGCTCTCCTCCATATGTCATCAGCTCTTTCCCCAAGAATGGCTTCTAGGAGACCCTTAATGTCCCCTATTGCCAAGGTATTTCCTCCTGTCATTTTGACTAAATCATAAATCAATTTTCCAGCACCTGATGTCAAACTCGGGAGTTTGCATCTTAAATTATCCTTATCCATCTGCAGCCATGGAATATACTGTTGTCTTGCTCCCCCTTTTTCCAATATGGGAAACTGCGTGAACCCTAACCCGCAATCGGCTCTCATCATCTGCCTATCAATGGCAGGGACAATGGTCCATGATGGTCTCCTTGCTGATAGCAACCTTAACCTACTTATATATGGTGGTGTTCTACTTTCTCACTGTACAATTGTCCTCTGGGATGCTCTGGATACGCTATGGGATCTACTGTTCTTTCCTTAGGTTGTTCTAGATCGGACCATCTTACATCCTTTTCCGCCTGCAGGCTTCCCTCAGGGGCACATGCGCCTCCTCCCTCTTCCCCACGGAAGGATTCTCTCTCCTCATCTGACATGTCTAGTCCCAACTGGTATGGCTCTCATCCCCCTCACCCTTATCTAAGTTCAGTCTGCTTAAGGATAAGGCTCTATGTTCTAGACTAAATGGATTTCTCCTTCATCTCGTAACTGAAATACTAAGGATTGATCCCTGTTCCCTCGGCTTCCCGACTTGCTACTTTCCTTTAACTCTTGATAGGCGTTATCTATTCTGTCTCTGATACTTACTATATTAAAGATCTCTTCATCTAGTGCTACTCTAGATTCCCCTGACATTGCTCCTTTTAACGGAAGGAACTCTTCCATTCCATCCAATTGTATCACTGTGTTTGGCCCCATTAGCTCCTTTTGAATGCTGTTAATATCAAGCTCCCACTGTCTCCTCTTTTGTTCTAATTCTTCATCTAGTTCTCTTTGTTTTCTTGCCTCCCTACTAATTCTCTCCTCCTCTTGCCTTTGTTCTTCTCTCCTTGCTTCTGCTCTCCTTTCTTCCTCTTCTCTTTTCCTTTCTCGTCTGTCTCTATCTTCTATTTTGTATCTGCCTGTTGTCATACTTTCTTTGCTCCTCTGCCCGTTCTTGTTTTTTCTCTTGTTCCTCTTGATACATTTGTTCTCGTCGCTCCTTGATTGATCTTTCTTTTGTGCTCATCTTCCTTTAATCTTTTTTCTCATTCCCTGTATTTTTTATCTTGTTTGTCCTGATCTACACTTTGCCTTACTTTCTCGATGCTTTTCCCATCTAGCTTGAGTAATATCTGTCCACTCATCCAGTCATTCAGCACAAACGTTACCTCGTCAACTTTATCCTTCTCTCCTTTCCGTCTGTTAATCTCTCATTCTATTTCTGTCAATGCATTTGATTGCTCACTTTTCTCTTCCTTATTTTGTATGATCTTAAAGATCTCCTCTTTTCTTTTGCTCCCCTCTGGACTGTCATCACTACTATAAGCGGGTGGTTTGTATGTCAGATTACTATACCCCGTCGCAGCTTTCAGTTCCTTTAAAGGATGCTGCCCTACTTCTTAGGCACTAGCTTCTTTTACTTCTTGCGAGGTAAGGGGAGCTGAGGGCTCAATAGCTTCCTCCTTACACTGGTTAAGCATCCACTCTTCAGGGTGGCGGGTCTTCCCTTTCTTCCTGGTATATCTTCCAAAGCTCTAAACTAGCTAACCTTTTCTCCAATTTATTTCCCGTGTACGCAGAATGAAAGTATGTGGTCATGTGTTGCAATACTGCTTTTGACAATGATCCCCCTTGTGGCCACGGCATGAACATCTTATCTGCTGTGCCTTTCACCCATTCCGCACTATACTGTTTGAGCTTGGGCATGTGTTTTGGCAATGTCTTACATAAATGCACCAGAGGAGAGTCTCCCATTGTGAAGAGTCTCAATTGACTGTCAATACTTACCAGACTTTATAAAAATACCGTCACCAAAAACAACAAATATGAGTGTGCTCCAACACTCGCCGCTCAAAATCTCTATCTACCTCTGGATTGCTACCAGCAGCTTCCCGAGATAGATAGTATAACTTCTCTCCCTTATCTCGATTCTTTTACAACTGTTTGTATCTCTCTTCGATACCTTAATTCAACACAAATATACAAACAGACTAAACGACTTTACACATAAAAACCACCTCAGTGATTACCCTTTTTCTGTCTGCCCCTAATCAAATACTGTGATCACAGAGTTTAGCTCGTCTCCTTATATGGAACTGTCCATATGTAGCCTAATCACCCCGACTGGGATGTAAAACGACCTTTCCTAGACCCACTTGAGTCAGGCTTCTAGGCGCTACCTCTCTCTCTCTCACAATATTTCCTGTTAGCCCCGTTATTCTCATTACGTTTGTTACTTTTAAAATTACCACAACCCCGTTCCCTTAGTTTGCCATTCCCCTCAGTCTACTCAACATTCACTTGGTTGGGTCGAGGCCTTCGGTATCATCTCCTCTTCTTAACTGACCACTTTCACCTTCCTTCCCCAAGGAGCCTTTGGAAATCAGGTAGGGATTTCGTCAAAGAGGGACCCTGCCCAACGTCTCGATTCATCTTGCAAGATTTCTGTTCGGCTGCTCTCCACAGGAAACACTAACTGTTTTAATACCAATGATCTAAAACAGGGAGTTACAGTGGACATCAACAGACGCCGCACAGCATAATCGCACTCAATCTCACGTATTCACTCTGCACAACTCGAGGCATTTCATAAAAACATCATTAATATAGAAATAACTTGTCATATGTGATGTCATACTACGTGGCAAACAAGAAAAACCTACGGGGGGCTGTGGTTGGCTTAAGGGGAATATAGAAGTATACATTCTATATGGGAATGGGTTGTGATTGGGTCTCTACAGTCAGGTGGACAAACCATGCCCACCTCTATTGCAAGTCATCTTCAACAGTTAATTGACACACAGCTCATCATTGGCTATCAAACTATAAGGCTCTTGATTATATGGCCTTCTACAATTGATTGGCACACTTGTACCCTTCTGGAACATTTGGCTCACTAGCAGCACATAAGCTAGCACCCCATGTGTCAGTGGGTGGACTTGACCATGTCTCCCCACTCAATTAGCCCAACACCCATCATCACCCATACCTTTCGCCATGCAGACTGTCTTTAAACTTGGCATTGCTAAGTATCCCTGCCTCTGAGAATATAAGGGAGTGTGAGCATGCTTCTGGAAATTCTATTTCCATCCTTGGCCCATGTGACAGGGGACCGCAAATTGGCCCATTTTCTAGTATTTAATTGTATTCAATGAATAGACTTGGCAGGCACAGTGTTCTTTCGTTGCACCTTGACAAGATACGATTCGGATTCTCACGTTCACTGTTCTTCAAGGATAGATAACCAGTTCTTGGCTGCTCCAGCCTTTTACACCAGACCAGACAGCCTCTCTCGGTCTTTCCACGATTTCCAGCTGCTTTATTGCTGCAACACACTTTTCAGCCATCTTCTCCTTGGGCTTTTGAGCTTACTAAAGTTGTGATGCCGATGTCCAGATTCTATACAATGGCAGCTTCACATGAAGTCTATTCACTGTGTATAGCTAGCTTCTATGATTACTTAGTCTACTTGCATTGCTGCATCTATACAGTTATCAAACAGCTTGCATTTTCTGCAGTGCTCTTCACACGTGCAATCTTCATTCCGCATGTGAAAGGTTACTCGATTCTTTACTTTGTCATCAGATTCTATAAGGTCTATACATTCTCTTCTCTCAACCAGTTTTCTCAGTGCGTCACACTCATCTATAGTGTGACGTCGTCAACTTCTGTTTCTTTCATCTTCATATTCCTTCTGGGATTTCTTCCAAGTGATTGTCATCTCTATGAGGATACATAACAAGGTTTTCTCAAAGGGTACCTGTTCTCAAAGACTCTCCTCGGAATGGTCACAGTCACTGGAGTTAAACATGGCACGACTTCTGGCTTCCAGCATATAGGAGGAAGGAGGCGGGACTTCCGGCAGAGGTATTCGACTGCTTCTCTACATTTGTGTCCATAGCCCATGTGGCCATGCTGCTGGGATGAATTGGCCAGGGCTTTGGTATGGACGTTGGTTGTATAGGTGTAGTGTTCTGTTGTTTTTCATCTGGTTGGGTGGGGTGTGTGTGACAAAACACAGTAATATGATGCCAAGGGTCCTATGTGGGAAGGTGAGGGATGACATAATCCATCTGTTTGGGAGGAGGTGATAGAAGCGTTGTTCACTAGAGCATTGATTTGTGGTTTTAGGGTAAGACTATTGTCCTTAAGGATTGTGCAATTCTTGATCACTTTTGAGTTTTGTTGGGCAGGTATCAATAACAATCGGCCAAGAGAATGGTGCTTCAGTGTGGCAATGGGTGAAGCAATCATGATTTCTAGGTTAAGAGGTTCTAGTTAACTTTTAAGTTGTTAGTCCTCATCAGGTACAGCTGAATTTTTTATGAGCTTCCTGAGTGGAGCCATGTACATATTGAAAAGGAGGGGTCATAGGCTCGATCTTTGTGGGACTCCACAAGTTTTTCTGCATGAACTGGAATTGATGGTGAGAATCCATGTGATTTCTGTTCTGTTTGTGAGGAAAGACCTCATCCATTATAGCATTGTGTTGTGCAGGTCAACCTCTTCCAGTCTGCTTGTTAATGATCGGTGGTTGCTGGGGTCAAAAGACTCTCAGAAGTCAAAGAGTATGAGGGCAGAGGTGATCTTAAGGTCATCATACATGGAAACGAATGCCAACTCTGTTCCCTTCATTAATCTGAATCATACTTTTGCAAACTAGGAGGTTCTTGTATGCAACATGTCCAAGGATATGCCTGCATACATACCTTTTTAGGACATTTGCAGTGTGTGATGTATCACCCTTAATCCTTCAGTCTTCACTCTTAACTGTTAACCAGAAATACCTTAGGCTTCATTCTTAGAATACATCTAAGATGCAATTCCCAATATGCAACCATGGGAATGTCGAATTCCCAAGGTCCGCGTTAAAACCCTTAATGACCCAGGTAGGTGGAAGCCTATCATTTGTAGGCAGCACATTATGGCTGAACTCCATGGATGAACAACTGGGCTATCCCTCATCAAATTCACAGGCGAGGTCAAGCAGCACGATCGCAGAACTGACAAAAGGGGATAGGACACCAACAACTCTTTGAGATCTAATGTGTCAACTTGAAGCTAGCTCCACACATCTGTATGAAGGGCAGTGAATCTCATATCTGGGACTACGGTTTACAGCAGACAACCCCTGCAGACGACCCCCTTCCAGATGGAAGAAGTATGTGATTTGATGGAGACAGAAAGTCCCAGGATTGGTTCATTAAGGTAGGCTTAGCATGCACCAATCAATGTGGCCCATTGGGCTTTAAAAGCGGGCTGAGCCCCTCTCTTAGCAGATCATCCAACGACTTTGAAAGGAGTAAGAAGAAGGACTCATTTGGACCCTGTTTGACGGTACAGTCTGCCTTACAGCTTCCGCCAGTGAAAGAAGTGCAGGATTTCCAAGAGGGAAGCACAAACCCTCCCCTAAACATCTCCCAGGGAATAGAGGGAGATACCGACCTCAGTGGACCAATCCAGCAGCTCCAGAACTGGTACCCAGCCAGCACACAACATGCCCTGCTAGGTCTTGCCAGCAAACTTCCTAGGTTGGCAGTGCCAGAGAGCCTCTAACCAAAGGACAAGGCTGTAGCTTGCAACACCCTCCCCATCTTTGGACCATCCGATTTAAAGGACGACACAAGCCCAGCAAAGAAGCTAGGAGGTGTGCACCAACAAGCATCAACCAGCATCCACTTTTAAGGAACTTTTTGAGACAGTCGAGCCCCTTGAGCTGCAACCGACTGCACTGCTGATATTGTCACGTCACAGTCACTCACGCCGTCCAAGACACCTTGACTACTGCTTCAGACCCACCAACTAGTACTGAGACAAGGATTCTTGACCCCAATCTGCCATGTACACCATCCTGCAGCCGTCCATCCAGCCTTGTTAGCCAAACTGCCACCCTCCTTATACCCACAGCTGTCTCTGGTCTTGAACTCTGTCACAGAAGCTGCAAAGCACCCTAAAATTGACTCGATGCAGTTGAGCACCAAGATATTCTACAAGCACAAATGACATTGTGGTTGGTTCTGTCCCACTGGTCCTTCTCCGAAGGCCTCGAGTGATATTTTATGACCCATTTCTCCCTTTGCGCTTAAACCAAGTACCCTTCAACATTGTGATTAATTACTTTAGCGATACCCTCCTGTCAGTATCCAGAGTGCATCCCCTTTCCTTCTTGAAACTGTCTGTCCTCTGCATTCCTTTACAGGGTGGGTTGTATGTTGTAGTGTGCTAGAACTGCCCGTTGTGATAATAATGAAGTAGATATTTTAATACAACCTTGACTAGACGGTCCCTTTTATCATTGGGTAATAATTGTATTTTCGCTGTGTTGCAACTAACCAACGATCCATGACCTTGCGGATATAAGCCTGCCGTTGCGTCCACGTTCCCAAAATTGGACAGAGAGGTTTATAATTTACTTGACTTTTCAATCAGTTTAGATCCCTTCTGGTTTACTAGAGGTGTGAGGATGATTGATGGTTTAGAAACTGATATTCATCCCTGGACCACTGGTGCCCCAGAAGTTGATTTGTCACATTAGTGGCAGCAGCTGGATCAGTTGGAAACTTGCGCACAGCTTAGTCACCCAACGATAAAAGTATGACAGGACTGTTACCAGCAACATTTAGTCGCTGCTATGTATTAGTAATAGTCATGGATCTTGAAATGGAGACTGTAAAAGGCATGTCCAAGGATGTCCTGCTTGTCTCATGTCAATAAAGGGGACTTCCCCAAAGCACAAAGGTTAATAAACCTGAGTTGCTGACCAGTCTCCATGCTTGGGTAGAAGCGAGGGTGGTTGGAGAGAAGACCCAAGGGGACAGGCCAGGCCCTGTGTACTCGAACAGAAAAAAACGTTTGGAGGGGGAAAATGACGAGGACGACGCCATGAGCAGTGTTTCTTGCCAATCATCCCACCAGTGGGAAAGTGTGATTTCTCTAAACTCTAGAGTGTCAGTGAGGACAGGGGTTAGTGTGGCATCCCACAGGTCCCAGGCCTCAGCACAGTCTCGAAGTGGTCCAGTAATTGTTCTAGCTTTAATGAGGTAGCAGCTAGAAAGCTCCTGCTCGAGGAGAAGAGACTAGTGCTAGAGCAACAGAAACAGCGGGACAAGGTCACCATAGAGCTGCGCAGGCTAGCGCTTGAAGAAAAGAAGGAGGTCAACAGATCCACCTCTATTGAAAGCAGCAGTAGAGGCTCAAATGAGAGGGCCCAGGATAAGCCTCAGGGGCACATCCCCAAAGACTTAGTGTAGGCTTATGAAGTGGGGAATGATATTTTTGGCTGGTTTGAAGTGTTTGAGCTGGCTTTCCAGATACAGGCGGTGGATGAGGTGCTGCGGTGTACAGCCCTGATGAGTCGCTTACCAACACCAGGGACTGATGCACTTCTTCAGTTAACTCCTGAGGAAAGGCCTGCTTCTTAAAACTTGGAGGCAGCCCTCTTCACAAAGTTCTGCAAAACCCTAGAACAGTATCTCAAGAGATCTTCAGAGAGCTCACAAACAAAAGTGGGCAGACCTTTGAAGCATTCACACACTTGTCTTTTGTTACGCTCACCTGGTATCCACGGGGATGCCACCCAGCCAGCTGGTCATTGATGCCCTTCCCAATGGTTCCTTGGTGGTCTCGGTGTCGAGGGAGCTCCGCCTGGAAAATGAAGACTATATCAGGACTGGGAGACCAAGGTAAGTAGTTTAATCCCCCACCTCCTTATGTTTCCAACCCCTCCAGGTTCTCTTCTCACCTGGTTGCCGGAATCGATGGGCTCTCCGTCCTGCTCTCTGGGCAGGGGCGCGTTGTCTTTTGTGGGCGCTGGTGGTCCAGTTACTTCACTGACTGCGGACCTTGTAGTGACTTTCAGGTAGGTCTTATTGCGATTGATGGCGTTGTAATTCTTTCATGCCTTTTGTCTGTTCTAATGTCTCTTTTTATCTCCTCTAGGAGCGCGGAGTGTCCGCTGGGAGAATGGGATGTGCTGGTTCTCACCGGGAGATGATGGCGCGCTATAGTGCTATGATGCGGTGAGGAGGCGCTTTGCGTAGCGCAGCGATGCCTTGTCCTCAGTGACCTGTGCTTTTCTCTTTTCGTAGGTCGCAGAGAGTACCCAGCGCAGATGGAGTTTCCGGAGCAGTGCCGGTGGAAAAGCAACCAGCCAGGTAAGTCTTTAAGCGCTTTTATGGTTGTAATGTCTCTGGTACCTCAGTTAATGATGTCTTTCTCCTTTTCTCAGGTCCCTTCGATCCTGGCAGCGAACTCCTCCAACAGAGCTACCCAGGAGCTGCGACCAGAGAAGGATGAAGATTGCAGGTAAGATTCTGCTACTAACTATGTTCTTTGTTTTCTGCAGATCCGGAATTCGCCAGGTTCGAGAGAAAGCTGGTCACGGTGAGCGTCACGTTGCTAGAAGCAAAGTAACACGAAGTATGTGGTCTTGTTCGGGTGTGGTTTAAATAGCCACTGTAAAGTAGTCCATGTAAAGTAGTCCCCAGGCCACCACAACCAAAACACTAGACCGCATAGCTTGGTTCTAGGACCCCAGCTATGTGGATGCCTCCATGTTGGCTGAAAGCCTAAATAAAGTAGTCCCTTAAGCGCCAAAGGCACCAGGACTGGCCCCAAGAGGGCCTGAAGAGTGGATGCCTGGCCTTATTAATGATCCGAGCCCTGATTCCACCTGGCCAATGGGCTTGCCAGTGGGGATCAGGGCTGAGGGTCGTGACAGCACTCCCCCCAAGGCCCCTCCCAAGGTTTGTCTTCTGCCTGGTCCAGGTTTGGTTGGGAAGTTCCGATGAAACTTCTTGATCAGACGTGGTGCATGAATGTTCTCACTGGGTTCCCAGGATCTATCTTGAGGCCCAAACCCCTTCCAGTCGACGAGATAGTTCAATTTGGCTCTAGAGTACTTAGAGTCCAGGATGCCTTTGACTTTGAATTCTGGTTCTCCATCTATCAGTATAGGTTGAGGTGGTGTTTTGATTCGTGTACCGGGTCGCATTGGTTTTTAAGAGAATGGAATACCGGATGGATTCGTAGATTAGGTGGTAAATCCAACTTGACAGCTGCTCGGTTGATAATTGCCTTGATGGTATAGGGTCCCAAATATCGAGGATGGAAAGTCCGAGTCCCTTTGATGGGTACGTATTTGGCGGCTAACCAAACCTGGTCTCCTACTTGATAGTCTGGGGCCTTTTTCCGATGCTGGTCGGCGAAGTGTTTTTGTTTTTCTTTAGCATGAATAAGATATTCCTTTGTCTTTCTGAACGCTTGAGGGATGGTTGTATGAAGTGTATTTACTGCAGGCATTTCCAAGCTGGCAGGTAGGTCAGGTTCTGATGTACGTGGATGTCTGCCATACAAGGTGTAAAAAGGTGTTTGGCCGTGCTAGAATGTACGGAGTTGTTATATGCGTACTCGGCTATCCACAGTAAATACTTCCAATCTCTCAATTCATGGTGCAGCATGCACCGTAAATACTGCTTGAGGGTCTGGTTGGTCCTCTCAGTTTGGCCGCATGTCTGGGGGTGGTGACTGGTGGATAGCCGGACGTCAATCTGAGCCATTGCGCAACACTTTCTCCAAAAATTGGATTCAAATTGGCTGCCTCAATCGGAGACCAGAACTGATGGAAAGCCATGCAGTTTGACAATGTTTTCCAGAAATACTCCTGCTAGAGTGGATGTGTCCGGGAGGCCCTTGAGAGGAATAAAATGTGCCATCTTTGAGAACAAATCCACGATTACGAGTATGGTTTTACAGCCTTGACTCAGTGGCAGATCCGTGATAAAGTCAAGGGAAAGAGTGTGCCATGGAGCGGGAGGGATGTCCAGAGACCTGATGGTTTCTGTTTCTGTGATGTATTTTGTGCACAGACGCCACAGGACTGAACATACTGGACAATATCCTTATGCCAGGTAGGCCACCAAAAGTTCTTTTTTACCTTGGCTAAAGTTTTAGCAATTCCAGTGTGTCCTTCGATCAGGGAGTCATGATAATCTGAAATGATATGCTGTTGTAACTCCTTCTCAGGTACATATAGCCGATCTCTAAAATAAGGTAACTGATCCTTGATGCAATACTGTTCTCCCTGAGTTTTCCAAGCGAGGAAAGCATCCGGGTTCATTGACTGACAAATTTTGTCTCGTAATCCGGATTGTGATAACGCTGTTGTGATGCCCAAGAGTTTGTCTTCAGGTATGATGAGTACCGGGGCTGGAGTTGTACACACCGTTTCATCGATGCCCATTCGAGATAAGGCATCAGCTTTCCCATTCTTGACCCCAGGTCAAAAGGTGATCACGTAGTCATATTCGGCGAAGAAGAGGGCCCACCGTAACTGGCGTGAAGACTGGGCTTTGGCGTTTTGCGATATTGCAGGTTCCGGTGGTCTGTGATCACTGTAATGGTGTGTCTAGCTCCCAGAAGATAGTGTCGCCACGCCTTGAAAGCAGACTTGATGGCTAGGAGTTCTTTGTCCGTGATAGCGTAATTCATTTCCGGGGGTGAAAACTTTTTTGACCAGAAGGCCACAGGATGCAGCTGGCCAGTTTCTGGGTCCCTCTGTGACAGGACCGCTCCCATCGCCATACTGGAAGCATCAGTTTTTACGACATAAGGGAGGTCTGGACGAGGGTGTCGCAGGATTGGGGCAGAGGTGAACCTTTGTTTCAGTTCCTGAAAGGCTCTTTCTGCTTCCTCAGTCCAAGCAAACTTTTTATTGCCTTTTCGTAGCAATACTGTGATCGGGTGCACAACCTGAGAGAAGTCTGGAATAAACGGTGGTAAAACACCTAGCATGCTCTGTATCCCCTTTAGGGATGTTGGTGATGGCCATTTTAAAATTGCGTCCACTTTACGTACGTCCATTCTGATGCCTTTCGGAGTAAGGATGAAACCAAGGATTCTACTTGGTGACGTGAAAAAAACATTTTTCCAGCTTTGCATACAAACGATGTTGGCAGAGCTTGGCATGGACTGAACGAACATGCTTGATTTGATCTTGTTTTGAGGCTGAGTAGATCAAGATGTCATCAATGTATACTAAGGCGTAAACGTCAATAAGTTCTCTCAGGACATCATTCATGAAATATTGAAACGCTGCAGGAGCGTTACACAAGCCAAAAGGCATGACTTGATACTCAAACAAGCCATATTTGTTGCGGAAAGCGGTTTTCCACTCATCTCCACTTCTGACCCGGACCAGGTGGTATGCTCCCCAAAGGTCTAATTTGGTATATATCTCGGCATCTTTGACTTGGTCTAGCATTTCTGGGATAAGAGGCAAGGGGTAGCGGTTCTTCACAGTTATCTGGTTTATTGAGAGGTAATCAATACAGGTCCTCAAGTCCCCTTCCTTTTTCGGTACGAAGAACAAAGGACTGGCTGCTGGGGATTTATATGGGCGGATAAATCTGTTTGCAAGGTACTGGTCCAAATAGGTTTTCAGGTGAAGGTTTTCTGGCTTTGTAAGAGCGTAGATCCTGCCCCATGGGATTTGTGCCCCAGGAACAAGGTCAATTTGACAATCATAAGGCCTATGCGGCGGCAATGTGTTAGCCTGGTCTTTTTGGAATACATCCTGAAAGTCACGATATTCATCTGGCAAAGTATTAGTTACTCCCAGGGTAGAGGCTCTAATATTGGAAGTCTTGGAGACACAGGAGTCGGGTTCCGTGTCAGGAGAGTAGCAAGTAAGGGAGCAGTTGCTGGAGAAGGTTAATTTCCGTGCCCGCCAGTCTATCAAAGGGTTGTGAGCAACCAACCATGGCATCCCTAGTATCAACCGGAATTGAGGTGCCTTTATAAGATCGAACGAAATACACTCCCGATGCCCATCTTGGCACAGCAAGGTTACTACTGCTGTGCACTGGGTTTCTGTGCCATCCATGGTGATCACCTTGTCCCTGGTAGACTTATAACACAAAGGGAGCCCCATCTCGGCTGCCAACTCTTGATCTATATAGTTCCCAACTGCTCCGCCGTCGATGTACGCTTCTGCGGCAGGCATCTTTGACGATCGTTGGTGATTTATTAAGATCACAGGTATCGCAAAGTGTGAGGTCAGTGGCTCTTTCTCATCACTCGACAAACTGACCTCTATGGTTGCCGAGCTTGGTAGTTTTCCGATTCCTTAACTTCATCCTTTTCTGTGGCCCGACTGTCCTCCTTAGGGGTTTAATTTGGCAGTCTTTCAGAAAATGTCCTGGTTTTCCACAATACAAACAAAGTTGCTGTTGTCTTCTTTTTTCCCGCTCTTGTTTTGTTAATGGAGGTCGTAACCCTCCAATCTGCATGGGTTCTACGGCGTTGTCTCCCCCCCGTGGTGCATTGTCTTTAGGTCGAACATAAACTATTCGAGAGTCTGCTTTGGACCGGTCAGCTTTTCTGTCCTGCAAGCGATGATCTAGCTGCATGACCAGATTAATGAATTCGGTACAGTCTCTGGGGGATCAACTACCTGGGCCAAGACGTCCTTTAATTCGCCTCGTAAGCCTTGATGGAATAACGTGGTTCTATTGTTTTTTGGCACCTGGCTTCAGCAACCAGTCTATTGAAAGTTGCAATGTATGTTAACAAGTCTTGGTTGCCCTGCCTCTGATTGCAAGAATTGTCTGCTGATTTCGTCGGTGCGCTCCCTGGTCACTATTAGGTCTCTCCCGAGTGCATTAGTCTCTTGTCGGGCTTAATGAACCTCAGCATGAAGGTCCCCCAACAATTGGGCTAATTGGTCGATTTCTGATGTTTCCATGGCGCCCAGGTGGATCATTTATGTGAGGCTTCGTGTTCTGTTACGTTCACCTGGTATCCACGGGGACGCCACCCAGCCAGCTGGTCGTTGATGCCCTTCCCAATGGTTCCCTGGTGGTCTTGGTGTCGAGGGAGCTCTGCCTGGAAAATGAAGACTATATCAGGACTGGGCAACCAAGGTAAGTAGTTTAATCCCCCACCTCCTTATGTTTCCAGCCCCTCCAGGTTCTCTTCTCACCTGGTTGCCAGAATCGGGGGGCTCTCCGTCGTGCTCTCTGGGCAGGGGCGCGTTGCCTTTTGTGGGCGCTGGCGGTCCAGTTACTTCACTGACTGCGGCCCTTGTAGTGTCTTTCAGGTAGGTCTTATTGCTATTGATGGCGTCGTAATTCTTGCATGCCTTTTGTCTGTTCTAATGTCTCTTGTCATCTCCTCTAGGAGCGTGGAGTGTCCGCTGGGAGAACGGGATGTGCTGGTTCTCACCGGGAGATGATGGTGCGCTAAAGCACTATGATGCGGTGAGGAGGCGCTTTGCGTAGTGCAGCGATGCCTTGTCCTCACTGACCTGTGCTTTTCTCTTTTCGTAGGTCACAGAGAGTACCCAGCGCAGATGGAGTTTCTGGAGCAGTGCCGGTGGAAAAGCAACCAGCCAGGTAAGTCTTTAAGCGCTTTTATGGTTGCAATGTCTCTGGTACCTCCGTTAATGATGTCTTTCTCCTTTTCTCAGGTCCCTTCTGGGCAGCGAACTCCTCCAACAGAGCTGCCCAGGAGCTGTGAGCAGAGAAGGATGAAGATTGCAGGTAAGATTCTGCTGCTAACGATGTTCTTTGTTTTCTGGAGGTCCGGAATTCGCCAGGTTCGAGAGAAAGCTGGACACGGTGAGCGTCACGTTGCTAGAAGCAAAGTAAAACTAAGCATGTGGTCTTGTTCGGGTGTGGTTTAAATAGCCACTGTAAAGTAGTCCAGGTAAAGTAGTCCCCAGGCCACCACACCCAAAACACTAGACCGCATAGCTTGGTTCTAGGAACCCAGCTATGTGGATGCCTCCATGTTGGCTGAAAGCCTAAATAAAGTAGTCCCTTAAGCAGACGCCTTTCCTAACTGATGAGCCTGGCCCCAAGAGGGCATGAAGAGTGGATGCCTTGCCTTATTAAAGGGATGGTCTAGTAAAAAATGTTATTTAAAAAATAGATAGGCAACATAAAAAAAGAAAATACTAGCATTCTCTGTTTTCAAACTTCCTATGTAACATTTTGAGCTATTCAAGCTCAAAATTTGCAAAAGCAAGCACATGGGCGCATCCATTTTGTGAAATGGAGGCCCTCCTGTGCTTGCTTTTGCTTTTGCTTTTGCGGCACTAATGAAGGAAAAGCCAGCCAGCTGTAGTAAACAAAAGCTACCGCTGGGTGGCTTTCCCTTCATTAGTGCTGTAGGCGGAGGACGGGGACCGGAGACCAGAGCAGGAAAGCTGCAGCTGAATCTCGGTAAGTGCTATTTATTTATTTTTTTAAAATAAGCACTAGCTGCAGGTTTTTTTCTAAGTTTTCTGGGCTGGAGGAGCCCGAAAAACTTAGAAATAAAACCGCAGCTTTAAAAACGTTGTATTTATGTATACAAAAGCGGTAGCTTTTGTTTACTACAGCTGGCTGGCTTTTCCTTCATTAGTGCCGCAAAAGCAAAAGCCAGCACAGGAGGGCCTCCATTTCACAAAATGGATACGCCCATGTGCTTGCTTTTGCAAATGTTGAGCTTGAATAGCTCAAAATTTTACATAGGAAGTTTTAAAACAGAGAATGCTAGTATTTTTTTTATGAAGCCTATCTATTTTGTAAATAAAACATTTTACTAGACCATCCCTTTAATGATCCGAGCCCTGATTCCACCTGGCCAATGGGCTTGCCAGTAGGGATCAGGGCTGAGGGTCATGACACATGTATTGAAAAATTGTGAGGTTTACCTACACCAGCATCTTGTGGCAAAGACTATCACAGACCCTAGGGAGCTTGCAAAGGATGCTGACAGTTTTGTGAGTACTCAAGTCCAGAAAAAGGCTCAGGCGAGCACACCCAGACCGGAAGAGAAGTTGCAGACAAAAAAGTAAACAATGGATGGATTAATGGCAACAACATTTTTATCCTTGATCTCACCCCATGTGGATTGCAAACAACATTGGATAAGCTTCAGTCATTCTCAACAGAACACTCACGTAAAGTGAATACCTCCAAAACTAATATAATTGTGTTTGAGCTTAAATACAAATGATTGTCCCGAGCTGACTGGAAACTGATAGGTGTCCCTATCGAAGTTGTCACTCAGAACATCTATCTGGGTATTGTCTTTTATGTGAAACGCATGAGTGTCCCTCACTTGAATAAACTTAATGTCCTCTCTGCACAAACATCTGGGGCCATTCGCTCATTTTCTCCCAAGGGAGGGGGTTATTCTGTGGGTTCCTTAGTCAAACTGCTTTCTATGAAAATTACCCCCTCATCTCTTATGCTGCAGAGGTGTGGGCATTGGGGTCTCTGGAGGCCGTCTCTATCCTCAAGAGGATTTTAATATGACCCTTGTTTTTTTCTCCTGAAATGTTTTACTGGAACTAGGTCTATTCCCAATCCGAGAATGTATTACGTTGTCTTGTCTGACACTGCACTGGAAGCTTGTCCATGCCCCGAGAAGCACTCTTATGGGGCTGCTGTTTCAGGTGTTTTCTACTAAACTTGTTTTTATGAAGTCCTCCACCTTGGGAACCATTAAGCGACTGACTGATTCATGGATTAGGAGATCCTTGGGTGATAAACTAGAAATGGACCTCAATCACTTTAAAAGAACTATGAGGCCATCCCTGGAGGCCTTTGGACATGATCAGCTGATCGTTAATTTGGCCTCGAAATCTACAGCCTAATGGTTCTTCCCATATATCACTGAAAGACAGTTGGCTCCCTCATATACCCATCATTTTATTGGCAACCATTTTGTCTGGGACTATATGCACCTCAAGTGCAATGCAGTCAAAACTTTGAGATCATTGGGGGATGCCGTAAAGCCATTAAAATACACAGATTTTGCTGTTTTTCAGCAAGTTAGAAGTAGAATCTGTTCACCATATCCTTTTTGAATGTAGTGCAATGATAGCCTTACGTGCAAAAGCGACCAGAGCGTCGGCCTTTGGCACGTCGGTTCCTTCTGATGTGCTTTGGGAAACTTTTATGTCTGGTCCTCATGAGGGATGTATTATTTTTTTTACTAAACTCTGGAAAGCGACATATGAAATTATATCAATTTTAGAGGCATGAACGCCTATTTAAAGGATTGTTAGTAATGCAATGATACAACTATGTGATGATGATCAATGTATTAAAAGTTATTAATTTAACTGCATGATACTAAATAAAAAAAAGTAAACAAGGATGGGCAAGACAAAGGACCAACTCAAAACTATTCAAAGTCAGGTCCCCGAAAAAACGAAGGGAAATCTCAAAACTCTAGTTCAGCGGTGCACACCGAAAAGAAGAGCACAGGCACCCCTAACACTGTGACACCTGCGTTCACACCACCCAAAGGTTGTTTCGTATGTAAGGACCTGGACCTGGAAAGGGGATCCTGCTTGCAAGGGCTTACCATAGTGAATGTTGGACTTGTGGAAGAGGCCATCATTAGTGTGGGCCTCTTAGAGGGGACCTTCCCACTAGGACAGGGAGTGGCCGAATGTGGATTGTTTACGCTGAGTGGGAATGGTACATGGGCCCCAAGAAGAGATCCCTGGTCCCAATAATACTCATCTCTATCTAGAACATGTGTATATCAATGGACACAAAATTCCTGTGGTCCGAGACACCGGTGCTAGCATCAATGCTGTCACCCAGCAGTGGCGACAGCCAGGCCAGTATATTGATGGGCCTGATTGTAGCGTAAGTGGGTTTGATGGAAAGAGTAAGTGCCCCTTGGTCATAGTAGAGCTCAGCTGGCAAGGTGAAATGACCCAGCGACATGTAGCAGGGAAAGTCCTCATCCCTGTCCCATGTCTGTTGGGGAATGATCTTCCTGATATCGAAATAGTCATAGCAGCTACCCGATCGAGGGTCAAAGACATCGCCAGATTAAACACTCTCAAAGCCTTAGGGCCTGGAGTGCTTCGAGAGGGTTTGTTGGAAGGACCGGCGTGGCTGGTAGGCCATAGTCCAGTTCCGTAGACTGCTGGGTCGCCTACTCCTGCAGGAGAGGGGCCAGTAGACACTGAGGACTCTACGTTGGTAGCAGGGGACTCAGTGCCTTCAGAGTTGCCTGGCGCAGTGCAGGAACCTGAGGTGGAGGACCAGGTGGGCACAGATCTGAAAGACCTGCCCAAGCTGGATGAGTTTGCATCATCTGGGGGCCCAGATCAGATTAACTTCTTCACAGCCCAAAAAGAGTGTCCCACTCTGGCGGGTCTGCGGAAGCAGGTGGAGGAGCAAACTAAGGGCGTGGCCCCTGGCTTGTCAAAGTGTACTGGGAGACTAGACTCTTGTACAGTGAGCCAAAAGACTCTGAGGGCGAGGGCACTAGGAGGGTGGTGATTCCCCAATGCCACAGAAAGTTCCTTCTGGATTTGGCTCACCAAATTCCTTTAGTGGGTCACTTGGGAGTCACTAAGGCATCAGACCGGTTGTCTATGCACTTTTACTGGCTGCCGTTTGGCGCAAAAGTTATGGAATTTGTCCGGTGCTGCCCGACTTGTCAATCTTCTGGCAAGTCAGGTGGTGCCATAAAGGCCCCCTTAATTCCACTACCCAATGTTGGGCAGCCTTTTCGAGAGAATAGACATGGACACTGTGGGTCCTTTGGATCTTCAAACCAGCTCAGGGAACAGATACATCTTAGTGGTGGTAGACCACACCATAAGGTACCCTCAGGCTGTACCTCTGGGGAGCATCAAAGCCCCTGTGCGGTTGTGAAGGCTCTGATTGGGATACTCTCCTGTGTTGGATTCCCCAAAGAAGTCATTTCTGACAGGGGATCAAACTTCATATCAGAGTATATGAAGGATATGTATGAAGAGTGTGGAGTCAACTAGAGGTTCTCTACATCCTTCCACCCACAAACAATTGAGCTTGTTGAGCAGTTCAACAAGACCCTGAAAGGCATGATAGGTGGCTTGGAAGAGCACCCGAGGAGAAAATGGGATATTGTCCTGCCATGTCTTCTATTCGCCTACAGGGAGGTGCCAGATAACGGAGTAGGGTTTAACCCCTTTGAGCTTCTGTTTGGATGCCCTGTTCGTGGTACCACCAGTCTAGTGAAACAGTGATGGGAAAGCAAACCCTCATCCTCTACACAAGATGTGGTGGACTATGTACTCAGCCTTCTGTCTAGAATGGCAAAGTACACGGAACAGTCGACAAAGAACCTAAAGGCCAGTCAGGAGATGATGAAGCACTGGCACGACCAGAAGGCCACAGTGAAAGTCTATTCTCCAGGCCAGTCAGTGTTGATTATGGAGGCTGTCAAAACCACTGCCCTGCAGGACAAGTGTACTGGGCCTTACTGTGTGCTGAAAAATGTCAGTGAGCTGAATTACCTCATTGACGTGAAAGGAGCTAAACAGATGTGCAGGGTCGTCCATATCAACCGGCTAAAACCCCATTATAGCCGAGATAACTTGGTCATGGCATTAGTGACTGATGGAGAGTCTGGGATGGAGACCGATCCCCTACCAGACCTCTTGCAATCCCAGACCTCTTGCACACTGAAGCTGCAGATGATTCAGTTGAAGGTGTCAAACTGGCCACAGACCTGTCAGAACAGCAACTGAGAGACTGTCGCCATTTACTGGGACAGTTTGCTGGTCTGTTTTCTCTGGCTCCAGGTCGTGCAGATTGGTGCGCCCATATTGTGGACACTGGAGACAGTAAGCGAGTGCAGAGTAGGATTCACCGGATGTTCGATAAGGTCAGGGACACTATCAAGAAGGAAGCTTCCAAGATGTTGTCCATAGGAGTGATAGAGCCCTACCAAAGCCCCTGGGCTAGCCCACTGATACTGGTCCCTTAAAAGACCAGTGGTGGGAAGACTTAAGTTCACTTTTGTGTGGACTAGAGAGGGCTCAATTCTATCATGAAGGCAGATGCTCACCCCATTCCTCAGGCAAATGAGCTCATTGACAAGCTCGGCTCTGCCAATTACATGAGTACCTTTGACCTCATTGCAGGGTAGTGACAGGTCGGCTTGACAGATGGAGCGAGAGAGAGAGGTCAGCATTCTCAACCCCAAAAGGACATTATCAGTTCACTGTGATGCCCTTCAGATTGAAGAATGGCTAGGCCACTTTTCAGCGGATGGTTAACCAAGTTTTGTCGGGTCTGGAAAACTTCTGTGTCACCTATTTAGATGATATTGCTGTCTTCTGCCACACCTGGCAGGATAATTTATCCCACCTGAAACAAGTGCATCAGGCACTGCATAATGCAGGACTGACTATCAAGGCCACAAACTGCCAGATAGTGCAGGGCACAGTGATTTACCTATGTCACCTGATTGGTGGAGGTAAGAAACAACCTCTCGAAGCAATGGTATAGGCTGTGAATGATTGGGACATCCCCATCATAAAGACGCATGTGAGAACACCTTTAGGTCTGATTGGGTACTCCCGGTCATTCATCAGAGGGTATGGGACCATTGCCATGCCCCTGAATGATGCAACTTCCAAGAAGATGCCAAAGAAGTTAACTTGGACCCACGCCTGTCAAACCTCCCTTCAGGATTTAAAGGCTGGATTATGCACAGCCCCAGTTCTGAAAGTGCCAGACTATGGTCAGGAGTTAATTATCCAGACAGACACCTGTGATTTTGGGATTGGAGCAGTGGTAACACAGCTGAACTATGAAAGGGTATAGCAACCTGTCACCTGCATTAGAAGGTGGTTGACAACAAGGGAAACAAAATGGACTGTCGCAGAAAAAGAGGCGTTTGCGGTTGTGTGAACCGTAAAGAAGCTGAAACCCTACATCTTTGGGTCTCACTTTACAATCCAGACAGACCACCGGCCTCTGCGATGGTTAATGGCCATGCAAGGGGAGAACTTTAAGCTTTTGCGTTGAGCCATATCCCTACAGGGATTAGATATCGACATCCAGCACAAGCCAGGCTCCAAGCATAGAACTACAGATGGCCTCAGCCGGTACTTTCACCTTGATGACAAACCAGACCCTCAGTAGGGTGGTGGTTCACATGTTGAGGCTGGAGGGCATGTGAGGAATTCAAACATCTGCACGGGGAGTGTGTACTCACCTTTGCTTTTTTGAAATTTTGTAATGAAATGGAATGTTGGGAGATCAGCCCTGAAAATGTGTGGGGCTAATCTGCACACATTTTCCTATGCTTGCTGCACAACAAACACATAGTCAAGTGTACTCTGGGGGAGCACAGCCTACAGGTGCTGTCCTCCTGTCATGTTCAGCTGGAATGTGACAGCCACGGTACATCAAAGCATCTCAGGAAGGGGGAAGGCAAAACCTTCCTCCTGCCATGGCCAGCCTAATTAAATATTAAAGGCTCCATGGATCCGCTATGCTCATTCTCAAAGCTCTGCTGGTGGCAGTGCATACTGATGAGAGTTAATTGAAACATGCCTACAAGAGGCCTCATCGCAGAACTGACAAAAGGGGACAGGAAACCAACACCATTTTGATATGCAATGTGTCAACTTGAAGCTAGCTCCCACCCCTCTGTATGAAGGGCAGTGAATGTCATGTCTGGGACAACTGTTTACAGTAGGAAACCCCTGCAGGGGGACCCCCTATCAGAGGGAAGAAGTATGTGATTTGATGTAGACAGAAAGTCTGTTCTCGCCACAAACTTCAAGCGAGACACGGTCTTTGATCAGGAGCCACAGAGAGCTCAATTAACCAGAGAGACACGTTCATCCACAACAGACAGGAAAATGAGTGGGACTTAGTAGTACATGTTGTCACCCCCACTTACCTTTACTTTTGTAAAGCACTCTGGTTATGACTGCATGCATAACAGAATATTGTTGGTGGGGACCCAGGATTGGTTCATTAAGGTAGACTTAGCCTGCACCAATCACTGGGGTCCATTTGGCTTTAAAAGAGGGCTGAGCCCCTCTCTTAGCAGATCATCCAATGACCTTGAAAGGAGTAAGAAGAAGGACTCATTTGGATCCTGCCTGAAGGTACAGTCTGTCTTACAGCTTCCTGCAGTGAAGAAAGACCAGGATCTTCAACAGAGAAGCAAGATCACTCCCCTAAACATCTCCCATGGAACAGAGGGAGTTAATGACCTCAGAAGACTCGTCCAGCAACTCCAGAACCGGTACCAAGCCAACACACAGCATGCCCTGCTAGGTTCTGCCAGCAAGCTTCCTAGGTGGGAAGTGCCAGAGTTTCTCTGAACAAAGGACAAGACCGTTGCCTGCAACACTCTCCTCAGCTTTGGGACGTCCGCCTTAAAGGACAACACAAACCCAGCAAAGAAGCTAGGAGGAGTGCACCGACAAGCATCAACCAGCGCCCCCTTTTAAGGACATTTTTGAGGCAGTCGAGGCCCTCGAGCTGCAACCGACTGCACCGCTGACTGTTATCACGCCGTAGTTGCTCATGCCAAACGAGACACCTTGATTAGTGCTACAGACCAGCCAGCCAGCACTGAGACAATGATTCCTGACCCCGAGCTGCTGCGTAGGCTAGCCTGCAGCCGTTCGTTCAGCCTCACTCGCCGAACTGCCTGCCGCCTGATTCCTGCATCTCTCCCCTGTCTTGAACTCTGTCACAGAAGCTGCAAAGTGCCCTGAAACTGACTCAACCCCGTCGAGCACCAAGAACTTCTACGAGCACAAGGTACATTGTGGTTCTGTCCTGCTGGTCCTTCTCCGAAGGCCCTTAGTGACATTTTACAACCCACTGCTCCCTTTGTGCTGAAACCAAGTATCCTTGAACATTGTGATTAATTAATTTACCAGCTACCCTCCTCTCAGTATCCAGAGTGCATCCCATTTCCTTCTTGAAACTGTCTGTCCTCTGCATTCCTTTACGGAGTGGGTTGTATTTTGTAGTATGCTAGAACTGTCTGTTATGATAATAATAAAGTAAATATTTTCATACAACCTTGACTGCACAGTCCCATTTATCATTGGGTAATAATTGTGTTTTCACTGTGTTGCAACTAATCAACGATCCACGACCTTGCAGAGATAAGCCTGGTGTTCCATCCACATTACCAAAAATTGGACAAGGAGGTTCATAATTTACATGTTTTTCCAATCTGTTTGAATCCCTTCTCGTGCACTAGAGGTGTGGGGCTGATTGATGGTTTGGAAACCTATATTCATCCCTGGAACACTGGTGGCCCGGAAGTTGATTTGTCACACTAGCTAAATAATAACACTTATCATGTTTGCTTTACCCTTGATGCACAGTACATCAAGGGAAAAGCAAACATGATAGGTGTCATTATGTGGCTAGACTGGCTAGACTGGCCTACATTCCATGTAGGCCAATCTAGCCACCTAATGACACCTATCATGTTTGCTTTACCCTTGATGCCAAGTAAGAAATTCCATGGCACATTAAGAAAGTATATGTAGACTGACACTAGTAGTACCAATCTGCATATAAGCGTTATTACATTGGTAGACTGGCCTGCATTCGTGGCAAAAGTCTCTATATATTTCCTTCCTGTGGCAGGATATGTTTTACTTAGCATCAAGGGTACAGGAAACGTAAATGTTCTTAGGTGGCTAGCCTGGGCTACGGTGTCAGTGTTCATTTACTTTCTTACTGTGGCATGGCATTTGTTACCTTTTACTTGGCATCAAGGGTGAAGCAAACGTCAGTGTTATTACGTGGCTAGACTAGCTTTCATTGGTGGATCTAGCCTGGCCATATATTCTTTGTGTGTCATGGTATTATTGAACTTTGCATCAAGGGTAAAGGTCAACGTAAGTGTGATTACATGGTGTACCTGGCCTATGTTGGTATAGCCAGCCTGGATATGCTTTCTTTCAGTAGCATGGCATTTTATACTGGCTAGGAGTTATTATATGTAAATATTGGCATATACTGATGCCTGCAAGGACATGCATGGGCAGAGTCAGCGTGAAAATGTTTTGTTTACTGGCATATGTTGTGGGCAATTGTGGGCAAAAGCATCATGAAAATGTGTTAGAAAATGGTCCTGTGCACTTTTGGTGACTTGCATCTACTCATGGACTTTTAATATGCTACAATACAAAGCCGATTGCACACTGTGCCGTTTTTTATGCAATTTTTCACTGAAAGTGCTGCAAAATGCAGCATTTTAGCAATTATTTTAAAAATGTTCTCAGGGGGAGCACTCTTGAACCGTCCTTGTTTGGTCCAGGATCCCGCATGTAAGGGGCAGACATGTATGCCCTCACCAGCTGCCAGTGGCCCTATCTCTTATCATGGATAAAGACATAAACTGAGCAATTGCCCCATTTGTAACAACTTTTCAAACCCTTCAAACATTGCATCCGCTTCCAAATGAAGCATGTGCATCTTGAATCTGCTTGGTGGCATTTACGCCCGCCCCCCCTCCCGCTCCTAATCTGAAATTAGATTGCAGAACATTCGCCCATCATCCTTGATTAGAATTCCACGTGTTTTAAATGTTAGATAATGGCCACCGCAGAGCGCCATGATTCATTTTCAAGATGCAATAATGGCTTCCTTCAAAGTCAGCAAATAGGAAAATGAATTGCTGCATGTTTTATTCAGTTGCATTTCTCAAGGGAATGGACTCATTTTCATGCAACATCTGTTTTAGCTACTGAGTGGCGTGCCTTTCTTGGGGTTAGTAAAGTTTAAGAAGGTGAACAGCATGGGGAGCCATGGAAAACGGGCCACCCTTGATATTTAAGCATTGTGTATTTGTTGCAATTTTTTATGGAGTCCGTCATTAACCCGAGCTCTATTTATCACATATTGCAGGTGACGCGGTGCATCGTGGAAGTGCTCTCCAATGCTCTGGGAAAAGCGAATGCGCCCCCAATTAATCCAGAGTGCAGGGAGATCCTGAAGAAGAGTAAGTGCCTGAACCCGCTTTTCAAAACATAACTTTATTTTGTGATTTGTGACGTCAGGGATGCACCCTGGCTTCCACTTTAGAATTAAATATACACCAGGTTAATTGCGGGCCATGGCAAAGCAGCAGAGATATAAGATGTCCTGATAACCATAGGTTTGCCTTAGAGGTGCAGACTTGTGGTCCTCAATATCACTTGCCGGTTACAGTGACTTCAAAGCAATTCAAGTTATACAAACAGGACATTCATTCTTGTTGGTTTATTTATTTATTTATTGGTTCTTTGTAATGCGCACTATACAGCCAATGATGTTTCAAGGCGCATCAAGACAAAGAAGGGGAGGGAAACAGGGGAAATTAATACAAAATTATCCTACTGTGTCTTTAGACATTCGGAACGTGTAAGTGTTGTAACATGAAAAAGGGGTGTGTGGGGGGGAAGGGAGTGCAGGAAGAGCTGGAACAGGGGTGAAGAAGCGAAAAAGATAAGACACAAATGGTCCTACTAGGCCTTGCGACAATTCGGATCGGGCAAGTGCTATAACATGAAAAAAGGTGGGGAGGAGGGGATGGAGATAGGGGTGGAACAGGGGTGAAGAAGGAAACAAAATAAGACAAACAAAAACGGTCCTACTAGGCCTTGCAACAATTCGGAAAGTGCAAGTGCTGAAACATGAAAAGAAAGGAGGGGAGAGAGGGAGAGGCAGGAGTGAGAGAAAGAGAACATAGGAAGGAGGGAGGGAAAAGGTTCAATGGAGGAAGTGAAACAAGTTAATATACAGAACAAGCTTTAGGGAAGCCTCAACTCAAAGGAGTAGGGGCGGAGCAAAGTTATGCAAAAACAAGTAGACAATGGTGACAGAACGAGGAAGCACAATTTTGAAGCCCACCCCAAAGTGCAAGGGACCCACAGCAAATTAGCAGCAGCAGGTAGGCAACAGAGACAGAAAAGGCTGAGTAAGAGAAGCCTCACATCGGGCCTCATTCTGAGTATGGAGGTAATCATGGCGCTATTTGCCATGACTACCTTCCATACCGGTACCGAGTCCGCCCTGGTTCAATGGGGACTTACCGGTCCATTCCAACCTTGGAGGGACCGGTAAGTCCCCATTGAACAAAATCATTCCCCATTCCCATTTCAGCCCCCCAATGGGAATGGGGAAGTAGCTGCAATTTGCGGTACCGTTATTAGCTCTCTGGTCCCTTAGCGGCTACCGCTAAGGGCGCCTGGTAAAACCAGGCGCCCATTGCGGGACCCGCTAAGGGACCTCGGAATAGGGCGCAAAGGGATTACCGGCACCGATGTCCTTAACAGTGCCCGGTATACCTTTGCGCCCACCTCGGAATGAGGCCCACATTGCACAGACATTACAGCAAAGATTCACAACCATGACTAACACAGTAAGGTCTAGAGAATACACAGGGATCAAAGTAGGCAGGATACAATGGCGAGCATCAAATAACAAAAACGTTGGTAGAGACAGAGTGGCACTGGCCGGCCATGGCAGCAGTAGAAAAAGATCAAGCGGCCAATGGGACGTACAGCTCAGGGCTGAGCACGACAACAGGTGGATGCAGGTAGGTTAGATAAGAGCGGCGCTGGGCTGAGAGTGTCAATCCAGCGGTGGAAGGGTAAGTAATGTTCAGAACATAGTCGGTACAGCAAGCTGAGCAGCAGTGACTCCAGTCACTGAGAGTGCAAGATGGAGAGCATCACCTCAACGGTCAGAGGGCTCCACCAAATAAGCGAACATGGGTAGGGAAGAGCAGAAATACTCAGAGCAGAGAGTTAGTAGACCAGTTGTAGAACATGGGAAACGAGTTCCGTACATTACTAGGAAAAGTGATATGACCAGTAAATTGTAAGGGCAAAGTAAGGCCAAGTGCGGGGGGTAGCAGGTGGCCAGCCAGATTAGCACAAGCTTCTGATGCATGACAAGTAGTGAAACCTTAGCGGCTTCAAGTGCGACAATGTGCTGCCACTCAGACCAGGTAAGTCGGACAGTGGTGAAGAAGGGAGTCCAGGGCGGAAAGAGACCGGAACGAGCAAGATGGTGAAAGCACTCTTACCCACACCGTAGGTTCAGACCAGATGCCACACTTCTCAAATGGAGGCAAGGAAGTACTCAGGAGTCAACAGGTAAGCGAGGAACAAATTGCCATGAAGATGAACCAGACCAGCACAGGGGACAGGCAGCAAACAGCCTTTTAGAAGACACAAAAGGGCTTTTGAGTGGGCCTTAGATAAGGGGCCGCTTTGCCTGCTGGCTCCTTGGATTGGCCATTTGGTTCTTGCTACGGCCAATGGAGTCAGAGCGAGGTGGGCTCCGTGTGAGGACACATGATGCCTGCAGTACAGCGAATGGTGGTGGCCATTTTCTGATGGTAACAGCGTGACCATCGTTGTAGATTCAAGGCCGGGCATTAGATGTTGAAAGCAGCCATGAG
This sequence comes from Ambystoma mexicanum, assembly GCF_040938575.1. Classification (NCBI taxonomy): domain Eukaryota; kingdom Metazoa; phylum Chordata; class Amphibia; order Caudata; family Ambystomatidae; genus Ambystoma; species Ambystoma mexicanum. Next base: position 686,269,368 of record NC_090928.1, read on the forward strand.
AACCCACGTCTTCCTCTGAGGTTATGTTATATACTATTGAAAGATATTCAAAAATCCTAAAAACTAAATTGAATTTGTGATCAAATTGCTACTGTTGATGATGGGTAAAATAGCCGCGGGTGAGATCATTATGTCACAATAGCTATCTCGTGGTATTCAAAATGCTTCCATAATTGTACTGTGCATGTTTCAAAATTCGGGTCACACAGTTCATTTAACTAATACTCTCCACAAGTGTCCTTCCTGCTTGTCTAAAGCCTTGTGTCTCTTGCATGAGAGAGATTATCCAGATGGCCAGAGACTGACTGTTCCAATCGTCTCCCTGAGAAAGTTCAGCTTTTCAGAGCCATGCCAGGAGGAGCCAGGGTGGCTGTACCACCATTTGACCATCATTTCCAGGAGCTAGGCCAGGTCAGAGGTTCGAGCTGAGTGGAACACCCCTAAAAGGTGCCCACACAATTCCCTTAAAAAATCTTCGAACCAAGGGTTCAAGTGAATTTGTATTGCGTCCTACATGGGGTATCTTACCATACCCATACTAATGTAGGTTAAGAAAAGACAACCTTCCATCCCCCCAAGGGTTTTTAATGGGAGCAATCTAGTGGGTCTTTCAGGTTGCACAACCCTGTGTGCGGCTACAAAAGATTGGCAGGAAGATCACTGATGGAGTTTACAAAGAGTTTGGAACTCCTCTTGGGTATGATGAGGGTGGGCACTTGGTCAGCAATGACACAGGGTAGAGTGCTGGGGGCAAATAATATGTTCCCTCTACTATCACAATTACCCCCCATATATATATAAATATATATATATATTCAGTATAAAAACTTTGTTAAAGGGACGTTATGGTTAAGTTGTGCTACTAAAAACCTATGAAATTCAGTTAGAAGTCATCAGTGATGTCATCAATGATATTTGTGATGTCATAATTGATGTCCTGGGTGTTAGTCTTAGCAATGCACGTAGATGCTGCGAGTTATGGTTGCTGAGCTTACCATAATGGGGGAATGTGCAGTGTTTTTTGGTTTCACTGTGAAGTCTAACATTCCTTTAGTGATTTTTTTTTACTGAATGTACATATATATGTATGGCAGGGAAGGAAAAGAAAGGGGCTAAACAAGTGATGTCGTTATTGATGTCATCATTGACATTTGAGATGACATCTTTCATGGTCTGGGTGTTAGTGTTAGCAGTACACATGGGCGGTGGCAGGGTTGGGGGCTTAGTTTACCATAACTGTCGAATTTCAGGGGTTTTTGGGTTTTAATTTGAAGCATAAAGGGGAGGTGGAAAGTATTTTTGTAGTGAAGTGTACAGGTTTTTGTTAGGGCAACTTAACCATAACGTCCCCTCAACAAAGTATTTTTTTAGTGAATTGTACGGGTTTTTAGTAGTACAATTTACATATAAGGTGTACCTAAGAAAAAAATGTACTGCATGGCACATATTTTCAGTAGTGCAACATAACCAAAAGGTTCCTTTAGGAAGGGTCGTTTGGTAAACAATATATAGCTTCCAAAGAATGCCACATGAAAATATACTGTCGTACAGCACTGTGACATGTCCCAGAATCAGTACACCCTTACCTGAACGAAGTATGCCTGTTGGGCAATGTGGAAATAGATTTTATATTCATGTAGGAACGTTCACCTTCAACATTTGCCTTAGACAACACCAACACGTATTGGTATGCAGCGATTGCGAATGCACTACACATTATATATTGGTAGGGAAAGTTGTACTTATCTGAAAAAGACATCAGCTAAATGCAGCCTTCCTCCCTAAGAAACAGCAGCAGTGGTGTAATCCAAAAGCATAAGAAACTGTGTTGCTACCTTGCACATAACAGACAGAAAAAATGTGTTGCCACACATACAGTCACTCATATTACCGTTTGATGCCTTTTTTCTCAATGCCGGTCGCATGTTACCTTATTGCCTGCCGTGGCAAAAAATAAAGCCACCCATAAACAAAGTTAATAATGGGTTAACAACGACCTTTCACAGTATAATTGAAAAAAAATAAAACTTAAATACACTCCACGCACTCCTTATTTCTCTGTAAAGTACATAGGCGCAATAATCTTTGCCAGCAATAGTCTAAACTACGAATGCAGTAACGTGTGCGTGGCGTGACTCAGAACCTGTAAATCAACATTCAGCAGCGTACAAGGTAATAAATTACATTTGCAAATAAAACAGTGGAATGGTAAAGAACACGTGACCATTTTACAGGTTACAAACTAGATTTATTTAATAACAAACTTGCAGAGACCATCGAAATAATCCCATGATCAATGCAATGATTACAATGCTGGTTAGGGAGGCATTGCAAATGTTGAAGATAAGGAGGCCGTTTATTTGGCGCAAACAAACATTTTGGGGTCTTCGTTGAAGCAGTCGCTTTGTTTCCACAGTTATTTCCCAAAAGTCGTCATGACGTTGAGCCTACAGCACCATAAATGATGTCACGTTGCTCTGAATAACGAGTTCAGCGAATGGACAAAGCCGGCTTACAGTGTCATTCCACATTATTGTTATGGACAGGCAACCGCTCACCAGCAGTTGTATTTGCCGTCCGAAGAAGCCCTCACTCGGGATTAGAAAACCATGGCACGCACAGTACGGCAAAATATACCTAGTCAGGAAAAGTTACAAAAAATAAGTGTTAGTAACCAACCTGTACCAACATTTTTTTAAAGATAAAATAGAAAATGTGCAAAGTGGTACACAAAAATACGTGCTCAAAGTTGACATTTTAGTAATATGTTACTAATGTCCAAGTGTACCTATAGGTGGAGGTTAGAAACAGTGAGATTTTTCATGCGCCGTAAGAGAAAACAAAATTGCAAGTACACAGAAAGACGATAATTTAGGTATGAAACAAAAAAGAGTGGACAAATAAAAAATAATTACGTCTCGTCATTTCAGAAGACCAAAAAAACGTGCATAGTTATACACAAAGCTATGTGGACAAAGTAAGCGTTTCAAATTAGAAATATAAATAGTAAAAAAGGTTGAGTGCAGTCATACCCTGCAAATGAGCAACGTGTGCACTCTGCAACATTACAGGAAAATTGTACAAGGGCAGAAAAATAATACGTCAATTATATTACCACAATTAGATGTGCAGTTATGTAAAAATAAAGCACGGTTTGCTGTACAGTGGGCCAAAGTAAATTTAGAAAATATTTACAGCTTCCATTCTTTTTCGGCAAATCAGTCACGAATGTGTTTACAGCGAAGAATCTTCGTTGACTGATATGCATGTCACTTACAAACCTTTTAAAACATAACCTTATCAATTGCGTTTTTTTGAACCCTTTCATTCCGTGAATAGCGCACAAGTTTCTCTTGGACTCAAGGTAAAAAAACAATTGCTCCTTTACATTCACTCAGATGCGTGGGCGTACTGAGCGGTCAACCAAAAAACTTGTGTGGCCTTCACTCAGAAGGCAAATACATTCTTGCTTTGAAGCAACAAAATGAAATCTAATTATCAGAACCTGTACTCCCATACAGCTTCAGAAGCGCTGTTTCAAGCAAACAGCATTTAAATGTATCATTTTGCAGACAAGAAAACTGCACTTTTTCACTTTGTGCTTCCACAGCTCATTGGGCCCCCTCAAAGGTCACCTTGTGAAATACTATTACTTGTGTGTGAGAAGTCTAATGCTCTCTTGTTTTGGAGCTGTTTCTGGTGGTATCCGCGCACACGAAAAGGAGAGGGGGCCACCAAACAAAGCTACCTTACTGCACGCTATTTTGCAAACAATCTGGGAAAGAGCCACATGGTCGTGAGCACGACCTTTTCCCCCGTTCAGTGTAAGGGGAAAAAAGACGTTTTGAGAACCCCTCCCCTTTATAACTTTCGCCCCCTTGCACCAAACATGACCAAACTTTCCAACCAAAGTCAGAGTGTGCGATATATTTCTTTTCCAAAGTTTGGCGATGATTAGTCCATGGGTAGGACAGTTATAAGGCAGCCAAAAACAGTTCTTTCTATGGAAACAGCCACTCCACCAAAGCAACACAGTCACTAACGTCCCTCTCGAATGTGCTGCAGTGGGTGATGGCAGGACCTAGAGGTTAAGATATATGTCCACATACTTTTGAATGTATAGGTGTACAATGGCTTATACCTCCACTGCTAACAAGGTTGTTACTGGGTGCATGGGCTTCGGCCATGCAGCCAAGACTGTACACCCTCCCCAGAACCATCTGACATGCTAACCTATAGGACGAGTGTATGCACTGCAGTAATATGAAGTAGTGTTTCTGGGCAGGGCCTAGGGTTTTACGAGTATGATGCATGGTCTACGTGCTGCAGCCATGGAAGCAAAACTCTACATCCTGCCCACAATCACCTCAGTGATGTACAGTAGTATGGGTGTATTGATAGGTGTGCTATGCTTCACTTATTCTGGCCAGACACTGCACTCCTACCTGTTTGTACATAGATATTGCAATGTGTTGATGTGCACTGGCTTATAACTCCAGTGCTTATAACTTTGTTGTTGGGTGCATGGCCTTTGGCCATGCACCCAACACTGTACACTATCCCCTCAACCATGTAAGCGATAATCAATACTACACATGTAGCCATGGTCGTGACATGCAGCGGTGGTTGTGGGCAGGGCCTACAGTCTTGGAAGTATGGCCTTCGGCCTACGGCCATGCATCCAAGAATCTAGCCCCTGTCCACAACCACTGCAGCATGCCTGTACACAGCACGGACTCAAATAGTAGACTTATTAGATCCCTCATTTTGTGCACGTACAAACATCCTGAAGGAGGCGCCAATGCAGGTTATCTAGGCCCTGCCCACACCACTGCAGCATGTCACGACCATGGTGGTGTACTAAGCAATAACACACCCATAGAAAAATGTAATATAATAGGAAAATACACTCGAAATTAATGGTCACTACACCACGCGTCTCCTGAGAACATTTCCAAGGTGCCTGTACACAGCACGGACTCAAATAGTAGCCTTATTAGATCCCTCATTTTCTCCACGTACAAACATCCTGAAGAAGGCGCCAATGCAGAATATATAATAGACAATTGCCGGCCAAACAAGTACAGTATTTCATCCGTCTCTAACTCTGTGATCCTCCCCACGCACTGTAGGAGAGCAAAACAGTTTCAAAAACAGCATTTCGCCTCTGGTAAGTAGTGTGCTGTCTTCGGATCCAAGATGTCGGGCGCATCCACACATTCTGATGTACATCACGGCTCGCTGTAACCAATCGGCGCAGACGTCGCGTGTCCACGGTGATGACGCCACCCCCCCTGGCCAATCGGTATCATGTCCGCGGAGCGAACAGGGAAATGTGACCACGGAGCAGACATAGATATCACTAATTTATTCAGGCATATTTTTGGGTCATTTTAAAGGAAAGTACTGGACGGATTGTCACCAAATTTACTAAAGCACGCTTTTTGGTCCAAGCCCCTGCCCCTGGCACAAATTTGATGCAAATCCGTCCAACGGTTTGGCCTGTAGCCGTGCGCAAAGGTTTTCCCCCCCTATACCTTTCCCCCCCGGACCAAACATCACCAAACTTTGCGTTCATCGTGGCCCATATACTTTTTTACAAAGTTTGGTGATGTTTGGTCCAGGGAGGGAAGGTATAGGGGGGTCCCTAAATGTCTTTTGGCCATGTAATATATATACATATGTATATATTTGCAGGCAATTTCGTATAAAGAATTGGACGAATTTGAATTCGACGAATTCTGCAACAATCTAATCCCCCTATCCTCACATTTAATTAATGGGAATTTGTTCACAGAAATGCTATGTATGGCTACTGTATGTTGCTATGTACGTGTAGCTGGTCGAAACAGCACGTCCTAAATAAATAAATAAATGCACGTGCGGAAGACAAATACTATTCACAACTAGCTATCTGTGGGGTACCATACGCCGATCTGTTGTCTGGCGTGTCTTTGTTGGGTCCACCTATGTGGCTCCCAGCTGGCAGCAGCTGCTGTGCAAACGCTGCTTGGTGATGGGGGCGGGGGGAGCTTCAGGTGGCAGAGCTAAGACAGGGGTCAAGAATATGATGTAAACAAGCGGGGAGGTCACCCTATCTCTGTGGAGGAGATGTTTATACTGTCAGTTATCCCTCAACAAAATCCAGTGATCATGTATGCCGAGGCAAGGACGCAAAAGCAATTGTTGCAACACATTTTGTTGTTTGAGTTGCACTGCATTTACATTAATTCAATTCCACACACTGCACCACTCGGGTTGCAGTAGATATCCCCGGAATCTCTCTTTCTAATATGACAAATGCTTTCTTTGGCAAGGATTTCCTGCAAATATCCATGTATACATTAAGGCCCCGATTCATGGAGTATTTGCCCAGTTCAGAGTGAATTTGCACTGCTGAAAAGAGGCTTTGCACTGCCGACACAAACCCTGATTCATGGAACTGTGCAAAGTGTATTTTTGCAGTGCAAAGTTGTTTTGTACTGCAAGAATGACTATGCACTGACTTTGCCCGGACTTTACAGGGGACATGCTTAGTCACTTGGCAGCTGAACTTTGTAAGTGCGTGCTGCATACCTGTGTCTATTTTATCTGTTGGGTATTTATTGAGTGTGCGTGTATTGAGCTTCAGCCGGCCTCGGAGCGCTGTACATCAGTAGAAGTTGCAAGCATGAACTAGAGGGTTAATCTAGGGAAAGTTCTTTAAAATATAACATGTGTTACAGGCAGACAATTGAGCAGGACAGGCAATAGCTAGCATGTACACTTAGGGGGCAGTATGTGACAGTGCTGAAAGGGATTTGGGGGATGGGGGAAGGCATAGGCTGCAGGGGCAGACTGCGCTGGGTAGGATTGGTGGAGGTCAGTGGCATAGGCAGGCTACTGCCTGAGCAGCAAGGCCTATCCTTTTCCCCTAGTGTCCATCCTGCCCCTTACATACAGAGGAGCCTGTGCATGTGTGTGGAGGGATCTGTTGATCCCGTCCATGCTCTCACAAAAGCACTGCACACACTGTGCAGATGACTCAAAAAGGCTTAGACACAACCCTGCAGGGAATGGAAGGAAGTGTGGGACGGAAATAGACCTCCGGAGCCCCGGTTTCCTCCAATTAGATCAAATAACCCTGTGCCTTCAGTGTACGCAAAGTGCGCCTGGCACAGGATTAACCACACATCCTGCTCGGCGGTATTTCCCAACTCTGACTGTAGAGGGCTGGATCTTATCCTCGTTATGTATAGTGCCATGATACTTCCATGCGTCTAAAATGATTATAAGCAGGCGACTACCACACAGGCCCTTCTAGACGATATGTAAGCACAAAAGTAAAACAAACATAGGGTACTTTCCAGAGATCTCAGGCTGTGCCTGGTATATAAGTCTATAGATCCTGGCTTTTGGGCTCACTTCAGGTGTATGAAGTCCTGCATTTATAATGCTTAGAGGAATGCACTATACCATGCACAAACACTGACTGAGGTTATAGAATAGGATCTGGACTGTGCATGAAGTTGGGATCTTAGATGAGAAATGCGGATAGTCGGTTTCCACATGTTTAGCTATAGCACTCTCTAGAATCTTCATATTCAGCAGATCATGTGCATACATGTTACTGCTGTGCAACGGAAGAGAAAAATGCATATGGTCAAATTCTAGCAGATCTATTGCTTTCTCTTATATGTGTGCAGTTGTAGGCGGCTAATATTAGCATGTATTGTTTAAACTCTTGAACTACTAATAGCCACCATGATGCACTGAAATGTGCTCCATTGCCTCTGACAAGTCTTCATAGTAAGTGTAAATGTCTGGGGGATTCACAATGCAATCTGTATAGCTTGCCTCAAAGCTCCCACACCCATTTATCAATTCAAACTTCCAAGGCAACAGACTGAATCACATAGTAACCTCCATTTATTTTTAAACGGCTTGCTTAGTTTATTTCCCTAATGTCTGAATTTTAGACATGCAAAGATGATTTTCACTTTTTATCAATGCAAATCTTAGGTCACATCACAAATGACAAGTTGCACCTCCTTTTTTTAACCCATGTCACGGTGTGCTCTGGAACAATGGAAAGGGGCATTTGGTTGCATTATGTCTGTTATCTATTTAGTTAGAAATATGAAAGAGACTATAATACTTTAGAAAAGCATGAGACTGTTAAAAAGAATGCCCTAATACATTAAATATATCTCCTTTATTTGTGGGATGCCTTGCCCTCGGCCACGTGCATGCTGTGCAGTTCCACCCTGTCTAATAATCCCTGCTGCACCATTGGTATTTTACAGGATGTTAAGAAGCTGCTCTTTTAATAGGTGGGGTTTGATTTCCATTCTGGAATTGCATGAGGATGGGGCGAGTCAGACAACAGAGAGCATGTGCAATAACACTTAATGGGTCACTTAAGCATTAAAGAATCTCACTTCACATAGCTGCAGTGGGTCGACAAAGTCTTGTTAACACTAGCAGATATACCCTGGCTAAAAAGTAACCAAACGTTTCATATGGTTTTCCACCAATTAACAAAGAGACATAAGAATTGGCTAAATAGTTCTGTATACTTTATCAATGCATAGTCACCTAGGTACACACTTAAGAATGATTATCATTGTCACTGAACACCTCATTATACATAACATTGCGTCTCTTTCCAGATGGGGCATGAAAAAAAAAAGATGACCGCAGCTTCCCAGGCCCTTTCATTTTGGAGTTTTGCTTGACGGTGATCTGGGGCCAGATTACATAAACTTTGCACCAGTGAAAGTGCAGGGTTGCACGGTATTAGCACTAGGCAAAGTTTGCCCTTTTTCTAAAAACACTGGGACATATTAGAAAACCATTGCACCATGACAAGTGCAGTTTGCATGGCGAAGCACCAGGGCACAAATTGGCCTAGTACGAAAAAGATACATTTTCACTTCATTTTTTGCACCAGGGAAAGTTTGACTAATATGGAATGGTATTAGCACTAGGGTAAACTTTGTTCTGCTGCAAAAATGCATCACAAATGTACCTTTTTGCACTAGGACAAAACTGTAGAACGTTCATCTCTTCAAGGTCATGGTCCTCTTCCAAGACAGGCCTCTCAAATTCAGTTGTAGCCAGTACAAATAAATGAACTTCCAGTGGCAATTGTACTGTAGCCTAATTCTCGAGAGTCAAGTCAATGCTTGGGATTGAAAATTCAACCTGGACATTTCTGGCTAGGAGACAGAAGGGTCTAGGCCAGGGAACCTTTGGGGATTTGAAGCAAAATGGTGGGATGTTCCTCTGCCTGCTGACACAGGAATAGAGGGGCTACCTTGGGAGACACTCTTCCCCTTTGCCATGGAGCTCCAGCAAGCCATGTGGCAAGTCCCTGCTGCAGGGAATGATCAGCAGGAAGAGGGAAGAAGTTTTGCCAGTGACACTGCTGGTCCTGGGAGAGTGGTGTCCCAAGAAAGAGGGGGGGGGAGCTGATGGTGGCCTGATGGTGGCCTGCTTCCTGCGAGCATGAGCAGGCCGCACGTTCGAGTAGGTGGAGAGGGTCCCGTGACCTACCCTGCATCAGACCACCTCTCTGAAGCAGTGCATTGCTAACAAAAAAGGTTAGAGCATTTAGAAAGTGCCCGTTTTCTCAGACGGCATTACATTAAGACTGCAGCTGTGTGTTTAGTTTGGTTTTCCTGCTTGTTGATCAGAACCTTTAATTTACCACTAACCTCCCTAATCCAGAAGTCAGACTATTGCATTGTGGGCTTTGTGGTCCATAGTCCAAATTGGGTAGGTGAACCAGGTGCGGGAGGGTGGGGGAGGGGCAGCGGTGCACCCAGGCTTTTAGTCACCTGAGGAAAGGTGCACTGATGCTAGTTGGATCTTGTGGCCACATTCTGTTTTGGACACTCTCCAAAGTGAAATACAGTAAAACACCAATGCATGGTGCGAGGTTTCATGTGTTGTGGTCACTGTGAAGAGTGTTTCCTAGGGCTGTCTCCAATCACCAGGGTGAAGACACTTGCATAAAAGCATTCAGTCACTGATCTGAAACAGCTCAGTTGGTATCCCCTTGTGATTTACCCCTCCCGTTCCTGTTATATCCAATTGATGCATCATTGTATGTTCCCAAGTGACATGTAAGGAATAGCACATGCCATTTTCCTCTGTGCATGTGGCGGTACCACTGAACATGCTCAGTACTATTCTGATTTCAGGAAACTGTTCCCTAATTCCTTCCATTATCCAGCAGTATTTAAGGAATGCTCAAATGAGACTCCTGCTTCTCAATTCGGGGTTGCCCCTGATGTCCTAATGAAATGTTTAATTTGGATTTGGCTGGCTGTTCCATCTCTTTAGCGGGTTCCCTGCTTGCTACCTGTAAGTCCATAAGATGGGGCTGTAGTCTAGTCCAAGCTCCTTTGCCCAGACCCTCGTGTTTCCCTCTGGTTTTGCTTCTCCCTCTGGATTATTGGAAGCACTTCCCTCAGGCCAGAGTTGAACAAGGGACGCAGTGCTCTCTCCCATCCAAGCCCATTGTACCTAGTGCAGGCCAGCCGCCCCCCCCCCCTGGCCCCCCGCCCGACCTCCACCCCCAGGTGCGTCATTCAACCTGACGAATGTTCCCTCTAGTGAACAGGAAGGCTTGTCTCACGCATAGTCAAAAGGAAGCAGAGGGAGTCTTGTGCTCCAGAGTCCCTGAATAGCTTCTCCCACTCTTTCCACCACATGGGTCTGAGGTTTTTGCATTTGTGCACCTTGGGCTGTGGCATATGGTACTGACATTGGTTGACTGTTTGGATAATAAACAATACTGCAGTATAGACAAACTCAGGAAACAGCCACGGGGTCAATATTTCTTTGGCTGCCTCAATCTACTTATGTATTGTGGGGAGCACCTTCAGGCATGCCGCTGTGAGCGCCGGTAAGGCTCAGCGGGTTAAGCGCTCGCTGCTGCGATCTAAGCGTGATCTGCAGGTCGCAGGTTCAAATACCGGCAAGGCCAACTCAGCCTTTCATCCTTCCGAGGTCGATAAATGAGTACCAATTTCGGTTGGGTGATATTGTATGTAAATATGTGCTCTGCAAAGCGCTTTGGATAAAGGCGCTATATAAATAACACATCATTATCATTATGTACTCCCAAAAACATGCCACAAAGTGCCTACATGTTATGACATGAACTTTGACCATATGGGATGGAGAGTTGACACAGGTTCATCAATGTGCAAGCAAACTTAACCAGCACGACACCAATCTGCAGTGTAAGTAGAATATGCTCATTTCACACTACATTTATGGATATTTTGGGGAGAATAGGGAACCTGATACCAGGTTTTTGAAGCTCAAAGTACACGTACAAAGTTCCGGAAGTGCAATGTTGCATTCGGGGATGCACAGAAATAGCCCAATGATGAGAAAAATGAAAATATGACAATTATTATCTACTGAAAGATGAAAAGCAAATGTAATCTTTCCCTGTGGGTCAAAGCTCCGTATGGTGAAGCCACAACGCGGACTCTGAAAGTGCACGTAGTAGTCATGGAAACGAATGGCCAATCCGCCCGACACATGTTCCTGCTACACAGGCCCAACACATCAGCCATGTCCTCGCCGATAGTCGTCTATTCTTAAAACAAACTGGCCGGGATTTGGATGATGGAGTAGCAAGGCAAAGAGTTTTAGAAATCTCCCATCACTGAAAGAAAGATTAGAATAATCAATGAAAAGGACTTGGTGCAGCCGCCGCCAGCACCCGGTGCTGCTCTTGGCATACCATGGCAGCGCTTGAATATTTGCTGCAATATGTTGCGCGTGGTGATCATAACAGGCACATGATAGCAGTCTAACATTCATCGTCATAACTCTACCAGTCATATCAGGGCATTTGAGGTCGAATCCGGCTAAGGGTGGCAGCACCTGCAGATGTTCTGTTATGTGAGGAATCGTTCATGCTGTACCAACTCACCACAGAAAAAGTCTCAATATGCAGAGGCGTGTGTGCAAGTGGTGTGTGGTGCCCACGCTTCCCGGCTGTAGTCTGCGGGGCAAAGGAAAAGGTGAGTCGGGAAGGCACAGTAGAAACAGGGTACAGATAACACAAACAGGGCGTTCAAATGGAGCGGTGACTGGTTAAAGAAGGAAGGATCGTGTTTGTGGTAGCCTGGGTGCATGTCAAGTGCGTCATGCAACATGTCCGCAGAAAAAAGGATGGTCAATTCAGTGGTGCTTGAAGGAGAAGGGAATATGTATGTGAGGGCAGTGTTAGAGAGATGCACAGCTAATACGTGGCAGTGTGACAGACTCACACTATTCTCATGTGGACCCTTGATGTGTGTCAGCTTTTAGTGCAGTGGGGTACATTTCATTTCTCCCACAAAACAAACTCCAGTCAAATAATTCTGGTACTGCCAGGCCTCAAGGCCAAGATTGCACACGTCATGAATAGATGGTGTTGAGTGGTGACAGTGGGCGGAGACAAACTAGGTTAAGTAGAGAGGGAGGGAACAGATGTCTCTTTCTATATGCAATGCAAGTCTGGACCCCTTTTGAGTGACATGCGTATGTCTTTGCCACCCGGGTGGTCTTGCTTTGAGACCTTTCCCAATGATGGGGGGAAGTTGTTAGCGTGGGCGTGTTGAAACAGTATATATGGGAGTAGTCAAGCAAATGGCTTTGTGCTTACTCCCTCTGCCGCAAAGGGATAGGTCCTGTACAGAGGAGTGCTGGAAGGAACTTGGCCTTTGAACTGTGGCTCCTCTGGGAGCAATGCTTTCTGGAAATGTTGGCTATTCCCGAGGTCTGCTAAGACCTTGGTGGGGGGGATAACCTGTACCCCTCTCCCCCTGGAATGCACTTACCTTGCCCCATTAAAAGAGGGCAGCCATGGGATCCATCCTCCAGCAGAGACTTTGCTTCATTTCCGTTCTCACTAATATATTAGGTTTACGTTGGGCAATATGGCCCTTTTCATGAACGTAGTGCCGAACACGAGCGCAATTTATACTTTCTGGTGTTTTGTGGAATGCTGGCATGTTCTGGCTGCTTACATACGCTGGTCAGCCTTGAAGAAAGCAGCATGCCATTACCACAAAGCAACATTAAACATGGCATATTAGAACATAACATGACACCTCCGAGGCAGCCACTATAGCAAGACTGCATCATATCCTGACGAATGGGGCTTGGGGGCCCTGGACGGGTATATAAAATATGAACCAACAAAACATTCAAAAAGGAGCAAAGCTCCCGTAATAATGAACAAATTCAAATCAGTTACAGAATTGAAATTGGGAATGGGATATTAAAAAGGAAACATGGAAGAGGGGTAGGCACTGATGCAGCTTGGGAGGCAGTGAAGTCCCGGTTGACTCCCATGTTTCTATCTCTGGCAAATATGCATTTGTGAACAATATGCATAGATCCTATCCGACCAACATTGCATGACATTCCCCAGCAGCATAACATGGCATGACATAGTATAACATATTAGTACCCAGCGAGCGATAATCAGATTGTAACAATCAATCTGATTGGCCAAGATGTGCTCGGAGCTCCTTCCCTTTCTTCGTCTTGCTGCCATGGAAAGGGAGAAGGGACTATCTGTAGTCCCTTCACCCCGATCCATGGTGGCCATGAGAAACGGTTTACATGCCGTTTCTCCACTCGAGCAGAAATACTATTAGTACCCCGGTACAACGTGCCAGGATACTAATAGCAATAGAACCCTAGAAGGGGGGGGCATTACTGGTTGGGTAATGCTCCCTGGGCCAAGTGTAACTCTCGCCCCGGGGACATTACCCGACCATAATGCCCCCCACCCCCTTTATCGGGTTCTATTGCTTTGATATAGCACAGAATACCAAACCAAAGACAGCACTGTATTTCAAAGCTGGACTGAATATAGTATAGATTTCACTGAGTAGTATAGCACAACCATATAGCAAAACACGCCATAGCTCAGCATACCAGACACATAATAATGTAATACAGCACTGATATGAAGAAGATGTTAGAGTGGGTGCTGGAAAGCAGAGGTGTAGACCTGCATGGGGTGAGCACATCAGGCATGTGATGGCATTATTCGGGCTAGTGATGCTGAAGTTGCTATACAATGGAAGCACCTTGCTATGCAGGAATAGGCCTTACACGTGGTGCATTTGAGGCTGTGATGGCGGTACCTGCACACCCTACATATAGTGAGCAGGTGCACACACATGTGTCAAAGAATGGCTGGTTTAGGATGGTCACACACAAAATGTTATAGTACAGACGGGCTACAGCCTGCCCACTTGCACATCGAGAGACCTCTGGCAACACTTGGCAAATTAGAGCAGTACATGGCCATGGGATGCCAACAGCTGCCAAATTGAACATACCATAGCATTGCCTAGCAAGCAAATGCCTCTCTTGTACCTATAGATGAGCAAAAACCCTCAGTTTTGCCAATGCCTATTAAGAAATAGGTGAACAGGGAACCAATTTCTTTGATAGAAAACAAGGTAAGATGTCCCTTTTTATGTGCATGTTGAACAATATGCACACATACTTTACAGTACAGAGGGGACCTTGACTCATAGAATGACTTGAGTCTGAGATGGAACAGTGTATGTATTACCTGTGTGTGCACTTTTGTTGTATACGCTTTGCGATGCCTGTGCGGCTTGAAATGCGTTACAAGCCCCACTCCGTGTTAAAAGGGATAACCCAAGACTATATATCCTAGGCAATATTTAAATCTGTTGTAATTGAAAAAAGTATTCCCCACGTGGCTTAATCTAGCGAAATGATTTTCAGTAGATTAAACAAGGAAAGAATGTTGCTGGGGAGCTTAGCTTAATTACTAGATAAGAATGTATGTGTACAATATCAACATCCGAATTCTTGTACATGTTCGCCATCTTGTGGCAGTTGGCATTACTGCAAGTGTCGAAAGACCAGGTGACATTGGGTAGTGACAGGAATTAATGTGATCTGCGGGCACAGATCTAATAAGCAGCGAAATGGCTTTACCTCCTCGCCCGTCTTCCTCATCACAGAACCTACGTAATTAAAGAGCCCTCTCCCGACACAGCCACCTCCTGCCACCGTTAATAAAAAAAACACAGATGAGAAACTGTATACAAGTATACCCTCTTCCATGTTTATTATATCTACATTGTTTTAAAGCGAATTCAAAGCCCCGCCCCCTTGCAGGTATAAAGGGATGTATTTCTGACGTACCTTTCTATTCTTTTCTCTTTCTCGCGTGTGGAGGTATGTGCACACTTCCCAGCCTGACATTTCTGAGATTATTTGTAGTGTTTTCCTTCGATATGAAATCATATGATATGATAAGCCATTTATAATGTGCCTGTACACAAGTGTTTCTAGGCGCGACAAGACAAGGAAGGGTAGACAGAGGGAGGACAAAACAAATGATTTTACTAGGCGTTGTGTCATTCATATTGTGCAAGTGCGAGAGGGTGGGAAGAGGAGAAATGTCAGGGGATGAGGGGGCAGAGTGCAGTGACAAAACACAGTAAGTGCTGCCAGGGTGGTGGCTCAAGCAGGTCTAGTGAGACAGGGGACTGTAGGGTTGCAGATACAGTCCCTAATTGGGTGGATGGGCCAGGGGCAGTGCAAGAGTCAACTGGTCATGCAGGAGCCTGGTGCCTGTGAGGATCAGTGGTGGCCAGGTAACCAGTTAATACAGCAGACAGGAGGATCAGCAGGGGAGAGAGAGAAAGCAAAAGCGAAGATGAAGGTCTTGAGTTGCTTCCAGAACCTTAGGTGGTCCTGCTCAAGTTTGAGAGAGGCAGGGAGGTGTTTCTAGAGGGAAGTCCCAGTCAAGGACAGAGATCTACCCCCCGCTCTCTGCCTGGAGAAGTGTCTGACCCTCAGAAAGTTGAAGGTGGGTGAGCAGAGGGCTCGAGAAGGAAGATGCTTAGGAAGAGAGAGTCGGATGCAGTGTGGTCCCCAGCTCCAGAAAGCCTTGTGGCCGATGCAGAGGGTCTTGAACTTGATCCTTGCAGCCACCGAGAGCCAGTGGAGAGATTTCAGGGCTGGAGAGATACGATCCCTGGGCTTGAGGCCAAGGACAAGTCTTGCAGCCCTGTTCTGGATTAGTTGCAAAGGGCGAAGAGTAGGGGCAGGCAGATTTAGAAAGAGGCTGTTACAGTAGTCCAGCCTCGAGAGAACCAAGACTCTGGAGACAGTGAGCTTCTACTTGCACCAATCCTGCAAAGCGTTTGCAGCCCACGGGAGGCCATTTACTAATCAATTTGCCCTGTCTGGTCTTGAGTGCTTGAGTGTATCTGAAATGGAGCTTTCTTGCCTCACTGCATTACAGTAGAATGTTGGTGAGGGCAGATGAATGATAACTCAAGCACTGTTGGCTGAATGTGATGTGTGTTTAGTTCTCTGGGTAACAGTAGCAATGGTGTAGAAGAGCACACATCAGATAATTAGGACTTTATCAATACATTTCGGGTATTACACATAAATTACCTAATGTATTTAGGGGCTGCCAGAGTGAGATTCTGGGCTACAGAATCGAGTATACAAGGAAAGGTTGTGGGATCACTTACACATAGGTGCCCTTTGCTCTGTGCACGCTTTTGGGCATCATAGATGCAAAAATAAATGTTATAGTTATTTAGGGTTTTTCAACACTTTTATTGCAACATTTTGAAGTCACTAATATTTCATGACATAGTTTCGTACCAAAAAACATAGATTATTGAACATTTTCAGCATTAATTCATACATAACAGTATATCCGAATTAAACCATACAGTTGAAAAGAAACTTTTTTTCATGTACATCACAATTTAAATAACGTTGTTTTCACGTTTTCATTTCTCATGGGTACATTTCCCATTGGTGCTTGAGAGAATCTTATAGTCCATGTGTTGAACTTATAATTGACTGATGAGTCAGTAGTCCTTTGTTTTTGAAGTTTCTCTAATGCACTATGCGTTTCGGGTATATGGAACCCTTCATCAGGTGTGGGTCTGTACCTTTTTACAACAATTTTTCAATTTCTGCAATTTAAAAAGAAAATTTGCAATTCAGTTCACTAATAATTACATTCTTGCAATTAGTGTTTTTTATCAATTTTCGGTTCTTAACCTGAAGTACCTCAAAGTTCTGAAGACTTTCGTTTCTTCAAAGAGAACGTAGTCATGTCCATGCCTCTGGCTAGCGATTGAGTTTGGCTCTACGGTTATTCTTACTTCAAGCACCGGGAGGTGTTGAGATCTGTGAAGCGAATGACAATGTATGTTTTTCTTGTTGTTTTACTGTATGTCGTTCGTTATGTTGGGGTTTTGGGCTGGGAACAGTCGCTAAATGAAAGCGCTGTGTCCCAGTCACAAAACCCTGGATTAATTAGTTTGGGAAGGAGTTAGCTGATTTTGAAAAGGGTTATATGGCACTGTCTCATTCCGTAAGTACTGCTCACCTTGTTTCATCAGATGACAGGGTGATTCGCCTTTCTTTCTGCAGACTGTTCGTCGTCCACGCCTTTAGTCTGGAGTTATTTTGTTCACTCAGTGATGCCTCTTCACCCGGTGTGTTTTTCGTAGCACAGCTCAGCCGACAGAGGTGAATACTCCGCTTGGCCCGAGTTTGCAAGCGTTCCCGTGGTATTGTTAGTTGCGATGGTAACCGATTCTCCTGGGTCCTTTCTCCTGGGTCCTTTCTCTCTTTTCACATAGTCTTTTCTCTATGTGAAAAGAGAGAAAGGACCCAGGAGAATCGGTTACCATCGCAACTAACAATACCACGGGAACGCTTGCAAACTCGGGCCAAGCCGAGTATTCACCTCTGTCGGCTGAGCTGTGCTACGAAAAATACGACCAGGTGAAGAGGCATCACTAAGTGAACAAAATAACTCCAGACTAAAGGCGTGGACGACGAACAGTCTGCAGAAAGAAAGGCGAATCACCCTGTCATCTGATGAAACAAGGTGAGCAGTACTTACGGAATGAGACAGTGTTATATAACCCTTTTCAAAATCAGCTAACTCCTTCCCAAACTAATTAATCCAGGGTTTTGTGACTGGGACACAGCGCTTTCATTTAGCGACTGTTCCCAGCCCAAAACCCCAACATAACGAAGCGACGTACAGTGAAACAACAAAAAAAACATAAACTGTCATTCGCTTCACAGATCTCAACACCTCCCGGTGCTTGAAGTAAGAATAACCGTAGAGCCAAACTCAATCGCTAGCCAGAGGCATGGACATGACTACGTTCTCTTTGAAGAAACGAAAGACTTCAGAACTTTGAGGTACTTCAGGTTAAGAACCGAAAATTGATAAAAAAAAAAAAACACTATTTGCAAGAATGTAATTATTAGTGAACTGAATTGCAAATTTTCTTTTTAAATTGCAGAAATTGAAAAATTGTTGTAAAAAGGTACAGATCCGCACCTGATGAAGGGTTCCATATACCCGAAACGCGTAGTGCATTACAGAAACTTCAAAAACAAAGGACTACTGACTCATCAGTCAATTATAAGTTCAACACATGGACTATAAGTTTCTCTCAAACACCAATAGGAAATGTGCCCATGAGAAATGAAAACGTGAAAACAACGTTATTTAAATTGTGATGTACATGAAAAAAAGTTTCTTTTCAACTGTATGGTTTCATTCGGATATACTGTTATGTATGAATTAATGCTGAAAATGTTCAATAATTTATGTTTTTTGGTACGAAACTATGTCATGAAATATTAGTGGCTTCAAAACATTGCATTAAAAGTGTTGAAAAACCCTAAATAACTATAACATTTATTTTTGCATCTATCATGCCCAAAAGTGTGCACAGAGCACAGGTCACTTATGTGTAAGTGATCCCACAACCTTTTCTTTAGTTCTCTGGGTGTCAGTTGGAGTTGAACTTTAAATGCCTGAGGATAGACCTGTGGGCGTCTCCCATGTGTAACCTACAACTTCAAGAGTAAATGGATTTTATGGAACTGAAAAATAATTAACGTGTTTTTATGCTCCTGGCTCTTGCACCTGCTTGTGAGAGAAGTGACATTTGAAGTATAACACAAGTCATCTTAGTCCAGTCGTTATCCCATACTCCACCAGCCAGTCCAAGACATGAAGCCAGTCTTTTAGACCGGATGGCGTGCATATCTAGCACACCATGCAATGCACCATTAGGAATAAGGCACTGTGTAACCTAACAGGGGATTGACACCTTCTTGTGTTCGGAAGTGCAAAGCCCCTTTCCACTCCGCCACCACGGTATGTCCTACACAGCAAATATGCACATTGAATGTGTACATGTTTTTGCGTGGTAAAGGTTTTTTATTATAAGAAACGGGGTCCCTCAAAAACCACAGGGGGCAAACAGGTGCACACTTATTACAATATAATTCTAAATTATCAGTCTTTTAGTGTAATTAGAATTAAGTTTCTTGTGTTCTAGAATTTATTTCTGCATTATTATTTTCAACTCTCAACATTTTTTATCACCAAATTAAATATACAAATAAACATGTGATTTTCCAATATTAAATGTCAGCACATAGGAAACATATATGTTCTTGTTCTATTCACGTGAGCTTCTCAAATATACATCACACTATAACAAAATAATAGCAACGTAATTCCTTTTACATTCACATATATATCAAAAATTGAAAATCGTAATGATTTTTAGTTTGTCCAGATATCTTGATAGGAGTGACTGATGGATTGCACTGAGAAGACTCACATTAGTGTATCCTATCCTTAGACTATGGGCCTGATCAAGACTTTGGCGGTAACGCCTGCGGTGTTACCACTGGCGGTATTAGCCCTACCGCCAAACTCCCCGGCGCTAATAGCGCCAGATCACGAGTTTGGCGGTAATGTAATTCCCCATTCCCTATTGAGCCCATTCAGGAATGTCCCACTCCCCATTGGGCTCAAAGGGGAAAATTCGCGCTCTTACCACCGGCGGATTTCCTGCCGGCCGAAATAGCGTGAATTTTCGGCAGATTTCCCCTCAGCTGAGAGCTGGGGCGAAATCCGCCGAAGTCCTGATTTGGCGGACCCTTAAATCCGGCGGTAATAGCGCTACCGCCGGATTTAAGGGTTACCGCCAAAGTCGTGATCAGGCCCTATGTGTTTCGGGCCTCCTTCGTCATTCTTCAGGTATAAATATCAGGTTTTTAATATTTTTCTAGAAAAATGAAATAGAGACTCCATTTAGGGTTATCTTGATTGCCACTTATATCTTAAATCTTAAAAACGAAGTTACGTCAATTCTCAGAGCTCCCGTGCACTAACCTTTGAATTAGTGTTGAGCCTCTCTTTGTGGCTCTTCTTTAATAGCTGTAATAAGTTATCCATGTCAGTCGCATATTCATTATGTTGAATGAAGTACTGTTAATACTGAATTCAACACTTTAAACCATTTTGTTAGAGCAATGAGAGGCATGAACGGCCAACAATTCATTGCTCTAACAAAATGGTTTAAACTGTTACAGAGCCACCTGTTATCGATTGATCCTATAAGAATAATAAAACACCTGGCGATCAGCAGGATACCAGTTAGGTGAGTTAATCTTACCCTTATATGTAAACATGTCATCAACATTGAAATGAATGGTTCTCATAGAGGGACCCAGCGCCTAACAAGCGCCTGGTCCCTCTGTAGGCCCAAACATTTAATCACAGCATCACAAGTAATATAATTTAATTTCTGTCAACAGAAAATCGGATTTTCTCTGACTATTAGTTAACCCCAAATGGAATCTCTATTTCATTTTTCTAGAAAAATATTTTAAATATTAAAAACCTGTTATCTATACCTGAAAAAGGGCGATATATTCATATATGTGAATGTAAAAGGAATTACTTTGGTATTATTGTGTTATAATGTGGTGTATATTTGAGAAACTCATGTGAATAGAACAGGAAAATATATGTTTCCTATATGCTGACATTGAATATTGGAAAATCAAGTTTGTAATTCAATTTTATTGTTTATATAGCGCTTTAATCCAAAGCACTTTACAGTTTAACAACACGGGAACATTAAACATGTAACATAGAAGCAATAACAGTATATATGAGACAAACCAGAGAAACAGCATGTGGAACAATTTGCATTTGAGGAGGAAGAAGAATGGAGGGGAGGGGACGGAGAAAAGGGAGAAAGCGTAGGGACTAGTGGGATATGGAGGGAGGATGGAGATCACGGGGAGAGAGGGAAGATAAAGGAACGAGGAAGAGGGTATTGGAAGGAGAGAGAAAAGGTGTCAGGGAGGGGAGTGGAGAAGGAGTGCTTTCAAGGAGGAACGGAAAGAGGAATAGGTGGACCGGATAGTGAAAGGAAGGGTTTATTTGTATATTTAATTTGGTGATAAAAAATGTTGAGAGTTGAAAATAATAATGCATAAATAAATCTAGAACACAAGAAATTGAATTCTAATTACACTAAAAGACTGATAATTTACAAGTATATTGTGATAAGTGTGCACCCCACGTGGTTTTCGAGGGACCCTGTTTCTTATCATGTATCGGGTCTGGTAGCACAGTGCCAACAGGGAGCACCAGAGTGTCATTAACAATTCATGCAATGAAGTATTTATCGCAACAATTTGGAAAAACTAGTGAGTGCTTCTCCACAACCCAATGGTTTTTTTTCTTGTCTAGGCCTAATGGATATATTTAATACAAATCTTGTTTTTTGTTCAAAAGGGCTTGCTATCGCTGTCTTTAGATTTCAAGAGCTGTAGTCAAAGATGGATTGGGATTGCAAATATAATGTGAGGTTCGATCTCAACTGAGAGTTCAATGTGACACCAGTCGCATGCAACAGGACATTTGTGCCGTCATGTTAAAAGAATAGCATGGCTGGGATTTCTGTTTGAGTGTTTTTTTCATCAACAAGGGCCACACTGATTTTTGTTTCTAAACCTAACAGCACAGGTTGGGATGACATGCAACACTGGTAATGCAGCTTTTTTATCTGGCATCTTTAATGTAGATGAAACTGTTACTCCAACCAGACAGCCCACCTATCGGACCTCAATGCTACACTTACGTGCACAATATAACTACTGTGATTAGCTTTCTCAACTAGCTTTCATAGGGAGGTGTTTCCTAATTGAACAATATAACCTGAGTAGGTGGGGGGTGGGGGCATTACCGGTCAGGTAATGCCTAGGGCCATCAGTTATAAGCCCGAGTGAAACGAGGGCTTTAATATAAGCCCTGAAGCATTACCTGACCATCAATGCCCCCTACGAGGGTCATATTGCTATTAGTACCCCGGCACATTGTTCTGGGGTACTAATAGTGTATTTTTTACAAGTTGAGAAACAGCATATTCACTGTTTCTCAACTCGAGAAAAAAACGACAAAAAAAATGGCCACCATGGATCGGAGAGAAGGGAACTACAAGTAGTCCCTTCTCCCTGTCCATTACGGCCATTCGGGAGTCGGACATGCACCGAGAACACTACTGTTCCCAGCACCAGCGAGGGACAAGGAAGCACAACGTAAGTGGGCAGGGGCAGGGTGCCTAAATATGTGGAAAAGAGGGCGGGGAAGGGGACACAGGGATGCAGGGGCGTGCACGTGAGCGCACTTACCTAAGTCCCAGTAGGGAAGATGGCAGCCTCCTACTCTGAGGAGACTCGGATTGAAGTCTATACCGTCTGGTAAAGGCCCCGTTCTGAGCCAGCACATTGGCTGGAAGGTTGCCATACCCCCCTCGCCGGGTACTAATGTAAGATATGCCCCATAATGATCCATGTTCATATGTGCAATATTGCATGGAATGAAATATCATTGAATGATGTAACACATCAACAGGACCAGGTTGAAGGAAACATGTAGCTTTAATGTACATATGTAACAGGTCTCAGTTACTACTAACATACATAAACACCCGCTGGCAATCCTCAGTCAGCACAGATCAGGCCTCAACTGGCATTCATGGAACTATAATGCATCCTCACTCATCAGACATTTTCTGAGCTGCCATTTACTCACAGACAGCAACATTCTAACACCTTGCATGGATGACCACCAGGACCGATCTCACATGACAACTCAACCATGCAACATCAGGACCAGCGCTAGGCGTGTGCAGCATTTGCGGCTGCACTTGGCCCTGCGCTCACTAGGGCCCCGCACTGAGGGAGCCATTGACTCCCTCTTGCAGTCTGCAGCGCCGGCCGTGTGATCAGAGTACCTAAGCTTGTTGCAGTCCACTCTGAGCACACAGGCGGCACACGCTGCAGCCTGCATGATGACAGGGAAGCTTGCCGGCAAAGCTTTTTCAAAAGCGGCTGTCCCTCAAGGTTTCTTTTGTTTCTTCTGGTGAGGTAACTTGTCACCTGTCAACCTCCTGCTGCGACTCTGCGGAGACAAATGGCACTTTCCCCTGGCCCCCAGCAGCCCAATAGGCATTGGGGGCCTTATTAGCACTGCTGATCACTTTCTTTCTTAAAGCAGAGCATTTAAAGTGGGTGCAATTTACTATTGATTGCCTATTTAAGAGACGTTGGGCCTCATTATGAGTCCGGCGGTAGCCGTGCCAGTAAAACCGCCGGAGTCATTTATTTTCCGGCACCCAGTAATGAGGATTTACTGGGTCATTCCAGCCCCGGCGGACCCGGTAAATCCCCATTGCCGGTTGCTGGTAATTATTACTCCCTATTCCCATTTGAGTCTAATTTGACTCAATGGGAATGGGGAGGCCGGATGCACCGGCACCATTCGTGAATGGTGCCGGTGCATCCGTCAAGGTCTGCTTGCGGGTGCCGGTACGCCCGCCAGGTCAGACTATGCAGGCCGAAAGTCACCCGCGAGCAGACCTCGTAATATGCCAGTCCGGAAACAACGGTACCGGCAAGCTTGCCAGTACTGTTGTTTCCGCACCGGCAGTGTCGTAATGACCCCAGAACTGCAAAGGGGCATTTTTATTTTGAAGGCACATGCAAAGCAGCAGTTAGCTGCCTACAATCTGCGCCTTCTCCAGCACAATTAAATATGTTGCACAAAAACAGTTTTAGCTATTTGCCTTATTTCCACATGTTTATATTTACCAAGACAAAAAGAGTTTAATAGAATGTAAGATTTTCCTCACATTATACATGAAGCATACAAGTGAGCCATGAATATTTACCAAGGATGTGACAAGAGAGGTTGTCATCCTGGAGACTGGGGGGGGGGGTATTTTCTCTGGTTCTGGCCCTGTGCAGATTTTCAGGGCACAAGTCGATACATGTGGGTAGACAGCGTCCACCTATCTTTTTCAACGGGTGGATGCAACCCCTGTTGTGTGATTTGGAGGCCAGCATTAAAAAGAAGTTTGCTTGCTCAAGTGTTCAGCTAATAGGATTTCACAGCAGGTTACCATGTTTCCAATCCAGATGCTTACCCACAAGAACACATAAAAGTGCCATTATTGTCTCATGTTTGGATTTTGTTTCCTTTGGAATATTTCATTATGAATTGTTGGGCTTAAAAAGTGCGTGCCTGGGTGGCGTGGCTTGGAGCCCAAGACTGGTGGCATGGCTTAGTAAAAGCTCCCGGCTGGCCCTAACTACCGACAAGATTTTCGCCGGCTGCACTCTCTGTTAACTACCAAAGATCAATAGATGGAGTGAAGAAGGGACGGGGCACCAGTGGACAGAAAAGTCAAGCAGAAGCAACCGTATATCGCCATAAACGGACTTAGACAGTACGCTCCAAATCTATCCGTGAGCGGAGGGGGTAAATGGCGGCCGCTACATCCCGGAGCTCTTCACAAGCCAAGGAGAGGAGGAGCCATGAACATCAGAATGGCCGGGTGCCTGATGGCATCTTGGCGGGCAGCAAGAATCAGCGACCATGCTCGAATCTGCGGCATAAGGGTGTGAAGTATACCTGCAGCTGTAACAGTGGAGGTAGAGCTGGCTCTCCCGACGTGGTGTAATCACCTCCTCTAGGCCTGAGAATCGGGTCATCCCAGACCAACTTCCAAAGAAGTTTGCCAAACCGTGACTCGAACCGGAGCCATGACAGACAGAGTCGGGAGCCCTCTCTTGTTCCTGTGGACCCAACTGGGCTTCAGCACACATTTCCCCAGAAGTAGAACCAATGCCGCTGCCAGAGCGGGACGCCACCACGACACGTCGGAGAAGTGGAGGCTCATGGCATGGAGCCCAGTGGCCAGTTCCCTCCCGAATGCTGAGCATTGTGGACCATCAGGGATCCTATAGACAAAAAATCCTCAGGTAAACGGACACTCTGTATGAGCCTAACTCTGGATTTCAACGTGCAGACCACGGTACTTAGTAACAGTATTACTGCATCAGTACAAGGCTTTGGGCGAGCATCATGGCACTCCTGCTGGGAGGCCATACCAAAGGATTTTAAACGGTCCGCATCTCGACCGCAGCTGAGCAAGAAAGCACTCCTGTGAGTGAGGGATACATTGGAAAAGCACCTACAGAATAGGAGAGGAATTACTGGTCATCTCATTGGATGCCCACAAAGCATTTGATTTATTAGATTGGGGATATATTAGAAATACACTCACACACCTGGGATTCGGCCCTATTTCATAATTTGGACAATGACCAACTTTCAACACCCGTCCACTCAACTAAGGATTAATGGCATCAGATCGGATCAAATAAACATCACCAGAGGCACACTGCAGGGTTGCCCACTATCACCCTTAGTTTTCGCTCTCTCTATGGAGCCGTTTGCTATCAAAATCCAGCTAAATTTAAACATATGTGGGCTCAAAGTGGGCGAACAAGAGTACAAGGCTGCAATGTATGCAGGTGATGTACTCCTGAAAATAACTCAACCAGGACCATTACTTGGCCCCCTTTGGGAATAGATCGAAGCATTCAGCAAGGTGTCGGGATTCAAGGTAAATTATGATAGATCATCAGCGTTGACAGTCAATATCATGAGGAAACAGAGGGAAGCACTCAGCCCCCATCTCCCTATTCCAGGGTCAGACACCACAATCAGGTATCTGGGGTACAGATCCCCAGGATGGTCGCACAAATCTACCAAATCAATTTCCCACAACTGTTCATGGAATTTCAGAAAGACCTAGAGCTCTGTGGCAAAAACAGGAAATCTCGTGGCTTGGAAGAATAACGGCAGTAAAAATTAACATAATACCCAGTTTAATTTATCATGGTGCAGCGCTTCAGATTCATATTCCAGAGGGTGACCTAATGCATCTGCAGAAAAACATACCCACATAGCAAAGAAGATTATGCTCCGTCGGCGGTGATCAGGGGGATTAGGAGTCCCAGATGTTTCTAGATATAGACATACAGCGCTACTATCACATGCGTTTGTATGGGCTCGAACCGTGGACCAACCATTTTGGATACAAATAGAGGAATCATGCTGTTCATCCCCCTTATCTGACCTCCCACATATTCCGTCCCCTAGAACTACGGCAAACCAAGGCCCTACTTATGGTTACGAAAACCACAGTGTCTAACTGGAAACTAGCAGCTCACAAATGGGGATGCTTTGGCTCTCTCGGGCCACTTACACCAATCTGGAACAATCCAGACTTTACCCTGGGAATCCCCCCCAAAAGCTTTGCCGCCTGGAGGGTGTGAGGCCTGCGGAAGATCTCAGACTTCCTGGATGGTGGTGATCCCCTGTCATTGTCAATGTAAAGCGAAATTCAACATCTCAGAAGCAGAGCGGTTCCGCTACACCCAGTTAAGACATTGCATATTGCATGGGGTCATCAGAGAGAAAGGGGGGAGGGACCTGACAGCATTAGAACTGACAATGACGTTGTCACCACCATAGGGGAAAATCTCCACTTTATGCCGCTTACTGGATAAGTCAGACCCGACCATAAAATAAAAGTATATGCTCAGCTGGGATAAAAGACCTGGGGCGCTCAATTGAAATAGAAGACTGGGGTAAGATTTGGACCAGATTACACAAAAACACTCAATGCATAACTACACAAAAGCAACCCAGCCATACCCCCGGGTTGCTGGAGAGGATGCGCAGCCAGTGGTTCCCTGTTTCACCTGCTGTGGACCTGCCCAAAAGCGAGTGCCTTCTGGAGGGAAGTGTTGTGCCAAATTAAATCAATCACAGGGTTAACAATTCCTTGGGATCCCGGGATCATACTCTTGGGGAATACAGAGGCAGGGGCATACCTGCTTAAAGGTCAGATAGCTCGCCTGTGTACACACCTTATCACGGCAGCCACAATTGAGATAGCCAGGCTATGGAAAAACCCTGAGGACCCTTCATTACCAATGTGGTGGTTGAAATATTGGGACATTGTGATATCGGAAAAAACTGCAGCGATCCGCTCAGGGAACTTGAACGCTTTCCGAAATAGCTGGGACCCATTTATGGACTACTCAGAGAAATTCCCAGGAATCACCCGTCGTCACCCCATAATCCGCTGGCTTCAATAAGGAATCAGTAATGATGAAAGGGGCAATCAACACCCAAGGCCTCTACAACAGTTGGACAGCAATGAGCCCTGAGACCTATATCCATGAAGGACTTTCCTCTCAGTTAACTTGTGTTCGTGAATTGTAATGTTACAAATACACTGGCGTGATGTCGGTGTCAATGCAAATGAAATGTTTAATAAAATGTTTTGTTGAAAAAAAAAGTGGGCACCTTTTATACTTGCTAGTGCAGTCATTGGAAATTCTCCTCTCAGATTACCTTGTTTTCACTACTGTCTACATACGTAGTGGTTATTAGATTGTGATGCCACATCCTGTGATGTCACTTCCTGTGATGTTATCAAATGCAAATTAAGGAGCCCGCACTTCATTTGCTGCACTTGGCCCCGCAAATCCAAGGACCGGCCCTCTGCAACATCACTCAACCCAAAACCAAACATTCCTCCCCCCAAATCACAATACAAAGATGCATACCAACTAGTGTGAAATATTAAAGCAGCGCAAAGAGAAATGGAAGCGGAAATCACAAAGGAATCATGATGAAAGCACACAGCAGAAGCTACCATGGTACACACACTTACACAGTACCATTCAGGAACACATATCCACAAGTCCTATCTTCCACTCGCATCAGCACCAACGCACCCCAGCACTCCACAGAGGAATGCACACAGCAACACATAAGAAGAGTGCGCCTCCATTGACTCATTTGCTCCTTAAGGCATTACGGCCCCAGTTCCTCTGTTTAGCTTGAATCTCTCTACCCACTTTAACATGTCGCTCTTGGCTGGATCTTTCCCTGCCTGGGTCCATCCCATCCTGAAAAATCTCTCTGCTGAACCTAGTAACCCGAGCCAGCTACTATCTTTTCTCCGTCCTACTTCCCTATTCCAAAGCGCTTGGCCAAGTAGTCTTCAACCTAGTTACTTGCAGACCAATGACAGCAACCTATTTCACCCGCTTCAATCTGGTTATTGTTATCATCACCTCGGAAAAATAGCACTTACACTTGTCTCTAACAAGATCAGCTCATCCATGCTCTCTAAACTCTCTCTTCCATCGTAATCCTACTTGACCTCTCAGCAGCATTCACACTGTTGACCACTCCTCTGTCCTCCTAGCACTGTTGTACCTATGTATTCAAGACACTGCACTTGAATCTTTTCTTATCTCGCTAGTTATTCTTTTGCTACCTCTAGTAACATGGACACTTCATACTCCACGTACCTTCTAGTTGGTGCTCCCCAAGGCTTCTGCGTGGTCTTTAGCCTATAAACCACCTCCCTCGGCAAGCCCCGCTCTCATTTCAGTTTCTTCTACCCTCTCTTTGCTGAAAACACTGACATTTTCTCCGTCCCCACTTTCACCGCTTATATCGCTGCCAGGATTTTGCTCTTTCTCGTGGCCATACATCAGCTGCTGGCAATTCATTGTCTGATGCCGAACTCTCTCAAGGCTTAAGTTATCTACATACCTGCTCTCAATTCTCCTTCCATCCTTCCCTATTTCAATTCAATTCATTAATGTTTTATTTCGGATTCAATCGAATACATATAACATAATAATACAACAAAATACAATCACATAAAAATGTTAAAAGATAAAGTTCATTGCATTAATAATATAAAAGTTAAAAAAATCTCAACAATAAAATTATCCCCTGCTAGAGGCTGCTGATTCATTTGAGTATATTGTATGAATATACGTTTTAGCTATTCCAGCTATCATATAAGCTCATATAGTGTATGAAAAAACTTGAAGAAAAGTAAACAATAGATAATAAAAACGGTTTATCCAAATTGTATAACATAAAGTTAATGCGTGCTACAACGTATGTGTATGGCACAGGTATAATGACATGCTTTTTCCTTTTTAGCCAGGCTCTAATTATGTAGCTGGATCCTGCAAATATAACAAAATTACTATCCGTAGACCTACATAAGGTTGGTGCATCCTTGAGGTAGCAAATTGAAAATTTTGTCAAGACTGGTTTTAAATATTGTGACCGTAGGCTTCTGTACAGCAGACATAAGAACATAAAGTGTGTAATATCCTCCTACCTCACTAGGCAGGAGGGAAACAAGTCTGAATCACTCATGTGTCATGCAAGTTGAAGTATAGTTTAGGGCAGTGTGCCTAACCAAAATTTGATGTACAATGTCCATTGTCTTGGGAGGAGTCTTGGGAGGATATCTCAGCGGCAACGCACTCGCCTTGGAAGCAAGATGGCACAAGGTAACACAGGTTCGATCCCCGGGTCTGCGCTTAGAAACCTCTGGGTATTAAGCATGTTATAAATATCATATCATATCATATCATGCATATGGCAGGGAGATTAGATTCATATAACTCACGTTCCCATAGTCTGTTCTCGAGCTCCAGTAGGCTGTTGCTGCACTCGATTGGTAGCATATGGTGCTCAGTGTGTTCAACAATCTGTTGTTATATAGGCACGTTGTAGCATTGCCTTAAGTAGCTGTAAATAATCAAAGCACCCCACCTGTTCAATGCTGTGGCCATCTATTTTTGGGGCAAGTCCATGCTTCCCTCTCTTCGCTTGTGCATGAAAAACCTTTGATTTTGTCCATAGTTAATCATCAGCCTGTTCTCAATACAGTCTTCATGGGAGATCAAAACTGAATCGTCCTCAAACATCAATATCCGTATTCTATCCTCGGGTAACTTTGGAGCACCTCTTTGCAGATTTACTAGTTTGGTGATGATCTCATTGATAAAATATAGAAGAGTGTTGGTGAAAGTACACAGCCTTGTCTTACCCCCACGTTGATGTCTATTGGAGCTGTCACGTCCCTGCCAAGATTTATTTTTCCTGACATCTATTCACCTTCTCCATAATTCTGCAGTGTAGTAATCCTTTTGGACAGTAATGTTAAGTTTAACATTTTCCTCACCGTCACATGCAATTACTGCCAGACTAAACCTGCTCAACATCAGAAAATTCTGGTCCCTTCTCATATGCCACTCCACCCAATCACGCATCCGAAGCCTTGTTGTAAGTTGAATTGCCTATTGTTCCAGCCTCCTCCTGGGCTTATATCTTCACGCTATTCTCCCTTTCACAAAATTCCGAATTTTGCCACCCACACCCTCTACAACCTCCCATACTCCTGCTACACCTCAAATTACTGACACCATGCTGATTAGATTACTATCCACCACTGTTCCCATCTAAATTATTACATCCTGTCTTTTAATCCAAGGCCTACCTCTCCACCTAGGTAACTTAATGAACCAATACTTCCCACCTCACTGACTCCCTTTTAGTAGTCACTTCAACCTCTCTGTCCCTCAACCACACTCTTCAGCCAGCCAATTCCAGTCCTTTTCCTTATTTGCTCTCCCATGGCGGGAAGGCCCTCCTTCCTGAAAGAAATTATCTAATCTCTACTTTAGCATTTAAAAAGGACTCAAATTACACCTTCTTTCTCTCCTGTACTCACTCAACTATTGTATATTGTCTATACAATATACCTTAACTGTCCAGTGTTTGTTTTTATCTAATAGTTTTCTGTACATAAATGTTCTAAATATGGCTATGCTGTGTCATCCCCATTTTATGTTGCCATGAAGAATATTCCTCCATCAAGTAGTCAATTGTACAAAACATATCATAAAAACAACAACAATAATCATCAATGTTACAGTCAATAATTAAAATGATAAAAATAAATACCAGCAACATTAAAACCCTAAAAACATTGCCAGAATACTCTGGTTCAAACAAACCTTAATAAAAATGTCCTCAAAGACAATGCACACTGTAAAAAGGACAATAGAGCCCACCCCACCTGAACTGAACCACCCATAACAAATAATACACAGCAGGCTCATAGCAAGGAAATCCTAGACCCGGCTGAGCTGGTTTTAATGTATGCTATCTAATGGATAAGAATGCGGGACTAAACAATGCAAAATGTGCAAAATCTTCTTTAGCCGCAGCACAATATACACATGATTTGTCCTCTTTCCCCTTTTCCCTTGGACCAGGCCTCCACCACCGCCCTCAGATGAATGCAGTTAAAACGCACCCTTGTAATAGATGTATGCTGAGACGGATTCTGAGCTCAGCACAGGTACTTCTGGAGTCCTGGGGCCATGATAATCATGTGTTCCCTGTTGGTAGGCCCCATGATCTCCAATGACTCTCTCTTCTCCCAAATAAACTGAAGTACACTGGCTTTCACGGTTTTTACAACATTAGACGATATAAGATGTACTGTGTAAAAACATTGAGTCGCGTCCACTTTCACCAGTGTGGCTTTTACATACCTGAGCCAGTGAATTGTAATAAATCAAGTATCTACACCTCCAGTGGGATTACTGTAATCCCTTTTCTATTTGCTCATCCTTATATGCAGTATTTCCTATATAAATGCTCTCTCTCCCTGTATCAAATAAACAAATAAGTATTCCGAGCATAGCCTTTTGCTAGGTAACACGGTTATATGTCACATAGATTTGCATGCCGAGGTGCTGCCATAATGTGCTGAGGGCAGCCTCCCATACTTAGGTTTTCCACACTATGCCAACTATAGCTTTCATTGGTGAGAGAAGAAGGTATTTTGAACATAAACAACATACATGGGACAAAGCATGTGTAACGCTCACCTGATTCTCGCAGAGGCGCCGGTCTTGACTGGGCGACTACCGTATCTTCAAAAGTGATGTGCACCACCCGGTTGGCTCTTTGGGCTGGACCTCTGTGCACTGTATGCCTGACTCGAAGAGTAAGATGTCTTAGGTAAGTGAACGCCGAGCTCTCCATCTGCCTCGGGGCAGGGTGCTGTAACCAGTTTCTTCACTGGATAGGTAGCGCAGGCCTCTTGACTTCAGAGGACTGCTGTCCGTCGTTTACTTCACGAATGGTGAGTTCCGAATATTTCAAATGTCTTTAAAAGTCTTTTGTAATGCTGTCTCTTATTTTGCAGGGTTCCGGCGATGGCGGTTGACTGGCTGAAGTGAGTTGAGGATGGACCCGTATGCGGAATAGAAGCGCCTGGAAGCGCGTAAGTAAGCGCTTGTTGCTTGCTTCACGATGCGCACTAACTGTTCTTTTATTTCGGAGCTGCTGAAGGATGCCGGAATGCCCACTGAGTTCGGCGTGGATGGAGTAATGGCACGTGAGTATTTAACGTTACCCAATGTCTTTAAACGCACCTTCTTTTGTCTTACAGATGCGGGATGCAGCGCCGAAGGCCTCCGGAGCGTGCAAAGAGTTGGTAAGCTTTTGTCTTTCAGATGCCGGAATGCAGTGCGATGACCTCCGGAGCGCGTGAAGAGTAGGTAAGCCTTTGTCTTTCAGATGCAGGAATGCTGCGTGAGGCGTTGATGACAGCCGATGGACCAGGTAAGAGATGCGCTGTCACTGAAGACCGTAGTGCTAACCTGTTCTTTCTTGTCTTTATAGATGTTGCTGAAGACTGGATTCAGGATGGTAATCCTTTTTCCTTTAGGCCCAGGATCAGATGCAGAAGACACGATGAGCGTTCTGCTGCAGAGGATGCAGAATAACGCAAAGCAAGATTCATCCATCGGGTGTGGTTTAAATAGCCTCCTGTAGTGCTTAGGTGTCTCCTTCCACAGCCACGCCTAGGTAAGAAAAGAGTTCCTGCTTTCCAGAAGAGTTCCAGTGTTCTGAACCTAGGGAGTGGCTCCTGCCCCACCCAACAGGAAAAGTAGTCCCAAACAGAAGAGGATCAGGGGTTCAACTGGCAGGTAAGTAAGCAGCATGGTCTGCTGCAGGTAAGTCCACCCAAGCATTATGAGCCCGGCGCTTGCAGCGCTGGGACTGGGCATATTTATGAGCCTGGCGCCACTGGCGCCAGGACAGGGTCCAAAAGGTCCCAATTGGGACTGGCTGGCACTCGGAACCTGGGTTATGGGACTGCTTCCAAGGGAGTTGGGTAAGTCCTGCCCTTTTGGAAGCAGAGATCATGACAGTACCCCCCCTCAAGGCCCCTCCCAAACCGGGCTTCCCCGGGGGTTTTGGCTTGTCAGGAAATGTTTGATGAAATCTTTTGATTAGACGAGGAGCGTGGACATATTCTGCAGGTTCCCAGGATCTTTCTTGAGGGCCGTAGCCTTTCCAGTCAATTAGGTAAAATAGCTTAGATTTGGAGATCTTGGAGTCCAGGATGCTTTTGACTTCAAACTCGAGTTCTCCATCAACTAGGATAGGTTTTGGGGATTTAGTTAGTCGGGTTTGAGGTTGCACGGGTTTTAAAAGAGAGACGTGGAAGACCGGATGTATCTTCATGTGAGGGGGCAAGTCCAACTTGACCGCTACTGGGTTTACTATGGTAGTGATGGAATAGGGACCAAGGTATCTTGGGTTGAATGTGCGTGGTCCTTTTAGAGGTAGATATTTGGTGGATAACCAGACTTGATCTCTTACTTGATATTGGGGGGCTTCCTTCCGGTGTTGATCTGCTCCTTTCTTGTATTGTTCCTTAGCCCTTTGAAGGTGAGAAATGGCTTCCTTAAAAGCTTGGGTGATTGTAGAGTGCAGGTAGTCTACTGCTGGTGTTCCAAGATCTTGGGGTGGATCCAACTCTGAGGTTCGAGGGTGACAGCCGTATAAAAGAAAAAACGGGGTTTTCCCAGTTCCTGAGTGGACAGAGTTGTTGTAGGCATATTCGGCTATCCAAAGGATATCTTTCCAAGTTTTTTCAGTTTGTTGCAGCATGCAGCGTAAATACTGTTCCAGAGTTTGATTGGTCCTCTCGGTTTGTCCGTCGGTTTGAGGGTGGTGACTGGTCGATAATCTCACATCAATTTGAGCCGACCGACAACAACTTCGCCAAAAATGAGAAATAAATTGACTACCTCGATCCGAAATTAGCACTGAAGGAAAACCGTGCAGTCGGACAATGTTTTCGAGAAATTCTCGGGCCAGAGTTGTTGCTGTTGGCAAGCCTTTGAGTGGAATGAAATGCGCCATCTTGGAGAATAAGTCCACGATTACCAGGATCTTATTGTATCCGGAGCATGGAGGTAGGTCGGTGATGAAGTCCATAGAAAGCGTATGCCAAGGGCGAGGTGGGATGTCAATAGGGCGTAAGAGGCCGGCTGGTCTTTCATTTTGACTCTTGTTTTAGGCGCATACTCCACAGGACATTATAAAGTCTCTGATATCTTTTTTCCAAGACGGCCACCAGAAGTAGCGCTTGATCTTTTCTGAGGTTTTGGCCATACCGGGATGTCCTTCCACTAGAGACTCGTGATAACAAGAGATCACCTTTTTCTGTAAATCTGTGCTGGGCAGGTATAATCATTCTTGGAAATACAATAAGTTGTCCTTTACTGCAAAGTCCTTTCCCTGCAGATGCCAATTCTGTATTTCTGCTGGAGTTATAAGTTGCCTGGTTTTATCCTTAATTTCCTCTATGGATTGTGTGGTTATTACACCCAGAATTCTTTGTTCGGGAATGATAGGTACAGGTTTAGGGTTGGTCAAGTGTTCCTCCACTCCCATCCGAGAAAGGGCATCAGCTTTACCGTTTTTTGTACCAGGTCGATAGGTAATTATGAAGTCAAACTCGGCAAAGAATAGTGCCCAACGGAGTTGTCTAGAGGATTGGGCTTTTGCGGTTTTCAAATATTGCAGGTTTCGGTGATCCGTAATCACAGTAACTGTGTGTCGGGCCCCCAGAAGATAATGCCGCCAAGCCTTAAAGGCAGACTTGATAGCCAGAAGTTCCTTATCAGTAATAGTGTAATTGATCTCAGGAGGCGAGAATTTGCGAGACCAGAATGCCACGGGATGTAACTGATTGGTTACTGGGTCCTTCTGTGATAGAACTGCCCCCATGGCAAGGCTCGAAGCATCAGTTTCAACGATGTAGGGGAGTTCGGGGCGAGGATGTTTTAGAATTGGTGCAGAGATAAATTTTGTCTTCAAATTCTGGAAAGTTTGTTCCGCCTCGGTAGACCATTCAAAACGTTTGTTTTTCTTTAACAAGGCGGTGATGGGCTGGACTATTCGAGAGAATTCGGGGATAAACCTGCGGTAAAAGTTGGCGAAGCCTAACATGCTTTGAACCCCTTTTACGGAGGATGGTGATGGCCATTTGAGAATTGCATCGACCTTCCTTGAATCCATACGCACTCTGCTAGGTGATAATATGAATCCCAAGAATTCAACTTCAGTCACGTTGAAAACACATTTTTCCAACTTAGCGAAAAGTCTGTGTTGACGCAACCTCTCGAGGACCATTTTCACGTGTTTCCGATGTTCAGATTCCGATGAAGAATAAACGAGGATGTCGTCAATGTAAACAACAACACATACATCTATGAGTTCTCTGAGGACATCGTTCATAAAATATTGAAAGGCGGCCGGGGCATTGCAAAGCCCGAAGGGCATGACCTGATATTCAAATAGCCCATACTTGGTGCGGAAGGCCGTCTTCCATTCATCGCCCTCTTTTACTCGTACCAAGTGGTAGGCTCCTCTAAGATCCAGCTTTGTATATATGCATGCTCTTCTGACTTGGTCCAGGAGTTCAGGGATTAAAGGTAACGGATATCTAATATCTATTTAATAATTCATAGTGCAGCAAGCAGGCCCATACTCATAAGGGCGCACAAAAAGAAGAAGAGACAAACAGACAAATGCAACAAATAGGCAGTTCAGCGAGGATGCCTGGTATTTAACCTGGCATGATGGCAGCACCTGGGCTTTTGAGGTTTTTTCTAGCATAATTGACTGTACCTTGTGTACTATATGAGTATACATCAGACATAATGTACAGGTGGCCTGTGTTGACACTTCTGTATGTTAGCCTGATAGAGTGCCTGATGACTTTACCTGGTCTATGAGGCTGTAGCTTGCACACGATGACAGTTGTTGGGCACATTAAATGATAAACATCACATAATAGAAATTGGGAGTATGGGCATGGCCGTGCCCCTCGCCTATCATGATTGTGGTTGGTGCACCACTGGCAAATACCAGCAGCACTCAAACTAATCAATGATTGATAACTAAAATATATTTGTATCTGCTTCAGTAAAATGTTTAATTTATGTGTTCCTGTGATGCCATCGGGGAGAAAAAGAGTGTGTGATTTCATTCCCCCTACCCTCGCATATTGATGAATTGATATCAATGGTGATAAGGACCTTTTTTAAGTGTTATGTATATATTTACATTTTTCAATAGTGTTATTGATTACATAGTGTTATACGATATCACACTGCTTCCTGGTGCTGTTTAACAAGTACTTTAGCAATAATCCTATGTTCTGTGGGCTATACTGGTCCAAGTTACAGGGCCCTTGAGGTGCTAATAGCAATTAAAGAAAATTCAAAACCTGCTGCACTGCTTCGTTCGCAGCAGCAGTCGGGGAGAGTCAGGCAGGGTTGGCATGGAAATGGAAGGCAGGGCTCTGCTTGAAGCAGCTCTTCCATTTCCATGGCACTGAAGCAGTGAGCCCGGTGGAGGTGCCCCCGAGGTAAGGCGTGTTGGAAGGGTAGGGTGGAGGGGCTGGATTAGGGGGCGGGAGTCAGGGGAGGAGGGAAAATTGCTCCAGGGAGGGTGGATGCGCAGAGCTCACAGGTTGCTCTGAACCCGGGCTTGTATCAGCAGATTCAGCCCGGGATTGAAGCACTCAAATTGGCTCCCACCGCCGCCCTAAACGTCAGAAAAGAATTGTATTAATTTCTCTTTATGGGATGAGCAAAGGGGCTTCTTACAGTTGGCCCTGCAAGACAAGCAAACAGCATCCTAGCATGATCCTATTCCCAACCCAAATAACCCACCCTGCCCTGAAGAAGGCCTCCTTTTGTGCACTCTAGACAAATGCCCAAAGAGAAACTTCACCCAGGAGCTAGCTCCATTGAAGAGACAGAATGCCAGGACATCTGAATACATCTCAATGCCTGAACACTGCTAGTAGTGCATCAGCTAATCAGAGAATAACTGCTTGGCTATTTGCCCAATGTGGCCCCAATGTAACGGCTAAGTAACATGTACAGTTTATTCTTATGCTTGTTTGAGACCACACGACCAGCTTGCAGCTAATATCAATGTTTGTTTGTTTGTTTATTTGGTATAGCGCAAAACCAAACCCAAAAAGGGTAGCTGGGCGCGGACAGTACAAGGATACCTGAGAACTTGGTTATAGGAAAATGCAGTTATACAGTTAAAATAGAAACAAGGTGCATGTACAAGCGAATACGAAATATGCAGATAAAGCAAGATGCCCAGAGAGCAATTAATCTAATTACAAACATCAGGGTCTCGAGGGTAAGTGGCAGTGGGGGTCAAGCTAAGTGTCATTGGAGCGTATCCAGGTGAGGACTTTCCGCCTGAAACTGGGATAGGGTTGGTCCATTCTGAGATCAAGAGGGAGCCTGTTCCAGGTTTAAGCAGCTATGACAGGAAAACTGGAGCCGCCAGCTGTGCTCTTTTTGTATCTAGGCACCACTAAAGTATAGGCATTGGTCATTCTAGTGGGACGGTTTGATATTCTCTTGTTGACTCTGTTTGCTAGGTAAGGGGGCACTATATTGTTAAGGCATTTAGAGGTGAGAGAGAGGGTTTTAAGGGCAATCCTATCTTTGATTTTTAGCCAATGGATGTTTTTTCTAGAGGTGGAGATATGAGCTCTATTAGGAATGTTTAAAGCTACTCTAATAGCGTTATTTTGGAGAGTTTGAAGTTTATCAAGGATATATTTGTTAGATCCTGCATATAGAGCATTACAGTAATCCAGCTTGGATATGATGAGTGCATTAGCTAGAGTAATGCAGCCAGTTTCAGTTAGAAATGGTCTACATGCACGGATCAGTTTACAAGTATATGCAGTGGAGGATGCTAGTGAGTTAGTTTGTTTCTTGAAGGTGAGCGCTGAGTCAAGATAGACCCCGAGGGTTTTGACTGCAGGCATCACTTTGATGACATTGTTCTCGATATTGAATGAGGCATAGTTCGGGTCAAGTTTTTTGATGGCCAACTCTGAGCCGAGGATCAGTAACTCAGTTTTGTCGTCATTCAGGCAGAGGCCGTGAGATGCCATCCATGCCTCAATGAGGAGATATATTTTGTTTACTAAGGCCGTGTCTTCCAAGTAGTTGCCCGAAAGGGGGATAAGGATCTGAGTGTCATCTGCGTAATTAGTGTAGATGACACCCAGTCTGTCCAACTTGTCAAACAAAGGTTTAGTAAAGATGTTGTACATCGTCGGAGATACACATGATCATTGAGGGACACCGCATGAAACTTGTGTGGGATGAGCGGCTGCTGGAGGGGAGAAGACTCTCATTGTCCGGTTTGCAAGGTAGGATTGTACCCAGGTTATGGCATCACTTGAAAAATGTGCGGCAGAACTGAGGTGATTGCATAAGATTGCATGATCTACGAAGTCGAAGGCCGCAGAAAGATCAAGGAGGAGTAGCATCGTCAATTTGGGTCTTAAGGTCAATCAGGGCTGTTTCCGTACCATGAAGAGGACGGAAGTCAGATTGCCGTGAGCCTAGTAGATTGTTAGTTTCTAAGTAGTCCTGAATTTGCAGGTACGCTACTCTGTCAATGATTTTAAGCAAAAATGGGACAGTGGTGATGGGTGTAACGCTCACCTGATTCCCACGGAGGCGCTGGTCTTGGCAGGAAGGTGTCTGTGACCCGAAAAGTGATGTGCAGGACTCGATTTGCTTCTGGGGCCGAACCTCTTCGCACTGTGTGTCGAACTCGAAGAGTGAGATTTCTGCAGGTGAAAGAATATGGGGGTTAATGATCTGGGTTGTTGAATGTCCCTCTCTCTCTCTCCCCTCCTAGCTTCTCCGTAGAGACCCCAGGTCAACGTGCTCACCTTAGATAGGTGAATGCTGGACTCTCCATCTGCGTCTGGTGCAGGGTGCCGTTGCCAGTTCCTTCACTGGTGAAACATATGCCTCTTGACATCAGAGGATCGCTACCGTCGTTAACTGCACGAGTGGTGAGTTTCTGGACACCTTCTTAGACCTTATAGTCTTGAGGTGCGTAGGCACGTTAATATAGAACAGGACTCTGTATAATGCTTTTTCCTATTTGTGTTGCAGGCCTCTTGAGATAGGAGATGGTGTGAAGAGAGCCGAAGTTGGAGCCAGAGCCTTGGAATGAAGCGCTTGGAAAGGCGTAAGTAAATGCAAGCGCTCTAACTGTCTCTTTTCCCTTGCAGCTGTGAGCTCGTGCTGAAGAGATGCTGGAAAACGCCGGAGTATTTGCAGGCGTTCTATTGTGGCGAGCGCGATGGACGTGAGTAAATACCTGTCTAATGTCTCTTCGTTTGTCTTTCAGATGCTGGGTTGCAGCGTTGAAGAAATCCGGAATTCGCGTAGTGCCGGTAAGTAATAACAATGCTTTTGTCTTCACAGGCGGAGGTGCAGCGTGAAGAAATGTTCGCTGCCGATGGATCAGGTGAGGAAAGCGCTGCGTGTAAAGGTTGCCGTGCTAACCTGTTGTTTCTTGTCTTTGCAGGTGCTGCTGAATACTGGATACAGGAGTGGTAAGTATTGTTCTTGCAGGTTCAGGATCGGAAGGAAGAAAGGCTGGAACAGACTCGGTGAGCGTTCTGCTGCAGATGCAGAATAACGCGAAGCACGTTTGTTCAATCGGGTGTGGTTTAAATAGCCTTGGAGTGATGAGGCGTCTTCCTCCACGGCCCCGCCTAGGTAAGAAAAGAGTTCCAGTTCCAGAAGAGTTCCCGTGTTGTATCCAGGGAGTGGAGCTTGCCCCACCCAGGTAAGAAAGTAGTTCCTGTTCACAGAGGATTCCTATGTGGCTGGTAAGTAAGCAGCATGGTCTGCTGCAGGTAAGTCCACCCACGCATCTTCATACATATTATGGGCCCGGCGCTTCCAGTGCCGGGACCGATGGCTTTGATGAGCCTGGTGCCACCGGCGCCAGGACATGGTCCAAAAGGTCCCAGTGGGGACCGGCTGGTGCCTAAGATAACGGTTAGGGGCCTGCTTCCAAGGACGTTGGGCTGTTCCTGACTCCTTGGAAGCAGTGATCATGACAGCACCCCCCCTCAAGGCCCCTCCCAAGCGTGTCATCTCTGGGGGTTTTGGCTTGTCGGAGTGATTCAAATGGAATTTCTTGACCAGACGAGGTGCGTGGACATGCTCTGAGGGTTCCCAAGACCTTTCCTGGGGGCCGTATCCTTTCCAATCAACCAGGTAATATAATTTAGATTTGGAGATTTTGGAGTCTAGGATGTTCTTTACTTCGAACTCAAGTTCTCCATCTACTAAAACAGGTTCCTGGAGTTCGGTCAATCGGGTTCCTGGTTGCACTGGTTTTAGTAAGGAGTCATGGAATACTGGATGTATTTTCATATGCGAAGGCAATTCCAATTTAACAGCCACCGGATTAATTATGGTAGAGATAAGATAGGGTCCAAGGTATCTCGGGATGAAAGTGCGGGGTCGTTTTAGAGGTAGGTGCTTAGTGGATAACCAGACCTGATCTCACACTGCGTAGTGAGGGGCCTCTTTACGGTGCTGATCTGCTTCTTTCTTAAATTGAGCTTTAGCTCTTTGCAGATGGGCAGTGGCTTCCTTAAAAGCACGAGTGATCTCCGAGTGCAAGTGATCCACAGCAGGTGCTTCGAATTCTTGGGGAGGATCCAGGTTAGAGGTTCTAGGATGGTGTCCGTATAATAGGAAGAAGGGAGTCTTCCCGGTTCCAGAATGAGTCGAATTGTTATAGGCATATTCAGCGATCCAAAGAATGTCCTTCCAAGGGTTTTCAGTTTGTTGGAGCATGCAACGTAGATATTGCTCTAGAGTTTGATTTGTCCTCTCGGTTTGTCCGTCAGTTTGGGGATGGTGACTGGTAGAAAGTCTCACATCAATTTGGGCTAAACGACAGCAACTTCGCCAAAAGTGGGAGATGAATTGACTTCCCCTATCGGAGACCAAAACCGAGGGGAAACCGTGTAACCGAACGATGTGTTCTAAGTATTCTCGGCCTAATACTGAAGCTGAAGGTAGGCTCTTCAGGGGAATGAAGTGAGCCATCTTGGAGAATAGATCCACGACTACTAAAATGGTATTATACCCTGATCATGGAGGTAAGTCTGTGATGAAATCCATGGACAGGGTATGCCATGGACAGGGAGGGATGTCTAGTGGGTGTAAGAGACCGGCTGGTTTTTCCTTCTGACTCTTATTCTGGGCACACACACCGCAGGAGATTACAAAGTCTCTAATGTCCTTCTTCCATGATGGCCACCAGAAATGTCTTTTGACCTTTTCCATGGTTTTGGTTATGCCAGGGTGACCCTCCATTAGTGAATCGTGATAACAGGAGATTACCTGTTTTTGTATTTTCTCACTGGGCAAGTACAATCGTCCTCGGAAATATGGTAGGTCTCGATCCACTGAGAATTCTTTTCCTTTTAATTGCCAGTCCTGTAAGTCGACGGGAGTTAAAAGTGATTTGACTGTAGTCTTAATGTCTTCAAAGGATTGAGCGCTGACCAAGCCCAAAATCCTTTGTTCTGTGATTATGGGTATTGGTTCTGGATTTGTCAAATGTTCATCTATTCCCATCCGGGAGAGGGCATCTGCTTTTCCATTTTTACTGCCTGGTCGATAAGTAATTATAAAGTCAAACTCAGCCAAAAACAGAGCCCAGTGAAGCTGCCTGGAAGACTGAGCTTTGGCTGTCTTCAGGTACTGTAAGTTGCGGTGATCAGTCATTACGGTGACTGTGTGTCTGGCTCCCAAAAGATAAGGCCGATCTGATAGCTAAAAGTTCCTTGTCTGTAATTGAATAGTTGATCTCGGGAGCCGAGAATTTGCGGGACCAAAAGGCTACAGGATGTAATTGGTGTGCGACCGGATCCCTTTGTGATAGAACTGCCCCCATGGCAAGGCTTGAAGCATCTGTTTCTATGATGTAGGGGAGTTCTGGGCGAGGATGTTTTAGAACAGGTGCAGAAATGAATTTAGTCTTTAAGTCCTGAAAAGCTTGTTCTGCCTCGGTAGACCACTCAAAACGTTTGTTTTTCTTTAAAAGAGCGGTGATGGGCTGGACTATTCGAGAGAATTCAGGGATGAGTCTGCGGTAAAAGTTAGCGAAGCCTAACATGCTTTGGACTCCTTTTACAGAGGTTGGTGAAGGCCACTTGATGATTGCATCGACTTTCTTTGAATCCATATGGACTCCGTTAGGTGACAATATGAATCCCAGGAACTCAACTTCAGTTACGTTGAAAACGCATTTTTCGACCTTAGCAAAAAGGTTATGTTGACGTAATCTCTCGAGGACGTCTCTAACGTGTTTCCGATGTTCTTCTTCAGATGATGAATAGACGAGGATGTCATCAATGTAGACAACAACACACACATCAATGAGTTCTCTAAGGACATCATTCATAAAATACTGGAAGGCGGCAGGAGCGTTGCAAAGTCCAAAGGGCATAACTTGATATTCAAACAGCCCATACTTGGTGCGGAAGGCCGTCTTCCATTCATCGCCCTCTTTTATTCGTACCAAATGGTAGGCTCCTCTGAGATCCAACTTTGTATATATGCATGCGTCTTTGACTTGGTCCAGGAGTTCAGGGATCAAAGGTAACGGGTATCTGTTTTTAACGGTGATTTGATTCAGGGCGCGGTAATCTATACAAGTCCTAAGGTCTCCTTCCTTTTTCGGAACGAAGAACAAAGCCGAGGAAGCTGGAGATTTTGAAGGACGGATAAACCCATTAGCTAGGTATTGGTCCAGATATTGTCTGAGGTGAAGATTCTCTGGCTCGGTGAGGGCATAAATCCTACTGCAAGGAGGAGTTGTTCCGGGTATCAGATCTATTTGACAGTCGTAAGACCTATGAGGAGGCAGGGTGTTAGCTTGGTCCTTCCGAAAGACGTCTTGGGATTCCTGGTATTCGGGAGGTAATTTGGGAACCTCAGAAGAGATTGCCGCCAGTGAAACATCAGGCCGAGGATAACAAGTGGTAAAACATTCTGGAAACTGAACCGTCTTTGCTCGCCAATCGATCTGAGGATTGTGCTTCTCTAACCAAGGGATTCCCAGAATGATCTGGAACTGAGGGGCCTTGATCACATCGAACACTATTTTCTCCCGGTGTCCATCTTGGCTCACTAACGTCACTTCTTGGGTGGCGTGCGTTACTGGTCCGGAGGCTATCTCCATGCCATCCACTGTAGTAATGACGTCTTTTACTGCCTTAGGGACAAGAGGTAGATTCATCCTTGATAACAGTTCACGGTCCACATAATTACCGATTGGTCCGCTGTCGATGTAAGCTTCAATTGCATGCAAACGATCCGGACGTTCAGGACTAATGAGGACCATAGGCACCACGAAATGCGAGGTCACGGGACAGATTTTAACGCTCGGCAAGAGGACCTCTACACTTGTCGGGCTAGGTCGTTTCCCTGCTCAGAATTTGTGGTACAGGTATCTGCGGCTCCTACAGCCTTCTTAGCTGGTTTCACTGGACAGTCTCGAAGAAAGTGCCCCGAGTTTCCACAATAGAGGCATAATTGCAGCTGTCTTCTTCTTTCCCGCTCCTTTTGGGTTAAAGGTCCTTTCATGCCCCCTATTTGCATGGGTTCCACAGTGTCAGCTCCCCTAGTAGAGGTCTGTGGTTTAGGAAACATTTGGGTATCAAATTTGGAACGATCAGCCTTCCTGTTCTGTAATCTGTGGTCCAATTGGACAACTAGGTCAATATAGTCTAAGCATTCTTGTGGAGGATTCACAACTTGAGCTAACACATCTTTGAGCTCTCCACGCAGGCCTCTGTAGAAGAGCGTTATTCTCTTATCCTCAGGCCATTGAGTTTCCACTATAAGTCTGTTGAATGAGGCTATATAAGTCAAGAGGTCTTGATTACCCTGTCGTAACGAAAGAAGTTCATTGTCCAAGGCCTGCCCTTGTGCATGTCTTGCGAACAGTTTCTCCATGCTGGACTAGAAGGCCTGGAAATCATGCAGAACCGGATCATCCTGAGTGACTAAAGGGATCGACCAATCTGCGGCGCTGCCACTGAGATAAGAAAGCACGAAAGCCACCTTGGTCTGATCTGTTGGGAAGGCAGCTGGTCGACAAAGGAAGTGTAGGCGGCACTGGTTAATGAACACTGCAAATTTCTTTGGTCACCAGGAAAGCGTTCGGGCGGAGCCAAGGGCACATTGCCGGGTAGATTGATTTGCACTGGATTTAAGGATGATGCAGAAGGATAACTTCCTCCTGGAGCGGGTAAAGGTGTCTGTCCTGCCTGCGTTTGTAGCAATTGCCTAGCGAGGTCCTCTGTTCGCTCCTTGGAAATTATCAGCTCTCTTCTTAGAGAGTTTGTTTTCTGACGAGCTGCAT
The DNA here is from genome assembly GCF_040938575.1 of Ambystoma mexicanum. Lineage (NCBI taxonomy): Eukaryota > Metazoa > Chordata > Amphibia > Caudata > Ambystomatidae > Ambystoma > Ambystoma mexicanum. Next base: position 686,314,099 of record NC_090928.1, read on the forward strand.
GTACTTCTGCTCTTAGTTCCCCAAGCAACTGGGCTAATTGATCAGTGTCTGAGGTTTCCATTGCGCCTGGGTAGGAGTTTTGCGGTGGGCTTCGCGTTCTGTAACGCTCACCTGATTCCCACGGAGGCGCTGGTCTTGGCAGGAAGGTGTCTGTGACCCGAAAAGTGATGTGCAGGACTTGATTTGCTTCTGGGGCCGAACCTCTTCGCACTGTGTGTCGAACTCGAAGAGTGAGATTTCTGCAGGTGAAAGAATATGGGGGTTAATGATCTGGGTTGTTGAATGTCCCTCTCTCTCTCTCCCTTCCTAGCTTCTCCGTAGAGCCCCCAGGTCAACGTGCTCACCTTAGATAGGTGAATGCTGGACTCTCCATCTGCGTCTGGTGCAGGGTGCCGTTGCCAGTTCCTTCACTGGTGAAACATAGGCCTCTTGACATCAGAGGATCGCTACCGTCGTTAACTGCACGAGCGGTGAGTTTCTGGACACCTTTTTAGTCCTTATAGTCTTTAGGTGCGTAGGCACGTTAATATAGAACAGGACTCTGTATAATGCTTTTTCCTATTTGTGTTGCAGGGCTCTTGAGATAGGAGATGGTGTGAAGAGAGCCGAAGTTGGAGCCAGAGCCTTGGAATGAAGCGCTTGGAAAGGCGTAAGTAAATGCAAGCGCTCTAACTGTCTCTTTTCCCTTGCAGCTGTGAGCTCGTGCTGAAGAGATGCTGGAAAACGCCGGAGTATTTGCAGGCGTTCTATTGTGGCGAGCGCGATGGACGTGAGTAAATACCTGTCTAATGTCTCTTCGTTTGTCTTTCAGATGCTGGGTTGCAGCATTGAAGAAATCCGGAATTCGCGGAGTGCCGGTAAGTAATAACAATGCTTTTGTCTTCACAGGCGGAGGTGCAGCGTGAAGAAATGTTCGCTGCCGATGGATCAGGTGAGGAAAGCGCTGCGTGTAAAGGTTGCCGTGCTAACGTGTTGTTTCTTGTCTTTGCAGGTGCTGCTGAATACTGGATACAGGAGTGGTAAGTATTGTTCTTGCAGGTTCAGGATCGGAAGGAAGAAAGGCTGGAACAGACTCGGTGAGCGTTCTGCTGCAGATGCAGAATAACGCGAAGCACGTTTGTTCAATCGGGTGTGGTTTAAATAGCCTTGGAGTGATGAGGCGTCTTCCTCCACGGCCCCGCCTAGGTAAGAAAAGAGTTCCAGTTCCAGAAGAGTTCCCGTGTTGTATCCAGGGAGTGGAGCTTGCCCCACCCAGGTAAGAAAGTAGTTCCTGTTCACAGAGGATTCCTATGTGGCTGGTAAGTAAGCAGCATGGTCTGCTGCAGGTAAGTCCACCCAAGCATCTTCATACATATTATGAGCCCGGCGCTTCCAGTGCCGGGACCGATGGCTTTGATGAGCCTGGTGCCACCGGCGCCAGGACATGGTCCAAAAGGTCCCAGTGGGGACCGGCTGGTGCCTAAGATAACGGTTAGGGGCCTGCTTCCAAGGACGTTGGGCTGTTCCTGACTCCTTGGAAGCAGTGATCATGACAATGGGTCTGTAATTTGTCGGTATTGCGGGGTCAAGTGTTTGTTTTTTTAGCAAGGGGAGCACCCAAGATTGTTTTAAGTTATTGGGCACTAGGTTAGACTTAAAGGATGCATTGATGAGTTTAGAGATGAAGGGGGCTAGGTCTCTAGCTGCATCTTTTATAATTTGGGCAGGGCAGTTATCTCCTTTGCAGTTAGACGGCTTTAGAGATAGTATTATTTTTTCTGTCTCTAATATAGTTATATGTCTGAAGCTGAATAGGTGAGGGGTGTTAGGCTGGTTTAGAGGAAGCTGTGACTGAGGTGTGGCCTCAGTTGGCAGGAGCAGGGAAGCTTTTTTATTAGCAATTTTAGTTTGGAGCAAGCTAATTTTACCCGCAAGGACATTTTGTATATTAGTGCACCAGAGTTTATTTTTTGGAATGTTATCAGTTGGGGGTATGGGTGATTCCATTTCCCGAAGGATGGAGAAAAGTTCCTTGGTATCAGATTTAGCCTTAGATATTCTATTATTAAAGGTATTCCTTTTGGTGCTTATAATTTCCTTTTTATACTGTTTGGCAAGAGTGGCTAGTTTGAATTTGTTCTCCGCAGTGGGTGAGTGTTGCCAAATAGACTGTAACTTTCTTTTTTGAATTCTGAGGTCTTTCAACTCTGGTGTGAACCAGTTGTTCAAGTGACAAAGTTGTTTGCTTTTACGAATTTTGGTGGGGGCAATCAAATCAAGTGCCTTAATCATCGTGCTGTTGTAGGTTTCCACGAGCAAAGTGGGGTCAGTGATGTTGTCTAGATTGTCAAGAGTAGGGAGGAGGTGGGGTAAGAGTTGTTCTGGTGTGATGTCTTTTTTACTTCTAGTGGGGAGTGGCGGGGTCATAAGTATAGGTTTAGGACGGATCAGGTCAAGTGAGGCATTGAATACAATAAGGTAGTGGTCAGTCCAAGATTGTGGCATTATGTTGGTAATGCTAATGTTGCAATTCCGATCAGCAACCCAGTCTAAGGTCCTATCTTTGCTATGAGTAGGGGAGGAGACTTTTTGTGTTAGGGCATAGTCATTCAATAGTGTAGCAACAGATAGGGCGTGTTTGTCATTACAGTCATTAAAGCCCAAGTCTCCCAATAGTAGAATTTGAGCATGGTCTTTGGTGTTATTAGTTAAGATACTAGTTAGGTCATCTTCAAAGGATCCTAGTGGTCTGTAAATGACATACATGGTAAGGGTTCGGTTGCAGGAAAGGTGAAGTTTAGCAGTAAGGAGTTCACATGATTGAAATAGCAGGGTAGTAGCTAATTTAATGGGTAAGGTGGATTTGTGAATGATGGCTAGGCCGCCTCCTTTGGTATTAGGTCTGTCGACTCTTAGTAGTTGGTAGCCATCAGGTATTGCTAGCATGATGGCAGGGCCAGCCGCCTCATGGAGCCAGGTTTCGGTTATGACCAGTAGGTCTAGGTTCTCATTGGATATTGTGTCAGAGATCTCAGTAGCGTGGGCTACCATGGATCTAGCATTGACGAGTGACCCAGTTAGTAATATGGTGTTAGTTGGTATAGTAGTGGGAATTTGTGTATTTTTAGTTAGGGTGACTCTTTGTGATGGTGACTGGTTAGTTATTATGTTGACGAGATGGATAGGGGCAAGTTTGAGGTGTTGCGAGCGTTTGTTTGATAGATCAATGTAGCCTCTATGGTTGTGGTAGGATGATGGTTCGTGGAGACTGGTTAATCCTGCCCTCAGTCTCATGTTTCTATCCTTAGGGGGGTGTGATGTGGCGGATACAAGTGCCATGGTGGTGAGGAGGCTCAGTACAAGGTGAAGTGTTTGGTATGGGGTGGTTTTCATTATGGTCATAGGCAGGGAAGTGTTAGTGATGGGCAAATCTACGTACAGACTAAAGGTGTAGACTGGTGCTGTGTGCAGAGACGTGTAGCTGTATTAGTTGTGGCAATTCGGTAGTAGGGGGGTTTAAGCAATCTAGTAGGAGGCCGTATGCTGGTAGTTAGGTAATCTAGGCAAGTACAGATAGACTAGGACCTAGGTAGGTAGGCGAGCTGGCAAGTGCAAGTAGTGGCAAACTCGGCAAGTACAGGAGTACAGGTTAGCTAACTAGGGCAAAGTTTCACCTAAATGCGATGGTCACAGCACAGCCAAAAACACATTAGAGAGCATAGTATAACTTGCGCATTATTTCACCTATATGCGAAAGTCACAGCGCAGCCAAGAGCACATTAAAAAGCATAGTATAACTTGGGCAGTATTTCACCTAAATGTAACTGGATTGCAACAGCGCCGTGAAGCCCGTGGGTTTAGGCACTTTACAAATGTAAAAAATAAATAAAGGAAATAAATAAAAACATGGTTATTTAACCAATAGTAGTATAATGGCTTTTTAACCAATATTAGCATAACGCCCATCTGTTGGAATTGTAAATAATGCTCACGAGTATATTGTATGATCTGCTGTTTGTAAATAACTTCTGTACGTTGTGCAATGTATGACCAATGCCAAAGCTGCCTGTAACCACACCATGATACCCCAGGGTCTGGGCGTGTAACTAATGAAGAAAACATTTTTTAAAATAAAATACAGCTGTAAAGGACAAATATAGTATAGTTGGTTCATTCAAAGGGCCCCATAACTACTATGCATCTGTGCACATCTCATCTAGTCTATTCTGAGTGTATTTACAATATTTGTAATCTGCGGCCCTAAAATGGAGTATCTCTCATTGTGTACTGGGCTCTAAGACGTGATCAAGAGTTCACTATGTGCCAAAAAGTCTGTATGCCCCAGGACCAGTCAATGGATGGTCAAACGCAGGATCAGGTATCAAGTAAACCCCATACCCACAAGGAGGCAGGTATAGGTGACACTTTAGGGAACCCAGTATCTATAGCATCAGAGAGCTGTGACACAGGATGGCTGAGAACAATGAAACATGGTGGCACCGAATACGCCCAACGCTAACAGTAACCGCAAGGTCCACATGCATAGCAGTGCCAAGAAAAACAAGAGCAATATATCTGGCGTAGCACCTTAGTGGCACCAAAGAAGAGGGATCTTACGGAAAGGGGTTCCTGGCACCTCAAAGTACACTCTGTTTTATTGCCTGCTTAGGGGGATTATTGACAATTATGTTATGCTATGGATGCCCTATCGCCAACGGGAGCGCCTCGTGGCTCTAGGTTTTCTGCGGTTATAGGGCGGTCTGAATGCACAACTAATTCAAAAAGCAGGGTTTGAGTGCCTTGAAAAACACGAACCAAGGCTTAAATTTGCTCAAGTGCTGTCTCAAGGATGTCTAAAGTGGTGGGATGAAACCACTGCGCTGCGCTGCTAATGGGTATTTGTAAGACCGCTCTGAGTCGCACTTGAGAGGTGTGTTTCCCTAGCAAACTCCAAGTTTGAAATGAACTACAATCACTTAAAGTCTCACTGAGCGCCTCTCTCTTAAACATCAAGAGTTAGACTGGGGTTGGTAGCAATGTTTTTTTGAGCTAGATGTAAGTTGCATGGGGCTCCATAGGGCGTTAGTTAGGCGGGCCCTAGATTGGAGATTCTACATTGCCCGATCAGTGATACCGTGTTCCATGTATGGATACCCTTTTCTGGTGGCAGCAATGAAGATATAAACATTGGAGTCGTATGGCTGCGGCACTGTGTTTATGTGATACATCAAGCTATTTCATTCTGCGGTCTGAATTTTGGGAATGTATTTGTATAAAAGCTTAGCTATGCCTACATAGTCAAGGAGTGAAAGCAACATTGCGATGACAGCCTGGAAGTTGGCATCGGCCAGTTAAGAGAGTAAGACCCTCACTTCCAGCAGTAAGAAGAAACCCTCTTCATTACATGTGCAGCATGATAGGCCAATGGCAACACCACACGTGCAGAATTGGGCTGGTGCAAGATCCCAGTGGGATAGTAAAGAAGGTGTCAATGTCCTGGAAAGGGTAACCAACACCATGAAAGCGCAGGTAGGACTCAGAGACTCCTACCTGAGCTGTTATGTTGTTTAGCCCATCCGGGTATTGGTCGGACGCCACACACCTCTATTATAGATGGAGTGATCGGGAGTCGTCTGCCTGTAAATCTCTCTAAGGGTAACCAAAAACCAGAATCTCCAACTTAGAGATGTGGAGTCCTAAAAAGCTCTGGCCCATCCTTTAGTCTGGCATCTTCCAGCTAAATGGATCGCTCACAGAGAGCTATTTAAGCAGAAGTCATCCTTTTGAGGTTTTCGAAGATTTATGTTTCTGTCGTGATCCCCGTTGCACGAGTGTGCATATTGAAAGTGATGTGGAAGGAATGATAAGGTCGTAAATGTGTGTTTTGTTTCTTTGACACAGTTGCCACAAACACATATGGCCTTCAAAACTGAGAGCAGCACCCCCAGGCTACTACACCAATCTGGTGGTAGGCACTGATCAGCTTTCCAGCTATCCCGCCTGGGTATCTCATCAACCTCTGTGCGTATGTTGCCCGTAGCAGCTCCACGGTAGTACATAAAGAATGACCCCTCCAGGATGTATTGAGTGGCTCTAATTAAGCTGTATAGCCTTATCTCATGGACTACACTGGGTGGTAATGACCTTGATGCCCAAGGGTCATTACCACAGAGTGTAGCCCGAGGGGAGGTGGTAAAAAGTCAGTGGTACCGATGGGGCAGGTTGTGTGCATTGGCAGACTGGGTGTAGTAACCATGAGAGGTGTTGGGGAAACCCGAAAGAAGGTGTTTGCAGAGGAGGAGGTGGGCTGCTGTCGACATCGCGGCCTTGGGGGGGAGACAGTGGCAGAAGAGCAAGGGAGTGGAGTGCAAGCAGGGAGCAGCGGTGTGAGAAAAGGCCTCTGCTGCCAGGGAGCAAAAGTTAAGTGGAAGGTGGCAGGAATTGGGAGGAGAGCTGAGCCGTGCATTGGGTAACGGCAGCCACGGTTTCAGGATTCATGGGCTCCATGACTCATTGCAATCTGCAAGTTCTACCACTATGTAGAGCCTGCAGATTGTACAATCACAGCACTTGCCTGGCAAATCCTCAGTTACCCTCAGACCTCATTACAGTAGTCTTTGTTTAATAAAACATAAAGATGGGTGCTCCAATCAAAAACAATACCACAGAATACATTTAAAATATTCTATAAACTTGCTTACATATTGAAGATGCTATACCTGCCATGTTGATTAGTTGCATCCATATTTACAACAAAATGTCTTTATTGAGGCATTCCAAAAATTGCAGAAAATTAAAAGGTAGCAGTTAGTTTATAAGACTAGAAGTGGTATTCCCTTTTTGACATTATCATTTGTTACAAAAAATAGACATTAAAAACATGAATAAAAACTAAGATAGGCCAAGCAATAGGAAACGCACATACCATAATGTTCATCTGATTACAATTTTTAAGCGAACAATCAATTTTGAAACTGCAAAAAATGGTATCACTTAATAAATAATTCAATGTTATCACCTTCTATTTAGGTCTAAGCAATTGAAATTAATTTTACTTTCTCGATTTCTTGAACATTGAGTTTTGCTGTTAGTTTGGCCACTATTCGAGGCCCTTTTCCCTTGAGAGTAGCAAAAGCCACCTAGTTGTTTTCAATTTATTACAAACATTTTTCAAATAATAAATGTGCACCATATTGTACAATGGGTAAATTAGCATCCAATGTTGCACTGTCTGCGTGATGTTGCCATAACATCACCATCACTGTCCATTCTATTTTCACTGCCTTTTCGGGCACAGTCCTGTTATAACCTAGCTCGAAACTTTCCCCGACGAGCTTTGAAAAGGGTATATCTTGATTCCTGAGATGGGAGAAAACCAATATAGGTTTCACAATTTGGTTTTTGTGAAAGGGTTACATATCTTCTCAAGGGTCTTTCAGATATGAAAATATTACAATCTTCTTCCTGTGACAAAATATTTGTACTTTTAACAAATTCACTTTTCAATTTCTATCAGTTATGCCTTGCTGGATCTAATTCAACCGAAAAATAACTGGATAGCCAGAGTTCTACCCCAGGTGTTAGATCCTCCCTGTACTTATGAGTTGACATATGTAACATAATATCAGTCTTATGACAAATGGGTTGCAGACTTTGCGTCCTCACTCAGAGCGATGATCACAGATAGGAGAGTTGTGACTTTTCACTTCCTTAACAATGACTCCAATGTCTGCCATGAAATTGAAATCCTTCTAATAATTACAAAAAATATTTTAAAGGATGCACCAAGCACTGATTACTTCATGCCTCAGTATCAGTTTTTTTAATTGGTGTGTCAACCCCGGGGAAAGCTTCCCGATACTCCTCCTCACCTGGGTCTTCGATGGAGCTGTCTTGGGTCTCGGAATCCTTCTTCCGACGTAGTTTCTCTGCTCCTTCGTCTTCCTTTCTTTCTTTTGGTGCAAGTAGGGGCAAGCTCCCTTGGAGGCCATCTTGACAGGAATAAGATCCAAGTCTAGAGGAACGCAGGGAAGCAAGCCCCCAATCAGGGAAAAAGCCCTTCAGGCACAAAAAACCCTGGGCAGTTGAAGGTCTGGTGCAAGTAGTAAAAGTTTATGCAAAAGGTAGATCTAATGCAATTCCTCTTTCTAGGCAATGAGTCTCTTTCTCAGCTGTAACACAAAGACCCGAGGGAACCAGAGTAGAATCATAGCTGCAGTTGTCTGCTCTGCACCTGCATAGGTAAGAAGGTACCAGAGTAGCAGTCAACAGCAGATTGAGGAAGCAAGTCGTTGATAGCTATGCCGCTCAATAGACTGCAGGAGGCTTGCCAGTAGACAGAGAAAGTATAGCGGTGACTAAAGCAGCAGAAAGGGGGAATACCGCAAAAGCAGGACTCAGCGGTAAAAATTGTTAGAAGGGAGCTAGAAGAGAGTATCAAGACTGAAGCCCTACAAGAAGTAGGAAGAACGAGAAAACAGTAAGTATAACGCAAACCAAAGAAGGATCGCAGGACAGATAGCAAGATCAGGCAAAAAGGAGGAGCTAAACAAATGAAAATATACAATAGCCGCTAGGCGGAATCCATACTTATAAAGTAGAGAGCCAAATAAGAGCGAATGAAAGAATATATATAAGTATGTGCGGTAGAGACCGCCAAGATAAAAGAGACATAATGGTGCAAAGTGGGAAGTCGAAAACCCGCAAGCAGTTACCTTAGAGAGAAGAGTGCACCTGAGCGTGCAGGAGGACACCGATGGAACATAGAAAGGTAGGAAGGCAACAAGGAAAGAGTAAACCAGAGGATTGCTAGAATGCTGTTGAAACAGGAACCGGCAGCCTTTCACCAAAGGACAGATACAACGCAAGGAAGCAACATTCTGTGCACAGTATTATGTAGCGGTGGCCATCTTGGGAAAGGACTAGACCGTCCAAATAGCACTATGGGAAGCCATCTTAGGAGTACTTCCATCTCTGCCAGCACTTCCGAGGGTGGTGCATGACAGTATACCCCTTCTATACAAGCTTCCCCCGCGCTTTCCCAGTATAGACTGTGAAAACGTTGCACCAGCGGAGGGGCATGTGTATGAGAACTTGGCTCCCAGGTCCTTTCTGCCTTGGGGTAGCCCTTCCAGTGCACAAGGTACTGCAAAGCCCCATTTCTATGGCAGGAGTCCACCAGCCTAGCTACCTCATAATCAGGCTCTGGAGGCACCATCATAGTTGTTCTCTGGATGGATCTACTGAAAGGATCATTAACATGAGTCTTGAGGAGGGAGGAATGAAACACTGGGTAAACCCTCTTTAGACTGTGGGGTAGCTGCAGTTTGAATGCCACTGGGTTAATCTTGGACAGGATCCGGTATGGACCAATGTATTGAGGGGAGAACTTGCCCAAATGTGTCCAGCGGGATAGATACTTGGTGGACAACCAAACACTCATCCCTGGCTTCCAATCAGGGTTAGGCCTATGTCTTGGGTCAGTGTATCTCTTTTAGGTCTTATGACTTTCTTCAAGTGATGGTAGAGCATCCTTATGGACCTGACAGAGGTCAAATAACATACTGTCCACACCGGGTGCTCTAGAAGTTGAAGAACCAACCCATAGGTACATTTGAAGAGACTCATGTTTATGGCAGTGTGATGGGTATTATTGTAGGCAAATTCTGCCATAGGGATTAACTCTGACCAGTTGTCTTGCTCTCTGTTACAGAAACAGAGAATGTATTGTTCCAGATTTGCATTCAATCGCTCGGTTTGGCCATTAGACTGGGGGTGATACCCAAAAGAAAGAGCCCTCTGTATGCCCAACTGTTCATATAAGGAAGCCCAAAATTTAGAGGTAAAATGACCTCGATCGGACACTATAGTCTGGGGAATACCATGTAGTCTCACTATGTCCTTCAAGAAAACAGTTGCCGTCTCAGAAGCAGAAGGCACTCCTGAAAGGGTGGAGAAATGTGCCAGGTTGGAATAAGAATCGACAGTCACCAATATAGCTGTTTTCTTGTGGGAAGGAGGTAGCTCTACCACAAAATCCATAGACACATGCTCCCAAAGCCGGGAAGGTAGTACTCCCTGTTGTAACAAACCCAAGGGCTTTTGTCTTGAGACCTTGCTTGTAGCACAAACAGGACAGGAAGCCACATCAAACCAAATATCCTGGTGTATCGTTGGCCACCAAAAGCTTCTAGAGATGAGATGAAGCATTGCCTTCTGCCCCTTATGCCCAGCCAGGAGTGATTTGTGACATAGCTGTAAGGCCTTCCTTTGTAGGCTAACTGAAGGCAAGTAGAGAGCTGTTCCGTGAAACAGCAAATGCCCTGTTCTCTGAAGCTTGTGACAAGCAAGAACTTCTGGCTTGCAATTGTTCGAGTTGGCCTGGACCTCCTGAAGAAAGGTGTTTACCACCGCCAGAAACTTGTTTGTTGGCAAGGGCTTCTCCTTACCAACGAAGGGTTCTTCCTCCACCAACCAGCTTTGTGCCAGGGCGTCAGCCACCTTATTCTGAGACCCCAGAAGGTACATGATGTGGAAGTCAAAATTGGAGAAATAGTAGGCCCATCTGGCATGCCTGGAGTTTCTGCATTTCATCTGTTTGAGCACCTTGTGGTTGCGATGATCGGTGCAGACCATAAATGGATAAGTAGCTCCCTGTAAGAGATGCCTCCACTCCTCACCGGCTTGCCTGATAGTTAACAGCTCTCTCTCCAAGACCAAATAATTCCTTTCGCTTAAGGATAGTGTTCGTGAAAAGTAGGCAATAGGGTGTTCTTGACCGTCCTGTCCTTCCTGTAGCAGGACAGCACCCAAAGCACCACCAGAGGCATCGGTCTCAAGGATGAAAGGCTTAGATTGGTTGGGTAGAACCAACACCAGAGCGGAAGCAAAGAGGTTCTTGAGCCAAAGGAAGGCGGCTTGTGCTTCTGAGTTCCAGGCAAAAGCTACCCCTTTCTTGAGGAGTGAGGTTATGGGCAGGACCACATCCGAGATATTTGGTATGAAGCGGCAGTAAAAATTGGCCAATCCCAAGAATCGCTGTATGTCCCTCACAGAGATAGGTTCAGGACAGCGTGTCACAGCCTTAACCTTTTCTGGATCCATGCATATTCCGCTGGCTGATAGTATGAATCCCAGGTATGGCGCTTTGGAGGCTTCAAAAGTGCACTTCTCAGGCTTAGCGTATAGTTGGTTACTTTTGAGATGGCGTAGCACCTCTATCACATGTTTTGGATGTTCCTTCAAATTGGGGGAGAAGACTAAGATATCGTCGAGGTATACCACAACCGACACATATCGGCGAATATCTTGTCAATAAACCTTTGGAACACCGCTGGTGCGTTGACCAAGCCGAATAGCATCATGCGATACTCATACAACCCCAGCAGTGTTCTAAAGGCGGTATTCCACTCATTGCCCTTTCTGGCTCTTAACAGGTGATAGGCACCCCATAGATCTAACTTGGTAAACACTTGAGAATTCTGTACTGCTTCGAGTATATCCTGGATAAGTGCCATAGGATACCTGTCATGAATGGTTATACTGTTCAAGCCCATGTAATCAATGCAGGGGCAGAGTTCAGTCGAACCCTTGTTGGACACAATAAATAGTGATGACCCTCCTGAAGATTTAGACTCCCTGATAAATCCGTTCTTAAGATTAGCCTCAAGGTAGTCTTTCAATGCGTTCTTCTCAGGCTGGGAAAGGGGGTACATCGGACCAAATGGAAGAGGAGCATCAACCTTGAGATCAATCCTGCAGTCTTCAGGACAATGAGGTGGGAGGAGTCGGGGTATTACATCTTGTAAGACTTCTGCAAAGGCATGGTAGTGAACTGGAACAGAGGATACGGTAGTGCAAGAAGTGGTAACCATACAGTCAGACATAACCACCAGTATGGGGTCCTTGATACAGTGCTGACAGTAGTGCGTAGAATTGAAACTTAACCGGTTGGCACTCCAATCTATACGAGGGTTGTGTAACCTCAACCAAGCTATACCCAGAATAACTGGAAAATGTGCTGCCCTGATCACATCAAAAGTAAGTGTCTCAGTATGATTGCCCATAGCTATCTGGGTTGGCTTGGTTTCCATGACAATAGGTCCTGAAGAAAAAGGGCGACCATCCATATCTTCCACTGGTACAGCCTTCTTCTTCTCCTGTAAAGCAATGTGATTTTCCTAAACCCATGCAACATCAATGAAATTCGCCGGCAGCTCCACAGTCCAGCATGGCAATAACAGGGATAGTGGAACATGGTGTCACCTCAAACGCTATTTGGAATACCATTAGGTGATTGGCCCCTTTGTTTCCTGATCCTCCGTCACCTGATCGGTGTTGTTGCAAGGATTTGAACTGCCTTCCCTGTTGAATCCCTTGCATAATTTTGGGGCAAAGCATTTCCCTGACGGTGTGGATGCCATTCAGAGCAGTTCCGTAGTAAATGTCGAGAGGATCCACAATACATACAGAGGTTCAGATCTCAACGCCTCTTCCGTTCTTCTGTTGTCAAAGGCCCCCTTGCTGCTCCTATCTGCATTGGTTCATCCGGCATCGTCCTCTCCTTCGTCGCTGGTGGTTGGTTGAACATAGGGGGATAGCTCTGATCCTTCCTTTTCTCATTGTGTCTCTCATTCAGCCTGTATTCAATCTGAAGGGCGAATGTGACTAATTCTTGAAAGTTATTTGGTCTTGCTATGCGGGCAAGCTCATCCTTAATGTCCTCCTTTAGATATTTCTGTTGAGCTGTGTCTGGCCATCCGGCACTCAGGGACAACCTCTGGAACTGAGTTACATAGGTCTGGACGCCCTGTGTTCCTTGTTTAATGTCCAGCATTGCTTCATAAATTGAATATTGAACTTCTGAGCCCTCAAAGCAAGCTTTAAAGTTCTGAACAAATAGATCCTAATCGCCTACCAAAGGATCCTGGTTGGTTACTAGGGAAGTACCCCAGGCCAACGCACACCCTACAAGGTTAGCAATCAAGAATCCTACCCTAGATCTTCCGGTCTCAAAAGTCTTAGGCCTGAAGGAAAAGTAGACAGAACAGGCATCCAGGAACTCTTTCATTAGCTTGGGATTGCCATCATATTTGCCGAAAGGGAACGGCATGGGAGGCAGGCCGTCTCTCCCTTCCTCTCTAGTCGCAGCCTGTTGACGAAGAGCTAGGTTCTCTGCGTGTAGGGTTTGCACCTCAACCCTCAGTCTTTGGATTGCGTTACGTAGTTCTTGGTATTGCTTCAACGAAGCCACCTGTACTCGCTGGCCTTGTATACTGTCAACCCCGGGGAAAATTATTTTAAAGGATGCACCAAGCACTGATTACTTCATGCCTCAGTATCAGTTTTTTTAATTGGTGTGTCAACCCCGGGGAAAGCTTCCCGATACTCCTCCTCACCTGGGTCTTCGATGGAGCTGTCTTGGGTCTCGGAATCTTTCTTCTGACTTAGTTTCTTCTGCTCCTTCGTCTTCCTTTCTTTCTTTTGGTGCAAGTAGGGGCGAGCTCCCGCGGAGGCCACCTTGACAGGAATAAGATCCAAGTCTAGAGGACCCCAGAGGAGCAAACCCCCAATCAGGGAAAAAGCCTTTCAGGCACAAAAAACCATGGGCAGTTGTAGGTCTGGTGCAAGTAGTAAAAGTTTATGCTAAAGGTAGTTCTGATGCAATTCGTCTTCCTAGGCAATGAGTTTCTTTCTCAGTTGTAACACGAAGACCCAAGGGAACCAAAGTAGAATCACAGCTGCAGTTGTCTGCTCTGTGCCAGCAGAGGTAAGAAGGTACCAGAGTAGCAGTCAATGGCAGATTCAGGAAGCAAGTCGTTGATAGCTACGCTGCTCAATAGACTGCAGGAGGCTTGCCAGTGGACAGAGAAACGGTGACTAAAGTAGCAGAAAGGGGGAATACCACAAAAGCAGGACTCCACTGTAAAAATAGTTAGAACGGGGCTAGAAGAGAGTATCAAGACTGAAGCCCTACAAGGAGTAGGAAGAACGAGAAAACAGTAGGTATAACGCAAACCAAAGAAGGATCGCAGGACAGATAGCAAGAGCAGGCAAAGAGGAAGAGCTAAACAAATGAAAATATACAATAGAATCCACGCTAATAAAGTAGAGAGCCAAATAAGAGCGAATGAAATAATATATATAAGTATGCACGGTAGAGACCGGCAAGATAAAAGAGACAGAATGGTGTAAAGTGGGAAGTCGTAAACCCGCAAACCGTTACCTTAGAGAGAAGAGTGCACCTGAGCGTGCAGGAGGACATCGATGGAACGTAGAAAGGTCGGAAGGCAACAAGGGAAGAGTAAACAAGAGGATTGCTAGAATGCTGTTGAAACAGGAACCGGCAGCGTTTCACCAAAGGACGGATACAACGCAAGGAAGCAACATTCAGTGCACAGTATTATGGTAGCGGTGACCATCTTGGGAAAGGTCTAGACCGTCCAGATGGCACAATGGGAAGCCATTTTAGGAGTACTTCCATCTCTGCCAGTACTTCCAAGGGTGGTGCATGACATGGTGATTGTATTCATAATGTTCTTCCTTTAACTTTAAAGTTAAAGGAAGAACATTATGAATACAATCACCAATTAAAAAACTGATACTGAGACATG